>NW_027491108.1:0-1242422 GCF_021521415.1 Bidens hawaiensis
ACAAAATGTTTTATCAAACCTATGTGTTAAAGACTTAAAAGGATAATGTTTCATCGAACACATGTATTGAAAGGGAGTTGAGCCAACACTTTGCGACAAGACTCTAAAAAGAACAAAAATAACACGTAAAAGGGTTCAACAACTCACACACCCGTTGCGGTGTGTTAACATGCAAAAACTAGACCGAAACGTAAAAGTATAGAAAAGAATAATTGTATCGACTTTCGACCCGCACGTTACGATGGACCGCTAAACGAGAAAAATAAACATAAAAATATTGAACCACGCATGCGCGTTATAGTGTGTTAACTCAGAAAATTTAGATCAAAAAATTAAATAAAAATTCTATAAAATATGAAAAGTATTGGTAACCAAAATTGAAAAAGAAAAACTATTGTGGTCAAAAATGAAAATTGTATCGTCAACAAACATGTAAAACATGAAAAGTATAGGGTTAAAAATAAAAAGAAGATTGAAAATGACAAAAATAAAAATATTAATCAAGCACAAAGTACAACCCATTTTGCACACCAAGTTTGTAAAATGCTATATATGTTTGTTGTATTTTGTTAAAGTTTTGTAAGAAGGCTAAAGTTGGAGGACTCTTGTTAAAGTAAAAGAATAACTATATATCATATATGTTTATAATATAATTTGTTGTATTTTGTTAAAATTTTGTAAGAAGGCTAAAGTTGGAGGACTCTTGTAGCTGTTTAAGAGGACTAGAAGGTTTGTTTATGTCAACTGCAAAGTGAGGAGTATAAAATCATCGCTATCGGTGGATTTTGTCGAACGCAAATTTTAGGGTTCCATTATGCCGCTATCGTTTTGTTTCGACCGTCTTCTTCATTTGAGTTTTTTTTCTCCTTTTTCTAACATTTTGAAAGTTCGTGGTACGATGATTCGATTTCGATCATTTTTAGCATTGTTTTTTAGGTCTATTTAGTATGTATTCTTGACTAGGTGGTTCATCATCTTTGGTGAATCATTTTGGGTTTTTTGGATTAAAGTTTTGGATAGTAATCATAATAATAACTCTATTGAAGAAATATCATGTTGTTTAGGGTTATGGTTCATAGTTATCAGATCTAGATAATTTTTCAGTGTTATCAGCTTATACCATATTTTCCTTTTTCTTGAAATAGCAGAAGTATCGTTTCCTCAAATTAGGAAAGATTGATCAAGGTACTTGAATGTTTGAGAATCGTAAAAAGATCAATCAATGGATAGCCAATTTAATGATTGAGCTTTACATTGGGCTAAAGTTATTCACCTTCTTTGGTGGTGGAGAATCATTTACCATGAACAACCATTGTACACTGTAAGTTCTTTTTATACTGGCGCTTCAACAGATTATAATTGATCCCTTTGGATGACAAATGAATCATTGTTTTAGAGGTTTATACATGTAGGTTATATTGTTTTTAACATAGATTGTTGTGTAAACTACAGGATGGTAAGAAAGTTCAATGTTTTGCCACAAGTTACTAGGTGTGATGGTTTGCATTTTGTCGAGAAAGTGGTCCAAGGTAGCTAGTTGATGAGGATCAAAATTTAGCAAGCATGCAATTGACAGGGTAATTGGTTTTAGCATTATCTAAACATGTGAAACCCCACCTCCTTAGCAAATCACCCTAAGGGAAGCCGATGATTTTTTTTACTTTACCTAAGTTTTGACTCATTGCCCATAAAATTAAAAATCTATATTTTCATAATCGTAATTATGTAAGAAAGTTGAATCTTTTACCCAAAGTTATAAAGTTCTATACAAATTATTTAATTATTATGTTGTATATTTATTTATTTTTTTGGTTTTAATGTAAACTTATGGAATTTTCATTAGATCAGTGGAGTACATGAACATTCCAATACATTGAACTGAAGCACAATGCCTTAAGAAATTATTTATGTCAGTTAGAAGTGAATTGAATTCTAAAGATATTAAACAAGAGCAAGCACAGTTTTTTAAACAACACACTGCATTAGTAAAGGTAAAGCCTTGATAAAAAAAGCATTTTTTCGATAGAGTTATTGATCCAAACTCATTTGGCTCATCAAACAAACACGTTAACCCCAGGATTACAAAATGACTTCAAACTTGTGACGGAGCCTGCACATCGCCTGCTTGATGAATTAATAACGGTACTACTAACCCTAGGATTATTGTATCGCATTTTTTTTTTCTCACGTGATTAATCTTATCTGACCCAAACCGTCGAATTGATCCAATTTTTTTTTATGTTCACATATGAAATTGGATCATCTAAAAATAGTGAGCCCCTCTTGAAAAAATTTTAGATCCACCACTAATTATAACTATCTTATAGTATTATGTCTATTGACATTGCGACATTACTTCAAATCGGAGCATATCATATTAAATCATATAATATTATAACATATTGTATCTTATTAAAACTTACAATGGCATATGTCATATAATGTTAAATCAATAATATCACATGATAATACGTTTAGTACTAAAAGTGGTTTCATATCATGTTAATCAAACATACGGGGACGCAAGTTTAACCTGGTCTTTAAAATCCTTAATTTCATCGCCTCTAATCACCGCTGCAAAACTGCCATGATTAATGGTTTGACAACTCTAATCCTCTTACTTCCCCAAACGGTTAGACATCTGATTATGTGTTCATGTAAGCAATTTTTGTTTTTATTCTTATTTAATTATTTGTGGATCTTCCAATTGTAGCAATTTAGGCGATATCAATTATCTTGTTGGCTCCAACTGTATTTGATAAGTTTAATTTTTTTCTTTGTGCTTTTATCTCATTTTGACCATATTATGTGATTTCATAGTATACGTTCTACGAGCCTCGGAACATAACATGTTGGTTGCTCATAGCATGTATTTGGTGATGTCATGAAGACATGAACAATAACAAATAGCCTAGAATTGGATGGCGATTGAAGTAAATATAATGCTATACACTTGTAGTTGTAACCTTGTCATTTCCAAATTGATATGTAAATAGTACGTTTTCATTTGCAATTAATATAACTCAAACTTTTGATTTACATCTTTGTTCTTGTTATGTGATTGATATTGTGATTTCTGTTATTATGATACAATTGGATATTATATAGTATGAAAATTAAATAATTACTGTTATTTTGTTAAAGAAAAAAGCAAATCAATGAATATGTTAGCTATCATTTCATTATAGATGATATATCTTGGTAACAAGTTTTAACATGCATATATTATATCTTTAAAATTTGTCTATTAATTAAGGGGGAGGTGTTCCAGTTTTAATTTAGTGTAAATCCAAACACATCTTGAATATAAAAAAATATATAAAAATAAAAATAAAAATAAACAAAAACATTTCTCATTCTTTTTAACATCTATAAATATCAAAAGCATTCTCCTTATTTCTGTATATGTTATCCTTTGAAGTTCCAAAAGTATTTTCCTTATTTTAATTTCATAGGTATATGTGTAAAACTGGATATGAAGATTATCTACTGAAAATGTGTTGTTAGAAAGTCTAGGGGAGCAAAAACAACATAGGGCGTTGAGCCTTCAATTGGATGAAGCCTTTAAATTGGACTAAAGTTAGACCAAAAATATTAAATGATGAAAATTAGAATAAAACCATAATAAATAATGAAAATGACTCTTAAGTTATTTGAAAAAAGACAAACATATCCGTGGTTTCACTTTATAACAATAAAGTTCGAAAAAGGCATCAAATTCTTGTTTAGTTTTAGGCCTCTAACTGGGTTGGACCGGCCCTCCTTGCTTAGAAATAAACGATTTATGGACAAAAATGTTTGAACATATAAACCAACATACCCAATCCAAAAGAGACAATTACCGATTTAGTCTTTTGACCAAATCACTTATAAAAATGGACATGGAAATTATGAGTTTACAATTTTATTTCACCAATAGTAACCCAAGTGTCATATTCACGCTCATGTGACATGAAAAATAGAAAATTTCACGAAGAAAATAAAAAACAAATAATAAAAAATAATAAATATTTTAATAGATTCACGCCATCCCAGTGTGAACTTATGGGAGTTTCATGTCTCAAAAATAAAAATTACTATTTTATTCTATCACGCTTGACTTAAAAAAAATCAAAATGATTGTTTTTTCAATTTTAATATATAGAATATCTCGATTAGAAATAAAAAAAACTAACAATTTAACTTAGCAAACATTAAGGTATACATTTTCAAAAAGAGTAGTAAATAAATAAAATGAAAAATAAAATATTTTTCCTATAAATGTAACCCTCTCCAATATAAAAAATAAAATTAATAACATATTTAAGAAATATAATAATTCACGCCCAAACGTGAAAGTGTGTACCACATGGGCGTGAAATTATGGGCTTTACACGTCAAGCGTAAATTCCTATATAAAAGTATAAACTAAAGTCAATGGTTATTTTGATAAAGAAATTTTAGTCAAATGCAATGATTCGTTATTTTCCTCATCCAAAATAGGAACCAAACTCCACAGTCTAGAAACAATAAAAGGGAACACACTAAAGTCATGTGTCATATCATAACATTTTCTTTCAAAATTCCATAACTTTGACGGGTACCAGCACCCCGCTTCTTCTTAAGAAAAAAACACCACAATACAATATGTAAAGTTATGAATTTTGAGTTGTGATTTATTTTATTATATTTTTAGGTTTTTTTTCCGCCACAAATCTTTTTCATTCTTCTCATATTTGTCCTCGTTTTTAAATAATTTGACCCATATATACAGTAGGAACCCAATCTCTCATGATAGAACCAAATATTTTGAGATTTATCTTACATTTATCAAATAGCATATTTATAAAGTTTTTTTAAAAAGTTACGTTTTTCAACAAAAGTTGGGTTAATTGATACGTGATATAATATAATATGTTATAATAAGATAAAATAATTTATAAAATTTGATTTGATAGAATATAATATGATATGATTTGAAAAGATATGATGATTTGATTTGTTATTACACAAAAAGATATTGTACAATGTAAAATTATTGATTTTGCCGGTAAAAGTTTTACATTGTTTTTAGAGTTAATTACATGGATGCTTCATGCGTTTTGCACAGATTTCATGTTTGGTCCTAATTTTGATAAATTACATGCATGCTCCATATTATTTTGTAAAACATAACATGGATGCTCTTTCAAATAAGTGAAGTTTAGTTTTTCCTGTTATTTATTTGTGAAGACTGAAATGCCCCTACTAAATTACATAAATCCATAAAAAATTAAAATAAATAACCACTTCGAATGAGTTAACTTGGAAGAAAATCTTAAGGTTAGGTGGTGTTAAAGTGTTGGAGAAGAACCTCCACTGCCATTTTAATTTTTATTATTGTTTTTGTTTATCATTAAGGGTATAATAGTAATTGCATACCCACTTAACTGAAAAATGTCAGGACCGGACCTAGTGCAAAACCAAAAGTGGTTGACAAGAACACACTAGATCTAATAACCCGAAGACCATCTGATTATACCAGCGGAATCAGTATAAGCAGATGTTGTGAAGAAGATTAGAATGAAAAGAAGCAGAAGTAATAGACAAAGATTCACTTATATTAAATATATCGTTTTGAACAGTGAAAATGTAGTAAGGATGTCTAGGGTTCCGTGATGACGACGGTACTAGGTAGCATAATGAGGAATATTCGCTCTGAATGTTATGCTCTCGTAATCTGTAAAATCTCACCCTTTGTGTGTGAAACCTAGGATTCTATTTAAAGGCCCAGACATTCATTCTAGAAACCCTAATGATTACATAATGAATGAAAAATAAATGCAAGTGTAAACAGGTATTCGAGTATGATAATTCCTTGACGAGCATACCTTTTAATGCATAGCATGCTCGAAACATGTCTTCGAGCAGACTTTACTTAGAATATTTCCAGAAGAAAATATTCTTCTCCAGCAGACTTCAATCTTCATAACTTATCCTTGCTTTTCTCGAATATGTTCCACAAGCAAACATGTTCTTCTTAGTCTCTTCAATCATGCTTTATGACTTATTGTGAACAATCTTCAGCATACTCAGGTACAGAAGCTTGCTCGGGATTGAACCATGCTCAAAGGTTATACTTAGAACATTTGAGATCTTTTATTGTATCCATGCTCGACCCACCAAGATGCTCGAAAGACTTGGTTTAAGCTGGATAGATCAAGTTGTTTGCTCGAATAGCAATCCATACTCGATGAAGAACATCCTTGCTTGACGAAGTGTGGCTTGCTCGAAGCCTTCAACACTTAGAAGAAATTCCAGAAGATAGTTTTATGAGCATAAGACATCATGCTCGAGGTAGCAAATCAATGCTCGAAGGTCCAAGGTTACTCGAAGTTCATGCTTAGCCATTTCTTTGAGAAGGTTGAGAAGATTCCAATCTTCCTTGTAAATTTCCGACTCAACAAAAAACTTAACGTTAAGCCATGTATCCATGTAAAGGAGTATGAGTGTTACCAGATTAAAAATATTAGGGAGCATGCATGTAATTTATCAAAGTTAAGAACCAAATGTGAAATCCATGCAAACCACGGGGAGCATCCTTGTAGTTAACTCATGTTTTTATTATTAATAACTAATATAAAGCCACCCTCCCCTAGGGCGTAAAAAAACAAAATTTTTATAGAACCCATATGTTAAAGGACAATGTTTTATCAAACACGTATATTAAAGGGGAGTTGGACCCACCTTTTGCGATGGGACTCTAAAACAAATGAAAATAACACGTAAAAAGGTTAAACCACTCACACCCATTGAGGTCTGTTAACGCCCAAAAAATAGGCAGAAATGTAATATATTGAAAAGAATAACAAAGTCGACTTTGGACATGCACGTTACGATGAAGTCTTTAACGAGGAAAATAAACGTAAAAATGTTAAACCACACACGCACGTTGCAGCATGGTAACTCATAAAATTTAGACCAAAACGTTAAATGAAAGATCTGTAGAATATGAAAAGTATTGGGACCAAAGTTTTAAAAAGAAAAACAATTGTTAAAATGAAAAATATTTTTTTGACAAACTTGTAAAATATGAAAAGTATATGGGTTAAAAGTAAAAAAGAAGAAAATAAAAATACTAATCAAGCACAGTGTACAACCCATTTTGCAAACTGGGTTTTCCAAATGTTATACTATAACATAATTTGTTGTATTTTGTTCTAGTTTTGTAAAAAGGTAAAAGTTAGACGACTCTTGTAGCTATTTAAGAGGACTGGAAGGTTTGTTTATGTCAACTGCAAAAGTGAGGAGTATATAACCATCGTTATCGGTGGATTTTGTTGAACGTAACTTTTAGGGTTCCATTGCGGCGCCGCTGTCGTTTTGTTTTCGATCATCTTTTTCATCTGAGTTTTGTTTATCTTTCTTCTTACATCTTGAGAGTTTGTGGTACGATAATTCTATTTCGATCATTGTTATCATTGATTTTTAAGTCCATTTAGTATGTATTCTTGACTCGATGGTTCATCGTCTTTGGTGAATCATTTTGGGGTTCTAGAGTTAAGGTTTTGCATAGTAATCATTATAAGAAAACTCACTTGAAGATATATCATGTTATTTTGGGTTAGAATTGTTTTAACTTCTCACATCTATAAGTTTTCACTGTTATCAATTTATCCCATCTTTGTCTTCTTCTTGAAATAACAGAAGTATTAATTCTCAAATTAGGAAAGATCAATTAAAGTATGTGAATGCTTGAGAATCATAGAAAGATCAACCAATGAATAGCCAATTTAATGAGGGAGCTTTACATTGGGCTAAAGTTAATCACCTCCTTTGGCGTCGAATAATCATTTACTATGAACCATCATTTCCCCTGTAAGTTCTTTTTGGTTGGTCCTTTAACGAATTATAATCAATCCACTTCGGATGACATGGGAATCATTGTTTTAGATGTTTTTATCTATAAGTACTATTGTTGTTTATTAACGTAGATTATTGTGGAAACTGCAGGATGGTAAGAAAGCTGAATTTTACGTCACAAGTAACTAAGTTTGATGGTTTGCATTTTGTCGAGAAGAAAGTTGTTTCAAGCAGCTGACAAGGATCGTGAAGCAAATTGCATACATTTTAATTTCTTGTTAAAAAACCCATGCTAGTTTCTTGCAGTCTCTCATGCTGATGTTCAGTTGGCATGTTGACTTGCTAAACTCAAACTATTTTGTCTTATTTTATTAGTCAAACATATTGGAAGGTCTCAACATGTAAATACATACACTTTCAGAGGTTATAATATAAATATTAGATTAGGGTGCAAGTGTGTAACCTAAGGTTTTGTTCTATATAAGGGGATGCATGTTTAACTTCATCTTTAAATTAAAATCCATTCATCGCCTCCAACTAGTTAACTTCTAGAAGATGAGAGATCTGGTTAAGTGTCTATATGTAAGAAATTTTCTGTATCTGTTTTAATATATTTATATGATGTTATTAATTCTGATTTCTAAGCCACTAATACTTGTCTGTGTCTTTGGTAGGTTAATGGTTTAGACCATTTTGATCTCTCTCCGGAGGATTGATTCATGACATGTTGATTGCTCATAGCATTGGTAAGTTTTTGATTTATTTGAATTTCAAACATCTATTTTTGTGATACATCTGCTTCAATATTAAAATTGCATGATTCCGACTTGGTAAAATAAAGATATCCTTATCTTGTTATGAAACTAATGTGGCGTTTCATAGATTATGCTTATAACATCTCCACCATGTACTTTTAGACCTAACAAATTCTTTGACAACTTGTCACACTTTGATTAGCTGTAATGGCGAAACGACTGGAACGACCCTTGTTTCAAGTATAAAGCGTGAAACCAGGGAGCCCAGAAGATGTGACAGAGATTGAGGAAAAAGTTAACACAAAGACTCAAATCTGTGGAATGAAGTTTACTGAAGAGAGATTCTTTAGGGAGTGAAATAAGTTTTAATGTACAAATACCACAATTTGATTATGTTTTAATGTGTTTGTAAATTTAATTTATGGAATTAGTTGTTACAGTCAGTTTTGTATTTGCATTTTATCAATTTATTTTTTCAATGTATATAAGAAGCCAAAATGAAAATCTCCTAGGAGGCGACTTGTTTTTTTTGTTTCAATGTTGACAATGTATATTGTAACGCCCATATTTCTTTATATTATTTAATAGAGTTGCTAAGCAGAAAACGGTCCCAAAATTATTTTTCTTTTATAGAAAATGCATTAAGTTGAACAACCACCTCATTATTTAAACCTTTTAAAAATCAACCATAAGGAGTAACCATTTCATTTGGTACAAAACCGCATTTAAAAAGAAAACATACTTAATTGACTTGGTATTCATACACATCATTTTCAAAAGTGTTTACATTTCTTATGCAAATGCGTCCTTCAAATGCATGATCCGAGACCTTGAACACAAGCCTTACTATAGAGGGGCTTAGCCTTTGAAGAGGTAGGTCCCAGCAGAGCCTGGTTGGACCCGCAAGACTCACCTTGAAGAGGGACGTCTGCGCAGAAAACAACTGGATCCGCAGGACCCACCATGCTCAGAGACGTGACGTCCTTACGCGTAGTACGCAAGCTGTTCCCGCAGGAAATGCCTCCCAATGGTGAAGGACTCTGCCTGTTCCCGCAGCTGCGGATACAAGCCATCAGGGAAGGCCACCCGCGCAGCAAGGCTACACTCACAAGGCACTTAGCTCTCAATCACTCAGTGTCACCTGAAGGAACGAGCAAAGCCGGGAACAATCCCGCACAAGGGCGGGAGGGGGAATACTCCCGCCCAAATAAGCCAGTCCGTACGATACGGGAAGATCTTCTGTACTGTACCTGACGAGGTATGGGCAAAAGATCTGACTAAAGATACGACAGCTTATTGACAACAGTATGGCGAGCAGCATGCTCCTGTACTGTATGTCACTATTAGCCGATGCCTACTCACCAACTCCTGTCATACCACGTGCATAGCCGGCAGTTGGTGGAAAAGGAATAGTACACAGCAGGCCTGGTCACTATCAGCCGCTGCCTACCCACCAACTACCAGCAGGGCACGTGCGTAGGCCACAGTTGGTAGAACATGAATACTATTCAGCAGGCCACACCTCCTTGGAAACCTACCTTCGGCTATAAATACCACAAATGGTATGACCATCTCATCTTATCATATCTTATCACATTATCATCATATTATACCTGATATCTGCTCTAGCAATCTCTTAATATACATTTATATTTAAAGAGCAATCTAGTCTGATTCTCACGCCGGAGGGTGGTCACAAGGAGGAACCCCCCCCCTTCTCAGTGACAAGCTCACGGTCTGTTTTGCAGGTTATCAGAAGAACCATCTTCTCTGGGTCTAACCCCTCGTGGGAAACATCTATCTAACCCCCAGGTTACCCGTAATCTGCCCGGGGTCCGGTTAGTGTTTCTTCATTGGCGCCATCCGTGCATAAAAGCTAGAACTTCATTTTTCTCTAGTTTTTTTAAACTTCTGGAAAGATGGTTAAAGAAACTTCGGTAACAACAACCCCAGCTACTGGGGGGAATACCGGCTACACAGTCTTTACGAACACTACCCCGGTTACCCAAGCCGGGGCAAGTGAAGTAAATTTTACGAACACTACCCCAGCTACCCAAGCTGGGGCAAGTGCAGTAAATAATCGCTCACTGGGATTCACCGATACCCAGTTAGAGAAACGAACAAGACTCCCCCGCCAAACACTCGATGAAGTTAAGGCATGGGCGGAGGCACGTCAAAAGGAATTCCAAGCTGAGTTGGACGACGCTTGCGTTCCGTCCAACAGGCTGACGAATTCGAAGAATACTTGGACGATGACTCGGAGGAATCCGACACCGACGCGAACCCTCGCCATAGGGCAAAAGGGAAGCGTAAGGAAACAGACTCCCAACCGAGAAGGCATTTTGGAGAAGCCTTCAAACCAAAAAACACAGGTGGAAGTCCACGTGACTTCTCCAAAACATTCAGACCAAACGTCGCAAATGCGGGAACGTCCAATTTTGCAAGGGACATTGCAGAAGCAATCGCCCCAAAAAGTGCCAAACAGATGTCCAACATCGGCACTTATGATGGTATATCTGACCCAGACGATCATTTGAACAGATTCATAGCGGGGGCAACCGTCAGCAATTGGACGGAACCTACGTGGTGTTACATGTTCCAAATGACGCTTGTTGGGCCAGCTAGAGCGTGGTTCGATCGTCTACCGGTCAACCACATCTACGACTGGGCAGACTTCCAACAGAAGTTTAGCCAACACTTCAGCCAACAACGAAAGTATACTGAGGAACAATGGACAATCCTCAAATGCATTCGAGAGGAAGATGAATCTTTGCCAGACTTCATCACTCGCTTCAACTCAAAGAAGCTAAGTCTGGGTAACATTAGCGAAGATCTTGTTCGCGCTGCTTTTATTCAGGGCGCGAACGACCCAGAGCTCATCCGCACCTTAACGGGTAAAGATGGCATGCCATCCACATGGGATGCCATCATGACAGCAGCAAAACGCTTTGCGGAAACTGAGAGGCAACTGGGTAGAGATCTCCCACAGAGCACAAACCTCTACACCCAGAAAACAAGAGAAGACAACGTCTTTACCGCCCGATTAAACAAAAAGCGGAAGCTAGGCATTTGGCAGTCAAGGGTAAACTTTGACACCTCATCCGGCTTGCAACATCGGTTAGGCGGAAGGGGTAACGTACAGTCGAACCAAAACTCCAGATGGACGCCGCTCACCAAAAGCGTCACCGAGATATTCGCCACTGAGGAGCTCCCATGGCCAAAGCCTCCAATAATCCGACATCGTCCCAATGCTGATCGGAGCAAATACTGTGACTTTCACAGGACAAAAGGCCACAACACTGAAGAATGCACAGACGTAAAGGACATGGTCGAAGCATTTGTCAGAGATGGGACGCTCGCGCACCTCGTGGCGCAATGAACGCTGAGCAGGCTGATGCGTGTAGAACCCCAGCTGGGGAAAACACGAATAAAAATTCCAGCTTCAATGTGGAGACTACATGCTGCGTAAAGAACGAGATCCCGAACCAGGTGCGTATCGGCTCGATGGCACTCCCATCCCAACAACATGGAAGGGAGCTCAATTACACAGTTTGCATGTAGATCAATTCCAAAATTTGTAAAGGCCCAGAGCCACTTTTAATGGAAATGATTCTCCTTAGAACATCGACGCTGATGATTTTACATTTATACTTTATGAACTGTCAACACTGATGCCGGTTTTCACCGCATACATAAGTGTGAAAGTCGTTGCATGGGGAAGGCGGCAAAACCCGCATAAACCCAAAAAACGGCAAACCTTCACGCAGGTCAGTTGAAGGGGAAAAGTTCAGTCATCCTACTAAATGAAAGTGCCGGTCTATCCGCATGAATCATGATAGAGGAAACTGAACACTAACCTATTAACAACCGCGCGTCGAACGGTTAATTTATTCAACACGGATATGTCGGTTTTCACCGCATAATGTGGAAAGTCGTTGCATGGGGAAGGCGGCAAAACCCGCATAAACCCAAAAAACGGCAAACCTTCACGCAGGTCAGTTGAAGGGGAAAAGTTCAGTCATCCTACTAAATGAAAGTGCCGGTCTATCCGCATGAATCATGATAGAGGAAACTGAACACTAACCTATTAACAACCGCGCGTCGAACGGTTAATTTATTCAACACGGATATGTCGGTTTTCACCGCATAATGTGGAAAGTCGTTGCATGGGGAAGGCGGCAAAACCCGCATAAACCCAAAAAACGGCAAACCTTCACGCAGGTCAGTTGAAGGGGAAAAGTTCAGTCATCCTACTAAATGAAAGTGCCGGTCTATCCGCATGAATCATGATAGAGGAAACTGAACACTAACCTATTAACAACCGCGCGTCGAACGGTTAATTTATTCAACACGGATATGTCGGTTTTCACCGCATAATGTGGAAAGTCGTTGCGTGGGGAAGGCGGCAAAACCCGCATAAACCCAAAAAACGGCAAACCTTCACGCAGGTCAGTTGAAGGGGAAAAGTTCAGTCATCCCAATAAATGAAAGTGCCGGTCTATCCGCATGAATCATAGAGGAAACTGAACACTAACCTATTAACAACCGCGCGTCGAACGGTTAATTTATTCAACACGGATATGCCGGTTTTCACCGCATAATTACGTGGAAAGTCGTTGCGTGGGGAAGGCGGAAAAACCCGCATAAACCCAAAAAACGGCAAACCTTAACGCAGGTTAGTTGAAGGGGAAAAGTTCAGTCATCCTACTAAATGAAAGTGCCGGTCTATCCGCATGAATCATGAGAGGAAACTGAACACTAACCTATTGACAACCGCGCGTATGAACGGTTAACTTATTCAAAACAGAATTTCTAACAAAAGGATGAGGAAAACCTACACGCAGGTCAGATATAGGTAAAGTTTAGCCATCCTACTAAGTGCAAGTGACGGTCCTACCCGCACAATCACGAAAGAGGAAGCAAAACTTCAACCTATTATCTACCACGTTCAAAGGTTAACTTATCCTAAACACTTAGAAATTTCAAAAAAGATGAGGAAAACCTCCACGCAGGTCAGATGTAGGTAAAGTTTAGCCATCCTACTAAGTGAAAGTGACGGTCCTACCCGCATAATCACGAAAGAGGAAGCAAAACTTCAACCTATTATCTACCACGTTCAAAGGTTAACTTATTCTACACATGGAAAATTGCTAATTTAAACTAAAGTATGCAAGTCATATAACGTTTATAAAGCAAGGAATCCAGAGAAAGTAGCGGTCTTACCTGCACAAAGATTTATATTTCATAATATTCATTACAAGAATGGCCGGGTAACTACCCGCCTACAAGAAAATAAATCTATACAAGATAAATCTATCCTAGCAGTGGGAAGGGATCTTCAGGATCAAGCTTCAGGGCCACTTCCACTTGGACCAGCACCATCAGTAGATCGTGGCAGTTCAAGGAAAGCTTTAAGGATAGCTAACCCATCATCAGCAGCAGCAACTTGATTCACCTTCTCCACCACCGGATGCGGGAAGGTGGCGTACTGATTCACTGCTTGGTCGTATACAGCTTCAGTATCTACATTATACAAAGGGAAGTTGGAAGGCGGGATGCCTTTCTCAACGAACCCTAGACCAAGCAGGAAGCCGGCCTTTTCCCCATCCTCGTGAGAAGCGTTGAGGGCTGCGCTCATAGCATCGTCATAAGACGTATCAGCAAAGACTCGATGCACAACCTACAAGAAAATATACAAGTATCAAAACCTTTTCTATTTACAAAGAAAAGCGTAAAGACATGAAAAGCATACCTGAGACAACGCTTCTCGAAGAAGCCATTCCTTGGCAACCAGAGCTTCTTGGAGGGCAGCTTGAGCTTCGTTACGGGCGCGTTCGGCTTCACTCTTGTTGAGGTTGGCAAGCAACACTTCTTTAGCCGCAGCCTCTTCGACGCCCTTTAGCTTCCGCTCAGTATGGTCAAGCACCCCCCTCTGGTCCAAGATCTCCTGGAGCTTTTTGGCGTCTTCCATCGCCAAGGCATCATGAGCCTGCTGGAGAGCCTCTAATTTGGCTTTAAGCTCTTCATTCTCCACGCGTAGAGGCTCAGCAACAGCTTCAGCCTTGGTGGCCCTCTCGGTTGCGTTCCTTGCAGTTTCCTTAGCCAGCCGAAGCTGTTCATTAACAGCTTGGGCAGCCTTGGAACGGGCCTCGAGCCGGGCCTGAACTTCAACCTCGAGGGCCTTGAAGGTCTTCTCCTTTTCCGCAGCAGCTGCGGTAAGCCTTTGGTTCTCCTCCCGGACAGCCCGCGCCTGAGCTACTTCTTTAATGCGAGCTGCTTTTAACTTGTCGTTTTCACGACAAAGCAGCTCGACGCGCGGCTGCATCCGGGCCAGGAGAACCCGAAGCTCATTGGTTAGCCTACCCTCCTGGTAGCTAGCCATGGCTTCCCCCAACGCACCACTGGGAGCAGCGTGACGAGCCCATTCCACGCACTCCACAGAGGTGCGAAGGGTTGTTCCTCGGCGGATGTTCCATCGTGGAACATACACTTCATTGGAATCCGACACTGCAAAAAACATAAAGCAGTTAGGAAAAGATGATAAAAATATATAAAATAGGCCAAAAGAACCCTACGCACATGTAGGGTCAATAACAGGCCGATAGCCGCCAAACCCATCACCTGAACCCAAGGGAAATCCATCCAAGAGGTCAGGCAGATGGGAAGGAGGCAGAGGTTGGCGAAAAGCCCCATGCATACCTGACGGATCGGCCGTCGTTGCCGATGACGGAGGCATGGTAGAAGCCGCCGCGGTCGCCGCCGCGGAATCCGCAGCAAAAGTAACCGCCGGCTCGGTGAAAGATGCGGTAAAAATAGCACTCACAGCCGGCGGTGACGTCATCACAGCTGGAACAGTCGGCTCAAAGGAGTGAGCAACTGAACCAGCGGAAGCAGGCGCAGGCGCCTGGGTCGTCGCCTCAGGTAGGCTGACCAAGCCTACCGTCATAGGCGGAGGGATACTCTGCGCTCCACCCTGGAATGCGTCAACATCCACGCCTGCACAAAGAAAAGCATTAATGATGGAAAACTATGAAGTTAAAGATAAAGTTTGTACTTACGGGTTTTCTTGAGCCTGAAAGTGCGGACGGGCGGGGATGAACCCGATGGAGTCGGCCTCTTCACGCCGCTCACCATTGTCATCCTGGGCTCTCCGGTGACAGTTGTCACAGCCTCCGGAATGGTCTTATCACCACCGGGATTCCCCGCCACCTCTTCGCTCTCGGTCTCTGAGTCAGACCGAGGCACCGGATCGGCAGTGGAGGCCACCTTCTCCTTCCCCTTCCCGCCGGCAGCCTTCTTCTTCCGCACCAACGGAGGACCATCTGCGGATTCCTCATCAGAACATACGATTAGAGGAATTCCAGCAGAGGTTTCAACATTGAGGGGTCGAGGGTCGAATAGCGCCTTACCTGGCCGCCTGGCGCTAAGGATCTCGTGGCCTAGCGGATAGACCTCCACGAACCGATCCGCTGTTTGTTCTAGGATGGGCAACTCGTTCTCGTCTAGAGCGCGAGTACCCATCCGAGCGGGACCGTCAGCCTCCCGTGGGTACATGAGCGACTGCAAGTCGTTCCCCTCTGAAATAAACAGGAAAGAAGTTAGAAGAAATTCAAAATCAACAAAAAGAAGCAAAGCATACCGTAAGGAACAGAGTTCGAACCGTATTCAAGGACGATCGGAATCTTTCGCGCATCCGCATCCTTCCACACCCGGCTCATCCCGAGCATCACCATCCCGGACTCCGCAAACCGGTAAACCGGAGATTGGACCCGGGATATCTTCGAGAACCATTCCGCCTCCTGGTAGTTGGAGGCGTGAAGGCTTGGGAGAGCTTGCCCATTCTTAAATTTCATGGCAAGGGGGATGGCGCGAGCAGAAAGGTAGAAGAATTCCCTCTTCCACGAGCGAAGACTGCGCTCGGTGGCGCAAATCTTCAAACCCTTAATCCGGGTTATCAGAGTATACCACACCTGGATGCACCTCCAAGAGTAGAAGGTCATCAGGCGGTCAACATAGGGCTCAATGCCCAGAATCCGGCACACCCACTCGAAGTGGCGAACCTTGGCAATCGCCATCGGATGCACCTCGGTCAGGTGCACACCGTGCCTCTCAAGGACACGGTAAACAAACTTTGTCAATGGGAACCTAAGATTCCCATAAACAAAGAATGCAGCATATACCCCGATCTTGCCTCTGGGGGCATCGTACACCGTCTGATGGGGTTCAGGAAACTCAGGCTCGAGAGACTCGAGCATGAACTTCCTGACAACGTACTGATACAGATTGACAGGCAGAGCACACTGGCACTCGCCAGCAGTACTCTTGTCATCGGCTGTAGCTTCGAAATCACGAGACGACATCTTGCAGAAGAGAAGAAAACGATTTCAAGAGAATGCTCGACTGAAAGATGAGTATTCGCCGGAAATCGTTCTGAAGATGAAGAGTGAAAGTGTGGATTACAAAGAACCCTCTCCCCCTTTATATACTAATCGCAATTAATGCGATGCATTTAATGCGGAAGAGAGAGAAATCGAAGGTGCAATGAAACTATGACACGTGGCAAAAAGCAAGCTGGCAACAGCTGTTGACAGAACGCATACCATTAATTTCGCGGCCACGCGCCCGAAAAATCGCGCCCACGCGCCTGAAAAAGCGTCTGGAATGACCATGTACTGTCACGTCACCATAACTTCCTGCACGTCCTGACACAGTCAGAAGAAACCGTCGCACGACGTTTCAGACGTTTGGACTGTTCTTATCCTTTCACCAACTCTTTGAATTTCAAAATTCAAAAAGATTCAAAAGTAAGCGGGAAAATACCCCTTACCTTGGCAACCAAGTAACCGTAAGACGGATGCGGGTACAGTGTTAAGGCAAAACCCTTCACATACCTAGCACCCGCAGGGAATTAAAGCCAAGAATAACTTGGCAACCAAGTAACCGTAAGACGGATGCGGGTACAGTGTTAAGGCAAAACCCTTCACATACCGAGCACCCGCAGGGAATTGAAGCCAAGAATAACTTGGCAACCAAGTAACCGTAAGAATGATGCGGGTACAGTGTTAAGGCAAAACCCTTCACATACCTAGCACCCGCAGGGAATTGAAGCCAAGAATAACTTGGCAACCAAGTAACCGTAAGACGGATGCGGGTACAGTGTTAAGGCAAAACCCTTCACATACCTAGCACCCGCAGGGAATTGAAGCCAAGAATACCTCGGCAACCAAGTAACTATAAGACGGGTGCGGGTACAGTGTTAAGGCAAAACCCTTCACATACCTAGCACCCGCAGGGAATGGACGCCAGGAATACCTTGGAATTAAAGTAACCGTAAGACGAGCGCGGGTACAGTGTTAAGGCAAAACCCTTCACATACCTAGCGCTCCGCAGAGAATTGAAACCAAGAAGGATCTTCTGGGCAATGCTTGCGGAAACGGAAATAACATCCCCGCATAGCGGGAACGTCGAGAACTACGTTGTTTGAAGCTCCAGGATGGAATTGGTGGTTTTAACATAATTGATCACTATGTTCAAAACTACCAAAACCTCATGGAGAATCCACACAAGTGGGACTCAACGCTCCTGACTTGCGAGGAGGTTACAGACCTACCTGCATCATACCCAAAGATCAAGCAGGAAACTCGGGAATTTCTGCAAGTGACAAGGACTTCCGCGGGAAGAATCCCCATGGAAAACCTTAAAAAACCCTTTTCAAAACCCTTTGCTTAAGTCCAAAAGTTCACCTCACTTTATTAAACATTCATGAGAAGAACATGGGACTGGGGGGACTTGAAGAGGTAGGTCCCAGCAGAGCCCGGTTGGACCCGCAAGACTCACCTTGAAGAGGGACGTCTGCGCAGAAACCAACTGGATCCGCAGGACCCACCATGCTCAGAGACGTGACGTCCTTACGCGCAGTACGCAAGCTGTTCCAGCAGGAAATGCCTCCCAATGGTGAAGGACTCTGCCTGTTCCCGCAGCTGCGGATACAAGCCATCAGGGAAGGCCACCCACGCAGCAAGGCTACACGCACAAGGCACTTAGCTCTCAATCACTCAGTGTCACCTGAAGGAATGAGCAAAGCCGGGAACAATCCCGCACAAGGGCGGGAGGGGGAATACTCCCGCCCAAATAAGCCAGTCCGTACGATACGGGAAGATCTTCTGTACTGTACCTGACGAGGTATGGGCAAAAGATCTGACTAAAGATACGACAGCTTATTGACAACAGTATGGCGAGCAGCATGCTCCTGTACTGTATGTCACTATTAGCCGCTGCATACTCACCAACTCCTGTCATACCACGTGCATAGCCAGCAGTTGGTGGAAAAGGAATAGTACACAGCAGGCCTGGTCACTATCAGCCGCTGCCTACCCACCAACTACCAGCAGGGCACGTGCGTAGGCCACAGTTGGTAGAACAGGAATACTATTCAGCAGGCCACACCTCCTTGGAAACCTACATTCGGCTATAAATACCACAAATGGTATGACCATCTCATCTTATCATATCTTATCACATTATCATCATATTATACCTGATATCTGCTCTAGCAATCTCTTAAGATACATTTATATTTAAAAAGCAATCTAGTCTGATTCTCACGCCGGAGGGTGGTCACAAGGAGGAACCCCCCCCCCCCCCCTTCTCAGTGACAAGCTCACGGTCTGTTTTGCAGGTTATCAGAAGAACCATCTTCTCTGGGTCTAACCCCTCGTGGGAAACATCTATCTAACCCCCAGGTTACACGTAATCTGCCCGGGGTCCGGTTAGTGTTTCTTCAGCCTTGAATCTTGATTACGGGTATTCATACTGCGAAACTGTACCTACACATAATTATACAACATAAGCATTATTTTAATCATACAATTACATGATCTAAGCCCAAAGATATAAAAAGAAATATGATGAAAAAGGTTGGTGTAAACTTCACAATTGGTGAGCTTTACGCCGGTCATGGCGTAGGCTATGCCAGGTCTTGCATAAACTTGGTCCACCTCCTTTATTCTTCTGCATATGACTTTAATTTGGAGCTCAATATCTTAATGAACCTATATGGACTTATATTACCCTTCATATTGCATGCATCATTGTTTTCCCCATTATATTTCAAATAAGATTCTAGATTCAATGGGTTTGAGTTCTTAAGTAAATCCATTCTCATATAATTTCACATTGATCGTCATCAGATAATATACTAGATTCCAAACATTTACATAGATAATTTACTTTTACTTAGGATATATAAAATGTGAAGCTAGAAACTTAGTGTTTCCATTTCACTTGTAAACAAGCCTACACAGAATGAGCCACCCAACAGGATGAACGTATAAATTCTCTAACCTTTTTATTAAAATTCTCACTATTTTATTTATATCTCGATACAAAACCTTAAGGCTTTAATAAGCCTCGACCTTTATAAACAAATAAAGATACATGTATAAAAACCTTACAATACAGAACCTTAAACATAATCTATACTATATATAATGCATAAGACAAGGGTAAATTAAGACACTTGATTTTAAGAGTTTTACAAATTACAATGCATAAAGTACATGTGTTAATAGGGTTAAACTTGTCTTTTAAACATAACATAACTTATCCACCTTACAAGTTTACACCTTCATCTTTAACCATATTATGTTTTTAATTTCAATTTTAAACTAACTTTTCACCCATGATTTTTAAACGAAAATAACTTTTTCATACGTTAATATTTTTGTTGAAAAATTGCATCATAAAAACGAACATTTTATTCTCTATAATTTGAATATGATATTGTTAGAATTTTTAAATTTTAAACAAATTAATATGTTACGTAAGGGCGTTTAATGCTGATTCTAATAGTTTTTAAGTTAAACTTGTGAGCCTAATGTTAGTATCATTTTTTGTCGTCCAAAACCAAAACTTAACCATTGAAAATTGAAACCAAAATGTTACTTAAGGTATGGTTCCGGTTTGGTTTCACAGTTTAAGCTATGATAATAAATGTTGTTTAAAATAATTATTAATTTAACCGTACCATCAATCCTAACTAAGCATCAACAAAATATGATACCTTAGAGGATCATAATATGAAGAATGATAATTTTAGCCAACTGACCAAAAGTAAAAATATCAACTGTGAAACCACACCGATATCCAGTTTAAACTGTTTCATGGTTTTAAACCAAACCATAACCATGAACACTTATAAGTGTTATGTGATTAACATGGTTCGCGCTCAAACAACCGCTGCATCGTGCGGACACCCGGCTAGTTATATGTAATAAGATAACTAATAATACATAGATCACTTATACTTGTGACGGATTTAAACGACTCATGCCCACTTTCTTTAAAGTCTTAAAGAAAAACCAAAATACGATCTAAATGGGCCAACTTTAATAAGTTATAAATGTCAAATTATACGAATAAGCACATATCTACTTATAGTAGGTGTAAGAATAACTTACCTTTACCCCGTAAGGTTCTTCTTAGTGTATCTCTAACCTTGATCCATCGATTCCCATGCTTTAGTATATTAGGATCTTTAGCAACTCAAGAACTCAACCTCGGTTATTCTTTTAATTTCAATTTGATAAATCAAAACATCCACCCTTTGCCTCTCTCCCTCTACCATCGATATACATGCACCCACATAGAAGCCATCGATAGTTTTCTTAAAAACCATCTGCTTCAATCTTTATAATTTGACAAAGAGAGTCAAATTCACATAACTAGCCCCTCAATTTATGAAGGTTTTATTCTTTCATTTTATAACTTTCTAATCACCCATCTTTTGTCCTTCAACTTAGGCTTTCCACCCATACTTAACCCACTTTATTATCTGTGTAATTAACTTGTTGCAAATATACACACACACAATAACCAAAAAAGATTTCTGGGATGTTACATATGTACAGCTTTTGTGATATTTAACAGCAACTCATTTTTTTAACAAAATAACAATAATTATTTTATTTATATATATGATATCTTATAATATCTTATAGTCTCATCTCATGTCAAATGATATCGTCAAATCATTTCAAATCGGCGCATATCATATAAAATCATCCCATTATTTATTAAAACAAACGATATATAAGATTTAGTGTTATTTCATGTTATATCAAATCATATTGCATTTATCATATCGGTATATCATGTCATATTGGCATACCAAAAGTGATTGTGGTTTTATAAATCGTTGTATGACCTGTAAAACACAATCTAGTTTTTAATTAGTTTATTGTCCCCTTTGCTATTGATTGAACCAATTACATTTTCTTAACTCACTTTTTCCACAACATTTTTAACTGATCAATTACTAAGCTGATTAATCAAACACTTACACCTTAATTCTTTTTTTTTTCCAGTTCATCACATATCAAATGTGGATAGAATTTAAATTCAATTTGATGACAAAAACTAACGAACTAGTGTGGAATATTTCACCAACTAACCCACTTTCTCCTAAAGATTTGGTTAATTAAACAAGGGAAAATTCCAAAGTTGACTTTTTAGAGAGAGAAATTACAAAATGTCCCTATAATATTCAAGATTTTTAAAATGTCCAAAAAATTTGAACTTGGTGATAATGTGATAATGCATGTTTAAACTAGTCCATCTGTCATCAACTTTGAAAATGTGATAATGCATGCTTAAAATTGGGTGGAGATTCTGAATCTGACAAGGCCGGTCAAATTTTTGAAAATGTTGGGTGGGCAAAGTTGATGGACAAGACTATTTATTTGAAAATCTTAAGGGACAAGACCATATTTATCTCACTAAATATCTTCTCTAAAGCAGTCCACCCAGACGGTTTTTTTATGTTTCCTACTGGATCCGTACAAATTTTCAACTTCTTGAACTTTATTCCTTTTGAATTCCGTCTTGGCAGACACATTTAAACAAATTTGTTCCAAGGAAACGAGATCTATATTTTTTTTCCTTTATATGTTTTAAATCTCGTCCACACCAACATGATTTATATTTAATCTGTCCACACCAATAGGAATTAAGTGGAACCCGTCTACACCGACACATAAATCTTAAATCTTAAATATTTAATATAAATATTTTTATTAACTAATTTTCCTTTTTGAGATGTAAAATATTAATAAAAAATATTTTGCATGTAAATATCTATATTAAATATTTATAAAGAAGAATCATATAAAAACATGTAAAATAAGGAAAATTAGTTAAAAAAAATATTTATATTAAATATTTAAGATTTAAGATTAAGTGTCTGTGTGGACAGGATCCACTTAATTCCTGTTGATGTAGACGGATTAAATATAAATAATGTCGGTGTGGACGAGATTTAATACTTATAAGAAAAAAAAAATCCCGTCTTCTTGTAACAAATTTATTTAAAATGCGTCTGCCAAGATGGGATTCAAAAGGAACAAAGTTCAATAAGTTAAAAATTTGTATGGATACGGTAGGAAACATGATGTCACACCCCAACCTACGGCGGAAATGACGTGGTGCGAGCCGTTGGTTCATAGCTCATAAGGTACTATCATATAAAAATAAAATATGACATTATCTATTAATTTATTTATTCCAATTTCAAATATAATCCAAAATAAACAACTAAATCCATAACAAAATAATAATTTAAATAGTCTTTATTTTAACGTCTAAGGTCCTTATATGTGTTCTTCATCTTAATTTCAAGTCAACTGGCAACCTACATATGCGTAGAAAATAACATAAAATTTTGTTAACACTGGGCTGAGTAAGATAATCACCAGTTTTCATGATATAATAAATATATGTAAATAAGCAAAACGAAATAAATGCGAGTAATAATCAATCAAACCGTGAACAAATAATGTGTCAGTTGACCATTGCTATGCGAAACGGGAGTCGGCTACTGTGACAGTCGTATGATCATGCTATAATGTAATTATGATGGACCTCTCCGAATGCGGTAAAGTAAACACTTAATCAAGTAGCAATTAACATTTGATCCAATACACACAATTTACACGTTTTCTAGTTTGTATATGTATGTAATATAAAGTAAGTGTTAACGTTAGTACACATATGTCCCCAAAATGTTTAAAATCAGTAAAATGTGGTGGAATGATATATGTCACCTTATTGTTTAAACGAGTGAACAAAAATAAGAATAAAAAATGAGAAAATAAGTGAATCGTCCTTTAACGCGCCGTCTGAGATAAAACGAACAGACCTGAAACTTTTTGAGACAAATAACTACTGTTAAAACTGAGAACATTTCCGCTGGAATCGTTCCAAAGGGATGTCTAGAACTCAGGTTATGAGAAAATTAACGTTTCAGTGAGCTTGTACTGACCAGAATCCTAACAGCGAGTCGGAAATCAGGTTTTCGTCAATAGCCTTAAAATATCAAAACAAAAATAAAGTCTTCTGGACCGAAAGTCGGTTCCGACCAGAAGTGTTAGAAATTGATTGGTCAAAGTTATTGACCAATATGCCCTTAAACAGGTCGGAGTCAAATTGACCCATGAATTCCCCTCAATCTCAGAAATTGATTGAGGGTTATTGACAAGTGAGTAATAATAAACAACTTTTTAGTACAGAACTTACCCGGGAAACGTCTAAAACAAGGAGAAAAACTGAGTTAGAGGTCGGTAATTGCTAAAGTCAAACAGCAGCTTGTAACTTCGAGTAAAAATAGCAAGAACGGGGTGTAATCGGATATTAAAGGAATAATGATGGCTGAGGGTTGATAGTTCAGTAACATTCTAGGGTTTGGAGTCGTGATTCGTTTATACAGCCAGTAGTTTGGCATAAAGAACAAGAAATAGACTCGTTTAGGTAAACGAATAATAATGATGAAATCGGGTCTTGTAACCTTCAATATATCGATCAAATCATAAAGAATGAACCAAGACACTTTTCCATAGCAGATTAAATAATTTGTAGCTCAATTTTCGTAATTTAGGGTCGTTTAGGGAAAAATTTAGCATTAAACAAAAATCGAAAACCAAACTGGTTGATCTGGGCCTGCTTCACGTCGTACGAAGGATTAGGCCTCTTCCTTCACGCCGCCCGAAGGGGGGATTTTATCAACTTTTGATTTTTGACAGTTTTAGTCCCTGAAGTTCCAAAAATGCACTTTTAAGCAATTTTAAGAGTTTTTAAGGGCTATTTGGCATGATTGAAAGTTAAGGAATTATAAACTAAGTTAAACACAATTAATTTACTAATAAATGCATAATTTTATTGATAAAAAAGATCCGAATTACATTCCCGAATCGAGTAAACAAATACGAATATGAATATGGAAAAACCGAAATGTTACACATAAGAAAACCATCTGGGTGGACTGTTTTAGAGAAGATATTTAGTAAGATAAATATGGTCTTGTCCCTCAAGATTTTCAAATAAATGGCCTTGCCATCAACTTTATTAAAAAATTTGGCATGCTCTCTTAACATTTTCAAAAATTTGGTCGGCCTTGTCAAATTCAGGATCTTCTCCCAATGTGTCGTCCCAGCCTAAATTTTTTTAGACATTTTGGGAATCTTGAATATTATAGGGCCATTTTGTAATTTCTCTCTTTAAAAATGTCTACTTCACGAATTTTCCCATTAAGCAAACAACCATTTGACCATTTTTTTATAGAAAATTTATTTTGATTTTTTTTTTAATAGCAAATTTATTTTTAATATCTAGGCTCCTCCTTCCAAATCTACATACGTTTAAAGGTTTTGCTTTTGTCAATAAACTACCGCCTGGTTTTGACCAACTACTTTAACTCTAATAACATATTAACTAAAACATAGAATATAAATATTTATCTTCAAGTTCCATCCTTGTAGTTCGTGACCCTTGTAGCTTTTGCTTATTCCATGCACACCAAGATATAAAGAGAGCAACTGATGGCCCGTACACGTGGTGATACGTGAACAACTTGATTAACCCATTATATCACCAAAATCTTCCGCGAACCAAGAAGTGTCTCGCTCTTTGCAAAAGGGACTCAAGTCCAACTACAAAAATCTTATTAGCAACAAAAGTGAATTATACATTTACAATTAACAAAAATCAGTAATGTAATTTGTTTATCTTACTAGATAAACCGGTCCCTTACAATTACATATGGGCTATTTAGGTTTTCAAGTGAGTAATTGGGCCTTACCCATGGATTATAGAAAGTGGGACTGATTGGGCTCAATGGATAATGTTGACTCATGTTGTTACAAAACACAGCATTGTAAAACTGGCATCAGCTGATCACCATATGGCATGTGCCTCATTGGTAACTATACGTTCTCTCTCTACACTTATACAAATCTTAGCACTGGTTTTGAAAGTCTCTCTCTGCAATTATACAAATCTTGATAATGTGTTGTGATACCATGTGACTGCCTTTTTCTTTTGTTGTCATTCTACAACTATCTTTGATAGTTACCAAATATCCAAAAGCTTATTTATATAACCGTTCATGTTCGGACCTAGAGAAAGATTTGGGGTCGCTGAACCCGACGAACTATCTTATAGTAGAGGTATTAAGTGTTGTCCGTTGTCGTCTTCTTATAGACTTAACTCGGCAAAATACATGATCGTTTATAAACTAAAAAGATGGTTTTAAGTAATAGAGTGGGTTATCACCTTTTGAGGGTTTGAAGTGACACACCACTCTCTTATTAAATATGTGTCACATGTTAGCATGTGAGATTATGCATTTGCATGTATTTTACAACCATCAATTATTGATCATATGCCCATCACTCTTTTCGTTCATTTTTTCACCCTACATATAAATTTGTTGAAAACTTGTATAAAAATAGAAAATCAAAACTGGGTTTAAGTCGAATACTTTTAATTGCGTTAAACAACATAAAAGACAATAATGTTTCTTTTGGTAACCATGAGAGCCCGTAACTGAAAAACTTGCGTGACTCGTCAATACTCTATTACCGAACAAGATGACTTAAATGATAGCATGTGTTGGACACGTGAGATTTAAGAAGTTATGGTTTGTAATCAGTAGAAACAAGAGTTGAATTTAGACCGGCCCTTGCTAGAGAGGAATTATCCGCCAATGCTTATCATTGCACAATCTTTAAATGTTTTCATTCTATAATTGTTGGTAATAAAATATGACTATGTGATAACCGGGTAGAATTGAGTGTTGAGTGTTTTTTACTCATAAATCATGAATCTTTGTCTTGTGATTTACATGTAAAAGAAACTTTTAAGAATGTTTTCTTTTTGAAATGAAATAATGTTTTTTTAGGGATTCGATCAACTTTTTGTGCTTTGCTTTATGCAGGTTAGATTGTGTTGTAGCATTGCCTTCACTTTGAAGAAACTCTAAATATGCCCACAACATTCCATCATTTTAAAGCAAGATAAAAACGAATATTAAAAGTTTTATTTTAATAACAAATTCAATAGATATTTAGTGTCAACATAACTATTAATACTACTCCCACCTGAGCACGCTTAACTGTGAAGCTCTCTTCTCGTCCACTACCATTAAGCCCAAAACGCGTTAGTGATTTAAGAAGCAGGGTGTTTACTTATGAACCAATGATCTCTCTTGTCCACGACCGATGTGGGATTTGCCTAGGGTACAAAATGATTTAACATTGGTTGTTGTTGTTGTGTGACTTATTCCAGATTCACAAACACTATAATAAGCAACCACTTACATTAGAATATCAAAAGTTTTGTGTTTAGCACTCTTAAGTTTGGTCATGTATTTTCCATCGTATGTTAAGTTTCTCATTTGGCTGTCTATGGTTTTAATGAATCTTCTTTGGTTTTGTTGAAAAAACACAAGTAGAAATAACATAAATACCCTTTGCCGGTAAACAAGTTTTAGAGTTGAATTGCTCTAAATGTTTGTGTACAAGATTCTTTTGATGATTTATTACTTTGTATTCTTAATCTGAGTGGTATTAATCGAAAATAATTACAAACTATTTAGATCATTATATTTACTTTTTTATATTTGTTTTACTATCAACCCGTGTAAATACGGTTTCTAACCTAGTCCTATATATATATATATATATATATATATATATATATATTTAATATTAATATCATGAAAATGACTAAGTTGACGAATGGAAGTATGGAAAAAAACACATTCTCTCCCATGTTCATGTCGGATGATTATTCATAAGTTCCAAATTTCCCAGACTGTCCCATTACCTTCTAGATCTCAACCCTCTCTCTTTTATATTATTCATATTAATCTTCCCCATGTTATTTGCTTAACTACTCTACTGCTTCTAAATAATTTTATCACCACTTCACTCCCATTTATCTTCTAAAACCAGATCCAAAATGGTCCAAATGTAACATAATTCTTCACAAAAATAAAAACATTCAACATAACAGCAATGATCACAATGCCTAAACCCCATTGTTCGTTCGGGTTGTTATTGTTATTGTTCTGTTGTTCTTCAGTGCCTGCATATGTGACTGAGGCTAACGATGAAGCTTCGGTTCTGCTAGCCATCAAATCACACCTTATTGATCCTCTAGATCAGCTTAAAGATTGGAAGGCCTCTAACCAACACAACGCGCATTGTAATTGGACCGGAATCACGTGTAATTCGAATGGAATTGTCGAAAAGCTTGATCTTTCGGGGCGTAATTTGAGTGGGAAGATACCGGATGAGATTCAACGCCTTCGGGGTCTTACTTCGATCAATTTATGTTGTAACGGGTTCTCATCACCGCTACCTAAATCATTGTCTAACCTTACACGGCTAGAAATGTTGGATTTGAGTCAAAATTACTTTGTTGACTCGTTCCCGAGCGGTTTAGGGATGGCGGCCGGGTTGAGTTTACTCAACGCGTCGAGTAATAATTTTTCGGGGGACATCCCGGAGGATATTGGGAATAACACCGCATTAGAGACGTTGGATTTAAGAGGGAATTTCTTCGTTGGCTCCATACCCGTGTCGTTCAGGAATTTGAAAAAATTAAGGTTTCTCGGGCTGTCAGGGAACAATTTAACGGGCCCGATCACGAAAGAAATCGGAGAGCTTTCATCTTTGGAGAGTATTATTCTCGGGTACAACGAGTTTGCAGGCGGTATTCCGGCAGAGTTCGGGAATTTGACAAGTTTAAAGTATCTTGATCTCGCGTACGGAAATCTTGATGGTTCTATTCCGCAAGAACTCGGGAATCTAAAGGAGTTAGAAGCAATGTTCTTGTACAAGAACAATTTGGTAGGAAGGATTCCGTCAGAGCTCGGGAAAATAACTTCCCTGACTCAATTGGATCTCTCTGATAACATGTTATCAGGAGAGATCCCAACTGAGATATCAGCATTGAAGAGCTTACAGCTCTTCAATGTGATGTCCAACAGATTGTCAGGTTCTATTCCACCTGTAATCAGTAACTTGACTCAGCTTGGAGTTCTCGAGCTATGGAACAACTCCTTTTCTGGTCCTCTCCCAGTTGATCTCGGCCGTAACTCCCCTCTCGAATGGGTCGACGTATCATCGAATTCCTTCACCGGACCGATCCCCGAAACCATTTGTAATCGCAGCAATCTAACCAAGCTAATACTATTCAATAACAAATTCTCCGGCCGAATTCCGCTCGGTTTGTCAACATGCAACTCATTAGTTCGTGTTCGAATGCAAAATAACTTCCTTTCGGGAAGGATTCCGGTCGGATTCGGTAGTCTCCCAAACCTTCAAAGGCTGGAATTAGCAAACAATAATCTCACTGGTGAAATCCCAAACGATATTTCATCATCCACTTCCATTTCGTTCATTGACTTTTCCCAAAATCAACTAAAGTCAACGCTTCCGCCGTCAATTTTGACCATCCCAAATCTTCAAAACTTCTTGGTTTCCAATAATAATCTCATCGGAAAAATCCCAAATCAATTCCAAGATTGCCCTTCACTTTCAATTCTCGATCTTTCTAGCAACTACTTGACCGGCGAAATTCCGGCGAGTATTGCTTCGTGTCAGAAACTCGTATACTTAAACCTCCGGAACAACCAACTCGCCGGAGAGATTCCGGTACCCATTTCCAAAATGCAAACGCTAGCCGTTCTCGAATTATCCAACAATTCGTTGACCGGACTCATCCCGGAGAGCTTCGGCAACTCGCCGGCGTTGGAATCGTTAAACGTATCGTACAACAGACTTCAAGGTCCGGTGCCGGAAAACGGTATGCTGAAAACAATAAACCCTAACGATCTCGCCGGAAACTTAAACTTATGCGGTGATGTTTTACACCCATGTGCCGGAACTGGTTATAATTCACGACATAACGATTTGCACGTGACCCACGTGGTCGCCGGATGGTTGATCGGAATGTCGGTGGTGTTGGCCGTTTTAATCGCCGCCGTTGCCGGAAAAGCTCTGTATAGTAAATTATACACAAACGGAAGCTGTTTCGATCAATATAATAATCGAAAAGGCGAATGGCCGTGGAGATTAATGGCCTTTCAAAAGCTGGATTTTAACAGCTCCGATATTATTAATTGTTTAAATGAATCGAATGTGATCGGAATGGGAGCCACCGGGGTTGTGTATAAAGCGGAGATTCGCCGGTCAAACATCGTCATGGCGGTCAAAAAGCTATGGAGCACGAAAGCGGACATCGAATCGGGAAGTAGCACGGGCGATTTTGTCGGAGAAGTGAACGTGTTGGGGAAACTCCGGCACCGGAATATTGTCCGGTTGTTGGGGTTTGTTTACAACAATACGGATGCGATGATTGTTTACAAGTATATGACGAACGGGAGTCTGGGAGAGGCGTTACACGGGCGTGGACGGATGCTTGTGGATTGGGTTTTGCGGTATAATATTGCGGTCGGTGTGGCCCACGGGCTGGCTTATTTGCATCATGATTGTTACCCGCCTGTTATCCATCGTGATGTGAAACCGAATAATATTTTGCTTGACGAGAATTTCGAGGCCCAAATTGCGGATTTTGGGTTGGCGAGGATGATGGTAAAGAAGAACGAGACGGTGTCAATGGTTGCTGGATCGTACGGGTACATCGCTCCCGGTGAGTATTTGAAAATTACATAAAAATTAAAACAGTAAGAAATGTATTAGAAAATCACGAGTTACTTTTAACAAACTAATGGGTATGTGAATATTGTTATCCTTAGTAGTTTTCATGGATAACTAACGCATATCAATATTGATCGCAGAATACGGATACACATTAAAAGTTGACGAAAAGAGTGACGTATATAGCTACGGGGTGGTCTTAATGGAACTCATCACCGGGAAACGACCAACTGAGCCCGAATTTGGAGATTCGGTCAACATAGTCGAATGGGTTCGTCAGAAAATCAAAGAAAACAAACCGTTAACACAAGTAATAGACCAAAATGTAGGAAATTGCAAACATGTAGAAGAAGAGATGATTTTAGTACTCAGAATAGCCTTACTTTGTACCGCAAAGCTTCCAAAAGATCGACCCTCCATGAGAGATGTTATAAGCATGCTTGAGGAGGCTCGGCCAAGACGAAAAGGTGGTAGCAACAACAACTACAGTCCTACAACTAGTGATAAAGATAAGCCAGTATTTAGCACATCCCCAATAAATGACCTTTTGTAAGGTGACCAGGGTGCATCCTGGAACATGGTTTTCTGTTAATTACGTGTAGAGTATTCACATTTTGTAAGTGTTAATTTATGTGTAGCTAAGTATGCTGATTTTTACTGAAAATAATGTAAACATAACACTCATTCTTTGTTGTTAAATGAGTTCAGATTTTAATATGAAAGTAAACTTATGTCATAATATTTTAGCCGTTGCGTGCAGAAACATACTTATAACTCCTAATATAGTCGGGGTCGAACAATTAAAACAAAATTATTAAAAAGAAAAAACTTTTATAAAAGATTTGGGTCAAACATGTTAAAAGCTTTCTAACTTCTTGCTAGTTGTCTAGTAATGAAAGTTACCGTTTGAAAGTTATCGTTCAGAAAAAAAAATGCTTTCTAACTTATAACTTTTATTTTTACTTTTGAGTGTCAACAGTGTTAGGTTGACTTTGACACTTTGAACATCTTTCTTTTCTAATTTATCACAGTTTATATAGGCACCTTATTCATTCATTCAGCATATTGCATAGTTACAAAATCAAAGATATCCAACGGTCTAAGACTTTTAAGTTTGCCACATGCACATGACAAAGTAAAAACAGCCTAAAAGGCCGAATGAACCAAACTAAATGCCGGTTCTAGCTTTCTTTTCTTGACATGTTGGAGATGCAATGGTACGTTTACGGACACCAAGTCTCGTATATTCAGAATTTCTCATGATCCGAAGTCGTTTCACCGACTGTAAAAACATCCTGAAATCAAGCAATGTTACCACCATGTTATACAGAAACAATATCAAAAAGCTGCCCCTTAATGTGTACAAAACACACAGCCTACCCAATTAGCAAGTGTGACCAGGTAGCACGCAGCTTACGCTGCCCAGATATTTCTTTTATTTGATTTTGCAAGAATTGATTTAGGAGGTTTTAATACATTACAAAATTCAAATACACTATGGGGCGAGTTGCGACATATTTAATAAATTAATGGTACATGAAATATGAAATGTACCGCCAAGGGACGTCTCCAACAAGCATACGGTTCCCGTCTTTGTCTTCATAAGTAAGCACAAACTCAGATGTTGCATCCAACAGTTTTGACTGTCCTGCTGCTTCTGTGCTTGACCCTAGATACCGTAAGTAAAAAAACACTGTAATCGGAATTTGTATTATGTCTACAGTTGTAAACGAAACAAGTCGATTCGTTTAGCTTTTATCCAACAAATAGATGGTTCACGAGCACATGACCAGACAAAGTTTCATGTTCACAAACTCACAAAAGATATAAATTTGTTCGTGTTCGTTCGTATGGCAGAATTTTAAAAACCATTAATGAATGAACATGAACGAACGTAAATAAACGAGCATAAACAAACATATTACCGAATGTTCGCGAACACAATTGTTATTGAACGAACACGAACTTTGTTCGTGCTCATTCATTTGATTAAACAAACAAAATTTCTTGTTCATGTTCGTTCATTTTTTTTAACGAACGAAAATAAATGAACTTCCCGTCAAATGCTTGGTTCGCCTACAACCAGGATTATATCATATCTACCCCTCAAAACTTGATATAATATCACATTTATCAACAAAATCACAATATCAAGTACCCAATTTCAAATTCATGACATTTATAGCTTTCCCATAAATTTTGCATTAGGATATGCAAGTTTAATGTGTAAGGAGAAAGACAAAGGTGGTCATATTCTAAACTGTATGTAATAAAATGGATAAATATGAAATTTTAAATATTTTGAATTGGTATATGTGATATTAATACTTTTACTTGGGTAAATATTATATTATGCATGTTTTCAAAGATATATGAAACTGAATCATTTACTTATCAACGGGTCGATTAGGAAGTTGTCATTTTACCATAGTCTCTAATTTTAACACATAAATATATCATCTTTGATTCAAAGATTTAATCTATTTTGTAATGATAAGTTCATAACATATTCATATTTGTAAAACAATCGACAAGTAAGGGAATATACGAAATTAACAAAAAAAACACAAAACTTACTTTCTTCACTGAACATATCTTCCAATGTTTGTGTCAATGTTTCATATGAATTATGCGCATTAAGATCAACTTTCCTTCCGTACAAGGTTCCATCCATGTTCACCTTCACAGGTTGATAACCGTTTTCAAAAACCACTTCTTTTGCATCAGTTTTAAAATCTTCATTTAAATCAGGTATTGAGGTAGATTGTTCTTCGGGTGACTTATTATGGAAAGCCAGCCTGTGAGCTCTTCTTAACGGAGGCCATCCAACCACACTACAACAATAGAATTCCCATCTCAAAAGATTCAGTTTTGACCTTTGACTTTTAATCTTTTATAGTTCTTAAAAAGTGTATGCTATATATGGAGCAATACATCGTGATATTAAAAAGTTCCAAATTATATCAAAAAATCAGAAGTAAATATAAAATTCCTATTTCGTAATGATCAATATATGCTCGTTACAAAAAAAAGAATTATAGCAGAAACAAATTCACCATTAATAAGAATAATATGCAACAAATAAAGAAATTAATATATACATTAATTCATTGTCCTAAAATTAAAATCTAAAACTCTTGTCTCCAAATGTGCTCATAGTACTTTATACATGCTTGCCTTGTATGTTTTTTCTAACATTCACCCAAAATGTATAAACAATTTTCTTTTAATGAAGTAAATCTTTCATTGCTAAACTCAAAAAAAATTAAAATAAAGTTGCAGGCAGGTTAGCGGGCAACAAACTTCGCACAAATATTAAAAATTCAATCAAGTCCTTTGTTGCAAAATTAATATTCACCCAAAACGTATAAACATAAATTAAAAATTGAAGAAACAATAATAAATTAACAAAAGGGGTTTAAAATATTAATAATTACCTTGAAGGAGAAACAGATTTGGATAAATTAGGATTCTTCAAATCTTGACTACCACCACCACTCAATTCAAGATTCCCATCAACCGGAAACGGCGAAGAAACCTCAGCCAACACACCCATGTCTTGATTGCTCTTGCCGGCCAAGATTGACCCGGCGGTGGTCGACTCATCGGATGACACTCCGCCACCGTCACCATCGCCGTCCATTTGCAAAAATGAAAGCTTTCAAGAATTGGGTTTAGTTTAGAATATTGAAAGAGGGATCATATCTGGTGGCCGGTGGTGATGGCGGCGGCGATGGGCGGTGGGACCTAGATGTCGGTTGTAAGACACGTTTTATAGGCAATCACAATCTGAAGCTTTATGAGTTCGTAGTTGTACTTTACTAAATTTAGGCACACTCAACTCAACTCAACAGTCATAGGGAAAAGACATATCTGGAAAGCCTTGATGTTTGTCACTTTAGTTGTACTAACACATGTTTTCTTCTTTTTTATTTTTAAGGAATTGATGGGTTTGAAAAGAGTAATATTTTTTATTGTACAATTTATTACTGAAATAAATTATAAAATAAAAAACCAAAGAGTTAGCAGATTATTATTTATCAATGCTCTATTATCTAATGACAAAAAAAATAAAAAATGAAAATACAAAGAAGATGTTTAGGTCCTTGGTTTGGACAAACAAATATGTATGTTTTAGATAATCGAGTCAGGTAATTGATACTATACTTGGACCCATACCCGTAAAAAAAGTTATAGCTAATCGCATATTTGGTCTTGTACCCAAAATGCACGTCTCATTGCCAGTGTAGTAAGATTTTGCTACTATGACGAATTAAATACAAAAAAATATCCTAAAAATGTACTAAAATAACAGAAAAGAGAAATCATCTACTATCTTAAAACAATACGGGATAAAAATGTTCACAAAACATGCATCTCTCAAATTGACAGTTAAAAACAATCAATCAAAAGATTGATAGTTACCGCTTGCGCGATATACAATAATTCTCTTAAAACATGCATCGTAGATGTAAAACAAGATTAGCATAATGCAACACAAAATCATAACCCGAACATTCATTTCGAAACAAAAAACACTTAACAGAAAACCAGAGGCTCCACGAACATGGTGGCTTTCTTGTACTGAAGATTAACGAAAACCGTTTCCTCTTGCATAAGAACCGCCACCATAACGACCTCTTAATGCGTCGCCTCGTCCTTTCCCACCGCCTCGACCTCCTGCACAAATAACCACCGATACATAAATATTCGTAGAGTTAATTGCATAAAAAATACTACAAAAGAAAAAAAATCCAACAGCTAAAATAAACTCTACTAACTTGTAAAAACCACACGAAAAAAACCATTAAACTAATTGGTGCATATCAAAGTCTACAAACTTTTCTAAAATGTAGATGCTTTTAATTACATTTTTAAATAACAATGACCAATAAACTTTTAAATTGGTTAAAACAAAATGGGCTTTTTTCCATTCTGCAAAAATGTTAAATGCCAGCTCATCTAGTTTTGATCAATTGAAGAGTTGGCAAGTCATTGCATTAAAAGGTTCACAAGTATGTGTAATTTGGACATGTTTAGAGACATTAATAAATAAAACTAGTGACTTTTTGGTTACTTTTTTACTAGTAACATTAACATATCGAAAATTAAGTTCACAAGCTTTTACTTTTTACATGAAAAATAAGAAAGTATAGTTGGTTTTACTATCCACACATAACACAATTGTAAAACTAATCAGATTAAGATCATTAATAATTAGTGAGATTAATGTAAGACTAGATAATGAGAGACATACTTCCACCACGAATACTACCGCCACTGCTGTTTGCTCTCCTTTCTTCAATGTAGATTTGCCTTCCCACTAATTGAATTGGAGATGCCTAAAAAACAAAGATAAAAAATAAGTAAACAATATACAACAACAATAATAATAACAATAATCTGAACTGCACTTTCAACTGGCCTCAACTGAGATTATACAATGTTGTAATGCAAAAAAGACAAATCCATCTAAACAGGTCCTTATTTTATCTAAATGGACATAAATAAATACTAATACCTGTTCTTAATAGTAATTAGTAGCACGTGTGACTGCAGAACTATAATAATTCAAACAAAATTTAGGTTTTTAAAGATTTTGGAGGTTCTATGCATAACAAAAATGTCAAAATTTATGTTTTGAATAGTACACTTTGATGAATTTCTACATTTTAAAGAAATGTTACTCCATCTCAAAAACAGGATAGCATCATATTCATGTCATAATTAATTTAAAAAAACTACTACATAAAGAACATATTCTTAAAAGCGTCGTTCAATCTAAAACAAACGACCCACACACCTACAAAGCATTAATAATATCCAACGCAAGTGATACATGAAACAAGTTTAAACAGCATAAAACGCACAAAAACAAACCAATTAACTTACCAAATCTTTAGTTGAATAAATTGGTAATTTATATATGTGCTAAACAACGAAAACAAAATTTTAAAACAATATCTGGTCGAAAGCATAAGAAAAACGAACCTCGATTGCTCTTTGAACACCCTCTAAGTCCTCAAACTCAACAAAAGCAAAACAAACACCAACATCCTGTAATTAAATCAAACGTTACGTTCTAGTGTTCTACAGTTAAAACAATAAAATGACCAAAAAAAAGTAGGTAACTAAAACACAAAATAACCACCTTACGGTTCTTCAAGAACACACCGTCCTGCTTAATTTTACCAAAATTCTTGAACTCTTCAAAAATTTCAAGACTGGTAACAGTAGTTGGCAAGTTCCTTACATAAACAGACTTTGAATCGCCTAAAAAAAGATGTACATTATTATGGGTCTTATGAGGTCGTATGATAACTATATATAATCATTTTGATCATAGATGAACCTAGGGGTGTGCATAAGACGGTTTTGGCTTAGGTTGAACTAAAAACCAAAAGTTCGGTTTTTGGAAACCTTCTGTTTTTTGCCATTTGGGCTTGAAAATTTTAAATTAAAAGAAAAATAGCCCAAACTAGTGAATTTGAGCCTGAAATTTTGGGTCTGAATAGTGATTAAGTGATTATTACAAATTTTTGACCTAATTTCTTTGGGATAAACCCTAACTAATTTTTTCTGAAGTAATTAAAATCTATTTTTTTGCGGTTTCATTTGGGTTCAGTTCAATTTTTCAGATTTTTGGTTGATATCAAAACCAAAACCAAAGCAAAAAATCAGTTTTTCAAAAAACATAAAACCAAACCGAAAAATCATTTTTTAAAGAAAACCTAAAACCAAACTGTTTGTTTTTTTATCTAGTTTGGTTATATTGGTTCAGTTTTTGGAGTCATGTACACCCCTAAATGCAACACATAAAACACAATAAAATTAAAACATTCACCTTCTTCACTGGTGAAGGTTTCATGTGCCAGTTGAGGAGTGGAGTCTGATTGATAAGAAACAAGTGGCGGTTGAGCAACCGGTTCAGGAGTTGAATGCCATTCGGAGACAGGTGCCACACTCTTATTAGCCGGTTGAGCAGAAATCGATGGGGAAGACTTCCCCTTAGACAGCTTTTAATATTCAGCATCCATGACAGAATAAGAATATGTTAGTACTAATGAACACAGAACGTGCGTAAAGCAAAAATAACGTGTTGTACTACAAGAGTTATGGCGTGTTGCATTATGTATACAGATAAAGATTCATTTTTTTCTTATAACAATTATTATGGGAAATGAATGTGACAATGAGCATTTTGAAACTGATTACGTGGAAGTGATCAATCAAATCATGAAATCATATAATAAGATAATAAAACATGCCGCAGAACATATTATTTTCAAGCAGGTTTCCGTTCGATTCGAATAACCTGAATTTTGAATTCAGTATTGTTATTCATATTTGACTTGAATTTCAGGTTATTAGAGTTTGATTCAATTGATGAACACCCCTAGATGTACCATCCCCATGTGAGTAATTGCATAGAAGAAAACAAGTGGGTCAAAACTGGTCAAAAGTCACTTGAAGTGGTTTTAATGCATAAAACCTACTAATTCATTTTCTCCAATCATCCGACAGTATTCATAAAAAAATGAACTTTTGGACAAATATTGTTGTAGTAAAAGAATACATACAATAGAAGCATATGTGAATTTGACAGGCTCTGCAACAGGCTCTTCGAAAACCGGAACCGGTTCTTGAATGTATTCAACAGTGTTTTGATGTGCGGGCTCGTGAACATAATCGTCAACCGTGTTTTGATGATAAACAGGTTGTTGTTCATGTTGTGCATATTCATCCACAGTGTTTTGAACATTGTCTTCAAGTGGAGGTTGTTCATCATAAGATTCGCTTTCATAATCATCTTCTTGTTCTTGTAGATGTGTTTCTTGTGAAGGGTTGCAAGAATCATCTTCATTGGTTGTTTCTAAATTTAATGAATTTAGATTTTCTCTTGCTTTAACTTCAAAAGCATCTTCACCAACTGGCAATTAAAAGTTCAAAGAACTTAAATAAATGAGAAAATGAATATTAAACAAAAAGAAATCAATAATATAATTTTGTTGGCATATACGCAGTAGAGGTGGTGATTTTGTCCCACTAACCTAAAATGGGCCAATTTGGAAAAGTGTGTGTGAAACCGAAATAACTTAACCTTGACTGGATTAACAGACGTAACTGACCGAAATAATCGGACCCAGTAAAAAACCGACGGCATGGCCTTTTGTTTAAAAAAAATCAGTTTGGTTGCAATTTTGCTCTTAATAAAAAAAATGAAAAACCAAACCAAACCAAACTGAAAAAAAAACAGAAAAAAAAACACACACACACACGCACACATTTTAAGTAATATAGTATTGAACGCGTCAAACGGGCTGAAACTTGAAATTCTCCCAAAATACATTTTTTAAAAAACCTCCTAACCAATTTTACTAAAAAAAGTTATTATTGTATTAAAATAGTATAAGCTTTGTAATCCTATCTACAAAACTTAGCTGTTTATAAAAAGAGAAAAATTGCACAAAAATATGTTTTCACTTACAAGTCAACCCAACCCCGTCTGACCCGCCTATTTTTCTACCTTCATAAAATACAACTTAACTCTAGCCTCTACATCATATAAAACTAAAAAATAGGAAAATGGCAAAAAAAAATTGGTAAGTACCAGGTACAGAAGAAGTGATTGGTTGAGAGTCAACTTTGACCTCGGGGCCAACAGGCGGTGGACGCTGATGTGTAACCTCCTCACTTACAAAGTGAAAAATATCATTCATCACAAAGTAACCCTTTTCTTGTGGCGCAAGAAAAAATGTCTGAACAAATTTCTTCCAACCGTTGAAGAGTTTAGATTTAACGGAACCCGAAACCACAACAACAATGCCTTGACTCCATGATTCAAGTGAATTTATTGTCTTTACTTCAATCCCACTAAAATGTAGCGATTGAATAAGTGAATGTATTTGCTACAAAAATAGAAATAAAATATTCCAAATATAAGTATTTTCATTATCGAAGATAATTACTACCTAGAAAATCTAACTTCTTGTATCAATAACTGAAGTGTCAAATACGAATAATAAGTGAATGCATTTGCTAAAATCAATTAAAGTAAATGAATATAACAATTATAATATTGCCACAATATTCTAATTAGGCTTGTAAAGGACCGAACAAACATGAATGGAGTGTATTCGTGTTCGTTCGTTTGACTTGAACCAAATAAACAATCAAACAGGAACAAATAATCGAACCGAATTTTCTTGTTCTTGTTCTTGTTCGTTCATTAAAAAAATGGGCATGTTCATGTTTATTTATGTTCAATCGTTTGACTTTAAGCGAACAAACAATCGAACATAAAAAAATAAACGAACAAAGTTGTCTTGTTCATTCGTTAAAAAAAATAGGCGTGCTCGTGTTTGTTTATGTTTGTTCGTTAAAAGCATAAACTTAATGAACGTAAACGGACAAACATAACTGAACAAAAATAACCAGACATAGTAGCTAAAACCAATTAATAGGAAATGTGAACAACAATGTACTGGGCTTGAAACTTTATTAAAACTAGGCTAAAGTGTACAAACTTTTAATGAATTTAACCACCACAAAATATTGCGACAATAATCTATCTTTTTTATCAATCTAACATATTAATTTCACTTAGATTTGCAATTGGCACCCACCATAAAAACTGATAATAAAGCCAAAAGAGGGTGTTAGGATGTGCATATAGTGATTATCAAGATTTAATTTTAAATATTCACATTCAGATTATAAAGGATGCAAATTTAAAGCATATCAGATGAAAAGAGATTTACGAATATAGCCGAAGCAGTCTCGGTGGATTCGCCATCAACTCGAACCATAGTACTTGAATCGGAGTAAAACTGATGAACGAATTCAGGTTGTTGTTGAAGCACCTGGTAGTATTGTTGCACAAAGTACGAACCAACCTAAACAAATCAACAAAGCCCTAGCTTCAATTCATCAAATCCAGTTCAATATTATTAAAATTGAGAACAAAAGAATCAATACCTGAGAGGCGGTAAAAGAAGAGGAGTAGGAATTGGCCATTACTAAACTCACAAGCAAACGCCTCTTAAACCCTAACCCTAGAAGAAATGGTTTCTTGACTTCACAAGGAGAGCATAGAGAAGTGTGAAATTAGGGTTTGGGAAGGTGTGAATTAAGTGAGGAGGATGATTGGATGAAGAAGATTGTGATGTGATGGTGGCTGCTGTGAATGAAAGTTGCAGGGTTTAACAGAGTGAAGTGATGAAGATGAGATCTGCTAGTGATGACTCATTACCAATTAAATCCTGACCCTTGGATTCATTGGAGGACGAGTCATTCACATTCATATGGACGATTCCTTCATTTTAGATTATTATATGACGGCGCTGGAGATTTTTTTTTTAAATATGTTATTTTAGATTTTTCATAGGGTTTTGAAAAGCATTTTTTTAAAAACTTTAAATCCTGACTTTTTAAAATTGTTTTTTGAAAAAGCCAGTAAGCATTTTTCAAAATCATCCTTAGCAGTAACCAATGTAGAATGCCTAGATTATCTGTACGGGGCGACACAATAGCAAAAGGCCACCGCTAACTGGCCCAACCTAGTCGTACGGAGCCCTTAAGTGCCTTAAATTTATCTCCAATTATGGGGGAAAACCCACTCGCCTGAAGGCCCACTGGTAATAAAATACGGACGCTCTCAGGATTGAACTGGATATCACAAAGATCTCAGTCTTACTTCATTGAGCCACCCATGTCCCTCTCAATGTGTTTTAAGTAGGGATTGTATTTGGGTCTCCATTGAAAAACTCAAGCTTCCTATCACTACACAGGTAAAAGATCCAGTATAAGAAATTGAAAAGAAAACAACAAAGTATTAAAATTCACACTTCGCGGCACATTAAATAATGAGGCAACAAATAAACGCCTTGCCATTCCCGGCAGCTCTTGTCTTTGGGGAAAAGATCTATGGTTTGAATCCTGAGTGTATATTATTTTTTTTGGAGTAGTTTAGGAGTAGACGGTAAATGAGTGTAAGTCCCCGTTAAACAAAAAAATAAACGTCTTAGCAATTTTATGCAAACACACGTGTTGTAGCGAAATAGCTAGCAATATCAAAACCTTAGATAGAAAAAGATACCGGAAAAAGATAGCGAAATCGTAGAAAACATATTAAAAAGTTAAGCCGTTTAAAAAAGTAGAAAATGAAACTATTAGAACCCTAATGTTGAGTTAAGAAAGTTGCAAGGGTCGAAAAGCTTTATAGAATGGCCGACTGAAGAAACACTAACCGGACCCCGGGCAGATTACTGGTAACCTGGGGGTTAGATAGATGTTTCCCACGAGGGGTTAGACCCAGAGAAGATGGTTCTTCTGATAACCTGCAAAACAGACACCGTGAGCTTGTCACTGAGAAGGGGGGGTTCCTCCTTGTGACCACCCTCCGGCGTGAGAATCAGACTAGATTGCTCTTTAAATATAAGTGTATATTAAGAGATTGCTAGAGCAGATATCAGGTATAATATGATGATACAAGATAAGATGAGATGGTCATACCATTTGTGGTATTTATAGCCGAAGGTAGGTTTCCAAGGAGGTGTGGCCGGCTGCAACAGTATTCCTGTTCCACCAACAGTGGCCTACGCACGTGCCCTGCTGGTAGTTGGTGGGTAGGCAGCGGCTGATAGTGACCAGGCCTGCTGTGTACTATTCCTTTTCCACCAACTGCCGGCTATGCACGTGGTATGGCAGTAGTTGGTGAGTAGGCAGCGGCTAATAGTGACATACAGTACAGGAGCATGCTGCTCGCCATACTGTTGTCAATAAGCTGTCGTATCTTTAGTCAGATCTTTTGCCCATACCTCGTCAGGTACAGTACAGAAGATCTTCCCGTATCGTACGGACTGGCTTATTTGGGCGGGAGTATTCCCCCTCCCGCCCTTGTGCGGGATTGTTCCCGGCTTTGCTCATTCCTTCAGGTGACACTGAGTGATTGAGAGCTAAGTGCCTTGTGCGTGTAGCCTTGCTGCGCGGGTGGCCTTCCCTGATGGCTTGTATCCGAGGCTGCGGGGACAGGCGGAGTCCTTCACCATTGGGAGGCATTTCCTGCGGGAACAGCTTGCGTACTGCGCGTAAGGACGTCACGTCTCTGAGCATGGTTGGTCCTGCGGATCCAGTTGGTTTCTGCGCAGACGTTCCTCTTCACGGTGAGTCTTGCGGGTCCAACTGGGCTCTGCTGGGACCTACCTCTTCAAGTCCCCCCAGTCCAATGTTCTTCTCATGAGTGTTTAATAAAGTGAGGTGAACTTTTGGACTTAAGCAAAGGGTTTTTGAAAAGGGTTTTTTAAGGTTTTCCATGGGGATTCTTCCCGCGGAAGTCCTTGTCACTTGCAGAAATTCCCGAGTTTCCTGCTTGATCTTTGGGTATGATGCGGGTAGGCTGTAACCTCATCGCAAGTCAGGAGCGTTGAGTCCCACTTGTGTGGATTCTCCGTGAGGTTTTGGTAGTTTTAAATATAGTGATCAATTATGTTAAAACCACCAATTCCATCCTGGAGCTTCAAACAACGTAGTTCTCGACGTTCCCGCTATGCGGGGATGTTATTTCCGTTTCCGCAAGCATTGCCCAGAAGATCCTTATTGGTTTCAATTCCCAGCGGAGCGCTAGGTATGTGAAGGGTTTTGCCTTAACACTGTACCCGCGCTCGTCTTACGGTTACTTTACTTCCAATGTATTCCTGGCGTCAATTCCCTGCGGGTGCTAGGTATGTGAAGGGTTTTGCTTTTACACTGTACCCGCACCCGTCTTATAGTTACTTGGTTGCCGAGGTATACTTGGCTTCAATTCCCTGCGGGTGCTAGGTATGTGAAGGGTTTTGCCTTAACACTGTACCGGCATCCGTCTTACGGTTACTTGTTTGCCAAGGTTTTCTTGGCTTCAATTCCCTGCGGGTGCTAGGTATGTGAAGGGTTTTGCCTTAACACTGTACCCGCATCCGTCTTACGGTTACTTGTTTGCCAAGGTTTACTTGGCTTCAATTCCCTGCGGGTGCTAGGTATGTGAAGGGTTTTGCCTTAACACTGTACCCGCATCCGTCTTACGATTACTTGTTTGCCAAGGTTTTCTTGGCTTCAATTCCCTGCGGGTGCTAGGTATGTGAAGGGTTTTGCCTTAACACTGTACCCGCATCCGTCTTACGGTTACTTGGTTTCCAAGGTAAGGGGTATTTTCCCGCTTACTTTTTGATCTTTTTGAATTTTGAATTTTGAAATTCGAAGAGTTGGTGGAGAGATAAGAACAGTCCAAACCTCTGAAACGTCGTGCGACGGTTTCTTCTGACTGTGTCAGGACGTGCAGGAAGTTATGGTGACGTGACAGTACATGGTCATTCCAGACGCTTTTTCAGGCGCGTGGGCGCGATTTTTCGGGCGCGTGGCCGCGAAATTAATGGTATGCGTCCTGTCAACAGCTGTTGCCAGCTTGCTTTTTGCCACGTGTCATAGTTTCATTGCACCTTCGTTTTCTCTCTCTTCCGCATTAATTTCATCGCATTAATTGCGATTAGTATATAAAGGGGGAGAGGGTTCTTTGTAATCCACACTTTCACTCTTCTCTTCATCTTCTAAGCGATTTCCGGCGAATACTCACATTTTAAGGCAAGCATTCTCCCGAAATCGTTTTCTTCTTCTTTTACAAGATGTCTCGTGATCTCGAATCTACAGCTGATGACAAGAGTACTGCTGGCGAGTGCCAGTGTGCTCTGCCTGTCGATCTGTACAAGTACGTCGTCAGGAAGTTCATGCTCGAGTCTCTCGAGCCTGAGTTTCCTGAACCCCATCAGACTGTGTACGATGCCCCAGAGGCAAGATCGGGGTATATGCTGCATCCTTTGTCTATGGGAATCTTAGGTTCCCACTGACAAAGTTTGTTTACCGTGTCCTTGAGAGGCACGGTGTGCACCTGACCGAGGTGCATCCGATGGCGATTGCCAAGGTTCGCCACTTCGAGTGGGTGTGCCGGATTCTGGGCATTGAGCCCTATGTTGACCGCCTGATGACCTTCTACACTTGGAGGTGCATCCAGGGGTGGTATACCCTGATAACCCGAATCAAGGGTTTGAAGATTTGCTCGACCGAGCGCAGTCTTCGCGCGTGGAAGCGGGAGTTCTTCTTCATCTTCGCTCGCGCCATCCCCCTTGCCATGAAGTTTAAGAATGGGCAAGCTCTCCCAAGCCTTCACGCCTCCAACTACCAGGAGGCGGAATGGTTCTCGAAGATATCTCGGGTCCAATCTCCGGTTTACCGGTTTGCGGAGTCCGGGATGGTGATGCTGGGGATGAGCCGGGTGTGGAAGGCTGCCGATGCGCAAAAGATCCCAATCGTCCTCGAATACGGTTCGAACTCTGTTCCTTACGGTATGCTTTGTTTCTCTTTGTTATTTTAGAATTTCTTCTAATCTTCTTTCCTGTTTATTTCAGAGGGGAACGACTTGAAGTCGCTCCTGTACCCGCGGGAGGCTGATGGTACCGCTCGGATGGGTACTCGCGCTCTAGACGAGAACGAGTTGCCCATCCTAGAACAAACGGCGGATCGGTTCGTGGAGGTCTATCCGCTAGGCCACGAGATCCTTAGCGCCAGGCGGCCAGGTAAGGCGCTATTCGACCCTCGACCCCTCAATGTTGAAACCTCTGCTGGAATTCCTTTAATCGTATGTTCTGATGAGGAATCCGCAGATGGTCCTCCGTTGGTGCGGAAGAAGAAGGCTGCCGGCGGGAAGGGGAAGGAGAAGGTGGCCTCCACTGCCGATCCGGTGCCTCGGTCTGACTTGGAGACCGAGAGCGAAGAGGTGGCGGGGAATCCCGGTGGTGATAAGATCACCATTCCGGAGGCTGTGACAACTGTCACCGAAGAGCCCAGGAAGACGACGGTGAGCGGCGCAAAGAGGCCGGCTCCATCGGGTTCGTCCCCGCCTCTCCGTACCTTTAGGCTCAAGAAAACCCGTAAGTACAATTTCCTTTAGCTTTTATCTTCATAGTTTAATATCGTTTTAACACTTATCTTCTTTACGCAAGCGTGGATGTTGACGCATTCCAGGGTGGAGCGCAGAGTGGTACCTCCCCGCCAATGACGGTAGGCCCGGTCAGCCTACCTGAGGCGACGACCCAGGCGGCTGCGCCTGCGCCTGCTTCCGCTGGTTCAGTTGCTCACTCCTTTGAGCCGACTGTTCCAGTTGTGATGACGTCACCGCCGGCTGTGAGTGCTATTTTTACAGCATCCTTCACCGAGCCGGCGGTTACTATTGCTGCGGATTCCGCGGCGGCGACCGCGGCGGCTGCTACCATGCCCCCGCCATCGGCAACGACGGCCGATCCATCAGGTACGCATGGGGCTTCTCGCCAATCTCTGCCACCTTCCCATCTGCCTGACCTCTTGGATGGATTTCCCTTGGGTTCAGGTGATGGGTTCGGCGGCTATCGGCCTGTAATTGACCCTACAGGTGCGTAGGGTTCTTTTGGCCCATTATATATATATATTTTCTTTTATCATCTTTTCCTAACTGCTTTGTGTTTTTTGCAGTGTCGGATTCCAATGAAGTGTATGTTCCTCGATGGAACATTCGCCGAGGAACAACCCTTCGCACCCCTGTGGAGTGCGTGGAGTGGGCTCGTCACGCTGCTCCTAGTGGTGCGTTGGGGGAAGCCATGGCTAGCTACCAGGAGGGTAGGCTAAGCAATGAGCTTCGGGTTCTCCTGGCCCGGATGCAGCCGCGCGTCGAGCTGCTTTGTCGTGAAAACGACAAGTTAAAAGCAGCTCGCGTTAAAGAAGTAGCTCAGGCGCGGGCTGTCCGGGAGGAGAACCAAAAACTTACCGCAGTGGCTGCGGAGAAGGAGAAGGCCTTCAAGGCCCTCGAGGTTGAAGTTCAGGCCCGGCTCGAGGCCCGTTCCAAGGCTGCCCAAGCTATTAATGAACAGCTTCGGCTGGCTAAGGAAACTGCAAGGAACGCAACCGAGAGGGCCACCAAGGCTGAAGCTGTTGCTGAGCCTCTACGCGTGGAGAATGAGGAGCTTAAAGCCAAATTAGAGGCTCTCCAGCAGGCTCATGATGCCTTGGCGATGGAAGACGCCAAAAAGCTCCAAGAAATCCTGGACCAGAGGGGGGTGCTTGACCATGCTGAGCGTAAGCTAAAGGGCGTCGAAGAGGCTGCGGCTAAAGAAGTGTTGCTTGCCAACCTCAACAAGAGTGAAGCCGATCGCGCCCGTAACGAAGCTCAAGCTGCCCTCCAAGAAGCCCTGGTTGCCAAGGAATGGCTTCTTCGAGAAGCGTTGTCTCAGGTAAGCTTTTCTTGTCTTTACGCTTTTCTTTGTAAATAGAAAAGGTTTTGACACTTATATATTTTCTTGTAGGTTGTGCATCGGGTCTTCTCAGAGACCTCTTATGATGATGCTATGAGCGCAGCCCTCAACGCTTCTCACGAGGATGGGGAAAAGGTCGGCTTCCTGCTTGGTCTAGGGTTCGTTGAGAAAGGCATCCCGCCTTCCAACTTCCCATTGTACAATGTTGATACTGAAGTTGTTTACGACCAAGCAGTGAATCAGTACGCCGCCTTCCCGCATCCGGTGGTGGAGAAGGTGAATCAAGTTGCTGCTGCTGATGATGGGTTAGCTATCCTTAAAGCTTTCCTTGAACTGCCACAATCTACTGATGGTGCTGGTCCAAGTGGAAGTGGCCCTGAAGCCTGATCCTGAAGATCCCTTCCCACTGCTAGGATAGATTTAGCTTGTATAGATTTATTTTCTTGTAGGCGGGTAGTTACCCGGCCATTCTTGTAATGAATATTTATGAAATATAAATCTTTGTGCGGGTAAGACCGCTACTTTCTCTGGATTCCTTGCTTTATAAACGTTATATGACTTGCATACTTTAGTTTAAATTAGCAATTTTCCAAGTGTAGAATAAGTTAACCTTTGAACGTGGTAGATAATAGGTTGAAGTTTTGCTTCCTCTTTCGTGATTGTGCGGGTAGGACCGTCACTTGCACTTAGTAGGATGGCTAAACTTTACCTACGTCTGACCTGCGTGTAGGTTTTCCTCATCTTTTCTGAGGATAAGTTAACCTTTGAACGTGGTAGATAATAGGTGTGAAGTTTTGCTTCCTCTTTCGTGATTGTGCGGGTAGGACCGTCACTTGCACTTAGTAGGATGGCTAAACTTTACCTACGTCTGACCTGCGTGTAGGTTTTCCTCATCCTTTTCTGAGGATAAGTTAACCTTTGAACGTGGTAGATAATAGGTGTGAAGTTTTGCTTTCGATTTCGTGATTGTGCGGGTAGGACCGTCACTTGCACTTAGTAGGATGGCTAAACTTTACCTATATCTGACCTGCGTGTAGGTTTTCCTCATCCTTTTCTGAGGATAAGTTAACCTTTGAACGTGGTAGATAATAGGTGTGAAGTTTTGCTTCCTCTTTCGTGATTGTGCGGGTAGGACCGTCACTTGCACTTAGTAGGATGGCTAAACTTTACCTATATCTGACCTGCGTGTAGGTTTTCCTCATCCTTTTTTGAAATTTCTAAGTGTTTAGGATAAGTTAACCTTTGAACGTGGTAGATAATAGGTTGAAGTTTTGCTTCCTCTTTCGTGATTGTGCGGGTAGGACCGTCACTTGCACTTAGTAGGATGGCTAAACTTTAACCTATATCCGACCTGCGTGTAGGTTTTCCTCATCCTTTTGTTAGAAATTCTGTTTTGAATAACCGTTCGACGCGCGGTTGTTAATAGGTTAGTGTTCAGTATCCTCTCATGATTCATGCGGATAGACCGGCACTTTCATTTAGTGGGGTAACTGAACTTTTCCCCTTCAACTGACCTGCGTGAAGGTTTGTCGTTTTTTGGGTTTATGCGGGTTTTGCCGCCTTCCCCATGCAACAACTTTCCACGTAATTATGCGGTGAAAACCGGCATATTAGTGTTGAATAAATTAACCGTTCGCGCGCGGTTGTTAATAGGTTAGTGTTCAGTTTCCTCTTATCATGATTCATGCTGATAGACCGGCACTTTCATTTATTGGGATGACTGAACTTTTCCCCTTCAACTGACCTGCGTGAAGGTTTGCCGTTTTTTGGGTTTATGCGGGTTTTACCGCCTTCCCCATGCAACGACTTTTCACGTAATTATGCGGTGAAAACCGGCATATCCGTGTTGATAGTTCATAAAAGTATAAATGTAAAATCATCAGCGTCGATGTTTTAAGGAGAATCATTTCCATTAGAAGTGGCTCTTGGCCTTTTCTTTACAAATTTGGAATTGATTTACATGCAAACTGTGTAAATGAGCTCCCTTCCATGTTGTTGGGATGGGAGTGCCATCGAGCCGATACGCACCTGGTTCGGGATCTAGTTCTTTACGCAGCATGTAGTCTCCACATTGAAGCTGGAATTTTATTCGTGTTTTCCCCAGCTGGGGTTCTACACGCATCAGCCTGCTCAGCGTTCATTGCGCCACGAGGTGCGCGAGCGTCCCATCTCTAACAAATGCTTCGACCATGTCCTTTACGTCTATGCATTCTTCGGTGTTGTGGCCTTTTGTCCTGTGAAAGTCACAGTATTTGCTCCGATCAGCATTGTGACGATGTCGGATTATTTGAGGCTTTGGCCATGGGAGCTCCTTAGTAGCGAATATCTCGGTGACGCTTTTGGTGAGCGGCGTCCATCTGGAGTTCTTGTTTGACTGTACGTTATCCCTTCCGCCTAACCGATGCTGCAAGCCGGATGAGGTGTCAAAGTTTACCCTTGACTGCCAAATGCCTAGCTTCCGCTTTTTGTTTAATCGGGCGGTAAGGACGTTGTCTTCTCTTGTTTTCTGGGTGTAGAGGTTTGTGCTCTGTGGGAGATCTCTACCCAGTTGCTTCTCCGTTTCCGCAAAGCGTTTAGCTGCTGTCATGATGGCATCCCATGTGGATGGCATGCCATCTTTACCTGTTAAGGTGCGGATGAGCTCTGGGTCGTTCGCGCCCTGGATGAAAGCAGCGCGAACAAGATCTTCGCTAATGTTACCAAGACTTAGCTTCTTCGAGTTGAAGCGAGTGATGAAGTCTAGCAAATATTCATCTTTCTCTCGAATGCATTTGAGGATTGTCCATTGCTCCTCGGTATACTTTCTTTGCTGGCTAAAGTGTTGGTTAAACTTCTGCTGGAAGTCTGCCCAGTCGTAGATGTGGTTGACCGGTAGACGATCGAACCACGCTCTAACAGCCTCAACAAGCGTCATTTGGAACATGTAACACCACGTAGGTTCCGTCCAACTACTGACGGTTGCCCCCGCTATGAATCTGTTCAAATGATCATCTGGGTCAGATATACCATCATATGTGCCTATGCTGGACATTTGTTTGGCACTTTTTGGGGCGATTGCTTCCGCAATGTCCCTTGCAAATTTGGACGTTCCCGCATTTGCAACGTTTGGTCTGAATGTTTTGGAGAAGTCTCGTGGACTTCCACCTGTGCTTTTTGGTTTGAAGGCTTGTCCAAAATGCCTTCTCGGTTGGGAGTCCATTTCCTTACGCTTCCCTTTTGCCCTATGGCGAGGGTTCGCGTCGGAGTCGGATTCCTCCGAGTCATTGTCCAAGTATTCTTCGAATTCGTCGGCCTGTTGGACGGAACGCAAGCGTTCGTCCAACTCAGCTTGGAATTCCTTTTGACGTGCCTCCGCCCATGCCTTAACTTCATCGAGAGTTTGGCGGGGGAGTCTTGTTCGTTTTTCAAACTGGGTGTCAGTGAATCCCAGTGGGCGATTATTTACTGCACTTGCCCCAGCTTGGGTAACTGGGGTAGTGTTTGTAAAATTTACTTCACTTGCCCCGGCTTGGGTAGCCGGGGTAGTGTTTGTAAAAACTGTGTTGCCGGTATTCCCCCCAGTAGCTGGGGTTGTGGTTACCGGAGTTTCTTTAACCATCTTAGAAGTTTGAAAAAACTGGAGAAAAATATTCTAGCTTTATGCACGGATGGCGCCAATGAAGAAACACTAACCGGACCCCGGGCAGATTACTGGTAACCTGGGGGTTAGATAGATGTTTCCCACGAGGGGTTAGACCCAGAGAAGATGGTTCTTCTGATAACTTGCAAAACAGACACCGTGAGCTTGTCACTGAGAAGGGGGGGTTCCTCCTTGTGACCACCCTCCGGCGTGAGAATCAGACTAGATTGCTCTTTAAATATAAGTGTATATTAAGAGATTGCTAGAGCAGATATCAGGTATAATATGATGATACAAGATAAGATGAGATGGTCATACCATTTGTGGTATTTATAGCCGAAGGTAGGTTTCCAAGGAGGTGTGGCCGGCTGCAACAGTATTCCTGTTCCACCAACAGTGGCCTACGCACGTGCCCTGCTGGTAGTTGGTGGGTAGGCAGCGGCTGATAGTGACCAGGCCTGCTGTGTACTATTCCTTTTCCACCAACTGCCGGCTATGCACGTGGTATGGCAGTAGTTGGTGAGTAGGCAGCGGCTAATAGTGACATACAGTACAGGAGCATGCTGCTCGCCATACTGTTGTCAATAAGCTGTCGTATCTTTAGTCAGATCTTTTGCCCATACCTCGTCAGGTACAGTACAGAAGATCTTCCCGTATCGTACGGACTGGCTTATTTGGGCGGGAGTATTCCCCCTCCCGCCCTTGTGCGGGATTGTTCCCGGCTTTGCTCATTCCTTCAGGTGACACTGAGTGATTGAGAGCTAAGTGCCTTGTGCGTGTAGCCTTGTTGCGCGGGTGGCCTTCCCTGATGGCTTGTATCCGAGGCTGCGGGGACAGGCGGAGTCCTTCACCATTGGGAGGCATTTCCTGCGGGAACAGCTTGCGTACTGCGCGTAAGGACGTCACGTCTCTGAGCATGGTTGGTCCTGCGGATCCAGTTGGTTTCTGCGCAGACGTTCCTCTTCACGGTGAGTCTTGCGGGTCCAACTGGGCTCTGCTGGGACCTACCTCTTCACCGACTTTATTGAAGAAAATGATTTGATACGTTACAAGTGTATTTTTGTATATACTTTACATAGAATACTTTCTCCCTTTGTATAGACAGGGAGATGTTCTAGGTTACAAGAAAATAAATATTTAAATCTAGTGTCCCTTGGTCTTTGCTTTAGCCTTAGGACTTCCATTTGATCCATGTATCCTTAACCAAGTCCCATCCACTGAGGTCTAGAGTAACATGGTCTTCCTATCAGCACATGGCTGCCCTTATCTTTTCAACATTAGTTTAAGAGGTTGCTTTCTTTCTTATGACAAAATTGATTAGACATGTCTTTCACACTTTAAACCTTCTAGTTTCATTTAGTTACTTCCTTCATATCTTCTAGTTCCATTTAGTTACTTCATGAGCCACCGCATTGGGACAGTTGTCTTTGTTCCTTCATAGGCCCATTTTCAAGATAGGCTCTTCAAGTCCTTCAGTTCGTTGCGCTTATTATTTTTGGGATAAAGTTAAAATACAAAGAATAACAAAAATGAGAAGGGTGAAAATAATTTTAATCCATTAATTTTATATTTGAATTGTGGAGATTAATTCAAGAGAAAAATTGATGGGAATGGCATAAAGGCAATAACTCACTTTTGTTGACTTTCTCTTTTCACATGCAAGACAAATGTCAATCCCCCATCATTTTTAAACGTTCATAACTTTTTCATGCAACATTCTTTTTTAAAAAAATCACCATAATAACAAGCGTTTTTTTATCTTTAATATGAGTATCATATTGTTATATAAAAATAAAAATTAGTGGGTTTTTTATATTGTGTTATTGGTTGTTCAATGTGTTTTTTAATTGAGTTTTCTATGCATTGTGTTATAGAGTTTGGTCGTTGTGCTATTAATTGGTACTCGTATTAAAGATAAAAATTAAAACAAAGATTACGTCATTGTGTTTTTTGTTTGTCTATGTGTCTTTGTGCTCATTATTTGTCTTTCAACTTATCATTGCGTTCTAGTCATTGTGTAATACGTTTGTCTTTTGTTCAGGATTAACATGTGGTATTCACTTAATTTGAGAAAAAAAAGTATTATGTCCATTGTGTATTACGCTCATGTCATTGTGTAATATGCAACTACCGTTGTGTTTTATGTTTCAGGTCATTGTGTTATATGTATTCACCATTGTGTTTTACGTTTCAGGTCATTGTGTTATATGTATTCATCATTGTGTTTTACGTTTCAGGTTATTATGTAACATATATTCATCATTGTGTTTTATGTATTAGATAATTTGTTGTTAGTTTATCATTATTTTTACGTATTATTATTACACAATGATATTATTAACATTAAAAAAACACAATGATGATTCGAAAGACACAATGACGAAAAAAAATGACAAGCAAAAAGACACGATGACGAAAAAAAGACACAATAATGTAATTTTTGTTTTAATTTTTATATAACAAGTCATACTCATATTAAAAATAAAAAAACACTTGTTATTATGACAATTTTAAAAAAAATATTAAATGAAAAAGTTATAGACATTTTAAAATCATTGGGGAATTGACATATGACTTGCATGTGGAGAAAGAAAATATATACTATTACCTTTATATCATTTTTCCTTTAGTCCCTACTTGACACATGTCAATTAGTTATGGTTTCCCACACTTCTAATTTTTATTAGCCTTTGTAGAATAACTCAACCCTTATTTATGATAAACATAACGGACTCAAAATAGTCCTCTGATCTTATAAAGTGTCCTGGGCTGGAGGCACATGGTTGGTTTTTACATTCCTTTTGACAGGAACAGAAGACATTATAATTCGTGCGTTCCTTTATCTTGTCGGATCTTTTTTATGGCCACAAATTCTTTTCACGCTTCTTATTTTTATCACCCTTTGTATTTTAACTTTTCCTTTCATATCTAATGCATGAAGTTTAACATAGCAAGACTGGTGTAGTGACAAGAATTATAACACTCATTCCAAAACCCCTCTCAGATTTCGGGTATTCCCATCAGGTTCGAGGACTTTTTCCATCCAGAATCGGTAGTGGGCTATTTGAAATAAGGCTCGCTAAAAGTTCAAAAATTGAGTCACGATTAAACGAGCTCGAGCTTATATTAGAGCTCATTTAATAAAGGTGCTTGAGCATGAGCTTCACATATCAATCTTGACTTTGCATATACATATATATATATATGTATATAAATAAAATCATTATCATCAAGCTGAACCTGAGCCAAGCTCGTGCTTGGAAAACTACTTCCAAACCTAACTCAAGCTTAAGAAACGGATCTCTAAGCAGGCCAAGCCTAAAATTAGGGTTCGGCTTGTTTACACCCACAATCACATCTATATATTACCTTTGTCTGGTATAAACCACAAGTATGTAGAAATGAAGTGCTATGTTGCTATGTATACACTAATATACTTTAAAATTTGGCAACCCTGACATACATACATACATACATACATACACACACTAATTTACATACTATGAAACAAGAATCTGTACATTTTGTTGGGAGGATGAAAGAGATTCCCTATTGTGACTCTGTAAGAGGGATTCATGGGCAGAAGCAGAAGGCATGACCGGTCGAATGTTGCCTGGATTCAATGGAAACAAGAACTTGTAGTAACCGTCCATCATTGCATCAAGATTGCATGTCTCCGCAACATGCGGAATCTGTACCAACCAAAACAAATGCACAAATGTCATATTTGTGCTTGAAATGCATTTTATTTCACCAACCAAAGTCATATACAAAGGCGTAAGAAAATTTAAAATACCACTGCAATTGCCTTTTATAGGCTTACGGTTTGGAGTTAGATATAATCGCCTTATGTGTCACATTTGAAGCAAAAGATATAAATGTTTATGTGGTTCTCTACTAATATTAGTTTAATTGACTTTTATTTAATGTATTAAATATATATTTGTGCAACAATATTTATTATATATAAAACTATGATAAAAATAAAATAAATTAAAATATAATTGTGTTATATTTAGCAAAATATAATTAAAACTATATATAAATTAATCAATAAGTAAAATGAGCCGAGCTGAGCTCAAGCTTGAGCTCTCGTAAGCTAAACCAAGCGGGGCTCCGGGTTCAGCTCGTTTGCACCCTTATCGGTAATGAGCATGCCCCTACACGCTTATTTATTAGATTTGAAGCTTATGGGGCAACATTATTGATCCTTCAATATGGGTTATAAAACCGTGATGAGTTGAGTTTGAAAGGAGGTCATTTCGATTATACAATTTTAAAATCAAAATAATCAAAGAACCAAAAAAATGATACATTATGAAAAACTTAAGGTATGGAAATAAAGTTTTCACTAAGGCAAGTAACCCTTTTCAAGAATGGGCTAACTTGAAAAGGGTTCATTAATCATCCTTTCAACAGTAGCCAAATATCTAGTTGTCTACAACTTTATTAAGCCCCATAAACTCCATAAAAATTTAGAAAAATAAACCGAATAACATTTGAAAATCAAAACAAGATCGTAGGCAAAAGGGGGATACAGGTTACGAAAAAAAACTGTGATTGGGGTCAAAGAAACGTCTTGTTTCCCGTGGCTTCATTAATTTCTCTTACTAAGGGCTTGATTTATAAAGGCTTAATCTTTTGTGATAAATGTCACTAGAAGTGCATAGGTACCCTTAGCAGTTAGCACCTTATCTTTAAGTTCTTGTTTTGTAATTCAATTTCATGGCTACTAACAAGCTAGCTGAACTGCATACACTAAACTCGCTTACATATTTTTAACTAAAACTTAAGGCTAGATAGAGACACAGAGAGTGCTGGAGATTTTCAGCATAAAGAGAACGCGACGACTGGGTCTGGCACCATCGTTGAATTCAACTTCGTGTTTGCCGACAGACATTACCACTGAAGTATCGAAGAATCCGGGATGGGATTTCAATCGTAACGACTGTTAGCAAACACATAGTTGGGATTCACCAACGATACAAGGCACAACCTTCGCATCATCTATTTGCTGAAAAGCTCCTTCAGTCTCTGTAACCATTTTACAAATCGACTCGTTCTGAGTTCTGACCTGAATCTGTTTTGGTCGTTTCAACCCGAACCAGGAGACCATTTTTTAAACGAATCATTATGACCCGACCCACCCTTTTACCAGGTATTATCAAGCCCACCACTTCAGAAGGGTTTTCACATACCCTTCATGGCCTTATGGGTTTACACAAAACCATCTAATAAAGCAAGCACCAACAATCACATGCATGTGTGTGGTGTATATATTATTATTCAAAGAATAGATTAATATTGAACTAATAACAACTTTTATAATCATATTTGGCACGCTAATTATTTAAAAAATGGAACAAGTGTGTACCTGATAGATATCGCGCATGTAACCATGAAGATTTTGATATTCAACCACCTTCTTCTTTGTACATTTAAACATGACATTATATACAAGATCAAACCGAATCAAAGTGGTGAATAAACACACATCTGCCAGCGTAAGCTTATCTCCACATAAGTACCGTGAACCTCTTAAATGATCATCGACCGTGTTTAAAGCACTAAACAGCTCGTTTACAGCCGTGTCATACGCTTCTTGACTTTGTGCAAAACCGCACCTGCAAATCATTACCTAATTCTCATTCAATTACTTTGAAAGCACACATCCAATCTTATATGATTAAAAGTTATCCATCCTGCCATCTTATAAAATAAGCTAGTTTAATAAACGAGGTTGAGCCAGAGCTTCACTTATTAGGCTCACAAGCCTATTATTTATATAACTTTTGTTTAACATATTGAATACATATATGTACATAATAATAATTATCATTATATGTAAAATTATGATAAAAATAACTAAACAGCATATATGTCATATATAAAATTAACGTTATAAATATATAAAACCAATTATAAAAATATATAAATAAATTAATACATAATAAGTGTGCCAAGCTTGATCCGAGCCAGAGCTCTGCTTGTTTTGACTTACGACAGCTTGAGATGAAGCTTGAATCAGGCTGCAAGATTACTATATATTAACTAAATTATACACATTTTTTGTTATTTATATATATTTTTTATTATGATTTTTATATGTAACATATGTATATTGTTTAGTTATTTTCATCATAATTTTATACATAGCAAATGTCATTACACAAAAAATATATATTTAATACACTATATAAAAGTTATATAAATAACAAGCTTGTTCAGGCTTGCCGCCTGCGAGCCCACTCGAGCTAGATAAATGAGGCTCAGACTCGCTTATTAAACAAGTGTATTTTAAGGCTCAAGCTCATTTAAGCTTGGCTTGATTAGAGCTCTTAACGAGCCAATCCCGAGTAGCTCACAAGCCAACTTAGTTCATTTATATACACCCCTATAATAAAAATTAAAACTATTCACAAACCGAACCGAGTCCTGCCTCAGCTCGATTACACCCCTAGTATTCCAATATTACATGATCATTCTCAAAAAGCAAATCCAAACACACCTTGACAACTCTATACTTAGCACTTACTACGCAAATTAAAACCTTATTACCTGTAAACGCCATTATTAATACTCGGATAAATGATCCGATTCCACTCCTCAATCTGACCCTTAAGCTCGGACGGCGAGAGATCCAAATCAGGATTCTTCGCCACCCGATTAAACCCGGAATTCAACAATTGAATAATATCAAAACTCTCATTACACACAACCTCATTCCTCTCCACGTCCCACAGCATCGGAACCGTACACCTCCCGTCGTACCCTCCCGAACGCCGTTTATAAACCTCCCTCACCGTTTTCGCCCCATTAACCTTATCCCGAGTCGGAATAAGCTTATCCTTAACCGGAACACCCTCATCTTTGAACTCCCATGACCCGTCTAACCCAGGAGACGCAATTGAGACCGGGATGGAGTCTTGGAGGCCTTTTAAGGCTCGGACAATAAGGGTGCGGTGGGCCCAGGGGCATGGGAGTGCGGCGTAGAGGTGGAGGGTGGTTGGGTTGAGTTGGGTCGGGTCTGGGTTACGGAATTGGGAGATGGGTCGGGTGTAGGATCCGGATGGGTCGGATGGGGCGAGCTGGGACATCATTAAGAGCCAGACGGAGTGCCACGTGGAGCGGACGGTGGAGATGAGGAGTTGGGGTGGGAGTGATTTGCCCCAGATGAGCTTGGTTATGGATGTGATGAGCTGAGTTGGTGATGGGGATGTGTTATTATTATTGGTTGACATTTTGGGTATGGATCGACGGAGGGTTTTGGGTTTAAGTTTCAGCTGCCGGACGCCGGTGAAGGTGACGGTGGTGGTTGGAGAGGTGAGGAGTGAGGTAGCGGTGGCCATGGTTTATCTGGTTCCACCAGGTCTTCTTTTTGGCTACTTGTGGCTTGCTTTTACTAATTCACTTATAATTTAGTGGGGTAGGACGGAAGTTTTAGGTTTTCTACGGGTTTGATGACGAAATTTCTACGAATGCGATGTCAAAATACATGAATATAAAACACTAAAAAGAAACTTGTACGGGTTCGTCTGAACCCATTCCTCAAAAGTTGTTTGCGCCCCTGAAAGTTATACAGTGGGTCTAGTTTCTTCGAACTTATGGTAACTAATGACGAAACACGGACGAAAACACGGAAGGGACCGGACTTACGTATAAGAAAAGATTGCGTAGACTTGGTCAAATAAGCAAAACAGCACAAACACAAACACAATATCAGTATGCTATAGGATGAGCTTATAAAATGTCGATAAACCTAAGCTAAGAGTTTTGATAAAAAAAAAATCATTCAACTTTTTCGTGTTCTTGTTAACTAAATTCAATTGAAATAAATTTTAAAACTCCAACCCAAGTCATTCTTTCCCTACGTTTTCAATTATTAACCCAAAAGGTGAACTAACTCAATTTTAAAATTGAATAACCGAACCGCTTTTAATTAAAGATAGTCAGTTTTCAAAGATAAATGACATTATTAACTCATTTACGAACACAAACTCCACCCACATCAAAACATGATAACCTTAACCGTAGAACAAGCATTTGGACAAGGCTAACATGCCCTTTCTGTAAGCTGAAATCCCATATGACATCTTGGAAAATCATCATTTTAGTCACCATCATACATGCATATTTTTACAAACTAGAAACTAGAATGGCGACAAGAGTTAGACGCACATTGTTGCATTAGGGTTGGTTCATAGATCACATTAGTGTATATTTGCATAGTAGGACTCGAGTATAACAAAACCCGTTGCAAACACCTTTAAGAATCATGAAAACAACTTGTTAACATGTGTGTTCCACGGGCCCACTTTTACATAATAATTGTTTTATGGGGAAACATGTTATACTTATGCACTTGTTCATGAATATTAATGTATATTAAATGATTTGGGAATATTATCACACTTAACTCCCCATTACATAACCATGTACCTTGGAATTAAGTCATGGAATACATAAAGTGTACTATTTGAGATGACACCCCTTTGATGGTTGGTTGTGCCAAACTGCCAACTTTGTTGCAAATGAATGCATATTATCCATTATTAATGTTACATAATAAGACACTGTTTTGGGTCGTATAAGGAAGTCAAGGTTTGGCTATGGCTCGTTGTAATTTCACCATGCTTGATAATAATGAAAGGAATTGTGTACTTACGTCTTAAACTCACTATCTCACCAACTATTTTTAGTTGGTGTTATGTTTTTCAGTAAATGGTAACTAAGCTAGCAACATGGGGAAAACGATATAATGTATGAGAAGACCTTCTAGTGTGAATCTATGTTTAAGCATTTAGACTATATTTTGTGGACCTGGTCTTCATTTTTAAGACTTTGCATCGTGTTGCTTCTTAACTTTGAGATTGGAAATGTAAGTGTAGTATTCGCATATGAACAATGTTGTTTTGAGACCATATTTCGTTGCACCATGGGTGTCTGCTTTAGCAAGGCGTGAAACTTATTTGAATTACTGATTTAGTAGTATATTGATCAATGATGGAATCTGCAGGTGAAGACCGGGATTCAAAACCTGTTGCGGACCTAAGAAGTTATGAAGTGGGGACCTCCTCACATACATTATACACACACACACATTAATGAGGGTTAGAAATTTCATACTGTTGCGACGGTTTGGAATTGTTGTAGTAGTTGATGTGACGGTTTGAAATTAAGCAGCATTGTCGGTGCTCTTATACTAGATATAATATAACAAAGCTAGCTTATATAACAAAACAAATATAAACAACATCCAGAAAACAATATAAACAATACCAGGCTAAACCTCACTTTAATAGAGTATCACACTGCTTAGGTTACATTAAACATTCGTGGCAGGATTTTCTAGACATTGAACTGAACTTATTAGCAATTAACAAGAGAATAGAAAGTGTTTTTGTTTGAAGCAATCTCGTTTCATAATGACAACGCATATCACATACGAAAACTGCCTTCATATTTCTTTAATCCATTCAATAAAATTGCTAAGATTTATGTGTGAGCAGCCTCCTTTGACACTACTAGTAACCCTTTCTTTAATATCCAACGCCTTTTCTCTGAATGTTTTGTCACTGAGTAGCTCATCCACCTTACTTGTTATTTCTACTTGAGTAACGATACCTGCTTCATTTTTTAGCCGTAACCCGATCTTCCAAATGTCACAAATGTAAGTCTCATTGTAAAACTGATCAGCGAAGTATGGCCAACACAAAAAAGGGACTCCATTTGTGACACCTTCTAAGGTAGAGTTCCAACCACAATGACTCAGGAAACATGCAATAGAAGGGTGAGCCAGGACCTTTTGTTGTGGTGCCCAACTCACGATTGTTCCACGAGAGCCTACTCTTTCCATATACCCATTCGGGTAAGTAGTTGTAGTCTCCTTGGTCATACCCGGGCGCACCACCCACAAGAAGGGTTTGTTGCTAAGTTCAAGACCAAGTGCCAAGTCTTCAAACTGAGTTTGGTCGAAAATAGTGAAACTCCCAAATGCAATATAAATGACTGAACATGGTTTTTGTTGATCTAGCCATGTTAAGCAGGTTGCGTCCTCTTGCCAAAAGTGACCAGCTTGGTCAGCAAGCCGATTGCCCGCGAGCAAAGGGCCTATTTGCAACAGTTGCGGGTACAAGCTAAATGATGCATGCTCCAACTCAGTAGTTGAGTTGCATATGAACCATTCCGTCAATCTAGAAGCCTCTTCAGCTTCTTTTACAAGTTGAAAGGCAGCTTCTATGGTAGCCACGTCAGTAAAGCACGCCCATCCGAGGTTCTTAGATTTTACAGGTGGCATGGTTTCCGACAGCTGGATTATCTGATCTTTTAGAGGCAGGCCTACATAAATGGTTCAAAGAGATTTAAATCAGCATCTTGGAGTTAAAGTATACTGAAGATGGCAACACACATGTTGGGCTGGTTTGGTTGAAATAAGTATTTTAAGCATTTACAAACACCCCGTTTAGGTTTTGTTAAGTCACTCACTCTTACCATTATTTTATGTATTCATAGATATTAAATATGTTTGATAAAAGTACTATTGTAGAAGTAAGATTTTAAATCTTGATTTAGGATAGGATTGTTTGGTTGATGATATGTGTCTTTGTAAGTTCTTAGATTTGAGTAAATAAAGTGTCAAACTTTTTGTTCAATCTTCTTGTTCATGTAATATAATTTTGGGTTCGGCAATCATATAACTTGGCTGCTCTCACACACCTCACGGATTACCCATCCTGATACTACTCCCACACACGCGTTATGATGGGGAAGGTATACGCCTTCTTATAAATAAGGTTTTTTTTTTCCTTTCCAACCGATATAGGATGCCACAATTCACACCCTTATTAAGGGCCCAAAACACGTTATAATGGGGAAGACATACACCTCCTTATAAAGAAGTCTTTGTTCTCCTCCCCGACCGATGTGATATGTCACAAATCGGTTATGATATAGTATGTGTACAGTGTAAAGTTTATGTTACATAAAGTGATTCAATATAAGTGGGAAAAAACTAGCAACTGTAACCAATATATAATCATTCATACATGTCTCACCTTTCTTGTTTATGATCCCATCATCAATGAGTTTCTGAAAGGACAACATGGGGACCAATGTAGCAACTGAGGCAGGCCAGAAGGCTGCTACTCTGATTCCCATCTTCTTTGCAACTTTTAAGGCCCATCCCATGCAATCATCAGCAATAACACAAGTAATTTTACAACTGTCTTCTTTGTTAATTGTCTCTATTAGTTCTTCAAGCTTCTGTGGCATGCTTTGCAATATTGACAAGGACAACTTACAAAGATCACTCCTATCCTCCCATATTTCTAACCCATCCGGGATCGAAACCATCTGAATTAGATCTCCAAAACCATCTTTGTCTAGCCAATTGCTTGTCACGAGCTTGTGGTTAACCTCCGTGTTAACAAAGGTAACCTTTACTCCTTGTGCGACTAACCTTTGAGAAAGCTCCATTGTAGGAATTACATGGCCTTGTGCGGGATAAGGTATTACTAGAACGTGAGGTTTTGCCATGATTTTAAGATTTTAGAGAGTTCTTAAGAACTTGTGATTCTTGATGCTTCTATATATAATAGACCGACAGAAACGGCCTTGTAGATTTTAGTTTTTTAATAGCCTTTTATATATAATTATCAACTTGGGTTAATTTGTTTTGTCATATGATAAATGGTGTCTCAATCTCTTTTATATATAATTACTGTTAACATGACCTCTAAGTAAAAAAAATGTTAAATCAATTTTTTCTTGACCACATAACATGTCTTGAAATGGTTTGATGGACCATAAAAGATTCCCTTCATTTGATGTCACACCAGTTAAATCTATATAGATGTATTGTGATCTGCATAAACTTGTTAAGTATTTTATTATATGTATTTTCTTAATGCAAATTAGTGCTTACTCGTTAACCAATAAATATTACTAGAAAACTGAGTATTTGTAGGCACAAAACGTTTTTGACATGAAATATTGGTGCCAAAAGACCTCCGTCGATAATCTCATTTTCCCGCTGCTTTGTGACAGCTGAATACTTTGCAATCGATTTGGAGATCAAGATTTCAGTCATGAATCTCGCAAACGCGACGTCTTATTAGCGACAAATTGACACCCGCTTCCTTTCTGCGACATATTTACTACCACCACGTTTTGCGGCCATCTTGTTTTGTGATCGGTTTGTGACAATCGAGACATACTTCGATATACATCTTCGTTTACTCTCCTTATTAATTACAAATACATCGAATTGTATTGCATGCAATCGAGACATAGTTTGGTAGCTTTGGTTCGCACAAAGTGGTATCAAAGCCCTTCAATAATTGAATCACAAAAAATGAGTTGGCCTGCATATCAAAATCGATTTTGAAACCGCTGCGTGCTTCTGTTACTATTACTAAAAGAAAACCGCCACACAACAAAGAATCTTAAAACTGGGATTAATTCTAATAAATAAAGGGAGATCATTATATATAAAACATAAAACATGGGATTGTCAACGAATTCCAATGTCTCTCCTTATATTTTACTAACCCATTTCTCTCAAAACACTTAATCGATTTCATCATAATCAATTCTCGGTTCACATAAATCACGTGTCACATAGTAAATTATTGGGGTTTGATCACTAGACCTCCACAATAAATCTCACCTTCTTACCATCCAGGCACCATCGTGGGGACGCGATGAAACTGTATGGAAGTACGATGCAACAAAACAAGAAATACGTGGAAGTGATGGAAACAAAGGTATGTAGATCTTTTCTTGCACACGTTTAATGTATGCACTATTCAAGACATTGAGGTTTTGTTTTTCTAAAAACAGTCCGCGCAGTCTCTTTTGTCTGGTTCACATAGACCACGCGCAGACATTGTTATTTACAGACTATCTGCTTTTCGAAAATGTTTCATTAAAAAAATGTCTGCATGAACTCTTATTGGTACAGACTTGGCCCATCCGCTTCTAAGATATGCAAAGGGTTAAACGCCAACACCCAGTATCCACCACCCACCGTCTACCAACATCGTCCACCACCAACACCGTCAACTATCACTATCATCATCCACCACCACCCACTACCATAGTTCGTATACCACCAAAAGTTTATTTTAGTAGTGTAGATACATTTAAAAACAAACAGTCTTCTTATTACAAAAACATATGTTTGGTCCACATCTTCTTCTTTCACAAACTACTAATATTTTATTTCTGAAAATACAAACAGCATCCCCTAAAAATAAAATAGCAGCTAACAATCGTAAAAATCTATTATAATAAATGGCCTACGTGTGAATCAAACAAGCAACCCTTCCTTTTATCTTGACAAATATTGACACTTTTATTTTTGTTCACTTGTTCCCTTTTTTCTCCCCACGTCAGTATCCCTTTCATATTCTCTGATTCCATTTTCAGTTTCCTTTCCAAGACCGTCGTCTCCTCACGACCAATAGCAATTCCTTATCTCCAACGAACGTCATATCATATGCAAACGACTACCTTACTGTCTCCGTGTCTGACTTGCTTACTGATGTTAGTCTGGTCTTTGTATGCTGGTTTTGTTATTGACAGCATTATTAGTCCAATAGATACGTTTTATAAAAAACCTCAACAATTGAAATATGACCAATTTTGACTCTATTGCTGTTTTCGGGCAAATTATGCCGGGTTGTTCCGGTTTGTGATAATGGAGAGGGTTAAGGAGCTGTTTGGTAGCCTCTTAACACTCATTAAAAGGCTGAATGGTTAAGAGTTAGCCTTTAAGTCTGAATGGTTAAGGCTAACTCTTAACCATTATGAGCCATTAAGAGATAGCCTCTTAATGACTGTTAAGAGGCTACCAAACAACCCCTTATACAAGCTAAAAAGAATTGCCTGTATGTTTATTCGTTAAGACGTTAAGTCAGGTTCGGGTTGGTTTCTGTTTAAGGATTCGGGTTGCAAATTTGGCTGCTATGAATATGTTGGGCTAGTAAATACAAAATTACTTGCAGTAATAAAAACGTACTTGAGTTACAAAAAAACATTAGCTAAGGTGCTGTTTGTTTTTTCAGAGGTAAAATGTCTGCAGTATGCGGACCACATCTGCAGACATCTGTAGCAGAAGAGCTGGACCAAACCTCTGCACTCTGCAAGAAGAAGACTGTTTGTTTTCTAACGTCTGCAAGCTGCTAAAACTTTCAATATAGGCTCTATATCAAAAACACAATTATCCAACAACAATTAAAAATATATAAATCCAAATTTTATACCTTTGAACTAATAAATTATAAAACTTATATTAACAATTATCCACGTGAATGTTTTTTCCTCCAAAAGTTTCTTTAATTGTTTTCGAAAGTAGATAGTTCATACATAATGAATGAAACGAGCCAAAACTTGAGCTTAAAACAACTCACAAGCCGATGACATAAACCTAAACTTTCAACAAACCTTTTTCAATTAAAAACTTTCTATAAACTTTTTATAATCCTTAACTATCTACAAACTTTTTTCAACTAAAAACTAATAATACCGGAACAACTATGCAAAATTATAATTGAACCAAAAAAAAAACTAATCAATTAACAACTCAATTGAACAATTCAATTAACAAAAACTTAATAACATAATTGATATCTGATGGAAATAATGAGTTTAGAAGAGGTTGGAAGACTATGGTCCAAGTCTGCACCAAGAAGAGGACGCGCATACGTTTTTTAATGAAACGTCTTCGAAAAACAAACAGTCTGCAGAGGGTAATGTCTGTGCGTGGCCTGTGCGCTGCAGACAAAAGAGGCCAGGAAGATCTTCTGTAAAAAAACAAATACCACCTAACTCAAATAAAGTAACACGATGCTAAAAGCCTAAAACACCGTCCATAAACAACTAAAAGAAAGTCTTTTTTTCTTAACTGTTTGTTTGTTTGTTTTTTATTTTTTTATTTTTTTATTGAAATGGCCATGCAGCATGTACCATAACATCCAAATAAGACTAATTTGTGTCATCATCATTGTCACACCCCGACCATGACGGAAACGTCGGGGCGCAACCGATTGTTCATCGGACACGACACTATTAAGTGACAATATTTAATCAACTCATTTAAATTCGTAAAAACACAAAGAATCACATAATTTGTTCATACAATAACTGAATTCAAATCATAGTAAATAATATATTGTTCGTTTTGCTAATATCCTAATAGTCTCGATAACGTTTTTTCTTCAAGTTCTCGAGTCAACCTAAAGTCAAACCTGTAACATTGCATAAATAGATTTTGTCAACACAAAGGTTGGTGAGCAATTTCATAGTTTTTGAACAATAGATATATAATATGAAATTCCACAACTTGTATACAAAACAATAAATAATAGCAACAATTTAGATAAATGAAAATCGTTAATAAGAATACATTAACGACACCTTTCTATAAGGGGATGCCAAATATACTCGGATTTTGTATGAAATCGTTAATAAAAATACATTAACGACACCTTTCTATAAGGGGATGCCAGATATACTCGGATTTATGAATCAACCATCCAAAAGCGGTAAACACATTAGCACTTAAGCATATAACACCAAATCGAGCATTTATTTAAGTAAAGTATACAATAAAGTTTGTGGTTTAAGACTCAAGTATAAATCATTTGGATTTGAATAAGTTTGCAATGTCACCCCCAAAATATAAAAGAGTGAAAACGGGGGATGAAAGTACTCACGTTCAAGTAATAAACTTGAAAGATTTGATGATTTGGAGATTAACCGGAACGATGAGTTTAACGAACGAAGCCTAAAGGAGAAGAATTCTTGTATTAGAAAAGTTGTCTTGGAAGTCTTTAAACGAAAATAAATGATAAGAAATGTAAACAATTTAAAGTTTAAGGTTTAAAATGTAAATATTTAAGAAATTATAATAATAGTCATTTAAAAATGTAAGTTTGCTCGAAACCGGGTTAAAGTATCTAGCCCTTAATTTTACTCAACCTATGTCAAGTAATAAGGTGGGTAAAAATGCAAGAAAGCAAGTCCCTTTATAATATAGATACTAAAACGAGTTTTAACGAGTGTTCGGGTAGTCGGTTCAGGTCTTGGTGACTTGACCAAACCCAAAGTCAACTTTCCCAAAATAATAAATGTATAAGACAACTCAATAAATCTTAAAGAGACTTAACCAAGTATGTAGTTCTTATTGTTTTAGAACTAACAACGTCCGTTAAGCGAGTGTTCGGTTTAGTCGGTCCAAACTTTGTTATAGGATCAAGTTGGATTCAACATTCTGAGTACTTTGTGAAAATAATTAAAATTAGTTTATAAAGTATTTTTAAAGAAGTATATAAGCTTTAATGGTTAAAAACACGCTTGTGTGTCTTAAGCGAGTAAACTTGGTTTAGTTCGGTTTGGTTCGGTTTTTATCTTGGAATAAGGCCAAGAATGGTTACCACATGTCCAAACATCATAGAACTTGTAAAATAATTTATAAATAATAATACCAAAGTCTTACATACAAAAAGTCAACAACAAAGTCTTTAAACGAAAGTTCGGTTTCCGGTTCGGATCTTGTTTCGGGATAAGACCGAGGTTAGATTCTACAAACCCATAACCATGGAACTAATTAAAATGGTTTTTAGAAACTCAAATCTTACATAAAACATATTTATACAACTATTTAAACAAACTAGTAAACAAGAGTTCGGCTTCCGGTTTGGAGCTATTTACGGAATAACCGAGGCTAGTCTCTACAAACTCATAACCATGGAACTCAAAATGTAAAATAGAACTAAGATAAGCAGAAGTTAAACAAGTATAACAAGTTTGATGGTTAGATGCGGAAAATATATATAATCAAGGACTACTACGAGTCCTCCATGTAGCTTTGTCTTATGGGCCGGACACTTAACCAACCGAGACCGGAGAAATGCCCACCGAAGGTACAAAGGGTGCTATTATATATATGTTGTATAACAATCTTCAAGTATAAATAAGTGTTAACAAGTTGATTATAATGTAAGATTATGGTCAGTTGTGACTTTGGAAAGTCAAACTGCCAAAAAAATATGAAGAACACCTTTGAATGCTTGAGAATTGGAAGAGAAAGAGATGAATGAGCAAGGATTAATGAAGGGGATAAGGTGGATTGAAAGGGTCAAACATGGGACGTGATATCAAGGTTTGCATGCAAGAGGGGTCAAGACAAGTCACAAAAAAAAAAAAAAAGATGGGGCTGGTCTGCTGCTGATCTGATGCTGGTCAGCACGTCGGTTCGCGTCTGGAAGTTCGTTTTTGATGTATCTTGAGCGTTTTAAGTCCGTTTTCGAATCCGTAAAAGGGGTTTTTCAAATTAGACAAGCGGGAATGTTTTAGTAACATAAAATCCAATATTTTATATATTTAAAATGTTCGGGATATAAATCGGGTCGGTTTACAACATAAAAACAAATATAAAATAAATACAATTTGACCCAAAATCGAGGGATGTCACAATTATTATCCTATATTTTGCAATTTTCATTTAACCTTAAATGATATATTAATAATTTTGGTTTTTAGATGTTGATGATACACTTAATCCTCCAAGTTCTGGCTTATCAGCAGAGTGCACCAAAAGCATTAAAGGTTTTCCCTACATTCATCTTGTTTTTTTTTAATTGTTTATGTATTTAGTGTTTGATATTTGTTACACTTTTAGAGTATATATGGTGAATAAGCTTGAAATAGAAGAAAGCAAAGTGCCAGAAATGTGTGCTCAACTCTACAGGGATTACGGAACAACAACTGCTAGTTTTTGGGTACGATAATCCTGAAATTGGATTGAATCATAAGGCTATCCGCTATGGTTTGGGGCTTCGAAGCCCCTCAACAGTGCCATGTCATCGTCTCGTAGAAAACGGGGCATCGAAGCCCACCAACGGGGCTACGATAATGCCCTTTGGGCGCCCAATATATATATATGCATACATATGTATGTGTGTATGTGAGAGATGAGAGAGAGTGCTCTTCCACCCCACCGGTCATCACAACGGCCGTTCCCCCTTCCGCGCCCATAGCGGCAAGTCTAACAATTGCATTTCTGATGTTAAAACCTGTTTATATTCGCTCTGGGCTATGATTTTGACCATGATGACCATCGCACGCATCAAATCTTCTAATTCCCTTTCTTGTACATAACAAAATCTCAAATTCTGATATGAAATTGGTGTTTATTAACATATTTGTCCATGGGGGATTGCCCTATGAATATCTAAAGCCCGACCCTATTGTCAGAAGTCTTTTAACTAGCTCGCGCCCTTAAGGACAATGGTAAGATTTTAATTTTCTTTTAAATGATTGCACTCTTTTGTATCAAAATGCATCATTTTAAAAAGAAAATTAAAATCTTAAATACACAACTGATTAAATTCTGTGAAATTTTCATTTGCAAATGGGAAAATATAATTCGAAAATTTTCCATAAATAAAATATATAAAGCTGTCAAAACACATTGAATCTAAAGAACGAAAAGAATGAATACTCTGAATATAAAGCCAATAGCTTGGTTTACAAGGTTAGAACCAAATTTTATATCCATACAAGATGAGTGTTGTGGATTACGGATGGTCGTTTAAAATTGTTGACTTTGACTTATGGGCAAATTCAATGGTGACAAAAGTTGTTCAAAAAACAAACGTAGTGTCGCTTTAAAATGTTAAAATTGTTATGATATAATTATAATTATAATAATATTATTGAAGTAACTTAAGAAGTTTCGAGAGAATTATAGAGAGGAGTAATAAGAAATGTGTATAACTCTTGAGTTTATTCAAGATGATGCATCTTTCTCATTACCATAGAGGTAGTATTTATACTACAAATCCACATGTTATTTAATAGACAAGAGATAACTATTTAGAAGACAACTATGTTACAATTTTCATACTTAGGCTTTGAATAAAGTGGTCATCCAATATCACTTGAAATTTCTTAACAAAAATATTATTTATACACACTTCTACAATTGTAGGGATATTGTTGGAATTGCCAATGCAAGGTGTTATTGTAAAAGCTTGAGGACACATGCTTAATGGTAAAGACAAAGCTTACATTTAGTAATTTTATTGGTATTGACGGCTTTTCATAATTGACGTTTGTGAAGTTTGAGAAGCTTTTATATATTGTGCAAATGTACCTAAAATTCTTGATATTTTCTTTTTCTCTGACACATCGTAACGCACGAATATGAAAACTTGTTATTTTTAATTTCAAAAATGTTTGGTATCCAGTCCCGTGTAGTACACGAGGCTATAACCTTGTAATTATATATGGTCAAATAATAAATTAGCTAGGTCATTGGCCAACATGCTAAATTATAGGATACAAAATTATACGAAAGTACATGGTAGTCAATATTTTGCCAAAACATTTGGTCACAAAGGTCCTATGACTACCAAAAGGTGGTCTGTTCAATTGGTTTGTGCACGGTGCGCGACCCAGGTTCGTGGGTTGACTGGGTCAGCACATGTATCCGTGTCATCAATCCCCTTTTGGTTCTCGTGGGTGATGGTTCAGGTATTGGTTTGCGTTTGCCGATTCATATCACTGATTAGTATATATATGAATATTTGTAGTTAGGAATATTCCACTTATCAACGTAAGTTAGAAGTTTGATGTGCGTTTTTATGTGTATATTTTGATAATACAAATGTGGTCACGTAAACATGTATGGTTCATCCTTGATGGTCGATGGCCAAATAAGAGTAGTACAAAAAAATCGAAAAATGACTTTTAATTTTAATTTGTGGTGATTACTTGATGGCGTGTTATAATCCAACCCAACCCGTGAGTATACATAACAGCATTCGAATAAATACGATTTATGAAATTATATGAACCCTCGTGAAAATATATGTGTATATTATGTATTAATCAACATTTCAACCAAATAACTTTAAACCGTTTATTTATTTATTAATTTAATTTTTGTTTGTTTATATAGAAGTAAAGTAGTAAACATGTGCTGATTATCTTCTGGTTACACGAACCGAACTTTTATATCACTTATCTTTCTGTTCGAGTCCGGACGCCCAGCTATGGTGCTCGGGTAACACACATTACTTAAGATAAATTTGACTGTCAAGTGGTAGCCGATGGTATGATTTTCTGGGGAACACCCAAGCTAAACTCTGAAGTCAGCGTGAGCCCGGTTAAGACAATATAGTATGACAAAAGTGGGGCATCGGGACTCTCTAAATTTAAAAAGTACGGTAGTGTAATTACAAAAAAGTCACAATTTAAAAACAAGTTAACAGAAATTCGAAATTATTTACTGAATCACTAAAATTTCTTATTAAACCTTATATACTGTAACTATCAGTCTATCTATGTAATTTATTTCATCCTCGATAGTCAGTCAAGCTAGCCAATCTACTATAATGGGCCAGGCCCAAAGCCCATAAAACCCTAGAAACCAATCAACCACCACCGTATAAGAACATCAAACCCTCATCTTCTCCGCCGTAGAGTCACACAAACATGTCGAAGCGAGGTATGCTTCAACCTATCCTCAATTCCATTGATCTTCAGAACACATGATCTAATCTCCATCCTTAATTGCTGTTTTCAGGTCGCGGAGGTTCCGCGGGGAACAAGTTCCGGATGTCACTGGGTCTGCCGGTGGCTGCGACGGTGAACTGCGCCGATAACACCGGAGCGAAGAACCTGTACATCATTTCAGTGAAAGGAATCAAGGGGAGGCTGAACCGTCTGCCGTCGGCTTGTGTGGGGGATATGGTTATGGCCACTGTGAAGAAAGGTAAGCCGGATCTCAGGAAGAAGGTTATGCCCGCCGTTATTGTTCGTCAACGCAAGCCTTGGCGCCGAAAGGATGGTGTTTTCATGTACTTTGAAGGTTAGTTGTTATTATTATGTTTATGTTTAGGGTTTTAGGTTTAATCAGATGTTGATTTGAAGTATGATTGTGTATTTAAGTTTAATTAGTTATCTAGGTTTAATTTATATGCTGGTTTGAAGTTTGTTAATTATATTTCATTATTTTGTTTTAAGTTAGGTTTTAACCAATTGTGTTGTATATTTTTGTGTTTTTGGTTGACTGTTAGTTTTGCTTGCATGATCTTTGTTTTATTTTTGTGTTGTGCAATGCTCATATATAATGGTGTAGTATCATTTATTTAATTGTTTCAATGCTTTTACTTGACTCAAAACATATGTGGTCTTCTATTGTATTTATTTTTTATGAGCGTTAAATAGCCTGCATGTGTTTTGGGTTGGGTAAGGTTGTTTAAGTGACTAATTAAATGGTACATTCCATTTTATATGAAGTTTTTCCAACATTTTTGCATGGTTATTTATGGAATCATGAAGCATAGTAGTTGTTATGCCAGCTTTTTAGGTTTGATCGTTGCTGAAATATATAAGGATTCAGATTGACAATATAATTGATGCTGGTTGTAATACTTCTTTTGATTTTACACCTGCATTATTGTTTTTTTAAATTCTATGCATTTTATCCACTACAAGCTCATTTTTAAATCTTAATTTATGTTTATGCAGACAATGCTGGTGTTATTGTGAATCCAAAGGGTGAAATGAAAGGTAGGTTTTGTTTATTCTTATTGATTTTACTAACCTTACTATCTAGACTATGAACAGTTATTAAGTTTTGATATACATTTTATTGTTGCAGGATCTGCTATCACGGGACCAATTGGAAAGGAGTGTGCTGACTTGTGGCCTAGGATTGCCAGTGCTGCCAATGCCATTGTTTAGGGAAACATTTTGATTTGAAGTTGAGTTTCATTGTCTGTACTTGGTTTTGCTTTGATGATCAATATGTTAGAAGATTTTTTATTTTGAGAACTTCATATTTTTCTATGGCAGACGTGGATTAGTGTTTTGTTTTGGTTCTGTATTTTATTTCTAGTTTGTTATTTGCTAGCCATGATATCTCGATTCACCTGCCTATTAGGTTGATTTCAGAAAGAACACACGCTGGTTTTATAGCTCGAAAGGTCTAAAATCTAGAGATGTATTTAACTACCTATCACTCACCAAAATCAACAAATTTACGTAGGAGCAGTAGGTTTAAGTGTAGATCACTAATGAATCCGTGTATTTCTAAATGTGATATTTTGCGTTGATAAAATATGTGTGTTCCTTGAAGTACATAGGAAGATGTGATATACGTTCTGGGAAAATATTCGTGGAAAATTCCTAATGTCCCATTTTTAAATAGAGGTTTCAAATATATTTTAAAATTCAAATTTTTTCTTTGTTTCTTTACTAACTCGTCTTCAACTTTGCGTTAGAAAATCGAGATGACATGTTCTTAGCTCGCCGTCTTCCCACCATATTAGGTCATAACTCGTCTCCTTGCCATTTTAGCTCAAAACATATTGTCTCTCCATGTTAGCTATAGTAAAAAAAACTGTGTCGTCTAACTTCTTTCATAGAGAAATGGTGCAAGCGGAAGGGAAGGCGTGGATCCTCGAACCTAGCTGGTTTGATCAGTCGAAATAAGGTTCCCGGTTGGCTTTGTATGAAGAAGCCTATCTTTCTAGCCCTAAGTGAGCGTCGCCTCCCCGTTGTGTTAGCTAAAAAAAACATTCTGCATTATCCTTACTAAAAACATGGATCCAAAACTTAATCAAAAAATATTCTATTGGTTTTTGAGTTCTTGTATATTGGATTTTGGATAATAACATGATTTAGAAAACCAATGCATACCCTCAAATCATTTTATGTGTAACTTGTTTAGATATAATTTTTTAAATAACATAGCGGAAAGGCGACGAGTTTAATTTTTTAGCTAACATAGCGGAAAGGCGACGAGTTTTGAGCTAACATGGAGCGAAGACGATGGGTTTTGAGCTAACATGGCGGGGAGACGGCAAGTTAAGAAACATGTTTTCTCGATTTTCTAACGTAGAGGCGGAGATGAGTTAGTAAAGAAACAAAGAAATAATTTGAATTTTGGATGGACATTTTTAGATTCTCTCTCGATGTTTTGAGAATTTTCCCAAATATATGTGTTCCTTGAAATACATAGGAAGCAAATACAATACCCTAAATTTTGGTGCTTGTATTGATTTGAACCCACAATATTGCTTTAGAATGGGTGAACATCATACAATTAGGTAATGGTAATGGAATTTTTATTTACCAAAATAGGTTGGCGGAGAAAGGTATTTTTTAAAATAGATGGTTTAAAAAGTATCTATTAAAATTGGTGTTTCATTTAAAACTATTCTTTCTTTGTTACTACCATACAAAACGAATGAATTGAGAATGCTCTGATAATCTCATTATTTCATCCTCAATAGCTAATCTCCTTTAATGGGCCAGGCCAGGCCCAAAACCCATAAAATAAAACCCTAGAAACCAATCAATCAATCTGTCTTCAATTCCAACAAGACATGATCTAATATAATCTCATCTTGAATTGTTGGTCTTCGTTAGATTAACTTTGCAATTAAGCCTTAGGCGATGAAGTTTGTGGAGTGGTACCTGAAGATTGGTGTTGTATCCGCCGCAGTCGGAGGATCAATGGAGTATTTCATGATCAAAACTGGCTTCTGTAAGTCATTTTAGATTCACCATTTATGTGTGTGTGATACATATTAAAGATCCAACAGGCACACGGTTTGAATATTTGATGCTAAATCCACTTGTATGGTCTCGGTCAAAATGGGCTGGGTAATGGGTCGAAACATGTTTTAGGTCAAAATGATTTGGATTTGATATTTTCTCATAAAAAAACTAAATGTGATTGCCAAAACTCATGTTTAGTTTTTTCAGAATATAACAATTTATTTATTATGATCTTTAATTTGTTTTGTGAAAATGGGACCAGTGTTGATGTCGTGCAGATGACAAAGTGACGATTCTTGAATCAGAAAAGAGGGCGTGGGAGAATTCACCCGAAGCTCAAGCCAAGCGAGAAGCCTTGGAGAAACACTGATGCAAATATTGCTACAAAACCTTCTTCTTAGCATTTCCCTATCTCTTCTTTTTAGTATAACGACTATGATTAATTTAGTCTTGTGCTTTGACATCAACTGGAGTTTGGTTCTGTCATACCATCTGTTGATCCTTGGATTACTTTAGTTTTCTATGTTTGCAGTTACACGCCCATACAATATACATTGTAATTGATTTTAGGTTTGATATGTTTCTCGGTTTGGTTTGAAGGTATTGGTATCTCATTAATCTTATAGCGTTTATATTTTGGATGTGCTTTGGTTTGATGTAAAGCTGCCATCAAAGAGAACATGAACTCAGCAAATAATAATTATCTAAATACATATGTGAATTTTGGTCAATAAATAATAAGGAAAAGTGAATATAAGGCTGTTAAATATGTAAGTTAGATACAAAACCATCAAAACTACGTAGATTTGATCCAAATCTAATTAAATCCCTAATTTTCTCTATTCCTATTCATCAGCCGTTCAGTTTTCTTCATAGGCATTCTACTCCATCAATAATAATCCCTTTCTAAACCTAAAAAAACCTTGCGACCAGGGTATTCTACTTGAAAATCTAATTCTTTGATCATGGCCTAGAGAATTGTTCATTTGACAAGGTTCCTTTACGGTTTCAATCAATTCTACTCCAAAGCTTGATGAAATCCAGAGCGGTAAGCATTCTTAAATTATACGATTCGTCTATTGATGAATTTCCAATTCTATTCATTAAACCTAGTAATTGACAACCATAGGCTGATTGAATTTTATTATGCTTTCTGTTCGAATGATGGTGTTAATTAGGGGTGTTCTTCGAGTTATTTATTCGGGTTTCGGGTTGTTCGGGTCGGGTTTTTTGGGTTTGAGCTCAAAGCAAATTGACCTAATAACCGACCCCAATAAGGTCGGGTTGTTCGGTTTTCGGGTTGAACGGGTCGGGCTAATTCGGGTTAGGTTTCGGGTTTTTGTGGAGACGTTTGCTAGAACCCGAATAAACAGATTTAACTCATAATCTGTATAAAACCAAATTCAACACATAATCTATATGAAGTACACAAAACTAGAATAAGATATATCATGCAGCAATTCATTGTTTTAACATACATCATGAATTTCAATACAACCCTAGTGTTAATCTTAGGCTGCTACATTACATTAGGAGGTTAGTAAAAATGCATTCGACTAGTAGCTTACTTCTTTATGTTTCTGCCATAATATCCATCTCTAATACTTCTTTATTAATTCTTTTTTTCTTAAAACGGATCTATGTTAATTCTTTATATATGTGTGTACTATAATATCCATGTTCATTTTTCTTGAACATGGCAGATACAACAATGGATTTAGAAGTTCAGTCACCGGTTGAAGCTTTTGAAACAAATCTAATTGATCGTATTGATTCAGAAGGCCTTTTGGTCATTAATAGCGGTTCAGATGTTGAGAAAGAAGCTAACGACATCAGGGGAAAAGTTTTTGATACTCCTAATGATGCTTATGATTTCTACAATCACTATGCGTTTTTACTTGGATTCGGATTACGTATTCATACGGCTTATAAAAATAAGACAACAAATGAGCATTATCGAAGAATGTATGTATGCTACAAAGAAGGTTTTAAAATTTTGAAGTGTAAAAGTTCAGTAGGAGACGTTAAGAAACGTCGAAGGGATTTAAGGACCGGATGTAACGCATGCCTTCGGATTTCAAAAAGAAAAGATGGGAAATGGTTTGTGGATGTGTTCAATGATTCACACAATCACGAGCTTACTATTTCTCCGACCAAAGTATTGAAACACCGGTCTCATGGGAAGTTTCACCGCTCATTGGCGTGCAAATCTCTAATGGTGGAACTAGGTCAATCCGGGTTGAAACCTTGTCAAATCAAGAAGGTCATAAATGTCATGAAAAGTCCACATGAAAATAATGTTACATCAAAACAATGTTCTGACGTCTTATCCGATCAACGAAAACAATACAAAGGTAAGGAGTTCTATGGGCTTATTAAACATTTCCAAGATAAATTACTAGAAGATCATAACTTTATTTTGTTGTGGATTTATTTGATGATGGGTCTCGAAGAAATATTTTCTGGGCTGATAGGAGATCAAGAGAATCGTATATAAAATTTGGGGATGTTGTTGTGTTTGATGTCACATACATGACCAACAAATTTAAGATGCCATTTGCCCCATTTGTTGGGGTGAATTATCATGGTCAGTCTATACTTTTTGGTGGTGCATTATTGGAAAATGAGAAACAAGATACTTTTGAATGGTTATTTCAAAATTTCTTAAAGTGCATGCTTGATAAGTATCCATCGGCAATAATTACTGATCAAGATAAAGCTATTTGCAATACAATCAAAACAGTTTTTTCAAAAACTCGGCATCGCTATTGTTCTTGGCATATTAAAAAACATGAGACTGAACATCTTCGGTCTCTTAAAGTTCAATATAGTGACTTTGAAGAGTTACACAATCAATGGAAAAAAAGTAATACGATTGACGATTTTGAAACTCGTTGGAAATATTTATGTGGTAAATACAATTTTCAAAGTGGCAGTTGGATAACAGAGATGTATAACCAATGTAAATATTGGGCTAAAGCCTTCTTGAAAGACTACTTTTTTGCTGGTATGACATCAAGTGGAAGAAGCGAGAGCATTCATTCTTTTTTTGATGGATATGTAAATTCAAATACCATGTTGAACGAATTTGTAGTACAATATGACAAAGCTATTGAGGCTCGAATGGCCGTTGAAGAAGATGAAGACTTCAGGTGCATGAATTCCAAGCCAAACTTTTCTTCTATTAATCCGATAGAAGCAAAGGCAGGTTCACGTTACACTAAACAGCTCTTTAAAGTTTTCATGAAGGAATGGACTGAAGCTACCTTCAATTTAACTCACGAGACAATAAACAAGAGTTTAGAAGAAATCAACTATAAGGTTGGACAATTGAATATTGATAAATATATTGGAGAAATGTTAAGTTTCGTCTCTCAGAAAAGTTAGATGTTACTTGTTCTTGTTCAAAGTTTGAAACATATGGGATGTTATGCAAGCATATCTTATATGTATTGAAGAAAAAGAATGTTCAAACCCTCCCTGATCATTATATTTTACCTAGGTGGACACTTGATACTAGATATAAGTTGGCTGATTGCACTATTGGGATCGAAGACACACATAGTGGGAATGAGGTCAGTGCATTAACTTTATGGTGTGTTCAATCAAATTTTAGAAAAACTGTTGAGCAAGCAAGAGACTCTCTATCTGAGATAGCGAAACTAAATAACATGTTGTTGAAGTTTTTAGAAGAGCAAAGTACTCGAACAAAGTCAAAACAGCCTGAGTGTGTGTCACAAGATTCTAATGTGGGAAGTTCACAAGTAAACATGATGCCACAAATTTCTATTCGTGATCCACTAGTTCATACTAATACAAAAGGTCGTCCTAAAAGTGCAACTAGATTAAAATCTTCCCTAGAAGCACCAAAAAAGAGAGCTTGTTCTTACTGCAAGGAACTAGGTCATTACATTACCAGGTGTCCAAAAAAGAAGGTATGATCTACATCTACTAATAAAAATTAATCACTTTTTTGTTAAAATTATTCTCATGTTTAATTTTTTTTTACAGGTGAAAGATGCTTTTCTAGAAAGAGGATAACTTGTGGATGGGCTTGAAGATATGTGTAATGTTTTGGGGTCTTTTGAATACTGTATTGATTTTTTTTTATTTGACTAGATACTAAAATTTTGGTTTTTCTCATAATGTTTTAGTATGGTGGATTTTTTTTTAAATGTATAAACCAAAGATATGTGTAATGTTTTGGGGTCTTTTTGATCACTATTGATTTTTTTTATTTGATTAGATACTAAGATTTTGGTTTTTCTCATAATGTTTTAGTATGGTGGATTTTTTTTTTAAAATGTATAAACTGAAACGGGCCAAAATGTAGAAGTTTTAAATGAGGATGATCAAAATGTAGCAATATATTTATATATAAATGTAAGCAGGTCAATAAATTTCCATTAATACTAAGTTAAAATACTAAGTTAGATGGTAAAAAAAAAAAGTAAAAGTCAAAGAATGAGGAATGGTAATGGTTGGTGGAAGAGCAGCTGCTGCAAGTTAAAACCTGGGTTGCTAATGCATAAGTTGTAAAATTGATTAATCTTGTTCGTACTTAAAATATTAAGCTAAATCTTTTGTTCAAATAGGAACTTTAGCTTAATTTGTGTGGTATAGCATGTTTATGTTGTATGTTTAAAAAACATGAAATGAACATCAGTTGAGAACCTGCTGTATGGTATGACCACTGGTTGAAATGAAGCAGATCACATTATACTGAAGTAATAATAAACGGGTTAAAATAAAATGCCCATATAAATAAGTCAAACATAGACATTTAAATGAAATGGGTCACAATACAATGAACTAACATTAATAAGGTCAAATACAAAAACTTAAAATGAAACGGGTACAAGACCAGGGGTTGAAACATGCATTCATATTTGTATCCAATAATCCAATCATGTAAACTTTCTTTACAACATAACAAATTATAATCTAACAGACACACAATTCACAAATCTCGTCCAACAGTTTTGTATCCAATAATCCAATGATGTTAAAATTGCCTTTGGTGCAAAGCATGTAGCCGACACAAAAGAACACCACCATTTCATTCACCTCAAAATGCTTCTTCCATAACTCAATCATTTGTTCATGAACGAATTTCATACCCAATCTGCAAAATAAAAAAAATAATATGCACAACAGTTAAGAGCTGTAAACAATCTAAACTGAGCCGAGAGAGATTGGGCTCGGGCCTGAACTCAAAGTTAAACAAGCCGCTTAGCCTATGTGGGGCTCTGCACGTTTATGAGTTAAATCTGTTTATTCGGGTTCTAGCAAACGTCTCCACAAAAACCCGAAACCCAACCAGAATTAGCCCGACCCGTTCAACCCGAAAACCGAACAACCCGACCTTATTGGGGTCGGTTATTAGGTAAATTTGCTTTGAGCTCAAACCCAAAAAACCCGACCCGAACAACCCAAAACCCGAATAAATAACCCGAAGAACACCCCTAATTAACACCATCATTCAAACAGAAAGCATAATTGTAACATTCGTTATTTTTCAAACCCGAAAATCTGACCCGTTTTAAATTTTCAGTTTTTGTTTATGAATATATATATCTCTTAAAGTTTTGTTTCATGTTCTTGTATTTATATCCAATTAATTTCATCACTTGGCATTCATGTCCATTGTTCATCTTTTATATAACGTTCTCGATTAGATATGATTATTGCTTGTTTGTTTTCTATTTGTTTTGTGCAATCAATGAAACTCGGAAGATTTAATATTCTTTATTTATTCGGCTTTCAAACTATTCGGGATTCTTAAGAAAACTATTCAAGCATTATAATTTTATTACATTTACACATCTTTCAAAAGTTCAAGGTCCAAGATGCAAGTTATACTTTAAATTCGATTTAAAAGAAGTTATAAACCTCAGGGGCTAAACTGTAAATTTAATTTAAAATAAAATAAAATATTAAACAATCCTAACCCACCCCCCCACCCCTCATGTTTTTCCGGCGGGGCTCCGGACACCGGAATCCGGCGCCGGAGGTGGCCGCCAACCTTTAAAACATATTTTTAACTCGATTAAATTATATAAAATTCAATAATCGTCAATATTACACCCTAACCAACTGTTTAATTGCGTTCTAACGACCTAAACACCGCGATTTGTGACCGTGATATACACCGGATTATTCGGAAATCAAATTAATGGGTTTAACGCATAGACGCTCCAATTAGTAGTATAAATAGGACACCCTCCTCAATCTAAACTCGCTCACACCCTTCTTTCTCTCTAATTCTCCCTATATTGGCCGTATTTCTTCGGCAAGATTCCGGCTCCGGCGAAGTCCCGTTCACCGTCCATTTAACATCCTTTACGGTAATAATTACTTGAATTTGTTTAGCGTTGATTCAATAAACAAAACCCCCAATGTAATTTTAAGAATCAATAAGCAGAAGCGTTGAATTGAAATTAGGGTTTATATGGTGAAGAAGATGATCCAGGATGTTTATTTATATAAAATTATTTTCGTAGTATAAACTAAATATTGTAATTGGTCCGGTGGTTAGAACTTACACGTTTGGACGGTGAGACCCGGGTTCGAAACCCCGAGTTGGCTTTTTGATATTAATGTTAATATAAACTGTTTGAATAAGTTAATATATTTAATATAAACCACACTTTAAACAAATATGTGTGTAGCTCAACTGGTTAATACGTTGGACTTATAACAACCAGATCCGGGTTAGAAATCCCGGGTAAGTCTTCTATTTTTTTATTATTATTATTCATAAACTGCTATATTAATATTATTATATATTAAAACTTATGAATCTTTTAAAATCATAAAAATCAGTTTATATTAAATAAAAATTATATAAATTAAGTATAAAATATATTTCACTATTTTCATTTAAAAACCGAACTTCCACTCTCGTAAAAAGTTAATAACCTATATCGTAATGTTCAAAATATTAAAACTTATTTCGTTAAAATGTTAAATAAATTTCTAACTTATAATTATTAATTCAAGAATCCCGAACTTATTATCCTTCCCGTCGTCGTCTATAAAATACTAATATAATATTAAAATCGCATCTCCGTTAACTAAAATTCGTTAGTTTTGAAACCGTTAAACTTTAGTTCGATAACTATAAAACCCATCCTGTTAAATCTTTATAATACATTAATGATATTGATGTCGGACAAAGTTTAACCGTTACCATATTTAATATAAACGTCAATTTTATAATCCCTCTTCGTTAACATAATCTAAGATAAGCTTTTCCCATTTTAAAACTATGTCTTGTATTCGTCATAACTTTCATCTTAATAGTAAGTCAAATTGTTAAATTATAAACATCGTTAACATTTCATGAACTCAAATATAATATTATAATGTAGATACCATAAGATTGCCATAAAATACATTAAAATAATGTAAATCCCTTTAAACTAAATTATCCCCTTTAACTTTAATAATCTCGTTAGTTAGACTTTAAACAGTCATACTTGTCTTATTGATAGTTCGAGAAGTTCAATCGTTTTAAATCCTTTACCGCATTTTCGGTTGCTTCGGTTTCGTTATTGTGCTTTCGGTCTATATTTTAAGTTTATCGTCGATTTCGAGGTGAGTTTCTTACAACCCCTTTTTAAACGTTTTCATATTTTGGGGTAGCATATGTATCTTATTACAAGTTCAAAGTATTACGATTTCGCTTACAAACTACAATTCACTATATGGACTTGTGTGTTACTTGATTACTTGCTCGAATTTACTTGCACGTGGTAGCCTTAATAAGTATGATCATACTGTGACATCTGCCCCGATCCGACCCGACCCAGGTACCCGTTTCTCTGATCCGATCTCTTTCTTTTATGATTTAATATTTATTTATACTTATATTTTACTTTTAATAATAATAATATATTTTCCTTCCCGCCTCTTTCTCTCTCTCTCTTTCCGCCTTCTTTTCCCTCTTGTCGCAGTCCCGCCCTTAAGCCTTGAACCCCTGTCCTTTGTTCCTTCCCGCCTAAGGTTGTCTGCGCAGCTCCACGCGCCAGACTCCTTACAAGGAAGCCTGCGTGAAGACCACCTGTTACTGCGATACGCGAGACGAACTGTCCCCGCAGCGCGCTAAGGATTTTAGTTCTTCCCGCGGCGCACTATGGATACCGTTCTTCCCGCGACGCGCTAAGGAATATAGTTCTTCTCGCGACGCGCTTAGAATTGAAGTTCTTCCCGCGGCGCGCTTAGAAATGTAGTTCTTCCCGCGACGCGTTAAGGTTGGTTCTGTCTGCCTTCGCGCTCGCGCACTCTTGACCTTCTGTGTCTGCCTTCGCGCTCAAGCTTTCTCGCGCTATGTCTTGAGTCTTTTCTTCTGTTTAATCCAGCCGTTTACTTTTGTGTTGTCTTATCTTCTGTGCTGTTGACCTGACCTATCTTATGTCTGAAAAGCCACTTTTGGCGCAGCATGCGCACCAACCCCATTGGTTGACAGAAAAAGTGACTGACATTATCTTTTGAGATCTGCTTTTCCATGCTTGACCAGTACCTTTATCTGACCCGCCCATGCCTGTTTACTGTTACCTGTCAGCTTTTCCTTTGCCCCCTGCAGCTGCCATATCTTTTGATATCTTTTGCTTTTGGAATCTTTTACTTTTTGGAGATATTTTCCTCTTTTCTAGGGATTGTGTTCCCTAGGGTTTCTCTATAAATAATAATATTATTTTCCTAACACATCACACACAAACACTTAATTTAACCTCCTCCTTGCTCTCTCTGCCGTCTTCCTCTCTGCCTCCGTCTTCCTCCCTGTTCTGCCCTGCTTTTCCGGTAATATATATTATATATAATAATTTACTTATTAATTATGCTAACTTATAATCAAGACTTAAAACAAATCATTAAAACAATAATCTTATTTATAGGTTAACTTGTGCTTGTTTAAAGTTGGTTCTTGCTTTATCTTACACCGCATCGTTTATCAAGTGAGTAATCTCGTACCTAATCCCTTTTTGCTTTTAATGTTTTGGGATGTTCATGTGTTCATACAAACTTAGAGTCTTAAACTGTTTATGAACTTTAGTCGCGCAGTATCCCATGTGTTGAGGACGTAGACTTGGCTGTTTATTTGTATGTGTGGATCATTAACCGTCTTGTCGGTCTATTCCGCAGTTCTCATGGTACCATTAGATGAACACGGGAGAACTATCGTTTATGATTTTCTCTTTTGTTTACACTTGCACAGTCTTTCTTGTTTGTGAGCTCAATTGTGAGCACTGGCAGTCTATGAATCTTAGAGTTGGTCCCGATCGGATTACACCCTTGTTGAAAACCAGACATACACATGTTGCGCGCAGATTTATTGTTATCTATGTATTGTATTAAACTTGATTTCTCACCAACACGCAAGTGTTTGATGTTTATTTTAACACATGTTCAGGTTTGCAGTAGCTGTTTTGGAGTTCGAGGACACGTAGGAAGTTTTCTTTATTTTGGACCTAGATTAAAATGTATCAAGACAAGTTATTGCTGTTCGAATATTATGATTTATAATATATTGATTTATGATGATTTATGTTATCTTATGTCTACTTTGCGCGTGCGCGAATGAATGTATTTATTAAATATTGACACCCAATAGTGTCACGAGTAATGAAACAATATGTGGCGCCCGATGTATAATCCGCCTTTGGTCGGGGTGTTACACATACGCCCCCTTTGCACTCTGGTCCATTTGTATCGAGTGGAAAATGGCCTCATTATCCGAGTACGTTGGTTGCTACCAACTGGAAAGGACCTTACTTGCGCGATTACCCAAGTACATTGGTTGATACCAACTGGAAAGGACTTTACTTGCTCGTTTATCACTTGTCCATGAATTGTATGATTTTTATGTATGTATATAAAAACTGTGGGGACTCACCAGCTATGTTCACAGCTGACTTTATTTTATACATATGTTACAGGTGTAAAGATATGAGGATGAAAGTTAGAAGACACATAGCATGCCTATAGGATATTCAAAGAACAACTTATCATTTATTTATTTATTGTTTCAACTTGTATTATTTGATAAACTTGTGTTTACATGATGATTTAAATGAAATAATGTTATCATGGTCACCTAATAGTGTCACGTGTGTTTGAGCAATCTGTACGTCACACTCAGACGTTTCCGCTTTAGCCGGGGTGTTACAATAATAAAATTCAATCAGCCTATGGTTGTCAATTACTAGGTTTAATGAATAGAATTGGAATTCATCAATAGACGAATCGTGTAATTTAAGAATGCTTACCGCTCTGGATTTCATCAAGCTTTGGAGTAGAATTGATTGAAACCGTAAAGGAACCTCGTCAAATGAACAATTCTCTAGGCCATGATCGAAGAATTAGATTTTCAAGTAGAATACCCTGGTCGCAAGGTTTTTTTAGGTTTAAAAAGGGATTATTATTGATGGAGAAGAATGCCTATGAAAGAAACTGAACGGCTGATGAAGAAGAATAGGGGAAATTAGAGATTTAATTAGATTTGGATCAAAACTACGTAGTTTTGATGGTTTTGTATCTAACTTACATATATAACAGCCTTATATTCACTTTTTCCTAAATAATAACATCTATATATGTTTCAAAAAAAGCAAATAAATAATAACATGTATAAAAAGAAATTTTGTGGAGATCCAATGGATGTGTACGAATGGATCTCAATATATTACTACGGATTAAAAAGAGGATTTTGGTGCTCTAAGAGCATTCTCATCCAACCCCTTATTTTGTGTAAGGGGTGTTTTTATAATTTAGAAAGTAATTTAGGGTGTTGTGAGTGAATGGCTTTTATATTTTAGAAAAAGTAATGATTCTTCTGTATATTTGAAAATTTACTGTTCATCTCTTATAATTTTTTAATATATTTTGAAAGAGGTTGTGAGTGAAGGAAAGAGAAAAAGTAATGATAAAATATATAAAAATTATTATTTAATTGAAATGACGAGAGAAAATGTAATGAGTTTTAGTGTAATTTTTGATTTAGAGACAGAGAGTGGAATGAGTTTTTTGATTTGGGTAAAACGACGGTACCTTTCACACTAATTTGTTTTTTTGTTGTTTTTTTTTTGAAATTTCATAACGAAAACAAATCAAATTCGTGTAAACTTATTGCCTCAACGCCGGTGATCAAAAATGTTTGGGTTTAACCAACACTTGAGTTTTAACAACTGACGCCACCCCAATAGTTCACCTCAATTTTTTTACTTTTTTTTGTTTTGTTCCAGTACCAGAACGAACGTAACCGAAGCCAATAGAATTCGCGTTGGCTCACCACCTCAAGGTTCGGGTCAAACAAAGCTTGGGCATTACCAACGCTTGGGTTTTACCGACCGAATAAAAGTCGTTTTAAATATTTCCTTTATATGCCCATCTTTTTATGTGTTAATTTAACAAATTTATTTTTGTATTTTAACGCTCGGGTTCTACCAACGATGATTATACCCTAGCGAATATTACCGATACTGACGGAATTCGCATCGACTCGCCAGTGTAACACTCAGGTTTTACTAGCATCCAGGTTTTGCCAATGCCCGAGTTTGATGCATGGGTTTTACCCGATCCAATAAATATCGTTTTAAATATTTTTATATTTTTTAGATGCTAATCTTTTTATGCGTTAATTCTACGGATTTGTAATTTGGGTTTAACTATGTACCGTTACAAGCATAACCGATATCCACCGAATACGCGCCAACTTACCGCTGCAATGCTCGGGTTTTACCAATGCACGAGTTTGACCCCCGTGTTTTATCGACCCCAATAAACCTCGTTTTTAGTATTTTAATTTTTTAATATGTTTATCATTTTATATGTTAATTTGATGAATTCATATTTTGGGTTTAATTATGGTACCGTTACAAACGTAACCAATACCCACCAAATGCACGTCAACTTACGCCCGCAACACTTAGGTTTTACCAATGGTTTGGTTTTACCGACCGAATAAACATTGTTAAGTATGTTAATTATTTTTTATAATATGTTAACGAGTGACGTTACTTTTTTCTTTTTGATTTTCTATTTTTAGTATGTTAATTTGACAAATTATTTTTTAGCTTTAATTTACTCAAGTACTGTACCGAACGTAATCAATACCGACTGAATTCACATTGACTCGTCGCTTCAACGCCCATGTTTTACCGATCAAATTCGCCGCGCAACACAAGTGGGTAAATCACTAGTATTATTTTATTCATTTTTTATATTTTAAATAATAATAACTATAGTCATGCAAATTATTTAAAAATTACAGCCATCAAATTTTATAAATGTAATATATTTACCTTTTATTATTTTAATAACAATTAATCTTATCCTATTAAATTAAGAGTGAGAAATAATAATTTTCAATCAAACACATATTTTGGTCAATATTTTTCAAGTTATACGTTTTGGTAAATATTTTTCTCTCCCAACCCATTTTGATTAAAAGAAAAAAAAAACCTCAATGGTAATGCATACATAACACCTTGAATACTAAAAAAATTACATAGTTGTGTTATAAGTTAAACATATAGATGGTTGAAACTTGAAAGGATAAAGAGCATACAACGTTTATTAGTGTTTGGAGGAATGTTACCGCTGTTAATTTCCTAGTACACGTTGACCTTGAATAGTTGTGGTTTCCTTGTTATATACTTTTTTTTTTTCTTTGCTTTTAAAATGCCAAAAGTCAGCCAACACATATAAAGAGTACAGCAACGGAGCTCTTCAAATTTGAGAAGTGCGGTAACCAAAATAGAAAAAAGTCTTCGTTCTAAAAAACTATATATATACAAATATTTAAAATCTTTGAAATATCGATAGTTAGACATTCTAAATACGAAAATAATGTTAACAAAAATAGATATGAAACTAAACTCAATAAAGTGATGAATGATAAGTATTAATTTACATTCTGGTATCTGTGATGGTGTATATTAGCAAAACTTGGAAATTCTAGATGCTATGAAATAAAGTTTAAATGCAATTTAATTAGCATTTATTCAAGCGTTATGCAATTATTAATTAAATTGTTATATTTCCCCTATCTTGTAACCGCTCAACACTTCAATATATATACCCATCTTAGAAGTGTCTTAAATCTCAAACCATCTACTCTTTTGCGAATCCACTCCACATGGCTTAAGAGTCATCGAACCACCCATAAACAGTAATTGACAATGCCATCAACAACCTAATGTTTTTCTCTCAGAAATATGGTCCATCGAGAGGACCTTTGGTCGGTGTAGCACCATTTCATTGTCATGTTTATATTGTCAACTCATCCTCAACAAATATAGCATCTTTAGATGAAATAAAATAGTCGTTCAATCTCAACTCAAGACGCAAATAGAGGCTAAAGTAGCCGCTTAAAATAGCACGGAACGTTTCTCATTATGAGTATAAATCAAAATCACCATCAACCAAAATGTGGCACACAAACCCTTCCCTTGTTGACATCTTTTGATCACAAGCATTTATGAAAAATGACCAACCTTCTTTGTAACAAATCATTCATTTCTATAGGCTTGAAGATTGTTTTACATAATGATCAGGTATAAAGGGTAGTTATTTTTTGTTGAATTATGCTTTCATATCCAGATGACCAGATCTATTAGAAAGAGAACTTCTGATAAAAGTCTAAAGATGAATGTTAATATATGCTTCTTAAGAACTAAGAAGTGTCATTTTAATATTTCTTTGTGCATTTAATTTATATATTTCCCAATTCTAAATTTGGGGTGCGCTAAGCGCTCGCTACACCATTTATCTTTAGTTATTATGTTTTCATTTCTTCATGTCTCCCTGTTATGGATATCATGCTACAATTCTTACTTTTGTACATATATATTTCATCCTATTTCTAAAACCCATATAAACAAATTAACGTTGATGTTGTTGCAAGTACAGTAAACCAAAAATTGAAGAGAATGTCGAAATAAGATAATTGAATCACAATCACTATCATGGAGGAAACTAACTAAAGAAGTGTTTGGTGCGATTGAGGTATTATATCTTTAAATAATATGATGAAGAGCATGATTGCTAATAACAAAATATGCTACTAGTTGCTCTCAGGGGCGGACCTAGCATATAGCTAGCTACCCCTCAACTTTTCGTCGGTAGTACAAATTTTATATGTTTTGATCGGTTTTCGTATTTTGCTACCCCTGAAAAAATATAACGTTACCCCTGTTTGTTTAAAGTCCAACCAAATTAAAAGCCGAAACTAATTAAAGCCCAACCAAATTTAAGCACAAACTAAATAAAACCATTTGTTTTTTTTTTCCTTTATGCTTAAACATTTGTTTTAGGTCAGACATTCACATTCAATAAATAAAGTTTCATTCAGTCGTAGCTTCCACTCCACACTGCCCCAACCCCCTGCATGCTGCAACCGAGTAACTAACGCTTGGTGCTCCTTCAATCCCTCACCCCCTCATCAACGATTTGAATTCTACTTGTTCAATTTAGGAATTCTTCTACTTAAAATTGTAATTGTTTATTTGTTTATATAAATTATTAATTTGTAATTGTTTATGGGCAATTAAATGATTTTTTTAATAGTGAACTTCTTTTAATTTTTGTTGTCTTTAGGATTTGAACTTAAGACCTCCCCTCCAAACCCATGTGTTTTAAAGGCTTTGCCTTTGGCAATAGAACACCACCCCATTGGTAGCAATTGAATATGATTGATTATGATTTGTTGGATATTCGGATAATATAAATTGAAAATTGTAATTGATTAGAGATTTAGGGTTTATATGTAAATTGAAATTTATTATAGATTTATTATTTAAATTTTATCCCTTCTAAAATTAGGAAAGTTGGAAGATGAAACAAAGTCTTATTAGCAATCTTTTTAAACGAAATTAAAAGAAAATAATGATATCAGTCCAAAGGCAAATTAAAAAAAAACTATTGTATGAAATAGCGTAAAAAAAATTCGGTTATTGTATGAAATACGATAAAAAAATTTCGTTTTCATTGTATAAAATACGGTAAAAAAATTTGTTTTCATTGTATAAAATACGGTAAAAAAAAATTTAAAACGTTACCCCTGATATTATAGTCTAGATCCGCCACTGGTTGCTCTCCTGAAAATAGAAAATGCTTAAAAGTAATGACAACAAGTTGGTGCGCAAAAGTTTTTAATTCCATACAAAAAATAAAATCATGCACAAAATAGAGCCAAATATGAGTCTTGCGAATTAACCAAATCCATACAAAAATGTGAACGAAATAGTTGGCGCTGAACAGCACACGTACCACACCAACAATACTCCCTCACCACTGTTTCATATCAAGACACATTAATCTAATATGTATATGAAACCAAGATTGTTAATTATATAAAATAATGAGAGAAAAAAGAGAGAATTACCTCAAGATTTAACAATAATGACATGTATGTACTTGTGGTGTATGGACAGGTCGGAACCGATAATCACCGCTAGAGCTCATTTTGACTCGTTTTCCAGCCCGTTTAGAACAACAAAAAATTAGCAAAACAAAATAATATTTAGAAGCCGCATACCCGTATAGCAGTTTATTGGTGGTTGAGCCTTTTCATGTAAATATTCAAGACCTCTTGCAACACCATAAGCAATTTTAACACTTTTGAGACCAATTTAGAACTCTATTCCACCACCCTTTCTCCCTAATTAATATAAATCCATGTTTATTATCATCAAAGTTAAAAATACGATATAGAAGAAGCACGTTTGTGATGTTTACCATAAAATATCTCAAGCAAATAACCCATAGTTATATACTGATACACTAAGATTCGGTTTGCTATTCTCCAAGCAATAACCACGCGGTTATCCAAAATTAAACAATATAAACTATAGCTACTAAAAAAGTATATTAATTATCACATTAATTTAAAACATAATAAGATTGTTTCACCATGTCCATGAAATCAGATTCAAAGCTGATAAAGAAGCAGAGTTGTCACGGCTGGTTCATTAACAATTTAGCAAAGCGGCACAATAACAATAAAGCATCAAATAAGCATTTCATCAAGCACCTTCTAGGCAGAGTTTGGCCTAACAATCTAACTTTAGGCTCAGATATTCATGGCTGCAATTCTGGTTACTTATTTCCAAGCACTACAATTGCCACGCCAAGAGTCTGTCATCATCATCGCCAGCATAGCACAATCGTCAAAGCATTGCATCAAACACCTCATGTGCATCGTACCTTAGGTTATAGATGTTCACAACAGAGGTTTAGAAAACAATCATAGCATTTCTAAGCACAAACGGACAGACATGCATTTCATCGAACACCTTATGTGCACCGCATCTAACGTTGCAGGTCCGCCGCCTCCAGCAAACGGCGGGGAAACACCCCACGTTCCCTATGTTTCTCTCTAAAAACCGAGACAAATACATGCAAAGAACTCAGGTGTAAATCCATCATAGTTCGAAAACATACCCAAAATTAAAGCAGGGATAGATTACAATGGAAGTTGTCATGACATCCAGTTTGCTAATCGAACAGACAAATAGATCGTGCGTCGGACACCTCCGCCATGGTCGCCGCCTAGAATTCCAAAATGGAGTCCAGCAACGACCACCATCGCCACCAAAGACGACCTTAAATGGCCGCCGGCAACGACGCTTTACCATCACCTACTTTTGCCGTTGCTGTAGACGGCTCGGTAGTCGTATAGTGAGGTAAATACAATGGCTACGGCGGTGAGAGATATTACCCTAGCTGGAGAGTATGAAAGGTGAATATATTAGAGCAAGAGAAGAGAACACGGTTGAAACCACCGTCTGAAGAAAAGGATTATCAAAAGGGAAAGATGTAGAGCAGCTACGTGTAAAGTTAATAAGGATTTCCAAACATAATCATTAATAAGGGGACATCAATCGAACCTGTAAAAAGCCACACCAACAAAAGTCACATATCTAATCATTGTTTTGGTTTATGATAATCTCATAGTATTTATATATGACATCTAATGAGGCTAAATAATGAAAAGGCATATCATATATTAAAAGTTCAAGAAAAAAAAAGTCATCCATCAAACGCTGCCATACCTTCTTTGTGGAAGCCATATCCAAATGGGTATACCACATTTTAGCTTTTGGAACACGAAATCACACTGCTGCCACAAACAAACGTTTGTCACCGTGGCCGGTGACCGTCGCCTAGGGTTCCAAAACGGAACCCGGAAACAATCAGAGCATCGCCATCGCCTAGGGTTTCCAAAATGGAACCCGGCATCAGGCAAATCGGAGCCGCAACAATCGAAAACGGTAATCATTGCCTTCACTATCATCAAACTATGCCTCACCTTAGGTGAGAGAGATGAGATAAAGAGGATTTTAATTTCTTTCTCTGTATTTTCTTTTGAGAATTGGCTGGAGAACTGATGATTGAGAACCAACACGTTGAGTGATTAGTGCCAAACGCGGTCCTATTCACAGTACAAAAATGTTTCAGAAAAAGAGACAACCCCATTTGTACAACAATAAGAGCAAGATGTACAACTCTAAAGCTTTCAAGAAGTTGTAAATTAATACATATAATAATTCCAGTAGATATATTGCAACTGGATTTAGTTACATGTCAACATAAACATAATTGGATGGAGTGAACAGTGTTATATAGAAGCATTTCAGACATAGCTCAAGTTAACAATGACCATGCACCATGGCATAACTTTGTTTAATTATCTAAATTTGTAAAGCATATTAATTTTTAGAATTTGTACATGTATGACATGTTCATGGAATATTGACCAAGTCTTAATTGGAAATATAGAGGGAACCAGTATGTACATTTGTATTTAGAATGCACAAACCAATATGTGTCTACAAATTTATCAAAGGTTGGAATACACTTGTGGTAATGGTTCTCAACAAACTTGCAACGACAGTTCAAAGAAAGGATCATCATCTTCTTGAAGTTAACAGAAAATGCACGGGGTACCGCTTTTAAGTCACATAACATTGTGGGTTTCCGCCTACATTAACATAGGCATTTCCATTACCATGTTTAATTTTGTCCATCTCTTTTTGTCCCGATAAATTAATGGTTCTCCTAGGAGATACATTTCAAATCAATGTGTTTTAACCCTTTAATTATCATAGAATATTTATGAGAGAATAAAGAAGAATGTGATGTTTTTTCTTTCCCACATAATAGAATGAATGAGAAGTGGAATTTGGTACCCGTGCCACAATCAAAGTAATTAGTGATTTATCCAAACAAGTTTTCACTAATGCACTGTCGTATGTGAGGACATGTGGTGTACGACCACCTCATGGTTGTGATTTTGGTGCCAGCTCATCTTCGACAAAGATAACATCATTAGACGAAATAAAAATGATGGTCCAATCTCAAGGCGAGACACGTATAGAGACTAAGGTGGCCGCCCAAGTAGCCAAGAAGGTTTCTCATTATGAGATAACTCAAAAAGAGTTGGCCCAAAGGATGAATAGCATGCAACGTTTATTGGTGCTCGGAGGAATGTTACCACCGTTTTAATTTTCAAATACGCATAGATCTTGAATTGTTGCAGTTTATTTTTAGCCTTTTGATGGCTGAAAGGATGGATAACATGCAATATTTATCGGTGCTTGGAGGAATGTTATCATCATCTTAATTTCCAAATACGCATAGATCTTGAATTGTTGTAGTTTATGTTTAGATTTTTTATGACTGAAAGGATGGATGACATGCAATATTTATTGGTGCTTGGAGGAATGCAACCACCGTCTTAATTTTCAATTACGCGTAGTTTCCTTGTTATCGAATTTGAATCCACATACATGTATATAAAATTTATGTTCATCTTACCAAAACAACAGGTGCAAATCGTAATTGGTTTACCAAGCCGAAACCAATTATTAACCGTTATAGTAGGAACCAATTTGTGACCGATGTTAACCGTAGATTAGGGCCCGATTAAGGATTTTCACAAAGTAACATGCTAGGAACTTGTTAACCGAAATCAGTTGATTTCATTATACGTTAATAAGGTTAGCGTTATAAGTTTAACTTCAAGTTACTAAGTTAACTGGTTTTTAGCTTAACCTAATCTAACTGGTTACAACGGTTAGTATTTTTCCACTCAAAAACCGGTTAATAACGTTGTCCGATTGTTGGAAATAACCAGTTTTAACCGTTTAACCAATAAATGGTTAAGGTTAGTTCAAGCTAAGGTGTACAAAAAAACTGGTTCCCAAACCAACCCAAACCGTCAGTTTCAGGACCGGTTCCCCTTAAGATCTACCAAACGGTTTTAAAACCGAACCGGCTTGAGGAAAATCGGTTTATAAACCGGACCGAACCGACGTGACCAGGCCGGCCTATCTTGCTTCTAAACTGGTTTTTAAACCGAAACGGTTTGAGTTAAACCGGTTTTTTCCAGCCGTTGACCAAACCGGCTTGGGTTTAAAACCGGTTTTGTACCCCTCTAGTTCAAACCAGTTCACCGGAATTTGCACCTCTACTCAAAATTGTCGAATCCCAGCCCTAAAAAAAGTAACTGCCGAGTGGCTCTTTCTCATTCAGCACAGCCCAGTTCCAAGCCCAATAGCTTTTAGAAGTTAAAACCCACATAATTAATTCATCATCCAACTCTTAAAGCCCATACCTTTTTTAATTGAAATTTTATTCTATTTAATAATTTGCTCCTGAGCAATGATCTTTCAATTTTCTTCGTAATTGATCTTCAAAGTTCCCATTTGAAAATGATCTCCAATATTTTAGTCAAATAAATTAGCAACTTGATTGATAACTAACACTTTTATGGTACTGACATTGGTGGGTCGGGGATTTCTTTTCATATGCGATAAGGATTTTCGGGTATAAGTTAAATTGGAATAAACTATGAAGCTGACAGCGGCCCCATTCTTTTTATGTGGGTACACCCGTGGGTACCGAACAAGATCCTAAACGTGTCTAACAAACAAAATGACTAAATACAAATAGTCTATTTTGTATTTAGTCAAGATACCAACAAAATTTGTTTAGTTGTAAGTTTTGTATATAGAATAGCGTAGGTTGGAGATGGACCCGCATAAGCCAATGTGTCAGAGTTACATTAATTTGAAGCAAATCATGAATTATAATGAAATGGTTCAACAAAGATCATGAAATAGATAATAGTCTAATACATGCTTAAATATGACTGTTCTATGCATTTATTTAAAATACAAGTATTCTAAACTTCTACGCCAAGCCTTTAAACATGTTCTGTACAAAAAGACAAAACAAAAGGACGACTTAACTAATTGCCGAGTGAATGAAAAAAGTATCTAAAAATTATTTATGAAAAGATTCTGAAGAGGTATGTACCCGCCTCAACACCGAGCGAGGCGGGTCAACCCACAAGATATAGACAAGAGGCTTGAAATCAAGACATTATGAAGGCACAAAGCCAAAACCTATGCGCATGGCGCATATCACATATGATCACGCATATCACATATGCTCATGCATCACATGCTCAGGCATCACATATGCTCATGCATCACATATGCTCACGCATCACATATGCTCACGCGTATCACATGCTCACGCATATCGCGTGACGCATATCACATGCTCACGCATATCACATCTGCGCGTGGCGCATCCGCGCGTGGCGCATATCACATGCTTGTGCATATCATATCTGCGCATGAAACATCTGCGCGTGAGAATAAAGAGAAGACCTCGCGCATCCTCAGGATAGGCGCATATCACACATGCACATAATCAACCTCGTCCTTATCCAAATTAGGGTAAGGACAACCTTGATTGTGCACGTCAGACAACCTTCCAGAAGGTATCTTTTTAAGGAATAAGAATATGCTGATGTTGACAGCTGCCAATGAAAGGTGGACAACTCAGCAAAACCCATGTGCTACCACGTGATTGCACAGAGAATAATCAATGAAAAAGCACCAGGTGTCCCAAGGACACGTGGCGCGAAGCAATAGGAGGAGGCCAAAAAGGCCCTAATTGGGTCCGAGCCCAATCATTGGAAACCCTAGCACTATAAATACCACATCAACTCCACAAGGAGAGGTATGCCCTATTACACAGTATTCAGCTATATTAAACAATACACTCCAATTTCCTTACTCTCAGATTATTATCTTCTCCTACAAACTCTTATTCTCACACCGGAGGGTTACCTCAAAGAGGACCCCTCTGTCCCTTTCTGATGGGTAAGTTTATGGTGCTGTTCATTTTGTAGGTGGAAGAATCCAGATCCCAGAGAACCATCGGTGAAATAGCATAATCACACCCGAGGAAAGTTGATCGTCTACCAGTGAGTCGATCCACGTTTCTTCAGATTCTAATCCCTCATTGTTTAGAAGAATGAGTTCGGTATCGGTATCAAAAATATAGATATCGAAAATCATTATTAGGTATCAGTATCGAAGGCAAATGATTGGTAAAATACCACCGTGTCGAATCTTACTGTACCGATTCCGAAACCTCTAAAAATGTGTACCGAATTGGTATTGAAAGTACCTCAAAATGTGATACCGAATTATGCATTTTTCCAACAACAAGAGGACGTGAGAGGTAAACCAAAATTTTCTTCTAGGCAAATGCATGACGACAATTCGTCAACTAGCATATGGGTCTACGAGCGACGCTATGAAAGAGTATTTATAGATGTCGGAAACAATGAGTCGTGAGACCCTCCACACATTCTGCGAATGTGAGTATTATTATCATTTCGTTATTTATTTCTAAACCTTATTATTTTGAGTGTTAATTTTATAAATTTTGTTAAAATTATTATTATTAGGTACTATTGAACTTTATGGTAAAAAATATTTGAGGAGCTCGACTCAAAGTGACATACAAAAAATATACGAGGTTCATCAACAAAGACACGGTTTTCCAAGGATGCTTGGTAGTCTCAATTGCACACACTGGCCTTAGGAAGCCTGCCAAGTTGCTTGGCAAGGTCAATATCATCAGGGTGATTATGATGGCCTAACACTTATTCTTGAGGCAGTAACATTATTTGATCTTTGGATATGTCATGCCTTTTTTGCTGCAAACAATAATATAGCTGTGATACATTCGCCCCTTATTTTTTACAACATTTTAGACGGAGTTGCACCCGACGCCTCATTTTCCGCAAATGATGTCAACTATGAATACAGATATTATCCGGTCGACGATATTTATCCGAAGTGGGCCACCTTGGTTCTTAGTTTTACATGCTCGAATGCGATAAACGTCGATATTTCAAGAAAAAACATGAGTCCGCAAGAAAGGACATCGAAAGGGCATTCAGGGTATTAAAGAAACGTTGGTCTATCGTTAGACAACCGACTCGTTTTCACCAAACGGATAAGTTAAGAAACGCAAACAATGATGAGAAACAACGTTGAGCCAGAGCTTATCTCCACACTAAACAATGATGAGAAACTTGCGATTTTATTAAACACATGAAAAAGATATACAAATTATAGTCTTCGGTCGGATTTGGTTGAATATCATTGGAGGAACAAGCAAAATAGTGGCGACAACTAAAATAGTTATAATTTTTTTAATTTTTGTTTTATATGTTTTTAAATTTAATTTAGTGTTTTTATTATTATTTTATTTTATTGTGTTGGTTTTTTTATTTAAAAAAAAAATTTAAGCCCCATAGGGCTTCGAACCATATAAGGACAACGTAGCTTGGGGCTTTAAAGCCCCAAGTGCTCATATGGCAATGACGTGGGACTGTAGAGGGGCTTTAAAGCCCTCCATTATATATAGTAAACAATCTTAAGGAAAAAAAAATACATTCTTGCTAAAATTTTTGAGTGCTAGTTAAAGCGTCACGCAGTATGAAATTATTAACTAACCAACTTTTTAACATAATGCTGTCGTAGAGTAACTAAAAGTTGAATAACACACCAAAACAAGTTTGATTCGTTCATTGAGGGTGGACTCCACCTGAATGTTATCATGGATTTTACCTTGAACAATTTAATTACCTATCTAGTTAGTACTAGTAACATGTTTAATAAGTTAATCATGACTATTTTTTAAGACAAATCTAATAAAATCAGATGTGTAAATATTCTATTGCCGTTAAATGGGAGCAATGAAAATGGCGAAATATAGCATAATATTGTCTGAAAAAGACAACAGGCTGCATAATTATATCATAAGATTGAACAAAAGATTGGATCTTAATTCAAACTCCCATAGCAGTCAATGATCGTATGAGCTTATAAACACTCAATTCACATCAACATTCATGTCATCTAAAACTTGATCTGCTTGCCATGGCTTCAAAAGGAGACTATGAAGTTGGAGTACAAGACGATTTTACACGAGACGGGACAACTGATCTTAAAGGGAAACCCGTGCTGAGAAGGGAAACTGGGAGATGGAAAGCTTGTTACTTTATGTTAGGCGAGTAGCTTTTATAAATATATGTAGTATATTAAACTTGTTAACTGTTAAAAGGCAAAATATTTTTAAAATGTAACACGTATGCTAAATTTTCAGGATATGAAGTGTGCGAAAGGATGGCGTACTATGGTATAGCAACAAATCTCGTGTTGTATTTGACACGAGAAATGAAGGAAGGAACTGTTAAATCGTCGAATAGCGTTACGAATTGGGTAGGAACCGTGTGGATCACACCTATTTTAGGTGCTTATGTTGCGGATACCTATCTTGGGCGATATTGGACTTTCATGATTGCTTCTATTATTTACTTTGTGGTAAGATAACCTATTTATTGATTATAGAGGTGACAAAATGAACAGTAGGATTCAATATGTATTATTATTATTATTATAGAAAATCACGAAAGTATCTATTTTAACTAAAAAAATTAACAAAATAGCATTGACTTAATAAAAATGTCAATCAACTAGGGGGTCACAAGTGTCTTTTGACTCAATGGATTCCAATCTGACGCAACATATTAAACCATTATGGAGCATCAGATTTATCCTAGCGCAACAGATTCATGTATGACGCAACAGATTGAATCTGCCGTGCTAATGGCCTCATGAATAAAAATAAAATAAATTTTATTTAAAATTAAATGTTGTTTTCACACCGGAACATAAGATTTTAGTCAAAGATCTAACCAGTCAAACATTTGTAAAAGTAAAATGATTGTTTTCGAGGTTTTAGAAAGTCAAGCTTATTTTGTTAGTATCCGCTATCATAATAAATATTTTCTTTATTTTGTTATTTTCCCTTAAACTTATATTTTCTTGTTTATGTAAATAGGGAATGTGCTTATTGACGCTTGTTGTTACGGTACCAGGGCTAAAACCACCATCATGTGGTAAAACCATAAGTTACCTAGATTGCGATAAGCAACCATCATCATTCCAGACCGGTCTCTTTTATTGTGCATTGTACGTTATCGCGGTCGGAACAGGTGGGACCAAACCCAATATCTCGACAATGGGTGCGGACCAGTTCGATGACTTTGACCCAAAAGAACGAGCCCAAAAACTCACATTCTTTAACTGGTGGATGTTTAGCATCTATCTTGGTACTCTATTTTCAAGTACTTTCTTGGTATACATACAAGATAACGTCGGGTGGGGAATTGGATACGGGCTCCCGACTGCTGGCTTAGTGGCGGCCATGGTGGTTTTTATTATTGGGACACCAATGTACCGCCATAAGCCACCATCTGGGAGCCCGCTAACTAAGATGGCTAAGGTATTAGTTGCCGCAACACGAAATTGGAATCAAGTTGTACCGGATGACCCTAAAAAGCTTTATGAGTTAAGTGTTGATGAGTATTCAGGGCCCGGGAAGTACATGATTGGCCATTCATCTTCATTAAGGTAAACATATTTCATATTTTTATACACAAGTGGCGGACCAGGAATTTTTTTCATTGGTGTCGAAAGTTTTCTAGTTCGGGTCGGGTCAGGTTGGTCACACTTTTTAACACAAAATTAAATTATAAGTTTATAACTAATGATGTGAACCCAACAACAGGCTTCTTGATCGAGCCGCGTTGAGGACCGAAGAACCAGTTTCCGAATGGAAAGTGTGTCCGGTGACCCAAGTCGAACAAACAAAGCAAATGGTGAAAATGGTTCCAATCTTAATAGCCACGGTCATACCAAGCACTCTTCTGGCTCAAACCCACACACTCTTCATCAAACAAGGCGTGACACTAGTCCGATCCGTGGGCCCACATTTCGACATCCCACCCGCATGCCTATCGGTGTTTGTCACAATCTTCCTACTAATAAGTATTGTACTCTACGACCGCTTCTTCGTCCCTACTATTCGAAAATACACCAAAAACCCGAGAGGCATCACGCTACTACAACGAATGGCGATCGGGCTCGCTCTCCATGTCATTATCATGGTCATTGCTAGCATGGTGGAGAGAAAACGACTTCGTGTTGCTAAAGATCATGGTATTTTCGAAAACGACCAAACCGTCCCTCTGAGTATTTTCGTCCTCCTCCCTCAATTCGCGTTGATGGGGATTGCGGATAGCTTCTTAGAAGTTGCAAAACTCGAGTTTTTCTATGATCAAGCGCCCGAAGGAATGAAGAGTCTCGGGACCGCTTATTGGACGACTGGGATAGGGGTTGGGTATTTTTTGAGTGGTTTTATATTATCGACTGTGGCGGATGTTACAAAGAAGAATGGGCACAAAGGTTGGGTTCTAGACAACTTAAATGAGTCGCGGTTAGATTATTATTATTTGTTTTACGCGCTCTTGAGCTTCGTTAACTTGTTGTTTTTCGTCGTGGCCGCTAAATACTTCGTGTACAATAATGAAGTGAACGAGTCAGAAAATGAGTTGCAAGAAGATATTGGGAAGTTCACGGAACAAGGATACATTGCTGGTTAAATTGTCCTCTGAGGGAATAAATGGAAGTTGTTTATATATAATATATTTATAAAGTTCTTTTGGTTTTTCATGGTATAAATATGTATATATATGATGATTCTTTGTATGCTAAGTATTTTAATTGTAAAAGTTTAGTAGTGATTTAAATCTATGGTTCTTTGTATACTAACTGCTTAACTCTATGATTGATTATATGATTCTTTGTATGTTGTCACGCGTGTTAGAGCAACTTGTGAGCCACGTTGTTTCTATGTGGATGTAATTAGTCAAGGATGTAACACAAAGTTATGATATCATCGTCTTGACAATTATTGTTGATATCTCAACCCTTAATATAAAGGGGAATTATAAATGATTACGAAAACAAACTAAGTTATAGATAAGATATACGAGATACTTATAATATAAACGTGAAGTATATAATTGCTAGTATTTTCTCACAGCCTGAGCAATGGTTGAACGCACATTTTTTTTAAAGTCCAATAATGTTAAATAAGGAAAATGGGCTACTTACACGACGTCAGAAGCCCAACAACATACAAGAAAAGAAAAATAAACCTTATAAGGCGAAATTAGATGTCGTGTATCCACATATAGAAACAATGACGGAACATGAATAACCCTTAAGTGGCCGAGGCGAACTTTTTCTCAGACAAAGTGTCTATATATCAATTTCAAAGTGTTTGGTTCGTTGATGTTGAAATGGATTTTCAGACAAGTACACTTGATGGCATTGTCACAATAGACAATTATGGCCTTACACAAATAAACATGAAGCAATTGGTTGGCATTTCGAGGACCAAGAGATTTAAAACACGCAATACCCAAACGTGGAGAGTCTCGAGTCAGGGAATCCACCCTAATCGGTATCCGAGTAGGCTATCAGAGTATGTGTTGAAGATATGACAAGCTGCAAATCGAATCAGTTGTACCTTTAAGATATCAGAGAATCCACTTCATGAAATCAAAGTGTATATCTCGTGGAGCAGGCATGAACAACCATAATTGTTGGCCGACATAGGTAAAGTCTAATCGGGTGAACTTGAGGCATTGTAACGTTCCAGCAAGTGTACAGTATAACGCAACATTGAGTAATAGGGTATCACCACCATCCATCAGTCGTAGTTGGATGTGTATTCCATTTCAACGAGTTCCTTAATCGAATGAGTGGTTCCTCAATCGAGTTCCATGGCGGTGCGGCGATGACCCAAAAAAACGGGGAGGGGTGAAAGCGGGTGGTGGTAATGCAGATTAAGGTTTTTTGAGAAAAAAAGATAAATCAGTGGTGCGGGACCCGTGATTTTATTTTTTATTTCATTAAAAATGTCACATCAACATACTAATGAAGTTAGGGTTTCATTAGTTTGAAAGTGACATAAAAAATTAAGCTAAGAGTGATGACAAAATTTCATTAGTTACGAGTGTTCTCAACCAACAAGTGAAATTTAATATTATTCGAATCAAATGATACGTTTATTATTAATGAAAAGCAAGAGAAGTTGTACATGAAACAAAAAATATTACCACATAAAAAACAATAGAAGTTGTACTATGAAACATAGAATGGGTACAAAATAAATGGTATATAACGTCATAGATAAAGAAGTTAGATGAGGAAGTTAGCAATTAATACAGAGGAAATTCACTGATAGGCGTTTTTCATATTTTGAATATTAAAATAGGAGGAAAATCTCTTAGAATAGTAACAAACTTTCAAAAGTGTTTCAATTAGGTCACTGATGCATATTTTCCCTAAATCGGGTTATTAAATCTTCAAATCAAGTCTCACCGATTTTTGTGTACGTCAAGAAAGAAATGGATGATAAGATGTGGGTGTCGTAATTTGCAATATATGTAGTTAAATTTAAAAATTTTTAAAAAACGTTAATTATATTAAAATTTAAAAATAAAAAATAAAATTCACGTCGCCACTCAACGTCAACTTCAAAAAAAAGATAAAAAGATTTCTTTCGTGAAACAGAAAAGAAATTGGCTAAAAAAACATGTTAAAACTTTTAATTTAATCATACACGAAAGTTGAGTGACCTAATTGGAACACTTTTTAAACTTAAGTGACCTAATTGAAACACTTTTGAAAGTTGGTTACTATTCCTATTCTATGAAGTTGCCCCGTAAAGTAAGACTTTTGCTCAGATGTTACACATTATATACCTAACAATGGACATGTTTAATTCAACCAAAATAATAATTTGCATTTAATTCGTGTAACGATGACTATTTTCATTATCCATTTTATTATTTAAGGATATTATTATTAATTAATCCATCAGTTTTTGAACTCTATTTTACAAACAATTATAATTAAAATGTTTAAATTTCTCTTAACATTTCCTTATTCCGAAAATTGTAACGCATTAAAATTGAATATTTTATTATTTACTAATTACATATATATTTTAAATGGAGAAAAATCCCAAAATGACCCATATTAGGGGAGAGAATCCGGATTTGACTCAAATTTTGAAAAATTTTTCCAACCATCCCTATGAAAACTCACGGAGTTGACACTTTTGTATTCCCGTCGATAGATTTCATTAGCCACTAATATACTCACACGTGTAATATGTCTGACCCCACCCGCTACTTTTCTAAGCAAATCCATCGGACCCGTTAGATTTGGTAGCAAACCCGGCTCCATGAAAACCATTTCCTCCGTGATGTTTCATCTTGTTTTCATCTCTGCCGTGAGTCATCCAAAAAAGTTGAAAATCAAGTTTTTTGGAAATTCATTTGACCAGACGAATTTCACGTGAATTTTATCTTTGGAGACGAATTTCAAGATTAGATAGCTCATGGCTAGAGATGTTCAAAACGGTTTGGGACTAGGAACCGGAACCGGTTCCTAACCGGTTCCTATATTCAAAACCCCATTTTAAACCGGTTCCAGGCTCGAACCGGTTAGGGAACCGAACCGGTTCTCCCACCCTTGGACCCCTAACCTATCTAACCGGTTCTTACCGGTTCCTAACCCGGTTCCTGTACTGTAACCGGTTCCAACCGGTTACAGTGTAAAATTTTTTTTTTTTTTTTCGTTTTTCGTTTGCGATTTGGATTCTAAACTACGATTCGTATTTATATAACATGAAAAATAAAAAAAACAATTAACATAAAATTCATTTTATTTACTTTAAGAAGTTCAAAAAAAATGTTACATGTTTTAAAATCTTCAAAAACAAACTAACAAAACATTAAACTTATAAATATAAAGTTGTGACATATTATTTTTAGAAAAGCCTTCTTGTTCGTCGTAATTATTGAGCGGCGACTTCTTCCTCGGAATTACTTGTAGAAATGCCTTCTTGTTCGTCGTGTACTCGAACATCAAGTGGTGTTTCATCTTCGAGAGTGGTTACGTGTTGAATACGATCGATTGAGTCCAAGTGATCCTTTAAGCAAATGCACATCTCCACCGACTCCGAATTTAGTCTTGTTCTTCTCACCGATATTACCCTGCCACTAAGAGAAAAAGCGGATTCCGAAGCTACCGTAGAAGCTTAGACGGTTAGTAAATCACGGGCCATGGTGGCAAGAATCGGAAACTCGGTTTCCTTTACCTTCCACCAAGCCAAAACATCAAAAGTGCCATATTCCTATTCGGATAAACCGGTAGAGTAATCATTTGCACTATACCTTCCTAGTTCGCTTGAAGGGGTGTTACCCCTTTGTTTTTTAGCCGTTACGTTGCGAACGGTGTTCATAAGGCTAATCATTGGATCTCGTACTCTAGTAGCACTTGAACTTGATGAAGACCCCCCCCCCTCCGGCATAGGCATGTGTATGTTTGACCCATATTTATTTAAATAAAAGTCATACATAAATTTAAAATTCAAGTTAAAATAATTTTTTGCCTCTGTTGAAAAGTTTTGGTCAACTTCATGCATATCTAAGGCTGAAAAAATTTCGTCTATCACACATTCAACCCCCGTAACATTTAACATTGGGTTTAAAGCGGCGGCGCAAGTAAAAACCGGTGGCAATTCAAGAAAGTATTTTTTTAATTTAAACTTCATTGGTAATATGATGTTTGAAAACATTGGACTTTTATTTTCAAATTCTTTAAGATTGTTAACCATTAAAAATAACTCCGAAAGAACCAAGGGACTTGTCGGATAATACGTTCCCGATAGTTTCGTAGTTGATGTTTTAAAAACTTCAAGAAAAGTCGATAAGTCATTGATAATTTCACATTTCTCATTTGAAAAGGGGATTGCCAAATCATTCTCGGCAAGACTAGAATGAAACATTTGTAAAGTTTCTCTTTGTTCCAAAGCACTTTGAAACATTATGCAAGTGGAATTCCATCGATGAGGTACATCCCAATTAGCTCCCAAAGCTTTTCTTCCCGTATCTTTACAAAATTTTCTATATTCCATTTGTCTTTTTTTACTTTTCTTAAAAACTTCATGTATCATTAGTCTAAAATCGTTTATAACCGATGTAACCTCATCCGAAGCAAGTCCGTCTTGCACGATTAAATTAATGATATGTGCAACACACCTTGAGTGAAAAAATACACCATTGCAAATCGGCGTATATTTTAATTTTAATTTATCAACCGCCGATGTATTATTCGACGCGTTATCAAATGCCATTGAAAATATTTTATTTTCTAGTTTATAAGTTTTTATAACATAATCTAAAATTTCAAACAAATTATCTCCCGTATGTGGATACTCAAATAGTTCGAAAGCAATGGTGCGTTTCATCATTTCCCACGATGACGGGTCTACCCAATGAGCGGTGACACAAAGATAAGATTCGGGTAGACCATGTGGAGCCGACCAAACATCACTAGTTAAGTTTATTCCCGTATTTATATTTTCAAAATATACAATCAGTACCTCTTTGGCCTTCTTCCACAATTTTAAACAATAACGTTTAAGAGTATGACGACTTACGTGAGTGTATTGTGGTTGAAGCGTATCTCGAATCATGGCGGTTAAGCGAGGGTTGTCGAAGTGGCTAAACGGCAAAGCTTCTTGAATCACAAACTTCGCCATACGATCTTGAACTCGATCAATTTGGTATGTAAATATTCCGCCTTCACTATCCATTTGCGTTTGTTGCGAATCGACGTTCTTTTTCAACGCCTTGCAATACGGTTTTTCGATGTGTTTCTTCAAATTTGAATTCGAAAGTGGGTTTAAATAAACCCCACAAAACTTGCACCGAGCCTTCAATGAATGGTCACTCAATTCAACCAAATCCCAATTGCACCAAATCTCTTGATTACGATTATGAGGTACAATACGAACGAAACTTGGTTCGGCGTTGGAACCTTGACCAACCGATGATTGTGAGGCAGCCATAACAACAAATATGAATATAGAAGAAGAGAAAACAAGATATTAGAGAACTCAAAACGTTGTAATAGCGTTTTTTTGTATTTTTTTGCGTTCGGGTTTGCGTTTTGAATGTTGTGATGAACCCATGACACCAAATACCTATTTATACTAGTAGTGGGGTGCTTGGGGGAGCCAAAAAACGGCTATTTTTGACCCCCAACGGTCAAAAAACGGCCAAAAAAACGATTTCCAACGGTTATAATCGATCCAACGGCTAGAACCGGTTCCTAACCGGTTCCGGATGGTTCGGTTTCAGAACCGGTTCCGGTTCCTACCCGCCCCCACTCAGAAATGCAAGAACCGGTTACGGATCATCAGGTTGAATCATATAGGGTCCGGTTCCTACAAAAAACGGGTAGGAACCGGTTCGGGTCCGGTTCGGGTCCACCGGTTCGGTTCCAGGAACCGGTTTCGTTGATCAACCCTACTCATGGCTGTGATTCAAGCTAAAATTTGTTGGAAGATTAGAGTCAGGTTGAATGTTTGATTGAAATTCGTGAGCTAAATGAATGAAGTCGGATACTCATAGATAAAAGCGTCAGTTGTTGTTTCGGTTGGTAAAATCGAAGATGTCGTGTTTGGGTAGAATTGGATGATAATGAAACCTGAACCTGATTGAAAAATATAAGAGTTTTTGAGTTATATTTTCTTTATAATATATTAAGAGTTATTCAATAATCGTTTGTGAGTGTTTTCGTTTTGATGAGTCATGCCATTTCGTTTTTTTGAATCAGTTTGTGAGCGTTTTCGTTTGTGAGAATCAATATATTGGATATGTGAAGAGAAAACTTGATGAAAGATGTAACGATTATGCAAAATCTTCATATAGTACTTCCCATGCCGCTTCATCCCAATCTTATGTCTCCAACCCAACGTAATCCCAATTCATCTTGTTTTCAACGAGGAAAAACATAGTCCATAGATAGTGATCTATGAGTGTACATAGTTGTTTCAAAATTTATAATGTCTGAAAGAATATATACGTCCATTCTATAATAAAAAGAGTACTACTCAATTGAACAGTAGTGATTATAATCATCATTTCTTAAAATTGAGACGATCAAAATTCAATATAAAAGTATGAATATCGTATTACTTTTTTTTTTTTTGAACGGTCAATGAATAAAGTTCGTATATCAGAAGTAATCCAATAACAAAAACCACCTATACATCCGTGAGACCACGATCACATACACCACTAGGTAATTCATACGTATACAGTCACAATCAACGTTAAATATCATATTAACTAGTTTTATGTATTTCATGTCTACTAATTTTCTTACATGTTTTTGAATGATGAAAAAATTCCTAAAACAATGATTACAAATCTCTTCAAAACATAACTATTTTACCTTTAAAGTAAAAACTAAACAAGATTCCTTAAACCCACAAAATTGATTATCATGATCTCACATTATAATTATTAAGTTTGAAGCACGTTAAAGTGCTAACAAATTAATAACAAACATCATAAATACCATTTAAAACTGCAAAAAAAGCCTAAGCATTGCCATTTGTACTGTACAACAACTTGAAGCAAAGACCCACCCAAATAACAATTAATAAATAATTCATTGCGGATTCAAAAACCGGGTCAACTGGGTCGGGTTAAAAATGCCGGGGATGTGCATTCCATCACTACCCATAACAAGACCCGACACTTCGGCGTAGCTTTCAAACTTCCTCTTCTCACCCAGCTTCGGCTCAGCTGGCTTTACCTTTTGGCTATTCATTGGCTTTCTAATATCGGCTGAATGAGCCGCTGCAGTCGGGTCCCATTTCTGGCCAAACAAGGTGCCTTTTGTTAGAAACTCATGAGCCAGATAGCCAGCCAGGAGCTTATTATCATGTACTGGTCGAGCCGGCTTGGTGGCTCTGAATGGAGCCGGAGCCATGGCTCGTGGTAAGATCGGCTTGGCTAACTTAGGTGTTGTTGACGGCTTGAGGAAGCCGAACGTTTCATCTCTGGCTTTCGGCTTATTTGAAGCCATGGGAATTAATTGCCTTGGCGTGTGGCTCATTGTTGTTTGCATGAGCGTCCGCCACGTCAGCAAACTATCGTATCCTAAAATTACGAAATTACCCTCTGATTTGACTGATTATAAAAGAATCAAATAAGAATCCAAGGGTAAAATGGTAATTTCACCACCAAAAATTTTGAAAAAAATTCGAATCAGGAAAGAAATATTATTTATAAAATGAGTGGGTCTCCGGCGAAGTCGGACCACGACGATTGACGGCGGAGCACGGCGAAGGAGTGGATGGTGGAGGAAGAGAGAGAATAGATGAGAAGGTGTGGGTAGAATGAGAGATGCGGTGGCTTCAATATATAGGGAATTGAATAGGTGATCGCCCTTGATGTTGTTCATAATTACAAAAATACCAGGAAAGCTAAAACCGGAATTATTTTTTTAACCCCATGAAGAAATGAGTGTAGTCGGTATGCGCCCTTAATGTGGGGGCTGAAGAGATGTTTTGAGTAGATTAAGGGGGTTGAGTGTAACTAGTTTATTGTTTGGGGAGAGAATCATAAATAAGTTACATTTATATTCATAGTACACATTTTGAGGAAAAATCTCATCCTTCTAGGTATTTCTCCTTTTAGAAATATTCCTACTTTTTTACTTTTTTAAATAAATAATTTTGAAGAATGCGTGTATAAAAGTTTAATATTTTTAATTTATGATATTACTATATAGTGCTTCTAATCTGATATTATTTTTATTTTGAATTTTTGAAACATAACATTTTATATTTTTTATACTCTAGGTAAGGCTTTTTGGGTTTTTAATAGCAACTAGTATTTTTCTCTCACGCTAAGCTGTGGGTGGCAACGTTCGATCAAGAAATTAGCTTAGTCGCGTGTTCTGGTGGTATTCTTACATATATAGAATAACTGTCACGGCTATTTAAAATTAAAATACTAAACCATTTAAATTTAATTTAATAAAGATGATCTAATTACATTTAAGATAGCCATAAATTAAATATAGTTACAATAAATGATAGTTTTGAATTAAATAAAACAATCCAACATTATTGTTTTATTTCAAACTAGATTATTAACTCGTGTACTACACGGGTGGAAATATAAATACAGTCAATTAAACATGCATGTACATTTATATTTGAATAAACATAACGGTTTATTTTACTTATCTCTGTCGAAATGAAAGAACTGACCATAGATGAGAAGTTATGTCATTAATCGTGCGATGTAGCCAAACCATAAACATGATTAGTTCAAGTGTTCATAAAATCATTAAACGTATTAAACATGGAGCATGCTAAACAAAAGTAAACACTAAGCCAATGTCTCGATAGAAATTAAAGAACTGATCATCCATCATTTTTATGTTTTTTTTTATGATCAGTCAATAAACTTAAAGAGTAAGAATAAACTAAGCAAACAAACATTCTTTACATGTTAAAATTTGCAAAGTAATTATTTAGATGTGGTTACATGTATGATTTACCAAATCGTTACTAAAATTCACCTAAGCATCATATATTAAAATGCAATAATAATTAATATCATAATTACATTAATAAGTTACAAAAATATAAAAGCCAATATCATTGATTAAAATTTTATTGTGATTATATGGAAATTAGATTTATGAAAGGTTGATAACATGGAAGTCTATGTGGACAACCTAGATGAAGGACATGTGGATGAAATTGTGTTGCTTTAATATATTAGTTAGATAAGTATTTTAAGTCTAACAACAATTAGAATAATTAATATCATAATTACATTATTAAGTTACAAAAATATAAAAGTCAATATCATTGATTAAAATTTTATTGTGATTATGTGGAAATTAGATTTATGAAAGGTTGATGACATGGAAGTCTATGTGGACAACCTAGGTGAAGGACATGTAGACAAAATTGTGTTGGTTTAATATATTAGTTAGAAAAGTATTTTAATTTTAACAACAATTAGAATAATTAATATCACAATTACATTAATAAGTTACAAAAATATAATAGTCAATATCATTGATTAAAATTTTATTGTGATTATGTGGAAATTAGATTTATGGAAGGTTGATAACATGGAAGTCTATGTGGACAACCTAGGTGAAGGAAATGTGGACAAAATTGTGTTGCTTTAATATATTAGTTAGATTAGATAAGTATTATAATTCTAACAATTAGAATAATTAATATCACAATTACATTAGTAAGTTACAAAAACATAATAGTCAATATCATTGATTAAAATTTTATTGTGAATATATGGAAATTAGGTTTATGAAAGGGTGATGACATGAAAATCTATGTGGACAACCTAGGTAAAAGACATATGGACAAAATTATGTTGTTTTAATATATTAGTTAAATTTATATATGATTTGAGTGTCATATACATCCAAAATTAAGTCATAACTAACTATAACATTAACTAACAAGTAATAAAATAATATTATTTGCTATGAATAGTAGAAAAATGTGAGGTGACTAACATTTACAAATTAATATACATACATGTGTGTATATATTCCTATTAATATATATATACATGTGTTTGTATATTCCATTAGAGTAATAGGTAAGAGGTAACCTTTAATATTCATATGTTTTTTTAACAGCTTTATTTATCAATCAGTATAAGATGTTAATCAATATTAGTGATTACCAATATCATCCAATTTCTCATAACCTATTGGCCTTTTCTTTAATTTTCATTATATTTATGTACAATGCTCGTTGACATTTTTCCCGAACTTTTGTATCATGTAAGACTTACGTTCGAGGAGCTTGATTGACATGAGTAAATGTGAGAAGGATCTCTATAAAATGAAATTAGTTGATGTTCAAGAAGAGAGCAGCCTTGATGACTAGTTCTGACGTACGTTTCATCATGGTAAAATTTTAAATTGAGGTTGGAAGATAAAAGGAAGCTATTCTTTATACCTTTGGATTTTTGATATTCCATATAATTTATAAACTGATTTTCACATTACATGGTTTTTAAAGTTTGATCTTACCTACAAGAAAGTTGTTAATTATTGCTCTATAAAAGTCTTCAAAATTTAACCCTTCTTAAATTACCCATAGTTACCTACAAGAAATGACAAAAGTTTTTGATTAATATTGCTCAACAAATTTTTTTTTTTTAAATTCAACAGTTCTGTTATTTCAAATTACGAATAAATTTATTTTTTCCCATTACTTTAATATTTGTTGAATCTGGATATTAAGCGTTTTTTAGGGTATATAAAAATTAAATTTTTACATAAACAAATCAATTTTGACCCTTTTTGCACTTGGCAATGGCATAAGCCCATAAAAGATCTTAGATGGATAGGTGTTAGTGGTATATGGGCCGAGTGTCCCCACTCACATGTTTAGGGCCCATATTCGTAATCATCATTTAGTCAATCACAGTCAACAATATAGGCAATTCTGTGTAACCCTTTTCATGGTAAAATTTGAAGATCAATTTTATATAGATATCAAATCTTATATAATGTCATGTATATATAATATGCAATCAAAGCCACATTTGAACTTTCCAGTGAACTGAACTTCATCTTCCGCATTCTCCAACACTTTAATCAACCATATATTATGGAAATACATGATAAGTTGTTTGATAAAACTTTAGTACGTCTAATACCTTCTTTTACCCACTCAATGGTCTTAGCATTTAGGATATGTTTGATTGGAGGTAATGAAATGAAGGGGAAATGGAATGGGAGAAGGAATGAAATGGACTAGTGAATGAAATGGACAAGTGTGTTGGTATTCAATTTATTAAGGGTATGTTTGGTTGGAGGTAATTGAATGAAGGGGGAATGGAATGGGAGAATGAATGAAATGGACAAGTGAATTAAATGGATCATTACTATTTATTTGTCTTGTTTAGTTAACCTATGGAATGAAATGAATTATTACTTTATGTTGTTTAGTATCCAAAACAAATTGTAGGAATGAAATAGAAATAATAAAAACACACCTATCTAAAAATATTTTCTTTTTACAAAAAAAAAAAAAACTGCAATGACGATGATGGTAGCTCATGTGACGAAAATGGTGGTGGCAGTGGCGACAGTGGCGGTAGGGCGGTGATTGTGGTGGTGGGGTGGCAGTGGTCAAACGGTGGTAGCATTGGTAGTGATGGCGATGGTAGGGCGGCGACAACGGTGGCGGCGGTCAGCAGGTGGTGGTGGCGGCGACGACGACGGTGGTGGCAGAAGTGGTGGCAACGACGACGGTGGTGGTCAGGTGGTGGCAGCAGCAATGATAGTGGTGGTAGTCGTTGGTAGGTGGTGGTGTTGTTGAAAAGTAGGGTGAAGAAGGAATGGAATGAAAAAAAAGAAAGGGGGTGAGAATGAATGGTTTTGATGGAATAAGATTTCATGTGTAATGGATGATTCCATTCCATTGAGCAACCAAACACCACTTTTTTCATTCCCACGTAATGAATAATTTTGTTCCCCCTGTCATTTCTGCATACCAAGCTCTACCTTAGTTAATTCTTTCACTATGTTTTGTTTTGTGAAAGATAGGATTATCAGGCATTCCCGTTTTCAATGTTTACTATGGTGGGGTTTTCCTTAATAAAAGAAATGAATCTTCAATAATATGATGTAAGACCTGATAGCTATAATTTCGGATTTCGTATTTTCTGAATATCTTTCTGAATCACGTAATCTCACTTTCAGATTAAGGTATTTTGTGGGTTCACGAAATCAGTAATCAGATAAGACAACTAATCTTCAAACAAGAAGTTCTTTTTTTGTGAAAGCGAGGTTATAAAATCACGTGCTAAAACAAGAGGAGATGAGTCATCTGCATAAGCGTCAAACTATCACAATGATTGAAATGAAACATCTCAACCTTTCATGAAAAGGTATGACAAACTTGTGTGTAACTGCAATAGTTATCAGTCACATTAGTGGAAAGCTTAGTATCACTTCCCAGAGTTATTAATAATCATATTGCCAATTATTAATGATGATAAGTGGTAATTTACTATCGACCTTTTCGATTTTCATGCGGCTACTTACCACAAGGGACGCTACCCTGGCCATGCCTAGGGCGTTGAACCACATATTTTTGGTTCTCGATATTAAATAGACTAATGTGCACTTTGCAACTCCTAACTAAGACTATGTGCGCAAACAAGGGCGCGAGCCATGTTGGCATGGCCACGTCAGTAGCGTACACCGCAACAAGGCGGCGCGATAGGCTGCGAGATGGAGCTTCTGTGAGCCGGGGCGAGTCCGTTAGCGTGGTTTGAAGGGGAATGTTGCTTCTCTCTCTCTTTTTTTTTGTGTGTGTTATTAGTGAAGAAGAAGAAGTGGAGAGGAAGAAGAAAAGAGATAAGAATGAGGTTTTTTTATATAACCTAATTTTTAGTGGGTTTATTAGGAAGGGTATTAGATTTGAAACCAGTTTTATCTATTTATTTTTTTTATTTTGACTTGGGACAGTTTTATTATAATTTCTAATGTTTGGGTTACTATTTATAAAACTTGGGTTTTTTATATAATCTATAATTTGTATAATTTTTTTTCTAGTACTAGTATATAATTTTTACTTTTATTATACAAAATTATCTTTTAATTTATATTTTTATTTTAACTTTTCAAAAAAAAAAAAGAAAAAAAAATCAGATAATTCGCTGAAACCACCGTTAGCCTAAACCACAACAGGCTCAGGCAGCTTCAGCGAATGTTCAGACAGCATCTAGTCAGCACTGCATAATACAATATTATTGGATGAATTCATAGCCCGACTTCAACAACAACACAGTCTACATGTGCCACTATATTGTGATTTCTCATTTAGTATTTAAGTTGCATTCATTTAAACTAGTTACAATCACATATAACAAAGTCGTTGCTAAATGAAAATGTCACAATGATTTGAATTTGGGAAAATCCTCAAAATAGCCCATCTACAAAATAAGATTCTAACTTTGTCCCCCTAAAGTTAATATTTCCAAAAATGACTCTCTAACTCATCTTTGACCATGTATTAAGAAATCTAACGCGTCTTTGACGACATGTTAGCATAACACATCGTCAAAGACGCGTTGGATTTCCTAACACATGGTTAAAGATGCTAACATGTCGTCAAAGACGCGTTAGATTTCCCAACACATGGTTAAAGATGAGTTAGGCATCCAAACACGTAGTCAAAGATATGTTAGCATCATACGCGTAGTCGAAGATATGATAGCTTTTTTGTTTGTTTTTTTAATATTATATTTTTATAACTAGTTTTACTTATATTTGTTTTTCTTTTATAACTTTTAATATATAAAAGTTTATATTACTTCGAATATACCGACGAGAAATGTTTACTTTTATCTACGGACCGACATAAATTTTATTTAAAACCGAGCGGGGTCAAATTTTATTGAATATTTCGATATTGATTTGGCACGGCTCGAGTTAGAGTTATTTTATGTCGGTCAGTAGGTAAAAGTAAGCATGTCTCGTCGGTATATTCGAAATAATATAAAACTTTTATAAATTAAAAGTTATAAAAGAAAAACAAATACAAGTTAAACTAGTTATAAAAATATAATATTAAAAACAAACAAACAAAAGGCTAACATATCTTTGACTATGCGTTTAATGCTAGCATATCTTTGACTACGTGTTTAGAAGCCTAACTCATCTTTAACCATGTGTTAGGAAATCTAACATGCCTTTGACGATGTGTTAGCGTCTTTAACCATGTGTTAGGAAATCCAAAGCCTCTTTGACGACGTGTTATGCTAACATGCCGTCAAAGACGCGCTAGATTTCCTAATATATGGTCAAAGATGAGTTAGTGAGGGCCATTTTTAGAAATATTAAGTTTAGGAGACAAAGTTAAAATCTCATTTTATAGATGGGCTATTTTTGAGATTTTTCCTTTAAATTTTACCTTAGTATGCTACACATTCTAGATATTTGGAATTTGGGGACGTCACTAATTGAACCTTGATTTCATACTAACACAGTTTACCACGTTCTTAACTATGTTTTACTAGCCTTTTATGTTTTGCTAATTTGTAGATACTTTTAAGACAATTTTAACCTAAAACACATTATCATCAAGAGATTTGACTGAATTGAGAATTTCCAATAAATTCACAAAAGTGAAACATGCCATTTGCCCCAAACGGAATATTCCTTTCCATATTCACATAAACGTACTATCTGCATGCCAGGGTGGTTGGCGGCGCCGGTCGGGCAGCTGTCTCCTCCCTCACTGTTTGCATCTTCCCAGGACCTCCGTACAAAATACATCTCAGCTTTATTTATTTAATTATTAAGTTATTAAATTTCTACTATTTTATCTATAAAATGGATGTTAAAATATAGAATGTGTGTGGAAATCTTGTATTTCTTGTTTACTTTTTATTATATACGTGAACCAGTTTGTTAGTAACACATATTTATGTAACTATCTTCTAAATTGTTTCTTTTACATGTAATCAAGTAATCTTGTATATATAAATCAAAGATAGCGATACACACTTTGCCTGTGAATAACTTAGTAAACTATCTTAGGACTTAGGATATAATAGTCATCGTGCACTTGCTGGTAAGCTTGACGTATTTAAGTAACTTAAAGATCCTCGGGAATATTAATATTTACACTAACCATAAGGTAAATAAGAAATTTCTAGATGTACATACATAACTAGGTCCTTTATTCTACACATTTTTTCCCCTAGCGGTACTTCTTCTAAGAGGTCTTAGGTTCGATTCTTGGCTTATGTGTGCGTTTTAAAATATGAACAACAACAATGTAAGGAGGATTTGAATTTAGATAATGAAGCATGACAACTTTTTTAAGAAGACGTCGCTACAACTTGCAAGAAACATCTTTTAAAAGAATATAAAATTCCTATCATGTTAAAGTTTGAATGATAGTCTTTTCTGTTGTAGGAACCAATAGTAGCCTGAAGAAACACCAGTCGAACCCCGACAGATTACTGGTAACCTGGGGGTTGGAGAGCTGTTTCCCACGAGGGGTTAGACCCTTGGAAGATGGTTCTTCTGATAACCTGCAAAACAGACACCGTGAGCTCGTCACTGAGAAGGGGGGGTTCCTCCTTGTGACCACCCTCCGGCGTGAGAATCAGACTAGATTGCTCTTTAAATATAAAAGTATATTAAGAGATTGCTAGAGCAGATATCAGGTATATATGATAAGATAAGATGATCATACCATTGGGGTATTTATAGCCGAAGGTAGGTTTCCAAGGGGTTTAGCCGGCCCAACACGCTACCAACTGTAACCTATGCACGTGCCCTGCCTGTGAGTGGTGGATAGGTAGCGGCTGACACAGAGCAGGCGTGTCGTGCACTCTTCCTCTTCTGCCAACTACAGGCTAGGCACGTGGTATGGCAGGAGTTGGTGGGTAGGCGGCGGCTATTGGTCACAGTGCTGTGGCGTGCTGTCTGCCATGCTGCTGTCAGTGAGCTGTCGCATTCTTGGTCAGATCTTTTGTCTGTACCTCGTCAGGTATCACACAAAAGATCCTCCATCATACGGACTGGCTCATTTAGGCGGGAGTTTTCCCCCTCCCGCCTTTGCTCATTCCTTCAGGTGACACTGGGGAGAGTTAAGTGCCTAGTGCGTGTAGCCATGCTGCGCGGGTGGCCTTCCCTCATGGCTTGTATCCGAGGCTGCGGGAACAGGCGGAGTCCTTCACCATGGGAGGCATTTCCTGCGGGACCAGCTTGCATACTGCGCGTAAGGACGTCACTTCTCTGAGCATGGTTGGTCCTGCGGATCCAGTTGGTCTCTGCGCAGACGTCCCTGTTTAAGGTGAGTCTTGCGGGTCCAACTGGGCTCTGCTGGGACCTACCTCTTCAAGTCCCCCCAGTCCAATGTTCTTCTCATGCGTGTTTAATAAAGTGAGGTGAACTTTTGGACTTAAAAGGGTTTTGAAAAGGGTTTTGTAAGGTTTTCCATGGGAAGTCCTTGTCACTTGCAGAAATGCCCGAGTTTCCTGCTTGGTCTTTGGGTATGATGCGGGTAGGTCTGTAACCTCCTCGCAGGTCAGGAGCATTGAGTTCCAGTTGTGTGGATTCTCCATGAGGTTTTGGTAGTTTTGAACATAGTGATCAATTATGTTAAAACCACCAATTCCATCCTGGAGCTTCAAACAACGTAGTTCTCGACGTTCCCGCTATGCGGGGATGTTATTTCCTTTTCCGCAAGCATTGCCCAGAAGATCCTTCTTGGTTTCAATTCCCAGCGGAGCGCTAGGTATGTGAAGGGTTTTGCCTTAACACTGTACCTGCGCTCGTCTTACGGTTACTTTACTTCCAAGGTATTCCTGGCGTCAATTCCCTGCGGGTGCTAGGTATGTGAAGGGTTTTGCCTTTACACTGTACCCGCACCTGTCTTATAGTTACTTGGTTGCCGAGGTACTTGGCTTCAATTCCCTGCGGGTGCTAGGTATGTGAAGGGTTTTGCCTTAACACTGTACCCGCATCCGTCTTATGGTTACTTGTTCGCCAAGGTTTTCTTGGCTTCAATTCCCTGCGGGTGCTAGGTATGTGAAGGGTTTTGCCTTAACACTGTACCCGCATCCGTCTTATGGTTACTTGTTCGCCAAGGTTTTCTTGGCTTCAATTCCCTGCGGGTGCTAGGTATGTGAAGGGTTTTGCCTTAACACTGTACCCGCATCCGTCTTATGGTTACTTGTTCGCCAAGGTAAGGGGGTATTTTCCCGCTTCTTTTTAAATTTTGAATTTTGAAATTCGAAAGGTTGGTGGAAAGATAGGAACAGTCCAAACCTCTGAAACGTCGCGCGACGGTTTCTTCTGACTGTGTCAGGACGTGCAGGAAGTTATGGTGACGTGACATTATATGGTCATTCCAGACGCTTTTTCAGGCGCGTGGGCGCGATTTTTCGGGCGCGTGGCCGCGAAATTACTGGCACACGTCCTGTCAACAGCTGTTGCCAGTCTGCTTTTTGCCACGTGTCATAGTTTCATTGCACCTTCGAATTCTCTCTCCTTCGCATTAAATTCACCGCATTAATTGCGATTAGTATATAAAGGGGGAGAGGGTTATTTGCAATTCACACTTTTCACTTTCATCTCTTCTTCTCAAGTAATTTCCGGCGAATTTTTCTGTTCAGTAAAGCATTACCCTGAAATCTCTTTTCATCTTTCTTCCACCATGCCTTCTCATGATGCTGATGACCAGAAGACTGTTGGCGAATGCCAGTGCTCTCTTCCTGTCGATCTGTACCAGTATATCGTCAGGAAGTTCATGCTCGAGTCTCTCGAGCCTGAGTTTCCTGAACCCCACCATACTGTGTACGATGCCCCTAGTGGCAAGATCGGGGTTTATGCTGCATTCTTTGTCTACGGAAACCTTAGGTTTCCGTTGACAAAGTTTGTGTACCGTGTTCTGGAGAGGCACGGTGTGCACCTGACAGAGGTGCACCCCATGGCCATTGCCAAGGTCCGGCACTTTGAGTGGGTGTGCCGGATACTGGGCCTTGAGCCCCTCGTTGACCGTCTGATGACCTTCTACACTTGGAGGTGCATCCAGGGGTGGTATACTCTTACAACCCGTATCAAGGGTTTAAAGATTTGTACCACCGAGCGGAGTCTTCGCTCATGGAGAAGAGAGTTCTTCTTCATATCCGCTCGCGCCATCCCCATCGCCATGAAGTTCAAGAATGGCCAGGCGCTTCCGAACCTTCCCGCCCTCAACTACGAGGAGGCGGAATGGTTCTCGAAGATATCCCGGGTCCAGTCCCCGGTTTTCCGTTTTCCGGAGTCGGCGATGGTGATGCTGGGGATGAGCCGGGTGTGGAAGGCGGCGAATGCGGATAAGGTTCCGATCGTTCTTGAATATGGTTCGAACTCTGTCCCTTATGGTACGTCTTGTTTCATTTTGCTGACTTCGATTTTTTCTAACTTTCTTGTTGATTTCAGAGGGGAACGATCTTCAGTCGCTCCTGAACCCGCGGGAGGAAGATGGTCCCGCGCGGATGGGTACTCGTGCTCTGGACGAGAACGAGTTGCCCATCTTAGAGCAGACCGCGGGTCGGTTCGTGGAGGTTTACCCGCCAGGCCAAGAGATCCTGAGCCACCGACGGCCAGGTAAGCCTATCTTCTACCCTGAACCTCTCAATGCTGTGCCTGCTGCTGGAGTTGACATTTCTTCTTCTGAGGAATCCGCAGAAGGTCCTCCACTGGTGCGGAAGAAAAAGGCTGCCGTCGGGAAAGGCAAGGAGAAGGTGGCCTCTACTGCCGACCCGGTAGTCCTATCTGACTCGGAGTCAGATAGTGCAGAGGTGGCGGGGGAGCCCGGTGGTGAGGAGACCACCGCTCCGGAGGCTGTAGCTGTTACCTCCGGGGAGGCAGCGACGACGACGGTTACCGGTGTCAAGAGGCCGGCTCCATCGGGTTCGCCCCCGCTCGTCCGTACGTTCAAGCTCAAGAAACCCCGTAAGTGCCCCCATAATTCTTGTCTAGATTTGTTGTTTCAAATAAATTTTTCTAACACTTTTGCTTGTGCAGGTGTGGATGTTGACGCATTCCAGGGTGGAGTTGGAGCAAGTATTCCCCCGCCAATGAGGGAAGGCTCGGTCAGCCTTCCCGAGGCGTCGACCCAGGCGTCTGTGCCTGCTTCCGCTGGTTCCAGCCTTCCTGAGGCTGTTCCAGCTGAGAAGTTGTCTCCGCCGGCCGTGAGTGCAATTTTTACAGCATCTTTCACGGAGCCGGCGGTTACTGTTGCTGAGGAGGTGGCGTCAACAATGGCTACCACAGCGGCTGCCACTATACCTGCGCCACCGGCACCGATGGCCGGACCATCAGGTACGCGCCGGGCTTCCCGCCGATCTATGCCACCTTCCCGTCTACCTGACCTGTTGGATGGATTTCCTTTAGGTTCAGGTGATGGGTTTGGCGGCTATCGGCCTGTTATTGACCCTACAGGTACGTAGGGTTCATTTTCCTTTGTATATTTTTATCATCTTTTCCTAACTGCCTTTGTTTCTTTTGCAGTGTCGGATTCCAATGAAGTGTATGTTCCAAGATGGAACATACGCCGAGGAACAACCCTTCGTACCCCTGTGGAGTGCGTGGACTGGGCTCGCCACGCTGCTCCTCATGGTGCGTTGGGGGAAGCCATGGCTAGCTACCAAGAGGGTAGGCTAACCAATGAGCTTCGGGTTCTCCAGGCCCGGACGCAGCCCCGCGTCGAGCTGCTTTGTCGTGAAAACGACAAGTTAAAAGCAGCTCGCGCCAAAGATGTATCTGAAGCGCGGGCTCTTCGGGAGGAGAACCGGCAGTTGGCCGCTGCCGCAGCCGAGAAGGAGAAGGCATTCAAGGCCCTCGAGGTTGAAGTCCAGGCGCGACTCGAGGCCCGCTCCAAGGCTGCCCAAGCTGTGAATGAACAGCTTCGGCTGGCCAAGGAGACTGCGCGAAACTCAACTGAGAGGGCTGCCAAGGCTGAAGCTGTTGCTGAGCCGCTTCGCGAAGAGAATGAGCAGCTTAAATGCAAATTAAAGGCTCTTCAGCATGCTCATGACGCCTTGGCAATGGAAGATGCCAAGAAGCTGCAGGAGATCCTTGACCAGAGGGGGGTGCTTGACCGCACTGAAAGGAAACTCAAAAGCGTCGAAGAGGCTGCCGCCAAGGAAGTTCAACTTGCCAACCTTGATAAGAGCGGAGCCGAACGTGCTTACAAAGAAAGTCAAGCTACCCTCCAATGGCTGCTTCGAGAAGCGTTGCCTCAGGTATCTTTATCTTTTTCTTTACGCTTTCCGCTCGTAATTAGAAAATGTTCTAACTTGTATTCTTTTGTAGGTTGTGCGTCGGGTCCTAACAGAGACCTCTTATGACGATGCGATGAGCGCAGCCCTCAACGCTTCTCATGAGGATGGGGAGAAGACTGGCTTCCTGCTTGGTCTTGGGTTTGCTGAGAGAGGCTTTCCGCCCTCCAACTTCCCTTTATTCAATGTTAATACTGAAGCTGCTTGACCAAGCTGTGAACCAGTACGCTGCCTTCCCGCATCCAGTGGTGGAGAAGGTGAATGAAGCTGCTGCTGCTGATGATGGGCTAAACATCCTTAAGGCTTTCCTTGGGCAGCCGCTCTCTGACGGTGCTGGTCCAAGCGGAGGTGGCCCTGAAGCCTGATCCTGAAGATCCCTTCCCACTGCTAGGATAGACTTAGCTTTGTATAGATTTCTTTTAGGCGGGTAGTTACCCGGCCACTGTTGTAATATATCTTTGAGATATACGATTGTTATTCCTTTCATTGGATTCTTTGCTTTATAAACTTATGACTTGCATACTTAGTTTAAAATAGCAATTTTCCAAGTGTTTAGAATAAGAACCTTTGAACGTGGTTGATAGTGGGTTAAAGTTTCGCTTCCTCCTTCGTGATTGTGCGGGTAGAACCGTCACTTGCACTTGGTAGGATGGCTAAACTTTAACTTTTATCTAACCTGCGTGTAGGTTTTTCTTACTTTTTGAGGATAAGTTAACCTTTGAACGTGGTTGATAATAGGTGTGAAGTTTTGCTTCCTCTTTCGTGATAGCGCGGGTAGAACCGTCACTTGCACTTGGTAGGATGGCAAAACTTTACCCATACCTGACCTGCGTGTAGGTTTTTCTTACCTTTTTAAGAATTTTGTTTTGAACCGTTCGACGCGCGGTTGTCGATAGGTTAGTGTTCATCTTCCTTTCATGATTCGTGCGGATAGACCGGCACTTTCATTTAATGGAATAATTGAACTCTTCTCCTTCAACTGACCTGCGTGAAGGTTTGCCACGTTATTGGGTTCGTGCGGGTAAGACCGCCTTCCCACGCAACGACTTCACGTAATGTGAATGCCGTCACCAGTGTTGGATTGTTTTAACCGTTCGACGCGCGGTTGTTGATAGGTTAGTGTTCATCTTCCTTTCATGATTCGTGCGGATAGACCGGCACTTTCATTTAATGGAATAATTGAACTCTTCTCCTTCAACTGACCTGCGTGAAGGTTTGTCACGTTATTGGGTTCGTGCGGGTAGGACCGCCTTCCCATGCAATGACTTCACGTAATTATGCGGTGAAAACCGGCATATTAGTGTCCAGAAAAGTATTAAATGTAAAATCATCAGCTTCGATATTTGAAAGAGAATCATTTCCATTAGAAGTGGCTCTTGGCCTTTTCTGTACAAATTGGAATTGATTACATGCAAACTGTGTAATTGAACTCCCTTCCATGTTAGGACAGGAGTGCCATCGAGCCGACACGCACCTGTTTCGGGATCTCGTTCTTTACGCAGCATGTAGTCTCCATATTGAAGCTGATTTTTTATTCATGTTTACCCCAGCCATGGTTCCACACGCACCTGCCTGCCTGCTTAGCTTTTATTTCGCCACGAGGTGTGCGAGCGTCCCATCTCTGACGAATGTTTCGACCATGTCTTTTACGTCTATGCATTCTTCAGTGTTGTGGCCTTTTGTTCTGTGATAGTCACAGTACTTGCTCCGATCAGCATCGTGACGATGTCGGATTACTGGAGGCTTTGGCCATGGGAGCTCTTCAGTAGCAAATATGTCAGTGACGCTTTTGGTAAGTGGCGTCCATCTGGAGTTCCGGTGCAGCTTTACATTATCCCTTTCACCCAATCGGTGCTGTAAGCCGGATGAGGTGTCAAAGTTTACCCTTGACTGCCAAATGCCTTGCTTCCGTTTTTTGTTCAATCGGGCGGTGAGGACGTTGTCCTCTCTCGTCCTCTGGGTGTAAAGGTTTGTGCTCTGCGGAAGGTCTCTACCCAGTTGCTTCTCCGTTTCCGCATAGCGTTTAGCTGCTGTCATGATGCCATCCCATGTGGATGGCATTCCATCTTTACCCGTTAGGGTGCGGATAAGCTCTGGGTCCTGCGCGCCCTGGATGAAGGCTGCGCGAACAAGATCCTCGCTGATATTGCCCAAACTTAACTTCTTTGAGTTGAAGCGAGTGATGAAGTTTGGCAGAGATTCATCTTCTTCCCGTATGCATTTGAGGATTGTCCATTGCTCCTCGGTATACTTTCGCTGCTGGCTGAAATGTTGGCTAAACTTCTGCTGGAAGTCTGCCCAGTCGTAAATGTGGTTAACCGGTAAACGATCAAACCAAACCCTAGCAGCCCCCACCAGCGTCATTTGAAACATGTAACACCACGTGGGTTCCGTCCAGTTGCTGACGGTTGCCCCTGCTATGAACCTGTTCAAATGGTCGTCTGGGTCGGACATACCATCATAAGTGCCTATGTTGGGCATTTGTTTGGCACTTTTTGGGGCAATTGCTTCCGCAATGTCCCTTGCAAATTTGGACGTTCCCGCATTTGCAACGTTCGGTCTGTACGTTTTGGAGAAGTCTCGTGAACTTCCACCTGTGCTTTTTGGTTTGAAGGCTTGTCCAAAATGCCTTCTCGGTTGGGAGTCCGTTTCCTTACGTTTCCCTTTTGCCCTATGGCGAGGGTTCGCTTCGGAGTCGGATTCCTCCGAGTCATTGTCCAAGTATTCTTCGAATTCGTCGGCCTGTTGGACGGAACGCAAGCGTTCGTCCAACTCAGCTTGGAATTCCTTTTGTCGTGCCTCCGCCCATGCCTTAACTTCATCGAGAGTTTGGCGGGGGAGTCTTGTTCGTTTTTTAAACTGGGTATCTGTGAATCCCAGTGGACGATTATTTACTGCACTTGCCCCAGCTTGGGTAACTGGGGTAGTGTTCGTAAAATTTACTTCACTTGCCCCGGCTTGGGTAACCGGGGTAGTGTTTGTAAAAACTGTGTTGCCGGTATTCCCTCCAGTAGCTGGGGTTGTGGTTACCGGAGTTTCTTTAACCATCTTTCTAGAAGTTTGAAAAAACTGGAGAAAAATGAAGTTCTAGCTTTATGCACGGATGGCGCCAATGAAGAAACACCAGTCGAACCCCGACAGATTACTGGTAACCTGGGGGTTGGAGAGCTGTTTCCCACGAGGGGTTAGACCCTTGGAAGATGGTTCTTCTGATAACCTGCAAAACAGACACCGTGAGCTCGTCACTGAGAAGGGGGGGTTCCTCCTTGTGACCACCCTCCGGCGTGAGAATCAGACTAGATTGCTCTTTAAATATAAAAGTATATTAAGAGATTGCTAGAGCAGATATCAGGTATATATGATAAGATAAGATGATCATACCATTGGGGTATTTATAGCCGAAGGTAGGTTTCCAAGGGGTTTAGCCGGCCCAACACGCTACCAACTGTAACCTATGCACGTGCCCTGCCTGTGAGTGGTGGATAGGTAGCGGCTGACACAGAGCAGGCGTGTCGTGCACTCTTCCTCTTCTGCCAACTACAGGCTAGGCACGTGGTATGGCAGGAGTTGGTGGGTAGGCGGCGGCTATTGGTCACAGTGCTGTGGCGTGCTGTCTGCCATGCTGCTGTCAGTGAGCTGTCGCATTCTTGGTCAGATCTTTTGTCTGTACCTCGTCAGGTATCACACAAAAGATCCTCCATCATACGGACTGGCTCATTTAGGCGGGAGTTTTCCCCCTCCCGCCTTTGCTCATTCCTTCAGGTGACACTGGGGAGAGTTAAGTGCCTAGTGCGTGTAGCCATGCTGCGCGGGTGGCCTTCCCTCATGGCTTGTATCCGAGGCTGCGGGAACAGGCGGAGTCCTTCACCATGGGAGGCATTTCCTGCGGGACCAGCTTGCATACTGCGCGTAAGGACGTCACTTCTCTGAGCATGGTTGGTCCTGCGGATCCAGTTGGTCTCTGCGCAGACGTCCCTGTTTAAGGTGAGTCTTGCGGGTCCAACTGGGCTCTGCTGGGACCTACCTCTTCATAGCCATAAAAGAAGGAATCCAATAAAAACATATAGAACCTATGGCCTTTAATTTTTTATATTTAATGCACGGTATAGTAACTATTTTATCATTATAAATTTATAATTACCATTATTATTGAATTATATTATCCTACCCTAAATGAACAAACCAACAAAGATTGCATAATATTGTCATTTGTTAATTTTTTATACTTATACAAAATGCACATATTAAATTGTCTTATTATGTAAAAGAAAAAACAAAAACTTTATATAGTTATATGAGAATAACATGTGAATTAGACACACTTTCCCTCTATATATATTCCTCCCACAAAATCTCATACCTCTCAATGACAATGATGATTGTTTTACTTTCACTTTCTTAATTTTCACACTCACAACTCTCCAACTCGGTAACTCACAACCCACTCTCAACTCAGTCGAACAAGAAACACTATACCTTTTACTCTTATCCCTCAACTCCGACGTCCCATGGCGGTCATACTTCCCGGACGACCTCTGCTCCTCCGGCCCACACGGCGTCGTTTGCGACTACACCACCGACCCCAATACCTTACACGTCACCGAACTCAGTTTCGGGTACGTCTCAGACTACAACCCGAACCCGAATTGCACACCCAACTCCACCTTACCCGACCGGTTTCCATTCCCCTCATTTCCCCACCTCCGGAAACTCTTCTTCTATAACTGCTTCACCCACAAACCCGTTTCGTTACCCGGTTTTTCCCGGGTCGGGTCGGGTCTTGAAGAGCTTGTGTTTATTGACAACCCTTCACTTTTTGGCTCGTTGAGTGATAATATTGGTTACATGAAGTCGTTACGTCGGTTAATTATAACAGGAACGAATGTCTCCGGTGAAATCCCGGGTGGGTTCGGGGAGTTGGTTAGCCTCGAGGAGGCTACGATCTCCCGAAATTATTTCACCGGGGACGTGAAAATAAATATTTCAAAACTTAAGAAGTTAAAAGTTTTGGACCTCGGTTATAATAAGTTAACTGGGAAGGTCCCAGGATCAATCGGGGAGTTGAGAAGTCTGTTGAAACTCGATTTGAGTTTTAACGGTTTCTCTGGTGGGGTCCCGGAGACGAGGGGCGGGTTAACGGGTTTGGAGCTTTTGGATTTGAGTGAGAACCGGTTAAAGGGAGGTGGGGTGCCTTTGTTTTTGTCGAATATGAGGAAACTAAAGGGGGTGTATTTGAGTGGGAATGAATTAGGAGGGGTGATTCCTGACATATGGGAGAAGTTGAGGGGTGTTGAAGGTGTTGGGTTGTCAAGGGTAGGTCTTGTTGGTGAAATTCCATCTTCAATGGGGGTATTTTTGGAAAATGTGAGTTATTTGGGGCTTGATAATAAGTGGAAAAGTTCCTAAAGAGTTTGGAAAATTAGGGATGGTAAGGTTAGAAGGGAACCCTGAGTTGTGTGTGGATGAAGGGGTAATTAAGTCATTTTCTAAAAAGGTGAAGGTATGCAACAAGGTTGAAGACCCTAGATATGCACAAATATATGGCACTAGCTCTTCAAATATAAATGGTCATCATATCTATTGCCTATTGATTTTGTGTATACTGTTATGGTGGTAGAGATGATTATGTGGTTAGAAAAAGAAAGTAAGAAACTGACACATTTTTCACATGCCTATACCTCTTGTAAGGGCAATGCTGTAATTACACTTGTCAAATTTACTAAGTTTGTGTTGTTTATGTTAGCATACACATGTTTTGATATTGTTGTGGTAGTAGAGATTATTTATGTGGTTAGAAAAAAGAAACTAGCACGTTTTGACATACCTACCTCTTTTAAGGGCAATATTGTAATGATACTTGTCAAATCTACTAGAGTATGTCTTGTTTAAGTTAGCATACACATGTTTAATAAGCATGCTCAAGACGGCTCATACGTAATATTATAAGCTTCAACTAAACTTGTTTATTAATTACTTATTATGGTCTATTATTTTTATGTAGTATACTCATGTTTATAATGATAATAAAATATCAGGTGTTTTATCATCAGATTGATAATAATATTTATTTTGTTATTATATATCATTATATTACTTAAAAAAAAAACAAACTTATATTTTGACAAGTAATACTTCAATAGGCTAACGAGTCTAATCAAAGTCGGTGCCTAAAACTTGTTTACTAAATGAGTTACAACCTGAGCTTGAGTTCAACTCATTTAAACTCTGCTCAATTCGAGCTGTAGTGGCCAATCACAAGTAGCTCATATTATGCTTGGCTTGTGCACACTAAAATGCACGTAGTGCAACTCTTAGTGACCAATCAACTTGATATAAAAATAAATTTCTGCAAAACCAAGATGCCAGAGAGTCTTGCACAAGCAACAAAATAAAAACTAACTAGATAAAGGGCTTCTACCCTAGCGATATCACGGTGTGGAGTAAAGATGAGGTTCATCTTTAGACCTCAAATGGTTAGGGTTATAGTCCCTACAAAAACCATTGGTATAGATTTAGAGGATGTTAGCTAGCCATTCTAAAAATACTGGGGAAAAGAAAAAGAGAAATCAGAAAATGGTTTTCCTGTCATTTTTCTGCATTGGCGCGTGCGGATGGTTGTGAGCTAACATCATCCGCTTAAGTTGGTTTCTTTTTACGAGTCTTTTTTGAGACTTCTGGCAATGACTCGTCCTGGGCCCCACGATCTTCCGCACCCCTAGTGTGGAGTCGTCTTGGTTGCCTTGATTTGGTTTGGGAATCATGGTCGGGAGCATTTTCCACTGAGCAATGACCCCGGTGTCTAGATTTTAGTTTTTCTTTACTTTCTTTTCTAGACATCCTTTGATCTGATCCATAAACAATAATTATAGATAATATACACTCAATGATTATGTACTTTTGGATTCATTCAATCATGAAAAGTTTGAATTATTCTAACCTTCAGAACCCCCTTTCGGGTCATCACTCAGGCCTTTCGATACGCCTGATGATGCAGATTGACATTCTGGATTTGTACCGAACCCCCTCATCTGAACACCAAAACATAAAATAAATAAAATGAAATATATAATAACAGAACACAAGAAAAATCAAACATCATACATACCCAGCTGGGAGATTCTTCAGACGATCCATCACATCCATAATGAGCGACATGTTTCACGTCTGTTGGGCCACCAATTTGTATATCTTGTTTTTTCTCATCTTCTGCACCGAACAGATTCTTAAACGAGTTAATAATTAATATAAACATGTGAATTCACATTAATAACCTCATTAACAAGAAGGAAAAGAGGCTTACCAATAGCTTGAGAGAAATATCTTAGGCTTTTAAAAATTCCTTTCACCTTATGAGTATTCATCTTCCAAGGAGTCACGGTTTGGATCCGTACGGGGTCTCTTGACCCCATAAAATGTCAATATATATAACCAAATAGATCGGTACCGATTATAGAAGCCGGAAAAGAAATGAGACAGATAGAAAGAACGATAATAATCAAAGAAAAAATCACCACAAAGAGAGCATATGCGTGTAAGCATAAAACATAACCCTTGATATCAATTCAAACTAGAGGACAGAATTAAGATTAAATGAGAGGTGGTTAAGATTGGGATAGAATAACTGTAACCTTCTCATTGGCTTGTACTCTGTGCATCTACAGTTGTAAGTTTGAGCATATATGCATGCAAAAATTATGTATAATTTCATGCAATAACGACATCTGTGGTCCAAACAAACATATTATATAAATATAGATGTTATAAGTTTACAGATGATCAAAAGAGAAAGTGTACATATAAGAGCATAGTTTCTAAATCATTATCGAGATCCCATAATCTTCTTGATCATTATTATGCTTTCATATCATCCAAATCAAGGCTCGCCTGCATAATAGAATCACATAAAATGATTAACAGAAGCATATCCCGTGTGCACTATGATGATTTATCTGTTACTATTATACTGCTTCACCATTTTCTGTTTCTATGTTGTTTAGATTCCTTGAGTGCAGTCTCTATGTTTCTAACATATTTTTACGTCTATATATGGTTTGGAGCGGGGGGGGGGGGGGGGTCTCCTCTATCCCTGCATCCCACCTAGACTGTAAACGAGCCTAGCCCGAGTTTGACTAAGCACGAGCTTTAACTTATGAGAGCGAGAGATTGGCTTGTTTCGAGCTTTATTTCTAAAGCTCAAGCTCAGCTTGTGAGTAGCCTTATCAAGCTCAAGCTCGGCTAGGCTCGGCTTACTTATTATTTATATATTAACTTATATGTATTCATATTGATTTTTTATATTTTTTTTCAATTAAAAATTGTATATAGAACGTAAAATATATTAATTATCTTTATCATAATTTCACATATGATAGTAATTATTATATAAATATATATTAAATAAAAATTAGATAAATAAAACGCTTTTTAGGTTCGCGAGCCGCCAGATAAGTGAAGCTCCGGCTCTTGCTCATTTATTAAACAAGCTTATTAGTTTTATGCTCGAGCTCGTTAAAGCTCGGGTCGATTCGAGATATTAGCGAGTCGATCTCGAGTAGCTCACAAGCGGCTTGGCCCGTTTACATCCCTTGTCCCACCCTCCCAGTCCCTACCAATAGCCTTTGCTTTTGGGTGGGATTTTATTGGGTATGATTGTTGTATATCCTATGTGTACAATACATGAATCAATAAAAAGCAAAAACTTTCTTGTGATATAATCTCACCAAGAACTTGTGGTTCTCCTCAAGAAGTGGTGTGAAAGTTGCACAAAATTTTTCAATATCAGAACGGATGTCACCCTTCCCGGCCACAACATCCATGAACTTGTTCCGCTCAGGAGCAAGCTTCATTGCAACCTGTGAATCAATTTTGGGGTTATAACAAGAAAACTATTTGTTACTTTATGGTTACTGTTTAATAAACAGGTTGTGATAATAAAATGGGATGTGACCCAAAATCTGTAATTTATTGTGTCATGTCGGGAATTGCCACCATCAAACAATAATAATTATAATTAAAAGTCGCCAAACAGCAAACGGGTACCGTGAAAGTTGAACTGGCCAACCAACCATGAAACTTCTTCAGTGTTTTAGTATACGCTTCAGAACAAACTTGTGACATGGCCCAATCTTCATGCTCCATTAAGTTACGGAACAATTCTAGTATAAAATCCATTGCCCTGAACAACAAATATACAATTTGTGAGGTATTTAATTATTTGAGTTATCAACTATTAGGATAGAAGAACTGCGTATCCTCACCTAGTTAGCCACAAAAGACCGTTGGTGCAACTTGATGAATCTTTAGCTTTTTTAGCTGCAACCTCCACCTGTACCATACTGCATAGGTTCTGAAATTCTGTTGGGTTGGTTAAGTATTTGTTATCCAATCTCTGAACGAAGAGTGTACACAAATCAGCGAAGTTCAAACAGTTACATTCAGAGCAGAAACAAAAAAAAATGGGGCTTATATCAGTTGAAGATATAAAATGCTGGAAATTAAAAAACGATAAACTCAAATAGCAGATGGATAACCAAGAATATTACATGTTCCTTAATACAGAAATGTATACACGTTCTTGGTTTCAAAAATGCACGATGCAACGATGCATTTTGATCCAAAAAGCCAATGCGTGATGCGCATGCATCATGTATGCGCAATGTGTCACACCCCACCCAGGATGGGGCACTTACTGTGACCAGTCAGTACAGACTTATAGCGGAAACATATAATCTTATATAAAAACTGAAGCATTTGTTACATGTCTAACGATTATAATACAACAAAAGGTAAAACATTTAAACTCGTCCAACACTTAGCAGCTAACCTCCCTTCCTTGTCAACCTGTAATACATGCTCGGGATAAAAATACGTCAACACACAGCTGGTGAGTCACATAAACTGACATATTTAATAAACTGATACTAAAACAATTTTATTGATCAGGTATGAGCTCATTGCATGTCTGCCATAATTATAACCCGCCCGCTTCACGTTAAAGCCAGGTCAACATTATATATTCGCACATACAGACTTTACGCACGTCTGCTGCTGTATTAAGTGCATGTCCCCTCGGGAAAATATAATGATCATTATAATATATATAACACCTTGGGTGCCACATCATATGCGGCATGCAAATACATGATCAATCACAGTCCAAATAATTTTATGAGCATGTATCAGAGATTTGAAAATAGTTTATGTAACTCACCTTTACAGACTTTCTTCAGCTACTTTGACTCCTCCCACTTTAACTATAATCTATGATTTAATATACTAGGTTACTTATTTATGTATAGGTAGTAATGCTCTAATACTCATAGACCCTTCACACAACAGCTGTAATTAATGTGCATAACGATACAAGTCCAGACAGTGTTATGGTTAATAACCATACCCACTACTTTACAATTCATGGTTCATATTAACCATTTATGACCAAAGCGGTCATACCATATCACAAAGCTAGTTGTGCACATACTAGACAGGTTATGTTATGGTCATACGCCTAGTGGGTTGTTACCCTTAAGTCTCCGGGTAATTTATTATTAAATTATTAAAAGAGTACATTTTCTAACTTTATGGGTAATACCAGAGTCCCATGTTATTTCGAATATAATAATATTTAAATATTTACTTTATAATTTAATTTAATTAATTAATTAAAACATTAGAGGAAAGAAGTACCTTATTGTCGTCACTAGAGAAGTTAGGTTAAAACAATGCATAATATCATGAACTTAAAACACACATATATATGTGTATATATAGACAAACTTTTAACCGACGTTGTTGAGCCGGTTTAGCCTAAAATAATTTAATCTTCAAAAATATGAGAACTTTCTTTCATCACATTCATGCACACGTGCACAGTTTGAATGTGTCATTTATCATATAATTATTATTATTATTATTATTATTATTATTATTATTATAATATGCACACAATTACACACGTAAACTTTAATATGCACAATTTTATCATCATATTATTATATTATTATGATTAATTTAGGTCTAATCTTGTTTTTTCTTCTATAGTTTTTTAAAAATATAACGTTGTATGAAATTACAAATAAACCGTTATGGCGAACTCATTTTTCTCTACATTTTGACCTAAGTTTCATTAAAAACAGAATATGGGTAAATATAACATATTTCATTCATATTAAACGGTATCATAGTACTATCCATTTGTCTCAACACCTCATGTCTCAAATAATCATTTTACTCATTACTTACCCGTTCAACAATAGACATCCATCTAAACATCTCATGTTTTAAAGGTTCTTTCTACCTACTAAACATTTGTTTCAATCATCCTTGAGTATGAACTAAGATACTTTATTTATATTAAAAAAAAAAATGGGATGTTACACAATGTTTCTTATTAAAAAATTATTTATGCATAATATTATAACTTGTTAACTTTCAAATGCTTAAAAAAATAAGAGGTTGAAACAAACAAATTAAAAAATAAGTGGTAAAATTAAAAAAATACGTTATGTTACCACCGAAGAAGTATCATATATAACCAAGATAATTCTTCAGCTCTATGTGTACAAGTAGTCTATCCATAAAATACAAGTAAGCTATGCAAAAACTCACTTTAACTCAGAAATGCACGCGTCAGAATTGGGAAAATATGTTGCCATCAAGGTTCACAGCGTATATTTATTCTAAAGCCTGGCAAACTGGGCTCTAAGCAAAATATTTTCAGGTCAAAACAGGTGTTTGGCCAAAATCAAGTTGGGTTGAAGTGAGTCATTTCAGAAAAAAGTACCAACATAGGTTTAACCGCTATAGTTTCTTATGGTGGCTAGTGGTGGCGGTAGCGGTGTCAGTGGTGGTGTCAGCAACAACTAGTAGGTGATGAAGATAAATAATGGTCACGAGTGGTGCTAACCCACTTGGACCCTTTTAAGTTAACAAGTGTTATAACTGTTACCCATTTTACTCGTTGACTAATATAAGTAAACCCAAATTGACTAGTTGACTGATTTAAGATGAACCAGAAGAACCCATATACAATTTAATTTTGCCCAAAATCAACCCATTCTTTAAAAAATGGGTCATGGTTGCCACAATCCATATTATGACTGAAACTAAAACCAGTCATCAATATGAAGGAAGAAGTAGAATACTTACTGTTATATTACCACCCACATCAGTTTTGACAAGCGCCATAGCTGCTCCAAATTTGTCTAGCATCGTGTAAGAAAACCAGAATATAAGTTGTTGAAACATGAATGGCTATAAGTTTTAGTTTATGGGGTCAATTTAAATGGCATATTGTCATGTATATTGTATTTCCTATATTGAAAGATTAATACTGTTAGGGGGGCTTATTTATGAGACTGAAAATACCGTTGTATACATTTTATTTCTGACAACAAAAACTTAATGTTTCAAATGTGAAAAAAAAAGTTAATATCTAGAAAATCATACGGCATTCATACCAATAACAGGTAGTATGTGTTTGCAGACGTCTAAGAAAGGCTTGGTAAGCATTTCTCCATCTTCAGACTTGACATGCTTCATTCCTTCTATAGCAGGAGCAAGCACTGTTCCTTCCATCTTGAGATTGATATTACTGCAATAGTAAATGATATTAAAATTAGATTTAATGCTTCACTTTGCTCTCTTTTATACAATTGGATACAAAAAGCAAACACGAGCATCAGATAATGGTATAATTATGTCTAGTACACCCACAGAACTCGCCTGATTAGAGAATATTATTAATCATCCAATAATATAATAGCAAACCTCATCACCAAACCAACAGTTACAGATCAGGAAACATTAGGCCATTCAATTCCTATTAAAAAATCCAGTTCATAAAACGAATTCCGACTATCAGCATTTACGTCTTATCTATATGATGAAACGAATTAGTGCAAAGCAGAAGTACATCATTCCTACAGATTCTAGAGCATAATAATTGGCGTGCAGCAAACGTAATCTAATCAAAGCTCCACAAATCATGATAAAACTATTCATTCGCATCAGAAAATTAACATTCAAATGTATCTATATCACGAAACGAATTATATCACGCAGAACTACATTAATCCAGATAAGCATTCAGTAACCGTTATCAGAATTCAGATCGAAGTTCCACAATCAAGATAGAGTATTCGCACGGATATAAATCGTATCCGTAAGCCCTAGATTTAGGTTAATCATGAAAAACATTTCAAAAATTGAAGAAGATGCTAAAGTAGATCTGAATAGACACAACGGAAACACACAAGTAGATCGTGATCAAATGAACAAATTGAGTGCAAAGTTTCACCTGCAGCAGCAGGTAGGCTCAAGTTCAAGTTCAGTGAACGGTGTTGTGACGTAATCTGTCAAGTCTCAAACCAGTCAATTGTGATTCTGCGTATATCTTCCTTCACCCGCACATAGAGGTTTGATTTTTGTTTGTTTTTTTTTTTAAATAAAATTAACCATGATTATTTTTTACATTCAGTGGTTCTTTTGGATCGATTATTTTCACCAAGTTATAACTTATTAACTTTTTAAAGAGTAATAAGGTATTTGGGATTGCTTATATTATAAGAGAAAAAGTTTCATAAGTTACAATGTTATAACTTATTAACTTAATGAAAAGTTACAACGAGATAATAAGGAATCCCAAACACCCCCTCAAGCTTTTGCTTTAATATTTATATCGAAGTTTGTGAATCAGATGACGGTTTTCTCTGGAACAAAAGATATCCGGTGAACGTATGAGATCGTCTTTTCTCATTAGGTTATCTTGAGTAGCCGGACATTATTAGATGACCGTTCAATAAAGAATTAAAAATATAGTTGTTCTTAGTGATCGGTTTTTAAAACAAAATAACAAGTATAAAAAGAAGCTTTACGTATTATATATAAAAGTTATTTTCTCTCATCACATGTAATATCTTCTCTCATGATACATTACATCTCATCTTATGTTTATAGGCTATATTGTATCATATTCTTAGTTTATTAAATTCTATTGTTTGTATTCTTTTTGTTATTAAGTTGACAGTTTTAACCCAAGAGGTTGACCCAGTTAACATTGTAATTTAAATAAAATCATTCCGATTTTCATAGACTAATGTTGTTTTATATGTGCAAAGAAAAGTTGTTGGGGCTATGTTCAAAGTCAACCTCTCGGTAGAGAATGTGCATAGTTATATTATATTGTGTAGTCATCTTTTTTTTTTTTAACGACAAATAATCTCAAATGTAAACATTATTTCGGGGCTATGTTCAAGGTCAACTTCTCGGTAGAGAATGAGCGTAGTTATATTATATTGTGTAGTTACGGTTTAATGGTTTATATTACTTATAAAAATTGTTAAAATACCATGATCGAAGTTGATCAAAGATTTAGGTGCTGTTTGTTTTTGCAGACATAAACTGTCTGCAAGCTGATTTCATCTGTTTTCATGTCTGCAACTGAAGATGTGGTCTGAAGATCTGCAAGCTGAAAATATAAGACTGTTTGTTTTTATAAGCTGATACTGTCTGCATAACTGTCAAACTTATCTCACAAGATAGAAGTCATTTATTCAAGTTACATCTAGTTTTTAGTCTTTGCTTGCCATGCCGATTTGGTTTTGGTGGGTGGTGGAAGGTGGTGGTGGTGGATGGTGGTAGTGGCGGCGGACGGTGGGTAGTGGCGGTGGATGGTGGTGGTGGACAATGGGTGGTGGTGATGGATGGTTTTGGTTGGTGGTGGACGGTGGTGGTGATGGATGGTGGTGGTGGTGGGTGATGGATGGTGGTGGTGGCGGTGATGGATGGTGGTGGTGGTGATGGATGGTGGTGGTGATGGATGGTGGGTGGTGGACGGTGGTGGTGATGGATGGTGGTGGTGGTGGCGGACGGTGGTGGTGATGGATGGTGGGTGGTGGACGGTGGTGGTGATGGATGGTGGGTGGTGGACGGTGGTGGTGGCGGTGATGGATGGTGGTGGTGGTGGCGGTGATGGATGGTGGTGGTGGTGGGTGATGGATGGTGGTGGTGGCGGTGATGGATGGTGGTGGTGGTGGCGGACGGTGGTGGTGATGGATGGTGGGTGGTGGACGGTGGTGGTGATGGATGGTGGGTGGTGGACGGTGGTGGTGGTGGTGGCGGTGGATGGTGGTGGACGGTGGCGGCGGGGTACGGGGGTGGTGGTGGCGGCGTACGGTGGGTGGTGGTGTTGGCGGACGGTGGTAGGAGCAGTGGATGAGAGGGTGGCTGCAAAGGTTTTTTTGTGAAGATGTTTTAAGCAAGATTTCCTTGCTTTTCTTTTAAGATGAAAGAAGATAACTTCAGATCTGTTTTAAGAAAAAAAACAAACAGTCTTCAAGGGTAATGTCTGCGCGCCTGCAGACATTAGCTCCTTGAAGATGTTTGAAGAAAAAACAAACACCCCCTTAGTTGACATGCAAGGGTCGCCTGTGTTTTCATGTCATCTTTTAACCTGTTTTAAGATTTAGTGAGATTTCTCATCCTTTACTTCAACTATTTTAAGCTTTACTATTATGTATGGGCACACCAAAAGTTGAATCTTTACAAACTGTTGCGTCTAGCTTAGACGAGCACAAACCTATAGTCCTATTCCTATATTAAAGCTCTTCTAACAAAGTCAGTCCAGATTAACTTATATAATGCATGAATCATCAAATATAAACATATTATATTTTTAAATATGAAAATAAATATAGCGTAAACACAACTCATTTAACAAGTTGATCTTGCTCATCCTGTTAACAACCCCACAAGAATCTTGAAAGTGAATGAATAGAAAAGGTGAGTAAACACAATAACCATCAAGCATAGAAGTCCAAAACTGAATCAAACAAGACTTGAATCCCTTTAATACCTTGTAAAAGGTCAAAACATAAAATCCTAAAAACCCAGCAATAATAATCTACTCAACAACAATTCAAACAAGCCACCAAACGCTCAAGCCTCAAGCGGTCTCCTTCTTTAGCTTTGCAAGCTCTTGCCTAACGACTCCCGCTTTCTGCAAGTTCAAAAAACAAACAGGCAGAAAATCAAATTAGTCGGATAGGTAAAATAAAGAGTTAATTTAATTCTAAATTAATCTCTAATCGATCAAATGAGTAAAACTGAAAACAACTAAATAGTAAATAGGAAACATGCCAAAAAGTGGTCAACCGATCAAAACTTCAATCATGGAACTTGATTAGGCACACGAGCCTAAATAAGCCTTTTTACTTGTTTTAAGTATAATTTTATTGATACAATATTACATACATACTTACAAAAACCTACAAAATACAAAAAGAATAAATAATAAATAATTGAAAACACATATAAAACACTTGGAAGACTGATAAAAAAACAGAACTCAAGAACCAAAAAGAGTCTTTTACTTGACTAAAATATCTATAAACAAGATACTTACAAACCGAAAAATGCAATAAAAGGTACTTAATGACTAATCAAAAGAGCTCGTGAGTCTAAAATTATATTATTGAAATTGAAATAATAATATATATACATAAATACTTCAAAAATACTTAATAACTATCTAATGCAAAAAAAAATAGCATGAATAAAACTAACCACACGCCAAACTCAAATATAGACAAGTTCAGTCTTGACTAGAACTGGTCAACATAACCTTTAACTAATATGCATAAAGTGAAGGTAAAGCTCAAAAGTACTAACCTTAATCTTTGCCAACATAATCTTAAACCGGTCAAAATCGTTAAGCGAGGCTCTCTTCTTTTGAACAATGAGTTTTCTTCCCCACGAGCTGTTTTCCCACTTGTTCTTCACATCTGAAAAATAACAAAAAGAAGCTCAGTAATCAAACCAACAAGTCAACAACTAACATAACATAACCTTTAATATTTCAATAACGTATACTTACCAGCAGCCTCCATTGCAGAAATAAGAGTCTTCTTATTTGGAACTCGTTTGATGTCAATTTTGATGTCAGTTAGTGTTAGCCTCTTGAAGTTCATTTGGCCTCTAACCATATCAGGAGAATCAACAAGAGCCTACATTTAATACAACATATTCTTACATTAATTAACGCAAAAACAAATAATGGGATTTTCAACCAGCTAGAATATAGTATATAAACAATAATCATCATTTGAGAACTGACATCAAAGTTTATGTTAGTTGTATTCATAAACTGTTTAAACCGAACAAACCGTCTAAACTAAAACCAAAAAGCCAGTTCAACAGGTTTCGCATATACAGGTTCGATTTTGCCGATTTAAACCACGGAACCAAAAACTTAAACTTAACTATTCTTATGTTCTTTTTAATTTTAAAATATGTATCTATGTAAAAATATTGTACCAAGAACCGTCTATTATCAATTTAAAAACTTTAATACAATCTAACAGTTCCAAACTGTTAAACACAGAGATTCAAACCAGAAATTAAAATCAAACTAGTGATTAAATTGAGCTAAAAACAAACATAAAAGCTAACAATCAAACCAAAGTAAAAACTGAGCAAATTATAACAGCTTCAAAGGACAATGAATATACCCTGTTCTGATCGATGACGTCAACAATGACGACGAGCTTTCCATAATCCTTTCCGTAGTTAACAAGAGCAATTCTTCCTATCTCAACGTACCTCTTGAACGGCTACAAATATCAAATTATAATAATAATAATAATAATAATAATAATAATATTAAGATTGATGAGCTAGCAAATGCTTATAATAATAAATATCAAAATCGGAGTCACATTTTACCATTTTTCTTCTCAAGTTGCAGATCGCCGGAGGCTGTGGTGATTGATTGAAGACGATGAAAGCCAGCTAGGGTTTTCAACTGGTCGTTGGCTTAAATAGTTTGGGCTCGCTTCTTTCTAATTCCGATTTGGGCCCATTATTTGAGTGTGGCCCGGCCCAGTCTAAGCAACAAATCCTAACCGACCCAAACCGAAACATGTATGCTTGAAAGTTGAAACAGGTTTGTAACCGATATTAACCACGTTACGGACCCGTTTAATAACAGAATCTAACCGGTTACATAGGTTACAGTTTTTCATTTAAACCTTGGTTATCGAGATTAACCAGTTTTGACTAATTGATCAAGAACCGATTTAGTTAATAGCCGATGCCTCAGAAAACCAGTTAATCGGTATTTCATTTGAATCTCTGAGGTGAATTGATGGTGAATGCTGGCAAAATAATTTTAAAACATTAATGCTTTTAGTATTATATACAAACTAATTGAAAATATACGCTACTTTTAAAATAACTATTTTAAAATAATAAATATGCTACTAATAAAAAAACAAAATATCATATTTGTCTACTTTAGTTTATATGGTATAATCAATCAAATTTCTCGATTTACATTCGTTGGTCATAACATTTGCTATTTCTCAAATTCGAAAATCCGACTCGTTTAAATTTTTACATATCATTTTATGTCCATTTATGATTAAAAAAAATGTTCATTATATTAATTAGGTATTTTAGATCCATTTTCACGCTTGAAGTTGCTTGTTTTTAAGTTTAACTCGCATTTTATAAAGTTCAAGGATCAAAACCGTGACTTTTAAAAATCTGATTGTTTTCTCCTTTTGTGTAGTCACGCATCATGACCGGTTTGTAGGTCTTCTCGTCACGTAACGCGACGGGTGTGCAGATCAAGCAGCTCGTTTTTCCGTTTTTGTTGATTCAGAGGCCCATTTTCATGTATTTTCTAAAATTATTAAATGTTATTGAAATTAAATATTTTCCCTAACTTAATTCCATAACTTATACGACAAGTTTTATGATTTACTTGATTAATTAGAGTTATTTTGGTAAAAAGCCCATTAAACCCAAATCTTAATCAATATAGTTTAAACCTATGCCCAGATATATTCATTCATATCTATACCCTAATACCTTTGCCACGCTTTTCATGACCAACATACATCCAAATCGAAATCTAAGCTAGGAATCAAGTGTTATTTCTTCTTTGGCTTTCAAAAGTCAACGTTCTTCATTTTCTTTTCTTGGTTCTTCTATTTTCATTCGTTTTTCGGGTAAGTTGTGTTCATGAAAGTTGTGTATTTTTATCTAATTAATAAAAGCTCTCTATCAAATTTACTAAGCGGAGGGGTTTTTCTAGACAATTTTACTTTGACCCGTTTAGGGTTCATAAAAAGTCAAAGCCATTTTCTTCCAATTAACTCATCTTCTAATCAAAATTAGCTTTCCCTCCAAAAGAGTTTTAGTTTCGTTTTTACTTTTTGCATGTGTTGGACCAGAACCTGAAACCCGTTTCACAGTTCGGATTCTGACCCACATCATCTCGTTTAAATCTTGTTTTTATCATAAATTGAAAACCGTATTCAGTTTTTATGTGATTCCAATTGTTAATTGCTCGATTTTAACTATATTATCATCTGTAAAAATTTTAGGATTATTTTTCTGGGTTGGGTCAACTCGCTTGTTTTTCTTGTTTAACGAATCCACTCGCATATAACTCAAAAGGGAGCAATCACTCCCCTCTTTTACTGTTTTAAAACTCTATGGGGATTTTATGCGTATCGTATTGTATTTACATACATATTACTACCTCAATTGCAAACATTGAATGTTGTGGGTTGATCAATTGAATGCTTATATGCTACTTGCTCGCTTGCTCAACTCTTTATTCATCGCATTCGAAGAGGTCCTTCATAATCACATTATAGTATGATCATACGACCGCCTTAGTAGCCATCGATTGTGTTCGTTTAATCATGGCCAACCGCACCATTATTTGTATTTAATTGTTTTACGTCATCTTAGTAGCCATAGCCCGTGTTCGTGAGACATGGTCAAACGACACCATTTAATTGCTGATACTCACGATAATGATTTGCGCTTTTTATCATATATTATATTTATTATCAACTGATGATTACTTGCTCAACTTTATGTTGGCAAACCTATTGCATTTTGCATGCATATTGAAGGTGATATACATGGTTGAAACGAAGATTTGGAGACTTAGTTTGAACTTTATGTTATTTAATAAAAAGACAAGTTTGTATGCTTGTTTGTTTCTTTTGGCTTATTGTGTTTGTTGAGACAACATGTACTTGGGTTATTTAATAAAATTATTTAGTGTCTTGTGAGCTGTGAGCAATCACAAGTTCACGACCCGGTAATTCGCCTTAGGTTGGGCCAGACAACAAGATGATAACCTCAAATTACTACCAACTCCTTACTCCAAACCACCCTATAAATCTTCCTATAAACCTATTGAATCTTATTCAAAATTTGTCTACAATCCTACACCTTTGTCATATGCCAATCTTCCTTTACTTCCTAAACCACCTTTTAAACCAATAACTTCTTTCACAAAAACCTTGACAACCAAAGAAATAGCAGACAAAATAACAAGAGGGGAATGTCTAGGTCAATGAGAAATACTCCTCTTCACATAAATGTAAAACAAACAATTACCCGTCGAGCATCAGGGGTAAACCTGTAACCGGTTAGTAAAGCTCATCCCAAACCCGCCGGGCATTAGTCGGGTAATTACCCGTCGCGACCCATAGCTCGTGCGGGCTATGCAACCGCACAGGTCCCAAAAACGTTAGGGTGCCAAAATAAAAAAAAACTTCGTGATTTATTAACGATTTAAGTTCGAATCCAAGCATTTACTATCCTTTTCTTTTTGTGTATTGAACATAGAATTTATTGGGTAAGGACTAGAGAGGCCTATATGCACAACAACAAATATTCTTTCTTTCTTATTAGTTGTGCTAAACTGCAGTTGGTATCCTAATCTTTTCTCCATCTAGTTGCGTCATAATGGTAGTTTTAGTTGATCTATAGCGCGTACATATGTGGGAGGTAAGGTTGATTTTGTGTGCTTGATTGATATCGACCTATTCTCTGTGCACGAGCTGGACGTTATGATGGATACGCTACACCATGAAGTTGGTTTAGAGGCTATATCGATTACCATTTCTTACTTCAAGGTGGAGATTTAGATTTCGGCCTTCAAGCCCTAAGTAACGACTTTGATGTCTTGATGTTGACTCATTACAAAATATATATTAACTTAAGGGGTTCGCTATTTGAAAAGAAAAAAAAAGTTCGTTAAAACCCTTCACCTCCAAGTGTAAATCTTTTATTAAGTAGACTCGAGCTATAATAAAATTTGCCATTCCAAAACACATATAGTTGAGGAATAAAATAGCCATCACATTCAAATATAAACACTAAATTGGGTAATTATAATCATAACGAGTCAAAAACATTACTTCTTGATTTGGAGAGACTCAAAGCTTCGGAGCTGATCTTCTCGGCCACCCTTTGGGATGCGAGCAAGCCCCGTTGCTTTGGTCCCATAGCCAACTTGTGCTCTTGATGTGCGGGCCCCAATGCTCGACAAGATTCTGCTTGACCGGCCTTCTGTAGCTTCACCCGATGAGCCAGGTCTGGTTACCGATAGACCTGCATACTTTGATGAGCTCACATGTCGAGACGTTCTCACCTTTTCAGAATCGGCTTGCTGTAAACAATATTATCACGATAAATATTAAATAGATTTAGATCCAAATTTATTTTGGGCCAAAAAAATTTTCAGCCCAAATGGTAGAACCGAAAAAGTAGTTACGAATCCAAACTGAAAAGCGAAAGCAAACGGTTTTAGAAACTCAAAAACTGAATTTTTGGTTTTTGGTTCGGTTTGAACCCAAAACCAACCCATGCACACCCCTAAAACTAGCCCAAATGTCTTTTTAAATATATACTATCACATTGGTTTAGAATTATACAGGTTTTGTAAAGGCTCGGGCAATAGGCCCAAAGTGTTTTTTTAACACATAAAACCACCTAAATTATTTTATTTAAAATAATACAGTTTCTGTAAGGGGGCCTTTTTCGTAATCGTACTTGCTGAAAGATAAATCATTGAACAAGAAGTTATTCGGACCAACCCAACCATTTCAACCCATACCAAAATTACCAACCCACTAATCCATCCCCCGACCCACCCATATTTCCACCTCAAAATAATAACTTTACCACATCTTTTGAATGCTCATAACGACCACCGACTTCTGGATTTCTTCTCGACAATGCTTCCAACGCACGCGAATCTTGTCCACCTATTTAACAACACATGACAAATAAATATAATTGTATACGCGTAAGTATATATCAGTTAGGCATGTGAATGAACCGAAAAACACGAACAAAACAGGTTCGTGTACGTTCCTACAACTTTAATGGATCGAACACGAACAATTAAACGAGTGGAGTTTTCTTGTTAGTATTTGTTTATGCTAGTTCGTTAACAGTATAAACAAACAAAAATAATTGAACATAACTGAGCTAAAACCAATTAAAACTAAATGCGAACAACAACGTTTTCAACCTAAAAGGTTATTAAAAACTAGACTAAACTGCAATGGGCCTAAAAGTTTTATATAAATATAATCACGAATGTAAACAAACGAACTTAAAAAAACATACATAGTGAACATAAACGAACGTTCGAGACATGCTTTCATGCTGGATCGTCTTTAAATAAGTTAACATAACCGAACTTTTCGCCTAACGGTTCACTAAACGTTTGGTTCGTTTACATGCCTAATACCAATAAATTAAAACCTAAGTTATAAGCAAATACCCGAAACTCTTCCCGGCTTTTCAGTCGACGGTCCACCATTTAACCCTGAATTACCACTAATATGCTGAAAAAATTATACGGTATTAAAAAACAGCATGAATGTATAATTATAATAATAATGGTAATAATAATAAAGTATATGTGTGGTACGAACCCGCACTCTGGAGGTGGCACTTATTTGAGGATATTTCAATAAGCTCCAATCAAATACATAATCATATTGATAGCCTGACAAATACGAATATATACATATAAATACATAAGCACACACACATATAGACTAAATTAGTGATCAACGATGGATAAATTAATTAATAAATAAAGATTGTGGCGATCACCTTCGCGAATAAATAAGTCGCGGAAAAGCTTCTTCAAGTAAGAATAGGCCGGTTTATCTTCGAATCTTAACGATCGACAATAATGAAAGTATGAGACGAACTCGGATGGATATGATTTACATAGTACCTATAAAAACTTTTACAAATTAGATTCAAAATTCAAATCCAAACACCTGTTATATAGATGTACATATAAGCATAGTAGTATATGCATACGTAAGGTACTAAGGTGTGAATTTCTGACATGACACGAACCTAACACAAAATTTATAGGTTTGAGTTTAGTATGAATGGGTTCAGGCCAGTTTCAGTCGAAACCCGTTTAGCTAAATGTGTCAGGTTTGGGTCAGTTTTTCCCGTTTAGCTAAACGGGTCAGTTTCAGGTCCAACCTGCTTAGCTAATCGGGTCATGTTCCCATTAAGTTTTATTTGTATTTTCAAAATATGTTTTATCATTAACTGAATTGGTTGGGTATTGTATGCCAAAATTTAAAACTTAAAAGGGAAATTGGCATATAAGATTTTATAATAAAATTTAATTGTTTTATATACATTTGTATCATTCTTTTTAACTTAATTCTTAAGTATTTGTTATTTGATATTCCAAATAACAGTATTAATATGCAAAAGAAAAAAAAACAGAAAAAAAAGCAAAAAGAAAATCAGGTTTAACGTATTCGTGATATGTTTGACGTATTAATACGCAAAAAACTAAAATCAGGTTAAATGCGTTGTGTTCAGGTTAATATGCCTGACCACCCTGACATATTCATACGCAGAATTTTTTTTAAAAATCAGGTTAAACGGTCGTGTTTGGGTTCATATGTCTGACATGATTCTTGGGGTTTGTGTCGGGTTAGACCCGCCAACCTGCGAACACAACCCGCTTAACACGCCTAAATTCACAATACCTCTATTGAAGTAAACATTTTCTTCTCACTAATCCGGTCATATTTCTGTTTCTTGTTCCCTGCTTTCAGTCCTTGCCAAGGGAGGCTAATGCAAAAGCATGCACAGTATTAGATCGAAAATAAATAATAATAATAATAAAAAATAATAATAATAATAAAAATAATAATAAAAAGATTAAAAAGTGAAAAATAAATATAAAAAACTATCTACATACCTTCCTCTCATAAAATACATAAGAATATAACCGAGAGATTCAAGATCATCCCGCCTGCTTTGTTCCGCCGTAAATAGAAAAGGCGGTATTTTATATGGCATCAAAGCATAAAAAAGTATAAAAACTCATTTCTTATCAAAGTTATACTTGGAATAATAATGCAAGTTATAAAAATCACTTACCAACTCCAAGATGTGTGTTGATACTGCAATAGCGAGCTGTGCCTGTTAGATTCTTGTTTTCCCTGGTACAATTTCAAACGAGTTCTTAAAAAACAATTTTTTTTGTTTGAAACCATTAAAAATAAAAAAGTTGCCTTTTTAAGCATTACTTATAGACATTATTTGTTACACATAAACTCAAACTTTATTTATTTATTTTTCAGAACAGCTGCCTAAGCTCAATTAGCATCCAAATCAACTACTGGCAAAAAACAGGCTCATTTGGATGGGTTGGCGTATGAAAGTAATGAAACCAAAAAAAGAAACAAACATAAACAAAAAGGCCGACATAACCAAACCCAAACAAAAACCAACGGTTTGGTTTTATGTTTTTGTAAAAACCGAATTCTCGGTATGGTTTTGGTTTTTCCATCTAATTAGAACCAGAAAAACTGAACCAAATTTATAGGTTTTCATTTTTTGATTTTGAATGTTAAGTAATTTATAAAAACTTAATAAATAATGTAACCAAAATATTTAAGCCAAAATGTATTAATCAGATATTAATTAACAAAAATTAGGTTCAAAGTTATAAAACTAAAAAACTCATTATATGGGACTAACTCTTTTTTCAATATTACCAAAGCCCAAATGGTAAAACCAAACCAAAAGGACAGAAATAAAAACTAAAATACGCAAAAAATCGAATCTTTGATTAGGTTTGAACAACAAAAGGTATTATTTATTATAACACGGTTCTTATAACCATACTTAATACATAATATCATTTCGAAACCAAAAGTTAAAAACGGAAAAAAAGTGTTGGCAGGTCAAACCCGATACGGCCCATCTTAGACAGTTTGCCACCTCTAGACTATTATGGACCAACTGAAAAGTTACCTATATGGTATGTGTTTATGAGTTTGAAGATCCCTATACTTTTTCGCGAGCCCAAAATCAATCGCATACACCTTTCATAATTATAAAACAAAAACAAAACAAAACAAAATTTGATTAGCCTGCACAGAAATAAAAACTAAAATTTCCCAAGATTACCTGATTAGCCTTGCGACCAAGGCCCATAAGAAAATTGTCTGGCTTTAAGTCACGGTGAAGAAAACCTCTCTCATGCATGAACTCAACTCTGTTTAACTGTAACATCATAAACGTATTTAAGCAACGATTTATATATATTGAGGTATTTCACATTTTAATGAGGAGTGGCTATGATTCTATGAGCACTTACTAATTGATCCGCAAGCATTAGAACCGTTTTCAAGGATAACTTTCTATTGCAACTATTGAAATGACCTTCAAGACTTGGTCCAAGAAGGTCAATGACCATAATATTGTATTCTCCCTCGACTACGAACCACTTAAGATTTGGTATTCCCGCTTCAATAAAGAAAATGATTAAATTTATTAGAAAGGATGATTATTTTAGACAAATATGTAACCTCATGAAACGAATATGAATACATATTAGTAAATGTGTTGATTTCAACACATGTAATGAGTGCTTCGGGCTATGTTGTTATCTTTAACGGGTCAGATGGGTTAAAAGCACCTTACAAAAGCAGTGGGTAGAAACTTGCCAAAAGAGTACTTTTAGTTACTTATGTGCATGAAACCAAAATAACCAAACCCAATAAAAAACCAACGGTTTGGTTTTATGTTTTCGAAAAAAACGATTTTCAGGTTCGTTTTGGTTTTGTGTCAACCAAAAACCTAAAAAACAAAACCGAACTGATTGAAACGAACAGAATCGAAAAGGCTGATTTTTACTAATTTATAAGAAATTATTAACTGTCGTATCCCAAGAATTTAAGATCCAAATGTGTGATAGCCAATTAATCATTAATCAACAGAAAAAAATGGGCTCAGACTCATTATTTTTGGGTCATTTTTTCTTTCAGCCCAAAATTTTCTAGCCCAGATGGTAAAACAGAAAAGGACGAAATGAACCCATTGCGAAAAACGAAACCAAACGCTATCCTAAAACACTAAAACCGAAATTCGATTTTTTGCCTAACCGGCGTTTTGCCCACCACTTAATCAAATTCGAGAGTTCGGCAAAAGTTATTATGATCTTCGTTATCGATTAATTAAGTTTAAAAGAACCTAGAAAAGCGATTATTGAAAAAAATGTAAAAACAAAGCTACAAGAGAGATAAACTCACATCCTCCTTGGAAAAGTCTATATATTTTTGATTCATAATGAAGTTTAGGATGCCTTGTCTTAACGGATTCCTGTAAGGCGAAATAATAAAGAAGCATAAGCTAAGTGGAAGATTGTCATAGGGGTGTGCATAAAACTGAAAAAAACTGATCAATAACCGAAACAATCAAAACCAAACAAAAACCGTTGGTTTGGTTTTATGTTTTCGTAAAAACCGAATTTTCGGTTCGGCTTTACGTGCAATTAAAACCAAAAAACCAAACTGAATTTTATGTGTTTTCATTTTTAATTTTATGTAATTAATAAAAATTTTAAATTTTCGCCCAAAAATTTCAAGCCCAAATGTGAAAACTGAAAAAACTGAAATCATACATGAACCAGTTTCTAAAAGCTCAAAAACGGAAATTTCGCTTTTTGGCAGACCCATGCACCTCTAAGTATGCTACGAGTGGCGCACTTTTGAAAGCCAATGTTATGTTACACTTGTACACATTGCTTTAAATGTAATAGATAAAACGTTTTTGTAACCGCATGCTCCACTCCCTTTCTATATCCCATTATTACAAATTCACAAGATCAAAACAATCACACTCGTACAGCAACCTAACTTGATGAAGATAAATATACCGGCCAGTGGCCAATCAATACGAGGTTACTTGACCGGTTTTTAAATACAAAATAACACATTTTTTTTTGTGTTTTGTCAAGAAAAATGATTTCTTTGTAGGAAACAAAACAATGAACAAGAATAATGGAAGTCAATAATACCAATTTGACAGCTACTTCTTCACCAGTTTGAATATTGACACCTGCAATATCATCAAACAAGAATATGATCATCAACATAAACACACACACATTATTATATATTTATATATATAATATTTGCAATTAATACCTAAATAAAGTTCACCAAATGATCCACTCCCAATTTTCTTTCCAAGCTTAAACTTCCCACCAAAAACAAGATCCATAATTGCTTACTCAATCTTATATAAACACCTAATTAAACACCAATTAAGGTCTCCAGCATTGAACCCATTTCATCAAAATTAACCGAAATTCAAAATACCCAATTACAGGAAACACGAAAATTACCAAATCCTAATCTTGATTTTGACGAAAACTACATTTTAATTCTTGAACACCCTCTGAAATTCAACCCCAATTTCGTTGTATATTTTTATTGCAATGAAAGAGGATTGAGGAATCGGGAAAATGACAAGATTTTTATTGGGAAATATTAGTAATAATAATATGATTGATTTGTGGAAATAAGATAAATATTATGAATGAATTCGGTAATCTGGTATGAATTTAAGGTTATATTTGGTACGGGGGTAATGGAAGAATGGAATGGACTTGATAATATAATAGAATGGATTATTACCATTCTATTGTTAATTTTTACTTTTATCATTATTAATATTTTTATTAGTAATAATAATAAAAAATAAATAAATAATATTAATAATAAATGAATATTTATAATAAGTATTTTTAAGACCTCGTGCTGCAACGAGATCGTTAAACTGTATATGCGTTATGAAATGTTAACTCATATAATTTAAAAATAAAATGTATTGATAATGTAGTAATAGTTCTAATATAATAATAGTTATATTATAATATACAAAACGATAATGATAATATAATAACTATAATTAGAAAATAATAATAATAATATAATTATAATTTTATAATAGTAAAAATGATGTTGACTTTTTGACTTTTTCATTCCTTGAATGAATGAAAAAAAAACATCAATACCCAAAGGAATGAAAATCCTAAAAATGGAAGGAGTTTCATTCCATTTGGAATGATCCATTACATTCATGCATGGTAACCAAACATGTTTTTTTTTCATTCATTTGAAATGGCTTATTACATTCCACCTTCCATTCCTCCATAACAAACACTACCTAAATATTCGTGAGAAACTAAAGAAAAAGAACGATAAAGAAGAAAAGCAGGCGTCGATATTTTACTTTTTCCTCCCTCTTTTTCACCCTTCTTTTTTAACTTTTTCTATGTATTCGTTCTTGGTGAATACACTTTTTGTAAAATATCAATTACCCCCTAATCTTGTGAGTTATGACTCAACGAGTCATTTCATTTTGATAAACTCGGTCTTGCTAATGCTTTCGTGATTGTTGGCCCTATGATGATCCCTGCTTATGTGTTCCACTTTGATCTCTTTACACAATGCATTCTCGAATAAAGGGGTACTATTTACGTATATGTTCGTTCCTTATGTTAAAATTGGGTTCTTCTATTTGTGCTAGCTCAATTGATGTTTTCTGAAAAACATGCTTATAACGTAAACTAAAAACAGATTGTGAGTTCGCGGGTTTATAGACACTAGTAAATAATTCATTTTGTTATGCACATATGTAATTACAGTGAGCTCATAACCTGAAGAAACACTAACCGGACCCCGGGCAGATTACGGGTAACCTGGGGGTTAGATAGATGTTTCCCACGAAGGGTTAGGCCCGGTAAAGATGGTTCTTCTGATAACCTGCAAAACAGACACCGTGAGCTTGTCACTGAGAAGGGGGGGTTCCTCCTTGTGACCACCCTCCGGCGTGAGAATCAGACTAGATTGCTCTTTAAATATAAATGTATATTAAGAGATTGCTAGAGCAGATATCAGGTATAATATGATGATAATATGATAAGATGATGATGGTCATACCATTTGTGGTATTTATAGCCGAAGGTAGGTTTCCAAGGAGGTGTGGCCGGCTGCAATAGTATTCCTGTTCCACCAACAGTGGCCTACGCACGTGCCCTGCTGGTAGTTGGTGGGTAGGCAGCGGCTGATAGTGACCAGGCCTACTGTGTACTATTCCTTTTCCACCAACTGCCGGCTATGCACGTGGTATGACAGGAGTTGGTGAGTAGGCAGCGGCTAATAGTGACATACAGTACAGGAGCATGCTGCTCGCCATACTGTTGTCAATAAGCTGTCGTATCTTTAGTCAGATCTTTTGCCCATACCTCGTCAGGTACAGTACAGAAGATCTTCCCGTATCGTACGGACTGGCTTATTTGGGCGGGAGTATTCCCCCTCCCGCCCTTGTGCGGGATTGTTCCCGGCTTTGCTCGTTCCTTCAGGTGACACTGAGTGATTGAGAGCTAAGTGCCTTGTGCGTGTAGCCTTGCTGCGCGGGTGGCCTTCCCTGATGGCTTGTATCCGCAACTGCGGGAACAGGCAGAGTCCTTCACCATTGGGAGGCATTTCCTGCGGGAACAGCTTGCGTACTGCGCGTAAGGACGTCACGTCTCTGAGCATGGTTGGTCCTGCGGATCCAGTTGGTTTCTGCGCAGACGTCCCTTTTCAAGGTGAGTCTTGCGGGTCCAACTGGGCTCTGCTGGGACCTACCTCTTCAAGTCCCCCCAGTCCAATGTTCTTCTCATGAGTGTTTAATAAAGTGAGGTGAACTTTTGGACTTAAGCAAAGGGTTTTGAAAAGGGTTTTTTAAGGTTTTCCATGGGGATTCTTCCCGCGGAAGTCCTTGTCACTTGCAGAAATTCTCGACTTTCCTGCTTGATCTTTGGGTATGATGCGGGTAGGTCTGTAACCTCTTCGTAAGTCAGGAGCGTTGAGTCCCACTTGTGTGGATTCTCCATGAGGTTTTGGTAGTTTTGAACATAGTGATCAATTATGTTAAAACCACCAATTCCATCCTGGAGCTTCAAACAATGTAGTTCTCGACGTTCCCGCTATGCGGGGATGTTATTTCCGTTTCCGCAAGCATTGGCCAGAAGATCCTTCTTGGTTTCAATTCCCTGCGGAGCGCTAGGTATGTGAAGGGTTTTGCCTTAACACTGTACCCGCGCTCGTCTTACGGTTACTTTACTTCCAAGGTATTCCTGGCGTCAATTCCCTGCGGGTGCTAGGTATGTGAAGGGTTTTGCCTTAACACTGTACCCGCACCCGTCTTATAGTTACTTGGTTGCCGAGGTATTCTTGGCTTCAATTCCCTGCGGGTGCTAGGTATGTGAAGGGTTTTGCCTTTACACTGTACCCGCATCCGTCTTACGGTTACTTGGTTGCCAAGTTATTCTTGGCTTCAATTCCCTGCGGGTGCTAGGTATGTGAAGGGTTTTGCCTTAACACTGTACCCGCATCCGTCTTACGGTTACTTGGTTGCCAAGTTATTATTGGCTTCAATTCCCTGCGGGTGCTAGGTATGTGAAGGGTTTTGCCTTAACACTGTACCCACATCCGTCTTACGGTTACTTGGTTGCCAAGTTATTCTTGGCTTCAATTCCCTGCGGGTGCTAGGTATGTGAAGGGTTTTGCCTTAACACTGTACCCGCATCCGTCTTACGGTTACTTGGTTGCCAAGGTAAGGGGTATTTTCCCGCTTACTTTTGAATCTTTTTGAATTTTGAAATTCGAAGAGTTGGTGAGGATAAGAACAGTCCAAACCTCTGAAACGTCGTGCGACGGTTTCTTTTGACTGTGTCAGGACGTGCAGGAAGTTATGGTGACGTGACAGTACATGGTCATTCCAGACGCTTTTTCAGGCGCGTGGGCGAGATTTTTCGGGCGCGTGGCCGCGAAATTAATGGTACGCGTCCTTTCAACAGCTGTTGCCAGCTTGCTTTTTGCCACGTGTCATAGTTTCATTGCACCTTCGATTTCTCTCTCTTCCGCATTAAATGCATCGCATTAATTGCGATTAGTATATAAAGGGGGAGAGGGTTTTTTGTAATCCACACTTTCACTCTTCTCTTCATCTTTAGAACGATTTCCGGCGAATACTCATCTTTCAGTCGAGCATTCTCTTGAAATCGTTTTCTTCTTTCTTTTGCAAGATGTCGTCTCGTGATCTCGAATCTACAGCCGATGACAAGAGTACTGCTGGCGAGTGCCAGTGTGCTCTGCCTGTCGATCTGTATCAGTACGTCGTCAGGAAGTTCATGCTCGAGTCTCTCGAGCCTGAGTTTCCTGAACCCCATCAGACGGTGTACGATGCCCCCAGAGGCAAGATCGGGGTATATGCTGCATTCTTTGTTTATGGGAATCTTAGGTTCCCATTGACAAAGTTTGTTTTCCGTGTCCTGGAGAGGCACGGTGTGCACCTGACCGAGGTGCACCCGATGGCGATTGCCAAGATTCGGCACTTCGAGTGGGTGTGCCGGATTCTGGGCATTGAGCCCTATGTTGACCGCCTGATGACCTTCTACTCTTGGAGGTGCATCCAGGGGTGGTATACATTGATAACCCGGATTAAGGGTTTGAAGATCTGCGCAACCGAGCGCAGTCTTCGCTCGTGGAAGCGGGAGTTCTTCTACATCTCCGCTCGCGCCATCCCCCTTGCCATGAAATTCAAGAACGGGCAAGCACTTCCCAGCCTTCACGCCTCCAACTACGAGGAGGCGGAATGGTTTTCGAAGATATCCCGAGTCCAATCTCCGGTTTACCGGTTTGCGGAGTCCGGGATGGTGATGCTGGGGATGAGCCGGGTGTGGAAGGAGGCGGATGCGCAAAAGATCCCAATCGTCCTTGAATACGGTTCGAACTCTGTTCCTTACGGTATGCTCTGTTTCTTTTTGTTGATTTAGAATCTCTTCTAACTTTTTTCCTGTTTATTTCAGAGGGGAACGACTTGCAGTCGCTCCTGAACCCGCGGGAGGCTGACGGTCCCGCTCGGATGGGTACTCGCGCTCTAGACGAGAACGAGTTGCCCATCCTAGAACAAACGGCGGATCGGTTCGTGGAGGTCTATCCGCTAGGCCACGAGATCCTTAGCGCCAGGCGGCCAGGTAAGGCGCTATTCAACCCTCGACCCCTTAATGTTGAAACCTCTGCTGGAATTCCTTTAATCGTATGTTCTGATGAGGAATCCGCAGATGGTCCTCCGTTGGTGCGGAAGAAGAAGGCTACCGGCGGGAAGGGGAAGGAGAAGGTGGCCCCCACTGCCGATCCGGTGCCTCGGTCTGATTCGGAGACCGAGAGCGAAGAGGTGGCGGGGAATCCCGGTGGTGATAAGACCACCGCTCCGGAGGCTGCGACTGTCACCTCCGGAGAGCCCAAGAAGACGACGGTGAGCGGCGCAAAGAGGCCGGCTCCATCGGGTTCGTCCCCGCCTCTCCGTACCTTTAGGCTCAAGAAAACCCGTAAGTACGAACTTCCTTTATCTTTTAACTTCATAGTTTTCCATCATTAATACTTATCTTCTTTACGCAGGCGTGGATGTTGACGCATTCCAGGGTGGAGCGCAGAGGAGTACCTCTCCGCCAATGACGGTAGGCTTGGTCAGCCTACCTGAGGCGACAACCCAGGCGCCTGCGCCTGCTTCCGCTGGTTCAGTTGCTCACTCCTTTGAGACGACTGTTCCAGCTGTGATGACGTCACCGCCGGCTGTGAGTGCTGTTTTTACCGCATCTTTCACCGAGCCGGCGGTTACTTTTGCTGCGGATTCCGCGGCGGCGACCGCGGCGGCTTATACCATGCCTCCGTCATCGGCAACGATGGCCGAACCTTCAGGTATGCATGGGGCTTATCGCCAACCTCTGCCTCCTTCCCATCTGCCTGACCTTTTGGATCGATTTCCCTTGGGTTCAGGTGATGGGTTTGGCGGCTATCGGCATGTTATTGACCCTACATGTGCGTAGGGTTCTTTTGGCCCATTTTATATATTTTTTTATCATCTTTTCCTAACTGCTTTATGTTTTTTGCAGTGTCGGATTCCAATGAAGTGTATGTTCCACGATGGAACATTCGCCGAGGAACAACCCTTCGCACCCCTGTGGAGTGCGTGGAGTGGGCTCGTCACGCTGCTCCCAGTGGTGTGTTGGGGGAAGCCATGGCTAGCTACCAAGAGGGTAGGCTAACCAATGAGCTTCGGGTTCTCCTGGCCCGGATGCAGCCGCGCGTCGAGCTGCTTTGTCGTGAAAACGACAAGTTAAAAGCAGCTCGCATTAAAGTAGCTCAGGCGCGGGCTGTCCGGGAGGAGAACCAAAGGCTTACCGCAGCTGCTGCGGAAAAGGAGAAGGCCTTCAAGGCCCTCGAGGTTGAAGTTCAGGCCCGGCTCGAGGCCCGTTCCAAGGCTGCCCAAGCTGTTAATGAACAGCTTCGGCTGGCTAAGGAAACTGCAGGGAACGCAACCGAGAGGGCCACCAAGGCTGAAGCTGTTGCTGAGCCTCTACGCGTGGAGAATGAAGAGCTTAAAGCCAAATTAGAGGCTCTCCAGCAGGCTCTTGATGCCTTGGCGATGGAAGACGCCAAAAAGCTCCAGGAGATCTTGGACCAGAGGGGGGTGCTTGACCATACTGAGCGGAAGCTAAAGGGCGTCGAAGAGGCTGCGGCTAAAGAAGTGTTGCTTGCCAACCTCAACAAGAGTGAAGCCGAACGCGCCCATAACGAAGCTCAAGCTGCCCTCCAAGAAGCTCTGGTTGCCAAGGAATGGCTTCTTCGGGAAGCGTTGTCTCAGGTATGCTTTTCATGTCTTTACGCTTTTCTTTGTAAATAGAAAAGGTTCTGATATTTGTATATTTTCTTGTAGGTTGTGCATCGAGTCTTTGCTGATACGTCTTATGACGATGCTATGAGCGCAGCCCTCAACGCTTCTCACGAGGATGGGGAAAAGGCCGGCTTCCTGCTTGGTCTAGGGTTCGTTGAGAAAGGCATCCCGCCTTCCAACTTCCCTTTGTATAATGTAGATACTGAAGCTGTATACGACCAAGCAGTGAATCAGTACGCCGCCTTCCCGCATCCGGTGGTGGAGAAGGTGAATCAAGTTGCTGCTGCTGATGATGGGTTAGCTATCCTTAAAGCTTTCCTTGAACTGCCACGATCTACTGATGGTGCTGGTCCAAGTGGAAGTGGCCCTGAAGCTTGATCCTGAAGATCCCTTCCCACTGCTAGGATAGATTTATCTTGTATAGATTTATTTTCTTGTAGGCGGGTAGTTACCCGGCCATTTTTGTAATGAATCATTGTGAAATATAAATCTTTGTGCGGGTAAGACCGCTACTTTCTCTGGATTCCTTGCTTTATAAACGTTATGACTTGCATACTTTAATTTAAATTAGCAATTTTCCAAGTGTAGGATAAGTTAACCTTTGAACGTGGTAGATAATAGGTTGAAGTTTTGCTTCCTCTTTCGTGATTGTGCGGGTAGGACCGTCACTTGCACTTAGTAGGATGGCTAAACTTTACCTACATCTGACCTGCGTGGAGGTTTTCCTCATCTTTTTTGAAATTTCTAAGTGTTTAGGATAAGTTAACCTTTGAACGTGGTAGATAATAGGTTGAAGTTTTGCTTCCTCTTTCGTGATTGTGCGGGTAGGACCGTCACTTGCACTTAGTAGGATGGCTAAACTTTACCTATATCTGACCTGCGTGTAGGTTTTCCTCATCCTTTTGTTAGAAATCTGTTTTGAATAAGTTAACCGTTCGACGCGCGGTTGTCAATAGGTTAGTGTTCAGTTTCCTCTCATGATTCATGCGGATAGACCGGCACTTTCATTTAGTAGGATGACTGAACTTCTCCCCTTCAACTGACCTGCGTGAAGGTTTGCCGTTTTTTGGGTTCATGCGGGTTTTGCCGCCTTCCCCACGCAACGACTTTCCACGTAATTATGCGGTGAAAACCGGCATATCCGTGTTGAATAAATTAACCATTCGACGCGCGGTTGTTAATAGGTTAGTGTTCAGTTTCCTCTATCATGATTCATTCGGATAGACCGTCACTTTCATTTAGTAGGATGACTGAACTTTTCCCCTTCAACTGACCTGCGTGAAGGTTTGCCGTTTTTTGGGTTTATGCGGGTTTTGCCGCCTTCCCCATGCAACGACTTTTCACGTAATTATGCGGTGAAAACCGGCATATTAGTGTTGATAGTTCATATAGTATAAATATAAAATCATCAGCGTCGATGTTCTAAGGAGAATCATTTCCATTAGAAGTGGCTCTTGGCCTTTTCTTTACAAATTTGGAATTTATCTACATGCAAACTGTGTAATTGAGCTCCCTTCCATGTTGTTGGGATGGGAGTGCCATCGAGCCGATACGCACCTGGTTCGGGATCTCGTTCTTTACGCAGCATGTAGTCTCCATATTGAAGCTGGAATTTTTATTCGTGTTTTCCCCAGCTGGGGTTCTACACGCATCAGCTTGCTCAGCGTTCATTGCGCCACGAGGTGCGCGAGCGTCCCATCTCTGACAAATGCTTCGACCATGTCCTTCACGTCTGTGCATTCTTCAGTGTTGTGGCCTTTTGTCCTGTGAAAGTCACAGTATTTGCTCCGATCAGCATTGGGACGATGTCGGATTATTGGAGGCTTTGGCCATGGGAGCTCCTCAGTGGCGAATATCTCGGTTACGCTTTTGGTGAGCGGCGTCCATCTGGAGTTCTGGTTCGACTGTACGTTACCCCTTCCGCCTAACCGATGTTGCAAGCCGGATGAGGTGTCAAAGTTTACCCTTGACTGCCAAATGCCTAGCTTCCGCTTTTTGTTTAATCGGGCGGTAAGGACGTTGTCTTCTCTTGTTTTCTGGGTGTAGAGGTTTGTGCTCTGTGGGAGATCTCTACCCAGTTGCTTCTCCGTTTCCGCAAAGCTTTTAGCTGCTGTCATGATGGCATCCCATGTGGATGGCATGCCATCTTTACCCGTTAAGGTGCGGATAAGCTCTGGGTCGTTCGCGCCCTGAATAAAAGCAGCGCGAACAAGATCTTCGCTAATGTTACCCAGACTTAGCTTCTTCGAGTTGAAGCGAGTGATGAAGTCTAGCAAAGATTCATCTTCCTCTCGAATGCATTTGATGATTGTCCATTGCTCCTCGGTATACTTTCTTTGCTGGCTGAAGTGTTGGCTAAACTTCTGTTGGAAGTCTGCCCAGTCGTAGATGTGGTTGACCGGTAGACGATCGAACCACGCTCTAGCAGCCCCCACAAGCGTCATTTGGAACATGTAACACCACGTAGGTTCCGTCCAACTACTAACGGTTGCCCCCGCTATGAATCTGTTCAAATGATCATCTGGGTCAGATATACCATCATATGTGCCTATGCTGGACATTTTTTTGGCACTTTTTGGGGCAATTGCTTCCGCAATGTCCCTTGCAAATTTGGACGTTCCCGCATTTGCAACGTTTGGTCTGAATGTTTTGGAGAAGTCACGTGGACTTCCACCTGTGTTTTTTGGTTTGAAGGCTTCTCCAAAATGCCTTCTCGGTTGGGAGTCTGTTTCCTTACGCTTCCCTTTTGCCCTATGGCGAGGGTTCGCGTCGGTGTCGGATTCCTCCGAGTCATCGTCCAAGTATTCTTCGAATTCGTCAGCCTGTTGGACGGAACGCAAGCGTTCATCCAACTCAGCTTGGAATTCCTTTTGACGTGCCTCCGCCCATGCCTTAACTTCATCGAGTGTTTGGCGGGGGAGTCTTGTTCGTTTCTCTAACTGGGTATCGGTGAATCCCAGTGAGCGATTATTTACTGCACTTGCCCCAGCTTGGGTAACTGGGGTAGTGTTCGTAAAATTTACTTCACTTGCCCCGGCTTGGGTAACCGGGGTAGTGTTTGTAAAAACTGTGTAGCCGGTATTCCCCCCAGTAGCTGGGGTTGTGGTTACCGGAGTTTCTTTAACCATCTTTCCAGAAGTTTGAAAAAACTGGAGAAAAATGAAGTTCTAGCTTTATGCACGGATGGCGCCAATGATGATAATATAATAACTATAATTAGAAAATAATAATAATAATATAATTATAATTTTATAATAGTAAAAATGATGTTGACTTTTTGACTTTTTCATTCCTTGAATGAATGAAAAAAAAACATCCATACCCAAAGGAATGAAAATCCTAAAAATGGAAGGAGTTTCATTCCATTTGGAATGATCCATTACATTCATGCATGGTAACCAAACATGTTTTTTTTTCATTCATTTGAAATGGCTTATTACATTCCATCTTCCATTCCTCCATAACAAACACTACCTAAATATTCGTGAGAAACTAAAGAAAAAGAACGATAAAGAAGAAAAGCAGGCGTCGATATTTTACTTTTTCCTCCCTCTTTTTCACCCTTCTTTTTTAACTTTTTCTATGTATTCGTTCTTGGTGAATACACTTTTTGTAAAATATCAATTACCCCCTAATCTTGTGAGTTGTGACTCAACGAGTCATTTCATTTTGATAAACTCGGTCTTGCTAATGCTTTCGTGATTGTTGGCCCTATGATGATCCCTGCTTATGTGTTCCACTTTGATCTCTTTACACAATGCATTCTCGAATAAAGGGGTACTATTTACGTATATGTTCGTTCCTTATGTTAAAATTGGGTTCTTCTATTTGTGCTAGCTCAATTGATGTTTTCTGAAAAACATGCTTATAACGTAAACTAAAAACAGATTGTGAGTTCGCGGGTTTATAGACACTAGTAAATAATTCATTTTGTTATGCACATATGTAATTACAGTGAGCTCATAACCAAACATTGACTTTCTTGTATGTCTCAAATCAGTCTTATCACGTAACATTAATAATAATGGATGATATGCGTTCATCTGACACAAGTGTTAAAGTTGGCGTGACCAACCATGAAAGGGGTGTCAACACAAATAGTACTACTATTAATATATTCACGACCTAATTTCAAGTTAAATGGTTATGTAATTGTGGGAACGTGCGATCTTAAGTGTAATAATATTTCAAACTCAATTATCAATATTCATGAACAAATGCATAAGATTAACTTGCTTTACCCCCCCGAAAGCAATCATGTAAAAGTGGGGTAGCGAAAACTAACTTGTTAACAAGGTTGATATGTCACGAATTCCGCAAAGTTGTCTGCAGCATGTTAGGTCTTACTTGAGTCATAAGATGCAAGTAGACACTCGTGAGATATATGGATCAAACCCTAATGCAATAATGGTGATTAAAATGACGGGTTTTCCAAGACTTGATGACATAACGACTTACAAAAGGATTATCTAATTAAGACTTGTACAGACGCTTGTTGTATGATTAAGTTTATAATGCTTTGATGAGGTTGGAGTTTGTATTTGCAAATGAGCTAACAATGTGGTTGTATATCTAACTATTTTAAGTGTTCAGTATTGCATAAAACAGTATTTTTAGCGTTTGAAAACTAGTTAAGTTGTTGGTTAACAAAAACAATTAGATCTTTTAAAACACGTTCATAACTCATTATATGATTAACGACCATTGTGTTAGGTAAATGTCATAGATTATTGGAGTCTTTAACATATTTTTATGATTTTTAGCGTTTAAAAACTAGTTATGGGGGTTAATCCGTATGTCAACACTCAACACATCACTCGTTTATATTAAGATAGCTTGTTTTCATGTACGGATGAAAGCGGAAACCCTCATGTCGATAATTCCAAACCATGGTTTTAATACTTCAAAAGTCAAAGCAATTTAAGAACAACAATATAAGCAATCATTTCACATATATATGGGGATGACCATTTGGTTTCGAGTACTGGTAATGCAGCCATAGATATTCGATACAATATACAATATTCATTTTTCAAGAAATCCGGTATCGGTATTTTTCGTATAGGTACGCCACCAACACCATATAGAAATGAGCATTTTGTAACAAGTACCGAAACCACACCATTAGATTTGGTACGTTATTCAATACCCACTTTTCTAGAAATTCCAATATATAGTTAATTAGTATTTCGACCCCCCGCAACAAGCTATAGCCGATGGTCAAATTTTGGCGATCAAGTTGATCAAGTGAAACACCTGTTCAAAAGGTGTCAACAACAGTTAAAAGCCAAGATGATATTTCCAAATCCATCTTTGCCAACCTGAAACAATACAACACACACAAAACAACTACAAATAGATACAACACAGTGAACACACATCCGAAACCAAATGGGCTGTTATAAACCAACCTAATGGTAAAGCAAATAGCCTCATATTTGGTTTATCAATCCACACTCCCAATTGCTAGTTGCTACTGCTTCATATACATTTCATATAAAATGTGTCTAACATCTAGTACAAAATCCACAATCCCAATAGTTTATTTGTGCATGGATTTAGGTTTAAAAATAATCACTTAATGCTTGCATAAGTTTACAATAAACTAAGATAGTAAAATATGGTCATGGTCTATAAAATAATGAAATGGACACCTTAGCGATAAAACTTTCTCACGATCCTAATTGGATTACTTCATACAACACCCAAAAAAAACGTATTGTTTAAAGTTGATTGATGACCGCTAGTTGCAATCAAGCTGCGCATTGCGCGCGGGAATCAATCAGTATTGGTTCGATTGGTTACATTATCATCTCGTTACGATATCAGCCTAACACAACTCAAGAAAAAATAAATAATTGGAGAAAATTAGAACCACAAAATCTATGTATTTAGTCATTCAACTGAAAATAGAATACTAACAAAGGTATGCATACTTTAAGTCTTATGTTCTAACTTGTAAAAACAAACACATCTTATCAATTTATCTATTATATTGGGACCATATTCGTTTCTGGGATGAAATCGTACACTCCAATAATGTTCTCGATGCTTAGCAACACAACGATGAACCATTCCAAGAGACACGACTTTTGATTTTGGAGGGCTTATTAACCGAGTCCAACTTCACCAATAATTGACCCGTACATACATAAAACTGTAAAAGTAATCGAGTGGTGCTTTTTTGTTACTATGAGTATATGTAGTTGAAAAATTAGCAGGTACAGAATACTTAAGATTCCTAAAGTCAGCATTCAATCAGATACCATATCAAGCACTCAAAAAACTAAACATGTAAATCAAACAATTCCCCAAATTAAACCTTAATTGTCCACAAATTAAGCCACTAAATTAGAGCATTCCCTAAATTAAGCAGAAAGGAAAACAAAACCTGATTTGTTTACAAATACACGTTCTGGGACGAAGGAAAACAGAGAAGAGCAGGCATCATTTATATGACAAACGAATCAAAGAAGAAAAATACATACCGCCAGTAAATCGCGGAAAACACATAGCAAACAAGGCACCTTTTCTGTCTTTCTTTCTCTGTCAACGAATCGTCTAGTTCTCTCGATTAGAAAACTCAGCGATAGAGTAATAGATGTGTAGAGATTGATGAAACCCTAAACTTAATGAGAACAGGCACAACGGAGTAGAATGGTGGAGGAACCTGATCGGAAAATAAGAGCGGTGGCAGGCTGGAAGCATAACTTCCTGTACTCGGTTTCCAGTGGGTATTAATATAATGAAAAAAAGCCTACACAAAGCATAAGTTACAACCCCGTTAAGCCTTAATGAGAAGAAACAGTAAATATGTGAGTTGAGAGTTTCTTGTTATTTAATATATATAATAACTAGATTTTATCCCCTTGTTATTTAACTTTTTCGTTTTCAATATTTATATATGTCTATTTGGATTTTAATTGTATTTATTGTAAGAAAGTTAATAATTAATATACTTGAGGTTTGATGATTAAATGGTTTCACAAATAGATGATAAGTTATAATCCGGTTTAAAAGCTATCTGGGTTTGGTGATACTCATTACCCGTTTATTTTATTTATTATAAAATTATTTCTTAATTATAAATAATATCTTTTTTTAAATAAAATAGGATATTAATTTTTAGTATGTCCCTATTTTATAGGATTTTCATATCAAATATTTTATGAGATTAATTTTTAATATAATGAAATGGTATAGTACCTTCGTGAATTCGGGTCAAATACGTGAGAAATCTTCATTTACAAATAAAGTAATCTGATGGCTTGAGAGAGTGGTTGTTTTATATTTTTCATTTTTTAATATTTATTTTTGAGATTTTAATTTTCTTTATTATAAAAAAGTTAATAATATACTTAGGGTTTGATGATAAAAGAGTTTCATAAATAAATCATATGTTATAACCTGTTTAAAAGCTATCTGAATTTGGTGATCTATGACCCGCTTATGTTTTTTACTATAAAATCGTTTATTAATTATAAATAATATCTTTTTCTTTTTAAATTGGATATTAAATTTTAGTATATCCCTATTTTATAGGATTTTCACATCAAATAATCGGTAAGGTTAATTTTTAATTTAATGAGATGTTATAACCCGTTTAAGAGCTGTCTGGTTTTGGTAAGACCCATACCCATAATTTGGGTTAAATCAATGAGATGCCTCCATTTAAAAATTAAACAATATGGTGGCTTCCATAAAATGGGGGGAGCGACCAAATCGCGACACCTAGGATTTTAGGGTTTTGGTTTATATATATTACTAGATTTTACCCCCCGTATTACGGGGGTTGCTTTACATTATTCATTTTTAATATTTATAAATGTATATTTGGATTTTAATTTTATTTCTCGCAAGAAAGTTAATAATTAATATACTTAAGGTTTGATGATAAAATGGTTTCACAAATAAATTATACGTTATAATCCGGTTTAAAAGCTATCTGGGTTTGGTGATACCCATTACCCGTTTATTTTTTTATTATAAAATTATTTCTTAATTATTAATAATATCTTTTTTTAAAATAAAATAGGATATTAATTTTTAGTATATCCCTATTTTATAGGATTTTCATATCAAATATTGCATGAGATTAATTTTTAATATAATGAGATGTTATAACCTGTTTAAGAGCTATCTGGTTTTGGTGAGACATTTACCTATGAATTCAGGTCAAATGCGTGAGAAATCTTCATTTACAAATAAAACAATCTGATGGCTTAAGAGAATGGTTGTTTAACATTTTTCGTTTTTTAATATTTATTTTTTGGATTTTAATTTTCTTTATTGTAAGAAAGTTAATAATATACTTATGGTTTGATGATGAAAGGGTTTCATAAATAAATGATATGTTATAACCCGTTTACAAGCTATCTGGAATTGGTGACCCATGACCCGCTTATGTTTTTTTACTATAAAATTGTTTATTAATTATAAATAATATCTTTTTCTTTTTAAATTGGATATTAAATTTTATTATATCCCTATTTTATAGGATTTTCATATCAAATAAAATTTTTAATTTAATGAGATGTTATAACCCGTTTAAGAGTTATCTGAAATTGGTAAGACCCACACCCATGAATTTGGGTTAAATCAATGAGAGACCTCTATTTAAAAATTAAATAATGTGGTGCCTTCCATAAAAGGAGGGAGCATTCCATAAAAGGAGGGAGTAACCACATCACGACACATAGGATTTCAGGGGTTTCGTTTATATATTATTATGGATAGATAGATTTCCCAAACAAGGCAAGGCAGGGGTAGAAACGTAAATTCCACGGTCTTGTCACTTGTGTGTTACTTCATTCATCATCATTCAACTGGTGTGGTCTCGCATTTGCCGTTACTTCACCGGCGATCAAATTCGTAGTATCTCAAACAAAACACCTCCATAATATTATTTATTCTTCATGGCATATAACATATACATTGCTGACTTACTTCGCAATTCGTTGTTTTTTTACAGGCAATGGCGACGAAATTAGGATTTGCCGTTTTATTACTAGCAGTGGTATCGATCTGTGACGCGGCTGCAATATTCAATCCGATCTCTGAATCTCACCGCTCTGCTGCATTGGAATTGTTTTCTCCTTCCGCTGGATCATTTTCCAGGTTACCTAAACCCTAACGACTAATTGCATGTTATTATTATTATTATTTATATTTGATTCAACAGTTTATTAGGTTTAATTTAGCTGGTAGATGTACAAGTTAATGATATGCAATTTGTTATGTATTAGCATGTTCAATTGGTCATATGCTTGATTAGCTGGTTGATGCATTGCCTATTTTCTTATCTTATTATGTAATTGAGTGAAATCTGAAAATTGTTCTGCAATATCTCTCCTTTGTATGCTTTTCTGTCTATCATGCAATGCAATATTGTTTGATAAAATATCTTCCTTTTGAAAATTGAAACAGACTCTCTCATTGGTTCTATGCCATCTAGTTAACTATACTAAAGGTTATATGTTATACCAATACGTGTCTAGTTTGATTGATTTTTAGGGTTTTATATTTTTAGTATCGTTTTCTAGACATATGATTCGGTTTTATTTGATTCAGTTTGGAAGAAGCATTTGAAGCTTTAAGGACATTTGAGGTTCTTGGAATAGAAATAAAGCCTGATTTAAAGGATTCCACTTGTAAAACTGTGGTGGATGCTCTTTCTTCAGGATCACCAAAGGATTTTTACCATGCACTACGAGTCAGTTCGGTATTAAAATGCAAGATCAGTAGAGAAGCTCTAAGGGTATGCCTATTTTTATTCTGAATAAAGTTATTTAAGTCATACTTGGGAAAGTCACTAGCATATATCTTTTTCAAATAGGCTTGTAAGTTGTGAACGAATTGAACGTTTAGTGAACCGTTTGGTGGGAAGTTTGTTTATGCTTGTTTTTTTTGAATAAGTAGACGGACTTGAACCAAACTTTTCGTTCATTTAGTTATAGGAACGAACATGAACACTTGTCTTGCTCTTTCATTTAAATTCTTTTATGTTTGTTTGCTTACGTTCATTTATGTTCGTTAATTTACATGCGTGTAAGCTCGTTTGGTTACATTTGTTAATATCTTCATTCAAAATTTTTAGGCCCATTACAATTTAGTCTAGTTTAAACATCTTGTTAAACCCCAACATTGTTGTTCATGTTCACTTTTAATTAGCTTTAGCTCACACTCGTTCATCTACGTTCGTTTATGTTTGTGAATTGTTCGCTTGTACTGTTAACAAACGAACATAAGCGAACACGGACACTTTCATTGTTTTAACGAACAAACACAAGCAAGAAAATCTTGTTCCTTGACTCCATTACTTGTTTATGTTTGATCGTTTTTTTGGTTAAAGTTAAAACGAACGAACACGAACATGCTCTGTTCTTGTTAGTTCAACTCAATTACAAGCCTATTTCCAGAGTTAGAGTTATAAATGTAATTGGTTACACATTTCTGTTCAGAATTACAGTTGTAAATGCCATTAATAACTTTTTACGTTTGTAGGGTGTTGCATTAAGGCTTAAAGATTCCATCAAAGACGCAAAGTCGCTTCTGGATTTTCATTATTCAATAGGAGGTTTAGTACTAATCAAGGTATGTAGTTTTACAACAAATTCAAGATCTTGTTTCTTTAGTGGGATGCTCTTCATGACTTCATGTATTTTTGTGTGACACAATTTCATTTTAATCAATGACGCAGGATCTAACTTCTGAAGTTGATGTGCTTCTTGAGGATTCCGATGGAATTTTTAATCTTTAAAGGTTGGTTTCTATATTATATGTTCTAGAAGTTTCTAGAGCATTCTCTCTCCCCTTCAAACACTTTTAGAATCTTCTTTTATTATTTCTAAGTAAATATCTTCAGTGAGTTGACATCAAATGGTTTTATTACTTGTTAGGATCTCAGACAGAGTGATGGAAAGTGGCGTTACAGCTCTAACAATCCTGAGTCAAGTACTTATGCAGCCGGTAAGCGTTTTTCACTTAATGGGACTGGTAGACACCTGTAAACGAACCAAATGTTCAGTTAACCGCTCAGCGGGAAGTTTATTTATATAAACGAACAAGCATGAACACAAGTTTTTGTGCATTTAGTTAAATGAACGAACATGAACACATGCTTCTTTCATTCATTTATGTTTGTGAATATTTGTTCATTTAAATTTGTATATGCCTATCCGTTCTTTACGTTCGTTTATGTTAGTTAGTTTTAGTTTGTTTCTATATCTATTCATTTAAATTGTTTAGGCATATTACAATTTAGTCTAGTTTATGAAATTTAATATATTCGACGGTTTAGTTTATGAAATTTAAATATCAATCGTTACAATTTAGTCTAGTTTTATTATTCTTTTAAGCTCAACAAATTGATGTTCACGTCCGTTTATGATCGTTCACCTATGTTCAGTTTTGTTCTTCCGTTTATGTTCATTTGTGTTCGTTTATGTTGGCGAACCCGTTCGACTATTAACGAACACATTCAGTTTCTGAACGAATGGAGACGAACAAGAAACCTCATTTGTTTAGTTGTTTGTGTCTGATCGTTTGCTTGGTTATTCATTTACATGCCTACTGGTATCTTATGGTTATTGTGATACTTGATTTTATCATATCGGGATGTCTTTCATTTCTTTGACTTTCAAAATCTTGTTAGCCACTTGTGGTTAGTCTTTAGAGGGTTGTTTTATTTAATGGCACTGATTTACTATCTTTCTTTGACTCAGGAGTAGCACTTGAAACACTTGCTGGCATTATTACTTTGAAGTCTTCAGACATTGATGGCAATCTGGTAATTTAATTACATATTCTGGTCTATATGATAGTTAATACCAAGTTTATTTACTTTTAAAGAATGTAGCTGGTTGTCTTTTGCTAAAGTCTACTACATAATTTCTGAAATATTTGACAATTTTAAGCTGTTTGGCTTTTGGTCAACTTTATTGTTTACTGATCATATCATTGATTGTTGAATAAACGTTCTCGTTTTTGTTTAATTATCATCTACTTTTGCAGATTGACGCACTGAAAACGGATGTTGTGAAGCAATTTGACAATATTAAAAAATATGGTTAGTACATGCATTGTCTTTTGCTCATTCAAGAAGCTTGCATGTTGCAGATAAGATAGAAATTGTTCTGTAATACCTGTTTATCTCATCTCACCATTTACATACAGCTACTCTTATCATTACAGATCTCCATATTCCACAAACTTTTATGTATCTATGTAAAATAAGGAAAACTTTTTGTAATATTCTAGCATGGAAGATGTCATAATAGATGGTTACGTGTATAGGTGGCAACCATGACCCATTGTTCAAATAATGGTTAACTTGGGCAAAACTAAATTGTATATAAGTTCATTTGGGTCACCTTAAATTAGTCAACAGGTCACCCTTAAATTAGTCAACTGGTCGAATTGGGTTACCTTAAATTGTCAATGGGCCAAAATGGGTTAAAAAAAGGTCCAAATGGGTTAGCACCACCCATGACCATTGTTTGTCTTTCACCTACTTTTGGTGCCGCCGCCACTTACATCTCCACCACACCCATCACTGCCACTAACACCAACACTCTACCACTACCGCCGATACCTAATTACTGCCGACTTCACCACCCACCTCCGCGGCCGCCACACCCACCACAAGCAAGGGTAGGCTGGGGATGGTGGGTGGGTGGGGGTAGTGACTAGTGGGTTAGGTGGGGGGGGGGTACTTTTTTCTAAAACAACCCATTTTAAGTTTTCACCTGTTTACATCTTGGTCATAACTGTTTTGACCCAATTAAATTTATACTTTTCAAAACAGCCTGTATTGACACGGTCACACGGATCATTTTGCTTTGAACCCGCCGAACTCATTTTGCTTAGAACTTGTTCTGACCCGAAATCGCTTTGACTCGTAACCCAAACCCGCTCGACAGTTTGCTAGGCCTAGTAACGTGGTATAATAATGCATTGCAGTCTGATTCTACTAGCTAATTCTTGTACAGAGGATCCTATTTCTTTAGCTATATTTTTTTTTGCATTTTTGTAGATGGGGCCCATTATTTTGATGATCAATATGCTGATACAAGTGGACATCAAGGTCCTGTTTCAGCCACCTCATCAGTTGTTCGTGGATTGACATCTTTGGCTTCCGCTTCCGGAAGTTTAAATGTGTGACACGGTCTTATTATTTTGCTGCGGGTCTTGTTTGTTTTTTACAGTTAATTTTGACCATTTGACTTTAATCTCTTTGTTTGATTGATTGCAGATACCCGGGGACAAGATATTGGGTCTGGCAAGATTTTTCCTTGGCATTGGAATCCTGGGCAGTGGCAAAGATTTATATCACCAAATTGACGCTTTAGCGTGTTTAGATCAAAACAGGCAAGTGGTTTTGTGATCATTGGATGTTATTTCATGAACATTTATTTTTGAATCTATAGGTGGTTGAATGGGTGGGTTCGACCAAACCATATTCGTAACTGGAAAAAACCGATCGAATTGTAAGTTCGGTTTCGATTCGACAAATCTTGCTTATTCAGATAACGGAACTGATTGCCGAATTTAATCGAATAAACTGAATAACAACCGTTTTAATTGGATAACCGGGCCGATTATCAAAGTCAATCGAAAGTATTAACCGGTTTAATCGGATAACCAACCGAATAAAGCGGTTGAATTCGGTTAAAGACATTTCTAATTCGGATTGGTTCGGTTCTCGGTTAGGGCCAAAAGAAAAAAAAAATAAAAAACCGTATAGCCGAGTATACCGATATCCAACGCGATGAACACTTCTAGGTAACTGGTCAAAACAGGTCTGGTTGACCAAAAAACCTTTGTCCATCATTTTTTTTATTTAGATAATATGATATAAGGCTATAAAATAATTTGAATCAAAGAGGACTCCTGAGTCTTTTGACTTTTTACCTTTTACTTGAATACATCCACACATTAGTTTTACTGGATGTTAAGAAGCTCTATGGTGCAGGGTGTTGGTTCCTCTTATTTTATCACTTCCTGCTAGTGTCCTTTCGATTACCAGCCAAGACAAACTTAAGGTTTGTTGATTCATTTATTTCATCTTATATTTTTTAAATTAATTATTTTATATTTTAGGTTATGGCTCCAGATTCTCACATATCCTCTGTTTTGTTTACAGGTTAAAGTGACCACTGTGCTGGGATCTACCACACCTCCTTTATCAGTAAAACTCATGCAAGTTTTCAGCCCTGGATCAAAGGACGCTTCAATCATTAATCAGGTAGCTACTAATATTATTACTCTAAATCATTTGTTTATATTAATGCTGCAGCTATGTATCAGTAGGGATGTAAACGAACCGAACAAGACCTTGTTCGTGTTTGTTTGTTTAGTGTTTATCGGACAAACAAATGGTTCATGACCACATAACCAAATGGGACTTCTTGTTTGCATTCGTTCATTGAGGAAATGATTTTGTTCGTGTTTGTTCGTTAATTTCATAAACGGACACATATCAATTTGAAAGTAAAAAACCAGCATTCTTATACTCAAGTATTAAACATAGTTATCCAAAATAAGTATAAGTTTAAGTAAGTGACATTTTATCTCAATTACTTCGACATAATAGTTATAAATGTAGTATAAAAGTTAATGCGGTATAAACTAATTAGAAGTATTAAAAGTTAAAATGTTAGGATAATAAATTAAAGTTTGTAAAATATAAAAAAAAGTTTTAATGACTGAACGAAAAAGATTGAACCTTAACGAACGTAAATGAACGGTTATAAATGAACACATTACCTAACCTACACGCACACAACTGAACGAACGCGACCTATGTTCATGTTTATTCATTTAATCAATCGAAAGTATTTCTTGTTCATGTTTGTATTTACTAAACGAACAAACGTAGGTGAACTCTCGCCGAATGGTTCGCTGAACGCGGTTTGTTTACAACCCTATGCATTATTTTATGAAAATTTAAGTTCTGATATTTCCTCTGTTTTCAGGAACTCAAGTTTGACCATAAAGAAGCGGTCCATATCTTGGATGCTTTGCCGGCAGGTGTTGACATTGGGCAATATGTTTTTGCTTTTGAGGTACTTAGTATTTTCTGCTTTATAGCAAATTACCGTTCTAACAAATCATCTATCACCTTGAATTATATTTTCTGTTTTTTAGATTGTGTTATCAGATCCAGAATATAAAAAAGTTTATGTAGCTGGTGGAAGAACAAAGGTGCCAATTTATGTTACAGGAGTTGTTAAAGTTGAAAATGCCAAAGTTGAAGTACTTGATGGTGACAGCGTAGAGGCTCAACAGAAGTATGCTATTTTATTTGAAATGTTTTCTCTACTCGAAATTGGCTTGTTCTAAAACGAGCCAAGCTTAGGTGAGCCGGATTGGTTTGTAAATGAGCCAAGGCTCGTCGGCTCATTTGTCAGGCTCATTTTGCCGGCTTGCGGGCTCATTTAAGTTAAAGACCGAGTTTTAATATATATGTAAATTGCAAGTCAAAAGTATAACTCAAATTTTTTAATATATAAAAATACATTTTGTACTTTTTTAGTTGGGCTTAAAAATAATTTTTTTGTTTTCTTTTTGTATCCATCAACATGTGTAGAAATATAAAAATATTTAAAAAAGATAATTAAACGAGCTGGCTCAACGAGCCACAATCCGGTTCGAGCTTTTTATGAGCCGAGCTCAAGCTCAACATGTCAACAAATTAAGATGAACGAGCCTAGCCGAATCCTCTCGATTTGTAACGAGGCGAGCCTGAGCACAATCTGGGTAAACTGGCCGATCAAGCCAAGCTAGACCGGCTTGTTTATCTTAACGAGCTGAAACTGGGTTTGGGCCAAAATTATTTTTGGGTACATGCCAGGTTCACTTGAAACACTTTGTCTATAATATATTTATTTATATCTAACGTTGAACATGATTTAACAAAATCATGTTCTTCAATAATAATCTAATTGTTTTTATTCAGTTTGGGTTTTTTAATTAACTAGGCTTGATTTACCTGGAAAGAAGAATGATGTGGCACTGACAGCAAATCATCTTCAAAAGCTTCGTGTATCCTTTCAGTTAACAACCCCACTTCAAAACCCATTCAAACCTCACCAGGTCTCTAATAAGCCCCAAACACTCTTTTATATCTTTAATTGTCTTCTTTATGCTTATTATGTAAGTGTTGTCTACTTACAGGCATTGTTGAAGTTGAAACATGAATCTGAAGTTGACCATATTTTTGTTGTCGGGAACTCCGGCAAGCTGTTTGAGCTAACACTGGTCAGTCGTTTAACTTAATTTATTTGACCTGTTTTTTTTGTTGAGTCTTTTAATTTACCTATTTGACCTGTTTGAGATAGGGTACAGCCCAGATCAACCCGTTTCTATGTAATTGGTTTAAACTGTCTATCTCTATAAACATCTTATCTAGAAATTTAACAATGTTTTGTCATACTTTGGGCATAATATTTACACTATACTTACTCTACATTATCTGTTGCAGGATTTTCTGGGACTTGTTGAGAAACTCTTTTATCTCTCTGGGAAATATGACATGGAGTTGACCGTGGGTGATGCCGCGATGGTAAATGCTTTATTCCTTTAATGATCTTAGGTTATACATATAGCTTTTTAGGTTTTACATACTACACGAAGGTTATTTATATATTAAATCATGTATGGAGGTTTTACTTTTTAAAATTTGTGTACATGATGATAAGAATCTATCAGAAATATAAAAAGTATTATATAAGCACCTCATGCCTTACGTACATGATGCGCGCGTCTTTGGTTACATTAACCAGTCGTTATTTAAGCTGAATTCTGTTTCTCAGGAGAACTCTTTCTTACAACCTCTTGGCCAAATTGAGTTGGATCTACCCGCTGCACCTGAAAAGGCAGCCCGCCCGCCTTCAGAACCCGTTAATCCTTACTTGAGATATGGGCCCAAGCCCGAGATTGCTCACATATTTAGACCCCAAGAGAAACGCCCTCCTCAAGAACTCTCTTATGCTTTTGCGGGTCTAGTTTTTGTTCCGTTTTTGGCATTTTTGGTCGGTGTAAGTAATTTATCTGAGATCCCACCTACTAAATTAAACATATGATTAGGGATGGTACAAATGCGCTGGTTGGGAAGCGAGGGGTGTGCATGAAAACGCGAAACCGATCTGTGACTGGAAAAATCAAACACAAACAAAAACCGATGGGCTGGTTTTATGTTTTTCTAAAAACCAAAATTTCAATTCGGTTTCGGAATTGTATGTTGTTAAAACCGAAAAAAACCGGACCGAATCATATTTGTTGATATTTTTTTTTAATTTTGAGTTTTTAGTAAATTATAATAACTTAATAATTAATTATTAATTAGTGTGATCCAAATATTTTTGTCCTTATATATAATAATAAATTAATCATTAATTAACAAAAAGATTTAGGTCCAACTTTATTATTTTGAGGCCGATTTTTTAATTTTTTTATTGTTTTTTATTTTTTGACCATTCAAAAATTTCAAGTCAAAATGGTAAACCGCAAAAACCAAATCCGAAAAAACTTATCCAAACAGTTGCAAATTTATGGATTTTTATTTTTAATTTTGAATGTTAAGTAATTTATAAGAAGTTAACTAATAGTGTAAACCAAATATTTTTAGGCCCAAGTGTATACAAATAAATTAATTATTAATCAACAAAAAGATATAGGCCTGACTTTATAACTTTAAGCCAATTTTTTTTTCGTCCCAAAAATTTCAAGCCCAAATGTAAAACCAAAAAAAACCGAAACCAAAAGTGAAAACTGAAAAGATTGAAACCAACAATTTTCAAAGCTCGAAAACCATGCGTACCCTGTAATGCATCAAGACATAATTGGTTAAAATAATGTTTTTTAGCTCGTGGTGGAATGGTTCGGGCTGAGTACTAATTGCAAGATTCTCAATTGTTTTACAGCTGTTACGTCTTGGCGTAAACACGAAGAACTTCCCTACTTCAACTGTACCTGCCACATTCGCCATCTTATTCCATGGTGGCATTGCAGCGGTTCTTGGCTCTACGTGCTTTTCTGGTTAAAGGTTTGTTTCCAATTTATACAAAAACGTGCAACTCAGACTATTTGTTTGGTAATGTATCAGACGGCTAAAAAGTTGGCTCTAATGTGATATACTTGTTTCTTGTTTATGCAGCTTGATCTTTTCACCACATTGAAAACATTGGGAGTTTTGGGGATGTTCTTGATGTTTGTGGGACATAAGACACTCTCTCACCTCGCTTCAGCATCAGCGAAGGTAAAATCCGCTTGAAGAAACAACAAACCAAATTGTTAATTCTGAAACAGGAATTCAGATTAGCATCAACTGTTGAGTTATGTTGTTCGTGGTAATCAGTTCTTGATAGTTATCGACAAGTAGAGTTGGTATTTTGTAGATTTTGTTTTACTTTTAAATTATGAGTTGTTTAGTAGAATTACCAAGACCTATGAAATGCTGCATTTTATGGAATCCCGACCTTAAAGAGTGTTGCATTTTACGGAGTTGTGACTTATGAAACGGTGCTTTTCACATGATCTCGATTTATAATAATGCTGCATTTTACAGGATCCTGACTTGTGAAATGCTGCATTTTATGAAATCTGACGAGTTAAACCTAATAACATTGTTCGCGTATTTCTGAGCATGGGTTCCACTCGTTGGCCTGGCTTAGGTTTTTATTTACTTTCCTTGTTGATCAAGTTGTATATTCTGGCCAAGGTGCTATGCATGAGAGTATTGTAATAGAAATTTTTTAAGTTGTATTCCATAATTATTATAAAGTGAGTTCATCCGGTTATCGTGTGTTTATCGATTCTTTGACTTGAATTGGTATAAGAGCTATTCAAGAATCCTTGATCGATTTTAATCATCCGCCCTCCGCGGAGGGAGATCAGCAGCCGTCAAGTGACAATAGCCATAATGCGAGTTATTTGCTACATTAGACAATAACCAAAAGATAGATAATATTTTATTTAGGTGACTGCATATGCATACATTAAGCTCTTATTACTCTTAGATTATCATACAACTCTCTTAACATCTATTATTCTTCAAGCCGTAAAACAATCTTCAACACTTCATTCAAGCGGAAGCCCTTTTCTGCTGGCCCTGAAAGTAACTTGGGTTAAACAAAACCGTCTCCCGCTGGCTAAACTTGAGTCGATGAGCCTGCTCTTTAGACAACTGATACGAGTTCGCCACCACATCCAGCAGCAAGCTCCTGATCGCTGATACACGACCCACAAGGTTTACTGTCTTAGCATTATCATTGGTCTTGAAAGAAACCCATCTGCCCCCCTTTTTCACCGCCTCTCTTAACCACTGCGAAGTTTTGCGGGACCACCACCACCTGTCCCTTAGGAATGTCACCATCGAAAATCGAGTTTCCTTCGTTGTTAACAATCTGTACCCACAAGCTCCCATTGGTTATGTAGAGAAGAGTATGGGTGTCAACGGTCCAGTGTGGGGACTGAGTTGCATTCGGATAGAGCTCACCTCCCTCCACACTGAGTTGAAGCTGCTTGAGAAGAGGGAATTTGAAGCTGTTGAAGTTTGCAATCCGTCCTGCTTGCGGGTTTACGAAATCCGCATGGGAAAGGTTGTCAATGTTTTCTTTCACCTTCAAACCGCAAATGGTTTCCTCAAGACCGTTGCTTCCGGTTCCTTGGTAATATTCGGGTTGCTGTCGTGGCTGGATTATTTGAATATCTTGTCCAGCATTAACAATGTGACCTCTCTGGTCGTTCTGTCCTTGAATCTTCTCTGCGGTCTCTCTGTCGATGTTGAACACTCGGGCTATGAGCTCGACATCAAAAGTGATGAAGATGTTGCGGTTGTTCTGATACTGTTGCTGGTGGCGACGTTCTGGCTGGGTCTGTGCTTGAGGGTTTCCAGCCAGGAAGAATCTCTGAAACGTTATTTATTCAAATTAGAATCTTTTATCAATAACTCTTATTGTGATGTATATATTATTATTTATCCTACATCTTTCATCAAGCTGGTTATCATTGTTCTGAGTGTCCAAGAAGACAACCACCACAAGTTCGGTATCACCGTTGTTATGAAGCCAGTGAGCTGCTCCGGCGGGGATGGCAATCACGTCACCCGGGTTTAAGTACTCTACTTTTTGGTGACGATCATGAAACTGGAACTGCTGGTGTCCTCTACGGTCGAACTGTTGCTCCGGAGAGTATTCGTAGGTTTCCGGACATCCCGGCAATATGACCCCTTGAATACCCTGACCTGTAAATAAATACAAACAGTTTTTAGCATATATAGAAATGTACATAGAAATAATCTATGTTAACGCTAAAAGTAATTATTACAATACACCTTTTTAAGGATTTTTTTTTTTTGAAAGGGGGGGCTAAATTACAATTAATCATTTGGGAGGCTGGAAAAATATTTATTTCAAAAAGAGGGTTGCCTCCATTTGTAATGACGGAGAGTTTTAAAAATATAGGAGTGTCGGAGTTACGTCGGAGAATGTAAGAACTCTCCGCCATTCTTAATGGTGGGGACTGCAACAGTATCTCCCATCTCTTTCTAACAGAGGGGAGTCTAGAAAAGTTATCTCCCCTCCATTTGTAACAGTGGGGAGTCTACAAAATGATTTTTTTATACAAAAGTTTTGAATACTGATGCTACTTTAAAATTTGAAGTTCTGCAAAACTATTTTGTAATGTTTTTAAATTTCAACCATCAAAATCTTGAACCACCTGCTTTGAAGATAGATATATCTCATGTATGAACCTCATTTTAAAACATCGTTTCATGCGTTGCAAAGTACTCACGTAAAAGAAATTAGTCAAGAAAAAATGTTAGTTAAGAAATCACGTGTGGCGACTAAAGAAATACACACAAAGTTTACAAAAAACTGTTTTGTAATATTGTTTTTAAATTTTCAGCTTTTAAAATCTTGAGCCATGAACTTTTGTAAGATTAATTTAAATTTAAGTTAAAAAGATTCTCCTCTTTTTGCAAACTTCATGCCGTTACATATAGAGGGGAGATAACTTTTCCAGACTCCCCTCCGTTAGAAAGGGAGGGGAGATACTTTTGTAATCCCCACCATTAAGAATGGTGGGGAATTCTTACATTCTCTGACATAACTCCGACACCCCTATATTTTTAAAACTCTCCGCCATTACAAATAGAGGCAACCCCCCTTTTGAAAAAAAAAAATTTTCCAGCCCCCCAAGTGATTAATCCTTGTAATTTAGCCCCCCTTTCAAAAAAAATTCCTTTTTAAGTTATTATTACTCTATAATTTTCGAATCAGAGTAATTATTACTTTAATTTTTTTGGTGTAATTACTCTATTTCAAAACTACGAAGTAAATTATTAATAATTACTCCACTTATAACTTCATTTGTATCAGATTGCACGATAATTATTATTTAATGATATTATTAGAGATGTGTATACATACCACTTTCGATGAAGGACAAGATGGGGACGCTAACGTATGAAGGCAAAAAGAGTCCACCAGGCAGAATTGTGTGTCGAACAAAATCGACACCAGCACACCGGAGCAGTGGGTTATTGGTGTCCCAGACCTCGGTGCGCTTCAGATTTGATAATGTCAAAGGACAGGAACGGCTCGACTTTTTGAAACTGACACTGGTTTTGTTGCTGTTTCTGGTGGCGGGCGAGGCAAGTGGTGGTAAGGAAGAGGGAGAAAGCTAAAAGCAAACAAGCTTTGGATGCCATTATATTGTTTGTAGTGTGAAGTGGAATGTGATTGGTGAATAGGTGTTGTGAAATAAGCAGGGCGTTATAGTGAAAGAAGATGAAGGGAGTGACATTTTAGCCATGAAAAGATCAACACTTGGATGTGATATAGAGGGAAATGTGAACAAGTGTGGTTGTATTCATGCATATGCATGCATGGTGAGTGGTCTATGGTGATGCTTTTCATGTATAACTGGACCCGCGATGAACATTAATTAACAAGGAACCATATGTAGAGGCTAGATTCCTTTTATTTGTATTGGTAAATTTGAATTTTTTTATACCTAACTAGGTTATTGACCCGTGTACGACATGGGTGAATATATAGAAGTTGTCAAGTACATACATATAATTTCAAACGACAAGATATTTTTTAATGGTTTTTGAGATGTCACTATGATATAATACTGCAATTGATATTTATACAGAAAGAAAGTACTGCAAAACATGAGCTCACAAAAAATGAAGTTACATAGTAGAATGTTTACAAACAAAATTTAAAACTTTATAACATAAACTTCATAAGCCACCAAATATTTCCTTATAGACAATGTTGATGCATCCATGTCTTGCTTGACCTAAAACGATAGTTGATGCATCAATTTAGCAGTACCTTAGGATGACATAGCCTTAAAATGAAAAGCGATGCTCTTATAAAATTTGTTCAACTGTAAAATAATAGATTATGATTAATAAATAATATATATATATATATATATATATATATATATATATATATATACAGAGAGAGAGAGAGAATCATAAACTAAAATGTTTTTTTATCATGAAAGATCATATATAGTTATATTTGTACGTCTCTAATTGTTGTATCATTCTTTTCTTTACCAAAACGTTTCACAATCACAACAGAGCATAGTAAAATCAACACCACAAGAATTCAAGAATGGAACGCAAGTGATGCTCATGCTCGGGTTTCTATTTAGAGAAGATGAGAATGCCATCAATAAAGACAATAACGAATTTATCTAGAAACGGTTTGCAAACGCGGTTCATGAGATCCATAAATACCGCGGGTGCATTGGTTAACCAGAAGGGCATGACCAAAAATTCGAAATGTCCATATCGAGTACGGAATGCGGTTTTTGGAATGTCTTCTTCGCGAACAAGCAACTGATGATATCCCGATCGAAGATCGATTTTAGAGAAACACGTTGCGCCTTGGAGTTGATCGAAGAGGTCGTCGATTCATGGCAAAGGATAACGATTTTTGATAGTAAGTTTACTGAGTTCACGATAATCGATGCACATGCGAAACGAGCCATCTTTCTTTTTCACGAAGAGGACAGGAGCGCCCCAAGGTGAGGAGCTTGGACGAATAAAGCCTTTGTCGGAAAGTTCTTCGAGTTGGTTTGATAACTCTTGCATTTCCGACGGGGCTAAACGGTAAGGAGCCTTGGCCATGGACATTGCGCCGGGCACAAGATCGATTCGAAATTCAACCAGACGAATGGGTGGAAGACCGGTAACATCATCTGGAAAGACATCGAGGAAATCACAAACAATGGAGATATCTTGGATTTTTCTTTCCTTGTGGTCTTTTACCACCGCTTGGGCTAGGAACGAAACATACTTTTGGCGTAAGTATTTTTGCGATTGAGAACACGACATGAGATTGAGCCTTTTAGGAAACATTTTGCCGTAGACCTTGAGAATTTTTCCGTTGACAAGCGGAATCCGAATGAATTTATCATAACAAACGACTTTGGCACGGTGCAAAGATAACCAATCCATGCTTACTATGACATCGAAACTTCCCATTTGCATCGGAATGAGATCGATGAAGAATTTACGCTTACAAAGTGTGAGAGAACAATTACGAAGGACCGAGTTTATGGTGATAGAATTTCCATTTGCGACTTCGACAGAAAAGGGTCGAGAAAGCTTAGTGCGAGGTACGGCAAGAGTAGATTCAAACTTTAATGAAATAAAACTTCTATCGGCACCCGTATCAAATAATATAGAAGCCAAATGCTCGTTCACTAAAAACATACCGTTCACAACATCGTTTGCCACTTGAGATTGATTAGCATTCATCATAAAAGCTCGTCCTTGGTTACCGGGATTTCCTTGAGGTGCATGAGGTGGTGGAGGAGGAGGTGCTTGGATGGCTTGCATGGGTTGGATGAGTGGTGCATTGAGTTGGGGAAGTTGAGGTTGGTAGGTTTGGACTTGGTAGGCTTGGGTTTGATAGTAGGGTATGGTTACGGTTTGGGCTTGGTTTGCAAAAGTGAGTCGTGGGCAATTGTTGCGGAAATGATTTGGGTCACCACAGTTAAAGCAAGCTCGGGGTTGTTGAGGAGGGTTTTGTGGGTAAGGTGCAAAGCGGTTTTGGGTGTTTTGTGGAGTGGTTCTTGGTTGGTTGGGTTGAGTACGTTGTGCGGAACGACATGTGTTATTTAGATGGACAAATCGGTTACAAATGGTGCAATGGCGACAAGGTAAGTGAGATAGGTGATGAAGTTGACAATTGTTGCATAGTGGAAAAGTACCGGTATAGGGTTTTCGATTTTGTGGGGAAGCTTGAGGTTGTTGTTGCGGTTGCGGTTGGGTAAAGGCATAGTTTCGGTGGTTTTGTTTGGGTTTCTTTTTGTTGTTGTGGCGGGAAGAGTTTGAGCAGTTGATGGCTTGAGGTGGTGGGTCAACTTTGGCTTGAGGTGCGGGTTCGGTTTTGCTTTTATCACTTTTCTTCTTGATGGTTAGGGTACCCGCCTTAACGTGGTTCTCCGATAGCGCACCGACTAGAGTAATTGGGTCCTCAAGGTTCTCCGGTTTGCTACTCATGACTGAGTCCCGAATTAGCATGGGTAAACCCCCGATGTTTTTGTCGATTTTACGTTCGAGCGGGGTAACCAAATGAGGTACAAGGGTGCTCAATTCATGAAAACGGAGCGAGTAAACGGCATTATCACCACTTTCTTGTTTCAATTCCCAAAATTCGGCTTCAAGCTTTTGGAGCTCGTGTTTGGGACAAAACTTCTTCATCATTAGTTCCTTAAGTTCAGTCCATGGAAGCACCAAGGCAATTTCCGCCCCTTGGAGATGCATAACACAACCCCACCATGTAAGAGCAGTTTCCTCAAACGTGCTTGAAGCGAAATTAGTTTTCTTCGCTTCGGGGCATTCGCTGTGTCGGAACACACTCTCCATTTTCTCAAACCATTGCAACAAGGTAGTTGCACAGTTCGTGCCGACGAATTTGGTTGGGTTAGCACCGTTGTTTATAAGAATAGGATGCGGGTTTGGGTTCAACGGGTACAACAATGGAAGGTGCAACGGGAGGAGGTTGGGTAGCTTGAAGTTGGGCAAGTAGTTCGGGAATCACAGCGGCCATTTGCTTGATGACGAAAGATGCCATACGCCGATTGGAGTTCTTGCGTGGTTGACGTCGTAGTGGAGGCATTCTAAAAAAAATTTATAAAGAAAATAGAATGAGTTTGAAGTAATTGGAAATAAATATGAGGGTGTATAAAGATAAAATAAAATTTAGATTTTTGATTGTGAATTCCTAGAGTTATTATGAGATGTTAGTAAGAAATTTTTATTTATTTATTTATTTATTAATTTTTTTTAAGTTTGTACATAAACCAAATGATAAAATGTGTATAAGTATATGTTTCAAAGTTTTGGAGTTTAAAAATTGGGAGGTTTTGAAGTATAAAAATTTACATATAGTCGGGGAAGTCGTACATGAACCACCATGATTTGATATCCCGACAATAAAATTTGTATATAAATGTAATATATATATGGAGTCGAACATATGCACGTATCACCGCGTCTTTTATGTCGTTGACTTAAATTGCGATAATAACATAAAATAAAACGGAGATACAACGAGATGTCAAAAACACTAGTCCACGTATCACCGTGGCTTTCATGTTTTCAACACCAAAATATGGAGGCAACCGGAACGCTTGCATTCGACTACTTAAAGTTGTCGTCTCATATAACGTAAGTCGTTTGGCCTAGAAAAGAACACTTAAACTCGACCTTCCCAGGTAAGTATACCACCTTCGATTCTTGGAATATTTTTGTCAAAAGGCCGTTTCCAAGTGTTCAGTCCCTACTGTCACACCCCGACCAATGAAGGCGAAAACATCGAGGCGCGACATGATTGCTCATTGCACAATGACACTATAAAGTTACAATATTTAAACAACTCATTTAAATCCATATCATCATAAATAACACAACAATTGTTCATACAAAATGCCAAATAGATAGATAAAAAATAACTTGTTCTTTTATTTTCTAATATCCTAAAGCCAAGATAATAAGTTTCTTCAAGTAATCCAATCAAGCTAACATCAAACCTGTAACATTGCATAAAATAGAGTTTGTCAACACGAAGGTTGGTGAGCAATTTTCATAGTTTTGGACAATAAGTATATAGTATGAAATCCACAACTAGTATATGAAAATAATAAATAATAGCAACAATTTAGATAATAAAACCGTCAATAAGAATACATTGACGACAATAATGAAATCGTCAATAAGAATACATTGACGACACCTTTCTATATGGGGATACCATATATACTCGGAATTAACGTATGATCATACTTTGATGAGGCTACCCGCCTTAGCATTCAAGAATTTGCACATAATCATGTAAAGCATATAACACCAAATCGAGCATTTATTTAAGTAAACATATACAAAACGTGTTGTGGTTTAAGACTCAAGTATAAATCATTTGAATTTGAATAAGTATGCAATGCCACCCCCAAAATGAAAGATGGAAAACGGGGGATGAAAAAGTACTCACATTAACAAGTAACTTGAAAGATAGTGTCGTGAATAATCAGAGAGATCAGTTTAACGAGCAAGACCTATATTAAACGGGTCTTGTGTTAGTAGGTAGTCTTGGAAGGGTTTAAAATAAAATACATGACAAATAAAGTAAAGAAATAAAGTTTAGGATTTAAAATGTAGATATTTGAGAAATTAAATAAACGAGTTTTGTAAAATAAGTTTGCTCGAAACCGGGTCTCGGTATTCTATTCATTAGTTTTTTTCTTTTTTTTTACTCAACCTATGTTAAGTAATAATGTGGGTTAAAATGCGATATTGCAAAACCCTTGGTTATAAGAATACCCAAAACGAGGTTTAAACGAGTGTTCGGGTTTGTCGGTTCGAGACTTGATAATTGACCAAGCTCACAGTTAACTTCCCAAAATAATAAATGTTATGAGATAACTCAATAAAATCAAAATAGACTTAGCCAAGTATGTAGTTCTATTGTGACGAACCTTAACGTTCGTTAAGCGAGTATACGACCTTATCGGTTCGAACTTGTTATAAGATCAAGTTGGTTACCGACATGCCAAGTATGTTTAGAAACTAACTAAAATTGATTTAAAATATAATCTTGAAGAAAAATATGAGTTTTGGTGGCTATAAACACACTTGTGTGTCTTAAGCGAGTGAACTCGGTTTAGTTCGGTTTTTGGTTTTGTCCTTGACTCGGAATAAGATCGAGGATGGTTACCACATACCCAATTACCATGGAACTTGTAAAATAACTTATAAATAATAGTACTCAAGTTTACATTCAAAAAGTTAACAATAAAGCTTTTAAACAAAAGTTTGGTTTTTGGTTCGGTCCTTGACTCGGAATAAGACCGAGGATGGTTACCACATACCCAATTACCATGGAACTTATAAAATAACTTATAAATAATAATACTCAAGTTTTACATTCAAAAAGTTAACAATAATGCTTTTAAACAAAAGTTCGGTTTTTTGTTCGGTTCTCAACTCGGGATGAAACCGAGGCTAGTCACCACATACCCAATACCATGGAACTTGACAAATATGAACAATAAACTAAAATATGTAGAATTTAATCAAGTATAACAAGTTATATGGTTAGATTTGTTAAATATATAAACAAGGACTACAAAGTCCTCCATGTAACCTTGCCTTACTAGCCCGACATTTCAACCGGCCGAGACCGGAGAAATGAAAGACCGAAGGTAAACAAGGAGTGTATATTATATATATGTTGTAACATCAAGCTTTAAGGGTTGAGAAGTTAGTTAAAATGAAATATTAGCTTATGAAGAACAACCTTAGAATCAAGAATTTGAGAGAGAAATGAAGAAATGAGCAAGCACAAATGAAGAAGATGGGTGTGTATATATAGAGTAAGTTAAATGGGTCTTTCATAAAGGGTGTTTCATGAAAATGGGTTGGTTATAGACCCAAGAAGCACAAACTACAAATGGGTCATTCAAGTCTCCATTTTGGTAGTTTTAATCCCTGGAGTTCGTTTTGAGCGTTTTCGGGGAATTTTAAGAACCGAAAAGGGTGTTTTTTTTATCCAACAACTATAAAACAAATATTTAACATACAATTCATCATTTTGATAATATCGAAAGGTTCGGGAAACAAAACGGGTCGGGTTTACATTAAGAATACAAGTATAAAATAACCCAAAATTGACAAATGTCACAGTATCCCCTACTTTAGGAAATTTCGTCCCGAAATTAAGATGATATTAATAAATATGGATATTTCTCCTTCATCGAGTCTTCTCGTTCCCATGTAAACTCCGCGCCACGCCGTGATTCCCATCGAAATTTCCTAAAGTAGGAAATGTCATACCTACGGTCATCGCAACGAATATTATAGAGCCGATCTTTAAGGAGATTTTAAACAACGGAATCCAAGTTAAGCTTGTGATCCATAAAACATAATAAAAAAAAACTAATTTTTGCGTTTTAAGGTAAGGATTCCTTAGAATACTATGAAAGTGTGTGTATGTGTACATTTATGATTTAAAAATGAATTTTAATCAAGTTTATAAATAAATAAGTGCAATAAACAATCAAGTAGGGTAAACATGTATAAGCATCACGTATAAGGACCCTAAAGCCTAAACTATACTAGGTCATTACGTCTAACCACCTATCTTATAGTTGATGGGCTCTGATACCAGTCTGTCACACCCCGACCATGACGGAAACATCGGGGCGCAACCGATTGTTCATCGCACACGACACTATTAAGTGACAATATTTAATCAACTCATTTAAATTCATAAAAACACAAAGAGTCACATAACTTGTTCATACAATAACCGAATTCAAATCATAGTAAATAATATAATGTTCGTTTTGCTAATATCCTAATAGCCTCGATAACGTTTTTTCTTCAAGTCCTCGAGTCAACCTAAAGTCAAACCTGTAACATTGCATAAATAGATTTTGTCAACACAAAGGTTGGTGAGCCATTTCATAGTTTTTGAACAATAGATATATAATATGAAATTCCACAACTTGTATACAAAATAATAAATAATAGCAACAATTTAAATAAATGAAATCGTTAATAAGAATACATTAACGACACCTTTCTATAAGGGGATGCCAAATATACTCGGATTTTGTAAGAAAACGTTAATAAGAATACATTAACGACACCTTTCTATAAGGGGATGCCAGATATACTCGGATTTATGAATCAACCATCCAAAAGCGGTAAACACATTAGCACTCAAGCATATAAGCATATAATCACCAAATCGAGCATTTATTTAAGTAAAGTATACAATAAAGTTTGTGGTTTAAGACTCAAGTATAAATCATTTGGATTTGAATAAGTTTGCAATGTCACCCCCAAAATATAAAAGAGTGAAAACGGGGGATGACAGTACTCACATTCAAGTAATAAACTTGAAAGATTTGATGATTTGGAGATTAACCGGAACAATGATTTTAACGAACGAAGCCTAAAGGAGAAGAAGTCTTGTATTAGAAAAGTTGTCTTGGAAGTCTTTAAACGAAAATAAATGATAAGAAATGTAAACAATTTAAAAGTTTAAGGTTTAAAATGTAAATATTTAAGAAATTATAATAATAGTCCTTTAAAAATGTAAGTTTGCTCGAAATCGGGTTAAAGTATCTAGCCCTTAATTTTACTCAACCTATGTTAAGTAATAAGGTGGGTAAAAATGCAAGAAAGCAAATCCCTTTATAATATAGATACTAAAACGGGTTTTAACGAGTGTTCGGGTGGTCGGTTCGGGTCTTGGTGACTTGACCAAACCCAAAGTCAACTTTCCCAAAATAATAAATGTACGAGATAACTCAATAAATCTTAAAGAGACTTAACCAAGTATGTAGTTCTATTGTTTTAGAACTAACAACGTCCGTTAAGCGAGTGTTCGGTTTAATCGGTCCAAACTTTATTATAAGATCAAGTTGGATTCAACATTCTGAGTACTTTGTGAAAATAATTAAAATCAGTTTATAAAGTATTTTTAAAGAAATATATAAGCTTTAATGGTTAAAAACACACTTGTGTGTCTTAAGAGAGTAAACTTGGTTTAGTTCGGTTTGGTTCGGTTTTTATCTTGGAATAAGGCCAAAAATGGTTAACACATGTCCAAACATCATGGAACTTGTAAAATAATTTATAAATAATAATACCAAAGTTTTACATACAGAAAGTCAACAACAAAGTCTTTAAACGAAAGTTCGGTTTCCGGTTCGGATCTTGTTTCGGGATAAGACCGAGGTTAGATTCTACAAACCCATAACCATGGAACTAATTAAAATGATTTTAGAAACTCAAATCTTACATAAAACATGTTTATACAACTATTTAAACAAACTAGTAAACAAGAGTTCGACTTCCGGTTTGGAGCTATTTACGGAATAACTGAGGCTAGTCTCTACAAACCCATAACCATGGAACTCAAAATGTAAAATAGAACTAAGATGAGCAGAAGTTAAACAAGTATAACAAGTTTGATAGTTAGATGCGGAAAATATATAGAATCAAGGACTACTACGAGTCCTCCATGTAGCTTTGTCTTATGGGCCGGACACTTAACCGACCGAGACCGGAGAAATGCCCACCGACGGTACAAAGGGTGCTATTATATATATGTTGTATAACAATCTTCAAGTATAAATAAGTGTTAACAAGTTGATTATAATGTAAGACTATGGTCAGTTTGACTTTGGAAAGTCAAACTGCCAAAAAATATGAAGAACACCTTTGAATGCTTGAGAATTGGAAGAGAAAGAGATGAATGAGTCAGGATTAATGAAGGGGATAGAGGTGTATATATAGGGTGGGTTGAAAGGGTCAAGCATGGGGTGTGATATCAAGGTTTGCATGCAAGAGGGGTCAAGACAAGTCACAAAACAACAAAAAAAAAACAAAAAAAAAATGGGGCTGCTGCTGATCTGCTGCTGGTCAGCACGTCGGTTCGCGTCCGGAAGTTCGTTTTTGATGTATCTTAAGCGTTTTAAGTCCGTTTTCGAATCCGTAAAAGGGGTTTTTCAAATTAGACAAGCGGGAATGTTTTAGTAACATAAAATCCAATATTTTATATATTTGAAATGTTCGGGATATAAATCGGGTCGGTTTACAACATAAAAACAAATACAAAATAAATACCATTTGACCCGAAATCGAGGGATGTCACAACTTATTTGATCGATAATAGGTTAATATGAAATGTGTTGGATATGGCATAATGTTATCAATTTTGATTTCGATACCTTTCATTGTTTGATAGTATCTAGATTTGCAAAATTGGCCAGAATATGAATTTTGAAAGTAAATCAAATTGACTCGTGGCCGTCACGGGTGGAAATATAGAAATCATCCAATAAACATATTAAATTTAAAACAACAAAGGTACAAGTATGACCATCTCTTGAAAATAATTAGGGTTACACAACATATTTCAATGTATTCAATATAGGTGTAAAAACATGTAATTAAAACATTACTAAAAATGCATTAAATTTAATTTTAAATATTTATTTTATTATGGAAATATTTTATTGATAAAAAAATTCTATAATGGTTTGTTATTTGTGGAAATAGAAAAATGAATCAATAGAAAGAGGTTGGAATGTATTTTTTTAATATATATATATATATATATATTTTGTTTTTAATTTTAGAAACTATATAAGGCATCTTGTGCCTAAAAGTTGTAGAGAATGTCTTAAAAAAGAGGGCGCCACCCCTTGGCCATGTAAGTTGGCTGGGCACCAAACACCATTTCGTAGTAGTGTAATTAAGAGGGCGCCACCCCTCCATGCAGTTGTAGTGGTGACGACCACTTCCTCTTTCCCAAAAATTGGTCGTTGCCCATTGGTGGATGGAATATAGTCATTGGCTATGTTTAAATAAATAAACATTTTAAATATATAAACACACAAAAGGCTTCAAATTTTATACAAGACATTCCTATTCTTCTCTTAAAATCTCTCATACTTTTCACAAATCTATATCTATACTACATATAATGAGGGAGAGATGGGCAAATTAAGACGTTTGCTTTTAAGTAAATTACAAAATTTAATACATAGCCTACAATATAACAAAGCATGTTGGAAAGAGTAGCATAGTCTTTTGAATGATTAGTTTTACGTGAAATTTCAAATCACTAAACATAGTTACAATTTTGCCCCCTTAAATTTAATCATCTTTTGTAAATTTAAACGATATTTACAGCTATGACCCTTAATCTTTACCTATATACTCCTTTTATTTTCACTTTTAACCCAACTTCCACCACAAAATTTGAACGGTCATAACTTTTTTATACGTTAATATTTTTAGTAAAACATTGCACCATAAAAACGAGCGTTTTATTATCTTTAATTTGAGTATCATATTGCTATAGTTTTTTTCAGTTAAAAAAACTACATTTTACGTATGAGTGTTTGCGGTTTGGTTTGATCATTTTTAAATTAAACCGGGAGCCGAACCGTGTCATCGAAAACTGAAACCACCCTGTTGAAAATTGAAATCGGCTGGCCAAAATTAAAGAAAAAAAAATCACTCGTGAAATCAAACCAATGACCGGTTTGAACAATTTCACGGTTTCAAACCGAACAATGAACACACATAAACTTGTAATGTGATTACCAAAGTCCGCGTTTCTCACTGCATCGCGCGGGCTCCCGTCTAGTATATAAAAACATGGAATTCTCACAAGAAAATTTTTCCAACTCGGATTTAGAAGACGAGTTGATGGTTCTGACAGTTTGAGTGAAGATCTAACTTTTACTTGAACATGGCCAAAGTCTTGTATTTACCTTCTATAGATGATAGATAAACTGTGTTCTAATTCATGCGATCCAGGATATAAGATTGGATCCCATGTAGATAGCTAACCCCTTTGTGGATCTACGGTCATTCGTGCAACCAACCCAGTCGACATTCGAGAAGGCTTCATATTCGAAGTGCTCTGCCAGTGGGCATCAATAAATGCTTGTAGATTGTAAGGCCAAAATATGTGACTTGCGATATTAATGTGGCGAAACTCATTATTCATATATTGGTTAATCAAAGATAAAGTTGTCGAGAAATACGGATCCGAGATGAGAGCTTAGGTGCGCACACTTAACTTCAACGGAAGAGAGCTTCTAGAATATTTATTATTTTATTATAAATAGGGACTTGCATTGCATTTGTTTGTGTATGTTTTCTAGTGTGTAATCAACCACCCAACGGGAGCCCACATTGGGTGGAATCGGTTCGTTTAATGTTATGAATCTTTTATTACCGATTACGGAGTCGTTCAATATTATCTTTATATTCTTTTTTCGATCGTTTGTTTATACCGCACCCGTCTCGATCGCTTATCAAGAACAAAATCCATTCGATGATAGATCCGGCTATTAGGGAACCTACAAATGGTATCAGAGCGGGTTTGAATAAACTGATTCAACTTTGTTCTTGATATTCAGGTTCTAATTCCGCGATTATCCGAATCGAGACGTTAACTACAAATGGTATCCGTTGAAGTTTTGGAAATAAAGTTTGAAGATAGTTGAAATAAAGTTGGAAATAATTGTGCTAGAAGTTCGTCTTGTAGATATAAAGTTTACACGACATTAGGTGAAGTTCTTTAGGTTGTTGTTTGGTATTTTCGGGTTGAAGAAGCACAAATTCAGGTCTGATTCGGAGGCTGGTGACCTCGTTTGCGGCGGAGGGTGGCCGGTGACCTCGCTTAGGCGGCGGAGGGTGGCTGGTGACCTCGTCGGTGAACGAGTTAGTCTCACCGGAATATATGATAAACGGGAAAAGAGAAAAGGGTTGCAATGACAACTGCTGATGGAGATAGGTAATCCGGCACCGTGAAGATCTGTTCATTCAACAGTCTTCGATTCTTCACTTCGGACAACAACGTCGAAGATCTGTTCGTTCAACAGTCTTCGATTCGGACCGATGGATTTTGGATTTTAGGTGATGGTGAGACCATGGAGGTTATGGTGGTGATACGGAGTTGGGGTTTTGTCACACCCCGATCTAGGGCCTAGGCGTGACACCCGTTAGTTGTTATCTGTTTTGTAAATATATAAGAGTTACGTTCTTTTAGCGGAAGTCTTTGAATAAAATATTATTATTTGAAAAATCGGGATTTAAATACTCGTTTGATAATTCAAATACATGTCTTTTTGAAAATATGATTCTTATTAATATTCTGTAATAAAATATCCGAGCCATCAGATGACGTCTAATGACTATATTTCCAATCTTCTAATCTGTCTTGATTGTTTGATCTAACCTTTATTGTTTCCCTGAAATGTGGGGGAATATACGTAAGCATACAACCGGTGAATGACGCTGACTTTGTTGTAAAATCTTTTCAATACCATTGTGAAATCAACAATAATACCTTTGTGACAACTCATCAGGCACCCAACTTAATGGGTTGTGATTACCCTAAGTACATGTACTACATGTACAATTAATCATATACACAATATCATTTCTCTGAACAGCCCAGCTGACTTCCAGAGGTGTATAGATAATATGCATGGCCTCAGGTAAATCCGAGTCACCATGTATAATGGATCTAGACACATGTTTACTTTTAATCGGAGTGTCTGTTTCTTATTATTGTAACACAAGATTTAAGGATTCATAGATCCTATGCAAACATTTTGACTCTTAAAGAGTCTGCAAATGATTAGGGCGTATTCACCTTTTCTGTTTGTAATCAGTTTCTGTTACTGATTTCTATGATCACTGCTTTCTGCTTCTGATTTATGATATTGATTTCTTATATTGATTTCTGATTGCTACCTCGGACCTATAGTACGAGAATAACCTTTGTATAAATATCTAGATCAATGATCTAGCTTTAGACCCGTAGTCTGTTTTGTATAGCTTTAACATTGATAAATCATTTGCTTATATAAAACATTTGAACCGTTAGTTCCTTTGTTTATCAATTATATGCTACGCTTCTTATTTAGGAAGAAACATCTATATTGGGTTTATTCTTCATGAAGAAACATTAATTTAACTATAACCATTGTATATGAATATTATATTTCTTAATCATAAAGAAATATTATTTTTGACTATACCCATTGTATGTAAAAGCTTACGTTTCTTAATCATGAAGAAAGAATATTTGACTATAACTTCTGCTTATAAAAAGTTATGTTATGCTTAACTGTGATCAAGATTCGGGCTATACCCCTGACTATGGTCTAATCTATTATAATAATAATAATAATAATAATAAAATAATACTTAAGTGGAACCCCTACCTTATACGGGTTTTCGGAGTTAGATGCCTAAGATTGATCGAGCAGCACTTCTACTCTCTATCGCGTTATAGAGCTTAAACCATCAGAACTTTGGATCTTGGCACGTTGTACGATTCTCGGCACGCTTCCCGAGGCTAACTATGTGTAAATGGTGAGTGCGTTTGGTGTGAGAATGAAGGTGCCATGGACCCACTTATTTATAGGAAATTTTATGATACTTCGCTTAGCGGGAAGGAGAATAGATCAAGCCGTTCGGGTAGCGTGAACCGACTCAATATTGATGAGTCATCTGTCGCGTTGCCACGTGGTCTGACACATGCTGCCACATGTCACACATGCATAAGAATTACTTTGCATTAAGCGAAGTAATCACAGGCAGTTACTTCGCGTAGCGCGATGCCGTTCAAACCTTGGTTTTATTCCAGCTCCTTCGCGTAGCGCAAAGGGCCGCATCCTTATCCGTTCGCGTAGCGCGAAGGATCAATATTTCATATTTTACTCTTTTTGTCCTTGTACTTTTCCAAAAATACTAAGGTGGCTCTGTGACATTCGTCAATTTTCGATTCGTATTTGTATTTGTAAACCCGACCCGTTGGGTCGTTTGAATACTTTGTCATTATTATTTGCCATTAATAAAGTATTCCCGACATTTATGTTCAACGTTCGTCCATTTATTACAACGTTCAATTTACTTATGAAATCTTAAGGCTTATCGATAATCCGGTTAAACGCGTAAGTAATCCAAAACCGAAAACTATATATAATTTAATTATAAAGTTTAGGATTAAAAGTGTAAACTTTAAATACTTTAAAGATACTAAGTTTCATTTAAAATGTTTATCAAACCCTAAGGGCTGATTGTGTAACTTTAATTTAAATTATATTATTATAAAAATTAAACCCTACCCAGCCCTCCCTGGTCGTGCTTTTCCGACGGGCCTCCGGCCACCGGAATCTGGCGTCGGAGGTAGCCGTTACCCCGTTAAAACATTTTTTACTTGATTAAATTATATAAAATACATTAATCGTCAACATCACAATCCTAACCAACTGTTAATTACGTTATAACGAACTTAAAGTCATGAATCAATCCCGAAATCTTTGCCGGAATTACGGAAAATCAAATTAATAATATTAACACGTATACGCTACGATTACTAGTATAAATAGAAGCATAACCTAAAGCTAAACTCGCCTCTTAACCCCCCTCTAATACACTGATTTTCTATAATTGGGAGCTTTTCTTCTTAGTTTTCCGGCAACCGGGTCTCGGCCAAAACAACAACATTTAAGGTAATTGTTATATGCATATTAACGTCGTTGAATCAACAAACAAAACCCCCAAAGTAACTTTGACAATCAACGAACAGAATCTTCAATTTGAAAATTAGGGTTTATGTGTTTGAGATGAAGAAGATGATGAATCTGGTAATTAATTATATATAATCTTTTCCAAGTTTAAAACGAATATATCTTTAGAGCAACTGGTTAATTCGTTGTCCAGTAACCAACAGACCCGGGTTCGAAACCCGAGTCAAGCTTTTCTTTTTGTTTTTAAACTGTTTCATTATTATTATTATTAATTCAAAATCCATTTAAATTGTTACTGTATTTAAATATTAAGAACCGAACATGAGGCCTAGTCCAACTGGTTAAACACAAAACTTATAACCTCCAGACCCGGGTTCGAAACCCGGGCCAGACACGTTTTTTTATAATTTAATTTCCAATTTATTAATACTTAATTAATCATTTTAATCAATTAAAAATCAAAATAAATTTATAAAAATCTTTTTAAATTAAATAAAAATTATGTAAATTAACTATGAAGTACATCTCACCATTTTACATTTAAAAATCAAGTTTCTTGTTTCCGTAAACCATTATTAAAAATCGTTTATTAAACGTAACGTACACTTTAATTTTCTAAACATCGTCTCGTTAAAGCAATAATTATAATTACGACTTATAAATAATAGTTAAAGTATTTCGGAAGTATAAACTCCATATTCTCGCCGTTAAACCACTTATATCTTATTAATAACAAGTTACCATTAAACATAAATAGTAATATAATAATCAAAGAGCCATAAAATTGGTAATACATTATAATAAAATAATAACTAACTTCTAAAATTATTCATACAATTAATCAACCTTAAAATTCCGTTAGAATAGTCGTTAAAAGTCGTGTTTATTCTTATTTATAGTGCGTACGGATTGACCGCTTCGGTTTCCTTTGACGCCTTCGAGTTATTCTTATTCCTTTTTTACTCCAATTACTAAAGTGAGTTTTCACAACCCCTTTTTAAATGTTTTCATATTTTGGGGTAGCATATGTATCTATTATTAAACTTCAAGATTTACAACTTTGCTTACAAACTACAATTCGTATCATGGACTTGTATGATTACTTGCTTATTTGTTATATATGTGGATTTCAAGTGGTTGCCTCAATAAGTATGATCATACGCCCCCCTTTGCACTCAGGTCCATTTGTATCGAGTGGAAAAGTGACCTCATATCCAAGTACGTTGGTAGCCCCAACTGGAAAGGACCTTCGTTTGTTCTTTACACTCAGGTCCATTGCATCGAGTGTAAAGAACCCTTACTTGCTCATTTTACAAGTTTTCATGGAATTCTATGGTTTTTACGTAGTATATCAAACTGTGGAAATCTCAACAGCTATATTTATAGCTGACCATATTTTATATATATTTACAGGTACCGTGATTAGAGGTTGACGTATTGAAGACGCTTAGTTTATTTAGGGTATTCAAATAAATGGATTATTATTATTATTGTTTATCTTTTATTTGGATGTATTTGTTTACTTTTGAACTTGTGTTACATGATGTTTGAAATGAATTAATGTTATTATTGTCACCAAATAGTGTCACGTGTGTTTGAACAATCTGTACGTCACACTCGGGCGTTTCCGCTTAAGCCGGGGTGTTATAGGCTCTCAAGTGACAATGCAAGCGTGTGAAGTGCAACGTGCGCCATCAAAACGCCACATTATGCCCATGCCCATGCGCGTTAGGTGCTTCGCACCCTTTGCTAAGATCACTGGGTGCATCTTGACATAAGAATATTACTTTGGAAAATCTTTTCCTTATAAAGAGTTCTCAAGTTTTATATTTTTCCAATGTGGAAGGAAATTCTCTTTTTTATTTATACTCATTTGGAATGCTTTCACCTTCTTCTTTCTTTCCATGTGGGATAAACTTTCTTATTTCCTTAACTATGTTTTATTTCTTATCTCATTTTTTCCCATTACTTGTCTTGAAAATAATTTTGGCCCTTCATTTTTGTTAACTTGTCAAATTTGGATCGAAATTTTGGGGATGTTACAGGTTTGGTGGCCGAAAATAGGTGCCGGAGCTCCAGAGATCGATTTCCGGCAAAAGGTCACCGGTAATCGATTTTCCGGCGGAGGCCACAATGTGTGGTGGCGTTTAAAGGTGAAAGGGGATGACGGAGTTTGGTGAATGACTGATGGCTCAATTTTCTGGCCGGGGGGGGGGGGGGTGTCAAAAGAACGGTGACCGGTGATGGATGACTGCTGCCGGAACAAGGTTTTTCCGGCAGAAGCGGCTTTGGTAATTTTGTTGGCGGCTGATTATGGATGATGCTAGGGTTTGTGAAGCAACAGGTTAATTTAATTAAATGTTGGGCCTACTAAAAAAATGGCTAGTTACTTAGGCTGCTAGAATTTCTTTTGGGCCGGATGCAATGCTTGTAAGGACTCATTTATTTGGGCCACTTATGTGCAATGAATTTTAAGCCGAGATAGGATTATAATTCAGGTTGATTAAAAGAGTTAAAATCTATCGGGTTTTTGTCATTGTTCAACCGGGTGCGACTCGGTTAAACAAAGTTTTGATATCACAAGCCAAAGGGGTGATTGTAAGGCCAAAAATTGTTACTTGCGATATCGATGTGGCGAAACTCGTTATTTATATATTGGTAAATCAAAGGTAAAGTTGTCGAGAAATTCGGATCCCAAACAAGAGGTTCGGCGCACGTGTTTAGCTTTAATGGGAGAGAGCTTCTAGAATATTTATTATTTTACTATAAATAGGGACTTGCATTGTATTTATTTGTGAGCGTTTTCTAGTGTGTAATCAACCACCCAAAGGGAGCTCATTTTGAGTGGGATCGTTTCGTTTAATGTTATGAATTTTTTATTATTGATTACGGAGTCGTTTAATATTATCTTTATATTATTTGTTCGATCGTTTGTTTATACAACACCTGCCTCAATCACTTATCAAGAACAAAATCTGTTTGATATTAGATCCAGTTTTTAGAGGACCTACATAGATGAGAATTGGTGTTGTGGCGAATGAGAAGACCATGATAATACCTTCTGAATACCTTGTATAGTTGTATTGATTTGTTGTGTCTAGGTTGTTTTTTTTAAATGATTATATAATAAACCTATTTACACGAATCGTCCCGCATCTATATTAATTGTAATTATTAGGGTGAGCAAGATAAGGGTCATACCCTTAAAACCCTTTTACCCGGTTCGTAATACCCTTAATTAGACCCGAATATATAATATGGGTCGGGTAAAGGGGATTTAAATTTCATCTTAAAGGGTAAAAGGGTTTCAAGAGTCCGACCCTTTTTCAAACCCTTGACCCTTTTACTAGTTTCTAGATAGATATACATTAGATTCGCGATTAATCTAAAATGTTGGAGAGGTTTGTATTTTATATATGATTCATCATAAATTTCCCAACTACTAAGAAAAATAAAAATAAAAGGTCATACTACTGATCGCAAACACACACACACACATATATGTGTGTGTGTGTGTGAAAATAACTGAATTGTTCTCTACATTATTTATGAATATTAATATTATTTGCATCGGTTCAAATGTTTGATAAACTTTCGAAGTTAGAGTTTACTGTATTATTAAATGAAAGCATAATTGTTCTAGGATTCATATATTAAAGTTAATATGAGATATGCAACTAGTAAATGCAGAAAAGAAGCTGCGATTACTGCTTTAAAGGGTTGGACCCTTGAGATCCTTATTTATACCCGACCCTTTTATTGTTTAGAGGGTAGGGTCTTGGATCCACATTTCTTCCTAAAAGAGTAAAGGGTCCGAGTAGTGTATTAGGTAAAGGGTGTGACATCTGCCCGATCCGACCCGACCCAGGTACCCGTTTCCCTTATCCGATCTCTTTCTTTTATGATTTAATATTTATTTATACTTATATTTTACTTTTAATAATAATATATAATTTCCTTCCCGCCTCTCCCTCTCTCTCTTTCCGCCTTCTTTTCCCTCTTGTCGCCGTCCCGCCCTTACGCCTTGTTTCCCTCTTTTTCTTCTAACTCTTTGCTTGTCCTTTGTTCCTTCCCGCCTAAGGTTGTCTGCGCAGCTCCACGCGCCAGACTCCTTTCAAGGAAGCCTGCGTGAAGACCATCTGCTCCAGCGATACGCGAGACGAACTCTTCTCGCAGCGCGCTAAGAATTGTAATTCTTCTCGCAGCGCGCGAAGAACGGTAGTTCTTCCCGCGACGCGCTAAGGATTTGTAGTTCTTCTCGCAGCGTGCTAAGAATCGTAGTTCATCCCTCGACGCGCGAAGAATTATAGTTCTTCCCGCGGCGCGCTAAGGAATTTTAGTTCCTCCCGCGGCGCGCTAAGAAATGTGATTCTTCCCGCGGCGCGCTTAGAAATGTAGTTCTTTCCGCGACGCGTTAAGGTTGGTTCTGTCTGCCTTCGCGCTCGCGCTCTCTTGACCTTCTGTGTCTGCCTTCGCGCTCCAGCCTTCTCGCGCTATGTCTTGAGTCTTTTCTTCTGTTTAATCTAGCCGTTTGCTTTTGTGTTGTCTTATCTTTTGAGCTGTTGACCTAATCTGCTTTATGTCTGAAAAGTTACTTTCGGCGCAGCATGCGCACCAACCCCATTGGTTGGCAGAAAAAGTGACTGACATTATCTTTTGAGATCTGCTTTTTCCATGCCTGACCTGTACCTTTATCTGAACCGCCCTTGCCTTTTTACTGTTCCCTGTCAGCCTTTTTCTCTTTTTTCCCTGCTACCATATCTTTTGATATCTTTTACTTGCTTTTGATATCTTTTGTTATCTTTTGTTTTGTCTTGTTCTGTTTGTCTTGGAATCTTTTCCCCTTTTTCTGGATTCATGTCTCTTAGGGTTTCCCTATAAATAATAATCTTATTTTTCTTAACACTACACACACAAACACTTATTATCTCTCTTCCTTTGCTCTCTGCCGATTGTCCTTCTGCCGCCTCCTCTCTGCCTCCGTCTTCCTCCCTGTTCTGCCCTGCTTTTCCGGTAATATATATAATAATTCACTTATTAATTATGCTAACTTATAATCAAGACTTAAAACCAATCATTAAAACAATAATCTTATTTATAGGTTAACTTGTGCTTGTTTAAAGTTGGTTCTTGCTTTATCTTACACCGCATCGTTTATCAAGTGAGTAATCTCGTACCTAATCCCTTTTTGCTTTTAATGTTTTGGGATGTTCATGTGTTCATACAAACTTAGAGTCTTAAACTGTTTATGAACTTTAGTCGCGCAGTATCCCATGTGTTGAGGACGTAGACTTGGCTGTTTATTTGTATGTGTGGATCATTAACCGTCTTGTCGGTCTATTCCGCAGTTCTCATGGTACCATTAGATGAACACGGGAGAACTATCGTTTATGATTTTCTCTTTTGTTTGCACATGCACAGTTTGTCTTGTTTGTGAGCTCAATTGTGAGCACTGGCAGTCTATGAATCTTAGAGTTGGTCCCGATCAGAATACACCCTTGTTGAAAACCAGACATACACATGTTGCGCGCAGACTTATTGTTATCTATGTATTGTATTAAACTTGATTTCTCACCAACACGCAAGTGTTTGACGTTTATTTTAACACATGTTCAGGTTTGCTGTAGCTACATTTGGAGCTTGCGGACACGTAGGACGTTTTTACTTTCGGACCTAGATTAAAATGTATCAAGACAAGTTATTGTTGTTCGAATATTTTGCCTTATAATATATTGAATTATGTTGCTTTATGTTATCTTGTGTCTACATGCGCGTGCGCGAATGAATGTATTTATTAAATATTGACACCCAATAGTGTCACGAGTAATGAAACAATATGTGGCGCCCCGATGTATAATCCGCCTTTGGTCGGGGTGTTACAAAGGGGTAAGGTCTTACCCTTTGAACAGTCCTAGTAATTATGATCTAATATGACATCTCCATTGATTGTTAATGGCAATTCATATGTGATTTCGAAAGTTTTTTCCATTACTGGCCATGTGTCACACATCTATACACAGTGACGGACGGACCTAGGATTTTTATCCAACGGGATCCTATATTTTAGGTGTTCAAATTTATTGGGTCGGTTGTTATTCGAGTCAGGTCGAAATGAGAAAAATAATAAAAATATCATAATAAAAAGAAATATATATGATCATTAGTCATTAGAAAACTCACAAAATACGATGCCATTCGAAACGAGAGAAAAAAAACATTACAAAGTTTAAAGTTCCTTCCTACAACTTTTCATATTTTGAAAACGAACCATTACATCTTCGACATCCACGTTGACAAAAAGCTCTCTTTTGATATAACATACGAGTACTAATATAAAATCAGTAGCGAAACCAGAACATTTCAATCAAAGGGTTACGACATAAACATTTTTTATACTATAAATAACCTCCAAAGCATCGTATAAGTATCTTTTATCAAAAGCTTAGCTTGAATTGTTTTTATCGTATTATCCCAAAAACATGTCTCTAAAAAATGTTCCTTAATTATATACTTTGTTAAAAGAAAAAAATAAAAAAAAGTCAAACAAATTCAATAAATCTAAATGCAAATATTAAATAGTAAAAATTATTCTTTAATTTATATATTTTGTTGAAAGGATTGAAAAACTTAGAAAAAGATAAATGAATGAATAAAAGTTAATCATAAATAATCTAATAACCTGATTAATAAAATAAGAATTAAAAGAAAGAAAAGGTAACTAATAAATAAATAACATTTTAGTAAAAATTAATAGTTACTTTATTCCATTTATAAAAAAAATATCTTATCTATTTTTAATAGTATGCAGTAAACATCGAGTGGCTACAAAGGAAAAAAAGGCATTCATTATTTCTTATACCTTATTGGAAAACAATAAAAAATGAGTCGGTGCATGGGTCGAGTATGCGGCCTGCCCAAATGCAATATAGGAGACTTGCCATTACACCATATCAAACATGTATGATATTGTTCCATCTACTAATTTATATTGGGTACTTTAAAAATTTAATATACCGCCTTTAGGAAATTTTTAAAAAATATTGGTGTCCCGGGACCTTACGTGATACATCATCTTAGGTAAATATTATGTTGATGGGTAAATCTTAATTAGTACCGACATAAGAATTTTTTTTCAAAAAGGATGATCGGGGCCATAACCAAAATTTTATAAATACAATAGGGATTTTGAGGTATAAATAACATTATAATTTTCTTTTTTAGGCCCCGGCTGCCCCATACTCTACATATAGGTACGTGGTTAAAAACGGTTATATAAGAACTTTTAATGTTTTAAGAAAAATGAGGTATAGAATGGTTAATTAGTTATATTCTTTTTTATGGAATTACTAATTAATGTTACGCAACACAATTGATAATTGTGACAATTCGACACTGTGAAGAATTCAGATGAAGGAGGAAGTGACATGTAAGAGGTTATGCCATGAAAAGATCAACACATGGAGGTGAGACATGGCACAAATGTGTTTGTATATATGCAGGGTGATGATGATCCAGATAATATAACTTCTTGTGTGATGAACAGTAAGGAATATGCCGGCTAGATTCTTTTGATTCCAAGACGTAAATTTAGTTTCCTTTTGTTTTTTTGGCTCTTGAATTTGATTTATAATTCTTTAGTATATATTCTTTATTTTTATATAATTTTAAAAAATATATAAATTAATAATTGCATATATTAAATGTATAATCCTAACTTGGAAATTTGATGGAACATTCGAGTTTTAAATTATGATACGGCTGAACTTTTATATATTATAGGAGATGGATCAATACAAGGTTATTATTCGATGCGAAGCGTGCAAACTAAATGAAAAAATTAAACGTTAGTGACATTTTAATAAATACTTCTATAACACTATGTTGCAAACTATAACTAGAGTAATGAAATTACGCTATAGAAATTACAGGTAGCGTAATTTTATTACTCCACAATTTTTACAAGTAAAGTAATAAAATTATTAAGATGCCAACTAGTAATGTTTAAATAACTTATGTAGCACTCTACATTTAAAATGACTCTAAAACTATATCATAATATAATCGTGGAAAGCAGGTCCCAAAATTTCCCTTCATTATCTATGACGTAATTAAACTTTGTGCAACTTAGATATCAACACTCTTCAAATAGAATTATATCATATTACTGGGCTGGGCTAAACGTACCCTGTCCTTTACTTGTCATACCTTATTTCCCAAACTTTTAATTCCTTAGAGAATTTTATTTGACATATTACTCCTTTCTAACCTTTTTTTTTCATTTTATAGTTTCCCTTTAATACTTCACCTTTTGAAATATAAAAAAATGTTTTTGTGTTATGGCTTAACAATAAAAATTATCACATTTGTGAATTTTTTTTCCAGGTTAAACTACCTTTTTAAATATAAACACTATATTCATGTTAAATGCAAATAATCATATAACCTTGGCCATTTCATTCTCAAATCATAAAATTTGTGCACTTTATTATGTAAATATATTATTTATTTTTTTTATTTATTAATAAATAATATGAAATTTGTTTTAATAAGTTCAAAATATCTCTAAAAACTATTAAAAGTTAACACTTTCTTAAATAAGCAATTAAAGAAAAAAAATACGTGTTTTTAAATAATAAAAAATGTTTATTTTAAATAAGAAGAAAAAGTGTTTGTGGCTATTTCAAAATTCGTTTTTGAAATAAAACAAAAAGTTCAAAAAAATCTAATAAAAGTTGTGTTTTAAAAACAATAATAATAAAAGATAAGAAATGACAAAAAAGACCCAAAACAAAGTTTGAACTGCATTCATGTAAAACTGAAGGAATTGAATGGGATAAGTTTTAAAAAAGAGACAAATGAAGGTACATTTAGCATCATCTTATATTACTTTATATAAAACAACACTTAAAACAGAAAAACGTTGGATTCATGTAAATTCATGTTTAGGTCTTCACCTTATAAGGTATTACAACATTAAGATAATATCATAATATTAATACTAGTTAAACAACGTACAAGCAAATCTAACGACATAATTGCAATGAACATGCCTTAAACTTATCTCATTTGGGACTTTAACTATAACATCAACAACCCTTCTTGTTATATTAAGATCATCCCTTAGTGGGTCATCTATTTGTGAACACACACAAACATGCATCTAATCATTAGCCTAGGCTAAGTAATATAACTATGATACTAAGTGTTAAAAACTCGTGATGAACTGTGCAAAAACTACATTGGTGTACAACCCAGCGTATGACGGCAGCCACTGGCATAAGCCACGACTTTGGGTACTCCATCGCTGGATTAGGCTACGCTGACTATAGGTCGATCTGCAACCCCAATTTTGACTTTTAGTCTTTCCAACTCGGTCAATCAATCACGAGCAACTACGTATCTTTAATCAACCATTCCACAACATATAGGTTAAAGCCACAACTTAAACCATTATCTCAACTTGGTTACCACTTAAAGCTATTAAAACCTAAGCAGTTAATGCGGAAAAATATCGGATATCGGTCAAGGACCAATATCTGAGATATCGGTTATCGCAGTGAGATATCTGCGGGATATCGGTAATTTTAATATCATGTAAAATTCATATATATAGCAACTTAACACTAATAATTCAGCATAGTCTCCTACCATTTACAAATTAACCTTTTGCAAGTTGCAAAACACTAACAATCGTAGCAAGTAAGAATTGATTAAGACTTACAACAATAACATTGAACACTAAAAGTTGATGATTAAAACTTAAAACACTGATATCAGAAATATCGGTGATATATCGGTCAGAATGTCGATCAAATATCGGTCAATATCGTTGATATTATCGGTACCGATATTCTGAACCGATATTCTGACTTATATATCGTCAAGGGACTGATAACCGATATATCACTGATTAATCGGTGATATATTGACGGTATCGACTGCATAGATTAAAACATCATGAGTTTGTAAATACCAAAATCTATTTTAACAATACATACGGGTCAAAATTCATCATTTGCCTTGTCATAACATTTTAATACCACAACTCAAAATTCATCATTTGCCTTGTCATAACATACATACTTGTCATAACATTTTAATACCGCAACGCCCTGCTTGCGGTGCGCACATATAATGTATATATGTGTGAACCCTTCGGTGGGCAAAAGTAAAATTGCACTAATTTTGACGTTATTTTACTAATCACGTGAAAATAACGTTAAAAGTGGCGGAAGGTTAATCAGGCATCATGTGGTGGCGTTGATAGCCGAAAGACAAGGGCACATGCACCAATCAGCCAGTGTCCCGATGATTGAGTGTTATGTGTCTTATGTCCAAGGCTTGATTCAAAACTACTATCGAGCCGGGGGTCTCACCGGAAGCAGCCTCTCTATCCCTATGGGATAGAGGTAAGGCTGTCTACATCTTACCCTCTTCAGACCCTACCATAGCATTGCTATTGGTGGGATATACTGAGTACGATGATGATGATGATGATGATGATGAACTCATGCGCATATCATATCCTCTGGTTTGACATAGTAATTATATACAACTAAGTTATGTACATGAATAAACTACGGAATGATGAAAATGGTAACTATCAAGAAGTTAGATTAAAGTGGATAAATTATTTGTTAAACTGGAAAGACACATAAGAGAATAAGGTGCTGTTTGTTTTTTCAGAGGTAAAATGTTTACAGTCTGCGGACCACATCTGCAGACATCTGTAGCAGAAGAGGTGGACCAAACCTCTGCACTCTGTAAGAAGAAGACTGTTTGTTTTTTAACGTCTGCAGACTGCTAAAACTTTCAATAAAGCTCTATACCAAAACACAAATTATCCAGCAACAATTAAAAATATATAAATCTAAATTTTATACATCTGAGCTAGCAAATTATAAAACTTACATTAACAATTTTCCAAGTGAATGTTTTTTCTTCCAAAAGTTTCTTCAATTGTTTTCGAAAGTAGATAGCTCATACATAATGAATGAAACGAGCCAAAACTCGAGCTTAAAACAACTCACAAGCCGATGACATAAACCTAAACTTTCTACAAACCTTTTTCAATTAAAAACTTCCTATAGACTTTTTATAATCTTAAACATTCTACAAACTTTTTTCAACTAAAAACTAATAATACTTGAACAATTATGCAAAATTATAATTGAACAAAAAAAACTAATAAATTAACAACTCAATTGAACAAATCAATTAATAAGAATTCAATTAACAAAAACTTAATAACTTAATTGATATCTGATGGAAATAATGAGTTTAGAAGAGGTTGGACGACTGTGGTCCAAGTCTGTACCAAGAAGAGAGCGCACAGACGTTTTATAATGAAACGTCTTCGAAAAAACAAACAGTCTGCAGAGGGAAATGTCTGCGCGCTGCAGACAAAAGAGGCCAAGAAGATCTTTTGTAAAAAAAACAAACACCACCTAAGAGACTGCATAAATTCTCTCACTAAATGAAAAGTTGTTAAGACTTTGTCTAAACACTTAGAAATTGCAAACTATATTGGTTTTAAACAGTTCTTTTGTTCAAAATTATGATGTGAAAAAAGAAATGTAAACTATTAAAAGCAAAATTCCGACAACCTTTTTGTTTAAAGCTTTGTTTCATATAATCCGGAAAGAGAATTTTGATGATTCAATAATGTTATTACTTGAATTCGAAGTTTGAGATTAGCTACTAGCTCAAATTTGATACAAATTTATATTTTATCGTAAACACTAAAGATTGATTATGAGAATACATCTTCTCTGATGGTGGATGCATTAACTTTTCTATAAGTCACTGATTTGGTAATACACAAAGAGAACTGTTTGAACTTTGCTACATAATTTTACATGAATACCTCTCATTGATTTAAACTCATCGAATCATGAAAAGTGAGTTCTAGAGAACATTATTTATGGAACAGATATTTTAATTGTGGAGTCTTTAGGCACAAAGAAACACATATAGAAGAAGCATAAACAACCTAGTGAATCGAATGTTAAAATTTTTTGCAACAGTTACGCCAAATAATGTGCCATATGTGCCAAAACTCGTGAAGAGTACATACACGTAAATAATTGTTAAGATGAAAACAATTGTAAATCGAAACCTCAAAAAATAATATCATACAAAATTAGCGAGATCTCTATATGGATTAAATAGTCACTTAGAAGGTACAATAATAGAATCAATGATTACATATGAGAAAAAAAAAGGATGTAAATATGATATAGCCAGACGATGTGTTCTTTTTATTAAACGAAAAATCTCAAGTTTTACAATTATTACAATATATACTAATGATATCACTCTTAACTCTGAAATAGATCGAAAAGAATGTAAAACTATTAAAGAAAGAATTTGAAATGTAGATGTGGTTGTACTTGCAAATATATGTTTTGGTGTATAAACTAAGCATTTTAAGAATGATATTTTCCTCTTCGAATTAAATAATATCTAAAAAAATGTTGAAACATTTCATATGGACAATTCTTCTCTAAGTACATTACATGCTGTACGACGAACTCTTATAAAAAATGATATCTAAGTGATCGATAATCTGATAAATGAGAAATTATGATGAATTATTACCATAGTAAAGTACCAATAGTGCATTATTAGCTCGTGTAGTTGCGTTGTCCTTGTAAAGTTTTGAATAATGTTTAACATCTTTAAATATATTATAAGTTAATAATGAGGAAGTTATATAAATATACTTATTGACTGGTTATCAATGTCCTTGTAACAATTGTATAAATAGGAATATTTATAATATTATAGACTGCTTAACTTATAGTTTACCATCTCATCTAATTATATTTATCGATCAGATTTCGTTTTACTCTTATTACCGGAAACTTTTAGTCGACGTAATTACTTACGTACGTACCTTTACACGATCGAACAAATAAAAGAAGAGGCAAACGAACATTAATTAACATGATATAAAACGTACATGTCATGACTGTTTGAAAAAATTGTTAACAATAAAAAAGAAAAAAAAAATCAAATTTATCAATATGAGTAAAAGGAATGTAGCCTACATACGGTTCTTGTTCATCACCGTTGGATTTAAACTTATGAACATCATCTTCATCACGCATATAGACAAGCACACATATACACACGTACCATGTCTCACCTAGTCATATCCCAAGTGTTGATCTTTGCCTGGCAAAACCTCATACATGTCACTCCCATCTTCCTCATCTTCCAATATAAAAACCCTACTTCACAACACCAGTTCACCACATCACACCACAACTACAAACAATGGCATTCAAAGCTTGTTTGCTTTTAGCTTTCTCTCTTTTCCTTACCACTACCACCGCCGTCAGTCTTGCCCGCCCACACCACCAGAAACAAAGCCCGTGCCAGCTTCAAAACATCGAGGCCCTCGAGCCCTACAACGTTATTAAAGCGGAAGCTGGGTTCACTGAGATCTGAGACACCAAAAACCAACAGTTCCGGAGTGCCGGTGTCGATTTTGTTCGACACCGGATTCAACCTGGTGGACTCTTCTTGCCTTCCTACCTCACCGTCTCCATCTTTATCTACGTCGATAGAGGTATATATATTGTATGCACATGTAACATGTCCAAACAAGTCAAGTCTTTAAGTTACTGAAGGAAAACAATTAACGGTTTCTTTTTTTGAATTAGGCAAAAACACGTAATTCGATCTCAGCCAAAATTATTGAAGGAAAACAATTAATGGTTTATTCTTTTTTTATTTTTCTGAAAATCAGGCCCAAAAACACGTAATTTGATCTCAACCGCAGTCTATTCTTTCTTTTTATTATAATTTTTTGATACACTTACCAAGTAAACATTAGAAAACTGAACTGATAATTATTGTGGACTTTCAAACTATTAGTCTTATTATTATAACTTTTTAATTAAACTCTTTCGAAATGCCTCTTTTAACTTTTACTTTCTTTCAAAACTGACTCGATTTGTTTCAGGATTAACTTCCAATAACTTTAAATAATTTGATATTTACAGGTCACGGTGTTCATGGTGTCATATTGCCGGGATGCCCGGAAACCTACGAATCCTCTCAGGAGCAACAGTCCGACCGTAGAGGACACCAGCAGCAGTTCCAGTTTAAAGATCGTCATCAGAAAGTAGAGAACGTGAACCAGGGTGACTTTCTTGTCGTTCCCATCGGATCAGCTAATTGGCTTCATAACAATGGTGATACCGAACTGGTGGTGGTTGTCTTCTTCGATACGCAGAACAATGATAACCAGCTTGATGAAAACTATAGGGTAAACAATAATATATACATCACAATAAGAGTTAATAATAAATTAAAGATCCTAGCTAATTTGGATATAAAATAACGTTTCAGAGATTCTTCCTAGCTGGAAACCCTCAAGCACAAAGCCAGGAACAGGAACAGCAACAGCACCAGTACCCGTACCAGTTCAACCGCAACATCTTCAATGGTTTCGCACTGGAGCTCCTGGCCCAAGTGTTAAAAGTGGACCAAGAGATTGCCGAGGGGGTTCAACGACCGGAAGACCAGAGAGGTCACATTGTCAATGCTGTACAAGACCTTCAAATAATCCAGCCACGACAGCAACCCGAATATTACCAAGGAACCGGAAGCAACGGTCTTGAGGAAACCATTTGCGGTTTGAAGCTAAAAGAAAACATTGACAACCCTTCCCACGCAGACTTCGTGAACCCGCAAGCCGGATGGATTGCAACCCTCAACAGCTACAAATTCCCTCTTCTCAAGGAACTTCAACTCAGTGCGGAAAGAGGCGAACTCTACCCGAATGCAATTCAGTCCCCACACTGGACAGTTAACGCCCATGTCCTTCTCTACCTAACCAACGGGAGCTTGAGGGTGCAGATTGTTAACAACGAAGGAAACTCAATTTTCGATGATGAGCTCACCGAGGGACAGGTGCTGGTGATCCCGCAGAACTTTGCGGTGATCAAGAGAGCCGGTGAACAAGGGGCCAGATGGGTGTCCTTCAAGACCAATGATAATGCTAAGATAGCGAACCTTGCGGGACGTCTGTCGGTAATCGGGAGCTTGCCGGTGGATGTGGTGGCGACCTCGTATCAGTTGTCTAAAGAGCAGGCTTACCGACTCAAGCTTAGCCAGCGGCAGACGGCTTTGTTCAAACCAACTTCTTTCTGGGGCCAAAAGATGAGGAAGGCTTCGGCTTAAGTGAAGTGAAGCGAAGTGAGAGTTGGAAGAATAATAAAACATGTAAAAGACTTGTGTAATAACCCTCGAGAGTGATAATAAGAGCTTAATGTATGCCTATGCAGTCATTATCTAAATAAATAAATTATCTAGTTTCCGGTATTTGTCTCGAGCGTAGCAAATAATTAGTTATCTTTGATTGGGTTTCATTATATTTGTGTGCATAGCGTCTGGTGATTTTTGATAAAAGTTGTATAATCTGATTACATATTTCACATATTTTGCTACTGAATTGATAAAAAATTTCATATGGGTATTATTAAATATAAAAGGTTATAACTTATAAGGTTTGAATCAAATACAAATGAAATTAACATGTTTATTAATTATATATACAAGTAGAGTAATTATATAATAACATTATAGAGTAATTGCATAATTACTATATGATGTAGTTACATAATTACTCTAGTTGTATATACTCTACTTGATTCTCATAATTAGTACGTTAGTTTTCCCGTAACTTATAAGTATTTGTTACTTTTAACCTCTTGCAAGTATTTGTTACTTTTAAACTCTTGCGGTCATGCTAATGAATTTGAAACTATATATGGAATGTGATAAGAATCAAAATGAATTTGAAATTATATATGGAATGTGATAAGAAGCGAAATTACAAACTGAAATTGAAATGATAATAACCCAATTCAGGTAGGGGTAAATTGAACCAATGAATTTGAAACTATATATGGAATGCGATAAGAATCGAAATTACAAACTGAAATTGAAATGATAATAATCAAATTCAGGTAGGGGTAAATTGAACCAATGAATTTGAAACTATATATGGAATGTGATAAGAATCGAAATTACAAACTGAAATTGAAATGATAATAATCAAATTCAGGTAGGGGTAAATTGAACCAATGAATTTGAAACTATATATGGAATGTGATAAGAATCGAAATTACAAACTGAAATTGAAATGATAATAATCAAATTCAGGTAGGGGTAAATTGAACCAATGAATTTGAAACTATATATGGAATGTGATAAGAATCGAAATTACAAACTGAAATTGAAATGATAATAACCCAATTCGGGTAGGGGTAAATTGAACCAATGAATTTGAAACTATATATGGAATGTGATAAGAATCGAAATTACAAACTGAAATTGAAATGATAATAACCCAATTCAGGTAGGGGTAAATTGAACCAATTCGAGATGGTAAGTCTCTAATTACAAGAACAATCTGGATAATAATACCCGACTGCTTGTTCTCATTTTAAACAACTTTATTTTATTAAAGCTGATTAATAATTGCAGTTAATTGGTCATTTGATTGGGTTACGACTGCAATTAATTGTCATTTGACAGGGTTAATTAGTTGGATATGTATCAGAATGCTTCATGAAGTTTCCTCTCTGTATCACAAATCATATTTTAGCAAATCGTTGTACAATATTTGTACTATAGAACCTAGAGTCAACAATTTTATCCAAGTATCAACTTTGTATATAGTCTATACAAAATTTTGAGAAAATTAAATGTAGCTGCACAAGTGAAACTAAAGCCATGCTTTTAAGAAAATGAAATCAATCTCTGTAGTCTTTAATGAAATTTCTTCATGTATGTTTGCACATCATGATTATCTTTTTTGTTTTTCAATTTCTTTGTTTATTTTGGCAGCAAATCTTATAGCAACCTATTTTTCTCATTCTGTGCAGTAACATAATTGTTATTTTTCAGCAAAACGAAAACAGTAGATGATAATATTAGGCCTTGTCAAAAAGTTAAAAATTAGTGTTGTGGACATTGTGGATTGTTTTTGGTGTATTTGAAAAGGTCTTTTGACAGCATGTTTGTGTATTATTGACAACCTTTTTGTTTAATGTTTACCTTTCATGAAGGCTACGAGCCAAAACCGTGAAACCAAATCGAAACTACTCCTTGATTGTTATACAACAATGTTGTATCTTTATTACTCATCAAACGGAAAACCAACAGTCAACACTTCGGTTAAGCCAAAGCACTCTCTTGGCCTCTAAAAGAACTTGGGGTAAACAAAACCGTCTCACGCTGGCTAAACTTCAACCGTTGAGCATCCTCTCTCGACAACTGATACGAGTTCACCACCACATCCACCGGCAAGTTCCTGATCGCCGACACACGACCAGCAAGGTTCGCTATCATGGCATTATCATTAGTCTTGAAAGAAAGCCACCTGCTCCCTTGCTTTCCGGCTTTCTTGATCACCGCAAAGTTCTGTGGGATCACCACCACCTGTCCCTGGCGTAGCACATTATCGAAAACCGAGTTTCCTTCATTGTCCACTATCTGCACCCTCAATGTTCCCTCAGTTATGTACACAAGATTGTGGGCGTTAATCGTTCAGTGTGGAGATTGAATTGCATTCGGAAAGAGTTAGCCTCTCTCAGCACTGAGTTTAAGTTGCTTAAGAACCAGGAACTTGAAGCTGTTGAGGTTCGCAATCCTTCCTGCTTGCAGGTTCACGAAATCTGCATGTGAAGGGTTGTTAATGTTCTCTTTTAGCTTCAAACTGCAAATGGTTTCTTCAAGACCATTGCTTTGTCCGCCTTGTTCTTGTTGTTGTGGTGGTCTGATTAATTGAAGGTCATCAAAGGCATCAACAATGTGACCTCTTTCGTCTTTCGGTCCAAAAAGCTTCTCGGCGGTCAGCGTGTCGATGGTGAATGCTTCCGCTACGATCCAAGGACTCAAACCTCTAAAGATGTTGCCAGTAAGTTTTCCTTCTGGCAACTCCATTTGATGTTGAGTATATGCAGCATTTCCAGCTAGGAAGAATCTGTGTAATTTGGAAATTAATTAGTTAAATTATACTATAGTATAATGTGATTGTTATTGGATATGCGGAATTAACCAAGAACACACGAAGAACAGTAACGAAACCCTAACAGTTTAATCTCTAATGAAACAACACTAAACTGTACAATTGAGTTAGGGTTTACAATTTTCAACAAGAAATGAACAGACACAAAGAATTGTAACAAGAAAACTAAAACCGTCTAACTAATCTCTCTTAGCTATATAACGACTTCTACTGTAGATCAACTAACAAGTTCCATCTTTTGCCACTTTACACCCCTGTACTTTGTATAAGTTTTCAGACAACAACTAAACCTTCTTTTACTCCTTTAACCAGCTTTCAGCAAATGACATAATTGCCCCTGAACTTGTTAACAGCCAAATAACATCTTGCTAACCAAACTAACTGATGTGATGAATGAATTATATTGATTGAATCATGATCACATATAACAATCCCCACCTTGATCTTGAATCAACCAATATTAAGCAAATCCAAACATAAGTCAAACTTTGACCCTGGAACAGCTTTAGTCAGCATATCAGCTGCATTTTCCTGAGTCTCAATATAACCAATCTTTATCTCTTTAGACTGAACTACATCTCTGATAAAATGCAACCTAACATTAATATGCTTAAACCTTTCAGGAAAAACTTGATTTTTAGACAATTGTATAGCCCTTTGATTATCACACTTAATCTCAGCCTCAACATCTTCTAATCCAAGCTCTTTCACAAAACCTTTCAACCATATAGCCTCTTTAACAGCCTCTGTAAGAGCTATATATTCAGCTTCTGTAGTTGACAAAGCTACTACATGCTGCAATGTTGCTTTCCAACTAACAGTACTACCCAAAACCTTGAATGCATACCCTGTTATAGACCTCCCTTTGTCTAAATCCTTGGCAAAATCTAAGTCCACATATCCATGAATCAAACTTTCATTTTCATCTTTCTTGCCAAATATTAGACCCACCTCCTTAGTTCCACTCTGTAACATCCAACTTTTTGTTAAATAATAAATGACGGAAAGTTTTGTTATTAACTGTGTGTCGTTAAGTTAGTCGTGTGTTAAATGTTTGGATAAGGATTTGAAATGGGAATGGAGAGTGGGTGGTGGGACCCATAACCCACTATATAAACCCAACCCACCCACCATTTCACCATTTTGTCTCCCTCCCCACACACTAAAAACACACACACTTCTTCTCTCAAACACCCGGATCCAAATCCGAGCAAAAGAAAGGTGAATCTCGTGTTCAATGTCATCGAGCAACAAGAAACGTTTGGAAGATCCTGCGTGTTGTCCCAATCTGAACTTGAACCCGAAGAAAAAGGTAGGTTTCGGTTTAAATGGTTAAGTTTTATGGTTATAATCGACATGCAAACTGATAGAAGGATAGATCGGGGTATATGATGGAAGAAAAACATGAACTTGACAAGTTATAACCCCACGAGAATGTTATATGGTAAAAATGTGATGTTCGGACCTTATAAAACGCAAGTATACAAAGTTGGTACAACCCAAAACCCTTAAAAAGGGTAAAATCGGGTCCTAAGGAAGAGTCACGAAGTAAAATGGCCATTAAATGGTAAAAACGAAGAAAAAGAAGAATTTCGCATCGCATAAGCCATGCGAAGCGAAAAAGGCTATTTCGCATCGCATGACCATGCGAAGCAAAAAAGGTAATTTCGCATCGCACAGTCATGCGAAGCGAAACAGTTCCATGCGAAGCAAAATTCCATGCATGCGAAGCGAAATTCTTCCATGCGAAATTTTATAAAAATTCATTTTCTGATGCATTTTTGTTAAAGGACTGTTAATGCATTTTCAGGCGCTGCCCTTTGGACCCTGCTAGGGGCTGCTGCCCCTAGACCCCGCTACCAGGGGCGCTGCCCCCGGACCCCCATTAGTTGAGGGTTTCATAAATTTAGATGTAGGAAATAGTGGTAATAGATAATTGATACACGTAATGTATTGTACAGTTAGCCGTGCACAACTAAAGAAGGGAATTACCATTAATGGCGAGAGAAATCGACTCCAGGTGAGTTCTAGCCCCATTTCTCTTTGAAATGTTTTCGGGGCTGTGTGCATACTCCTATGTGATAGTTAATACATTTACTTAATTGATAAGTGTATGATACGTGTATGACTATGCATTGGATGTTATTACTATATAATGATAGTATGAATGAGCATGTATATATATATATATATTATTATATACATGAGACAGGTAAAATACACACGTATGATAAATGTATGGTTATTCGAGACAGTAGGGACCAGACCCTTATAATATCTGTGATGTTAGGGACCAGACCCTTATAATATATGTGATGATAGGGACCAGACCCTTACAATATCTGTGATGTTTAATGTAGAATAGCTTATGGTATACCATAGGGTTATATTAAAGAAAGTATGTAAGAATGCATGCATGTATGTATGAAAGAAGAAATAACAGGTAAGGTATGAATACGTGTCTTTGGACACGTATGAGTGAGGATATGAATGTAATGTATGTTAATTGATTAACTAGAACTCACTCGGCATAGCTGACTTTTAGTATGCATGAACGGAAAAGACTGGCATCTACGAAGAAGTGTCATGACTGTTTTAATTAATGTTTATGGAAAGACAATTTGTATGTTAAGACAAAAATGAATGTTTTGTAATGTGATGGTTGAAGTTTTAAGTTATTCCGCGAAAGTTTTAATTAACTCTGATTTTAGAATTGTGTTTTTGAGTAAATCCAACACCAAAGTAGGGTTACCGGGAACGGGGCCTTACACACTCAAATACATAAGGATCCACCTAACAGCCATCCAATGCATCTGACCAGGATTAGCTAAAAATCTACTAACCACACTAACAGCATACCCTATATCAGGTCTAGTACAAACCATAAGATACATTAAGCTTCCTACCGCACTAGCATATCGTACATTCTCCATTTTTGCGTTTTCTTCATCTGAACTAGGAGAATCCATCCCTAATAACTTGAACTGTTGCCCAATTGATGTAATTACCGATTTACCCTTTTCCATAAAAAAGATATTTAACACTTTCTTTATGTAAGATGTTTGAGTTAACGTCAACAACCTTATATTCCTATCTCTGTAAATCTCCATACCAAGTATCTTCTTGGGATTTCCCAATTCTTTCATCTCAAACTCTTTCATCAACGGTTCCTTTGTAGCTGCAATTTCACTTTTATCCTTGCAAGCTACCAACATGTCATCCACATATAGAAGTAGATAAACCATGTTTCCAGTATCACATTCTCTAAAGTAAACACAATTATCATATTTACTTCTAGAGAATCCATGTGATATCATATATTCATCAAATCTTTATGCCATTGCCTAGGAGATTGCTTAAGCCCATACAATGATCTTTTAAGCAAACATACCTTATTACCCTGCTTCTCCACCTTAAAACCAGGTGGCTGTCTCATGTATATCTCCTCTTCAAGACTTCCATGTAAAAAAGCTGTTTTTACATCAAGCTGTTCAAGCTCCAAATCAAGAGATGCTACTAATGACAATATTACCCTTATAGAAGTATGTTTCACTACTGGAGAGAATATCTCATTATAATCAATTCCAGCCTTTTGTGTGAAACCATTAGCTACCAATCTTGCTTTAAATCTTGGTGCTTCAACCCCTGCAATACCTTCTTTAATTTTGAAAATCCATTTGCAGTCTACTAACTTCTGATTCTCAGGCTTATTTACCAAATCCCAAGTTTCATTCTTCATTAATGATTCCATCTCTTCTTTCATGGCTTGCAACCATAATTCTTTGTCTTTAGACTTGATAGCTTCATTGTAAGTAAGGGATTCTAAACTATCTTCTTGTTCAGCAGCCATGAAAACATATGCTGAAATGTCATCATTTCCCCTGTACCTGAGTGGAGGTTGAATGACCCTTCTAGTTCTATTCCTTGCCAAACTAGGGCTACTTGGAATTTCACTAGAAGGCTCTACATGATCTGGACTAGTACTTCTTTCATGGTTACCCTCAGACCCAAGCTCCACCTCAAACTGAACATCAACATTCTCTGCACCATTATATCCTTTCTTATTACTGCCCAAAACATCACAGTACATTATGTCTTCTTTGAATACCACATCTCTACTTACAATTACCTTTGGACTACCATCATCCATTCTCCAAAGTCTATACCCCTTTACTCCTTCAGGATATCCTAAAAACACACACTTTATAGCTCTTGGTTCAAGTTTACCTTGATTTATATGTGAATAGGCCAGGCACCCAAATACCCTCATATTCCTATAATCAGTCTTCTTTCCAGACCACAACTCCAAAGGAGTCATCATGTCCCTAGCAGAAGTAGGAGATCTATTTAGTAGAAGTAGCCCTTGGCATACCAGAATTAGACAACATACATCTAACCTTTTCCAACAAGGTCCTATTCATTCTTTCAACTAGACCATTCTGCTGTGGTGTGCCTACCACAGTCAAGTGTCTTGCAATTCCCATTTCTTTACAATACTTATTGAACAAACTATTGCAAAATTCTAAACCACTATCAGTTCTTAGCTTCTTTAACTTCTTTTCAGTTTGGTTTTCAACTAAGACTTTCCATTCTTTAAACTTACTAAAAGTTTCATCCTTAGTTCTAATCACATAAACCCAAACTCTTCTAGAATAGTCATCTATTATGGAAAAATACCTTGCTCCACCAAGTGATGCAACCTTTGCAGGACCCCGTAAGTCAGCATGAACATATTCCAAAATCCCTTTAGTGCTATGTTTGCTGTGGTTTAATGACACCCTCTTGGCCTTTCCCATGACACAATGTTCACAATGATCTATCTCACAACCTTTTAGATCACCAATATCTTGTCGTTTATTCAACTCTACCAGCCCTTGAACACTGATGTGACCAAGCCTCTTGTGCCATAACGCAGCTTGATTGACCATTTTACCCTCAATCATTGACACCTTTCCTGCAACTACTTCTCCATCAAGAAAGTAGATATTATTACCCTTTCTTACCAGATAACACAACTATGGATCCCCTTATCACTTTAATTTTCCCATTTCTCATACTAACATGACAACCAGAGCTTTCTAATGAACCAAGTGATATCAAATTCCTTTTTAAGTCAGGAATATATCTCACATTATCAAGTTGATACTCAACTCCATTGTCAAGATTGAATGTAACAGAACCATGTCCAAGAATCTTAGATGGCCTATCATCACCCATCTTAACAACACCAAGATCTTCAGTTTTTAACATACTGAACAGATCTTTATATGGAGTCATATGATATGAGCATCCTGAATCAAGAATCCATTCTATGTTACCTTCACCACTAGAGACCACCATTACATCAGCACTATCATACCCTTCTGATTCTTCCTGTCCAGAATTACCATTATGCCCTTTTGAACTACTTGGCTCTACTTTCTTTTTCTTTCTCTCTGGACAATCTTTCTTGAAGTGTTTCTCATAATTGCAAATATAACACCTTCTTTTTACTTTAGACTTTGATCTTGAAATCCCTTTTGACTTGGAATTCCTCTGTTCTTGTCTACCTCTCACAAACAATCACTCTGCACCATCATCTTTTATTTCCCCCCTCTTTTTCAATTCTTTTGAATTTAATGCAGCCAACACATCTTCCATTGAAAGTTTTTCTCTACCATACATCAATGTATCCACAAAGTGTTCATATGATGACGGTAGAGATGAGAGAAAGATTATGGCCTGATCTTCCTCATCTAATGCCACGTCAATATTCTCTAAGTCCAATATTAGTTTATTGAATTCATCAGTATGATCATCTAAAGTTTTACCTGATGTCATCTGAAAAGTATAGAGACATTTCTTGAGATACAATCTGTTGGCCAATGACTTGGTCATGTATAACGATTCAAGCTTCGACCATACTCCAGCAGCAGTCAATTCCTTCGATACTTCCCTCAATACTAAATCACCCAAACTCAGAATAATCGCTGAATGAGCCTTTTCCAATATATCTTTCCTCTCTTTGTCGTTGAGAGTATCAGGCATATTTGGTTCTCCCAACAATGCATCGGAGATGCCTTGATGGACCAATAATGCCCTCATCTTGACCCGCCACAAACTGAAGTCATTCTTCCCGTCGAACTTCTCCAAATCAAACTTTGCATTCGCCATTCTTCAATTCAAACGAACAGGAGGTTAATTTCTTCGCAATTGACTCGAGCAACGAAGCTCTGATACCAATAGTTATTGGATATGCGGAATTAACCAAGAACACACGAAGCACACTAACGAAATTGTTCTTCGAAACCCTAACAGTTTAATCTCTATTGAAACAACACCTAACTGTACAATTGAGTTAGGGTTTACAATCTTCAACAAGAAACGAACAGAAGCTACACAAAGAATTGTAACAAGAAAACTAAAACTGTCTAACTAATCTCTCTTAGCTATATAACGACTTCTACTGTAGATCAACTAACAAGTTCCATCTTTTGCCACTTTACACCCCTGTACTTTGTATAAGGTTTCAGACAACAACTAAACCTTCTTTTACTCCTTTAACCAGCTTTCAGCAAATGACAGAATTGCCCCTGAACTTGTTAACAGCCAAATAACATCTTGCTAACCAAACTAACTGATGTGATGAATGAATTATATTGATTGAACCATGATCACATATAACAGTGATCATGTATCTATGTATTATGTACCCTAAGGTTTTAATTAAGCTGGTTATCGATGTTCTGAGTGTCGAGAAATACGACGACGACAAGTTTCGTATCGCCATCGTTATGAAGCCATTGAGCTGCTCCGATGGGGATAACAACCACATCACCCTGGCTTAAGTATTCTATCTTTTGATGACGGTCCTGAAACCGAAACTGCGATTCTTTACTGTCAAACTGCGGTCCGTAGGTTTTGGGACATCCCGGCAATATAACCCCATGAATACCTCGACCTGTAAATATGATCAGATCAAAAGACAATAACACATTACTTGTTTGTTTTCAAGAAATGAAAGACTTGTGTGGGCTTATTAGATGTATAGTTGTATACTTTTTTCGATGACGAATAAGGCAGGTGCATTGATGTAGGAAGGCAAGAGAAGTCCATTGGGGTCAACGCGGTGTCGAATAAAGTTGACACCAGCACACTGGAACTGTTGGTTAGTAGTGTCCCAGCCAGATATCGGTCGAGCCACCTTTAGCTTTGACAACTTCGGAGGGCTTAAGCGCCTCGAAGTTTGGAATCTGGCACTGGTTTTGTTGGTTGGCAAGGCAGGTAATAAAGAGAAGGAAGAAAGGAAGAAGCAAAGATGGTTTGGATGCCATTGTTGGTAGTGTGTTGTGGTGAATAGGTGTTGTGAAGTTGGGACTTATAGTGAAAGTGGGTAGTGACACGTATGAGTTTATGCTAGGAAAAGATGGACACTTGGAGATGACTAGGTAAGGCATCGTACATGTGTATTAAGTGTGATCGACATATGTAGACTAGATTCCTCTAGGGAAAAAAATATCAAAATACTCTATTTAATCAACTTAGGTAACTTGAATTTTAGCTATTACTAAAGTAAGGCAAATTGGATCAGCCGAATACTACGTGCTGATAACGTTTTGTAAAACTACATTAAAAGCTAAATACTAAGAAAAAAAATGTATATAAAGAGTGATATATTAAAAATGATGATCAATTGCATATCAGAAATGAAATCTAATCTATTCTAACTTCTAACTATACTATTGAAGCAACATAATTTGTCCATATGGCATCTAACTAGGCACTCCACATAGGATGTGATGTGTTGGTGAAATATCGTGTAATAAATGAGTTATACCACTTGTTTTGTGAGTTTATATGCCGGAAACACGTTTACTTTGTGTATGTTTGCAATTACAGGTGTGCGGAGCTAAATGGGAGCACATGATATGGAAAGTAAAGGAATATTTTATTGCATGGAATGATAGAGCAATTGAAGACGAAGACGTGGCCGAAAATGGGGCATAAATCGGAGTTCGGACAAAGAAATTACACGAAAAGCAAAACGGTGGATGACAGGCCCACCGTAGCCTACGGTGGTGGCTGCCACCGTAAGGCAGGGAGCATCACCGTAAGCTACGGTCCCCACCGTAGCCTACGGTGGGGAGACCGTAAACTATGGTCACCAGGACGGGAAAAAGTCGAATTTTCAGGTTTTTTGGAACTATTTAAGGCCGGTTTAACCCTAGGACGGCTATCTTCGACATCACAACACCCTTGGACATTTTTGGAGCTTCTTTCCACCATCTTAACACCTCTTAATCATCCGAATCATCCATGGCATCATCCACCCAAGAATCAAAGAAGATATTCAAGACCACTATGCTAGGCTAAACCACTCGTGACCATCTCCGGGTGTAGGGTTGAGTTGTTCATTGGATTGTTGGTACTCTAAACCTTAATTTTGGATCTTGTTTGTGTGCTTAAACATACTTTTAGGTAATCAATGAGATTTGCAGTTTATCAGTTATTGGTTTTGGTCATCAAAATTAGGATTTGAGTTCTTAGTGTCATTGGCCTAGTTATCTTTAACCATAGAACTAATGTTTCATCATTACCTAAGATTTACAATCAATTAGATTATTGTTTAGCCGTGTCAATCAATAGGATTAAGTTCTAACGATCAATATAGTCAAACATCTAGTCTCTTGGTTTATTCCATAGGTTACCTGAACCCTGGAGTTTGGTTGCATTTTAATTATTGTTTACAAATCAAAATCTTTAAAACCGCTTGACAGCGTTTGTCCACTTAGTATAATTAATAATTAAGTATTAGAATTGATTAGCACTCTCCACTGATTCCATGTGGATTTGACACCTTACTTGCCATTGCTAGTAAAGGTATTTTATAAATATTTTTGATTGACCTTTCGACATCGATCAAAATGGTGGCGTTGCCGGGGAATCAAGGCGCAAAGTGCTAGTTTGGTTAGTTAGTCTAGTTAAGTTAAGTTTAATTCTAATTTCAGTTTTTATTTCTTTTTCTTCTGTAGATTCCCTGGACGGATCGCACGAGATATCTCGGTCTACTCAGGTGCGGAATCCCTGCGTAGATCGTTACGAGTATAGAACACGAATCACACGAACACACGATACGAACACACGTTATATATTATAACTCAAAACACGTGATGTAATATCACTGTTACAGACTCTCGTCCTCACGTTACAATGAACTTGAACAACTGACACGAACTTAAACGACGATTACCAACCAAGCCGTAACCTAGGACTATTTATACACGACAACTTCGCCTGGCATGTTCAGGCGAAGTTGTCCATAACTTCGCTTGACTAACAAGTTCGCCTGTTAAGCGAATTTGTCAGTAACTTCGCTTAAACATACAAAACAAAATTAAACATTACAGACTCGATTACAGACACTAGACTATGAACTACTGGCATTATGCACCAACAGACTCCCCCTTGGCAGTAGCTTCATGTCTTGATCTTCAAGCACGTGTCTTGTAACCTTCAATCTCTTTGTCTTCATGCATGTACTCCTTCTCTCACACATACCGTGACTACTCGCTGATATTTCCTCGCTTCGTCTTTCCAAGCAGGAATATAAAATATCTTCTTTTCATTTAACACCTGCAGATCAGCTTTCGATAAATTAACAAGATGCATCGGATCATACACTCTTAGCACTTCTTGTTCGTCTTCGTCTTCCATCACGGCTTCAGCAGTCTGGCAATCAACATACCACCATTTAAGGTTCTTTAACACATCCTTGGGCATTGTCTTCATCGGCACATCTTTAAGACACCGAATCGGTTTGTACTTCATTACCATCCAAGGCTTGCCATCTGCTCTCATTCCCCTTTCTTTATCTTCCACTAGCTTTCCCTTCTGTGGCTTTAATAACTCAAACTTCTTTTCTTTAATACTTTCTTTCCACACGATCTTCCCAATAACTCTGGCCATGTTGTCGTCACTTCTATTAATCAACCCCAATCTAGCCAAATCCTTCACCTCACATTCAGGCAATGTATTGAGAGATCTCAACGTTCTCTTAAAGTATTGAATACCATCATATCTTTTCACCACGAACACTTTTAGCTGTTCATCATATAGCCAACAAATAATTCCTTTCTTCGACTCAGCGTAGCCTTTGATATTATAACTTTTCTTGAACATGGTTGGAACAGCAGGCTTCTTAGTTTTGATAAACCAATGAGCATAGCCTTCCTTCCATCTAGGCTGCTCCTCCCATTCTGTCTCATCATTTTCCATCTCATTACCCATCTCGGCTTTCTCAACATCTGGGATCTCGTGTTCAACATTTTCCTCAATTATCTCACCCTCTTCAACATCTTCTCCAATCACAATCTGTGCGCCAATCTTCTCAATCTACTCAATTGGCAGCACATCATCATCAAACAACACATCATCACTAAACATATCATCATCTAATTCTTTCAAAGCATCAATCACATCATCCCTAGTAGGGTCATCCCTAGCCCATTCGGAGAAACGCTCCATCACGGAACGGAGCCACAAACTCTGTAGGGTCATCCCTAGTCTCCTCACCGAACCGTAAAGCCACCCGTATTTGTTCAGATGAGAACTGAACCTCTTGATTGTTGACGGTTGCTCGCATAACCGGGGGCTCAACGCGGCAATCGTATTCCACAGTCTGCCAGAAATCCTCGATATTGGGTAAGGATATCGGCAGAGTCGTAGTGATAGCGTGGAATATCCTCGAGCGAATGAGGAATGTGATTATCTCGCGGTAATCCTCAACACCGCTCGCTTCCGGGTCTAAGGTGATATACATGTTATGACCCGGGAAGAATTGCCTCTGATTATCTCCATCGTCACCTCCAGCACCTCCAGCACCTGCTACTGCAGCCATATCTGCAACAAACGAACCAAGTTAGATAAACGTTAAGGCGTACCACAAGTTCGCTTGTTACCATGTGCGAAGTTGTGATAAAATCTGTATAGGCGAAGTTAAAGTTGGGGCGAAGTTGGGAACAACTTCGCTTCATCTTTAAGTTCGTCTAATAATTAAAAAATTAAAAGGTCCAGGCGAAGTTAATGATAACTTCGCCTCACCACAACATCGCCTCAGGCGAAGTTGAGCCTCAGGCGAAGTTACGGATAACTTCGCCTAAACCTTAAGTTCGCCTGAATCTGAAACGGCGACAGTAAGGTTGATTCAATCATCGAAAATCTGGTGTGTCGGTCAATTTTGACGATTTAGGAGACTAAAACACATGATATTAAGGCAATCCGAACGATCAGTTTGCTCATGAACACGTAAAAACAAGCTTTGAAATCGGGTATAAGGTTTGAACGTCCGAGGTCGCTAACCGGGTGTCGAAACAACCTAGGGTTAACAACATTGAACATCGATTATAAGATATAGAACCCAAACACACCTTGAATACTGATTGAAATCGAAAAAAAGATAATCAGATGATAATCGAATTAAGTTCGTTGTGATATTCGAGAATAAGTTCGCTGATATATAAAATAATGAACGAATGACCTTTGAAAATCCTTATATAGGGGCGGAGTTATACAGGCGAAGTTACGGTTAACTTCACCTAGGAAGTTATTCACAAGTTCGCCTGTTTAACAACATCGCCTATATTTACAAAATCAACCCTTATAATTTGAACATTTTGCAATTAACTTTTAAAACTTCCCTTTAAGAATTAAATAACACGATCAAGTCCAAGTAACCAGTTATAAAATCATAAACTACCTAAGTACGAAAAAACTTTTAAAAAAAATTAAAGTACAAGGGATCAAATTTCAGTCTCGATAGGGACTACTACGTTTTAGAAAAGATCCGAACAGAAATCATACTAATTACGTGACTGTCACATAGATCCGTGTTTAGCTGTATTATGACATAAAGAAACAGGTTGTAAGCAGGTAAATAACTTAAGATGGTTTTCATCATTTCTGTGATACGAGTTAGGTTCAATTATTCCTCAAAATTTAAGTGGGCAACAACTCAGAGATTATGATGCCTCCTATCTATCCTCAAAGCATATTTGGCTTTCCCCAAGTCACCCCGAATTGACCTCGACCCATAGTGTCTGATTAAGTTTGTAAGTACTCTTCATCTGCTTCCCGTTCTCTTTCTTACTCCATGATTGAGAAGTCTTGACATTTTCAGCTCTAGAATGTTTTCATAACTCATAATAATTTTTTATTTTTTTTTATTAATTTTTTTTTATGATAAACATTTACATAGACTTCAGAGTAGTAAACAACTGCAAGTCCCGAATCTGGATCACTGCAGTTTCTTCACACACTATCTTTACGGGAATCAGAACACGTACGGGCTCGTGTATGACTGGGTAATCGCTTTTCTGCCTATCATTCGGAAAGATATATATGGAGACATGCAAAACTCGTAGGGAGTTTCCACGTAAAATCAAGTAGATTTAGTTTGTATCACATCTACTTTTACGCACCATAAAAAGCTACCATGACATACAATAACTGTCCAAAAGCCTTTTAAGCCTAATAACTTCACTAGTTAAGCACACAAAATCAGTATATTTATCATTTTCCAAGGTTGGATCAATTTTCTGTTAAACATAGCAAACGAACTTCTTACGAAGTAGCAGACTTGAAAAATAATTTCATTTCCCTTTTTAAAAATTTTAACATTAATTGCCCCGACCAAAACAAAGTCTTCAGGTAAACGGCTATCCCGAAGATCCAATGGATCAGCTGGACCGACCACATACAAGTATGTGTCCTTCTAACTAAGTATGATCGACTAATTTTAAGCGAAAGAATGAAAACTCATCATAAACCGCCCCGGTCACTTTCAGTCCTTTGGTTAATGGCTATCCTCAAATTCTACAAGTAGAAAATGAGGACCAAAACATATCCGAAGACAAGTCCTTCAAACTGAGGCAACCGACAAAGTTTTAAGCGATAGTGACGTTTTTTTTTTTTTAAATATAACATGAAAAGCATGGTTACTCGGGATTGATCATCCCATTCAGCTCGATAAGGTTTTGAAATCTTGTTTTGTCAAACGCTTTAGTATAAAGATCAGCGAAATTATCAAGCGTATCCACCTTTTCAAGCACAATCAGTTTCTTCTCAGCACAATCCCGTATAAAATGATGACGTATGTCAATATATTTAGTTTTACTGTGCTTCACGGGATTGTTAGTTACTGAGATAGCAGCTGTGTTATCAATGCAAACAGGAGTAAGTAAGAAATTCAGACCATAGTCGCGCAACTGTTGTTGAATCCAAAGAACCTGGGAGCAGCAGTTGGATGCTGCCATGTATTCTGCTTCACAGGTTGAAATTGCGACTGAAGTCTGCTTCTTGCATTGCCACGACACCAATCTGCCACCAAGAAACTGACATCCTCCAGTTGTTGACTTCCGACTCTGATTGCACCCTCCATAATCAGAATCTGTGTAAGCGACTAGCTCCAAGTCTCCTCCTCTCGGGTACCACAACCCCAGCTTCGGCTTGCCCTTGAGATACCTCAGTATCCTCTTCACACCCTTCAGATGAGATTCTTTTGGGTTTGCCTGAAAGCGTGCACAAAGACAAACAGCAAACATTATATCAGGCCTAGAAGCAGTTAAGTACATTAAAGAACCTATAATAGCCCGATATTGAGTTGGGTCCACATCTGCATCACCGTCTGACTCAGCACCCAATTTGTGATTGACGCAGATTGGAGTGTCGAATGGAGTGTTGTCCTCCATCTTGAAGCGTTTGAGCACATCATGGACATACTTGGTCTGATGAATGAACATCCCATCCTTCTTCTGATCAACCTGCAATCCTAAAAAGAAAGTTAGTTCACCCATAGCACTCATTTCAAACCTCTTTTTCATGACGGCCTCAAAATCTTGACACGTGGAGACTCTTGATGCAGCAAAGATAATGTCATCCACGTAGACTTGCACCAGCAGGAAGTCGCTTCCATCTCTCTTGAAGAACAACGTGCTATCTATCTTCCCTCTTTCAAACCCATTTTCAAGCAAGTAATCTGATAAAGTTGAATACCAGTCACGAGGTGCCTGATGTAGTCCATACAATGCCTTGCTTAACTTGTACACGTGATCAGGAAAGTCTGGGTCAGGAAAACCCGGAGGTTGCTCAACATACACTACCTCATCAACTTTCCCATTCAGAAATGCACTCTTCACATCCAACTGAAATACCTTCATCTTCTTATAAGCAGCGAACGCCAAAAACAATCTAATGGCTTCCAACCTTGCCACAGGAGCGAACACTTCATTATAATCAATCCCCTCTTGTTGATTAAAACCTTTAACGACTAGCCTCGCCTTGTTTCTTATGATAATCCCTTTCTCATCTCTCTTGCACTTAAACACCCATTTTGTGCCTATCGCATGCACATGCTTCGGTTTTTCAACCAAAGTCCAAACTTCCATTTTCTTGAATTGAGCCAACTCTTCTTGCATAGCTTCGACCCACGAGCTGTCCTTGAGAGCCATTTGATAATTCTTCGGTTCAATCTGGCTGATAAAGCAGGTGTACAAGCATTCGTTGATTATGCCTGTCTCCTTGATGCTTGTGTAAACACAGGTGTGCTCATCCAAGTTACGTCTTGTTTGTACACCGGAGGACACATCACCAATCACATTCTCCAAAGGGTGATCTTTATGAATTCTCGTGGTCGGAACAGAACCAACATGCAAATTGTCTTCCAAGTTAGAAGAGAGCTCGTCAATGGTTGTTTCATGCTGAGAGTGAAATGGATTGAAAAATTCTTCTTCAGTCGAGGCAGCAGGGGTATCGACAGCATTTGATAAGAAAGGTTGACATTTATCGATCAGCTGTCTTTGCAATAGGTTTTCTTCCTCATCAAGGATCATCTTCGTAGAAACTCTCTCTTCTTCTTCAGCAATATCCAAATACGGTATGTTAAAAGACTTAAAAAGTTTAACATAGTCGAAAAACTCAGCAGGTCCGTTGCTTGGTTTTGGCGGTTGGTAACTTGTGATATCGGTGTTACACACCACCTCAACCTTGCTGGTCGATGTATTAAAGACACGTCTGTTGGGAGTCCCAACAACATAACCGACTAAGATTCCTTCATCGGCTACTTCACCAAATTTAGAATTTGTCTTTAAAATCGAACAAGGGGACCCGAATGGTTCAAGACCACTCAAGTTGGGCTTTCTCCCATGCATAAGCTCATAACACGTTTTACCAAGTCTTTTAACAGTTAAGACTCTATTCAGAACATAACAGGCTGTAGCAACAGCTTCAGCCCAAAACACCACAGGAAGCTTCGAATCAGCCAGCATTGTTCTGGCTCCTTCAATTAATGTTCTGTTCTTCCTTTCAGCCACTCCATTCTGTTGCGGTGTATACGGAGCGCTGTATTGGTGTTCAATCCCTTTCTGAAGGCAGAAGATCTCCATCTCAAAATTCTTGAACTCCGTTCCATTGTCACTCCTGATGAACTTAACCCTTTTATCCATAACGTTCTCAACTTTGGTAATCAAATTCTTCACCATCTGAGCCGTTTCGTCTTTTGATTTCAGGAAATATACCCACGAATATCGTGAGTAGTCATCAGTGATCACCAAGCAATAAGAAGTACCTCCTAGACTTTTTGCATTCACGGGACCGAAGAGATCCATGTGAAGCAACTCTAGAGTACTGACAATAGAATTGACCTTCTTGGTGTGATGGGATTTCTTGTGCTGCTTTCCCTTCTTGCACGCTATACATTTATCTTCAAAATTGAAATTCTTCAAGGGAACGCCCAGCACAAGTCCATTCTTGACAATGTTGTTCATCTTCCGAAGATGAATGTGCCCCATTCTCCTATGCCACAATTCGGACTCCGATTCGCTCGCTTTTGTCATAAGGCATGATTCTTCCGTGGCCATTTCAGTTGACCTCATATCCATAATATATGTATTCCTTTCACGTGGAGCCTTCATCACAATCCACTCCTCTGGTATCTGAAAACCAGGTTGCAACACAATCGCCTCATTCTTTGTAAAATGAACGGTGTACTCCTTATCGCAGATCTGCGACACACTCAGCAGATTGTGCTTCAATTCTTCTACAAAGTTAACTTTCTCCAATGTCATCTTTCCGTTCGACACCGTTCCCATTCCTGTAATCTTGCCTCCACTTTCACCGGCAAAGCTCACTCTCCCTCCTTGAACAGTTTTCAAATCGTGTAACAAGTAGTTGTTACCCGTCATGTGCCGGGAACAGCCGCTATCCACAACCCAAAGATTGTTGGCAGCTCTGTTCAACTGTTCCTGCACAATAAAGCAAAAGATTAGAATTTAGGGACCCAAGACCAATTGGTCTTGGATCTATACATCCCAAACTTTGGCTTTCCAAAGTTAGTACTTTGATAATTCCTGTAAGTCCTACTAGGATACCTCCTTGTAGATTGATTGTGAGGTCTTCCAAACCTTAGTGAATTGAAAGAATTATAGTTTGTAGTTTGGTTATTAGTAGTTTAAAACTGAGATTTGTTTCTATGAAAACCTGAATTAGTCACATATTTGAATTTTGAATGGTTTTCATTTTTAGCAGTATGATAATTACTATTAGGCTTATTCTCAGTTTTAGTAGGTCTCACACCTCTGAATCGCTGCTTCAGAGGGCAATCTGCAACAAGGTGTCCTAATTGATTACACCTAAAACAACACCTATGCTCAACTTTTTTATCAACCGGTGTTTTAGATGTCGAGGCTTTATTACAGCCCGTTCGTCTCACATATGGTGGGACATACGGGTTTAGTGGAGTACTCTTTTTATTCGTCTTATCTTTCTCTCCACCATTGGGTAATACCACCTCCTCTTTTGCCTTACCAGACTCGGATGACTTATCCGAATCCGATAAGACTGGACTTGGATCAGAAATTATAACACTTGAAACAGGCGAACTTGTTTCGCCTCCACTAACATTTGGTTCTTTACAAGTTACTTTAACTGGTACTGTCTGAGCAACCTCAAAGTCAACAGATTTCTGAACACTAGGGTTAAAAGTGTAATTGTGATTATAAGGTGGTGGAACCTCATGATAACCGATTCCTCCTCTCTTAGCAGAGGAACCTTGATCACTAACAAGATGATCAAGAATAGCAGAGGAATTTCTGAACTGCTCTAGTTTTCTATTCAGTTCCACCACTTTTACCTGGTGATCAGCAATCTGTTTTTCTCTATCAGCAATTAGTTTGGTTTTTTCTTCCAAAACTTCATAGCTTAAATCAATCACTTCAATTTTTTCAGCAAGTTTTGTTTTTAGACTTTTAACATCTTTTTCACAAGCTTTTATTTTGACTTTATAGCTATTTTCTCTTGCTTTTGTAAAATGATGATCTTCTTTTAGGGTTTTAAATTCAGCATCCAACCTAACATACTGATCGGTTATAGTTGCTAATTGCTCAGACAAGTTTTCACATTTAGAACATGTAGGTTCAGAACATACCTCGGAAAGCTGGTCTTTAACATCTGCCATGAAAGCTTTTTCTTCTCCGGTAACCTTCTCACTTTCTTCAGTTTCAACCTTCGCCAAATTTGCCTGCTCAAAAGTTTCTTTAGTCTGCAGGTTCCAGTTGTATTCACCAGCTTCTCTGGACATCATGGCACTATAATCTTTAGAACCCCCACTTTGCTGTGTAGACCTGCCCTGACTTCGTTCTACACGCTCATTCCTGCACTCCTTTGCAAAGTGACCGTTTTGCTGACAATTGTAGCATCTTACCTTCGTCTTGTCGAACCCTGGCCTTCCACCGACAAACTTTCTTCCGGTCTTATTCATAAACCTTTTCACTCTTCTCACGATCATGGCCATCTGCCATTGTAGATCCATTTCTTCCATATCATCAGCATCAATCTGGTCATAGTCTTCATCCAACATAGCTGGATCAACAATCTTCCCCTGAATGTAGTTCTCATAGGAAGCAATAAAAGAAGCATAGAGACCAAACTGCTCTTCAGCAGATTTGACACTCATAGGCATCTTAGAGTAGTTGTTGCTGGGAATACTTGGAGAGTAACTACTCTTGCTTACCTGGGGTTGAGAACCACTCGATCCACCTGCTACATAGCAAAGATCACCATTTGTGTTGACTGACACATGACCCTCATGTGATGAGTTTGCGCCCGACTCTCCCTTCGAGTAGTAGGCAGCAGATTCAGTCTTCGATCCTGAGCTAGTGTTGACTTTAGCTCCATACATACCTGGATCTTGAACCTGATCCGTAGGTGTCTCTTTTCTGACCATGTTAAGCTCAAAGGTTCTGAGCTTGTTGACTGCCGTTTCTAGATCATATGTGGGAAAGTCTTTGTCTTCCCTCATCAGCACAGTGTACATCTCCCATTTTGGTGGGAGAGCATCTAGAAGCTTCTCAACCATTTCTTCTTCTCGGTAGGAAATAGAATAGTTGCTCAGTTCAGTCATCAGATGGTAATATCGAGTGATAATATCATCTAAGGATTCATTCTTCAAATACTTGAAGACTGAGAACTGGGTTTTGAGCAATTTTATCTTGGAAGCACGGATTCCTACATTCCCTTCAAATCTGTTCTCAAGAGCTTCCCAAAGCTCTCTTGCTGACGTATACTTTCTAAACGTATGAAGGATCTCTTGTGGAAGAGCCATAGTAATAGTAGCATGAGCCTTGCTCTCGGCCTCATACATCTTTTTCTCTTCTTCTTCCATTTTGCTATACTTTTTTATTTGATCACGACCTTCATACTCCATAACTGGTGGAATATAACCATCCTGGATGCATACCCACATCTTCGCATCCTGGTATTTGACGTATTGTATGAACCGATCCTTCCATGCAACGAAATCGGTTCCCTTCAGCAATCTTGGGGCCTCAGTAGCTGACCCTGCTTCAACTTCCATCTTTACTAACTCAGAGATGTTAATCGACGACATCTTTCCCGAAAAGTAAGAAACCCGAAAAATTAAAATTTTTTTTTTAAAGCACTGTAGGCGAAGTTACGGATAACTTCGCTTTAGTCTTAACTTCGCAGAAGAAATTCGCTGATGATTAATTTCGCTTAAGGTAAGCGAACTTAGGAGGTAGGCGGAGTTGTAGAGAACTTCGCTGAGTTAGGCGAACTTGAGAAGGTAGGCGAAGTTGTGGATAACTTCGCTTAACCTTATATCTTCGCCGAAACCCTACGTATCCTGACGGCAACTTCGCCTGATGAACACGGACGTTTTTGCAGATCTGAAATCTGGATTTTACGAGGTTTTTGACGGTGCAAAGGCTTGAATACGATAGTAGGAGGTAAGATTGACTCAAAAACACAGAAAACACGTCCCGCTAATAGTCGAAACGGGACGATTTCTACACCCGCGTGAATATCCCGAACCACACAATCGAGCAAATGCTCTGATACCAATTGTAGGTTCCCTGGACGGATCGCACGAGATATCTCGGTCTACTCAGGTGCGGAATCCCTGCGTAGATCGTTACGAGTATAGAACACGAATCACACGAACACACGATACGAACACACGTTATATATTATAACTCAAACACGTGATGTAATATCACTGTTACAGACTCTCGTCCTCACGTTACAATGAACTTGAACAACTGACACGAACTTAAACAACGATTACCAACCAAGCCGTAACCTAGGACTATTTATACACGACAACTTCGCCTGGCATGTTCAGGCGAAGTTGTCCATAACTTCGCTTGACTAACAAGTTCGCCTGTTAAGCGAACTTGTCAGTAACTTCGCTTAAACATACAAAACATAATTAAACATTACAGACTCGATTACAGACACTAGACTATGAACTACTGGCATTATGCACCAACATCTTCGTTGATTTTACGCGGGGTTTGGTGTTTTAGTGTGTGCAGAGAATTCTCTAAGTTAATGCAAACAAGATATTCTTCTGAGATTGAAAAGACAGCAAAGAGGAATCGAGCATCTCAGAAAGCAATTTTCAACAGAAAACCGAAGGAGGAGAACATGAGTACACAAAAGAATCAAGAACCATTGGCACACCCACCTGAACCCCAAAACCAACCATTGAACCAAGAGCAACAAATCCCACAAAACGAGCCTGTATTCTCCCAGAATCCGAATGTGAACCGTAACAGACATCTAGAGAACCGTGAGGGTGGCAACCGAAATCGAATACCGCAAAACCTTGACGATAATCAATCAATTCATTCGGCACCAAGGAACCGCCAAGGGCTATTTCAATTTGCGGAAAATGATATCGGATTCGATTTGGGTGACGAGAGGGCTGAAAATGAGGATGAAATGGAAGAGTGGGATCCTGAGCCGGAAGATGAAGAAGAATATGAGGATTACAATGGGGATCGGTACTACGAGAGGCATCAACAAAAATTCCCTCAAGATGGTTGGGTACCTAACAGAAATCGTCAACCGAACTAGCAACCGAGGTATCGGCAAGCACAGAGACGTCCAGTTGTCAGAGAACCACAGGTTCCCGTCTATGCGTTTGATGACGGGGTCCCGAGAGCTTTCGTTCCACCACCCGTCCGAGGGGTTCGGAGCCATTTTATTCCACAGGTGGCTACAAATCCTTTGTCAATCATTATCCCGGTGAGAAATGAAAGAACATTTTCAATCAGGCAGAGCAGTCTAACCAGGATACCTACATTTCATGGAAATGCCACAGAAGAACCGTATTTACACTTGAGCGATTTTAACTCAATCTGTGCAACAATCTCCAGTCAAGGATTCACTGCAGAGGAGGTAAAGATGGTAGTTTTCCAATTCAGTCTGAAAGATACAGCAAAGCGGTGGTTTCTCTCATTGCCGTCATCCAGTATTTATATGTGGCAAGATTTGGCACAAAAGTTCTTGGATGAGTATTATATGCCGCAAAGAACCTCAAAAGCTAGAACATCCGTCAGAAATTATCAGCAGCGTACAGGAGAAACTTTCTATGAAGCTTTCCAGCGGTTCAAGTTGCTGTTGAGGACTTGCCCTCACCATGGCGTAGCTCTGTGGGAGTTGATAAAGGCATTCCATGATGGTTTATCGACTGATGATGTGCGAGACCTCCAATCTACCACTAATGGATCTTTCTAACGAATGATGAACAGGTGGATTGGGGGCATCTGGAGAGACATGCTTTGAATTCTAAGAGGCAGGCCCAGTCGAACAGGATGATAAAGAGGGCAGTGGTGAAGGCAGTAGACAGTGGAAGTTCAGATGATCGGATGGCACGATTAGAAAAGAAGCTTGATCAGTTAATGATTGCTGGTACGAAGGAAAAAGGGAAATCAGGAAAAGCATATCCAGTTTGTGAACAATGTGGTGAGTTGGGACACGAGGTAGTGAGTTGTGGAGTTGTGGAAGAGTTGGAGGATGAAGAGGAAGAAGAGGTGAATTTTGTACACGGGGAGAAAAGGTACAATAATAGTGGTAATATAAACTCTAACACATACCACCCGAGCCTCAGAAACCACCCTAATTTCAGCTATGGAAACCCGAATACCTAACAAAACCCACATTTCCAGGGCACTAATCAGAGAACCAGTTATCAATCGAATCAGAGGTAGTATGGGAATGGTTCAAGTAATGGGCAAAGCGGGCACAATCAGAGATATTCGGGTGGTTACAACCAAAGTTATCACAAGAATTATCAGCAAAGTCAGGGGGCAACTCAAAGTCAAAGTCAAAGTTCTTCGCACAATTCGGAAATCTTGACACCCTTTAAATATTTGAGTCGAAGAATGGAGATTCAAGAAAAGGCAAACACCGCTAGAGACAAACAGATGAGTCAATTGGCCGAGGAATTGGCCACCCTGAAGAAAGATCCAAAGAAGCTACCAAGCGACACACTAAAGAACCCGAATCAATAAGGTAGCAGCTCATCGAGTGGGAAGAACACTCACATTAACCAGGTAAGTACCCTTAGAAACGGTAAAGTTTATGATAATGGGGTAAGTTCACCACCCTTCATTGAGGGTGTGGTGGAAGACTTGGAAGAAGATGGTAAAAGTGATGATGATGTAGAAATCGAACCCAGAAATCAACCGAGAAAATCAATTAATAAAAATTTAAATGAATCGGTAATTAAAACGGGAGCATCCATTACCAAGGAGGCGGATTCAACGAGTAAAACCGTTCCGTTTCCTCAGGCTTTGGTGAATCCTGAAACATCATCGTCACTTAGAAAGAGGGGCCCACAACAGGAGGAAATGTGGGAAATTTTCAAGCAAGTAAAAATTAATTTACCCCTCATTGATGCTATAAAACAAGTCCCCACATATGCTAAGGATTTGAAGGACTTGTGCACTCAAAAACAAACTCATAAAATGCCTAAACAAGTTGACTTAATGGCTAACGTGAGTTCGGTTTTGACGGGAATCCTCCCACCCAAACTTCAAGATCCGGGAACGCCAATAATACCATTCAAGTGGGCGACTTCAAAATGACAAGGGCGTTACTCTATCTTGGAGCCAAGATGAGCATTCTCCTAGGAAGCTTGTACGACCAGTATGACTTTGGTCCACTTAGAAAAGCCGACACCACCGTGGTGTTGGCCGACCTGACACTCAAGCTTCCTAGGGGAATCGTGACTGATGTGATTGTCAAGATTGAAGATTTTTATTATCCGGTTGACTTTCTAGTTCTAGACTACGTAACAGTTGACCCGAAACGGCAACCGAACGTGATTCTCGGTTGGCCCTTTTTGGCAACTACAAATGCTTTAATAAACTGTAGAACCGGGATGGTCGACATGGCCTTTGGTAATAAAAATCTTCGGCTCAATGTGTTTTCAAATGTATCTAACCCTCTGGTGAGTGATGAATGCTTCGCGGATGACGTCATTGACGGGTTGAATCCTCACGAAAGTGAGGAAGATGCCACAGAGGAGTGCATTATTTGTTGCAGGGAATATGTTGAGCATGTGTTGCAGTTGAAAGAGGAGGAAAGGGCAGTTGAGGTGTTCGCTGCGAGTATTGGGAAGCCACCTTAGTCTCAGCAGGTGGAGAGACTACCGGACACTATCGACTCCAAGTTGAAACCATCACTTGAGAGTCCACCGGTAGTGGAGTTGAAGGAACTCCAAAAACATCTCAAGTATGTGTTTTTAGGAGAGGCAGAGACGTTACCGGCTATCATTGCCTCGAATTTAACAGACGAGCAAGAAAGGACATTGATGGAAGTTTTGAAGCAGTATAGAGCAGCTATTGGATGGACGATAGCGGACTTACGGGGTATTAGTTCGTCTGTCGTGATGCACAAGATTATCACAGATCCCGAGGTAAAACCCGCCCACGATGCACAAAGACGGTTGAATCCGAATATGCGGGGAGGTTGTGAAGTAAGAGGTGTTGAAGTGGTTGGATGCGGGAATCATTTTCCCGATCTCGGATAGTACTTGGGTGAGTCCGACACAAACGGTCCCGAAGAAGGCGGGTATTCAGATAACCCGTGATGAGAAAGGTGAGGAAATTGTTACCCGACCGGTAACCGGGTGGCGGATTTGTGGTGATTATCGGAAGTTGAATGCGGCGACTTCCAAGGATCATTTCCCTTTACCATTCATTGACCAAATCATCGAGAAATTATCAAGTCAGAAGTTTTGATAGCCGTCCTAGGGTTAAACCGCCTTAAATAGTTCCAAAAAACCTGAAAATTCGACTTTTTCCCGTCCTGATGATCGTAGGCTACGGTCTCCCCACCGTAGGCTACGGTGGGGACCGTAGCTTATGGTGATGCTCCCTGCCTTACGGTGGCAGCCACCACCGTAGGCTACGGTGGGTGACCGTAGGCTACGGTGGGCCTGTCACCCACCGTTTTGCTTTTCGCGTAATTTCTTCGTCCAAACTCCGATTTATGCCCCGTTTTCGGCCACGTCTTCGTCTTCACTTGCTCTATCATTCCGTGCAATAAAATCTTCCTTTCCTTGCTATCTCATGTGCTCCCATGTAGCTCCTTTAAGCTCCGCACACCTGTAATTGCAAACACACACAAAGTAAACGTGTTTCCGGCATATAAACTCACAAAACAAGTGGTATAACTCATTTATTACACGATATTTCACCAACACATCAGGATGCCAAGTAGATACCATGCTACTATTTCCTATTATATTATGACCCATGACCCGTTTTTCTATCATAACCCATGACACGTAAGGCTTTATAAAATTTTGAAAAATAGATTATTGTGTGACACGGGTTTTGAACCCAAAACCTCACGTTTCAAACCAAATGTACTTACCAACTCTACTAAAATGGTAATTTTGTTTGATTTATTTACTTAACATGTATAAATGTGATTTCTCTTTAAGTATAAAACCAAAATTATATTTAATTGTTTCATTTTCATAATTCACAATATGAGATTGTCTTTTCATATAACTTTAACACAACCATTTAATATTGTTTATCTTTTATCTCTTTATTTTAAAATATAACATATTTTTATGACAAAATGGCAAAAGACGTCTTTTACATTTGACCCTATTTTCATTAAACGTCCTTTAATGAAAGAAATAGCAAAAGGCATACATCATATTTCAAATTCCTTTCACGTTTCGTCCTTTGTCACTATCCCAGTTAAATTTTCTTGTTAAATCTGGTCATGTACCTTACACATGAGGGCGCAGTGTGGTCATTTTACCTATTTATTTAAAAAACATTGTAATAATAAAGATATTTTAATAATTAAACTAATAATAAAAACATATAAAACACACACACTCTCTCTCTCTCCCCGTCTTTCATCTCCCCAATCTCTCTCACTCATTTTGAAGACCACCACCTTCTCCACCCTACTCTCCGGCCGTCGGTTGCTACCACCACACATGGAGGAAGCTCGATGAATATTCAGGTGGCATCCGTCGGGTTGCTACCACCACCAGTCCGCCACTCATCTTTCCATTCTCTGTGAAGCCAATATCGTCGTCATCGTCTTCGCCGGGGGACGCTCTATGAATATTCCGGTGGTAGTAGTAGTAGCAGGTGATTAATTTCATCAATCAAAACCCATCAACTTCTCTCAACTTAACCACCTCAACAACTTCATTTTTTTTCATTAAAACCCTAGAAGCTATTATCAATTTCGCTTCAAAATTAATGATCCATAGGATAGGGCTTTTGTTCATAATGCAAAGTCGTGTAGATTTCTGTTTTGCTTACCTTGAATTGGTGTTTGATTGATACCGGCAGAGCTTCACCGGAGTTCGAGCAATGGTTTTTTCCGACGGGTTCAGCGGCCTAGGGTTTGTGGCAGTAGTTCAGTGGTGGTTGGGGTACTTGCGGTTCAGTGGTTTCTAGCCTCTGGTGGTTATTTAATGGTGGTGTTGATTACGGATGAGCTCATCTCACCATTTACACCGCCACCATTGGAACACACCAAATCACACCAAATCGGCTACTTCGTGAGGTGGTATGCGGAGAGTGTTCAATTGGTAAGGTGTTCGATTCCAGTGAAGTGGTTTGGCGGAGAGTTGATGGACGGCTGGAGGGTGTTCGATTGGTGAGGTGTTCGATTCCAGTAAGGTGGTATGGCGGAAAATAAAGGACGGTGGTCACCAGAAAACCGATCAACATAGCGGTGGAGAATTGATGGACGGTTGAAGGATGATGTGGGGCTTATAGGACCCCTTGCCGGAACACCAGTTTTGGTGATGATGGGTTGGATGGTGGTGACTGGTGATGAATCTGGGGAGAGGATGGTGACGATGAAGATAACCCACTTTATATATTTTTTATTTTATTGAAAAATAAATGTATTTTTTTAAAAGGTCAAATGTTTAGTCTAATTACACAAACAGTTCTTAAAGGGGTAAAATGACCACACTGCCCTCATGTGCAAGACACATGACCAGATTTAACAAGAAAATTTAACCGGGTTAGTGACAAAGGACGAAACGTGACAGGAATTTGAAACATGATGTATGCCTTTTGCTATTTCTTTCATTAAAGGATGTCTAATGAAAATCGGGTCAAATGTAAAGGACGTCTTTTGCCATTTTGTCTATTTTTATTTATTTTCTTTTACAACAAAACCATAGTCTTTGTAAATTTAGTTTTTAAATCTGTGACAACATTTTGTTATAAATACCATTTTTATACACAAAATATTTAATATAATAATATCGGTATGAATGCTTTATTTGAAATACATCAAACATCAAGATTTTGTTTTCAACTTAAATTATAGTACATAATATATCAAAAATTTAATAAAAAAATCATAAATAAAAATCATTATATGAAACAATTGAATTTACATATTACATATAATGATTTTTTATTTTTATTATATTTTTCACCCGTACGAAACATGAGCTATTATTTAGTACAAGTATATAGACAAAAGAAATCTAATCAAGTTACAAAATAGCACATAACAGTATGATAAAATGTATGTCACATGTATCTAGAATATACTAAACTAATCTACATAATTATTAGAAAATGAATTATATTTGTAACACCAGTTTGCATTATTTCAAACTAAACATAATTTGCTTGGAAAAGATCAAAAGAATAGAAGATTCGGATGGCCCATTGGGCTCATTTGCATGATCTATAACTATTTAGATTGCATTTCATCTAAAATTCGAATGGCCCATTGGACCCATGGATGATGATTGCATATTTGGATTCTTCTCATTATTAATAAAATTGCTTGTTAATTTATCAATCAAAAACATGGTTCTGATGAAGAAAAATTAAGAGAAAAAATTACGTACGGTCAATCGGTCACAGAACTATTAAATTTGATTTATAATAACTAAAATACATAAAATTTATTATTGTCACACTAAATATCTTTTTATAAACTTGTTGCATTTGATATATCCCCTCTACATACGTGACATATGCTTGCAGTTTGTAAGTGAAGACAATATTAAAGTTTTCCAAGTAAAGGGAAAAATGTTATTTGTTTCGTATTTGCGAGGTAAGAAAAGTCAATTATTTGTACTTATTTAGAAAAAAGATTTTGACTAGAGGGTATCAAAGAATGAAGAATCAAATGAAAAGTTGGTGACTTGATGAAATTATTATCGTTAAAAGTATTATAGTATTTCTCACTTAGAAACAGAAAACATCATAGTACCACAATTAGTAATGGTTTTCTAATTTGATATAAACAAATACACTTTTTTTGATTTGTTATTATTTTTTTGAAAGCAAACCTTCTTATTACTCTTAAATTATAGACAGAATTACAGAAATTATCTTTTATCTTTCACCCAAATTTTACTCGTGGTTCCTTATCTTAAAAGTTGATCTTTTTTGTCCTTTATGTAAATGTTTGTCCTTTTCGCCTAACTCAGTTAGTTTTTCTCGTTAAGTCAGTCATGTGCCTTGCACATGAGGGCAAATTAGTCATTTTACCTATTAAATTAAAATTAGTCTTCTTCTTCCTCCATAGCCATCAAGCTTTCCGGCAGCCACTGCCGCCGCCGTCTTCTCCGACAAAGAAAACCACCTTCACCTCCACTTTCACCGAAAACCACCATGGTCAACCGCGTTCCGGTCCACCATGTCTATATATATATATATATATATATATATATGCATTAACCCAGTCACTCCACTCTCCTCTCCCCTTTGAGTTCGTCCACAACCACCGTAGCTTAATCTCCGACAAGCCACCACAGCCATTTTCTCCAATAAGCCACCACCACTGCCACCGGAACCCACCACCGCAAATGCCCACCACTGCAGCTGCCATACGCTCCACACCCCCCCCCTCCCGGCCACCGCAGCTGCCCTACGCTCCACCACCGCAGCCTCTTCACTCTGTATGGTCTTTAATTTGAACAGAGGAAGCCAAGCACTGTTAAATCGAAGTCCATTCATTGTATTCCGGTTAATCGGAACCCTAATCGAAGCTCATTCACCGTCTTTAGCCCAAATCGGAATCCTAATTGAAGCCCGTTCACTGTGTTCCTAATCTTCAATGCTAATTGCTCCATATATATTATGGCGGGGACCGTCTTCCGGAGCATCATCTTCAACACCAGATATTCCGGCAGAGATGGTGGTGTTTGACGAGATGACGGTTGGAAGTTAGATGGCGGTGGTGTGGGGGTGGATGGTGGTGGTGAGGGGGTGGCGGTGGTTTGAGTGTCGTCTTTGTTGAGGGTGGTTCCTGCGGCGGTCGTTCAAGCTGTGACGGTAGGGTTTAAATTTGGGGATGAGGAGGGTGTAGGTGTTGTGGTGAACCAGTGGGCTTGGCGGTGGTAGCAGGCGGTGGTGGCTGGTGGTAAGTAGGAGGGGGGAGAGTGTGTGTATCTACTCATTATATATATATATATATATAAAGTTTTTTTTGTTTAAATATTAAGTTTTTTATTTTAATAAGTAAAATAACTAATTTACCCTCATGTGCAAGGCACATGACCTGACTTAACAAGAAAAACTAACTGGGTTAAGCGAAAATAACAAACGCTGTTGGATTTTGAAACGTAAATGACAAAAAAGATCAATTTTGAAGATAAGAGACCACGAGTGAAATTTGGGTGAAAGATAAAAGACAATTTTTATAATTCTGTCTAAATTATATACACCTATCACGTATCGAACCTTGGTTTTCACCTAGAGAGATATAACCTCTTACCACTTAGTCAAAGCCTTAGTGGCTTTTTAATTTAAATGATAGTAAATACAATCTTTACTATCGATACATAGAGATTAATACAACCATCTTTTTCAGTGTTAGAGAAATATTTTTACTTAGAACAACATATACCTACTAATTTCTAAATTTAGATAATCTATCTTGAGACTAAGACTCACAAACTCATAAAGAATAACGTATTTTCATCACATTTCAATACCACTAGGCACACTAATAGATAAACGCAATAGCTGAGTAAATACTTATAGTCATTGATTTTAATGTGACACCTATTTCTTCTTCATTAAATATGAATGTTTTTAATAAAATGTATATAAGTACTTATATAATTTTTTTTAAATTGGAATGAATTGGATATGACCGAAAAACATTAAAGACAAGGCCGATTCTAAGCATGGGCAAGAAGGGCACCTGGCCGCAGAACGAGTGTTTTTTTAGGTGGGGGGTGGGGGCGGGCATAGTGAGTGTAACCTCATACGTTATTGGTTGATCACAAATGAAAATGGTTGATCCATGAATGTTAATTAATGATAATAATAACAATACATTTAAAAAAGGAAAGAAAGAAACAACAATGTTCGAGCATAATGTTTATGAACTTTATATGGAGTTGAAGTTATGTGACACATTACAAACCAATGAATTTAACAATTTTATAGATGTTTTGAAGCATTTGAAAGACCTTGATTATTTCTCAAATGCAAGGATAGTACATAGAATATTGTTGAATGTGTTAGTCACGGTGACATCTAAATAAAGAAGTTATTGAAAATTGAAGTTATTGAAATCTTCTTTACAATTCACAATGTCCTAAGAAAGACTTAGCGCATCGGTGGTGATAGTTATCGAGAATGAAATCTTAGAGAGTATAAACTGTGAATAGATGATTAAACAATTTGTTATCAAGAATGTTAGGCGAGCTTTACGAATAATCAGTTAGCTATTATGGTATATCATTCTAATTAGGGGTGAGCAGAAAACCGAATTAACTGAACCGAAACCGAAAAAACCGAAACAAAGCATTAACCGACGGTTAATTTTTTTGTATTTTTGAAAAACCGAATTTTCGGTTTTAGTTCGGTTTTTCATATTTAAAAAACCGAATCGAACCGATTGATGGTGATAAAGATTATGAAGATGATGAAAACTTATGCTAAACTTTGAAGATGAACAAGACGATGAATGAAGATTAGGACTAAACTTTTAGTGTTTTTTTTATTAAGAATTTTGTTAAATTTTAAACTCTATGACTCTGGCAACTTTTTATTCGTATGATTCCACATAACATGTGTCTAATTTGGTTTTTGTATTTAATATATTTGTGGTACTAAAATACGTTCTTACAAACATAAAGTCACCATCTTCATTTTTAAAATTTTTGCAATGTCTACACATAAATAAAAAAAACTGACTATAACCGAACCGAAACCGAAAAAACCGAAATCGAACGGTTTGTATATTAAAAAGACCGAAGAATTCGGTTTCGGTTTTACCTAAAAACCGAACTGAACCGAACCGTGCTCAGCCCTAATTCTAATACCATGAGTTTGCTTTGTTTATTGATGTTATGTTAGTCGTCTAAAAAAATTAGTTTGTATAAGTCATTCGGGCCAAAGAGCATTTTTTTGGCAAGTACGGGGCGCTTGTATCATTATAACATGCCCTCAATAAAGACAACAACGTAGTTACATGGTTGCAAAAAGCATTTAAACATAATCCAACCTCATTAGATCCTTAGACGAACATTTCTTTAACGTATATGGCCCACAAAATATCATAGTTAAATCTTTTATCATAAGTCATAAATTTCAACTTTCTATTCCTGGATCAAATTTCCTCATCAGGAAACTAAACATTAAATTTACAAAGATACGAAGATACAAACGGCGGCTTAGATTCTTAAAACAAAACAAAAGAAACAAGATTTTCCAGCATAATTGTGTATACTATGAACCGTTCCTAAGATTTCCGACCTCAAAACAAGTCAGTAATTATTCGTGGTACTTTCCGAACATGTCAGTAACTGTTCTAGATACTCTGCCCCCAAATCCTCAAATACCACAATATTATTATTATTATTTGTACCGGCAACAACTTTTTTATTTTTTCTACTCACTTTTTTCTTCCTCATTGAGTGACGTCTCTTTAGCGCCATCACTGGCGAACACCCTTCTTCAAACCCACATTCCATTCCCATTAACGATTCCTTAACACTCTCCACCGGAAAATTCAACACGGCCGCGGTCCCTCTCATCGCGAAGGCGGCCTGATCATACGCCATAGCAGCCGCCTCCGCGCTATCAAACGTCCCAAGCCACACTCGAATTCCATTTCTAGTGGAATCCCTTATCTCGGCTGCGAACTTGCCCCACGGCCGCCGCCTCACCCCTCTATACGACTTCTCTTTCTCGGGTTTTTCGGTGGAGGAATTGGATTCTGAGCTTACTTCTTCTTCCTTGACAACTATGGCGTTAGAGGAATTGGATTCAGACGATTGGGTTGCCACAAGCATATCGAAAAGAAGCATGTCTTCGGAGTCGTTGAGGTTAAAGGGAAGGGAATTGTGTTGGAAAAGAAGTTCATCCCAGGAGTATGAGTAGGAGGATTCCGGTGAGTAATTGGAATCTGAGGTGGGATAATGCTGTTGAATGAAAGAAATGTCTGCCATTAGTGTTAATTGTGATGGGTGTACAAAATAGAGTCGTCCTGCTGCTTTATATACCCTTGGATAGTCTTCATCTTCTACACACATGTTTAATTAAAAATTGGTGGATTGTTTAATATTCTTTGGTTGATTTTTAGCATTATTATTATAAGTTGTAGTATTTTTTCTCACTTGGGGGTATAAGGTAGGAGCTTTTAACATATATAAAGACTTGTCTTCTTCTTTTTTTTTTTTTTGAAAAGTGAACTTCATATAAAGACTTGTCTTCTACTAACAATTCTTTCTTATTTTTGTGTTTGGGTTATTCTTGTTATGTTTTTAATTTTCTATTTTTATATATTTTTGTATTATTAACGGTGCATCAAACTTATTTTAGTAAACATTCCCTACTTGTGAACTAGTGGTAGGAAGGCTTGTTTCTCTGGTGGAAACCCAAGTTCGATCTCTACTTGTGTCACTTTGGATGGATATTGGCAATAAAGGATTTGAGCTATACCTTGCGAGTTGTCAGTTTAGATCTTAATCCCACCCGGGTTTTCATCCCACCGTGTGTTATGCCAAAGAGTTCTGCTTTTGTGGTTGCACAACGACTATCAAGTGACAGCCAGCGGTATGGTTACCGAGGAAACGCCCAAGCCAAACTCTGAAGCCAGCGTGGGCCCAATTAAAACAACATAGTCGGGCCAGAGTGGGGCGGCGGGGCTCTCCAAATTGGAGAGTGCGGTGGCTTAAACACAAAAAGAAAGTTATCGTTCAAAAAAAATAGTACTGCAACAAACTTACCGGTTTGACGTTTTCTTCTAGTGAGTTTTTACGCAAAGGCTTTATAACGGTGCGAAATTCGTTACAACATTGCCTTAACTTTTGTCGTAATGTAATTTTTTTTCTAATATTTTCATTCATTCTTGTACCATTTAAGTACGTCTAGCTTATTACAATAGTGCAACATACATTACGGGTTTGATGTCTTGTTTTAGTGAGTTTTGATGCAAAGAATTTAAAACGGTGCTAAAATCATTACAATGGTGCCTCAAACTTATTAAGTTTGATGTGGTGTTCTAATGGATTCAATACACATCATCGTCGTCGTCGTCGTATTCAGTAAATCCCACAAATAGCAAAGCTATGGTAGGGTCTGAGAATAGTAAGATGTAGACAACCTTACCTCTACCCCGTAGGAATAGAGAGGCTGTTTCCGGTGAGATGTCACACCCCGACTAGCACAATGCGGAAGCGTAAAACGGGAATGTAACAGACACCTCTGGTATCAACACATTGTTTATAAAGAAACATTACAAACTAATTTACAATATATTACATTTCTTTGTTCTATCATTGTTTTACAGTCTAGGTGATACAAACAAAACTAGTTCATTAACTATACGTTCTTACTACTAACACCCTTGCCTCTATTCACATAGCATCAACCACACACCTTGGGCAAGTAACAGATCACCAAATCATTCCGATTTAGGTACACCTGAAAAGCAGTTTAAAACGGGTCAACTACTAGAGTTGGTGAGTTTCACGAGTTTCGAGAAAACAGTAGTGAGTATTCACAAGTTAACACTTGTAATCATAAAATAAGTATGTATGTATGTAAATGATGTAATTATGCTAAGCTACAGTGAAGCCTTGACTGTATGTGCTGCGTGCACCATTTTCCACGCTCAATCAACCACTGTGGCCCCTTTCCGCCCACAACATGCCCCAAGTAGCTATGTCTAACACTACATAGCGTGTTGTATAGTTATGGTCATGTGCAAACGGGGTAAAGTCTCAGCAATACATGCCGGCTCCGTTTGGGTTTGTCAAACCAATAGTACTATTCACAAGCCACCGGCTCGAAGTTAATCACTGTGTTAGTGGGGACTTTCGTGTGTTAGCACTTAGATAATTCACATCAATACATGTTTCAGGTATGTATATGTAATCAAACATGCTTTTCACCCCAAAAGTGCGTAAAACAGTTTAGAAGTGGGGTCATGAAACTCACGGTTTAGTAGATAATCAGTACTGTATCAGCTCGTGGTTTATTCGGTCCGCTATCAGTAGTTCCTATGATCAATATTATAATAATATTAATATTTTAATATTATTATAATCTCAATACTAAACTGGGCTGTATAACTAATCTGGGCGTAGCTGGAACGCCCAGAAAGTGGCAGTAGGCTTAGGTTGTGATGTTGTTCAATGTCTAATACTTAAAACTGAACTTGGCTCAGATTCCCGTTTTCCCGGCCAGGCCAAGCTGTTCGTTTACGCGTTCAGAAAACAGTTATGGGAAAATAATCTTGGGTAAATGTATTGGTTAATAAAATGATTAAGTTATAAAGAAGGATCAAATACTGGGGTCCCGGATTAGCCACGGGGCCCGTTTCCGTTTATTCAGTTTGATTTAAGAAGAGACGCGCACAATCTACCCGGATTGTTCAGGTTTCTCATAGAAAAGTTCATTTTTTACTTAATTAGTCCAAAAATATGATTTTTGATTACTCTTGGTGTTTTGATATTCCCGCAGGTTCGTTAATCGCGAACTTGCCGGTTTTTATAAAAACTGAATTTGTTTAATATTCAAATTAGCATAATTAATTAACCGTTGATCATTAGATTATGAACATTTAGCCACTTATTAATTAAATATGTAGATTTTTTTAAAAATATTTCTGGAATTTATTTACTGATTTATTAATTTATAAAAATTTATTTTATCAGCTATATTTCGCCTAAAAATCGTCCGTTTACCCCAAACAATTTCCAAAAATTCAAAAAAAATTCATGAATACTCAAATCATGTCCCAAAACAACCTGTATCAATTCCAGAATGTAAAAAGCTCGTGTAATATTCTTTTCGGCCCAAATTCGGCTATAAAAATTCACACGAACGCATATACACAAAACACCTTTAGACTTCTCCAAATGATCCCAAAATTCATATGTGATCAAGATACATCAAATCTGAGTTCCCAGAAAAATTTCATAATTTTTGAAGTATTTAGTTATTTTTCCCAAATAAACGTCCCAATTCGGTAATAAATTCGCCAAATATTCTCGGATGGTCGAAAAATTACCAAATTTAAACAGGGACTCATTGACATGGTCCCTAATGTTTCTGAAAAATTTCAAGTCCTAACAATATGCACATCACAACCTTAACCTAAACAGCCCGTAAGCGAGTGTTTCGGCATTACCTTAGCGGGTATGGCTCGTTTCCGACTTTCTAACCAAGTTTTCAGGTTCCTGTGCTTCTATTCAAGCTAGATACAAGTCCTATATCACAAACCAAGCAGGTTTCATCAATAGAAAAGCCCTTTAACTTAGGGTTTCGGCTAGTGCACAAAAACGAACTTTTAAACTGTAAAAACGCCGTTTCAACCATTTAATCCGTGTTTATGGCCAAAAAAGATAATGATTCTGATTTGAAAATAGGTTTAACATCAAAGTATGTTTTTGAATGATTTTTAACAATCAAGACATGTTTATATGCTGTTAAACGAGTTTAAACGAATCAAAAATCGATTAATCATAAGGTTTTTACCTAGTTTTCTTGCTGGTTTTGGCTGTAGAAGAAGAGTTCCAGAAGTTGTGTTTGAAAATATGTGTAAAAATATCTCAAATCTAGTTTATATGTGAAAGGAAAAAAAAAGGGGGGTGGGATGGCGGCTGCGGCCGGAAGTCCATGGGCCCATTTTGGCCCAAGTTTCTGATTTCTCAAGCCCAAATACGAAAGGCCCAATCCAAATTTAGTTCGGGTTCGGTTTTTGGCGCGAAAAACTTATCGGGTGCGTTAAACAGCGCGAAAACGAGTGTTTTTCGACTAGTTTTGTGTAAAATTATAAAAACATACTATATGTTTGTAAAAATCAAAAATATTTTCACGGATTGCTTAAAACATTTCAAATAAGTGTTTGGTAAGTCTTTTTCGGCTTAACGGATGATACAATGCTTGGTTTGTAACTATCTTTCGCGTTTAAATCTATAGCGAGTAGTTAAACGAGCATGTTTTCGTTTAACTTGTTTCCTATCAAACTAAGGCCATATTATTAATATTTTAGCTTGTATAGATCGTATATCACTTATAGATGGCCCCCCGAGATATTTGGGTCATAATCCGACCCGTTCGGTTAATCGTTCGTTTGTTACGCAAAAGGCGTTTATTTGCTTAACCGGGTAAATACGTACTGAGGTGTACCTTGTTTTGGCTCAAATGTCACATGAGACCACCGGCTCGATAGTAGTTTTGCATCAAGCCTTGGGCATAAGGCACATAGCACTCAACCACCGGGACACCGGCCGAGTGGTGCATGTACCCTTGTCTTTCGGCTATCAACGCCACCACATGATGCCTGATTAACCTTCCGCCACTTTTAACGTTATTTTCACGAGATCAGTTAAATAACGTCAAAATTAGTGCAATTTATTTTTGCCCCCCAAGGGTTCACACATATATACATTATATGGGCGCATCGCAAGCAGGGCGTGGGTTCAATACACATGTTTATAATTATATATCAATTACTATCATGCATCCATAGGCGTTATGAGAATGTATCAAACTTGTGTGATTGACGAACATATTCAAACCTCTTTTATCGCTCCTTTAGTTTCATTCATAACACATAAAAACATTATTATTTATCTTCACTTAAAATACGTAAAAGCGATGTCTACATGGTATATGCAGGCAAAACAATAATAAATGATACGACAACCACTGTCGACTCTTTCTCAAAAAAAAAAAGAAAAGAAAAATTAAAGAAAAAACAACGAAACCTAATAATATATATGATATTACGGTTCAAGTTTTTCCTTACTAGAATGTGGAAAAGTATAGAGAGAGATTGATGGTCACTAAAATGAAAAGAAAAAGATTTGTTAGTGTTGATACTTCATCGTCAAACAACCGATGTACAATTTTCTTGACAACAATAGAAAGAATTATCATGTGTGAAGGTTTATACATCGATGGGTTATCATGTGGTCAACTAGTCAAGGGGTTTTCCACAAGGTTTCTTGCTAGGGAGGTCTCAGGTTCGGTTCTCACAAGTTGTAGGGGTATGGTACTAAAACCCGGTTCTACGACCCTAAATCTATTATGTTTGGCTTATTTTATTACATGGACTAATACAATGTTATTGGGCTGAGGGGGTTTTGTGGAGGTAACCCTAATTGGGCTAGGCCCATTAGGGTACCATGATGGTGGCCATGAGACTCTCTATATAAGGAGGTCTCCACCTCCTTATTAGTGGTCATGCTCAATAAGAGCCACCACCACCTTTTTGTGTCTGTGAACAAGAAATCCTCAGGATATCTTAGCAGTCGCCTCCACACCCCCGAAACCATGGCAGGTCTCAACATTGCAGGTCACAGGCGCAGCCGCAGAAGAAGAAGATCAAGACGTGGTTCGTTCATCTCGAAAATCCATGGAAACATCGTCATGGATCAGGTAAGATTCATTTCGTGCTTCGACATTGGCGCCATCCGTGGGACGGCAACGAACTGCCCTTCGATCTTCATCTCGGCTGTCAGATCTCTCCCAGGAAAAACACAGATCTGGAAGTTTACAGAAAAAGGCTTCAAAGCTTGTTCTATTAAAGCTCAAAAAGATCCATAGATCTAAAAAGAGGCTTCCAGATCTGGGCAAGAAGAAACGGCCTGATTCGAATGATCAGGTCTCCGGATCTGTGATGGTTTTAAATCTGCTCCGGGCTTCAGATCTGTCCAGATCTGATTTACAGATCTAGGTCTAGATTACAGACCTGGATTTTAGGTCTAAAGTTGCAGATCTGACTCTAAAATTGCAGATCCAGAAATTACCAGACTTCCGCCGCCATGTACGCGCGCCCGCGGATTCTTACTCCACAGCCGTGCATGTGCCGCCGCGGAAACCACCATCTGGGCTTTGCGCAAGAGACCTCCGCCATGCACGCGCACACACGAGTCACCACTCCATCGCCGTGCATGTGCGCATCAGGCCTCGCGCCAAACTTCAAGGTTGGGAATCCTCCTAATATCCCATATGGCTACGCGCCAAACCTCAAAGTTGGGAATCCTCCTAATATCCCATATGGCTACGCGCCAAACCTCAAGGTTGGGAACCCTCCTAATATCCCATATGGCTACGCGCCAAACCTCAAGGTTGGGAACCCTCCTAATATCCCATATGGCTACGCGCCAAACCTCAAGGTTGGGAACCCTCCTAATATCCCATATGGCTACGCGCCAAACCTCAAGGTTGGGAATCCTCCTAATATCCCATATGGCTACGCGCCAAACCTCAAGGTTGGGAATCCTAATATCCCATATGGCTACGCGCCAAACCTCAAGGTTGGGAATCCTCCTAATATCCCATATGGCTACGCGCCAGACCTCAAGGTTGGGAACCCTCCTAATATCCCATATGGCTACGCGCCAGACCTCAAGGTTGGGAACCCTCCTAATATCCCATATGGCTACGCGCCAAACTTCAACACGCCAAACTCAAGGGTTGGGAATCCTCATACCACATGCTCATGCACCACATATGCTCACGCATATTACACATGCTTACGCATCACATGCTCACACATATCACAGTCTACACGCACGCGCATGCAACATCTGCGCGTGGCGCATAACACGTACCAAAGTCTACGCGCACGCGCATGCAACATCTGCGCGTGGCGCGGGACATAAAGTAGCTCGTAAGCCGCCTCACGCGCAAGCTCCATTACAGCTCATAAGACGCCTTGCGCGCAAGCTGTTATTATTCTTACAGCCCGTAAGTCGCCTCACGCGCAGGCTTTATTATTCACACAGCTCATAAGACGCCTCGCGCGCAAGCTCTTATTATTCTTAGCTCGTAAGTCGCCTCACGCGCGCAGGCATTATTATTCTCATAGCCCGTAAGTCGCCTCACGCGCAGGCTATTATTATTCTCAAAGCTCATAAGACGCCTCTCGCGTTCGCAGGCTTTATTATTTTTAGCTCGTAAGTCGCCTCTCGCGCCAGCTCAATTATTATTCTCAAAGCTCATAAGACGCCTCTCGCGCGCAGGCTTTATTATTTTTAGCTCGTAAGTCGCCTCTCGCGCGCATGTATTATTATTCTCAAAGCTCATAAGACGCCTCTCGCGCGCAGGCTTTATTATTTTTAGCTCGTAAGTCGCCTCTCGCGCCAGCTCAATTATTATTCTCAAAGCTCATAAGACGCCTCTCGCGCGCAGACTTTATTATTTTTAGCTCGTAAGTCGCCTCTCGCGCGCAGGCATTATTATTCTCAAAGCTCATAAGACGCCTCTCGCGCGCAAGCTTTATTATTCTTAGCTCGTAAGACTCCTCACGCGCAGGCTTTATTATGCTACAGCTCGTAAGACGCCCCTCGCGCGCAAGCTTTATTACTTTCACAGCTCGTAAGTCGCCTCACGCGCCAGCTCAATTATTATTCTCAAAGCTCATAAGACGCCTCTCGCGCGCAGGCTTTATTATTTTTAGCTCGTAAGTTGCCTCTCGCGCGCAGGCATTATTATTCTCAAAGCTCATAAGACGCCTCTCGCGCGCAAGCTTTATTATTCTTAGCTCGTAAGACGCCTCACGCGCAGGCTTTATTATGCTACAGCTTGTAAGACGCACCTCGCGCGCAAGCTTTATTTTTTTCACAGCTTGTAAGTCGCCTCACGCGCCAGCTCAATTATTATTCTCAAAGCTCATAAGACGCCTCTCGCGCGCAGGCTTTATTATTCTTAGCTCGTAAGTCGCCTCTCGCGCGCAGGCATTATTATTCTCATAGCTCGCAAGTCGCCTCTCGCGCAGGGTCTATTATTATAGCTCGTAAGCCGCCTCACGCGCAGGCTTCATTATGCTACAGCTCGTAAGTCGCCTCACGCGCGCAGGCATTATTATTCTCATAGCCCGTAAGTCGCCTCACGCGCAGGCTATTATTATTCTCAAAGCTCATAAGACGCCTCTCGCGTTCGCAGGCTTTATTATTTTTAGCTCGTAAGTCGCCTCTCGCGCCAGCTCAATTATTATTCTCAAAGCTCATAAGACGCCTCTCGCGCGCAGGCTTTATTATTTTTAGCTCGTAAGTCGCCTCTCGCGCGCAGGCATTATTATTCTCAAAGCTCATAAGACGCCTCTCGCGCGCATGCATTATTATTCTCATAGCTCGCAAGTCGCCTCTCGCGCAGGCTCTATTATTATAGCTCGTAAGCCGCCTCACGCGCAGGCTTCATTATTTTTACAGCTTGTCACCATCATGGGGAAAACCTCCCAAAACTCAGACAATAAAGACAAGGCCAAAGAAAAGGGAAAAACCGCCTCACACCTTATAAAGTCCAGTGCTCCACCTAGACGCTTGCGCGCTCAGGAGCAACACTGGACTTGGGGGGCTTGTAGGGGTATGGTACTAAAACCCGGTTCTACGACCCTAAATCTATTATGTTTGGCTTATTTTATTACATGGACTAATACAATGTTATTGGGCTGAGGGGGTTTTGTGGAGGTAACCCTAATTGGGCTAGGCCCATTAGGGTACCATGATGGTGGCCATGAGACTCTCTGTATAAGGAGGTCTCCACCTCCTTATTAGTGGTCATGCTCAATAAGAGCCACTACCACCTTTTTGTGTCTGTGAACAAGAAATCCTCAGGATATCTTAGCAGTCGCCTCCACACCCCCGAAACCATGGCAGGTCTCAACATTGCAGGTCACAGGCGCAGCCGCAGAAGAAGAAGATCAAGACGTGGTTCGTTCATCTCGAAAATCCGTGGAAACATCGTCATGGATCAGGTAAGATTCATTTCGTGCTTCGACACAAGTGTATGTCATTTATTAGAGAGAACACCATTGTAAGAGGATTCAAACTTAAGGTAAGGGGCACTTGATGTTGGATCTTCCCTTGAAGACATGCAAACACCATTAAAAAAGCGTTAACAAATAAAACGGATAGCAAACATCTAGTTTGTGGTATGATATAATGTTTTACCCTTTCAACTTGTTTTTAAAGATAAAAAATGAAAGAGGTATACTTGGTAATTCAAAAAGTTTTTGTATCTAGAATGATTTAATTGCATATATAATATATAATAACTAATAAGGATAGCGCAGCCCGTCCTTCATCTTCATCTTTATAATTACACTAAATGACACTAAATTTCTCTCTCCTGTTCAATTAAATAATATTTTTTTATACTTTTATAATTATAGATTTCTCTCTCCTTTACTCACAATCAATTCAACAAATATTAAAAATTAAATAGGGGCAAACCCACACTGTATAATTTACAAGCTCCCATCACATACTTTTAAGGGATGATTGAGAATGCTCTTAATTGCTCTAAAGGGATTAAGAGCATTCTCAACCGATTCCTTATCTCAATCTCTATAATTACACTAAAAAACACTACATTTCTCTTTTCTGTTTAATTAAATAATATTTTTTTGTACTTTAACCATTACAGCTTTCTCTCTTCATTCTATAATTTATAAAAAAATCACTACATTTTCCTAAAATTTACAAAAAATCACTATCTTTTCTCTCCCCACACTATAATTTACACTCACAACCACTCAAAACTCCACCTTATAATTTACAAACTTTACTCATAAAATTTTAAGAAACCCGATGAAAATGCTCTAATTAGTACAATATTATTGCTAGATTCATGGAACCGGAAGGTCGTTATTAAATGGTAAAGGAATACAATTTTTTATTCGTCTTGAGGTTGAAGATTAAAGAAGGTTAGTATTTTCCAGAGACATAATTAGTTAATCCAAATGAGTTTACATTTGTTGATGCATGATGTACAAGAAAGTTAGTGGTATATAGTGAAGGTGATTACTCTGAAAATAGAAATTTGAAAGAGCACGTGAGTCAAATGACGCAAGGCGGCGGGCCGGACCAAGATTTAGACGGCATTTAACTAACAATTTATTAAGCTCCCTGTTGTACCAAGTTCTTCTCCCCTGAATTTAAGGATGAGTGTAAAAAAAATTTAAATGACTGATTATGAAAATAAAACATGTGGATTTTAATATGAATGACATAAAGGTAAAAACCCACTTTTATTGATTTTTTTCTTTCCACATGCAAGACACATATCAATTCCCCCATCATTTTAAAGCGTCTATAACTTTTTCATATAACATTATTTTTAAAAAATACCACCATAGTAACAAGTGTTTTTTTTATCTTTAATATAAGTATCATATTGTTATATAAAAATAAAAATAAAAATTAGTGGATTTTTTATATTGTGTTATTGGTTGTTTATTATGCTTTTTAGTTGGGTTTTTTTATGCATTGTGCTATAGATTTTGGTCATTATGTTATCAACAGGTACTCATATTAAAAATAAAAATTAAAACAAAAATTACGTCATTTTGTCTTTTTGTTTGTCATTTTGTCTTTGTGTTCATCATTTTTCTTTCTACTTATTATTGTGTTTAGTCATTGTGTAATACGTTCATTGTTTTTTTGTTCTGGATTGACATGTGGCATTCACTTAATTTTAGAAAAAAAAATATTACGTTCATTGTTATTGTGTAATATGTAGTTTGCATTGTGTTATATGTGTTAGGTCATTGCGTTATATGTATTTATCATTGTGTTTTATGTTTCAGGTCATTGTGTTATATGTATTCATCATTGTGTTGTATGTTTCTGGTTATTGTGTAATATGTATTAATCATTGTGTTTTATGCATTAGATAATTTATTGTTATTTTATCATTATATTTGCATATTATTATTACACAACGGTATTATTAACATTTAAAAAATACACACAATGATGATTTGAAAGACACAATGATAAACAGAAAGACACAATATCGAGAAAAAAACACTATGACGTAATTTTGGTTTAATTTTTATATAACAAAATCATATCATGTTAAAAACAAAAAACCGCTTATTATTATGGTGATTTAAAAAAATAATATAAAAGTTATAGACGATTTAAAATCATTGGAGAATTGACACGTGACTTGCATGTGGAGAGAGAAAATATGTACTATTACTTTAATACATTTTTTTTCTTTGGTCCCCACTTGACACATGCCTATTAACTATGGTTTCTCACACTTCTCATTTTTGTTATCATTTGTAGAATAACTCAACCCTATTAAGTAATGCATTTTAAAGTTATTCATCGACATCCAAACTCTAGCAGGAGAAATGTTCGTTGCTAAATGGTCTGCAAAAAGTCAAACTCCCGTCGGATGAGTGTTAACCAATCAGGGTGTGTACAGTTCGGTTCAGTTATTAGCCACAAACGAATTAACCAATCAGTTTTCGTTAATCAGTTTGCTTTATTTGTTTAGTTTTTCGGTTCGGTTTCGTTTAGTTAATTTCGGTTAAATAACCAAAATCAAACTTGGGTTAAAACATTTACTTAGAAATACATGAAATGAGAGTATAAATACAAGAAATCAAGATATAAATACATGAAATTGTGGTATTAAACATCAAATACATGAGATGAATGCATAAAAGCTATAAATATATATGAACGGGTTAGGTACCCATGTCTTACATGAGTTTGACAACTTAAATTCTGTAAGTGGTAACTTTTGATAAATAAATTTGAGTATTACATTAAATAAGTATGCAATTAAATTACAACTACTATTCACAATCTTAAAAATAAATCATAAAAATCTAAATACTTCTTTCGATACAATATTAGATGATACACTAAAAATATGGTAACAACTAAAGTAAAATAGAATTATGAGAGCATAAACAGTACAATTGGAACAATACGAACCATCATCAATAGAAGAAAGCTTTCAATCAGTCGAAGAATGTGCAGTAAAGAGAATCAATAAGGTTTTGATCGGCAATATATGGATAGAAAGAAAGAGATTACGGTTACAGGGGAAAAGAAGACGGGTTGGGTTCAGTTAAAGATCCGCATGTTTTTAACAATAAACCCGCTAAGTATGTTTTAGGAGCTAAAATGTTCATTTATATGTAAATGTTTTCTTATATATAAAAAAACGATTTAATTTATATTAGACAAGTTAAATGATGAAAATATTCAGTTTATAAAAATGTTTTATAAACAAACCTAGTGTTTTTTTAAAATAAAATAAGTTTTGTAAAAGCAATTAGAGAAATCATTAAACAAAAAATATATAAAAAGAAATTTAAAAAATGTATAATTAATACTAGAGTAAGGTGGGAAAAAAGAGTAAGAATGCATAAGAGAATGACATGTGGTAAGAAGAAACTTTTATTTATTATATAGTATAGATGATTCGGTTGGGTTAATTTCGGTTAACTATGGGCACATAAAATAACTAATAACCACTTTCCAGTTAATTCGGTTTTCGTCTTTCGGATCAGGTTCGTTGGCTTATGATTTGATTTGGTTCAGTTATTAGCTCACTTTAACGTAGTATTAATTTGGTAAAGTGGTCTTGTGTTTTGGCTCTTATGTTTTTTAAATTACTTTGTTATGTTTGTAGTTCATCTTGCCTTTATTGGTTCGTTTTCCCATTTATTTTTATTAGTTGGTAAAAAAACTAAGCATCAAAAGGATTCGTCGTTTATATCTATCACTTCTTCATATCATACCAAACAAAGCTGGTAATTTAATATATGATTGGTGGAAAAAATTGTTATAAATTTTAACACTTTGAAACAGTTTTAAGAAAAGTATACTAAGTTGTTTTTTTAATCTAATTTAATTTTACTTAAATAATTTAAAAGATAATAGTTCAAACGGTCATTTTCATCATATTACTCTACTTTTTAAGTAAAAAATATAAACTAGCTAGGCTCAAACTTAATAAGACTAAGCGGTATACACCCTCAATACCATTTTCCTTATTCATCATGTTTGCGTCATGCTAATTTTTTCCCTATCATTCAACATCACCCTACAACACCCTTCAACCAAGGAAATACACCATCCTCATTCTCTATCATTATCCATTTTCTATCTTTTTTTTATTAAATTAGATTTTTTAAAAGGAAATGAAGCCATTAAAAAGGTTGGCCCCACCACCATTGGGTGAATGACCCAAATGGCCTAATCATTCCCCTCAGGTCACGTGTGACCAAAATAGAGAAGGGGGGGGGGTTCCAGTGAGACCCCTCGCGTGAGGGGTGCCATGTTAGCGTACACGTCAACCAGTGGAGGTTGCCCACTGGTATATACCACATAGCCTAAGAGTGAAACTAGCCATCCTACTTTGGTGGGTTGTAAGGTGATTTGTGCGCCAAAATAAGATGTCAAAGGATCAATCCCTATATATTACAATATTTAGTCGTTCAAAAAAATAAGAATGAAACTCAATTTATTTCAAATTACTTCATATATAATAGTTAAACACTTAAGTGTGTGTAAAGGTGATATACATGGTATTTTGTGTTAATCGTAGTGTGATTAGGATTTGTAAGAAAAATAATTAGATTATATATTTAACTCATATTTACATAATCCTACCTCTGTGATTTATCTATTTACATCGTGCAATTATAAATTACTTTGGCTTAAGCTTGTTTATTAAATAAGTTGTTTATTTCATCAATTCAATTCTGAGTAATCTATACGTGACCAAACTTAAATACAATCTTTAACTGAAACCGAACATTCAAACCAACAAATAATAGCCTAGAAGTATTATTCTTTAATCACATGAGGAAATGCTTTCGTATTCTTATTTTAAAGAAATATTAGTTAAGGTGGTGATGTTTGAACGAATAGATTGTGAGATAGTTTCAAATTGATATAGAAGTTGTCTTTATTAAGTCAAAGATTGAATTAGGTGGGCTGTTTTATCGTTTATTGGAGGCGCGCGCCTACGTGGACAGATTGAGCCAGCTAGTATGGACAAGTGGACATAGGTATAGTTGTTTAGGTTCTCTGTTAGTACTTTTATTATTTTATATGTGTAGTGTCAAGTTTAAAAAGAGGATGTTGTTCTTATCATATAAAGTTTTGCAAATTGGTGATAAAGGTTAACTGATCAGTCATTGTATCGGACTGTTTTATTGGTTCACAAGTTGCACTGTAGGGACCATTCACCCTTGCATTATAGCACGAACAATAAAAAATATAGTGTAGGGAATATTAAATTAGGTTTTCTCACACGAGTATGATTTTTTTTGCATTAGTGAGTTAACGTTTCTAGTCCAATGGTATCTTGGTGGTGGGATAAGACTTAGTGACCATAAGGTCCTGGGTTCGAATCTCACAAGAGAGGGTTTTTCTCAAATATTGAGTTTCCTCCTGAATTAGTGGCTTGATGGTGGATATGATCGCGTGGTATCACTGGTGGCACGATGATACTCCAGTGGTCCGTGAGTGATCCAAATTAGTTGTTCAAAAAAAAAACGTTTCATGAAGACATGAAGGCTAAATCATCGTTACATAAAATCAGTGTTTTAAAAACCGGTTTAAATCGGTCGGTTCAATCGGTTGATCGGATTTCGATGAGCAGCCCGGTATTTTATACCTGGTATATTTGAGCGGTTTTATGGAACATCAAACCAACCGGTTTTTATAGAAAACTTGTTTATACCGGTAAACCGGTTTAAAAAGCCGGGATTTTTTAATGTTTCAGGCCCATTTTTTTATATATGTTACTTTTTTCATGTGATTTTGTATATTATGATTATAGGTAACTAAAACTTCTTGTTTATTACTGTAGGATGGCGATGAGAGTGAATTTCATCTTTTAAGCGATCGTAAACTTGATGCATACAACACTACGGTGACATAAATCTATTGCGAACCTTTATTTTAAAAGAACTTTGTTTGAAAATTAAGTGCTTTTATATTGCTTTTGGAATATGGATTAATTTTTGAATGCTATTTTATTATGAAATTATGTATTTTTTTTTGGGTTTTTTTAGTTAAAGTTGCATTTATATGAAATTATAAAGTAAACTATACAAATCGGTTGAACCTTCCGGTACAACCCAGATTAATCGGTTGTACCGTTTTTTAGTCCCATCCAATACTATTAAAATACTTGATCTAAAACATTGCATAAAATAATGCATGTGCCATGAAAACCAACCGTTGCGGATGAAAGAAGTTTCGATGTGAAGAGTAAAATTAGGGAAGCTGTCAGCAGGTATTTAACTAAAGTGACGTAGATATGATTTTAAAAAATTTTAAAAGAAAAATTGAAAATAAATAAAATTTTTTTTATTGGTGGACAATAATCTTATCTTTACAAATCTATGCGACGGTTCAACCTTTTAATTATTTTTCTCTCAATGGATCTCTGTTAAAAAATACTTAACGTCGTTAAGTTTTTTTTTTTTTTTTTTCCGAATTTCAAACAAATGTTTTAGTGCTTTTGATCAGAAAAAGGATATGGGTCGATTACTGTAAAACATATCTAGAAATGGTAATTCAAATGATTTGATTTTTGTTAATTGAAAATTCAAACACCCGAACTGAAACATTGTTTCGTCGTTTGGATAGATCACTGTTTCGAGATAAGTTTTACATCAGCTGGCATGTATCCTTCTTCCGATCAAAAGCCCTAAACATCGGTTTGAAATTTGGAAAAAAAAACTTAACGACGCTAAGTAGGGATGAGCAAAAATTGATATGGTACCGATTGGTAATCGGTACCGATTTGGTACCGTCGGTACCAAGGTTTTGAGTTTTCGGGACCAGTACGGTACGGTACGGTACCGATATTTCCCGAATGTTACCTTAAATACTGGTACCGTACCGGTACCGAACCGAACATTTCGGTACCGGTACTAAAAATTTACGATTTTCGGGATCAGGATTTTCGATACCGGTACCGGTCGGTACCGTACCGGTGCCGCTCATCCCTAACGCTAAGTGTTTTTTAACGGAGGTTCATTGAGAGAAAAATAGTCGAAAGGTTGGACCATTAGCAGGGATTTTTAAAGGTGAGACTATTATCAGTTAGTACACAAAATGTGAGATTAATTTTTTTGTTCAATTTACCTATTTAAAATCTAAACTTGTAAACACAACAACTTATATGTTATTATCACCACTGTATGATAGCTTTCACGTACGTTTATATAGTTTATACTTTATATCACCGTGTAAACCAAAGCAACAAGAGCAAGATGCATGGATAAGATATAACTGGATTCACCTAGTTTGTATAAATACTTAAATTTTTATCATTCATATACACATGTGCTGATGTGCATAATAGATCTACAAAGCCATAAATTTTCCCAATTTCGTATCGATGAATCTGACAAGTGACAACCTTGAAATAATAGCATCATTTAAGTTGATTTTGTTACAGTATATAATTGGTACACATGATGTGGCTTTATTAATATTGAGATTTGAGATTCAACTAGGTTTCTTTACGAGGCGACCATGAATTTGACTCAGATTTTAAGCCTAGCTGAAAACTTGAGGTGGAGCTCGGATTGGTTAAAAATCGAGCTAGCTCAACTCGGTTCGTTTAAATTTTTTTGGCTTGGATGGGTTTGCCTAGATAAGATAGTAACTTGGAAGAAAATAAGAGGTCTTGATTTGCGTCCGACCTAATGATGATGAAGAGTTGTCCTTAAAAGATTGAATGCCTAGCATTTTTCTTGCACCATAAAATGTTAAAAGTTAGAAAGCACTAAGCGGGCAAAAAGAAGTGAGCGAGCCAGTCTTGGCTTGAGCTTGACTCGTTTACGCCAATTTGAAATAAAATTTTACAAGTTTTTTTCGAACGAGCAACCACTAGCTACTTGAGAGTTATGGATACATCATTTTCATATTACTAATCATTTAAAATTAAATATTTTATAGTCTTGTATTTTGGAAAATAAAAAATAGAAAATGGTCTTGGTGCATGCATCAGTTGATTTTTATAGTGTTTAGTGACATGCTCATATTGACGACTTTCAAATCTGTGAAGACTGTCCGGGAAACGCCACCAATCCCCCACTTCGGCACGCAAGTTTCTATAATCGTGATTTTAACACAAAATTTTTCACTCTTCAAAGTTACCTATTCAACATTCTGCTAGACTTAAAGAATTTTATTTTATTTTAAGGCTATGTTAATTTTAGGATATCCACGTGTAAAGATACATATATAAATTTTTCTACATAATGGATATTTACTTGGTTTTGATTAATTATCCTTTCATATGTAATGTCTCCCTACGTGACTGCCCCAAAATCTACGTACTATAAGCAAGAATCAACAGTTGTGTCTAGAGGTTTGCATACAACAGAAAAACCGATTTGAAACAAAAAGAAATGAAAAACACACACTGAAATTAAAACCGAAGCGAAGATTTTATATTTTAGCAAAAGCAAACTTGGTTTTTGTTTTGGTTTCGTATGTAATAAAATTTGAAAAACTTAACCCAACTGAAATTATTCATAATTTATATTTGAAATTTAGTAAGTTATAAGAATTTTATAAATAAGTAACCGAATTATTTTAGAAAAATGTAACTAATCATGTATTTATTAATTAATAATATGATTTATTCACAAACTCATTATTTTGGGTCAAAGTTTTTTGTCCAAAACTTTCAAACTCACATGATAAGACGGAAAAAAAACCTAAATCTAAACAAAACCCAAACCGAAAACAGACATAACCAAAATTAAAAAAAAAATCAAAACCTATAGTTTTCAAAAGGTTAAAAACCAAAAATTTGGTTTATGATTCGGATTTAGCAAACAAGAACTGACCCATGAACACCGTTAGAAGTGTCGAAGTGCTAGCAGTAGGCCAACTCCTTGCTAAAGGCTCATAATTCCATAAGCAAAGGAAAAGTTAACTCTATAGACTCGCGCTTAAAAAGCAAACTCTGATCAAAACAACTTATGACGTAGAACCGCCTAAACATATTCAAGAAGATGCACTTCACGCTAGCATATGTAACAAATTGTGGATCAAAATTATCCTTCTAATTAATTAAATAATAATACTAGCTAATATATACATACATATATATATATATGTGTGTGCACGCGCGCGTGTGCGCGCGCGCGCGTGTAGTGAAGGGTTCAAATAAAAATAAGGAAAATTGGTTTTAAATAATCCCAACTATCACCTATTGGCAAATAACAGGCCCAACGTTGCTCTTGGCTGGCGGCGTTCATAACTAAAGTGATATTTGTTTTTAGCGGGCCGCGACTAACGGATGTTAACCCCGTTAGTGATTTGCTGACGTTAACCTTCTTCTCCGGCCGGAAACCTGCAACTCGCCTCCATTCTCCCTAATATCATCACACTGTCTCCCTCCCTCTTCAAAACACATCGAAATTTAAAAATGACGTACATTACATCTTCTTCCACGACCAATCCCTAGATACCAAACCCGGTCTTATTTTCAAAAATTCGAAATCAATGTTACACGATCTACAAAGTAAGCATAGGGGTTTTATCAATGGGGTCAAAACGAGTCGAATGAAGTGTCAATTACCTCGAATGACGCACGATTGACGAGGGTGGACTTCGCCAGAGACAACAACGGCGACACGTCGGTTAGGTTTCGTATGATGGGAAAGATAGAGAAAGAGACGGTGTAACGATATTAGGGAGAATGGAGGCGAGTTGCAGGTTTCCGGCCGAAGAAGAAGGTCAACGTCAGCAAATCACTAACGGGGTTAACATCCGTTAGTCGTGGCCCGTTAAAAACAAATACCCCTTTAGTTAGGACCGCCACCAGTCAAGTGCAAAGTTGGGCCTGTTATTTGCCAATAGGTGATAGTTGGGATTATTTAAAACCAATTTTCCTAAAAATAAAAGGTTTCTTAAGAATGGTAAGAATAACATAAAAATTAAAGTTAAGAAAATACATGGGATTGAAACTATGTAGAGTGAGTTAGTTAACAAATTATTTGGCATTTTAAAAACTACTAATTTCAACTATTAGATCCTAGACCTATTTTTACTCTTGATAAAAAGCTATGTCAGATGCACAAAAAACCCGAACCCAGAAATCTGGAAAAAAAAACCCGGAACTAGTTTTTTTTATACCCGGGTTTTTAATACCCGAACCCGTACGCGACCCTACCCATAGAGTATAGATAGGGTATGCATTTCAGTACCCAAACCGGACCTGATTTGTTCTCGGTAATACCTGAAAACCGAAACCGGGTTTTTCAAATACCCGATCTATACCCAAAATTACCTGAAAAATATCCGATAAATACCCTTAAAAAGTGCAACTCCCTTAAAAAATCCAATCTATACCCGAAAAAACTCAAAAATAGGTTTTTTTTCAATACCAGGAGATAGGGTATTCGAATACTTGGTTCTATACTTGACCCAAACCCGATCCATAGGGTATGTTTTTAGAAACAATACCCGAACCCGAACTCGGCCCGGGTATTGCCAACCCCCTATTTTTCAATACTCGATCATACCTAAACCCGATTCTATACCCGAACCAGGGTATTTGAAAAAACCCGATTTGTGCACTCTATTGAGAATTAACCATCAAACTTAGATGTAAGGCCCCGTGCCCGGGAGCCCTACATTGGTGTTGGATTTACTCATAAACTCAGGTTGTTACAACGGAAGTCTATACAGATCGCAGCGGAAATTAAAACATTTATAATACAACTTCTTTCTCTATCTATTCTTCAATACGGATAGCCTCGTATGCGCCTCAAGCTTGCCACGTCATCAATAATACATGCATGCATACTAAAAGTCAGCTAACACTGAGTGAGTTCTAACGTTTCTATCTTTTCCTACAATTTTGAATTATAATTAAATCATATTCATTATTTATACGCAACGTGACATTCGTCTATAACTAGTCCTATACGTACTTGCTCCCAATCGAGCCTTCTTTTCTTACTCGTAATCAAACCATATCAAGTTAGAGAGATTTGCCATCTTAACTTGCTACGCGCGAGTGAGGCCCAAAGGCTATACGCACGAACATGCAATCATTCATTCACATCAATATACATATTATTATTCTACGCATGTATTTGGTAGGACTTGTCCCCTACCTTCTTTCTGTTCTATCCACTGACTTTTACCTGTACAAATGGTATCCATGGCTGGACCATACATTCACACAACGTATATCTATGCATTTAAAATTGTCATGCCATGCAATCGTACTACATACACACACATAATCATTAGCTACTGTACTTAGTATCCATAACTGGACCACCTATTCATTGTATCCATAACTGGACCACCTATTCGTTGTATCCATAACTGGACCACCTATTCATTGTATCCATAACTGGACCACCTATTCGTTGTATCCATTACTGGACCACCTATTCGTTGTATCCATAACTGGACCACCTCACCATAGTATCCATAACTGGACCATATTATACATATTATTCTGATCAATCAATTCGTTGTATCTATAACTAGAGCACATTGCTATCACAACACGTGCCTGAACACAGTATAGTCTTTTAGTCCTTTATTGTGCTCGTGCATGTGCTTTATCGTCCATACACTCTACACAAGCATTAGTAGGGCTTACTCCCTACACCTTTCGATTCTATCAACTATCATTCAAACATTCAAATATATATTAACAAATTAATATATAAACACGTTCTTACAAGATATATATATATATATATATATATATATATATATATATATATATATATCGTTAAATAAAGTTACATATATCTTATTCTTTCACATACGAGTATGCATACAACCCCAAAAACGTTTAAATGTAAAAAGGGGGCTAGAACTCACATGGAGACGGTTCCTTTCTGAATTAATAGTAATTCCTTTCTTCGACTGTGCCCGACTAACTCTTTGATTTAATTAAACTTGAATGGATGGAATTGGATATTAGGAATGTTTGGTACAGGGACCTTGTGTGTGTGTATGGAGGTGTGATAATGATTGGAGAATGATGATGATGGAATGATAAGGATGAAAAATCTAGGGTTTTAGGGTTTAAATAGGCAAAGCCCAAAGGCTTTTGGCCCATGTTTATTTTCAAGTCCATTAACCATGTTATTATTATCCTATCCCACTATTATTATTTAAATAAACTAGACAACGTTACACGACACGAGACTTAAAATAATCCCGTAGTACTTTATTTACTTATCCTCGAAACGAGGACGTTACAAGTCTTCCCTCCTTAAAAAGGTTTCGTCCCCGAAACCTGCTTAATCTTAGCAAAACGAACGCTCATCGTATTCACTCCTCTTCTCGAACCTACAGATACGGGAAAGCAGAACATTTCTCCTGGGTGTGCAAGAACAACCACAAGTGTTTCAATTGTGGAGCTGGTGGTCATGAGACGAAGGAATGTAAGAAGCCAAAGACAAGAAATGGAGGTAAGAGGGATGCCTATTGTGACATTCGTCAATTTTCGCTTCGTATTTTTATTTGTAAACCCGACCCGGAGGGTCGTTTCGATGTATTATCATTATTAATCATCATTGAATAAAGTTCCCGACATTTAATGTTCATTATTCGCTGTTCGTTGTTATTCAATTGTTTATAGAAATCCCGAGTCTGTCGATAACCTAGCTAAAACACGTAAATAATCCAAAACCGAAAACCGTATTAAAAAGTTTTGAGTTAAAAATGTAAAGTTTGAAAATTTATATTAACTTAAAGATATTACATTTCCATTTAAAACATTTATGAATCTCCAGGGACTAAACTGAAACTTTTATTTAAATTATATTATTTAAAATGAAACCCTACCCGCCTCCCCCGTCCCCCGTTTTTCCGACCACCCTCCGGCCGCAGGAATCGGCGCCGGAGGTGACCCAAACACCACCAAACGTTATTATTTTAACCAAATAATTATTTAAACGTGTTTCTCCGTTGACCTAAAACATTAACCGACTAATTAATTGTGATTCCTTGCCGTAAAACACCCCGTAATCGCTGCCGGATTTCACGGGATTCACCATTAATGAAATTAATGCGTACACGCTCCAATTGAGAGTATAAATAGGACCCTAAGCTTAATTACAATTTGCTCATTCTCTCCAATCCCCCTCTAATACACCAATTTATCTGTAATTGGGAGACTTCTATACTTTATTTTCCGACAACTGGGTTTCGGTCAAAACAAAACCTTTTGAGGTAATTAAAATATGCAAACTGTTAGTTTTGACACGGGGAACAAAACCCCTAACTTAGTTTGGCCGCACATGGAACGGATTCTCCAATTGGAAAACCTAAAGTTCCATTGGAGGAGATGAAGTGGGTGTTAGTATATAACTAATAATAATCAAACATAAATTGAATGTTGGTCTAGAGCAGCTGGTCACGCATGCATACTAACAATCTCCAGACCCGGGTTCGAAAGCTGGGTCATGCATAAACATGGTTATTTTTTTTTAAGTAATAAAAACTTGGTTTTTCCAAAATGTTAATACATATAAACAATAAAAATCATTTATAGTTGGATGTCTTTCCCCTAGAGCAACGAAACCCGGGTCACGCATGATTTTTAACATTATTTTTCAACCTTTTATTAACCTTTTTAAATCATTTAAAAATCATAAAAATTATATAAAAATCGTCATAAATTAAATAAAAATTTTCTAAATTATATATAAAATATAACTCACCATTCACACTTGAAAACCGATTTCTCGTTTTCGTAAACCGTAACTAAAAATCGTTTAATAATCGCAAAGTAAACTTTAAATTCATAAAAATCGTTTTGTCAACGCAATAATTATAATTATAACTTACAATCAATAGTTCAAGCTTTTTGAACATAAAAACTTCGTTTTCTCTCCGTTAAAATACTTAAATCATATTAAAAACCAAATTTCCGTTAAAACTTAAATGTTAATATTATAATTAAAGAATACAAAATAACATGAAATATTCAATAAAAATACAATCCCATAAGGTTATCGATTGAGTCTTGTTTTTATCTATTTTAGTTGGTATTGATCACACGCTTCGGCTTTCGTGGACGTGTTCGGTTGTTGCATTCTTCAACGCTTACAAGCCTCTTTTATTCCCTTATTCATAAAGTGAGTTTTTCACCACCCCTTTTTAATGTTTTAATGTTTTGGGATAGCATATGTATCCTTATAAAAATTCAAGCATTGTTTCTTCTATTACAAAACTACAATTCGTATATGGACTTGTGTGTTACTTGTATTACTTGCACGATTGGGAAGCCTCATTAAGTATGATTATACGCCCCCCTTTGCACTCCGGTCCATTTGTATCGAGTGGATAAGGGCCTCATTATCCAAGTACGTTGGTTGTTACCAATTGGAAAGGACCTTACTTGGGCGATTACCCAAGTACGTTGGTTGTTACCAACTGGAAAGGACTTACTTGCTCGTTTATCACTTGTCCATGAGTTGTACGGTTTTTATGTACGTATTTAAAACTGTGGAAACTCACCGGCTATTTATAGCTGACTTTATTTGATACATATGTTACGAGTACCGTGGTTAGAGGATGAAGGACTAGAAGACGCTTAGAATACCTAGGATATTTAATAAACGAGACATTTGTTTTTATTATGATTTGATTTATATTTGTATTCTTATTTGAACTTGTGTTACTTGGCTTATTAAATGAATTAATGTTATTATGGTTACTTAATAGTGCCAAGTGTGTTTGAGCAATCTGTACGTCACACTCGGGCGTTTCCGCTTTAGCCGGGGTGTTACACCTAGAGCTCACAGGTTACCTGATCACAGTAGAAGAGAGAGCAATCTAGAAGAACGAGTTATTTGGTTTACATTTTATGTTATGAATGGTTTAAAAGATTTCATGCTTGCTGTTTAAATTTAAAATTTAGACTTATGTTTGAATGTAATGACTAAGGATGGAATTATGATATGAATGGATCTTTGTGAATGGCGGTCATGTGATGCGTGACCTTAGAATTTAAAGAAAACGATAGAATTCGAACAGTATATTTCAATGCCTTTTTAGGAGACGAGATGAAACTTGTTAAGCTAGGACAACAAGCATATCACCAAGGGCTTCATGGGTAAGCTACCTTGAACAACTACCACTCATGAACGCCACTCGGTGACTGCAAGGTCGAGAGTAAGAAGGATAAACCGGTAATCTAGGAAGCTAAGATGGTATCAGAGCCAGGGCCGAACCGGTGGTGCCAGGTCCAGCGAGGACGCTGGACCCCTAAGGGGGGTGGATTGTGACATCCCACATCGGTTGGGGAGGAGAACTAAGCCTTCTTTATAAGGAGGTGGATACCTTCCCCATCATAACGCGTTTTGGGCACTTAATGGTAGTGGATGAGAGGAGAACTCTACAGTTAAGCGTGCTCAGGTGGAAGTAGTATCAGGATGGGTGACCTCTTGGGAAGTCTTCACCTGGGCAACCAAAAGCAAATCCGCGAAGCGATGGTGGTACGTCCCGGCCAAAGCGGACAATATTATGGTGCGGCGGTAGCTGGGCTGTTACAATTCAAACTTAGTGGCTAAGTGTAGTCGGCCTCAACGTGACATAGGCCCAACCTGAATTACTTTTGGTGTTGTCTAAACTCAACAAATGGCCCCGTTAGACTACTTTGGATTTGGCCCAATTGCCTTAACTTTTAAATAGACCCTTCTATTTCTATTCCTATTTAACATTTGTAACACCCGACCCAACCGAATGAACTGCAGGCCGAACCCGATATATAGACTTACGACCGAATCCAGTAAGTGTTCACGATTCATAAAAATATTTTAATTAAATAAATTTAATTAGTTGGCGTATTTTTTTTTATAAAATCCTATCTGGTATGTTTATATACAAAGTTGGCCTGACCTGTTATGTTGAATGTTTTAGAAATACAAATCAATGTAACAGAAAGGGCATACAAAGTATTTGAGATGCATGAATGTGTCCGGCTCTTAAACTATGACATCACTTTTTTCTAGAAGCAGGAAAGACCAAAGTCTAACCATCTATTTACTAATAAGGATTAGCAATACGATTAAGTGTTTACAAGCAAAGTGCAATGCATCTATGACCTTATTTGGTACAAATTATTTGTTTTATTACAAGTGATTTGATCATCATCTTTACCTTCTTTTGATTTGACATTGTTAAGCCAATTGAATGGTATCTTTTTACTTTACATTAGCAAGTTGGAATTGAAATGGGAGTGTTATAAATTAGGTTGGTGAAATAAGAATTTGCCGAATGTGAGTTTAGTATTGTATAATTAGTTAGTATGATAATTTTGTCAGAAATGGGAGTGCTATAGATTGTACAAATGGTTGTAAATAGTGGTTTCAACATATTGTGAGAGAAAGAAATAATTATTTGAATCAGAGTATATGTGTCACTGTTAAAATAATACATTATATGAACTGTAAGTCTCTTCACAAAATTAGTTAGTATGATAATGCTTTGTACTTTTGATAAAAATTGTATCTTACAAGCTGAATCATTTTTATTATTTTATCAAACGTTTATTTCTTATTCCACACTAGTATCACTAGTTTAACTACTTACATTCAAAATAACAAACTATGTGTTTATTCAAAGTTATTTTTACAATGTAGAAATATTCAGAAATCGAACCTTTCCAAATCGAATTAGCAAACTTTCTACTCTCTCTTCGTTAATGAAATTTGGCATCAAAATTTCTTGACCTTCTAATAACTTTCTTGACCGACTTTGCTTTTGAAGATTGTTCCTTAAATAGACTAATCTCCATGCAATAGTCAACTAAATACCTAAAGCACCAGATCTCATTTTGTGGCTACCCCAAGATCAACTACAATAAAGAATTGACAGTTGTGTCTAGGGGTATGCGTGAAAAAAAAAAACAAAAAAGAAAACCGAATTGAAACAAAACCGTCGGTTAGGTTTTTGTTTTGTATGTAACAAAAACTGAAAAATGAACATAATCAAATTTTTTGATTTTAATAGTTTGATTTTATTTTTAATAATTTATAAGCATTTAATAAATATTTAATCAAAATACTTTAGCTCATATTTATAACGATAATATAGTTATTAATCAAAAAAATGATTTATGACCAAATTCATCGTATTGGGTGAATTTTTACTTGGCCTAAAAGATTTCAAAATTAAATGTCATCCAAAAAAAAATGAAAGAAAGAAAGAAAAGAGAAAAAAGCCAAATCAAATCATTCTTGTACCTTTTATTTTTTTCAGCATAGGATGAGTTATGAGAAAAGTATTTACGATGTTATTGACCTAAAAAATATTATAGGCCCAAAACACCCCAAATCAAATGGTATTTTTTAGGTTTAGTACGTTGAAAATGTATTTAGACCGTATCGCCATCACTTTGCTAAGAAACTTGAAATTTAAATCTTACAAAAACATCTATATGAATTATTTACCATCAAATGGAATGAAATTAAAATGCCTTTTCGTCATAGTAGATAACTTGAAATAAAATAACCACAAAATCCGAACTATCATAAGTAGCATCGCATTCATCATTGTGAGAAACGTTCACCAAATCGAACATGACCCAAATGACAATTGATGGGTAAATAGATTTTGAACTGCTCGTTTATTTAATTTTATATTATTCAAATACAATCACCAACTAAACAAATCTCTATGTTGATATAGGGTTTCGTAGGCGAGGAACAAGTCGTAGATTACAAGTCTTGTAACATGTCACTCCATATATCTCGTTCATGTACAAATCTTGTGGATTCTCCCCATCAGCTAGCTCCAGTCAAAATGGTAAAGCAAGGATGCTAACGGAAGCTCGGTGTTCGCCATTTCCAAAGATATTTCGGGACAAGCTCTGCGACCCGCACCAAAGGTAATGTACTCGAAGTCATGACCCCTGTAATCTTTGGGTTCGTCATGGAACCTCTCCGGATTAAACACATTTGGATCTTTCCAGCTCATAGGATCCCGGGATATGGCCCAGTAGTTGATAATCACTCGGGTTTGTGAAGGGATATTATGCCCGCTGATCATGCATATTTCCATGGAATTGTGGGGAGCAAAAGAGGAACAGGTGGGTGGAATCTTAGGGTCTCTTTCACTACCATTTTCATGTAATTCATTTTTGGACGATTAGTCTCTTCTACAATACCAGGGTTGGGTTTTTCACCAATAACCTGCCTGACCTCGATTTGAGCTTTTTTCATCACACTTACGTTTTTTTAACATTTCTGCCATCGCCCACTCAACAACATTCGATGAATTTTCACTTGCGCCCGTGAACACATCCTGTATTTCATAAAGTAAAACTAAAATGACATAGTCCAAATAATAACTCGTACTTAACGTTTTGGGATTCGTTTAAAATTGAAAAGAAACTTTTACCATGAGGGCAGACTTGATGTTGTCGGTATTACATGGCTGACCGAGGCCTCGGCCAGTGTCTTATAGCTGGAGGAGATCATCAACAAGACACTCACGTTGTGGTCGGATTCTTTAGTTTACGATGATGGATGTGGTGTTGTATATACTTGTCTATGGTGCTACTAATCTCCAAAGTACACTCTTCCAATCTTCTATTTATTCCAGTGAATTTAGCAACGAACCCAGGTGATGGAAAGAAGTCACCGGTCCGGTATCCGGCTGCCAAAGCAGACGCTTCCTTACTCAGGGAACGGAACCTCAATTCATCGTCAAACTTATCAACAAGCGTAATCCGAGTGATGATGCTGTGATTCAAAGCGAATAGCCTTTTGTTAGGAGTATAAAATAAAATTAGTTATTGTTCCAAAACTTGTTCCTGAGAAGCAAATTGGCCCACGCCAGAACGTCTCAAGCCAATCACATGAGAAGTAAATCGATCTCACTTAGCGGCAAGGTGATTGGTGCTTATGATCGATTTCGAACCCACGCCTCTAGGTTATTAGCTAGTATTGGTTAAATTAATAATAAATTTTTAATTAAAAATAGGGATTACTCCATAGAATAGTAATTAAGTTTTATAATTGTTCTAATCAGGTCATTGATAAAAAACTTTGTTCCAATCAGGTCACTAAACTTTTAAAATTTTCCCATTCCTAGATATTTGATATGAATGACAGATTGTTTAGGCTTTTTTCAAAGTATCTTACCTGAACAGGTTATTTAAGTTTTATTAAATTAATAAATCACATAAAACAAATAACATCACACTAAAATCACAATAAAACAAACAGCAAATAACATCTTCTTCGTCATCGTTTCTCCGATCACCAACCGACCACCACCTTTAGCCAACTCAGCCGTTGACCACGACGACCACCGCCACCACCAAGACTGTAACCAACACCGGCCAAAATCAACACCACCATCTCCTAATCTGCCATGTTCCACAACCCCAATCACAATAGCAAATCGATTTTCCGGGCAACAACCATCACCGCCGGCACCTCACCTCCGACAAGATTGTAACGACCGTCACCGACAACAACCAATTCAGGCGCTAAAAACAAAAGTGGTGTGAAGTCCGGATATGAAAAACGAAGATGTTTAAGTGTAACACCCCAACCCGGAACAGGCTAACGTGTTACTATTACAGATATCAAATCAACGCCACAATCCAAAATACAACAAAAATTAATGCAACCTACGTCATATTATTAAACAAAATGAATTAACTTTTAGAAGCTTGAACTTCATTTTTATCTCTCATCACAAAATTCCCCGAATCCCGGATTACCTGAAAACAAAATAAGAAAAACAAAACAAGAAAACACGGCTGAGCCAAAAATTGCCCAGTAACGGAAAGAACAATAGTATAGGTAAGGACAGACGTAAGAGAATAAATATACGAACTTCAATTCAAACTCGAAACCAACCCTTTTTACCGAAACATATACTTAACAAAATTCGGATGTATGATCCGACACTTGGCCAGAACATGGTCAAACGCATGCGGAAATATATCAGAACTATAACAAAAACACCCAGAGCCAGAAACATATAACTTGTAACATATAATGTGTGACGTGTAACATTTAACTGAACTATAAATAAATGCGAAACATAATCCGATACACGATCGGGACGTAATCTGAATATACTCAAATTTAACCAAATGCGTATACACATATCAAAACGGACCAGAAATATAGCGAAACAAAATATAATTACTAAAATACACGACGATGATGTTAAAATAAATAGCTCGTGTAATACGGAAGCACCCAGAGCCTAAACAGAGGGGTACACAGCTAGCTAGTCCATGCACCAAAGAGACGGTGTGGGTGGCGTGCACACATTGTTCCATCTCAAACAGAAGTCAGGAGTCAGGAGTCAGGAGTCGGAGCTAAGATCGATCTATACGCCTCTAAGTGGCCAAGGTACTACATGAGTACTTTCAGAGACGCCGTGAACTTTGATTACGCACTGTCACGATAAGTGCCATGTCAGGAGTCAGGAGTCAGGAGTCGGAGCTAAGATCGATCTATACGCCTCTAAGTGGCCAAGGTACTACATGAGTACTTTCAGAGACGCCGTGAACTTTGATTACGCACTGTCACGATAAGTGCCATGTCGTTGACGCCCCAACGACAAGTCAGAAATGCTCGGGTAACAGAGTACTGAACTAAAGTCGTATAACTAAAAGATATTTAAACAGGAACATGCAATAATGAATTCAAAATATATATAACCTATTGCATGCTATAAAATTAATATAATCATATCATACGAATAAACCGAACTAGACAACAAAAATCCGCACTACGAAGTGACGGACATCGAATATAAAATGGACTAAATCCAATACTATGAGTGAAGAAAAACAGAATCCGTACCTTAGTTAGCAGAATAAAAGTAAGCCAAGTTAATTAAAACTCAAAGTTGTCCAAAAGTCGTATGATAACCTATGGTTTGGTTACATTCTAAATTAGATATACAAACAGAATTTGCATTGGTTGATTCGTTGATTTCCCCACGACAGAAACCTTTAGTTCTTGATTAGTTAAAAAAATTAACCATCGTCTTCTGCCCATGCATTAAATATCCAAATACGTGTAGTTTACAATTTAGTTATATGAATTTCTAAAACAATATTTACTTATCTGTCATAAAAGAGTAGACATAAAATAAATAACTTTCAATTGATTATTAAAAAGACCCACTAACTCTTTATATAGTTTATCATTCTTACGTAATATTCTAACTTTGTTGACACTTGCATACAACAGATTTACAACAATTAGTATTAGTTATGTTATGATTATTATATTTAAAAAAAAAAAACAAGACACATGGGCTGGAGATTTGAACATTGGACTTGGCTGCATGAATTATTGGATTAAATGAATATGCAACTACATGATTCCAACGTCAACAAACAACACCCAAACGAACGAACAAACAGAAACTTATTTTGTTTATATTTCATTCTTGTGTTTAACATCAAAATTTCCAACTACATATTTCTAGTTAAAATAAGGTTTTTGTCCTCGTAACGAATCAACGAACCCACCCCCATATTAGAACACGTTAAGAGCGTATACAAACCAGCAGCGGCTGATCAGAACTGTTAATTTACCTCACAAGCCGAACAACTTTACGTCCAACAGTTATGTTACAGAAATAGACGGTCGCGATGTTGGTGGCAGCTAATATTGTTTCCAGCAACAAACGATGGCGGTGGCGGCGGCTTCCGGCAAGTTTGCGGGACGATGGTGGAGGTTTTACTCGGTCACAAACGAAGGCTGGTGGTGCAACGGAACCGAAGAAGAATAGTGATTGACGAAGGCGGAATTGGTTGCAGTTTCTATCCGGGAAATCTGAGGTTGAGAGGGTATAAATGTTCGAAAAGAAGACGTGTTTCACGAGAGTAGGTATTGTAGCTACGTAGATGTATTAGAAGGTGATAAGGCTAGTTTAAAATTTGTATTTGTATCTTAAAATAATAGGATTAGGTTTCAAATTTTAAATTATTATCATTATTATTATTATTATTATTATTATTATTATTATTATACATATATATGTTTATTCGTTTGTTATCTAATACAAAAGTTTGGGTTATTATAATTATACTCCCCTAAAAAAAAATTTCGTCCTCGAAATTGTAAGACGGTGACACATACTTTCGGATATAACGGAAACGAAACAAACTTAAAACTTTCATAAATTCAGACATGACAATTGCAAAGTCTTGGAAACAAATATTAGGACATATAAAACAGAATTCATATGAAATCAAAACCATCCAAACTGAAATAGCTGACTCGTTGCCATGATGATATTGAACGAAACTATGGGTAACCTAAAACTTGTATCGGATAATACTAGTTCTTATAAACGGAAATCAAAAATTTCATTTGAACACAGAATTACATATAACATAGTGGATAACTAATAACTAAAATAAATAAATTTTGATGAGCTAAAGCCTATGACTAAATTGTGTAACTAATAACCAAAACGAAAGACAGATAACTGAAACATGTGACTTATAAGTGGAAATAAAAAGTGATAACTATTATATTATTATTATTATTATTATTATTATCATTATTATTATTATTATTATTATTCAGGTTATATATTATATAATTATTATATGATAAGTTATAACATTCATATCTAAAGTGTTGATTATTCATCATTAACGTTCTCAGTTCAAAGTGACCATAACCATCATGCTTATTATTATTATTATTATTATTTTGATTCGAATTTTTCGTATGTTACAATTCTCCCCTCTTAAAATAAATTTCGTCCTCGAAATTTGATAAATACAAGTAACAATTTTTATTTTATTTTATTTTTATTTCAATGTATGAAACATTACTTTAGGCTTCAATAGAAGAACAATTAACTAACAACTGATATGGAATAACGAATATCTAGAGACAGATAACTTGTAGAAGTCTTGTATTATTAAGTGAAAACTTGAGATTTAAGTAGAAATTAGTAAGAAAATTTATTTGACCACATGTATCCAAAGCTGATAACTAGTAGGTAAACTATTAACTGATTACACAAAAATTATTGAAGCGGATACTAATATATATAGCAGGAAACTAATGACTAAAGTGTATGTTAACATACATTTCTTAAATCATATACAAATAAATATATGAAAATATAAGAGGCACATAACATTTGTAAAAAGAAATAAATGGAAACTTATGACGAGGTCGTGTCGGAGTATTTGAGAGATATTACTATGCACACAGGGATTTTAGTAGCAAACATACGTACCTGTATATTCACGATTACGTTCGCGACCATAATCGTCAATTTATCTTACGACCGTGTCCTAACTGTCCTTTCGTATGCATGTTAAAGACTTAACTAAGCTTAGAAGAAAAGACCCTTGTGTTAACAAACAAATTAAAAAAAAACAGTGACAAAATCTTAAAGTACTAAAACCGAACGTCACGAGAACCTACAATACTTCAAAGTGGGGGATTCACGGTGGCGGTACATAGCGGCTTAATGCGGAAACACAGAGAGCGGAGGCGAGCGGTGGTGCGTGACTACCAGCGGTGTCGGCGACTTCTCTGGCGGGTTGCAAGGGCTGCGGTGACTAGTTTCGGCACCAGCGAATCGCGCGGCCTTCCTTCCAACGACCAACAGCGCTGGCTCAATATATATAAATATATAGCCGAACCGAACGTATCAAAGATCGAGCGAGAGCGGTGAGAGAATACGGATGCGTGATGGCGGCTAAAAAGCGGAACGCGACGTCAAACGGTGAGCAATGGTGACAGTATGCAGCGACCGTAGTGGCGTGGCAAGCGGCTGCAGCGGAAGAAGATGGTGGCGGGAATATGCAGTGGTGGTGGAGGTTATGGTATGGGTCTTTGAATGGGGAAAGTGGGTGGCATGAATGAGCAGAGTGATTTAGGGTTTTCCCAATCGTACACTAAAAGTTAACTTAAAATTTAAATTTATTTGATGATAACAATTGAGAATTCGAATATCGATCAAGAATTTAAAATATTTGTCACTCTAATAAATCCATTTGTTTTATTATCCTTTCCTGTTTTAATTTATTTAAATACATATATTTATATTTTGAAAACCCCTTCAAAAAATATATATATACACCAACAATCTACTTAATATCTATTCAATTAGATTATCATCTCAATTTATTATTTATTATTTTATATTAAATATAATTTATATGTAAATCATGATTTTTCGTTTATTAACGGTTCATCGGTTTATCAATTTTCTAACAATCGACATTTATTATTTTATTGTTTCGAATTTTAGTATATTACAATATTGGAACGGGGTCGCAAACATGAGTTTTGCATTCAAAGTGGTTTTATATTAATAAAGTCGTATAACCTATAACTATATAATGGCAAACTTATGACAAGGTCAGATTGGCGTATTCAAAGAAATATTAATATGCAAAATAAGATTGTAGTAGCACTCATGCGTACGTATAAATTCACGGTTACATTTGCGACGTGCAATCGTTAATTTACTTTACAGTGTCTTTGCGGATTCAGAAAAACATTAATCTACATCATAGGGATTCAATAGCACACATATGTAACTGTAAATTCACCATTACGTTGATCAAGTGTAATCGTCAATTTACTTTACAGTAGTGTCCTAATTGCCCACCCATAATGCATCTCAAAGTCCTAGCTATGATTACAAAGAAATAACGTTGCGATGACAAACAAATTATGAAAGATGTCGGTTACTTAAAGGTGTTTACTAACACCAAGTCTCATATTTATTTAGATTATAGGTCCTGCGGAATATGTCTCGAGGCATACGAGGTAGCAAGGTCTAAATCGAGTGTAAAGAGGGTTAGTCAAAGTCATGATCTCTTTGGTGGCTTCAAACAATGTCTTTGGAAGTCACTTCTTAAGTCATAGAGCGCAAGCGGTGGAGAAGACAGAATAACTTAACTCATTGTACTTGACTAATTTATAAGGTTAAAAAGACGCCTATTGCTAACAACGACGGGTTTCTTACTGACATTGGGAAAATCACAAAATGATGAATAATAACAGGAAACATGAAACCCTAACCCAACGTCTACCCATTTCCTCACAGGTTTTACTTTTAGGTTTAAGTTTTCTACAGGAAAGAGCCTTTGCTCTGATACCATAACTGTAACACCCCAACCCGGAACAGGCTAACGTGTTACTATTACAGATATCAAATCAACGCCACAATCCAAAATACAACAAAAATTAATGCAACCTACGTCATATTATTAAACAAAATGAATTAACTTTTAGAAGCTTGAACTTCATTTTTATCTCTCATCACAAAATTCCCCGAATCCCGGATTACCTGAAAACAAAATAAGAAAAACAAAACAAGAAAACACGGCTGAGCCAAAAATTGCCCAGTAACGGAAAGAACAATAGTATAGGTAAGGACAGACGTAAGAGAATAAATATACGAACTTCAATTCAAACTCGAAACCAACCCTTTTTACCGAAACATATACTTAACAAAATTCGGATGTATGATCCGACACTTGGCCAGAACATGGTCAAACGCATGCGGAAATATATCAGAACTATAACAAAAACACCCAGAGCCAGAAACATATAACTTGTAACATATAATGTGTGACGTGTAACATTTAACTGAACTATAAATAAATGCGAAACATAATCCGATACACGATCGGGACGTAATCTGAATATACTCAAATTTAACCAAATGCGTATACACATATCAAAACGGACCAGAAATATAGCGAAACAAAATATAATTACTAAAATACACGACGATGATGTTAAAATAAATAGCTCGTGTAATACGGAAGCACCCAGAGCCTAAACAGAGGGGTACACAGCTAGCTAGTCCATGCACCAAAGAGACGGTGTGGGTGGCGTGCACACATTGTTCCATCTCAAACAGAAGTCAGGAGTCAGGAGTCGGAGCTAAGATCGATCTATACGCCTCTAAGTGGCCAAGGTACTACATGAGTACTTTCAGAGACGCCGTGAACTTTGATTACGCACTGTCACGATAAGTGCCATGTCAGGAGTCAGGAGTCAGGAGTCGGAGCTAAGATCGATCTATACGCCTCTAAGTGGCCAAGGTACTACATGAGTACTTTCAGAGACGCCGTGAACTTTGATTACGCACTGTCACGATAAGTGCCATGTCGTTGACGCCCCAACGACAAGTCAGAAATGCTCGGGTAACAGAGTACTGAACTAAAGTCGTATAACTAAAAGATATTTAAACAGGAACATGCAATAATGAATTCAAAATATATATAACCTATTGCATGCTATAAAATTAATATAATCATATCATACGAATAAACCGAACTAGACAACAAAAATCCGCACTACGAAGTGACGGACATCGAATATAAAATGGACTAAATCCAATACTATGAGTGAAGAAAAACAGAATCCGTACCTTAGTTAGCAGAATAAAAGTAAGCCAAGTTAATTAAAACTCAAAGTTGTCCAAAAGTCGTATGATAACCTATGGTTTGGTTACATTCTAAATTAGATATACAAACAGAATTTGCATTGGTTGATTCGTTGATTTCCCCACGACAGAAACCTTTAGTTCTTGATTAGTTAAAAAAAATAACCATCGTCTTCTGCCCATGCATTAAATATCCAAATACGTGTAGTTTACAATTTAGTTATATGAATTTCTAAAACAATATTTACTTATCTGTCATAAAAGAGTAGACATAAAATAAATAACTTTCAATTGATTATTAAAAAGACCCACTAACTCTTTATATAGTTTATCATTCTTACGTAATATTCTAACTTTGTTGACACTTGCATACAACAGATTTACAACAATTAGTATTAGTTATGTTATGATTATTATATTTAAAAAAAAAAAAAACAAGACACATGGGCTGGAGATTTGAACATTGGACTTGGCTGCATGAATTATTGGATTAAATGAATATGCAACTACATGATTCCAACGTCAACAAACAACACCCAAACGAACGAACAAACAGAAACTTATTTTGTTTATATTTCATTCTTGTGTTTAACATCAAAATTTCCAACTACATATTTCTAGTTAAAATAAGGTTTTTGTCCTCGTAACGAATCAACGAACCCACCCCCATATTAGAACACGTTAAGAGCGTATACAAACCAGCAGCGGCTGATCAGAACTGTTAATTTACCTCACAAGCCGAACAACTTTACGTCCAACAGTTATGTTACAGAAATAGACGGTCGCGATGTTGGTGGCAGCTAATATTGTTTCCAGCAACAAACGATGGCGGTGGCGGCGGCTTCCGGCAAGTTTGCGGGACGATGGTGGAGGTTTTACTCGGTCACAAACGAAGGCTGGTGGTGCAACGGAACCGAAGAAGAATAGTGATTGACGAAGGCGGAATTGGTTGCAGTTTCTATCCGGGAAATCTGAGGTTGAGAGGGTATAAATGTTCGAAAAGAAGACGTGTTTCACGAGAGTAGGTATTGTAGCTACGTAGATGTATTAGAAGGTGATAAGGCTAGTTTAAAATTTGTATTTGTATCTTAAAATAATAGGATTAGGTTTCAAATTTTAAATTATTATTATTATTATTATTATTATTATTATTATTATTATACATATATATGTTTATTCGTTTGTTATCTAATACAAAAGTTTGGGTTATTATATTAAGGGTTGCGATCCGAAAGATGAACAGTAGTTTTTAAAACCCTCGTCGGATCTGGTCTTTGCACCTAGGTTGACGAACAGGCGGATTTTATTCGTGTACCTCAAAGTATGATTTAGGAAGTGCAAAGATATGAGATATGGTTGACGGTGGGTTAGCGATGCGATGGTGTTGAGATGATCGATGGTGGCGGCTTGGTGAGTGGTGGTACTGTCTGTGGTTGAAGAATGATGATAGAGCTCAAGAGTGAGTATGTGAGAAGTTTCTAATATATGCTATACTAGGTTATAAACCCGTGTAATACACGGGGTTGGGTCAGACAAGCTAAACCTAACATCATTATTATATTTAACATGATCGAACAATACGTAAATAAAAGTTATGATACATTAACAAAAATAATCGGATAGAGTGGGCCAAAAGATTCTCTTAGTCCAATTCACCACATGCTATTAATTCTCTTTATAACATCCCAAAATGTAACAACTGCTAATCTTGAAAGTTAATCAATGCATATAGACCATATGGTATATCACAAGCTTAAAAACCAATTTAGCAATGATCCATAGAATAATACAACTTGGTTCAGAACATAAGCAAACAAAGGTTTAGAAATATGAATTTTGAATAAATTAATAAGTGAAAGTTATTATTACAAAAAAGATTACAATATTAATAATTATCCAAATACCTAAAACATAATTTAAGATTTGGGGAACTTTCAAACTATTTTAGTTAGTCACCAAAATCAAGCATTATTCAGGGATCCACAACAATAATTGTCTCATCGATTTGTGGAGGAATTTGTTTTGTTTTGTTTCAGTTTCAATCTCCTGCTCTATCGTATATCTGCACGCAAAAAAAAGAAAAAAAGAAAAAAAAACATTGTCATAAGTAGTAAATATTTAATATTTCTGAATCATTTAGCTTGAATTTTATGACAGCATCTATCAAGTTCATTCCAAATCATTCTTCTCTTATGCCTTGAAAAGATCCCCTTAACTACCAAGATTGTAATCTGATATATTACAGCTTAAGCTATCATGTATTTAGCAGATTAAAAAACTTGAATCTTGGAGCAATCAAGAACCATCAAGAACATGAGTTTTGTAATTACAATTAAAAATTGCTTTCAGCTGCATCATTTTTATAAATTTCTGATGAAACCCAAAGAGAGATGGTGTTTTCTAAAACAGGTTTGCAAAACTTTTAAGAATTTGACCTAATTTTCACAGCAAGCGAGCACAACACCGAGAAATCTGACCTACTATTCAAATCAGTTTAAGATTCAAAGCAAAATAAACATACCAGAATGTACAAAACCGCAGATTTGAATGTAATAACGACAAAACCAACAATTTCATAAACCAAACAACTGAGTGTTATTATATCATCAGAATACTGTACAAAACCATATACATACCTGTACATCTCAAAATTTCCCTCGTCTGGAAAACCTCGTCTGAAACCAATGCTATTAAATCATCATCAGTGATAATCTTTTTAGTTCAGCAACAGTTTAAAACCACCAAAAAAGATCATTAAGTACTTCCCGTCAATGTCATAACCGAGCTGAACAAAAAAAAAACATAAATAAGTTTATCAAACGGTAGCATTTAAAAAATCAATGAGTAAAATTGCATATTAGTAAATTTAGTATATTACACTCTACATCGAGAAGTTTAGCTTTAAAAGCGTGGCGTCGACTGTATAAAAGCATATGATAATCATTAGACTTATGTGTATTCATAAACCAAATGCAAATAACTATAATTCATTACATCTATAAAGTCCAATATCTTTTGGAGACATGATTACATATGTACTTTTGTTCTTCAACATTCCCATTCATGAATTCGTGAAATAAATGGTGCTATCGTGGAACATAGATCACGCTACCATCGATGATTACAAATCGATATTGAGAATAACGATAACAGTATATAGAATCTGCTTACCTAATTAGTGTTTGAAAAGGTATATCAACCCGGCCTTCCAAAGTGGTGAGTTGATTGATTTTCGCTCGATCCGTTGCCAGTTCAGTTGATTTTAGAGGATGAACTGATAAAGGGGAATGGGAGTATTATAACAATAGGAGCATCAAGACAACTAGTGGAACTTCTCTGAAAATAACTACCGGCCAAAGATCTGTATTGTGGTGAAGGTGTCAAATTAGCAAAAATAAAGGAGAAGGCTGGAAAGGACACCTGTCCTCTGTTTTATTATAATAATAGATACACATTATAATTTTGGATAATCAGCTCAAATATCTAAGATTAGAACAATTTTAAAAGTTTAGTAATCTGATTGGAACAAAGTTTTTTTTTTATCAGTGAGTGACCTGATTAGAATAATTATAAAACTTGATTACTATTCTACATAGTAATTCCAAAAAAATAATTCAAAATTACCAAAATACCCCTGCGTTTAACATCTAAACGAACAGATTTTTGACGGAGGGATGCAATATGGCAATGCCGAAAACCACTGGAACACAAGTAGTTCAAAATTTCACAAAAAGGGGAAGTTGCTCCTTCTCCTAAACCATAAGGACGCAATATGCAATTATCTCAACACTTAATAATAAGGGAAAATTTCCAAAATAGCCCCTTTTAGAGAGAGGTCTTATTTTAGCTATTTTTTTCTCAAAATCTTTTATAATTTGGACTTGTAAGACGTTTTGGGAAAATATATAAATAAAGAGGGAGCAGGCCAAATTTCGAAAGAAAGTCAGGTAAAAGACGAGATTTGGGAAAATAATGCCGTGCAAGTCCAAATTATTTTGTAAACTTGGAGCAAAAGTCCATATTTTTCCAAATTTTTTTTATTTAAAAAACCGTCTTGAGAGACGGTTTTTTTATATTTCCTACCTTTCCCGTCCATAGTTTCAAATTCTTTGGAAAAATATATTTTTTACAATTATACCCCTAAACCATCACCACCACCTTGAACCACCACCACCACCACCTTGAACCACCACCATCACCGACGCCGTCGGCCCCACCCCATCACCACCACCATAGCCACCTCCACCACCACCAACACCATCCGTCACTACCATAATCACCGCCACCGTCAGGAGAAACAACAAATAAGCTTTTCCAGATACAAGGCCACTTTAACAATATCTTCCTGTGTAGAAACATTTAAGTACTTTTTGATCACCAAATTGTTTAAAAACCAAAAATATCAACTATTCAAAACAACTTCAGCATTACATATAAATATTAGAGTCATCAGTCATGTAATGTAAGTCACGGAAGTGAATCCGGCACACCCACGGGAGATCTCTTAGGTGTTTGTTCATACTCAACAATGGCAGACGGTGGAAGACGACCAATACCCTATTAAATTATATAATCTGGATGCACAAGGAAGGACGGTGGTAGTGACGGTGGCGGTGAAGGTGGTAGTGATGGATGGTGGTGGTGGTGATGGGGTGTGGCCGACGGCGTAACGGTGGTGGTTCAAGGTGGTGTTGGTGGTTTAGGGGTATAATTGTAAAAAATATATTTTTCCAATAATTTGAAAATATGGACGGGAAAGGTAGGAAACATAAAAAAATAGTCACTCAAGACAGTTTTTGAATAAAAAAAGATTTGGAAAAATATGGACTTTTGCTCCAAGATTACAAAATAATTTGGGCTTGCACGGCATTATTTCCCAAAATCTCGTCTTTTACCTGACTTTCTTTCGAAATTTGGTTTGCTCCCTCTTTATTTTTATCTTTTTTTCAAAGCGTCTTGCAAGTCAAAATTATAAAAGATTTTAAAGAAAAAAGGGATAAAATGGGACTTCTCTCTAAAATGGGCTATTTTAGGAATTTTCCTTAATAATAATCATATTAATACATGTTGGATTTGAATGGTTGGGTCACTTTCAAAACTATAAATATAGTTGAATAAAAATGTTTGGGATTTAGTGTATTATCAAAGTCTGTATGGTTCGTATTCATATTTATGGGGTTGGATTAAAAGTAGGTTGAAATTAAGATAGTAGGGAAGAAAATATGGATGACTGGTCACATCATCAGATTGAATACACCATTTGACGTTAGCTTTTGATTTTGAATTCCCTACACCAAATTGCAGACATAGCCATATAAACTAGTGCCCGGAAGACTTCTCTTAAGTAGGATGGCAATGAAATCCGAACCTGATGTAAAAACCCGAAATCCAACATAAATGAGACGGGTAATATCCGACTCATTAGGGTTTGGGATTAGTTTTGAAATTTTTCATGGGTTTGGGACGAGTTTGGGATTTGCAATTTATCCGATTATCGGACCCAATTATCCGATAATATTAACCCATTTACCCGATTATATACTTGATGTATCCGACATAACTTTTTCTATATTCATATATATTATATTGTATACTTTAGATATTTTAAATATATTATTTGTTGAAACTTGTTATAACAATTATTTGAAACATTTTATTTTATGGTAATCATTATTTGTAATCGATTAGTTATATTTTGTCAAAATTCTATAGAAACCCGATGGGTTTTGGGCTGGGTATACCCAATGGGTATTTTGACAAACCCGATGGAAAAACCCGAAACCCGATTAGTAATTATCCGATTAAAACTCGACGGGTTTGGGACAAGCTTTCATAATCAGGTATGGGGTTGGGGATGGCTAAACCCGGCCCAAACCCATCCCTATTACCAAGTCTCCAACCTTTTGGATTGGTGCAAACCTTACCATCGACTAGCCATATTCACTGTTGTACAAAGTTCGAATGACTGGCGTTGAATCACCACCAAAGAGCGACTATAAAGTAACCTTGCAAAACCTCGTAACCATAGACCACTAAACAATCATTCAGAAATCGATCGGAACCCCACACTTGAAGTTTTGGTTACTTACAAATATTAGAACAAAGTTTTTTATCAGTGACCGGAAATTTTGCTTTGTGATTGTAAATAAACAGGAAACTAACTACCGTGCATGTATTCTGACATTCACACAATAATGTTCAGTTGACAGTTGTTAACCAAACAAAAATGACAACAAAGTGCATAAAGAAAGTAAATTGTTTTTTAGGTTATTGACTCGGCCAATGTTTAGAAATTGTTTTCAACGGACAAGGTTGTAGACAACTTGTAGTATGGTACCAAACATCAGATTTCAAATTATAAAATAGTTGTAAGTATTTGTGAGAAATGATGAGGAAAATATTACTGTTATAAGTAAATTTGAAAAAACATTTTTCACCATCTATAAATTTTGAATACATGTTTTTTGAATGTGGTAGTGAGTGGAGGGAAAATAGAGTGATAAAAGCATAAAAAAATATTGTTTAATTGTAAATGAGAAAGAAAATATAATGATTTTAATGTAATTATAGAAATAAATATAGAGCATCTGCAAAGAATGCTCTAAGATTTTAATGTAATTATAGAAATAAATATAGAGCATCTGCAAAGAATGCTCTTAGAGCATTCACATCCTTCAACTATCTTCAAATCTAAAATTATATTAAAAACCACTATTTTCTCCTTTTTCTTTTTAATTAACAAATATTTTTTCTATATATTTATCGTTATGTTTTCTCTCTCTTCTATTTACAACCACTTTTAAAAATAATAAAAAATTATATAAGGTAACCGGTAGTTTTTCTAATATATAAAAAAAAATCATTGCATTTTCTCTTCTATTCACCCACACAAAATAGGGGATATGATGTGAAAGCTCTTATGTATAAAACTTTTAAATATAATGCTACTACCACGCTTCTCCTAGTAACTTAAAAAAATATATAGTTGAGCTTTAGGTGTCAAGCCCACATTTCATCTAATTCCTAATCTCTTATCTCATTTATTATAGCTATTCATGGGTCATCGGTCAAAATCATTTTGTCAAATGGATTATATTCATTATTGAATCAAGTGTCATTTTCATACCTAAGGTTTGACCAACAACATAACTTTAGTACATTTTTTTAAAATTTCTTGCAAACCAACACCTGGTGTTTCCAAAATAATGCTATTTTAGTACTTTTCGTTAACTATGCTTGTTTTTTTCTATTAAGTTTACATTAAATTAATTCACAAGGATTATAAGAATCACAACTGAAATAAACGGACCTTATTTATCTTTATCATTTGACAAAACCCGTATAATACACGGGTTTAAACACTAGTATATAAAAAGAGAAAATCATTGCATTTTTTCTCCTATTCACCCACATAAAATAGGGGATATGATGTGAAAGCTCTTATGTCTATAACTTTTAAAAATAATGCTACTACCACGCTTCCACTAGTAACTTAAAAAAAGATATAGTTGAGGTTTAATATATTGGTTTTTTAGGTTTAATACATGATTACAAATGTATTGAGACCGTATGTCTGTTTACGAAGAAACTAGCTTGAAATTTAAATCTTGCAAAAACATCAACATGCATTATTCATATCATCAGAAGGAATGACATTAAAATGCCGTCTTCGTTATAGTCTTTATATCTAGTATTCAAACATGCGCGATCACCAAACGGAAACCTCTATGTTGATATAGGGAACCGTAGGCAAGGAAGAAGCCGTAGATTACAAGTCTTGAAACATGTCACCCCATATGTCTTGTTCATGTCTAAATCTTGTGGATTCTCCCCATCAGCTAGCTTCCAGTCGAAATGGTAAAGCAAAGAAGCTAAAGAAAGCTCGGTGTTCACCATTCCCATTGACATTCCAGGACAAACTCTAGGACCCGCACCAAAAGGAATGTACTCGAAGTCATGACCCTTGTAATCCTTGGGGTCATCATGGAACACTCTTTCAACCTTTTATTCCTTCCAGTGAATTTAGCTGCAAACCCGAATGATGGAAAGAAGTCACCGATCTGAAATCCAACCACCAAAGCAGCCGCTTCCCTAGTCAGTTCTCGGAACCTCATTGCACCGTCAAACTTATTACCACCAAACACAATCCGAGAAATGATGTTGTGATTCAAAACATATACCCTTTCATCCAAGTTTTATCGGTTCCGAGCTTTTATTAATTGATTCAGCAAACAACTTCACCTCTTGTTCGGGTATAAACCGGGTTGAACCCATGCTTTTCTTGGTTGTGAGTTGAAGAATGCATGTATTCTTAAGTCGCCTATAGTAAGAGCCATAAGGAGAAAATTAGATGTCACGGTAATTATTGGTCAGCATTTTCAGAGCCACGAGCTGAGGGCGGTTACTAAAGATGCTGCCATGAGTCTTCATGACCTGTTTAGCTGCTTCAGCTGAGGAGATAACAATGGTGGATACGAAACCGAGCTTGAGGTGCATGATGGGGCCGTACTTGGCAGCTAAGTCGTGGAGCACTCGATGTGGTGAAGGATGAAGAAGTTGGTGCATGTTACCGATCAGAGGAAGCCGACGACGATTTCTTAGGAGGAAATAGATGAAAACTAGGAACACAGGAACTAGTAGAGACATTTGAACCATGTCCATGTTTGAGTTGAAAATATTTGATATTGCTTCACTAAATATAAAGTTATAAACACATTCTCGATATCTAAAATATATAGGATGTTTGTATGACGTAGAGGTGGCAATATGAGTGGGTTGGGTTGGTTTGGATTTGAGTGATGAGTCATGATGGGTTTTTAAAAAAGAGGGTTAGGATGGGTATGGGTCAAGATGAATAAAGTTAATTTATCTTGACACAATCAAATGTTAAAATGTAAAGGGTTTCAAAAACCACTCAAAAAAATATTCAAAAAATTTAATAAAAAATTAATAACTCAAAATATAAATCAAAAACACAAAAACTAAAATAACTAAAATGTCTCCCCCGTCATCCTCGTTCATAATAAGAAAATAAAAAAAACAAAAAAAAAACTCGGTTTCGACTCAGTTCAGGGTCGGGTTTTTTCGATTCATTTTTGCTTTTTTTTCGTTTCGGTATCTATTCTGGTTCAATGTTTTCAGTTTTTGTTCGGTTTTGATTTCTCGGTTTTATTCGGTTTAGGATAGGTATGGGTCAAGATGGGTAAAGTTAACCCATCTTAAACTAAGTAAAGGTTAAAATACAAAGGGTTTCAAAAACCCCTCAAAAAAAATATTTAAAAAAACTAATAAAAAAATAATAACTTAAAATATAAATCGAAAACGCAAAAAGTAAATAACTAAAATGTTTTCCCCGTCATCCTCGTTCGTAAAAAAAAACTCGGTTTTGCCTCGGTTCAATTTCGGTTTTTTCAGTTTTTTTTCACTACGGTTTTGCTTTTTATGATTTCGTTCGGTTTCGATTTATCGGTTTCTATTCGGTTCCGTGAGTTTTGTTTGAAATAAAATTGGATAAAGCTTGTTTTAGTCCATTCTAACCCTTAAACAAACCCATTCTAACCTATAACCAAAAGTCACTGGCATTTTCCCAACCCATCTTGACCTTCTTGCAAAATTCTTTTGATCCATCCTGACCCATCTCAATTTTAAAAGTTATCCAAATTGACCCAAAACAACCCATTTGGATTTGTTTTGCCACCCTTAGTATGATGCCTTTAGAGGAAGTTTGTTTATTTAATAAAACAAAAAAATAAAAACAAAATAATTATTTATTTATGTAAACGAACGGGCAAGAATATGTGTGTCACATTCTTTCATTTGTTTTTATGAACGTTCGTTTATACATTAACGTTTGGTTAGTTATGTTTGTTTATATTTGCTTAATTATGTTAATTTGTCTAGATTCATTTACATTTTTATTTGTTTTATTTATTTGTAATACTAAAATGTCATAATGTATTAACCCTTCACCCAAATCAAATTTTAATTGAAAATTACATGGGGATTTGGCTAAAAAGTTGAACGTATGAACACGCAAGAGCACCCATGCCCTATTAAACAAAATCAACATTTAGAGATAAGGGTGGGTCGGTTATGATCTTAAGGGGTGGCTTGAAGAAGATCGAGACAACAATTTAATTAATTGTTGTCATTATCTTTTTTGTTATTTATACTTTTATTTAATTGTTTGGTTTATCTCTTAGTCTTGAGTTCGAGATGCTATTCCTACTTTGATTGAATAGTAAGATGATTTATGTGTGATTTTGAAGATCTATGGTTCAATCCTTATAATATACAATATTTAGCTGTTCAAAATATGGCATAAGACTAATTCCTAGTTTGTTTAGGAGTCAATTTGTATGGGTATATAAACCCATATCGTCCCCTGTTTATTTTCAAGTTCCTTTTGTTTTTTGTACGTCAATTATTAAACAAAAGAGTTTGTTTTGAGTTTCAAGCATTTAATTGTGTTCGGTGCTTTCAAGTATTGCTAGCGGAGCCAAAAGTAATTTACATTTGTGCTCTTTCAGTTTGTCATGAAAGAGCCTATTCCCGATCGAGTTCAACTTAAGGAAGGAAAGGAAAGGAAATTGATGGAAAGAAATGAGGAGTTGTGTTCCCGAGTTTCATTTAAGGAAGGAAAGAATAAAAAGTGTGTTCCTGAGTTTCATTTAAAGGAAGAAAGGAAAGGAAAGAAAGTGGAGGGTTTTGTAGTGTAAAATCTTTCTTTCCATTTTGGAAGGAATTTGTTGAAAGGAAAGGAAAATGTATAGTGGGGCTATAAAATCGGGGTGATTTTCGATACCTGACGTCACGTCAGCATAAGAGCGATTTTCATTTTAGGGGTGTAATGATGTTGTAGCCTCATCACATTAAAATATTACACACACATACTTAATATAATAATATTAAATCTAAAAGCACGACGGCCACAAATATTCCCCCCACCCCTGTTGCCCCTCTTTCGCCACGGGGGAATTTGTGGGGGGGGGGGGGGGATGTGGGTGTTCCCTCCAAAAAAACGTATTCAAGAACGCTTCTTCAATTGAAAATTTCATTGTCAGTATCATATATGTATAACTGAAAGAATTTTGGTTATGAATCAATTTTGAGAAAAAGACTTCTCATACAATAGTAGTTCTGACCGCTTAGTCTAAATATAGATCGAGCGATACCTTTATTGATATATTTATCAATTTACCACCCATAGAAGAAAATGAGAATATTAAATTATAGCAACAGATGTTTTTCAAGAACTATGTTTTCATCAACTACGCCATAAAAAGATTTTGATAAGTTTCAGGGGCTTCTCGACTTTGCCATAATGACAATATACAAAATAACATGTTAACCCATTCAACATTGTGAATACTTTGCTTCATTTCAACATAATTTTGCATCATGTTTCCCACACAGCGTTCTGATCACCATTAAGGAATAGTTAATGCTGACACAAATGTTTCAAGTTTGATAAAAGTGAGAACATTGATAGGCCTGGGGTTAGGGCTGTAAACGAACCGAACGAACATGAACAAGGCCTTGTTCATGTTCGTTCGTTAAGAAAATAATGTGTTCACGAACGGTTCACGAACACTTACCAAACGAGATTTTATGTTTGTGTTCGTTCATTAATGAAATTAATGTGTTCACAAACGGTTCATGAACACAAACGAACACAAATAAAATCGACAGAGCCTATAGATTGAGACCAATGTATTCATCAATCTGAATAATGAAAGCCTGTAAACGAATCGAATGAGCACGAACAAAGGCATGCTCGTGTTCGTTCATTAAACTTTAAAAGAACACGGACACTTAATCGAACAAATATTTATGTTCATGTTCGTTTATATAAAAAGGGACATTTGTGTTCGTTTGTTTAAAATCTAAACGAACATAACTGAACAAAGATAAACGAACATAAATGAACAAAAACAAACATAAATGAATTTAAATGAAAACACTTAAATGAACGCAAATTAACAAACATAAAAACCTTTAATCAGATTACCTATCTAGATAATATTTAATTATGTTCTATTAATACATAAACAAACATAAATAAACGAACATAAACGAACGTTCATGAACATAAATGAACGAATGGAACATGTGTTCATGTTCGTTCATTTAATTAAATGAACACAAAATTTTTGTTCATGTTTGTTTGTTTATTAAAGAAATGAACATAAACGAACATCCCGCCGAACGGTTCATGAATAGTTCCCGAACGTTCGGTTCGTTTACAGGCCTACTTGGGGTGGCATCTCAGAAGTGTTCGCTATTTTTTTTTTTAATTTTAATAGTCGAGGGAAAATAATCAATTTATCAAATCCTAAACCTTTTGATTATTTCCAAAAATGCACTTGGAAATAAATTTGAAACCCAAATCATGTTTAAAATTCTAACTTTTATCCGTTTGACGTTTTCAAGTCAATACTTTGAACCCGTAACAAATTTGACAATAAATCAAATTGCATTCTCGAACTTTAAAAAATACTCAGATTTGACCCGTAAATTTTGAACCAAATGCAATTAACTTGTACTAAACAATCTATTTACCAACTTTTGATCCATAAAAATCAAATTTTAAGTTTCACAAAATCCCGAAACAATCCTTGATAAAAAAAAACTAAAAAATTTAATATGATAAACTTTGTTATATATGAAAGTGACTTGTATATAATTTCCTTACATTTTAACATATATATATATATATATAGTTTCTAAATTAACCGAAGAAATAAATGGATAGATTTAAAACATATATTTATAAATTTATATGACGATTTACAACAACAACAATAATAGATAAATGGATGGATTTTAAAAATATGGATTAACTTTTAAGCATATATTTCTAATTTAATGATTAAAAAAACTGCTTTGTAAAATTTAAGCATATTCGGGTTTTGTTTTCCTTTAAAATCTTCTACAACATACAGAGTATAATATGTTAATGATAACATTTGAAATTATATTATTTTCAATTTTTAACAAATATGGTTTATTGCCGATTTTTAAATTTCACAAAGTATTTTGGAATATATTACATAATGAACAAAAAAAGTATAACAATTTGAAATCTATCTATTTAAATGCGTACCAAAAAAAATCCTATGTGCCATTCTCCGGTGGCTCCCCATCCCCTTTCAAGCCACCAGATTGTTTGACTTGTGATTCGAGGTTTCTCATGTGTTTGACCAAAATTCATAGGTATGGGTCTCTCCAAACTCGGATAGTGTTTAAATAGGTTATAGCATCTCATTATTTGTGAAATCTTTTCATAATCAAACAAAAATTTTCACAGATCATGTGTCTCAACAACCCCAGATAGCCCTTAAACGAGTTATAATATCTCATTTATTTGTGAAATAACCCCTTAATAATCAAACAATAATTTTTGCGGGTCATGAGTCTCACTAAACTCAGATAGCCGTTATACGGGTTATAACATCTCATATATTTGTGAAATCCTTTCATCATCAAACCTTAATTTAATTTCTTTTCTCTACATATTCTCCATCGTCGGTCTATCATCTCCAACATCGGTTAACTTCCGATTGCTACCCACCATCGTCAACTTTCCCTCTCATGCATCAACCACCACCGTCATCTACATCTACCGCCCATTTTTCATAAGACAAATATTTGTGTTCATGCTTTTCGTTTGAAAAATCAACATATTCATGTTAGTTTATGTTCTTTTGTTAAAAATTTAAAAACCTACGCATCTCAACTGAAATAGTCAAAACGCTAAAAAATATAATGAACACAACAGATTAATATATACATATTAAATCAAAACACAACTACTAAGTTAAGAAATAAAACAGATCATTACAAAATAGCAAAACAAATAAAAAATATATATACATATAACTTACATAAAGCTTGAGCTTGAGTTTGGTTCGTTTTTGGTTGAATTATTTTTATTTATTTATTTATTACATATATATACATACACACACATATGTATGTATGTATGTATGCATGTATATAGGGGAAGTTTCTTTTGAAACCATTTTGATTTTTAAGAACTCAAAAGAATTCAACGTAACAATTTTTAAATTTTTTTTTTATATATACGTAATATATGTAGGTTACATGTATGTAAAAAAATTACAGATTTTTTTGCGCACCGAGTCGACTTTTTCATATGTGTGACGGACGTTTAAATTAGTGTAACCACTGTGCATCTTTATTCTCTCTCCTATTTAACTTTTTAATCACATTTAATCTCAACCACATAATCTAATCTATTTAATTAAATGTGTGGTTAAGAATGAAGTTCTTAAGTTCTTAAAACTCAACAAGGTTTTCAAAATATCCCTTCCGTATATATATATATATATGTGTGTGTGTGTGTGTGTGTGTGGCTGGGCTATCATTGTCCAGAAGATGTTTTCGTTCATCTGGAGAGACACGTGACCAATTCTGATAGGACTTAACAACTGGCCATGTGTCAGGTCGTTTGGGGAACACCCAGCCGGCTCTTCCTTATTGGCTATATCTTCACGTGCTCCCTTCTATGAAGGTAAACGTCGCTATCAAGTAATCTTTCAGTCATTGTTCGTTTTGCCCTGATGATGTTAACTCATTATTTCTTCCGCCTGCGGGTGTCTTCTGCAAGCTTCTAGAAGGATTACTTATTCTTTGGCGGATATCTTCTGCGGATACCATTCTTGGTGGGCCCTCGAAAGCGTCTAGTGGGTTAAGAGCTTCTGAGCCTATCTATTTTATGACCCTACCTCTGTAGAATGGTGCGCGTTCTTGGAACTTTTGACTCGGCGGAAGAAGCTGCCAGGGCTTATGATTGAGCCGCGTGTGCATTAAGAGGTCATCATGCTATTCTTAATTTCCCTAACGATGGTCGATGGCCACTATCGAAATGTTAACTCCTCCACACAGGCTTCGATGGCGCCACTAGGGATAAACTCGACATCATCAATGTTGTGTTCATCGATCTCGTCTTCTAGCGACAGCATTGGCTGATTGGAGAAGATGGGGTGACTGAATTTGAGAATTTAGATGATAAGCTTTTGGAAGATTTCTTGTCAAGAATTCTCCAAATAAATGGAACCAATGATTAAAAATGTAGATGCCGTAAAAATTGAAATTGTCAAGATAGAGAATATTTGGTTACGGAATTGTTGAATTTTTATGTAACAAACAATTAAAGTGTAAATGCATGTTTTAAGCTCTATTTGGATGTGTGTTTTTTAGAAAATTTTAAGGTTTTTATGAATATTCAATAGCTGGAAACAAATACATGTATGTGTGATAAATTTGGTGGTAGTAAGATTTAATTTTGTATAAATTATTTCATTCAATTTTATTTCTTTTTACTATTAATTGACCAATCAAGTTTCACCTGTTTTAAGCATAGGTTTTTTTAATCTGTTGTTTTGAGGTGGCTCTCAAGACTGTTTAGGATACCTTTCTCCTAGATTGTCTAGTATAAAAGGTAAGATGATTGTATATAATATTAATCGGGGTTTTTCTAACTTTGATAAAAAAGAAAAACAGTATCACTATAAAAATCCTAGATTCTTTTAAAGACATCTGTCGCAGTGACAGCGATGTCTATCCCAAAAGGTCATAACACTTGTCATATCCCATTACTTAAGTTAAAATCCTCATGCCACCCATATTTTAGGACGCACACATGAGCCAGGACTCAAGTCTAGCACCCCCAAAAGGAAAAATCCTAGACGATGTATTATTTATAAGGCGATCTAACACAGAGATCGTATTTTACAATATCATGATCCTTATTATGTATATGATACATTTTTATGGTAAATACTCCACACATACATAAGATTTTAGACTTCAAATACACACTAGACATAGAAACCACCATATGTATACGCACAACCATTGGCGGATCCAGCATACAAACGGGTGGTTCCCCGGAACCACCCGAGTTTCGAAATAATAGTGTACGGATATATAGAAGACGCGTAGGAACCACCTTATAAATTAAGAGGGAACCACCTAAAAAAAATTCCTAGATCCGCCACTGCGCACCACAACAAGCTTCTGCTCACTGCTTAAAATACTCAAGAGCCACTTCAGCCTCGCAATTGTAACCCGTGAACGTACTGAAAAACTCTGTGTACGTGTAGCCACGGTACATGGGCGACGAACCAACCAAGCCATCTGCGGGACGTATCACGACGTCGTTCGAAGGAATAAGAAACCCCCCTATGGTGGTCCTTGACTCCTTTAAATCCGTCACTACTCGGTGTGCAGTACTTGCTAGCTTCCCATTGCTTATAACCTAATCCATTTAGACACTTTTGATCAATTTTTGGTTTAAAAAATGAATAATATGCGAACTTAGCATGAAATGTACGTACCCATAACTGGATGCCAGGAATGACCACAAACGCGCTTGGAATAGGCTCAACGCCAACCCAATGACCATCTTTAAGGGCTTGAAGTCCGCAAACATCACTTTGATGAATCATGCTAATAAGATTGGGGTCACAGTGCGCTTGCATTCCCATTGTTAAACTAGGATCTGGGCAAGGAATGTGATGGTTCACCGATACCGACTGGTTCTTGGTTATTTCACCATCAAAATATCGTGAGTCAAGTCCCATTCCTTCGCTGATTAACTCGAGCATCGACATTAAAAACTTCCGCGCTTCAGTCGAGTACTCCGCCACAACTTTTCTGCACATTTCTCCTTGAATGCATTAGTAGGAACAACAAAAGGAGTAACAGGAACTTTTGTCTTAGTTAGTTGATGGATTAGAAACGATATTGGTACTTTTAGGTGATCTGTGGCATACCCATGAAACTTTTTTTTAATAGTATACATATGATTTAATCCTGATTGACCTCATGAAATCTTTACATCGTCCCCATAGTTAGTTTAGACAGTAAATTTGGATGGTTCGAGTCCCTTTTAAAACTTTACTCTAGATTTTACCCTATTAGTTGATTATTTGCTAGATTAGTTATTAATTTAATCTTGTTTGTTATTTGTGACCAGACCCTAACAACCCCGAACCAGTCCGGACTTTTTTTGAATAATTAGCGATAGAAATTCGTCTCAAAAAATTTGCCCTCATAAAAAATATGGTCCACCACTGGGTAGCAAAATGCTTAGACAAGCCCGGCCCGTGGGTCAGCTAAACCAAAAAAGAGCTTTAGCCCTACATTTAATTAAAGTCTCTAAATCCAAAAAAAATAAAATAAAACTATATATAGATGTCATAATGGGCAAAGTTAACTTGAAATTACGAGATATCAAGATTTTGTTACCGATAATGGGGAGGGTCATCGGGCCAGTGGTTGATATGATATTCAAGAGGATGACAACGGTGCGTTAAGTTATCTCTCCAATAATGAACCACTTCTCTGTCATAGTCCAACGTGCTTGTGTAAAGCCTACAACTTGCGTTCAAATCATTTGAATAGAATCTTGTTTTGAACTCTGGAGGTGATGCGAAAAACTGTTTAAACAACACCATTGTTTGATCCATTAATTCCCTTGAAACTCCATGGTTGATCACCTACACGCGTTGTAAAAATCGATCAAACATGTTATTAAAAAATAGTTGTAAAAAATTTTCATCACCAACCTGAAAGAGCCCAAAATCTTGGCTTGCTTTAATAATTTGTTGAACTATCTGAGCTCGTTCGAGGCCATTGATTCTTTCAAGATCAATGATCGGAATGTCTTTGGATGCTGCAATTTTGTGGTTTCCTGGCCTTCGTTCAGGTGGGAAAATATATTTTTCTGGCAAAGAGTGAACACTAGACCAGTTTGAAGTCAGAATGTCCTGTTGGATTTTATGGACGTTTCGGGTCAAGTCAACGTGACCGACCCGAACGTGACCCGGACAGAGTTACACCGGGGGTAACGAGATAAAGGCCTACTTAAAGGTTAATTAGGCCCAACACATAAAAAGCTAGATTTCATGATTTAAATTTTGAGTGTCATCCCACAATCTAATAATGTTTTTTTACCAACTCAAATATTAACCTAGTAGACAAGATCTTGCCAAACCATCATTTTATTTATTTACAAACCATCCTTTTATTTATTTAGTTTGAAGTGTGGCTGCTCAATCAGCTGACTTAGTTGTTTTGCGTGACTTTTACTCCAACATCACTTAGTATTATTTATATAAGGGAAATTTGTGGTGTGCAATCCAAGCTCATATTTTACAAGAACAGACACACGCTTAACTCTTTCTCTCTCGGTCCACAATCCACAATGGAACACACATGTTAGCCTAAATAATCCTATTTCAAGCTCAAGAAAGGATTAGGAGACTACAAGATGGTGGAATTATCTCAAGATCTTCTTTCTTTCTAAACAAAACATTACTACGTACTAACATTCTGTCAGATCTGAGCATTAACACTTGCTTCCGCCGCCACCGCCGCCGGAACTTCATTGCTCTTTGATTGTGTCGATCTAGCGTGACTCGTATACTCTCGGTGTCTTCCCGGTTCTCGTAACCGAGGTATATCGACAAACCTCCTATGGTTGATTATTATTTATAGTTTATTGTACTCGTACGCGTTTGTAATCGGATCCGGGTTCGGGTTTCGGTTCATGGTTCGTTTTAAATATTCTATTCCGCTGCGTTTCTTTATTGTTTCGTTAATGAGGTTAATAATTAATATGGATTAATTATTATCGAAACCGAAATATTAAATAAAACGGGTCAAATAGTTTATCCGTTTTTGTCTCGGACCACCGTTGAAACCCAACAGTGGTATCAGAGCCGCGGTTACAATGTACGAGTCGATACCGGTTCGTTTAAAACCGGATCTCCATCTTAAACTTTAAATCGTTTAAAGTTTATAGATCTAGAATTATTTTCGGGTGATTTTGGATTGGTCAAAGTTTTGTTTATTTTATTTGACCAAGTCAAAACGACCCGAAATTCGTTTATTGTGAATATGTAAATCCGGCCCCGACCTATGTGATTGATTGGTTGTGTTCGGTGTTTGAGCTTGTTTTGGCCATACAGTTGGTTCAAAAGTTGTAAAAAGGTTATTATTTAATTTTCGGTTTTCTTTTTGGCCATAAAGATGGTTCAAATTTGTAATAGGACATATTATTGTTAGTTTATAAATTTGTAATTAAGAAGACACGAAGATAACCGAGGACGAGCTCATGGACACCTTGGAGTTAGTGGGAGTTCGGACAAGATGACGGGATGCACGGAGAAGTCCATCCTTGTGGTTGTTTGTGTTGTGAACCCCTTGACTCGATCGGTCTCCCTAATTAGCTCTAGCGAGACTGATCACCTTTTGGCCATAAGGATTTACATATTATTGTTATTTGCTATTTATGGTTGTTTGGATTGTTTATAATAGGATTATAATATCTCCAACCTAATACCAAATAAATTGGAAAATAAACATTTTATTAACCGATTTTGTTTTGCAAATTAAAAGCGTTTTGATTTCCAAAACTAATAAGTTATTATAACTTAAAATTGGTTAGTCGTATCGCTACAAACTTAGTTTTAATAGGTTATTTAAAACTAAGTGTCCTGAGAGATGAAAGGGTTCATCTATGCGTCGCGGTAATAAATACAGTAAAATTTAACTTTTACTCTATTTGGTAATTTTAAAAAAAAAATTTATCCCAATTTAAAACCAATAGTTTATGCCAATCCTACTACAAGTCACACTTGAGGCATACTGCGAAATTTCGAGTATTTGGAGCTACAGCACCGTACTTGTTTTCTAGCCTATCCCATCAAGGTGAAAGTGCTTCGTTGACACATCCGGCACCTTCACACGTCACGGTACTAGGACAACTATTATTTTACTCTCCTGTTACGTGCTAAAGCTGTCTGGAGACTTAAAATGGGCAAATATGAGGCTAAACGTATCTATACAGACAATCGTTGTCTCTATAGGGCTCATAACCGAGAGTTGTGCTCTATTCACAATTGGCAATCGTTGTCAGTCTGCCTAACCACTTATTAATGTTGTGTGCTACAGCTGCCTTTAATAACTGGAAGCCAGATTCTCATACTCCTAATTAATTAATGTTATTGGGTCATTAATAATAGGACTACAACATCGAAAATACTAATTAAATTTACTTTTGCTAAATTAATCAGATGTCGTCAAACGAAATTTCACCCTACGCCCTTAAGACTATCCTTGAGAAGGATAAACTGAATGGTACCAACTTCATCGAATGGCACCGCAACTTAAGACTTGTTCTAACCATGGCAAAGCGCCTGTAGGTTCTCGATGGACCTGTTCCAACCGAGCCTGAAAACAACACAGCCGCTGCACGAAAGGTTCTTGACAAGCATAAGGATGACTCGGCTGAGGTCTCCTGTATTATGCTAGCCACCATGACTTCTGAGCTTGCTAAAGGCTTGGAAGACTTTGGTGCCTATGAGATGCTTGAACAACTCAAGGGCATGTTCCAGAAACAAGCCCGTCAAGAACGTTTCGACACCATGAAACAACTCATCAGTTGCAAGATGGCAGAGGGGTCTCCCGTCAGTGCTCATGTTCTAAAGATGAAGGGGCACATCGATCAGCTCAAGAAACTTGATTATCCCATGCCCGATGAGATGGCATCGGATTTCATTCTCAACTCTCTCCCCAACTCATACGACCAGTTCGTAATGAATTTCAACATGAATGGTTGGGTGAAGACAGTGCCGGAGCTTCATAACATGCTCAAGACGGCTGAGATGAACATTCCTTCTAGGACCAATCAAGTTCTGATGATTCGATCTGCTGGTGTCAAGAAGCCAAAACCAAAGAATCGGGGTTTTAAGGGAAAAGGCAAGAAGAAAGTTACTGTTGCTGCCCATGTTGCCACCAACACTAACAAAGTGGTTGCAAAGAAAAAACCGCCGCCCTTTGAGGAGCGCAAGTGCTTCAAATGCAACCAAATGGGGCACTGGATGAGAAACTGCCCCGAGCACCTTGCTGAGATCAGAAAGAAGAGAGCCAATGGTGAAGGCTCTTCTGGAGGTATTTTCATATACGTTATTGAACTTTTCACTGTCTCTAGCAACACATGGGTATTTGATACCGGATGTGGTTACCACATCGTTAATGTCTTGCAGGAACCTGAGAAGTGGAGGAAACTGAATAAAGGCAGCATGGAACTCATCGTTGGAGATAGGAAGAGAGTACCAGTTCTGGCAACTGGAGTATTTCATTTTGTTTGTCCATCTGGCCTAGTTTTTCCTATAAATAATTGTTTGTATGCTCCTGGCTTGACCAGAAACATCATTTCAGTTTCGTTGTTATTTGAACAAGGATTTAAGTATGTTCTTAATGGCATGGCTATTTCTGCTTACTTAAATGATATCTTTTATTTTGAGGCTAAACCTCGAAATGTTATTTATGAGATTGATGTTCAACCTGACAATAACGTATATCATCTTTCAAAACGTATCAAGACTAGTGTCAACGATACTTTTCTATGGCATTGCCGACTTGGCCACATAAGCAAGGCAAGAGTTAAAAGACTCCAATCTGAAGGTATTCTTGAACACTCAGGACCGGACTCTTTTAACACTTGTGAATCTTGCTTAGCTGGCAAACTCGCCAAAGACTCCTTCACTAATAAAAGTGAACGAGCAAGTGATCTATTAGGACTCATACATACTGATGTATGTGGACCTTTTAGAACCATGACTAGAAACCATGAAAGATACTTCGTTTCTTTTATCGGCGATTATAGTCGATACGCTTATGTGTATCTTATGAAACACAAGCACGAAACTTTTGAAAAGTTCAAAGAGTTTCAAAGCGAAGTGAAAAACCAACTTGACAAAACCATTAAGATACTTCGATCAGATCGAGGTGGAGAGTATCTCAGCACAGAGTTCATCACTCATCTAAAAGAGCATGGAATTGTTTCACAGCTCACTCCTCCTGGCACACCCCAACTTAATGGCGTGAGCAAGAGGAGAAACCGAACCTTGCTAAACATGGTTCGATCGATGATGTGTAGAACCAACTTGCCTCACTCCTTTTGGGGTTACTCCCTTATGACCGCCGCTCGCATTGTCAATCTAGCTCCAACTAAGAAGATAGACAAGACTCCATATGAGATATGGCATAAGGGAAAGAAACCCAAGTTGTCTTATCTTAGAGTATGGGGATGTGATGCTTATATCACAAGTGAGTCTGATGACAAACTTGATCCCCGCGGCGAAAAAGTTATTTTCGTCGGATACTCCTACAAGAGCGGTTATTACTTTTTTCATCCTGATACAAATACGATTTCTGTCAGGAGGAAAGGCTACTTTCTTGAAGAAGAATTTCTTAGTCAAGGAACTAGAAGTAACATTGTTAATCTTGAAGAAATTCAAGAACCACAACCAACTGCTGAGGAAGTTGGAGAGTCTGATCAACAAGTTGTTGTTGCTGATACATCAGACGTGAACACAAGCGTTCGCAGAAGTAGTAGGACTCCCGTACCAAATGCTAGATACTTATGTCATCTAGATGGTGCCGAAGTCTTATTAGTAGCCGAGTCTGGGGACGAGCCTACTAACTACAAGTCTGCTATCTTGGATCTGGAATCCAAGAAATGGCAAGATGCCATGAATGCTGAGATGCAGTCCATGCATGATAACCAAGTTTGGAACTTGGTTGAGCTACCCCCCGATTGTCGGGCAGTAGGGAGCAAATGGATTTTCAAGAAGAAAACCGACATGCATGGAAATGTGCAAACCTACAAAGCACTGCTAGTCGCGAAAGGTTTCACTCAAACTCAAGGTGTTGACTATGAGGAAACTTTTTCGCCCGTTGCTATGACTAAGTCAATTAGGATTTTGCTTGCCATTGCTGCATACTATGATTATGAGATATGGCAAATGGATGTCAAAACCGCTTTCCTTAATGGACATCTTTCTGAAGATGTCTATATGGTTCAGCCTGAAGGTTTTGTCAATCCAAAATATCCTAATAAGGTTTGCAAATTGAACAAGTCCATTTATGGACTTAAGCAGGCATCTCGAAGCTGGAATCTTCACTTTGACGAGAAAATCAAAGAGTTTGGTTTTGTCAAAAACGAAGATGAACCTTGTGTTTACAGAAAGGCTAGTGGGAGCACTATATCATTCCTAATTTTGTATGTGGATGATACACTGATCATTGGAAACGACATTCCTATGCTTAAACAAGTTAAGCTATGGTTGGAATCTTGTTTTGCAATGAAAGATATTGGAGAAGCCGCTTATATTCTGGGAATAAAGATCTATAGAGATAGATCTAAGCGAATTCTAGGGCTTAGTCAAAGTACTTACATAGACAAAGTAATGGCACGCTTCTCAATGGAAAACTCCAAGAAAGGAGCTGTTCCAATGACTAAGGGAACCGTGTTGAGCAAATTGCAATCTCCGGCAGCGGACATTGAATCTAAACGTATGCAAGCAATTCCATATGCTTCAGCGGTTGGCTCTATCATTGCTATGTTATGTACTAGACCTGACGTCTCGTATGCCTTGAGCATGACCAGTCGTTTTCAACAGAGTCCTGGCATTGCCCATTGGACTGTTGTGAAGAACATTCTAAGGTACTTGAATAGGATCAAAGACATGTTCTTGGTGTTTGGGGGAGTGGAAGAGGAGCTTACTGTAAAGTGTTACACTGATGCTAGCTTCCAGACTGACTGAGATGATTCTCGCTCACAGTCAGGTTTCGTTTTCACTCTCAATGGAGGAGCTGTTTATTGGAAGAGCTCCAAGCAGAGTGTAGTAGCGGATTCTACCACCGAATCTGAATATATAGCCGCATCTGATGCTGCTAAGGAGGCTGCTTGGATGAAGAAGTTCATCACCGATCTTGATGTGGTTCCGAGTATCCACAAACCGATCTTGATGTGGTTCCGATATTCTGTGATAACACAGGTGCTATTGCTCAAGCCAAAGAGCCAAGGTCTCATCACAGGACCAAGCACATTCTAAGAAAGTTCCATCTTATTCGGGAAATATTGGAACGAGGTGACATCGTGATAAGCAAAGTAATCACAGATCAAAATCTAGCCGACCCGTTCACTAAGCCAATGACTCAGGACAAACATGATCAGCATAGAGATGCTATCGGGCTTAGACTTGCTAGTAATTTATTTTGACTTAGTATTTGGATGTATGAACATTCAAACAGTTGTACTTTTCAGTTCACTTTTGATTTAATGGTTAAATGCAAACGATGAATGATACAACTGTGTTCTTTTAATACGTTTAATCCATGAATATTATATTCTAAATTATTCGTAGTCGGTCAGACTCGTGGGAACGATTCTTAATTAAGACTATTCTGACTTTGGACTCAAGAAGTTGACTTCCAAACTCACAGACCTCATTATGAATGACGCTGGATGTAACTCGCATCAAATCATCTTCATGGATCTTGATCATAAGATGTTTTGATAATAGTATGCTCATTTAGTATCCTTAGACCTGAGATACATATTAGAACTTTCGTTTACCGAGAAATATTCTTTGATCATGTCAACCGCTGTTGCGTAACTGCCAGCCATAAAGGCACTGGTTGGGAATGTTCTGGAGTTCAGTGGGAGTTGTATGTAGTCAAGATGGGATTCCGTACTCTTACATTCAAATGTAACAGTTAGACATTTTGGCGCCCTCGTTGATTCAAACTGGTAAAGTGTGAGGCCTCACCCAAACTAACAGTGTGTTTGATTGGACCACTTTGACTCTATATCGAGAACTAAAATAATTGAACACTATATGAGATTGATTTGATCCATGTCTCATTGTTCAATTAATGTCTTATACAGAAAGGATAGATGACGACGATTACTATAAATTCATTGTCTTGCAATAAGGTATTCCAAGATACTTTGGTTATGGATTTAAAAATGTCACATTCGGTTGGGGACATCTATGTGTAGCTAGAACGCCTCTGGCTGTCAGCGTTGTGATACTTGACCCAAATACGTCCAAGTGGGAGACTGTTGGATTTTATGGACGTTTCGGGTCAAGTCAACGTGACCGACCCGAACGTGACCCGGACAGAGTTACCGGGGGTAACAAGATAAAGGCCTACTTAAAGGTTAATTAGGCCCGACACATAAAAAGCTACATTTCATGATTTAAATTTTGAGTGTCATCCCACAATCTAATAATGTTTTTTTACCAACTCAAATATTAACCTAGTAGATAAGATCTTGCCAAACCATCCTTTTATTTATTTACAAACCATCCTTTTATTTATTTAGTTTGAAGTGTGGCTACTCAATCAGCTGACTTAGTTGTTTTGCGTGACTTTTACTCCAACATCACTTAGTATTATTTATATAAGGGAAATTTGTGGTGTGCAATCCAAGCTCATATTTTACAAGAACAGACACACGCTTAACTCTTTCTCTCTCGGTCCACAATCCACAATGGAACACACATGTTAGCCTAAATAATCCTATTTCAAGCTCAAGAAAGGATTAGGAGACTACAAGATGGTGGAATTATCTCAAGATCTTCTTTCTTTCTAAGCAAAACATTACTACGTACTAACATTCTGTCAGATCTGAGCATTAACACTTGCTTCCGCCGCCGCCGCCGCTAGCCGCCGCCGCCGGAACTTCATTGCTCTTTGATTGTGTCGATCTAGCGTGACTCGTATACTCTCGGTGTCTTCCCGGTTCTCGTAACCGAAGTATATCGACAAACCTCCTATGGTTGATTATTATTTATAGTTTATTGTACTCGTACGCGTTTGTAATCGGATCCGGGTTCGGGTTTCGGTTCATGGTTCGTTTTAAATATTTTATTCCGCTGCGTTTCTTTATTGTTTCGTTAATGAGGTTAATAATTAATATGGATTAATTATTATCGAAACCGAAATATTAAATAAAACGGGTCAAATAGTTTATCCGTTTTTGTCTCGGACCACCGTTGAAACCCAACATGTCCATGTTGTTCGATAATGGTTTGGCATGTATGATTCAGAAGACATATTACTCGTACGTATTTATAATTGGGATCTTGTAAACTTAAGTTTCATAATATGTTTATGTCATCACTATTTTGGTCCTACAAAATATTGGACCACAAATAATTGTGATTAGGTATATTAGTGGGCTTCAAAGAAATCGACATTTTGTTGTTTGATTGTTATAAAATATACAATTTAAATGCAAAGATAAAAGGATCATGTGTTAACTTGTAATGTTTAAGTTATGTAGGATTCAATTACTCAAATGAGTCTGGCCCTACAAAATATTGGACCATAATTATTTATGTTGTAGATATGTGGTGGGGTACAAGGAAATCGACATTTTGCTTGTTTGATTGTTCAAATATTCAATTTAAATACTTAACATCGTTAACGGCAAGTCTCGCCGTGATCTTCTCTTGATTTCTCAAAATTTCCGTCACTCCATCCCCATAGGGTAACATTAAAGGATTTTATGCTAACTTGTATTGTTTTAAGTAGTGTGGGATTATGAGTTGGGTTGATTATCGAGGGTTGCACACCTTTGAAAAAGAAATCGAAGGGTTGATTATGTTAAATGGTCTAAACTTCTGAATATATTCCAGTGAATTAGCCTCCAACATAGCTTCTCATTTGTTTTGTAATCGGCCATATATTAGTTTGTGAATATTGTGAATGAAACATGCCATTCAATAACAAGTCTCTATACCGTGATATTTACCTTGTTTGAGGTTTGTGTTAGTTTCTGTGTGCACAAGATCGTCTACTACATTCGTTGCCACTGCTTGAAAACCTGGCATTTGTGACCTAAAATGCAGTGCCAATCTGCAAATAATTAAATTTTGCAACTGTTTTGCAATTGAGGACTATTCTGCGACTAAATCTAGCGACCCTTTTGGCAGTACAATATTCTTTTGTCTACTAGATGATGACGTAGGAAGCATGGGTTCTTAAATGGAGCCAAGTTCAATCCCCACCGACAATACTTTGGGAGGACATGGGTGGCTCAATGAAGGAAGACCGGGATCTATGTGATCTTCGATTCGATCCTTAGGGCGTTCCGGTTTTAACACCAGCGGGCCTTCAGGCGGACGGGTTTTCCTTGAAACTGGAGATAATTTGGAGGCGCTTAAGGGTTCCGTACGGCTGGTTTGAGCCAGCTGGCGATGACCTTTTGTCATTGGGTCATCTCGTACAAAGTATTTTAAGCAAGTTTTTGTTTGTTGGCCGTATAAAAAAAAAGATATGAATAACTCTTAATAAAACACCTGGATTTTCTCAAAAATTTCACAATAGCGGATGCAGAGTTCTATAAGAATCAAATACTTTAATAAAATAACAATTAATTGATTAAAAATGTCAATGATTAAACGTGAGAACTAATCAACCAATAAACCATAGGAATTAAATCAAATTTCATTATTAAATGGAATATTATAATTTATATACATACAAGAAGCATATGATAAAAATTATTCTTTTCAATTTCATATATAAGGTTAGATTTTGAAGGATCATAGCTACTATATAATTGGCTGGAACGGTCGAACGGAGATATCGTTAGTTGGAAGTTTGTATATGTTGCATGGAATCTTAAATTTTTTATTATTACTTTTAGTAATATTGTTTATATTATTTTGACTTTCAAACATATATAAATAGTTACTATTATAATCAATCAATCAATCAATCTAACTCCTTCAATTCAAAAGTGTTCCGAGAGTTTCTGGAAAATTTGAATGCGTAAACAAAATTCAAAAAAGCTCGCATCGAAAATGAAATTTTGTTTGAGTTACATAGTTTTAGGCTTTTAGATTTAGTTATGGAAAAACAACTTTAAAAACTAAGCTACTTCAAAAGTCTTCAAAAACGTGCTTGGTTTATGATGTATATTTAATTTAATCAGATTTTTTTTTTGACGGTGACTCACACATCTATATACATCTTGCTCTTAAACTACATCGAGAAACTAATCTCCCCTTATATCAATGGTTGAACACTGACCTTTTCAGTTTTCATCAAAAGACAAGAGCTTTTATATAAACCCAATCAAGGCAGAAATGACAATTTTTTTGTACTCTATGATTTGAGTAACGCTATTTTATCACTGCCGGCTCTTGGGTGGTGCAACCCGGACAACCGTCCGGGACACTTACTTTTCAAGGACATCTTGCTCTTAAACTGTGACTCACACATCTATATACATCTTGCTCTTAAACTACATCGAGAAACTAATCTACCCTTATATCAATGGTTGAACATTGGTCTTTTCAGTTTTCATCAAAAGGCAAGAGCTTTTATACAAACCCAATCAAGGCAGAAATGACAATTTTTTTGTACTATATGATTTGAGTAACGCTATTTTATCACTGCCAGCTCTTGGGTGGTGCAACCCGGACAACCGTCCGAGACACTTACTTTTCAAGGGCACAAAATTTATATATATATATATATATATATATATATATATATTAAATTTCTTTATAGAATAGTAATAAATCTTATTCCCGTTATTACATATTGGGTCCAATTTTTGTTGTACCATAATCCATTTGTGGTATTGAGCCCAAACTAATTAAAAAAATGATAATAACTAATAAACCGATTAATTGACTTCTTCAAGGATTTTAGAGAAAATGGTTTTTCAAAAGCGATAGATGGAATTGAGAAGATTGCTTTTGAAATAGGTATTGGCCTGATATTTGCACAAAAACGTGTAATTAAAAGGAAAAAAACAAAGTGATGGGTGTTCAAGTAGTTAAGAAGCTTTATTTACTCCTTAAGAGAATTTTAGAGTAAATTATTTTTATATATTATTTATCAAGCTATTACTTCTCTTGAAACAAGATTTGATCAATTAAAAATTAAGAGAAATTATTTGGATTGTTGTTCCTACAAAACTTGTGGGAAATTGAAGATGAAGATCTTAATTTATCTTGTAATTTTCTTGAAAATGCACTTAAGTTTGAAGGAAGATCTGATATAGATGGCGAGGAGCTTTATATGGAGTTAAGCTCATTAGACACATTATATACCATGAAATTTAGTAGCCCTATTAAAGTTTTGAAGAATTTGAACGAGACCCAATAAAATTTCCTAAATGCAATAACTGCATATAGAATATTGTTAACTATTTCAGTTACGGTGACATCTGCAGAAAGAAGCTTTTTAAAGTTGAAGTTATTAAAATCTAATTTACGATCCACAGTGTCCTAAGAAAGACTTAATGGGTCAGCGATGATAGCCATCGAGAGTGAAATCTTAGATAGTATAAACTGCGAGGAGATGATCAAACAATTTGCTGTCAAGAATACTTAGAGAACTTCACGAATCATTGGTTAGACATTAGCTATTATTGTATTTGAGTTATTACTACAATTTTGCTATTTTTATTTTTATAACGTTAATGTCGTTTAAGAAAATATCTTATATATTTCGTTACTCATTAGGGCCTACGAGCCTTTTTTTATACTCGTCCTAGGTATTTAAATTATCGGAGACGGCCATGTACTTTATCATTATTAATCTTATTTACCATCCTTTGTAAACTGGACCACATTTAAGCAGATTAGATGTAATAATATTAGAGTTGCAGTCTAACACTTGGAGTCGAAAATGAAAAGAAATTAACTTATTAATTAGCACATAATAGTATTTATTAAGGACATATTTTTAAAGGATAATAGTACTAAATTTGGTTAATATAGTGTTGTGTATACTTCAAAGAAGCCAATGTTGATTTGACAATTATATTAAATGCGTTTACAAAATGTAGAACGTCATATGCATTTTAATAAATTTGAACTAATCTTTTATATATATTCTTTATATTTAAGTTTTATGTTATTTGTTTAACGTGTAATCAATAAAATACAGATAATAAGTACAATATGATAAATACAATCTAGGGTCAAGTTATTCTTTAAAGGGAGACAAAAAATGAGAAGGATTTATAGTTAGACAAAAAAAACCTCTAAAAAAATTAAAAATAAATAAATAATCATAACTCAAAATTTAATAAAAAAAACAAAAAAAGTAAAAACATAAAAATGCTTCCACCGTCTTCCTCATTCTAAAAAAATAAAGAAAAACTCGAAAATGACGCAATGTTGAGTGAAAAATACCATTGTGTCTTTTTGTTTATCATTGTGTTTTGTGTTTATTTTCGTCATTGATTGTGTCTTTTTTCCTTGACATTGTGTCTTTTTTTCTTTATGTTGTGTTATATTACTCAACATTGTGTTATATTTTGTTCGGCAGTGTGTTATATTTTGCGATTTGCTGTGTCTTTTTTTAGTTATAATTGTGTCTTTTGTTCATTTTCGTCATTGTGTCTTTTTGTCTCTGCATTGTGTCTTTTAGGAGTTTTTTTTGTTTTTTTTTTTGAACGAGAATGATGAGGGAAACATTTTTGTTTTTTTTCATTTTTTTATTTTTTATTTATATTTTGAGTTATGATTTTTTTAAAATTTTTTTGAGGGATTTTTTGTGTGGCCACAAATCCTTCTCACCATTCTCATTTTTATCTCCCTTTGTATTTTAACTTTTCCCTATAATCTAATATGATAAATTATAGGTTATGTATGATGATTATTAGGGAAGGCTCAAAAACCGTTTCTACCTTTTTTTCTTCTCATAACAATGAAATAGAAAATAGAGTAGGTTGCATTTTTGGTTCATTTGTTTTTTTCTTTTTTTAGAACAGCAAAGGAAATTTATAAAGCAAACGCTATACCGAGAGAGAAAATGATTTAGCCATCAAAGTTAAATTACATACGAAGGAGAGGATTTTTAATCCACTCGACCCAATTCGCTTTCCTGGTCCTATTCGAATACTAAAAAAGCGAATAACTAAGAATAACATATAAAAGTTCCTTAGGAGACCTCATCAAATACCGGTTTGTTCTTTCCGAACATCGTTTGCTTCATAGACTGTCCATTTGTTTAAGGGCGCAAATTTGGTTAGTTAATTTCATGAGATGTTGACCCTTCAAGAAATTTAAAATATGCATATATAACTATATAAGCCCATCCCATATTTCTTTCTCTCTCTCAAATCAAAAATGATCTTCAACAACTATATATGATTGTATAATGTGCAAACTGAGAATAAAAATAAAGCCAATATTCATAAATCTTTAGCCCAAACAACCGCGAAACATATCAAAAAATTTATTTGGGAATTTATTATTTGTCGTTTTGGACTTCCACGGAATTTGGTGAGCGATAACGGCACCAACTTTGCTGACAAGAAGCTACAACAGTGGCTAAAAGAACTTCAAATCACCCACACCTTTACCTCAGTGGCACACCCGCAAGGTAATGGTGAGGTGGAAAGAGCAAATAAGAGCATTGTCGAAGGCATCAAGAAGAGACTATCGGAACACAGATCCGGCTGGGTGGACGAGCTTCCGCACGTCCTTTGGGCAAACAGAACGCTGAAGAAGGCCAGTACGGGAGAAACCCCGTTCAGCCTCACTTATGGCACTGAAGCCATGGTCCCGGTCGAAATTGGTCTACCCTCACCAAGGGTATTGAGTCAGCCAGAAGACAATGATGCGGAAAGACGGTTGGATCTTATGCTAACCGAGGAACGCAGAGACTTAGCCGCAGTACGTGAAGAGAACTACAAACGACAAATGTAAAAGTACTACAACACGCGGGTAAAACTCTGCAACTTCAATATAGGAGACTACATACTGCGTAACAACGAGGCTTCAAACCAAGAGCGCCCGGGAAAGCTGGCCCCGGTCTGGGAAGGGCCATACATTATCAAAGAAGTCCTGGGAAAGGGCGCATACCGGCTCGAAAGGCTCGATGGCACTCCCATCCCAAGAACATGGAATGGAGCTCAATTACGCAAATGTTATATGTAGATCAATTCTAAAACTTGTAAAGAAAAGGCCTAGAGCCACTTCTAATGGAAATGATTCTCCTTTCATAATGTGTTTACCTTTATACTTATGAACTTCCCACTGGTGCCGGTATTCACCGCATAAACGGGAAGAAGTAAGTCGTTACGTGTGGAAGGCGGCAAAACCCGCATAAACACAATGAGGGAAACCTACACGCAGGTATGATGTAAGTAAAGTTTAGCCATCCTTGTAAGTGCAAGTGACGGTCTTACCCGCACAATCACGAACAAGGAAGCAAAACTTCAACCTATCATCTACCACGTTCAAAGGTTATCCTAAAAAAAAAAAAAAAAAAAAAGATGAGGAAAACATACACGCAGGTCAGATATGGGTAAAGTTTAGCCATCCTACTAAGTGCAAGTGACGGTCATACCCGCACAATCACGAAAGAGGAAGCAAAACTTCACACCTATTATCTACCACGTTCAAAGGTTAACTTATCCTCAAAGATGAGGAAAACCTACACGCAGGTCAGATATGGGTAAAGTTTAGCCATCCTACTAAGTGCAAGTGACGGTCATACCCGCACAATCACGAAAGAGGAAGCAAAACTTCACACCTATTATCTACCACGTTCAAAGGTTAACTTATCCTCAAAGATGAGGAAAACCTACACGCAGGTCAGATGGTAAAGTTTAGCCATCCTACTACGTGCAAGTGACGGTCCTACCCGCACAATCACGGAAGAGGAAGCAAAACTTCACACCTATCTACCACGTTCAAAGGTTAACTTATTCTAAACACTTGGAAAATTGCAAATTTAAACTAAAGTATGTAAGTCATATAACGTTTATAAAGCAAGGAATCCAATGAATCAAGCGGTCTTAGCCGCACAAAGATTTACATTTCATAAATATTCGTTACAAGAATGGCCGGGTAACTACCCGCCTACAAGAAAGTAAATCTATACAAACTAAATCTATCCTAGCAGCGGGAAGGGATCTTCAGGATCAGGCTTCAGGGCCACTTCCACTTGGACCAGCGCCGTCAGTAGAGCGTGGCTGTTCAAGGTAAGCCTTAAGGATAGGTAGCCCATCATCAGCAGCAGCAATTTCATTCACCTTCTCCACCACCGGATGCGGGAAGGCGGCGTATTGATTTACTGCTTGGTCATATATGGCTTCGGTATCTACATTGTACAAAGGGAAGTTGGATGGCGGGACGCCTTTCTCAACAAACCCTAGACCAAGCAGGAAGCCGACCCGTTCCCCATCCTCGTGAGAAGCGTTGAGGGCTGCGCTCATTGCATCGTCGTAAGATGTCTCTGAGAAGACCCGATGCACAACCTACATAAGAAAATATACAAGTGTCAACACCCTATTTACAAAGAAAAGCGTGTAGACATGAAGATAGACTTACCTGAGACAACGCTTCTCGAAAAAGCCATTCCTTGGCAACCAGAGCTTCTTGAAGGGCGGCTTGAGCTTGGGTGCAGGCGCGTTCGGCTTCGCTTTTGTTAAGGTTGGCAAGTAGAACTTCCTTTGCGGCAGCCTCTTCGACGCCCTTAAGCTTCCGCTCGGTATGGTCAAGCACGCCCCTCTGGTCCAAGATCTCCTAGAGCTTCTTGGCATCTTCCATCGCCAAGGCATCATGAGCACGTTGGAGAGCCTCTAATTTGGCCTTGAGCTCCTCATTCTCCACGCGTAAAGGCTTAGCAACGGCTTCAGCCTTGGTGGCCCTCTCGGTTGCGTTCCTCGCAGTCTCCTTAGCCAGCCGAAGCTGTTCGTTAACAGCTTGGGCAGCCTTGGAGCGGGCCTCGAGTCGCGCTTGAACCTCAACCTCGAGGGCCTTGAAGGCCTTCTCCTTCTCCGCAGCAGCTGCGGACAGCTTTTGGTTCTCCTCCCGAAGAGCCCGCGCTTGAGATACTTCCTTGGCGCGAGCTGCTTTCAACTTGTCGTTTTCACGACAAAGCAGCTCGACGCGCGGCTGCATCCGGGCTTGGAGAACCCGAAGCTCGTTGGTTAGCCTACCCTCCTGGTAGCTAGCCATGGCTTCCCCCAACGCACCATGGGGAGCAGCGTGGCGAGCCCATTCCACGCACTCCACAGGGGTACGAAGGGTTGTTCCTCGGCGTATGTTCCATCGCGGAACATACACTTCATTGGAATCCGACACTGCAGAAAACAAAAAGCAGTTAGGAAAAGATGATAAAAAATATATGTAGAAAAATGGGCCAAAAGAACCCTACGCACCTGTAGGGTCAATTACAGGCCGATAGCCGCCGAACCCATCACCTGAACCCAATGGAAATCCATCCAAGAGGTCAGGCAGATGGGAAGGTGGCGGAGAGATGCGAGAAGCCCCACGCGTACCTGATTGTCCGGCCGTCGTTGCCGATGACGGGGGCATGGTAGCAGCCGCCGTGGTCGCCGCCGCGGTCGCTGCCGCAGAATCCGCGGCAACAGTAACCGCCGGCTCTGTGAAGGATGCTGTAAAAATCGCCCTCACAGCCGGCGGCGACGTCATCTCGGCTGGAACAGTCGGCTCAAAGGAGTGAGCAACTGAACCAGCGGAAGCAGGCGCAGGCGCCTGGGTCGACGCCTCAGGTAGGCTGACCAAGCCTACCGTCATTGGCGGAGAGGTAATACTCGGCCCCTGACCCTGGAATGCGCCAACATCCACGCCTGCGTAAAGAAGAAAAGTGTTAAAAGACTTAAGGATTAAACTACGAAGATAAAAGCTAAGAGAAAGTTGTACTTACGGGTTTTCTTGAGCTTGAACGTACGGACGGGCGGGGACGAACCCGATGGAGCCGGTCTCTTGATGCCGGTCACCGTCGTCGTCATTGGTTCTCCGGAGGTAACAGTCGTAGCCTCCGGAACAGTGGTCTTCTCACCACCGGGGTTCCCCGCCACCTCTTCACTATCTGACTCAGTGTCAGATAGGAGCACTGGATCGGCTGTGGAGGCCGCCTTCTCCTTCCCTTTCCCGCCGGCAGCCCTCTTCTTCCGCACTAACGGAGGACCATCTGCGGATTCCTCAGAAGAAGACAGGATGTCAGGAATTCCAGCAGCGGGTACAGCACTGAGGGGTGGAGGAGAGAATAACGCCTTACCTGGCCGCCGGTGGCTCAGGATCTCGTGGCCCAGCGGATAGACCTCCACAAACCGATCCGCTGTTTGCTCCAGGATGGGCAACTCGTTCTCGTCAAGAGCACGAGTACCCACCCGCACGGGACCGTCAGCTTCCCGCGGGTACAGGAGCGACTCCAAATCGTTCCCCTATGAAAGAAAAGAAACAGTTAGAAGACAAACTCATATCAGCAAGAAAGACAAGACATACCATAAGGAGTAGAGTTCAAACCGTATTCGAGAAGGATGGGAACCTGAGACGCCTCCTTCCATACCCGGCTCATCCCCAGCATCACCATCCCGGACTCCGCAAACCGGTAAACCGGAGATTGGACCCGGGATATCTTCGCAAACCATTCCGCCTCCTGGTAGTTGGTGGCGTGGTGGCTCAGAATTGCTTGGCCATTTTTAAACTTCATGGCAATGGGGATGGCGCGGGCAGAAATGTAGAAGAACTCCCGCTTCCACGATCGGAGACTGCGCTCGGTCGCGCAAATCTTCAAACCCTTGATCCGGGTTGTTGTTGGTACATGTTTGTCAGTAGTTCATAGTCTAGAAATTGTAATCGAGTCTGTATTGTAATTGTGTATTTGATTATGTTTTAGATTGTGTAACTAGCGAAGTTGTCAACAAGTTCGCTCAGGAGAACTTGTTGAACAAGCGAAGTTGTCAACAAGTTCGCTCAGGCGAACTTGTTGAATATGCGAAGTTACAGACAACTTCGCCTGTGGCGAAGTTGTCGAGTATATAAACTGTTTCAGCCGAAACAGTTTGAAGTTAAGCAGTTTAGGGTTTCAGTCAAGTGTTTGAGTTTAAGCAAACGTGTTTACGAGTTCAAGAGTCTGTAATAGTGACTTCGAGTCACGTGTTTGGTTATTAATATAACGTGTTTGATTCTTTGCTCGTGTGATTCTATCTCTACACTCGTAACTACCTGCGCAGGGATTCCGCACCTGCGTTGTTAGCGATATCCCGTGTACGATCCGTCCAGGAACCTACAATTGGTATCAGAGCCTGAAGCTCGATTGTGAGGTTCGGGATTTCACGCGGGTGTAGATTTCGTTTCATTTCGAGTGTTACCGGGACAAGTTTGTGGTGTTTTTGCTCTGTTTAGCTTCCTACCGGTGTGTTTAAGCTTTCAATCCATTGGAATCGTCGTTAAAATCCGTTTTCCAGATCTGCAGTTCATCAGGCGAAGTTGTAGTTCTTCTGGCGAAGTTATCATTATTCAGGCGAAGTTGCCGTCACTGAAATTAGGGTTTTGGCGAAGATATAAGGATTAGCGAAGTTAACCACAACTTCGCTTACCTCATAAGTTCGCCTTAGCGAAGTTACGAACAGGCGAAGTTGACTTTGGGCGAAGTTGACTTCTCGGCGAAGTTAAAAAAAAAAAAAAAAAAAAAAAAAAAAAAAAAAAGTCTGGAACGCTCGCTTACACGAAAATTTGCCCAAGCCATTTTTATCAGTCGGGAAGTCTTCAGAAAAAGTTTGGCAAAAATAAAATTTTTTTTTTTTTCGACAAAATTTCCCGGAAATTTAAAAAAAAAAAAAAAAAATAGTCTTCAAGAAGGATGTCATCAATCAACATCTCAGACTTAGTCAAAATGGAAGTCGAAGCGGGATCTGCTACTAAGGCCCCAAGATTGCTGAAAGTAACCGATTTTGTGGCGTGGAAGGATAGGTTCATTCAGTATATTAAATACCAGGATGCAAAGATGTGGGTGTGCATCCAGGATGGATATATTCCACCGTCAATGGAACACGAAGGTCGGGATGTGGTAAAGAAGTACAGCCAGATGGAGGAAGAAGAGAAAAAGATGTATGAGGCCGAGAGCAAGGCCCATGCTGCAATTACTATGGCTCTTCCTCAAGAGATTCTCCATACATTCAGGAAGTACACTTCTGCACGAGAGCTTTGGGATGCTCTTGAGAATAGATTCGAAGGGAACGCTGGTATTCGTGCCTCGAAGATTAAGCTATTAAAGACCCAGTTCTCTGTCTTCAAGTATTTGAAGAACGAATCGCTCGATGATATTATCACTCGATATTATCATCTAATGACGGAGCTGAACAACTATTCTATTGCTTACAGAGAGGAGGAAATAGTTGAGAAACTTCTCGATGCTCTCCCACCGAAGTGGGAAATGTACACTGTTCTAATGAGGGAAGACAAAGACTTTCCTAATTATGACTTGGAGACAGCAGTAAACAAGCTCAGAACCTTTGAGCTTAATATGGTTCGTAAAGAGACGCCAATGGATCAGGTTCAAGACCCTGGTATGTATGGTGCCAAAGTTAACTCAGGCTCAAGTTCGAAGCCTGAATCTGCTGCTTACTACTCCAAAGGAGAGTCAGGTTCTAACTCTTCTCATGAAGGGAATATGTCAGTAAACATGAACGGTGATGTTTGCTTTGTTGCTGGAGGATCAAGTGCTTCAAAACCTCAAGCATCCAAGAGTAGTTTCTCTCCCAGTGCTTCAAGCAATAACTACTCTAAGATGCCAATGAGTGTCAAATCTGCTGAAGAGCAGTTTGCACTCTATGCTTCGTTTATTGCTTCATATGAAAACTATATTCAAGGAAAGGTTGTTGATCCAGCGATGCTGGATGAAGACTATGATCAAATAGATGCTGATGATATGGAAGAGATGGATTTACAATGGCAGATGGCTATGATAGTAAGGAGAGTGAAGAGGTTTATGAGGAAGACGGGGAGAAAGTTTGTTGGTGGCAGGCCAGGGTTCGACAAGTCTAAAGTGAGGTGCTATAATTGTCAACAAAATGGGCACTTTGCTAAAGACTGCAGAATCGAGAGAGTTGAACGTGGTCAAGGCCGGTCTGCACAGCACACTGAGGTTAATAAAGAAATCAATGCCATGATGTCCAGAGAAGCAGGTGAATACAACTGGAACCTGCATTCGAATGAAACTGGTGAGCAGGCAAACATGGCTAAGGTAGAGAATGAAGAATGTGAGAAGATTACTGGAGAAGAGAAAGCTACTGGAAAAGAAGCAGCTTTCATGGCAGATAACAAGGATCAACTCTCCGAGGTAAGTACTAAGCCTATTTGTAATAAATGTGAGCAATTGTCTGAGCAACTTGCTACCATAACTGATCAGTATGTTCGTTTAGATGCTGAATTTAAAACTCTTAAAGAAGATCACCATTTTATGAAAGCAAGAGAAAACAGTTATAAAGTTAAGATAAAGGCTTGTGAAAAAGACATTAAAAGTCTTAAAACTAAACTTGCTGAGAAAATAGAAATTATTGATCTTAGTTATGAGGTTTTGGAAGAAAAGACAAAATTGATTGCTGATAGAGATAAACAGATTGCTGACCACCAGGTAAAGGTGGTGGAACTGAACCGCAAACTTGAGCAGTTCAGAAACTCCTCGGCTATCCTTGATCACCTTGTGAGTGATCCAAGTACCTCTGCAAAGAGGGCAGGAATCGGATACCACGAGGTTCCACCACCCTTTAACCATAATTACACTTATAATCCAAGTGTTCAGAAATCTGTTGATTTTGAGATTGCTCAGTCAACCCCAATTAGAATTACTAGTGTCAAACCAAGTGTTAGCTGTGGCGAAACAAGTTCGCCTGTTTCTAGTGTGAATATTTCTGTATCAAGTCCAGTCTCATCAGATTCGGATATGTTGTCCGAATCTGGTCAGACAAAAGAAAAGGTAGAATTACCCACCAGTGGAGATAATGATAAAGTTTCTAAAAAGAGTTCTCCACTCAATCCGTACGTCCCACCTTATGTGAGACGAACGGCTGGTAATACTACCTCTACATCCAAACCAACATTTGACAAGAAAATGGAGAGTAGATGTTGCTTTAGATGTAACAGGTTAGGACATCTTGTTGCAGATTGTCCTTTGAAACCGAGATTTAGAGATGTGAAGCCAAATAAAAATGAGAATAAGCGTCATTTTATTCCAGCTAAAAATGAAAACTTTAAAAATTGCCAAAATGTAACGAATTCAAGTTTTCATAAAAACCAACCTCATTTTTACAACCAAACCACAAGAAATAACACTTTCTATTCTCAAAGGTTTGGAAGGCATTACACTCAATCTGCAGGGAGATTCCCTAACAGGACGTACAGAAATTATCCTGACGCTAACTTGAGAAAGCCAGGGTACGGGATGTATCGATCCAAGACCAACTGGTCTTGGGTCCCAAGATTCTAACTCATTGTTTTATTGTGCAGGAACAGTTGAACAGGGCTGCCAACAATCTTTGGATTGTAGATAGCGGCTGTTCCCGGCACATGACTGGCAACAAACACTTGTTGCAAGATTTAAAACCTGTTCAGGGAGCTAGAGTTAGTTTTGCTGGTGAAAGCGGAGGAAGAATAACTGGGAGAGGAACAGTGTCGAATGGGAGAATGACACTTGAAAATGTAAATTTTGTGGAGGAATTAAAGCACAATCTGCTGAGTGTGTCGCAGATCTGTGATAAAGAATATACTGTCCATTTCACTAAGAATGAAGCAATTGTATTGAAGCCTGGTTTTCATATACCAGAAGAATGGATAGTAATGAAAGCTCCACGTGAAACGAATACATACGTGATGGATATGAGGTCTACTGAAATGGCCACCAGAGAATCCTGTTTAATGACAAAGGCAAGCGAATCAGAATCAGAGTTATGGCACAGGAGAATGGGACATATTCATCTTCGTAAGATGAACTTCATTGTCAAAAATGGGCTTGTGATGGGTGTTCCCTTAAAGAGTTTTAACTTTGAAGATAAATGCATAGCGTGCAAGAAGGGAAAACAACACAAGAAAAGCCATCTCACCAAGACGATCAACTCAATTGCTGGTACTCTAGAACTACTTCATATGGATCTCTTCGGTCCGGTGAATGTACAAAGTCTAGGCGGTACTTCTTACTGCTTGGTGATAACTGATGATTACTCACGATACTCGTGGGTATATTTTCTGAAAACGAAAGACGAGACGACTCAGATGGTGAAGAATCTAATTACAAAAGTCGAGAACGTCATGAGTAAATCAGTTAAATTCATCAGAAGCGACAATGGGACAGAGTTCAAGAACTTTGAGATGGAAATCTTTTGTCTTCAGAAGGGTATTGAGCATCAATATAGCGCTCCGTATACTCCACAACAGAACGGAGTAGCTGAAAGGAAGAACCGAACGTTGATTGAAGGAGCCAGAACTATGCTGGCCGACTCAAAGCTTCCTGTGATGTTCTGGGCTGAAGCAGTTGCTACAGCCTGCTATGTTCTGAATCGGGTGTTAACCGTTAAGAGACTTGGAAAAACTTGTTACGAGCTTATGCACGGAAGGAAGCCCAACTTGTGTGGTCTTGAACCTTTTGGGTCTCCTTGTTCGATTTTGAAGACTAACTCGAAATTTGGTGAAGTAGCCGATGAGGGAATTCTAGTCGGTTATGTTGTTGGGACTCCCAACAGACGGGTCTTCAATACGACAACTTGCAAGGTGGAGGTGGTTTGTAACACCGACATTACTAGTTATCAACCGCCAAAACCAAGCAATGGACCTGCTGAGCTTTTTGACTATGTTAAACTGTTTAAGTCGTTTAACGTACCTAATTTGGAAATTGCTGAAGAAGACGAAAGAGTTGTGACGAAGATGATATTTGATGAGGAAGAGGAGCTAGTGCAACATCAGATGACAGAAAAATCTCAGCCTTCCACATCAAACCCTATCGATACCCCTGCGGCCTCAACTGAAGATGAGTTTATTAATCCTTTTCACTCTCAGCCTGAAACTACCATAGATGAGATCTCTTCAAACTTGGAAGACAATTTACATGTCGGTGCTGTTCCGACCACGAGAATTCACAAAGATCACCCTTTGGAGAATGTTATAGGTGATGTGTCCTCGGGTGTACAAACCAGAAGTAGCCTGAATGAGCACACCTGTGTTTATTCAAGCATAAAAGAAACAGGTATAATGAATGAATGTTTGTACTCCTGCTTTATAAGCCAAATTGAACCGAAAAATTATCAAATGGCTTTGAAGGACAGCTCGTGGGTCGAAGCTATGCAAGAAGAGTTGGCTCAGTTCGGGAAAATGGAAGTTTGGACTTTGGTCGAAAAACCAAAGAATGTGCACGCTATAGGCACGAAATGGGTGTTCAAGTGCAAGAGAGATGAAAAGGGGATTATTGTGAGAAATAAGGCGAGGCTGGTTGTTAAAGGTTTTAATCAGCAAGAGGGTATTGACTACAATGAGGTTTTCGCTCCTGTTGCCCGGTTAGAAGCGATTCGATTGTTTTTGGCGTTTGCTGCTTTCAAAAAGATGAAGGTGTTTCAGTTGGATGTAAAGAGTGTGTTTCTTAACGGGAAAGTTGACGAGGTTGTGTATGTTGAGCAACCACCGGGTTTTCCTGACCCAGACTTTCCTGATCATGTATACAGGTTGAGCAAGGCGTTATATGGTTTACATCAGGCACCTCGTGCCTGGTATTCAACGTTATCGGACTACTTGCTGGAAAATGGTTTTGAAAGGGGTTTAATCGACAGTACGCTGTTTGTGAAGAGAGAAGGATGTGACTTCTTACTGGTTCAAGTCTACGTGGATGACATCATTTTTGCTGCATCAAGAATATCCATGTGTCAAGATTTTGAGGCTGTCATGAAGAAACGATTCGAGATGAGTGCTATGGGTGAACTAACTTTCTTTCTAGGATTGCAGGTTGATCAGAAGAAAGATGGAATGTTCATTCATCAAACAAAGTATGTTCATGATGTGCTGAAAAGATTCAAGATGGAGGACAGTTCTCCATATGACACTCCAATCTGCGTCAATCACAAATTGGGAGCTGAATCAGATGGTGACGCAGATGTGGACCCTACTCTGTATCGGGCGATAATAGGTTCTTTAATGTATTTAACTGCTTCTAGGCCTGATATAATGTTTTCTGTTTGTCTTTGTGCTCGCTTTCAGGCAAACCCAAAGGAATCTCACATGAAAGGTGTGAAGAGGATTTTGCGGTATCTCAAGGGCAAGCCGAAACTAGGATTGTGGTACCCAAAGGGAGGAGACGTTGAACTGGTGGCATATACTGATTCTGATTATGGAGGTTGTAATCAGAGTCGGAAGTCAACAACAGGAGGCTGTCAGTTTCTTGGAGGAAGATTAGTTTCCTGGCAGTGCAAGAAACAGACATCAGTCGCAATTTCAACTTGCGAAGCTGAATACATGGCAGCATCCAACTGCTGCTCTCAGGTTTTATGGATTCAGCAACAATTGCGCGACTATGGTCTGAATTTCTTACTCACTCCTATTTTAATTGATAACACTGCCGCCATCTCAGTAATTAACAATCCCGTGAAGCACAGTAAAACTAAGCATATTGACATTCGTCATCACTTCATACGGGATTGTGCTGAGAAGAAACTGATCAAGATCGAAAAAGTTGATACACTTGAAAATTTTGCTGACTTGTTTACAAAAGCGTTTGATAAATCCAGATTTCAAAACCTAATTGAACTAAATGGGATGATCAATCCCGAGTAACCATGTCTTTGTTTTTGATTTAAAAAAAAAAAAAAAAAAAAAAAAAAAAAAAAAAAAAAAAAAAAAAATGAGTCTTTATTGCTTAAAATTAGTCGGTTACCTCGGTTTGATGGACATCTCCTCGGATATGTTTTGGTCCTTGTTTTCGACTTAGGAAATGAGGATAGCCATTAACCGGAAGACTGAAAGTAACTGGGGCAGTGTTGACATGTTTTTCTTTCAGTTGCTGAAAATTAGTCGGTCATTCTTAGTAAGAAGGACACATACTTGCATGTGGTCGGTCCAGCTGATCCAATGGATCTTCAGGATAGCCGTTTACCTGATGACTTTGACATGATTGGGGCAATTGAATTCAATACTTTATTTTGGGAAATGAAATTACTTTTCAAGTCTATTACTTCGTAAGAAGTTCTTTGCTGTGTTTAAAAGAAAATTGATCCACCCTTGGAAAATGATATGTATACTGACTATGTGTGCCTAACTAGTGAAGTTATTAAGCTTAAAAGGCTTTAGAACAGTCATTGTATGTCATGGTAATTTTAATGGTGCGTAAAAGTGTATGTGATACTAACCTAAATTTACTCGAATTTAATGTGGAAACTCCTTAAGAGTTTTGCATGTCTTCATACACATCTTTTCGAAGGATAGGCAGAAAAGCAACTACCCAGTCATACACGAGCCCGTGAGTGTTCTGATTCCCGTGAAGAAAGCATTTCAAGACACTGCAGTGATCCAGATTCGGGACTTGCAGTAGTTTAGTACTCCGATGAAAACTCTTATGTGTGATTAAAAAAAAAAAAAAAAAAAAAAAAAAAAAAAAAAAAAAAAAAAAAAAATGTACTTATGAGAAGTAGTGACAATAAACACGAGAACCGACACTTCTCAAGATTTCTCAAGTTTGGAGTAAGAAGAAAACGGGAAGCAGACAACGAGTATCTACAAGTTAATCAGACACTATGGGTCGAAGTCAATTCGGGGTGACTTGGGTATAGCCAAATACGCTTTGAGAATAGATAGAAGGCATCATTACCTCTGAGTTGTTGCCAACTTAAATTTTTGAGCTTAACTGAACCTTAATCCGTATCACAGAAACAATGAAAACCATTTAAGTTATTACATGCTTATAACCTGTTTCTCTATGTCATAATACAGCCAAACACGGATCCAAGTGACAGTCACATAGTTAGTATGATTCCTGTTCGGATCTTTTCTAAAACGGAGTGGTCCCTGACTAGACTGAAATTTGATCCCTTATTTCGTTAAAATTTTATAAGTATTTTCTGTTTTTGTTGTTATATTTTTATTGTTGGTTACTGGGTCTTGATCATTTTTGTTTAACTCTTTTTGGTAACTTATAAGATTTATGAAAGAGCTACAGTTGTTGAATTTGGCGAAGTTGTTGAATTTGGCGAAGTTGTGCTTAACTTCGCCATGGCGAAGTTATTCGTAACTTCGCCAGACACAACTCCGCCCAGACACAACTTCGTAGAACACGGACGAACTATCGATGCCTTCAAGGAATTCTTGGCATCTCAGGGGGAGACAACTTGCAGGGGCGATGAGTTGAGGACAAAGAGACGACAAGATCATGACGATGATCCCAACGCACCTTCGGGTGCAGGTGGTGAGCTGCCAAGAACCTCTCAGGATCTTGGGGCTTCCACAGCTGAGGGGGAGTCAACTGATGCAGCGGGTGATGATGTTGTGAATGTTGATGACGATGCTGATGTTGAAGACGTCATCGATGCTTTGAAGGAGTTAGATGAGGAGGAGGTTGATGACTTTGTGAATGATGATGACGATGATGTGTTGCCCGTGGAGGAAATTGAAAGGATTGGAGAAAATATTGATGTGGTGAATGTGTTGGAAGAAGGAGAGATCGTGGATGACGCAGTGGAACATGAGATTCCAGCTGTTGAAAGAGCAGATTTGGGAGATGAGAATGTGGTAGATGATACGGTATGGGAGGAGCAACCAAATTGGAAAGAAGGGTGTGCTCAATGGTTTGTTAAAACTAAGAAGCCTGCAGTGCCAACAATGTTTAGAAAGACGTATAATATAAAGGGCTATGCAGAGTCGAAGAAAGGTATTATATGCTGGTTGTACGACAAAGAGTTGAAATTATTTGTGATCAAAAGGTACGACGGCATTCAATACTTTAAAAGATTATTGAGATCTCTAAACTCCCTACCGGAATGCGAGGTGAAAGAGTTAGCAAGACTGGGGCTAATTAACAGAAGTAACGATAATATGGCGAGAATTATTGAAAAGATCGTCTGGAAAGAAGCCATCAAAGACAAAAAGTTTGAACTGCTAAAGCCTCAGAAAGGAAGATTGATAGAAGATAAAGATAGGGGAATGAGGGCTGACGGAAAACCATGGATGGTTATGAAGTATAAACCAGTCCGACATCTGAAGGAAGTACCAATGAGAGTCATGCCCAAGAATGTCCTAACAGATCTGAAATGGTGGTATGTGGATTGCGAGACAGCTGAGGCGGTTATGGAAGATGAGGACGAACAAGAAGTTCTTCGGGTTTATGACCCGATGCATCTTGTTAATCTATCGCAGGCTGATCTGGAAGTGCTGAACAACAAGAAGATCTTCTACATTCCTGCTTGGAAGGATCAAGCTAGGAAATATCAACGGGTAGTGTCGGTATGTGTGAGAGAAGGGGCGCACGCGTAGAGTTGCAGATTACAAGACTCGAGATTTGAAGATCAAGATATGAAGCTACTGCCAAGGGGGAGTCTGTTGGTACATGTTTGTCAGTAGTTCATAGTCTAGAAATTGTAATCGAGTCTGTATTGTAATTGTGTATTTGATTATGTTTTAGATTGTGTAACTAGCGAAGTTGTCAACAAGTTCGCTCAGGCGAACTTGTTGAACAAGCGAAGTTGTCAACAAGTTCGCTCAGGCGAACTTGTTGAATATGCGAAGTTACAGACAACTTCGCCTGTGGCGAAGTTGTCGAGTATATAAACTGTTTCAGCCGAAACAGTTTGAAGTTAAGCAGTTTAGGGTTTCAGTCAAGTGTTTGAGTTTAAGCAAACGTGTTTACGAGTTCAAGAGTCTGTAATAGTGACTTCGAGTCACGTGTTTGGTTATTAATATAACGTGTTTGATTCATTGTTCGTGTATTCAATCTCTACAATATCTACACTCGTACCTATATACGCAGGGATTCCGCACCTGCGTTGTTAGAGATTTCCCGTGTACGATCCGCGTTCAGGAACCTACAGTTGTCAGGGTGTACCACCCCTGGATGCACCTCCAAGTATAGAAGGTCATCAGGTGGTCCACATAGGGCTCAATGCCCAGAATCCGGCACACCCACTCGAAATGGCGAATCTTGGCGATCGCCATGGGGTGCAACTCGGTCAGATGAACACCGTGCCTCTCAAGGACACGGTAAACAAACTTTGTCAATGGGAACCTAAGATTCCCATAGACAAAGAATGCTGCATAAACCCCGATCTTGCCTCTGGGGGCATCGTACACGGTCTGATGGGGTTCAGGAAACTCAGGCTCGAAAGGATCGAGCATGAACTTCCTAACAACATACCGGTACTGATCGCCGGGCAGAGCACACTGGCACTCACCAGCAGTACTCTTGTCATCGGCCGAAGACTCAAGATCACGAGAAGACATTTTGCAGAAAGAAAGCGATTTCGGGAAAATGCTTGCCTGAAAAGGGGAGTATTTGCCGGAAATCGCTAAGAAGAAGAAGAGAAGGGTGAATGTGTGGATTGCAAAGAGCCCTCTCCCCCTTTATATACTAATCGCAATTAATGCGATGAATTTAATGCGGAGGAGAGAGAAATCGAAGGTGCAATGAAACTATGACACGTGGCAAAAAACAGGCTGGCAACAGCTGTTGACAGGACGCGTACCATTAATTTCGCGGCCACGCGCCCGAAAAATCGCGCCCACGCGCCTGAAAAAGCGTCTGGAATGACCATGTACTGTCACGTCACCATAACTTCCTGCACGTCCTGACACAGTCAGAAGAAACCGTCGCACGACGTTTCAGATGTTTGGACTGTTCCTATCTTTCCACCAACTCTTCGAATTTCGAAATTCAAAATTCAAAAAAGATTCAAAAGTTAGCGGGAAAACACCCCTTACCTTGGCAAACAAGTAACCGTAAGACGGATGCGGGTACAGTGTTAAGGCAAAACCCTTCACATACCTAGCACCCGCAGGGAATTGAAAGCCAAGAATACATTGGCAACCAAGTAACCATAAGCCGGGTGCGGGTACAGTGTTAAGGCAAAACCCTTCACATACCTAGCACCCGCAGGGAATTGAAGCCAAGAATACCTTGGCAACCAAGTAACTATAAGACAGGTGCGGGTACAGTGTTAAGGCAAAACCCTTCACATACCTAGCACCCGCAGGGAATGGACCCCAGTACCTTGGAAGTAAAGTAACCGTAAGACGAGCGCGGGTAGTGTTAAGGCAAAACCCTTCACATACCTAGCGCCCCGCAGAGAATTGAAACCAAGAAGGATCTTCTGGGCAATGCTTGCGGATAGAGGAATAACACCCCCGCATAACGGGAACGTCGAGAATTATATTGTTTGAAACTCCGTGATGGAATTGGTGGTCTTAGCATAATTGATCACTATGTTGAAAACCACCAGAACCCCATGGAGACTATATACAAGTAAGACTCAACGCTCCTGACTTGCGAGAAGGTTACATACCTACCCGCATCATACCCAAAGATCAAGCAAAAAAATCGGGAATTTTTGCAAGTGACATTAGGAAACCCGCGGGAAGAATCCCCACGGAGAACCTTAAAACTAAAAACCTTTTTCAAAACCCCTTGCTTAAAGTCCAAAAGTTCACCTCACTTTATTAAACATTCATGAGAAGAACATTGGACTGGGGGGACTTGAAGAGGTAGGTCCCAGCAGAGCCTAGTTGGTCCCGCAAGACTCACCTTGAACAGGGACGTCTGCGCAAAGGCCATCTGCTCCCGCAGGACCCACTATGCTCAGAGAACCTTACGCGCAGTACGCAAGCTGTACACGCATGGAAAGCCTCCCAATGGTGAAGTACCCCGCCTGTTCCCGCAGTTGCGGATACAAGCCATCAGGGAAGGCTACCCGCAGACAGCAGGGCTACACGCACAAGACAATAGCTACTTCAGTAGTCACATGAAGGAATGAGCAAGGCGGGAACAATCCCGCCAAAATGAGCCAGTCCGTATGATTCTGAAAGATCTTTTGTACTATACCTACCAAGGTATGGATAGGACAGACAATCTGACCAGAACAGCCCATGAGCCAATCACAGGGTGACAGCTCACCGACAACAGTACGAGGAGGAGCACCCTCTAGTACTGTTTGTCACTATTAGCCGCTGCCTACTCACCAACTCTTACTGAGGGGCGTGCGCAGCCTACAGTTGGTAGAATAGTGTTACTGTTGGCCGTAACCTATTCACCAACCAGCATGGCCTGCGTATAATCCACAGTAGGTGGGACGTGCATAATCTACAGTTGGTGGAATAGTGCAGCCGACTTTGTTACTGTTGGCCGTAACCTATCCACCAACCAGTATGGCCTGTGCATAGTCCACTGTTGGTAGAACAGGAATACTATTCAGCCGGCTGTACCTTCTAGGAAACCTATCTTCGGCTATAAATACTCCAACATCTTGGAATGGTAAGATCATCTGCTATCCTGTTATCTAGCAATCTCTTAATATACACTTATATTCAGAGCAATCTAGTCTGATTCTCACGCCGGAGGGTGGTCACAAGGAGGAACCCCCCCCTTCTCAGTGACGAGCTTACGGTGTTTGTTTTGCAGGTCCCCTGAAGAACAACCGTCTCTGTTGGACCTCATTCTCGTGGGAAACATTACTTAACCCCCAGATTATCTATAATCTGCACCGGGTCACTTAGTGTTTCTTCAATGTGCAAACTGAGAATAAAAATAAAGCCAATATTCATAAATCATAACAGCTCCATCAATGATTAGGCAAACAAGTATTCAAGCTACGCATAAACAACAAAACTTGAAATTACGGTCTGGGCGACATCATTTCGAATTTGAGCTATTGGAACGAAAAAACCGTAATTAAAAATTTGTGTGCAATTAGTTCACAAGGTCATATACAATTAGCTTCTGAATCTTGATAATGTGATACTTTGAAGGCATTTACTTCACCAAACATCAAAGTGAACCATTGGAGGCACTACACATAAGGTTGCTAACCAACTCAAAGTGGAATTAACAAAAATTCAAAAACACAAATTTTGTTAAAAATTGTTCATTTTTTGGTGCAATCTTATATTGTCCAATATCCCAAACGATGAATTTACACCCAATTAATCTCTAGCCTTCATTGAAGGCACTCAAAATTTCTTTTTAGCATTAGACACAAAATGGGCGGGAAGACTATTATTAATTTATACTCATTTACATACATTTCTTTTGCAGGTATTATATTATTATTGTTAGCTTTTGTGGGTATTATTAAACTACTGTTAACTTTTATATTATTATATTTTTATCACTGTTACTATTACTTTTTATATTATTGTTTATTTTATTTATTCGAATTAAATAAATAACTGACTATAATAATTAGAAGGTGTGTGGGATGAAAATGATTTATAAGTATGATTTTGGAATGAAAAGAAAGGGCTTAAAAATAGTGGTGTACAATACTGGTTTTTTTTTAAACATTAAATCGGTTTAAAAACCGAACCGGTTTGGTTTCTGCATATTCAAAACCGGTTTAGGTTAAATCGGTTCGGTTTAGAAACCAGTTAAAGCATGGAAGTAGCCACACTGATCCGAACTAGTTCGGGTCAGGTTTAAACCGGTTTAAGACAAAAAAACCGGTTGATTGAAAAATACCCAAACCTTTATAAGAACCGGCGATTTGGTTTGGTTTAAGAACCGGTTTGATAGAAACTGGTTTTAAAAACAAACCGGTTTGATTCGGTTTCGGTTAACCCGTTTTTCTTGTACACCTCTACTTTAAACTTTTAAAGTAGCATGAATGGTAAGTTTGGTTACCAAGTCCAGCAAAATAAATTAGAAAAATAATTAACTAACCGGTTCATTACACACATACACATACACATACAGTCTCTCACTCGTGACAAATTTGACGTCCTGAAGCTTTTTGCAGCTCATCAATGGCTGCTCGTAAATTCGCCAAACGCTTGTTGTACGACTTAGGTACCTATTTCTCTTCTTTCACTTTGGTTCCAATTACTCATAATTCAGTATGAACCCTAAGTTCCTATTGATTTTAATCTTCTCTGAATCGGCATTGTATCAGCCTATTTCGTTACACTTTTGTTGATGATCTTATTTATTGTGAAGTTTACGATCTATATTGTGCTTTACTGATCCATTTTCGCCTCTTCTAAGTGGAAACTTGAGTTCTGTTAAGCTGCCTTGAGGCATATGTATCTGAGAATTGGTATGAAGATCAATAAGGTTTACTGGAAATGTGAATAAATTGATGATTATGAGCAAATTGTTTTTGATATGTTGATGTTCAATCAAACATATTATAAATAGTAGTTAGAATAATTAGAAGGTTTGAATGTGCCCTAGATAAAAGATAATATAATAGGTTATATGTTGAAAGCAAATAGGATGTTAATAATATAAACTATGACTCATTGACTGATAATAATGAATGCGGACAATTTGATCAATGACACTCAACTTTCACTTTCTTTGCCAGTCTCACTCCTTGGATTAAATTTGTTTTCCCCAGAATACCGATACGGTACCGTATCCGGTATTCTCAAATTTGGTATTTTCATTGTCCGTACCGGTAATTTTTTGGTATTTTGGTATTTGGTACCGTTTGAAAATGTACAATTTTTCTTGGGTATTAGGTACCGGTATGGTGGTATCCATGCCTTTGTTTCTTTATTTCTATAGGTATCGATAAGGTATTTTGGACATTTTGTATGTTTTGCTATTATGATTTCTTGATTATGAATGAATTTGATTCGATTTTTGGTTTCTTGATTACCTTTTGCTACGAATGAATTTGATACGATCAACGAATATTAGGAAAGAAAACCAAAGCAGGTACCATACTAAACCAATGCATTCGGTACGGTATTTGATACCCAGTTTTGTTCAAATTCAGTATCGGTATTTTCTGTAATAGTACCAGTACCATACCAATCTCGTCTCTAGTCAGTCACTCTAATTTCCATTTATGTCGTTTCAACATTTTGATTGAGTAAAAGTTAGTTACATTGATTTTGGGCTCTTGTTTCCATATTTAAACTTTTGCTTTTTAACAAGATCATGACATTTTGGTGCTGCAGATTTGAGTTTAAAGTTGTTAAGAAAACGTGAATCATATCCACTGTTTATTTACAATGCACTCAGCCGATATCAATCACACTGCTCGAAAGCAGATAAGTTAGAAAACCCTAACATTATAGATGCAAATGATGCATCTGTTTCATCTACAATGCCAAACTCTGGGGCTAGAAAATACACTTCAGATGAAGATGTTGCAGCCAATAATAAGTGGAAGCCAGAGCTAGCTTGGCTCACAAAATCACTTGAACCGGCTCTGCAACTGTGTAGGTGGCCTTTGCCCACAGGTATGCTTGCCGTTTTTTTTCCCAAGCTCGTTTAAACTCGGATCAAATCAAGTTTTTAACGAGCCAATCTCGAGTAGCTAATTAGCAGCTCGTCAAGTTTACACCTCTATATGTGTGTTTTGTTTCTTGAAGTTGGATCTATCCAACACAGTCTGTCTCCAACATGATGTGCATGAAACCGGAAAAACCTATCCACAACCGAAAAACCAATAATCGAACCCGAACAAAAACCAACGGTTTGGTTTTATGTTTTTCATAAAATCCAAACTTTCGGTTTGGTTTTGCTTTTGCATGTAACTAAAACTGAAAATTTGAACCGGACCGATACTATGGATTTTAGTTTTTTATTTTGAATTTTAAGCCATTTATAAAAATTTAATAAATAATATTACCCGAATATTTTAGCCTGGAGGTATAATAATCAATTAATTATTGATTAACAAAAAGAATAAAAGATTTAGGCCCAAGTTAATATCTTGGGTCAAGTATTTTTAAAAATTTCAAGCCCAAACGGTAAAACCCGAAACCAAACCAAATCCAAAGTTAAAATAGAAAAAAAAAAAAAAAAAAAACTAAAACGAACGGTTCTCAAAAACTGAACTTTTGGTTTTTGGTTCGGTTTGAGTCCAAAACTGATAACATGGGCTTTGATAACTTGGTATGGTGACAGGTCGAATTGGTTCGTTTAAAACATGGCGAGCTGTCTTGATAAACAGCTTGATTGTCATTACAAATCAGTATTATCTCATTAACTAAACGGGTCGAAACTGCACACGTACAGAAAACCCTTTGCAATTTACAAAAAAAATTGCAGTTGATTTAATTTTATTTCACAGGAGATGCATATGGAAACAAAATTCCGCCTAGTAGTAGGTCACTTGCAGAAATCCTTGCAAGCATTCAAAGGAGTAAACTTGAAGTTCAAGATTGGAGCTTGAGTGATCTTACAATAGGTTTATACCTCGTTTACCTTCAACAAGCATCTAAATATCCATCTGAAGATGTTAAGGGCGTAAAGATTTCCTCTGAAAAAGTGGTAAACACTTGAACCTAGGCCTGCAAGTGAACCGAACGAACACAAACGGAACATGTTCATGTTCGTTCGTTCAACATTAACCGAACAAAGAGTTGAGCACGAACAATTAACCGAAGGAGGTTTTTTTTTTCGTGTTCGTTTGTTAAGATAATGAGTATGTTCGTGTTCGTTCTTTTGACTCTAGCTGAACAAATGATCAAACAAAACAATGGAACCAACGGGATTTTCTTTTTCGTGTTCGTTTGTTAAGAAGTGTTAGTTCTTTTAACTCTAACCGAACAAATGACCAAACAAAATAATTGAACCAATGGGATTTTCTTTTTCGTGTTCGTTAAGAAAATTTGTGTGCTCGTGTTTGTTTATGTTCATTTGTTATACTTGAATTGAACAAACGATCGAACAATTAAACAGATGGTGTTTTCTTGTCCGTGTTCATTTATGTTTGTTTGCTAATAGTATAGATGAACACAAACGAATAAACATAACTCAACAAAGATGAACGGACATAAGCAGACAAAAACTGAGTAAACGCCAATTAAAAGTAAACGTGGAAAACAATTTGTTGGGCCTAAAAGCAATTAAACCATACTAAACTATAATGGGTGATATATTGCTTCCATAAAACTAGACTAAATTGTAATGGGCCTAAAAATTTTATATGAATATATAAATGAATGAACTTAAACAAACGTGAGATAAGCAATTATGAATATATAAATGCGCAAACATAAACAAATTTAAATGAATGTACGTAAACATTACGTAAACGAACGTTTACGAACACAAATAAACAAACGAGACGTGTTCATGTTCGTTCGTTTATAAATAAACGAACACAATGAAATTTCCGCCGAACAGTTCACTAAGTGTTCGGTTTGTTTATTTGTATAGGTGGAAGATCTTATATACCATGTAGAACTAGCAAAAGGGGCATATAGGGGTAGTGCTGCTGCTTTGGCCAAAAACAGCATGCTTAGAGAAAGTAATGTTGTGAAGTTTGTGAAGGACTCTAGTATGCTGCGACCCGGATATTATATTGGAATTGATACGCGAAATAAACTTGTGATATTTGGAATTCGGGGAACACACACAGTTTCCGACCTTATTACTGATATTGTTTCTTCGAGTCATGAAGAAGTCAATTTTGAAGGCTACTCAACTCATTTTGGCACTGCTGAAGCTGCTCGTTGGTTTCTAACACATGAGACAGGAACCGTTAAGAAATATCTTGATAAGCATGAGGTAATTAATCTCTCCCAACTTTTGTTTATTGATAAAAGTTGGGTAAACGAGTAGAGTCGAGCCGAGCCCAAGCTCGATTAGGCTCAAGCTTAGCTCGCTTAACTTACAAGAGCTCGAGCTTGGCTCGTGAGTAGTTTTTTCAAGTTAGCGTTTGGCTTGGGATTGGCTTGATTATTATTTATTGATTAATTTATATATATTTTTAATTGATTATTTTATATATTTATAAATAAAAGCTGTATATATAGCATGATATATGCATTTTTATATATATAATAATAGATATTATACAAATATAGATTTAAATATACTATACAATTATATTAGGCTCGTGAGCCTGCTCGAGCTCGGTAAGTGTAACTCTTGGGTTCAGGCGCATTTATTAAACAAGCTTATTTCTAGGCTCGAGCTCGTTTAAGCTCGGCTCAATTCAAGCTTTTAACGAGCTGATCTCGAGTAACCGATAAGCGCATTGCTCGTTTACACCCTAATTCAGAATGGGTTGGGTTAGTTTGACCTGTCAACACTTTATTTTCTTTTGAACTTTATGAATAACTAATGTACTAAATATCATTACAGGAACTCGGATGCCATAGTTGACAGTTCCAACTCATTCTTGTAAAATGGGTCAATCCATGTCGTAGATTATTGATAATAGGTCTAAAAGATAATCTTAAAAATTAACTACTAATGAAGCATGTCAAATTGGCTGAGTTTGCCTAAAGTGTATCAAAAGCTTGGAATCTTCTTTTTTTTCAACAACAAATATTTCCACCATGTCTTAAGTGAGACTAGAACCCACAACCTTTTGGTTGAAATACATACACCTTTGCCACTAGACCAAGCTTGTGGTTGTTTGCTTGGAATCTTCTAAACCATCTTATCTAAGAAAAATCTTATTTAAACAGTATAGTTTTTGTAATTATGTTTAATACATTAATTATTTATAAAATTAAGAAGTCGACTAAAATGTTTGGGGGTAAGGGTGTGCATTAAACTGAAAAAATCAAACCAAGATTACCAAATCTAAACAAAAGCTGACGATTTGGTTTTATTTTTTGATAAAAACCAAACTTTTGTTTCGGTTTTGCATGTATTATAACTGTAACCTGGACCGAATTTTGTGGATTATAATGTCAAATTTTGAATTCTAAGTAATTTATAAAAATTTAATAAATAGTATTACCTAAATATTTAGTCAAAATGTATAATAGTCAATTAATTATGTGTTAACAAATGATTTAAGCCCAAAATCATTTTTTGTGCCAAATTTTCTTTTTGGCCTAAAAATTTTAAGCCCAAATGGTAAAACTGAAATGGCTGAAAACTGAACCGAATTTTGTGGATTTAAATTTCAATTTTTGAATTCTTAAGTAATTTATAAATTATAAAAATTTAATAGTGTTACACAAATGTTTTAGTCAAAATGTAAATTAGCCAATTAATTATTTGTTAACAAAATGATTTAAGCCCATATTCATTTTTTATGCCAAATTTTCTTTTTGGGCTAAAAATTTTAAGTCCAAATGGTAAAACTGAAATGGCCGAAACCAAAACAGAACCGAACCCAAACCAAAACGAATGGTTTCAAAAACTCAAAAACTGATTTTTTTTGGCATGGTTTAAGCCAAAATCCAATCCATGTTTTGCGGATGTGACCCGCATATTCTGCGGCCTTTTTACTTAGAAATAATAATCTGGGTTTTTAATAGAGCTAATTGGGTTATTCAAGAGTTTAAATGCCTTTTTGGAGACTATCAAGTTTCAATATGCTCTGTGTTTAACATCTACCGACCCATTGAATGTCAAATGTAAAGTTGCAAACAAAATCGACCCGTTTCTAGTCAAACAACATATTATGATTCTAATCCGTCTACAGGGATATAGGTTAAGGCTGGTGGGCCATTCACTTGGAGGTGCGATTGCATCAGTGCTAGCTATAATGCTTCGCAAGAAGACACGTGAAGAGTTGGGTTTTAGCCCGGAAATTGTGACGGCTGTCGGATATGGGACCCCACCTTGTGTTTCTAGAGAGTTGGCTGAAAGCTGCTCGGATTATGTCACAACCGTTTGTATGCAGGTTGGTATATTATTTGATCATTTTCGTTATGAATATTTCATGAAGTTTATGGATTGCCATGGAGCTAGTTGCATGTAGGCCTATGAACGAAGTCACGAACCAAACAAACACGAACGGAGTGTGTTCATGCTCGTTTGTTTAACCGAACAATTAAGTATAAACAAATGGTTCAAGAACATAAACGAACGAACGTAACTGAACATAAATGAACGAACACGACTGAGCTAGAATCAATTATATTGTTTTGTACTTATATATTAATCATCTTTAAATAAATCACAATATTCATTTTGTACTTCAATATTTCATTTGTATTTATAGTTGTTATAATATTAATATAAATAATATGCTTGGGCTAAACGAGCTCCAGTTTAGGCTTGAACTCAGATGATTCGAGCTTTAGCCCCGAAACATTTCAATTGATCTTCTATGCCTTTACAGGTTAAGCTTTCTCGTTACCCTCAGAATTTTAGGTCTTATTCTCTCCTAGAGCACATGCTAGAACCATGTAGACTGTGAGTTCATGATCTATCTACTCATATTACTTGGTCCAAATCTTTATAAAACATCATGCCATTTGAAGTTCTGTAAATAACTATACACAAAAAACTAACATGTAAAAAAATCTCAAAGAGTGATTTGTTACTTGCTCGGGTTTAGATTTATAAGAATTTTAGATGTCTGGTTCATTGAACTTTGTTTGGTGACATGCAGGATGATATAATCCCAAGGCTAAGTGTAGCTACTCTGATGAGATTGAGGCATGAAATCATTCAGACTGATTGGTAAGTAACATCCACCAAATTTTTACCTCACATGTAACAAGTAACCAACCGCTTATCACTAATGGTAATGCAAGGCAAAGCATATAATTATTATTTTGATATTTGGTTTTATCAGGAAAACTGTATTTGAGAAGCAGGACTGGAGAAGTGTCTTGGATTTAGTTGATAATGCAAAGCAAGTTCTATCTTCCGTACAAGACGTTGCTAAGAAGCTAGTTGATTATACCAAGTTTGGAAAAGAGGCAAAATTTATTGGTAAACTCTACTTGCATTGTTTTCTCAATATTTTTTTGGAGCTTTAAATACAATAACCAAAAGCTTCAACCTTTAGATGCTCATGTTTGTGTGTTAATATGGTGAAACAAATAAAAATCAAACAAAAACAAATGTGCCCAATAAAATATATCTAAGGGTGTAGCCGAGCCGAGCTCAGGACATTGAGCTTACAAGAGCTTGAGCTTGGCTAGTTTATTATTTATTCATTAATTTGTATACGTTATTTTTATATATATTTTAATTATTTTTTATATATATTTTAAATTATAATTTTTGTAGCATAATATAAATTATTTAGTTATTTTTATCATAATTTTTTAAGAACAATAATTATCATATAAATATATATTTAATATATTAAATAAAGATTATTTAAATATTAAGCTGGTTTAGGCTCACGAGCCTTTTTTTCCTTGACATTTACAACATACTAATTCGGATGACATAATATGGTAAAACAAATATATTCGCTAATGTACATGAGAGGCCTTTTATTGTTACTATCATTCGATCTTCTAACTTAGTTAGGGTTATGTTTTATTTTAATTGGTCAAATGGGGAAAATTAACCTATAACCGAAGAAAAAAGGAAACGTGTTAAATGGGTTGAATCATTTTATTCAAAAAAATCTTATAATTGTGGAAATAAAACAATTTTTTATTCACATTTCACAGACCAATTTATAGAAAAAGTATTTCTTTCTATATTAAAAGATGTTATGAATAATGGATCAACCCAACCCGTTTTGGCCCATATCCACTTGCCACCTAGACTCTCCTATGAAAAATGTGATTTTGTATTTTTCTGATCTCCTGGAGTGTTTTGTTGACTACTGTCGGATTTGACCAAAATTTTGACTTTTTGATCAGCATTTGCAACCTAAACTCTACTATGAAAAATGTGATTTTGCATTTTTCTAACCTTCTGGAGTGTTTTGTTGACTGAATAGTTGACTTTCGTCAGATTTGACCAAAAGTTTGACTCTTTGATCAACATTTGCAACCTAAACTCTCCTATGAAAAATATGATTTTGTATTATCTGATCCAGGATAGCTTTGTTGATTGAGTTGTTGTTAACTAACATCATGTTTGACCCAAACTTTTACTTTTTTCCAACCTTAACAGATGTTCCCGGTAGAAAAGATTCAGTTGTTGTACAAGATACCACCACTTCAACCTCCAAACCAGAAGTAGCCAAATCCAACAACATTAAAAACGAAAAACCCGATTCAACATTTCCCCAAGAGGAGCTATTTATTCCAGGTAGCGTTTATTTTCTAAAACGGAAGGAAGAACAACACAATGGCAATAAAGTAAATGAGTTCACTCTTTGGAGGAGACACACAGGTGAACATTTTCAAAGAATATTACTGTCAAACAACTTGATTGCAGATCACAAATGTGATAGTCATTATTATGCTTTAAGGGATGTTCTTAAAGGTATACCCGCGCCTAAAAAATAATATGTTTGTTTTCATTCGTTCTCCATTTATCATTTTACGGGCTCTGATAAGTGGGGCCCGGCATATGCGAATATTATATGTACGAAACATTGCTTCATATAACAGTAAGGTATCAGGTTAACTAAACATGCTTGTATGTATGTAGTCTCGTACCAAAAATTGAGATATTTAGAAACTTAAGGGGTGTAATATGTAACTATAAAATCAGGTATAAGTATTGGTCCCTTACTCCTTGTTAACCTAGTTGTTAGTTTGTTACAATTTGGATTACTTCTTAAATAGGTGTTAATCTAGTAGTTAGTTTGTTAACGACTTGGTTAGTCTAGTTATAATCATTGGAGTCGGTGACAAGGTTATCCGGTTATAAGGGCACAACTCCTCGAAACTACTATTAATTTATATTACAATCGCTTTGGGCATATTTCGTCGTTCTCTTATCACACTTGAAAGATAACAGTTTACAAAATTTTGAATGCATTGTTATGACGTGAATTTTATCCATATTATTGTTTTTTAAAACTCGTATATAAACAACGTAATGCTTTTTTAAAATTCCAAAAATATTGTTGCGATGCGCTTAATTTTACCTATGTTTTGATACAGTTTTTGCACTTCAAGTTTCTATCAATGATACAAACACTATATAGGGATAGTTGGGTCACATGCTACACTTTTGCGCAGGAGCTAAACATTGTTTTTTTTTTTTTGCATGTGTTGATGATATTGTTCTCGTGAATCAACAGTCCAAAAGTGTCATTGTCATCCGATTAGAGAGTATCCATTATAGTTAAACCATGTACGTTAGTCCCTATCTTATGGTTTGGACTTTGAACAAATGCTCCCCATTCAAACTACACTTCCTATTAGAAGAAATATGCATTTAAAAGAATCTTTGTACCTTTTTTTTAACTTATTACTGGTGCTTAATTGTTGTCAAGCCTACTTAACCTAAAATGAGATTTTGTGGTTAGTTTCTTTACCTCAATTCGTCAAAATGCGCTTTGGACCCTATAGGAAGTGCGTATCCACGTATGCAATACTTAACGACTTGCGTATGTATTTTAGGAGGTATAGATTTAAAAGATAACTAGTTTCTCTTACTAGTGTGTTTATGAAAACCCATTTTTTATTTATAAGACGATGGCAATTGGTCACATAGTCGAATACGTAGCTATTAGTGATAACTAGTAATGGTTAACTTGATCTGACAAGGCGTCAGGTTGAGTTGGATTACAATTCTGACTCATTCATTTCTCTTACATCCTATGTTTTTCTCTTTTCCGACTCACGTTCATTTGTATGTTTCCCTCCGATATGAAAGCAACACCTTTCTAGATTACGCAAAATGGGGTTCACTTGCAATAAAACTTGACAAGGTTTTATACTTTAGTTTAACAAACTTGACAAGGTTTTATACTTTAATTTAAAAAAGGGACTTAAAAAGAGAACACATTACACAAATTTGATTATAATATAAGGTTTGTAGGACAAAAGTTATGATGATACACATACTAGCGACCCCACGTACAAGGTGGATGGTATGGTGACTTTGACCATTCATTTATATGAAAAATTATATGGAAAATTTATAAATGGTCATTTGGTTAAGTTAAACTGCGAAAGTGCCACTAACTTCACGAATCATGTTTATATATGTGACAACCACGAGCTAAGCTTGTGTCAGCCCAAGACAAATCTCATGTCAACATGTAGGCACTACAAGTGCCAAGCTCGCGCCTAAAGGATAGATGTTTGGGTGGGTTGTGTTGGCTCGGTTTTGAGCAAGCCAAATTAAAATGTCGGTTTTTTGTGTTTTTAAATGATGTTCGGTTCATTTTGTTTTTTTTTCGGTTTAGTTTCGGTTCGATTTTCAACTTTTTCGGTTTTGTTGTTTGCTTGAAATTTTTGGGACCAAAAAATTGTCCTAAAACAATTAATTTGGGCTTGATTTTCTTATTAATGATACCTAGATTATTCTTCTTATTAATTAATGTATTTATTATACATGTTAACTAAAGTATCTAGCTTACACTATTTCTTAAGCTTTTATAAATTATAAAATAAAAAAAAATGATAATCCACAAAATTAGGCTCGGCTTTTTGCCGCATATAAAACATTTACAACCGAATTTGTAAATAAGGTTAGCAAACACTTCTACCAACCCCATTTTATCGTCATCAATATAAACATTTTATTAAATTATTAAGATTGTACATACACTAGTACTAGATGCAAAACGCCACTCGTGTGGGTTGTAAAGGGGCAATGATGATGTTCCTGTTCCACTCGTGCGGCATGTCACCGTCAAACTAGCTAACTTCGGGTCCCACTCATTTGGCATGGCCAGACAGCATAATTTAGAGCATGAACACTTAACAATTGAAAGTATTTAATAAATCTCCTGACTCTAGTTTTATATTATTACATCGTTTTTTAGCATGTCTTGTTGAACACAGGGGGTGTTCGTTTGGGATTGCTTATTTTAAGCAACTTATGACTTATTAACTTTCGAAAAGGTTAAAAGGTGTTTGATATTATGTTTTATTGTGAGGGGATAAGTTAATAAATTATAAAGTTATAACTTATTAACCTATAAAAAAAGTTACAAGAAGGTAAAATAAGAAATCCTAACACCCCCATAATTTTCAAAAGTTAAACCAACAACCCTCATCCATCGAGAGAGAGAGAGAGAGAGAGAGAGAGAGAGAAAAGAAAAAATAAAAAAACCCTTAACCAACTTTTAAACAACACCAATAAACTCATTTTGCAAACATTTTCTAAGTTAAATGTCACAATAAACGGCTCCCATCTTATAGATGATTTTGTTTTTGTTACTAGAACATCTAGAAATAAGCATTTACATGTAAAACTAATTATTTCTAGTTCCCCAATGAACCTCACTTAATACATACATATATAGATAAATGATGGAATACAATATAATGGCTTATAACGCAACAACGCACGTACGAGAGATTCGCAACCCTTGACTTCACTTAAAAAAATGTGGTGGTATAAATGTATACACATGTAAAAATATATAGGTTGCATTATTATTTTATAAGTTACAGAATTTTCTTCATGCATAATTATATTTCTTCACATGTAATTATGTTTCTTCGTTCGTGATTAGGTTAATTTCTTTATATGTAATAAGTTTTTTTCATGCATGATTATTGTTACTTCATGCGTGGTTATATACGTGGTTATATACTTTTATGTGTAAATTAGGTCCATATTTACAATAATGTCATCACATGAATTGATCAACCTCACTCTAAAACACACGTAAAAATGATCTAGCAAATTTACATTTTATAAACATGCAATCATCCATCACCCAATAATTAGAAGAGAGGGTGTGTTTTATTCATGTTAGCTCTTTTGTCCTTTAAGGGTCAAAAATGGAATCTCATGAACAAGAAATACAAATAAAAGCTAATTATTTAAGAGTTTGGTACTTTGGTTGTGGGATTAAATATTAAAAACATTCATCTCATTATTAATTCGAAAAAAACATTAAAATAATAAAACTGTAGGCCATCAAGGGAACAATTTTTGCAGTTTAGCTATTCACCACTTCCTCTTTTGTATTTATAAACATGGTGATCATAATGTTTTCATCAACATATTAACCACCCTTTTAAACTTTATTGCCCATAACTTCAGCTTTTCATAAAGATTGTATTATGATGACAGGATCAGGCTCTCCATGTGGTGCCTGCAAGTTCTTGAGAAGAAAATGTATCAAGGGTTGTGTGTTTGCCCCTTATTTCTGCCATGAACAAGGTGCTACACACTTTGCTGCCATTCATAAGGTTTTTGGTGCAAGTAATGCATCCAAGCTTCTTGCTCATCTGCCTGTTTGTGATCGATCCGAAGCTGCGGTTACTATAGTGTATGAAGCTCAAGCTAGGCTTCAAGATCCCATTTATGGTTGTGTTTCACATATATTCTCACTGCAACAACAGGTTTGTAATTCTTAGTTATGTATATGTCTTAGTAGTAGAGTTAGGTTCTATTTTGTTATGTATGTTAGACTAATCTTGCGTAAGTATAGGGACCTAGTTGTTGTACTTATAAACCGGGTTTTTTGAGTTAGTTTTTCTCCTATTATTGTTTAACAAGGAATTATATATATGGTTATCAATAGGAGTTATAATCAAGTAATAACAACAATTAATAATACAATCGAGGTTTAGACTTAAAATTTTATTACCTTTTAATGTATATAGTCTAAAATATCACCATAGTGTTTTGGAAGAAATGGTTGTGGATAAGAGTTAAACTTCTTAGTTAAGCGTGCATCGGGTGAGAGCAATAATGGGCGACCTCGGAAAAGTGTTCACTCAGGCAAACAACATCGAATAAAATTAGTGAGCTATTTGCGGCTAAAACAGATAATACTGATTGACACGAGGGTATAAATGTTACATAAAAATTCTTTGATCTAGTTTACACCAAAAATTTCAATCATGGCTTCATGTTATCGAATCGATGAAAACCCTAAGACAGTTCATGATTGTTCCAACATAAAGCCCTCTTTTTTATCTTGATTATTTAACTGAAACTTAATCTTGATCTCTGTATTATTCGGATTCCCGACTGAAAGCCCTAATCTTGATCTTCACTACATAACTAAATATCATGCTTATTGTTGACATCTTAGCTTTGTGATCTACAGGTTGTTAGTTTACAATCACAAATAGCTTCTTTAAAGGAACAAATAGGTCACAGGCAAGTGAATGTGAATCCCATCAATATGAGACACCCTTCTTACCAACAAACGCTAGACGTCAAGAATCAGTTTCAAGAATCAGAAAATTATTCATGGACGAACATGCCTCACTTTGATCCAAACTCGATGAATGAAGTCATGAACTTAAAATCTATGGCCGAAAACTACCTGAATCCGGTTTTGAAAGAAGAAGATAGATTGTTTTCGAGCTTTGAAGAAGGTTCAAGTTACTCCATTGATTCGTGGGACATCCAAATAAGCAGCAACCAGCAGCAATGGGGATTTGGAGACCATGATGAAGACCTTCAATCAGTTGCTTTCGGTTATGGTCGTAATTAGTTTCAAGATGGCTCAATTTAAGTTTTTTTTAAAAAAAGGCAAACGCTTAATTACACCTTTCAAAATTGAATGTTCATAGATATTAAAACAAAAAAAAATTAGAACATGTTAATGTGGGTTGGGAAGCCTTTTCTTGCACCAATTCCTTTTGTCCTAATGTGGGACAAGGGTGCTTGTTTTAATTTATTTATTTTTTTTAAGACGTTTTCCTTAGCATGATCGTTTCCCCTTATAATGTAAGGGACATTTTTTCAATTTATAGAAGTTTTTTACTGAAAATTTAAATTTTGATAATCCAAGTTATTAATCATTGCTAATATTAATCTGAACTAACAATTTGACTAATGACATTCCCTACTTTCTGTTTTGCTAACAATAATAATCTCAGTTTAACAAATCGATAACTCCATTTAATGACGTGGCGTGAGATGTGGTAGTTACGTGGCAATGACTCATGTGAGATAGCAGATGAGTCAAACTAATGAGCCAAGCCCTCAACTTGTTTTTCATTTGATTGAAACCTTTTTAATAAAACATAGTCGCTCTTTCTCTTTCTCGATTAACACTAATATCAGTATTTTACCCCAAATTCTACATAAAGTCAACCCTAATTTCTCAAATAAAGTACTTATACATTAACCCAAATTTCCACTAAGTAACAAAATCATTGTGATATATTTACGAATGGTGTGGTGGTGAAACCCTAAAACCGTCATAACCTCTTGGACGACGATCCAAGGGGTTGATAAATTTGTGATATATTTACGAATGATGATTAAGAAACATGTTTAAGTAACTTATTAGGTCTACTTGGTATGGGTAATAGAATGAAAGTGAGGATTGAATTGTCACACCCTGACCAATGAAGACGGAAACGTCGAGGCGCAACATGATTGCTCATTGCACAATGACACTATAAAGTTAGAATATTTAAACAACTCATTTAAATCCATATCATCATAAATAACACAACAATTGTTCATACAAAATGCCAAATAGATAGATAAACAAATAACTTGTTCTTTTATTTTCTAATATCCTAAAGCCAAGATAATAAGTTTCTTCAAGTAATCCAATCAAGCTAACATCAAACCTGTAACATTGCATAAAATAGAGTTTGTCAACACGAAAGTTGGTGAGCAATTTTCATAGTTTTGGACAATAAGTATATAGTATGAAATCCACAACTAGTATATGAAAACAATAAATAATAGCAACAACTTAGATAAATGAAACCGTCAATAAGAATACATTGACGAACCGTCAATAAGAATACATTGACGACAATAATGAAATCGTCAATAAGAATACATTGACGACACATTTCTATATGGGGATACCATATATACTCGGAATTAACATATGATCATACTTTGATGAGGCTACCCGCCTTAGCATTCAAGAGGCTACCCGCCTTAGCATTCAAGAATTTGCACATAATCATGTAAAGCATATAACACCAAATCGAGCATTTATTTAAGTAAACATATACAATACGTGTTGTGGTTTAAGACTCAAGTATAAATCATTTGAATTTGAATAAGTATGCAATGTCACCCCCAAAACGAAAGATGGAAAACGGGGGATGAAAAAGTACTCACATTAACAAGTAACTTGAAAGATAGTGTCGTGAATAATCGGAGAGATCGGTTTAACGAGCAAGACCTATATTAAACGGGTCTTGTGTTAGTAGGTAGTCTTGGAAGGGTTTAAAATAAAATACATGACAAATAAAGTAAATAAATAAAGTTTAGGATTTAAAATGTAGATATTTGAGAAATTAAATAAACGAGTTTTGTAAAATAAGTTTACTCGAAACCGGGTCTCGGTATTCTATTCATTAGTTTTTTTTCTTTTTTTTACTCAACCTATGTTAAGTAATAATGTGGGTTAAAATGCGATATTGCAAAACCCTTGGTTATAAGAATACCCAAAACGAGGTTTAAACGAGTGTTCGGGTTTGTCGGTTCGAGACTTGATAATTGACCAAGCTCACAGTTAACTTCCCAAAATAATAAATGTTATGAGATAACTCAATAAAATCAAAATAGACTTAGCCAAGTATGTAGTTCTATTGTGAAGAACCTTAACGTTCGTTAAGCGAGTATACGACCTTATCGGTTCGAACTTGTTATAAGATCAAGTTGGTTACCGACATGCCAAGTATGTTTAGAAACTAACTAAAATTGATTTAAAATATAATCTTGAAGAAAAATATGAGTTTTGGTGGCTAAAAACACACTTGTGTGTATTAAGCGAGTGAACTCGGTTTAGTTCGGTTTTTGGTTCGGTCCTTGACTCGGAATAAGACCGAGGATGGTTACCACATACCCAATTACCATGGAACTTGTAAAATAACTTATAAATAATAATACTCAAGTTTTACATTCAAAAAGTTAACAATAAAGCTTTTAAACAAAAGTTCGGTTTTTGGTTCGGTCCTTGACTCGGAATAAGACCGAGGATGGTTACCACATACCCAATTACCATGGAACTTGTAAAATAACTTATAAATAATAATACTCAAGTTTTACATTCAAAAAGTTAACAATAATGCTTTTAAACAAAAGTTCGGTTTTTGGTTCGGTTCTCAACTCGGGATGAAACCGAGGCTAGTCACCACATACCTAATACCATGGAACTTGACAAATATGAACAATAAACTAAAATATGTAGAAGTTAATCAAGTATAACAAGTTATATGATTAGATTTGTTAAATATATAAACAAGGACTACAAAGTCCTCCATGTAACATTGCCTTACTAGCCCGACATTTCAACCGGCCGAGACCGGAGAAATGAAAGACCGAAGGTAAACAAGGAGTGTATATTATATATATATATGTTGTAACATCAAGCTTTAAGGGTTGAGAAGTTAGTTAAAATGAAAGATTAGCTTATGAAGAACAACCTTAGAATCAAGAATTTGAGAGAGAAATGAAGAAATTAGCAAGCACAAATGAAGAAGATGGGTGTGTATATATAGAGTAAGTTGAATGGGTCTTTCATAAAGGGTGTTTCATGAAAATGGGTTGGTTATAGACCCAAGAAGCACAAACAACAAATGGGTCCTTCAAGTCTCTATTTTGGTAGTTTTAGTCCCTGGAGTTCGTTTTGAGCGTTTTCGGGGAATTTTAAGAACCGAAAAGGGTGTTTTTTTTATCCAACAACTATAAAACAAATATTTAACATACAATTCATCATTTTGATAATATCGAAAGGTTCGGGAAACAAAACGGGTCGGGTTTACATTAAGAATACAAGTATAAAATAACCCAAAATTGACAAATGTCACATGAATGAACGAGGTAATGGAATGGATCATTGCTATTCCATTATCTTGTTTGGTTCACATGGTAACGAATCAATACTTTGTGTTGCTTCGAAGACAAGAAACGACAAATGAATAAAATAAAATTGGTGATGAATGGAGGTGATGGTGGTGGGTGGCGAGCGGTGATTGGCGGAGGTTGGTGGTGGCAGTTGGTGATTATGGTTGGTGATGACACGTGGTGTAACGATGGCAGGCGGTGGTGGCGGTAGTTAGTGATAGTGGTGATAACACTCCCAACTTTCGATTTGTATCCTTCCAACCAAGCCCGGTTATATAGGGAGAAGATCAAGAGAAAACTCATCTTTAGGGATATTCCTAAAGAATTATTTTTAATTAAATATAAAAAAATATTTTCAAATTTCCGTTTTTGCTATTATTCTTATATTTTGGTCCCCTTCACTCGAAAAAATAAAAAAAACCCGTTGTAATGCACATACGTATTACTGTGCGAAACCGTTGTATTACACATGTGTATTACTATATATTTTTTAAGTTCAATAGTGTTTAGTTGTATATATTCAATATTTGTGTATTGTATATGTGTAGTAATGTTGAATTATATGAAAAAAAAATAATAATAAAATAAAAATCGATGCAGTGCACACGTGCGTTAATGTTGTATTACACATACGTACTAATGTGTAATCGATGTGCGTATTAGTCTTATATTGCATATATACAATATTGTGTATCAAATATGTGTAACAGTGTAGTATACTATGCAATACAAACACTTTTGCATACATGCAATGCATACCATTATACATGTGCACTACACCGACGAGGTTACCGACAAGGTTTTTTTTTTTTTTTTGGAACCAATAACAAAATAGTTTTTAGGTGTTTTTAAGTTTTTCTCTTTAAGAGAAGTTTTCACTGGATCTCACCCCTATATATAAATATATATTATATATATATATGGGAATGTTCATGTGCATTTTAGTCTTAGCATGAGAACGTAGGAAATGATACGAATTTATAAAAAAAATGAGAACGTAAGACACAATATCAACTACAATACCAATCTACATAAACAATTATTTGTAATAACAAAGGAAAAAACCTAAAAATTACAACAAAAGAATCAAAATCAAGAACAAAATAATAATAGCAAATGCCAACATATACTTATATCAGCAAAAGAAAACATCTAATAATAACAACAAAATATAAATAAGCAAATACTTATAACGTCTTATAATCGAAAATTAGCAAATACGAACAAAAAATAACAGAAACATTTATAAAAATAAATCTAATAATAACAGCAAATTGGTTCACACTATTTTCATGTCAAGAATAAAATATATTTGATCATGTTTTTATATATATATATATATATTCCTGGCTCATACAAGTTGCTTATTGATTATGTAAGATGAGAGTGAACGAATTTTTTCTGGATTTTTTTTCCGGCATTGACGAGCACTATAGAGGGTGCGGTGGTGGTTTGGTTCCTGGCCTCCTGGGTAAACAAAGAAGATGACTTAAAAGAGTTATAAGTACAACTTCTATTTTATTATCGTATTTAATTTTTTATTTGACAAGTGGGAAGTACGAGGCATTGTCATGCTATAGTAATTACCATGAGACAAACATTGTTAGACCATTGGTAATCACCAATGCAATGCATTTAGCATGCATTTGGTGAGGTGGCTCATGACATGGAGGAGAGAGACAAAAGAGAGAAGAGTTTTTGCACTTTATCAAGGAGTTTTTTACCAAAATGGATGATGGGAAAAAAATATTTACCGTGATTTTAAAAGTATTTATCAAAATTGTTTTTTTTTTCTTTTTTCATTTGTTTTAATAATCCCCCACCATCTCCTACCATAACCTTTGCCACCGGCCAACATGTCCGGCTACAGCCCCTCACTGACCACCATTTCCTATGGCAATAATAAAATCGAAGATGAAGACAAATCCACTGTCCCTCTCTGTTCGGGGAGGCGGGTTTCACAGCCACCAAACCGCCCCTGTTCGCTGGAAAACGTAAAACCCCATCGCCGGAAAGAACGAGATCTAATCCTGTATTTTCAGAACGACCTGTACCACTATCGTCTCTAGCCTTTTCTCTCTTAAACATTGCGATGGGTTTACGGCTATGGGTTTTACGACATCTCTCAGAACGACCTGCACCATATCTCTCTGTATTTCAGAACGACCTGCACCATATCTCTTTATAAATACAGGATTAGATCTCGTTTTTTCTGGCGATGGGGTTTTACGTTTTCCGACGAACAGGGGCGGTTTGGTGGTTGTGAAACCCGCTTCCCTGAACAGAGAGGGACAGTGGATTTGTCTTCATCTTCGATTTTGTTATTGCCATCGGAAATGGTGGTCGGTGAGGGGCTGTAGCCGGACATGTTGGCCGGCGGCAAGGGTTATGGTAGGAGATGGTGGGGGATTATTAAAACAAATGAAAAAAAAAAACTTTTAAAATCACCTATATTGATAAATACTTTTTCCTCATCATCCATTTTGGTATCACCAAGTGCAGAGAAAATTTGTGAGTGTAGTGATATTAATGAAGATAAAGAAATAAAAAAAAAAGATAGTGGATACAATGATGTGGCAAAAATTTTCGTAAGAGTTTTTGTTTAGTATTGAGTTTGGTCTTATTTATTTATTTATTTTTTTGTTTAATAAAATCTGGTAAGAGTTTTCTTTCTTTTTTTTTTCTACTTTTCATTTAACTTTATTTGCCATTCAAATTTTTATTTATTTAAAATGTTTTATCTATATTTATTTATCCTTCATTTAGTTTTTGTTATATGTTTATCTAATTTTATATAAAAAAAACTAGAATATTATTTGCCATATCTTTTAAATACCGATTGAAGTAAAATTATACGAAGACTAGAAACGTAGCACACATACACTTGTGAGTTCAAAAATAAAGTTTTATTATTGGTTTTAGTATTGCAACCAAGAAAGCGAATGATGAAGAAATGATAAGAGATTATCCTATTTGCTTGTTACTCGCGCCAAAGTATGCGATATTATAATCCCCGAACATCAAACACATACCTTCCATTATTGAAGAAGTGAATATTAATTATCGTATTTATTGAAATGTAATTTAAATGTTTAGTAAATTTTTGCATTAGCATGTTAGTATTTGATGTTTAATGACTTTAGATAGATAAAAACTATAAACAAAAGAAAAATTAAGTATTTTAATTACTAAAAAAAGTTTGTTTTGTTTATCATCATCATATTTTTTTTCTAAATTATATAAGATTTTGAGTTTTTTATTTTAGGGCCTTTTGTTTTTTATGCCCCAGGCCTTGATTTATTTTGTATTCTCGGGGACGGCCCTGCTTCCAACTTTCACCTTATTTTTGGTAATCTTGAACTGAACTTAATGAATCCTAACTCCATTAGTTTTCTTACTACCGATGAATTTTTTATTAATAAAAAGTGGATAGTCGGTCTCACACCATCTTCTTTCTTCAACATATAATATCTTCGCCCACCTTCAACAATTCAAAACCCTAGATCTCAAAAATCCACCACCATTCCATCGTCCACCGTTCACTGCCACCGCTCACCGCCCAAAGCGACCACAATCTCCACCCACCACCACAATCAGCGTCAGAACCCTTTGCTCGCCGAAAAACGAGTTACACGTTTCCGGCAAACACCATATCCATCATTTCACCACCCACGCCACAACCACAACCTCAACCCTCCGCCACCACTTCCCGGAATCGTGTGCTTGCCGAAAAAACGAGTTGGTTTCCGGCAAGCACCATCTTCATCGTCTCTCCACCGGTGCACAATCTCCATGATTTCCATCGCCTTTCTACACCTTTGCACCATCTCCGTTGTCATAAAAGCGAGGTCGCTGGAAAAACCGAATTCCCCGGAAAAACGAAGTTGTCGAAAAAATGAGATTGCCGGAAATGGAGGTTGTTGAGGTTTTATGTTGAAGATGTGTGAGATCCACAACTTACTTTTTATTAATAAAAAATTCACAACATAAAAAAAAATTAACGGAGTTAAGGTTTTAAAAAAATGAATGAATCACAATATTTTTGTAATAATTAAGAAACGAACAGAAAACCACAATACATATAGCAAAATTACCTATTCAACTTTTGATCTACAAGTATTTTACATTTTTACCATTTCTCTAAGAACCGGGGGAGAACTATAAATATTTATTCTTGTTAAAAAATTTTGAACTGTCAGCAAATCCTATAAATTAATTACTGGTTAAATTCACCACATCATAATACTCTCGCCGAATGCATGACGGTGCAGTGATGTAAAACTCATTCAGTTCGAGAATCCAACTCGTGGACATCACCTGCTCGACTAGTCTCCCATCATCACCCGGTGCTGCCAAAACTAAATGATGATGACATAAATCAAGCATGAATCACACGGGACACCAAATCTCTCCATTATCATTCCAGCACAACACAAAATGTACAATTATTATATGTTTTAACTAGTTTTTATCCCCCGTATTACGGGGGTTGTTTTACGTTATTTATTTTTAATATTTATATATTTTTTTGGATTTTAATTTTATTTATTGTAAGAAAATTAATAATATACTTAGGGTTTGATGATGAAATGGTTTCACAAATAAATGAGATATTATAATCCGGCTTAAAAGTTATCAGGGTTTGGTAAGACCCATGACCCGTTTATTTTTTTACTATAAAATTGTTTCTTAATTATAAATAATATTTAAAAAAAATCATATATTAATTTTTAATATATCCCTATTTTATAAGATTTTCATATCAAATATTTGGTGAGATTAATTTTTAATTTAATAAGATGTTATAACCCATTTAAGGGCTATTTGGGTTTGGTAAAACTCATACCTATTAATTCGGGTCAAATATATGAGAAGACTTTATTTACAAATAAAGCAATCTGATACTTGAAAGAATGTATGGAGTAACCATAGATCTTTATATATATTTAAGAGGGTTATGTTATAATAGGAAGTATAGTTTTTGTATGAAGGATAAGAAGTAATCTTGTCCATTGATTTTTAACATGGAGGGTTGAGATTAGTTTATGTGGAAATCAAGTGTGAACACAAGGTAAAGGGTATAAGATGAATAACACATTTATTGACTTTCTCTCTCCACATGCAAGGCACATGCCAAATTTCCCCATCATTTTAATTGGGTTTTTGAAATGAATGTAAGTAGGTTTTGAGACTAAAGTAAGTGGGTTTTGATATAAAAGTGTTAGACAAAAATACCCTCCTTTCTAGCCTTCTTAGAAAAATCAAACTTCTTATTTGAACCTAATCCATATTTAAGATTAGGGAAAATTCCCAAAATAGCCTTTTTTAGAGAGAAGATTCCCAAAATAGCCCTTTTTTCCTCAAAATAATTTAAGATTTGGACTGGCAAGACGCATTGGGAAAAGATAAAAATAATGAGGGAGCAGTCCAAGTTTTGAAGGAAAGTAAGGTAGGAGACGGGATTTGGAAAAATAATGAAGGTAAAGCCCAAATTATTTTGTAATCTTGGAGCAAAAGTCCAAATTTTTCCAAAACTTTTTCTTTCATAACACCGTCTTGAGAGACTGTTTTTTTATGTTTCATACATTTCCCGTCCATATTTTCAAATTTTTGAAAAAATATGTTTTTTACAATTATACCCCTAAACCACCACCACCACCACCTTGATCCACCACCATCACCGACGCCGTCGCCCCCCCCCCCCCCCATCACCACCACGTCACTATCACCATAACCGCCTCCACCATCAATTTCCATCACTGGAGAAAACCACCACCACCATACCCGTGAACGCTTGTGGTTCACCCATGGGCCACGGCGGCGGACGGAGCCGACAGACCCACGTCGGCCGTGACGGAAGTCGACGGACCCAGAAACACGGAAGGCGGAATCGCAACGGAATTGGAATTGGAAGATGACGTCATCGGGTGGTGGTGTTTGTAGCATTTGGAGCAGAGGTTGAGGGTGGTGGGGCTGCCGAAGAAGCCGCAGTTGTTGGCGCAGAGGACGTGGTTGGAGGGTTGCTACCATTTTTGTTGCTCCTCAGCCATGGTTTCGTTTTCTTTTTGTTGCTCCTCGCCACTAATATATGCTATTGGGTTGACCATAATCAGAGCACCATGGGTGAACCACAAGCCTTCACGGGCATGGTGGTGGTGGTTTTCTCCGGCGACGGAAATTGACGGTGGAGGCGGTTATGGTGATAGTGACGGTGGTGGTGATGGGGTGGGGCCGACGGCGTCGGTGATGGTGGTGGTGGTGATTCAAGGGTATAATTGTAAAAAATATATTTTTTCAAGAATTTGAAAATATGGACGGGAAAGGTACGAAACATAAAAAAACAGTTTCTCAAGACGGTTTTTTGAAAGAAAAAGTTTTGGAAAAATTGGGACTTTTGTTCCAAGATTACAAAATAATTTGAACTTTACCTTCATTATTTTTCCAAATCCCGTCTCCTACTTTACTTTCCTTCAAAATTTGGACTGCTCCCTCATTATTTTTACATTTTCCCGATGCGTCTTACCAGTCCAAATCTTAAATTATTTTGAGCAAAAAAAAGGACTATTTTGAGAATATTCTCTTTAAAAAGGGCTATTTTGGGAATCTTTCCTTGAGATTAAAGATGTTATGTATTAAAAAATTTAAATATACTGCTTTCATCGAAAAACTTCGAGGCAACCCAAAATTCAAGGGTGTCCCGTCCAAAAAGTCAATTGGCTTTCGCTTATCCACATTTTTTTTATGAGGGCTATTTGTTCTCATTATTATTTTAATCCATTATTCAAATATTCATGCTAATGGTATTCTCGATCTATCTTAAGAGAGGGGTATGAACTCTTTGATTTGTGAAGGTTTGATGGTATTAAAAACAGGAATCGTGTAGGTGTCGTTTAATAAAAAAATTTTAATGTATCAATTAAGGATTTTGAGGTCAGCTTCAGATTTCATTTGTTGGGATGAATGTTTAGCTTATATACCTTTATTTATTTCTTGATGTATTACTAAGTTTTAAGCTCCATATGAATTCTAGTGATATTGGAGCGTCCGTGGACTTGTCCGTAGTGTTTCGGTTTACTTGGCTTTATTATCTGAGTATTGATCGTCACGGGTGGATTAGGCTTGAATGTTGGCTGTTGAGAAGATGGGAAACACGCGGTCTGGGTAAAGAAGGGTCATTTGGTCCCCGAATGTGGATCAAGAGGTGGGTCGGTGGGAACAGGACAAGAGAAGAAACACAGGCCAATGGGGGAAAGAGACTTGTCTCTTTTTCAACAGTTTTTTTCCCTCAAATTTTAGTCGTTTTTGCTCATTTGTGTAGTAGCTGGAGGTCAAGAATGGATAGTCGGTCCAAATAGCGATAAGGTATATGATACCCCTATATGAGATGGGTACTCAATACGTTCTCAAATGCCCCCCCCCACCCCCACCCCACACACACACACATTTCCTTCGCAAACTTCTTTCAAAATTATATATTTACTCTTAAGTAGGGGTGTTAATCGGGTTAACCCGATTAACATTTCGGGTTAATCGGGTTTTTCTTAAAGAAAACTAACCCGCAACCCGACCCTATTAAGGTTCGGGTTTATCGGGTTCGGGTTTATCAGGTTTCGGGTTAGTCGGGTCGGATTGATCGGGTTAGTCGGGTTACTCTATATTTTGAGTTTAATTTAAATAGACATACATAATTACCTAACTAAGATATTACATCTACCGTGAAACTATCTTGTAATCAAGTTAAGAGCCCTACATGCATAAAATTTATTACTCAAGTGGCTCGCTTTCTTTCAAAGGTTTTACTGGCTTTTTGCCATCATAGAATCTAGAGTTATGCTTATATATGAACTCATAAGAAGTATTTGGATGAGTTTAAAATATAACTGTTTGTCAAACAATCACGAAGGTGTAACAAAGATAGTAATTCTAATCATTAGCATTTTAACAAAAGTAGAATTAGTTGGTTATATTGTTGACTGTTATGCAAATAACTAATAGTTGAGAGTTGAAAAGTTGTAGGTTTTAACTTTATAGATTTAACCAGTACATGTATAGGTAATCGGGTTATTCGGGTCATCCCGAAACCCGACTATTTTTCTAAACAGACTCAAAACCCGACCCTAATAACTATCCGGGTTAATCCGAATAACCCGATTAATAATTTTTGACCCTATTTAACCCGACCCTAATTAGCTTAGTCGGGTTTGAGTCTGGTCGGGTTAATCGGGTTTAGGCTTTTTGGACACCCCTACTCTTAAGTTAGAGTCCGGTCACTGAGAAAGCCTCTTACCTTTAAGGAGGCTAAGTGTTGCAATTTGTGCAACTCCATCCGGACAGCTACCGGCTACCCATCCAAAAGTGTTTACATGCGTTTAAACACATGTAGTTGGACTAAGATTATAGTCCAACTACATGTCTACATGCGTTTTGTAAAAAGTATTTGAAACAAATATTTTACTCAAAATTAATGTTCTAAAACAACTTAAAACTATTTTCTAATCAGTATCAAACTCATGATAGGAAAATAGTCCAATACCAATATTCAAGAGCCCATATATATAATTAACTAGCATGAAGTTTTGAAATCTAGGTTTTTCACCAAGAGTAATTTCAAGAAACTGATCAATTAAGATGAAATCGATCTTTATAGCGCCTTTCAATTCTAACTCATCTCTAACTTAAAGTCTATTAACATATATGTTGGTTCCATAATTAACATCATATATATTTGATCACAATTAATATCAAACTAGCTACATGCAATCTACATGATCAGTTCCTCATCATTCTCACTGCAAGTTCTTGAAGCTCGCCCAAATCACTTTCAGAAAGTCTCTTCTCGAAGAACCCATCGCGAATCGGCATTCCTTCATTGCTATGATCAACTGAGTCCATCGAACTTTGCGGTGATGTGTTGAAGTTCATGAAATTTGCAGCATTCATGTAATTCTGATAAGCCATGTTAGCAGACCATTGAGTTTCAGTATTTCTTGAATCCCTGCATTCTTGTGCCAGTTGAGCTCTGGCTTGATTCACTTGAGCTTGTAAACATGCAACCTAAAGTTTCATTAATTAAGGATGCTTCACGAATGAAATAAATGAAGAATTAATTTGCATATTTTACCTATAGGACAAAGCTAGAAAATATATCCTAGTGGAGGATAGAGTTTCTTAAATGGATTACAGTTAGATATTCCTTGAAGATATAATTAAACTAACTACTTTATGATTAAAATTGGAAACTTTAAACATCTTTATCAATTGTAGATTTAAAATCCATGTAATTTACAACTCATGATGGAGAACAGTGTAGAACATATAATTAATGTATAGTGTTTTGAATATGATAAGAAACTGTCATAATTAATTTCTCGATTATCTTTTATACGCAATATAACTACGGCAGCTTTTAACGTATTATTGGTTTTAAAATCAACGGGCGTATACCTGTTGTTGTAAGGCAAAGATATGGCCAACACAACCAAAAACAGGATCTTTGATCCTAGCTTGAGCTTCATAGCCAATCGCAACCACCACCTCACTGCGGTCAGCAACCGCCACTTGGTGCAACAATTTTGAAGCATTGCTTGCACCAAACACCTTGTGAATGGCGGCGAATCTAGCGGGACCTTGTTCGGAGCAGAAATAGGGTGCAAAGACGCAATCAGGAGTGCATTTTCTTCTGAGAAACTTGCATGCACCACAAGGGGAGCCAGTTCCTACGGTGGCTGCCATGGGAGAAGATTGTGATGGGTGCACACGAGGGGACTTGAAAAAGATGACAAAAAATAATGGTTTTAAAGGCGTAAGGGGAGACAAAGAAAGTATGTGTGTAGGGTTGTAAAGAGACAAGAGAGTAATGGCATGACTATTTAATGTGTTATTCAATGTGTTATTTTGTGTTTGTAACTTCTAATGTTGGAAATTGAATTAATCAAAAATTAAAAACCTATTATTAGAAAAAATAATTATAATTGAACTAATCCCATGATATTCTCATAACTCATGATATTCGATTTCACATCTTAACCACCTTACCATCCCATCAAAGTAAGAACAACTTTATTATAATTGAACTAATAACAAAGATTGCTTTTTTATATACCTTTTTAAAGACCAAGTTTTGATAATATCTATATTCACAAGAAGTAGTGAATTTGAGAACAAATAATCAAATACGGACTTAAAATTAAGAAGTGAATTAAAAATATAGTACAATGTAAAATAATCATTTAAAATAAATTCAAAAGACACTATGTTTCATTAGTTTTCCTCTTGTTAACCCCTATGGTTGAATGACATAAAGGGTTTTTCAATAGGGTTTTTCATAATGATGAGTTTCTTTCTTGATGGTGTTCTTAGGTAAGTAAGACCTAAACGTTAAAACAAGTATGTACATGATTGGCATCTCATTTCACGAATACTTAATTACTCGGATATTAGGTAGTGATGTTTAAAAAAAGGTAAGTATTTTTAGCCATTTGACATGCCTCTATGTATTAAATATACTACGTCATACTTCAAGGTTTAATATCACGTAATAAAACTACATTTATTTGAAAAATATATTTTTTTACAAAAAATAAAAAAGAAAAAAATAATACTAGCTAAAAGAATTGTTTGTTTTTTCAATTAAAATACGTGAGGAGGGAGGGAGAGAGAGTTTTTAAAATATAGCCACTTGATAAAAATGTTTAAATCATTCAATTCGTTTGTGTCCGTATATATTCATTTTGTGTCCGTTACGACATTTATGTTCGTTAAAATGCACTAACGTAAACGAACGAACATTATCGAGCATATATGAACAAATATAAGCATACACATTATGGAACCTTCGCGAAAATAATTAAGCGGACATGACCTCTATGAGTATTTATTTATTTAGACGTTTATGATGTTTCGAGTCAATAAACATGGAGAAAAACGCGCATATTTATAAATGTAAAAAATAAGAATATTGAAATACAAAAACAATTCAAATAAAAAATCTTTTATCATATTAAAACACATAAAAAGTATTAAATATGTTGAAAAAGAAACTTACGTATGATTTGAAAAAGTAAAAACTTTTTAGCGATTGAGGAGACAATAAAACGTTTTTAACGGGTGCAGAGAAAAAAAGGTAAGTAAATAATTAAATATATATAATTAAAACTTTTTGCTAATTTTTTTTAAAACAACAATAGTTTAGGTTGTCGCATGTCGGCTTGCGGCCGACCCAGATTGAAAATCCAAGATAAGTAGATTGTTTTAAAGTAAAGTTAAGATATTAACAATTTAAAATATGACTTATATTAGTTTATCATAATTCATATCAACAACGTAACCAAGGGAACTCTTAAGTTTTACGTTTGTTGACAAGGGTAATCCATAATCCAACTCTAAACAAAAAGTTGTTTGCTCACGTGTTTATGCACACTTATACAAGTATAGTTCAATGAATGTTTTAGGTTTGATTGCATGTGTGGATCATAAAGTTGAAGATTAAAGACCGTTCGTGCGTAATTATTGAAGGTTTGGTGGGTCCGAATGTTTGGTCTCCAAAGGGTGTTCAAGCTTAAACAAATATTTTCCCGCCGAACGCCGCACCTGCGAACTACTCTCTTTGTCGTTTTTTCACTTGCAATATTTCAGACACGTGGACATAAGTCAATACACATGCGCCACAATCTTAAGTTTTTAACCAGTTTTCAATTATCATTTGAAATTAATCCAAAATCAAATTGGATACATTCATAGGTTAAATGATTTTTAAATTTTATATTTTTATTCCCGTGTGATAGTATTGATACACACTTTTATTTAAAATTTTGTATTCTTCTACATTCTACCTGCATACGAATATACGATAGCTGTTACAAACTCGTATTCCTATGAATTTAAAGGAAGTTGCGTTGTAGTATTACAAAATTCCACCTTGCGGTGTTCACAGTTCAATTTAAAGTCGTGAAATCATCCAACCGGTCTTCGTTTTGGTTTCACGATCGATTTTCAACTTATTTTCAATCGGTCAGTTATTTTTAAACCGTAATAAATGGTTTGGTTTACACTTCATACTGAAAGCAGACCAAACCATAAGATTTAAAGATATACTTTAAACTTTTAGATATTTTATATCTTACATACTAAAAGCAGACCAAGCCATAAGATTTAACGATATATTTTAAACTTTTAGATATTTTATATCATATATATATAATGTATTTACATAATTAATGTTAAGACTTGGTTTGTTTGGTAGAGTTATACTAATTGCACTTTGCATATTTTAATGCATGTTCCTAATCCTTCCCTCACAGTTCCTTCCATCAGGTTAAGGTTCACATGTTTTTCTCATCTTGTAGTGCATGTAGAAATAGTTGTTAAATAGAATTTAACCCTTCATTAAAGATTTAAAGTGCTAAACACATTCAAAGTGTTAATGATGGTTTTCTTAATTATAATTCATTTTCCTCTTAGGACTATTCTTTTAGTCCCCAGAGGTAAAGGTAATATACTAATATTGTACCATTTGTATATTACGTGAAATTTCGAACTCATTTGAGTTGCTTTTGACCTAAACCATGAAATCAATCCAGAACCAAACTAATCGGGACATAAGGTAACACATGTATATTAAGCTCTTGCCTCTCGTACCGTGCCTCAACTTTTGAAACTTAACACCCCAGAACGCTTTAACGTTTTTTAAACCAAGATTACAATTTGAAAATGTATAAAAGGTGAATCGCATTGCTAGGCTGCATTACACCTTCACGTATTAAAATTTGTATAATCCTTTTTTCTAGTAACTGATCAAATGCAGTTCAACAATCAACAAAATATAGTCTTGCTTTGTATATTTCTAATTGGTGATGAAAAAACAACTTTGCTGTCATTTGAAGCTTATTCAATATTTGTTTCAACTAAAACTAATCTAGTTTATTTTAACAGTTCACAGGTTCTATGCATGAAAAAATGAGGGTGTCAAGTGGGTCGTGATAACTCAAAAAAAGGTTAATATTTTACGCAATTAAGACTACCCAAAATACTTTCAACTTTTATAAATAATTAATGACTTAATGTGTCAGAAGTGTATACGAAATCTTATAGTTTGTATAATAATAATAATAATAATAATAATAATAATAATAATAATCCAATTTTGTAATAAGACGACTTAAAAAGAGGTTTTATGCTTTTTTCCTATTCAACTTGTTGAAGAGAAAAAAATTTGTTTATATGCTTCATCCCACTCAGCAGTTCGTAATTGCTTGCTGTAGCTATTATTTCTGTCATTCCATTTTATCTATTTTCTCTTTATTTTAAAAAAACGGAAGAATAAAAAAAATGAACTAAAAAAAGTACACCAGCAGGAAATCGAACCCAGGTCTATACCATGGCAGGGTACTATTCTACCACTAGACCACTGATGCTGATACGTTTTTCTGCATTATTTCCAGACTAATACCTGTAAACAATAAACGACTAGATTTCTTATTCACTTAAGGTTTAGAAAAAGCAAATTTAAGCATCTTAGAAGGCATGAATATATTCTCTTAAGAGCTTGTTGTCCGCTTGTCTTCTGTTTCGATGTAATTAGTTCATTCTATTAAAAGGTCAGTAATTTTTTATATAAATAAAATCAATTTATGTACACATAGTTTGTAAACCAATTGATCTTGAAGTGACTGCATTGCTTGTTTTTAGCAAAAAAAATTCAAGTTAAAATTTCATTTTGAGATTTTTGAGCAGTTATTATTATTATTATTTTGTGTTTATGCCTTTATGGATATGGATTGTGATTTCAAAAATTGTTTGCTAATCGATTTTGAGAATTTATACATATATGACTTAAGGTCTGGTCCAAGCTCTTGACTTTTAAAATTATGTTTTCATCATAAAAAATGAAACATTGTATATAACATAAACATAAAACAAATATTTTAAGATGATTAAGAAGATATAAATCTTTATAACATACAACTTTTGTAGTTAAAAGAAAATTAATATATAGTTAATTCGATTAGGACATGAATTAAAATAGCCAATTTGACTCTCTCTGGTTAGCTTCTCGTTTGTAATTCTGCGTTATTAATTTACTTTCCTTTATATAATAAACAAATATGAGAATGCGTATTAACAATCTATCGATGATGGTTACAATTCTAGAGGACAATATTTGGTTCTTACCAATACCATACTGTGTATATAGGCCGAATATGGAGGAAGCCATTGCTGAGCTTGTTAGTCTATCCCAAACCATTAGTGCTCCATGATAGACTGGATAGGTGGAAATGGGTGAGGGATAAAGATGGGGAATTCAATGTGGCTTTAGTTAAGAAACTGTTGTTATTGTTCAGAACTGTTTACGGGCCAGAAATTTTTTGCTGGAATAGTTGCTCGTTAATGTTTTCGGATGGCGATGCCTGCAATTGCATTTACCCATTTCGATGAAACTTGCTAAAAATAACATAATCCTAGTCAACACTATGCCCCCCCCCCTAAGCAGTGGTGCTATGGAGACCAACAAACATTTATTCACTTCCTGTATTGTGGCATGCTGTAACATTCGTTACTTTTCAAATCCGAAAACACGACCCGTTTCAAATTTTCGGATATTTTGTTCTCAAGTATTTATATATGTGTGTGTGTGTGTGTATGGATATGTTATTATATTCCCAATGTTTAATGTTCAATGTTCGGTTGAGTATCTCATTATTCAATTGTTTATAAATTTCCCGAGCCTTAACGTTAATTGAGCTATGTGGGTTAAACGTGTAAATAATCCAAAACCAAAAACTATATATTTTAATTATAAAGTTTAGGGTTAAAAACGAAAGTTTAAATAATAAACTTCAACTTAAAAGATTCTAAAACTTCAGGGTTTAAAGTGTAAATATGAATTTAAAATATAAAAAAACATATAAAATTAACCCTACCCCTCCCGTCCCAGCCCCCGTATTTCCGACGGGCCTCCGGCCGCCGGAATCCGGCGCCGGAGTGGCCGCCGGCCGCCTTTAAACTTTTTTTTTAATACATTAAATCTATCTTCGTTAATATATCAAAATCAACTCGTTAATTGCCGTTAATCATGTCAACGAACTCCGTGATGAACGCCGGAAAATCCGGAAATCAAATTAAACGTCTTAACGCGTAGACGCTCCCTTTTACTAGTATAAATAGTTGATTAAGACACTGTACAACTCGCTCATACCTCTCATTCTCTCTAAACATCTATATATTCTTCATATTAATCCGGCCAAAGTTCGGCTCCGGTGACTTGTGGTTCTCCGTCAAAGCAAAACATTATAAGGTAATTTATATATGCTTTTTAACGTCGTTGAGCCAATAAACAAAAACCCCAAACTAATTTTAACGAACATGGAACAGATTCTTCGATTGAATTATTAGGGTTCATGATGAAGATGATGAACCTGATATGTGTATATATATAATTTTTTTTTTCTAATATCTAAACGAATTACAATTCTGGCTCACTGGTTAAAACTGTTGTGTTGTAAACAGGAACCCGGGTCAAGCGTTTTCTTCTATTTTTGTTAAACTGTTAATACTATTATTATAATTAATTAAAACCATTGCAAACTAATAATATATATATATATATAATTAAAACCATGATCTCAACGAATATGAAGCCTAGATTAGATGGTTAGTACACGTACCTTATAACTTCAAGACATGGGTTTGAAACTTGGGTCAATACCATTTTTTTATTAAATATTTTTCTGTTTATTAATAATAACTAAATTCTTTTAATCATTTAAAAATCAAAATAAATTTATAAAACCTTTTTTAAATTAAATAAAAAATTATGTCAATTAACTATAAAATATATCTCACTATTTTACATTTAAAAATCAAGTTATCGTTTTCGAAAGTTGTTATTAAAAATCGTGTAATAAACGTAAAGTAAACTTTAAATGTCTAGAAAACATTTAGTCAACGCAATAATTATAATTATAACTTATAATCAATAGTTCAAGCTTTTCTAACATATAAATTTCGTTTTCTCTCCAATAAGTGCTTAAATAGTACTAACAACCGATTTATCGTTAAAGCATAAATAATAATATAATAATAAAAGTATAGAAATATAAAATAACACCTTACAAGGTATGCAATAACCCGTTAACCAAATTTATATAACTTTTGTAATCTCGTTAGTTAGATTTTGCCTTTGTTTAATTATAGTTCAAGAAGTTCGATCGTTTCGAGTTCTTTAACGCACTTTCAGTTGCTTTGGTTTCGTTATCATGTTTTCGGCTTATATTACAAGTTAGCTTCAATTTCAAGGTGAGTTTCTCATCACCTTTTTTTAAACGTTTTCATATTTTGGGGTAGCATATGTATCTTATTATAAATTCAATGTATTACGATTTTGCTTACAAACTACAATTCACTATATGGACTTATGTGTTACTTGATTACTTGCTCGAATTTACTTGCACGTGGTAGCCTCGATAAGTATGATCATACGCCCCCCTTTGCACTCAGGTCCATTTGTATCGAGTGGAAAAGGGCCTCGTTATCCGAGTATGTTGGTTGTTACCAACTGGAAAGAACCTTACTTGCGCGATTACCCGAGTACGTTGGTTGATACCAACTTGAAAGAACTTTACTTGCTCGTTTATCACATGTCCATGAATTGTATGATTTTTACGTATTATATCAAACTGTGGAAATCTCACTAGCTATGTTCATAGCTGACTTTATTTTATACATAAGTTACAGGTGTAAAAATACGAGGATGAAAGTTAGAAGACACATAGCATACCTATAGGATATTCAAAGAACAACTTCTCGTTTGTTTATTTATTTGTTACAACTTGTACTATTTGATAAACTTGTGTTACATGAAGATTTAAATGAAATAATGTTATTATGGTCACCTAATAGTGTCACGTGTGTTTGAGTAATTTCTATGTCACACTCGGGCGTTTCCGCTTTAGCCGGGGTGTTACACATGCTTAATTTGGCAACATATTGGAAGTTGGTGTAGACTCCAACATTTTTTTATTTTTTCTTTAAAAGAATTCACAAGTTTGTTTCTATTTCTAACAGTAGAAAGAGATTCTTTCAATCCATTTTGTTGATTGCTTGTTGATGTATTTGGAAAGTTAGGAACAGGAGAATATTTGAGGATGAGGAGGTGGATGTGTAAAAGATTGTGGGCCAAATTGAATCTCTTAGCTTTCTTTGGTTGAAGGCTCGGTCGAGAAAATTAGGAATAGATTAAAGAAAATGGTTGGAGTTCGATGTTTAATTATGTTTGTTGTTCCTTTGTTTCTTTCGTTCTTGCTAGTTGCTTACTAGCGAGTTTGTTGTTTTTTTAATGAAAGTTGTCGTTCTAAAAAAGACACAAAAAAAAATACCATATTATAAAAAAAAAAAACCTAAAGTATAAACACATGAAATTTAACAATCCAATGACGATGATGATTCATAAAAGGCGCGAAGTGACAGGAGCCAAAACTACCTCCCTCAAATCGGCGAGTTTCCACAACGGCTCCGAAACCCAATCCAATCCAATCCATTTTTACTTACCAATCGCCCATTTCCAGCTTCACTTACCAACTCATCACCATCGTCGTACGTACGGTTACGTTCAAAGGATTCAATATATCCACTTTCCTCCCGACACATTCTCGATAAAAACCCTAGCTTTCATCTTCTATCTATCTCTTGTTTCACCAATTTCTGCTGATTCATTGAATTAAGATTGAATTTATACAACAATTGAAACGCATCCGAAACCCTAGGCTGTTCAATACTCCAATTGATAGTAATTTCTCATTTTTTAACTGTTTCACGAATTTCATTGAGTTCCTGGAAGATCTATTTGGTTGCTTGATGTGAAATTTCGGAACCGATGGAAGAATTCGAAGTGGACGAGCTTTTATTTTGGATTCAGATGGAAATATGTAATGCGAACGCTGAGTTTATTGGTTAGGGATATTTAATGTGGTGAATCCGTTAATGCGCTTTCATTTTCATGGTGAAGAGATTCTTCTTCACAGTTCAGATTGGGGACATTCTCGATTTGCGAGGCCACGGATGAGGAAGAATTCACTGTGACAGAGGTTTAATTCTCATATTCAGATGGTATGTTACTGTTTTTGTTTGTTTTACACTGTATTACTTGTAAATAAGCATACAAACAATGATCAAAGTCTGTTGATTACTTGACCTACATGCACTTAACATGCCATTAATTTGAGGGGTTTTAGCCCTTATTTTGACTCATGAGGATGAGAAGTATCATTCAACATACCAAATAAATTTTGCTGCTAAATCGTATGTGCACTCTAGATCTTCAAGATATAAGATTTTCTTCTAAAGTGTTAGAATATGTAATATGGTTTAGTGAATTGGTATTCAAAATTCTTTAGATCATAGACAATTGTTGGCTTCAAGTAGTTTTGCTCATTTTTGTGGTATATATATATGTAGAGAAAGCTTGTAGATATGATTCGCTTATATAAGAGAATCTTTGATAGTAGAAAATGCAATGATTCTGTTTAATTTTGAACAAGGACAATAAGTGTGGGACTTCATTTTAGGCTTTGTAAACCATATTCAATTTTGGCCAACATCTTTGATTCTTTGTCAAAGTTTTCATCATTTGATTATGTGAAAAATGCCAATACCTTTTCCTTATTTTGTTGTGCATAATGACTATTATGACCATTTATGTTAGTTTCCAGTAGCAGTGCAGTTATAAAGTTTGCTTTGTTTTCTAATCAAGGCGTTTACTTGTCATAATTGAAATGCTTATTCTTGTGGTTAAATTTCTTCTTATTCATCACCTTTTTGCTTATTCCATTATTGTGCTACACTACTTCTAGTTCATTGTTTCTTTGAATCAATATACAGGAGTCTGCAGAAAAAATAACCGTAGGTTCTCAAGTATGGTTGGAAAAACCATCCGTGGCTTGGATTGATGGAGAAATGCTGAAAATAGATGGAAAGGATGCTGAAATCCGAACCTCTGATGGGAAGAAAGTAAGATGTTCTACTTCTTATGCGTGAGTCAAATATTAACAAATTTTTATTTTGTCTTCCAACTTCACAATCTTATAAGGAAAAAAGCTGGATGCCAACTTTGAGGCTAATTAAACACACGGAACCAGCATCCTATAAAGCTAACAAAGAATCACCCAAAAGTTTTTAAAGAAAAGTTGTTCTGTATGGAATCTTATAGAATAAACAGTTGTTATGCATCGTTTTTAAATATTAATTTTTTATGCAGCGTTTTAACCAGTTTCTGATTTTGACATCACTCACTTTCAGGCTTAGACCATTTGTTATGGTAAGTTATAGTAAAAATGCTGCCATGTAGGCGCCACCTAGGCAGCGGGAGTTTTACTATCACTATCATAAACATGTGTTATGGTAAGTGATAGTGAGTGGTCTTTTTTTATAATTATTTTATGCATTCTATTTATTATTTATAAACTACTTGTCATCCGAAATATCAACCCAAGCACGTGCCAAAACAGCTTATGAGACCAAAAATATTTTTTTCGAAAACAACTCTGTCTTCATTAAAATTTATATCGGAACGTTCAGCTAATAAAAATAAACAAGACTGCATATTTAGTTTTTTTTTAAGTTACCGAATACAAGTTATTTGAGAAAAAATCAAATGAAGTGTATTAGAATAAAAAATTTTAAAAAATAAGATGGAGAGGTGTTGCTTTGTGATTGGCTCCACCAAATCAATTTTCTCACCCTCAAAGCTCTTTCACGCCCCTCTTTACCGTGAGTACACCCACAAGATCAACATCCACGACCACACCACGCACACCCAGAGCGGTGTGCCAACCACGTTCACGTGGTATAAAGCGTAGTCTTATAATGTTACAAGTTTAAGTTCATGTTTTCTTCTCCATTTGAACTCATAACATTTACTTTGTATAGGTTGTTACAAATCTATCAAAAGTATACCCCAAAGAAATGGAGTATCCTGATGGTGGAGTGGATGACATGACCAAACTTTCTTATTTGCATGAGCCTGGAGTTTTGCATAACCTAGCTATCAGATACGAACGAGATAAAATCTATGTAAGAGGATGTCCAGCCTCACTGTTTATGTAACTCATAATGGGTAAAATTGAAACATGCCGAACAGGTTGAAAGTTGTCAAAAGTCAATTGTTAATCCATATCACATTTTAGAATTAATTACAGGGTTGGTCCTTTTGGTTTTGCATATTACTGTTTTGATACATTATTTTGGAAAATTACACCTTTAGTCCATTGATTTTCAAAAAAGTTACATATTTAGTCCCTACCCACAGATGGGGTTATTCTTTTATGTTAAATAGGCATGAAATGACTAAAAAACCCCTTTACTAGTAAAAACAGAAATTACAAACACACACCACAATAGTTAAGGGGTATTTTGGTCAAATTTACCAGAAAAAGATAACACCATTTGTGGGCTATATGACTAAACGTGCTACTGTTTTTGAAAATAACTGGACTACAGGTGTAATTTCTGAAACAAAATGTATCAAATCCGTGATAAGGGTAAACCACAGGGACCAATCGTTTAATTAAATTAATTCTATATTTGAAGAATAAATAAAAACATGTATGGGAATCAATTGATCGGCCCGTAATATTATAACATACGTTGACATTGTGGCAGACTTATACAGGCAATATCCTCATCGCCGTTAACCCATTTCAAAGTTTACCTCACTTGTATGATACTCACATGATGGAAAAATACAACGGTGCACAATTTGGGGCTTTAAGTCCTCATGTATTTGCAATTGCAGACGTTGCTTTCAGGTAATATTTCTTTTTGTATATCATGGAAATGATTACATTGGCGTGCTTACATGAAATCAATCAGGGAAATGGTTAATGGAGGAAAAAGCAACTCAATTCTGGTTAGTGGTGAAAGTGGTGCGGGTAAGACTGAAACTACTAAAATGCTTATGAGATATCTTGCTTATGTTGGCGGTCATAAAGGTACTGAAGGACGAACGGTTGAACAACAAGTTTTGGAAGTAAGATTGCACAATAACTTCAAGTCTTTGTTTTGTCTAGGGTGCAAACTAGTCGAGCCAAGCCTGAGCTCGACTAGGCTCGACATCGACTTGTTTAACTTATGAAAGCTCGAGCTCAATCTTTGCTCGTTTCGAGCTTTATTTAATATATTAAATAAACTTTATATATAAATATATAATAGGTTCGTTTATGATAGCAAGCCAGCTTGAGCTCAATAAGTGAAGCTCTGGCTCGGGATTGAGGTTGTTTAAGATCGGCTCAATTCGAGTTTAGCGAGCCCTCGAGTAGCTTGCGAGCGGCTTGGCTTGCTCACACCCCTTGTTTTGTCTCTATAAATGTTTCACTAAATCAAGTATAAATGCAAACTAATTTGACGAGGGTAGTATGTCAAGCTCATTATTGGAGAATCATACATTGAATCTAGTTATATGCAACTAGTTTGATATTCAACTGTGAATGGAATTTAAACTACTCTTTCTTTAGCACTAAAGACGCATTGATGCTGTGATAATAAGTTGTTATCTTTGTTTTCTCACGCTAACTTATCCAATTGTATTGATTAAATTTTTACAAATGCAGTCAAATCCCGTTCTGGAAGCATTTGGCAATGCAAAAACTGTTAGAAATAACAATTCCAGGTGCATTTTTTTATGTCAAAATTTTCACTTTCATCCAAAAATTGACTCCAGTTTTTTATCTTGTTCTCCTTGCAAAATAATTGATTTCTATGCACATTATTTTGATCCTTTAAATTGAAAGAAATTAGAATTTTCAATTCTCTATGACGTCTAGACGATAAAATTTTTTCAGGAACAAGCAAATTAGAATTATTTTTGTCTCTATTTAGATTTTTTCTTTTATGTCTTGGAATGGATTCATCAAAATGATTCTTAGCAACATTTTGGGGGTTTCGGTATCTTTGACTACTTTGGTGCTTACTTTTATGAACCAATGAAATACCTATGATTTGATACATAATAAACGGTCCATCGTTTTTTACAGATAGACGGGCAGGTTCCATAATCAATATTCTCTTTTTCGTTAATTGTGTAAGATTTTAAACGTCTCCTCATTATAGCCAGATTCATTTCTTTCCTTTGAATGTAGGATATAGTAATATTTCTTACATTTATGAGGCTAATTAGGAGACCGTATATCTGGATATTATTCATCATTAATCAACTTTTAATCAACTTTTAGAGTTACCCATTTGACCCGTTAGAAATAAAACGTAACCATAATCCTCAGGGATAGAGGCAAGGTTTGCCTACATCCCACCCTTCCCAAACCCTACCACTAGCTTGCTATGGGTGGAATTTACTTTGTATGATTGTTGTCTTGGTATATGGTAAAAATTGCCACCTCTTGTACTTTTTCATTATTAATTGTATTGGCTGAAACTATCCTGATTCTTCTTTGTTATCTTACTGCAGTCGTTTCGGAAAGTTTGTTGAGATTCAGTTTGATAAGCACGGAAGGATATCTGGGGCAGCCATCCGGACATACCTTCTAGAAAGATCTCGTGTTTGCCAAATTTCTGATCCTGAACGCAATTATCACTGCTTCTATCTCCTTTGTGCAGCACCTCCTGAGGTAATATAGGCATCCGTTACATAATTATGTAACCAACTAACTACTTAAAGAATGTTAATTAACTCTTTCTTTCCTTTCAAGGAAGTTAAGAAATATAAATTAGGAGATCCCACTTCTTTTCACTATCTCAATCAGTCAAATTGTTATGAGCTTGTTGGTGTGAATGATGCTGAGGATTATCTTGCCACTAAGAAAGCCATGGATATTATTGGAATAAGCAAAAAGGAACAGGTTGCGAAATCTTCAAACTGATTGTTAGTTATATTGTTTTTTTTTCTTTTTGTGTAATGAGCTGTGACCATAACATACCACTTTTCCAGGATGCAATTTTTAGAGTTGTGGCTTCAATTCTGCATCTAGGTAATCTTGAATTTGCAAAAGGGGAAGAGATCGATTCAGCAATTCTGAAAGACGATAAATCCAAATTTCATCTTCAGATGACAGCCGAGTTGCTAATGTATGGTCACAGCTTTGATATGCTCGTTTCTTTCGGTTTCCATTTTGTTTGAGTACATGTCAATGCGTGTGTGTAGGTGTGATTTACATGCATTGGAAGATGCGTTATTGAAGCGTGTGATGGTTACTCCTGAAGAAGTTATCAAGAGAAGGCTTGATCCCAAGGGTGCAACTTACACCAGGGATGGCTTGGCTAAGACCTTATATTCTCGTTTGTTTGACTGGTAATTTCAACCTCTCATGTTGCTCCGTGCTAAATATTATTATGGTGTATTATCACTAGTTTATTATTTGCATTTATTTGTCTTTAGCCCATGGGCTCGTTATAGGCTTGTCTAGGGTTTCTGGTTTGTTTCCTATATATTGAGGGTTCCGACTGTATTGTAATCACAACGTTTAGATATATTATTATTCTAGTCTCTTTTACATTCTGCTTTAGTAAATGAGCCGAGCATGACTAGTTTTACTTAAAGAGTGTGAGCTGGAGCTTAGCTCGTTTCGAGCTCTATTTCTAAAGCTGGAGCTCGGCTAGTGAGTAGTCTTTTAAGCTCAAGCTTGGCTTGTTTATGATTTATTAATTAGTCTATAGGTATTTTTAATTGTTTTTATATATAAGTATATAGCATAATATTATTATATAACATAATGTATATATTATTTAGTTAGTTTTATCATAGTTTTCTGTATTGCACAATCAGTTAGGAAAAGATAATCAGTATTATTGAATTTATGAGATACAATTACAACCAATTATATAGAGATACTAAATACACTTAGATACCCTATACAATATAGAACTTAATAATAATAAACTGAAACTATAGCCGACATAGTCTAATACGCACTAATTATTAAAGTTTATATAATTAATAGGCTCGTTTAGGCTCGCGAGCATGATTTTCTTACTCACAGGTTGGTAGATAAGATTAATGTGTCAATCGGGCAAGATTCAAAATCAAATTCTCTGATTGGTGTTCTTGACATATATGGCTTTGAGAGCTTCAAAACCAATAGGTAGAATTTATGCTCTCGCATAATTGTTAACATGATTGTGATGATTAAATCACTTTTCTGTTTGTAATTTGTGCAGTTTTGAACAGTTCTGTATAAATTTTACTAACGAGAAGCTGCAGCAACACTTCAATCAGGTGTGACTCAATTTTTTGTTTTGACAAAATTGTTAATATTCTACTTGTGCACATGTATTGAGGGTCCCTTCAAACAGCATGTTTTCAGGATGCAGCAAGAGATATACACCAAAGATGAAATTGACTGGAGCTACATAGAGTTTGTAGATAACAGAGACATCCTAGATCTTATTGAAAAGGTTCTTTTGATGCCTACACAATATTTATTAGAGTAATTTTTTTGTTTATACCAAATTTCAGACTTCGTCCTTAAAATAAGGTATAACAGCAATGGTCTTTTATGTTTTAAAAAGCTTGCAAGCTTCATCCTTGGGTGCAACGCCTGGGGATGAAAACCGCAAGTCTTTTGGAACATAAAGGACCATTGCTATTATTTTCTTTAGTTTAAGGATGAAAAGTTTAATTTACTCCATTTATTGAAAGAACTTGTAAAGGGTTTTAGTGTGGTTGCAAATTTTGGTGTAAATTGTTTTCAACATGAGTAATTTCATAGAACTCACTGAGTTATTAAAAATAAAGCTTTCTATGTCACCTTTTTTCGTATTATTCATTAAACTAATGCTTGAATTCTTTTCTCAGAAACCTGGTGGGATCATTGCTCTGCTTGATGAAGCATGGTATGCAACTTTACGTGCTTATTTATATTCTTGTTTTTATCATATTTGATTATATTTCTGCATGCACATCTGTGTGCTTTCATTTTCACTTTCTGATATTTGATGCGCAGACAAATTGATAATATCTTTTTGTTAGCTTATGAGTAACTAATTCTTTTTCCAGTATGTTTCCCAAGTCAACTCCTGAAACATTTTCACAGAAGCTTTATCAGACATTCAAAAATCACAGACGATTTATTAAACCAAAATTGGCATGCTCCGATTTCATCATTGCTCATTATGCTGGAGAGGTGATTTAGGCTTTTAATTTCTTCTAGAAAAGAATGTTACTAATATCTAGAGGCAGAAAAACAGGTTGGTCGGTTGGGTAACGGGTCAGTCCAATTGTGTTCGTCTAGCCTGCCAACAATTTTTGTCCAATTTGTATTTTTAAAATTATAATGTAATGATTAAAAAACTATATTGTTAAAATATAATATATTTTTGGAAACAATTTTAGGCTATTGTGGATTTAGAAAACATGTTAAACGATTTTTGACCCGTTTAACCATTCAATCTGTTTGATGCGTTTCATTTTAAGCCAATTCTGTATATTTTACATGTTTGACCTGTTAATCAGGTTCACTAACAGTCCGATCAATTCCTAGACAAAAACAAAGATTATATTGTTCCTGAACATCAAGATTTGTTGAGCGCTTCCAAGTGCTCTTTTGTAGCTGGGCTTTTTCCTCCACCCCATGAGGATGCAATTAAGTCATCCAAGTTCTCATCAATTGGTTCTCGCTTTAAAGCAAGTTTTCTGTTTAAAACTCAGGGATTAAACTATGGTTGTTCAAAAAGCTCGCGGCTCGCTTGAAGTTCTCTTAAGCTCGTTTGTAAACGAGCCAAGCCCGAGCCAGGTTGGCTCGGCTCGTGGGTCGCTGGATAACTGGCTCGTTGGCTCGTTTGGATTAAGCCCCAAATGCTTATATGTAGTAATAATAATAATAATAATAATAATAACAGCATATAAAAAATTGACAAAAATGATTCATATAGTATGCCTCTCGATCCTTAATAAAATCGAAAAACAAGAATAAAAATAATGCATATAATGTTATAAGTTCTCTAGTTTGTAAATTTTTATGTGTGAAAACAAACGGTTTAAAAAAATTTAACAAGAGGCTCAGGCTTTTTACGGGACGAGCTCGACTTTTCAGCTCATTAAGATAAACGAGCCAAGCCGAGTTGGCCCGATTAAGTTCGAGACCTAGTCCAACTTGGCTCGGCTCGGTTCGTTTACTGTCTTAGATTAAACAAGTAGACAATAATAAAAGGTAGTAAACTATGAGATAAAGTTTTGCTTCTTCTAAAGATGAAAAGGTTAAACAAAAAAGGAAGATTAAAGAAAGAGGAAAAAGGCATGAAAATAAATGGTTTTAACATCCTGAATATGAGATTTTAAATCTACATCTTTCTTAATCATTGCAGCTACAACTTCAACAGTTGATGGAGACTCTTAATTCCACACAACCACATTACATTAGATGTGTGAAGCCAAATAACATTCTTAAACCTACTGTTTTTGAGAATGTCAATGTCCTTCATCAATTACGTTACGGGGTGAGTAAATTTAACAATTTCTGAATGCAAATAATGAACTTCTTAAACTAAATGTATTTTCTGCTCGCCATTTAGGGGGTTCTAGAAGCAATCCGTATCAGCTGTGCCGCATACCCTACCGACAAGGGTTTCGTTGATTTTGTTAATCGATTTGGTCTTCTGGTTCCAGAGGTTTTTCTCCGATGTAAGTAAAACTTATAGGTGGCAATATGACCTGTTCTTCAAAGAATGGGTTGATTTGGGCAAAAATAAAATGTGTATGGGTTCGTATGGGTCACCTCAAATTGGTCAATTTGGGTCTAATCAAATTAGTCAACGGGTCGAAACGGGTAGCAGTTATAGAACCTGTTAACTTAAAAATTGCCCAAATGGGTTAAAACCACATACTTGTCGTCGCTGACACCACCGCCGCCGCCACTACCACCACCGACAGTTCCCGCCACCACTCTACTGGCACTGCGCTGTCTCCGACACTCCCACCGCTACCACCACCACCACAACCACCGCTACCCCAACAGTCAATCATAGTTGTCCTCACTATCACCACCACATCCGTCGCCGTCACCGCAGTCACTTCCACTGTTGCCATTAGCTACCATACGAAAATAACTCATTTCAACCCGACTTCATGTTAATCAGAACCCGTTTTGACCCAAACCAAAATGATGCTTTTTTAGAAAAGGCCCATTTTGGCATGAACTCAATTTGCTCAAAACCTGAATTGACCAGTGACCCCAAGCGCCCGACTCGTCCAGTTTGTCGACATAGTAAAATTCATTTATCTAACTAAAATAAAAAAATTGGATTTGTTTACACATTGCTTGTACTAACAGGCATGACAAAAAAGATGGATGCAGAAAGATTCTAGAAAAAGCAGGAATCCGGGGATATCAGGTAATAAAGTCACTACTTTATATTGTTTCAATTTGTAACTTACAGTCATTTACATTATTTTTGTTAAGAAGAGGATGTTTATTGACTGAATGAATATTACAATAGTGTGTACATATATATATACAAGAGGCAAACCCTAATTACATCCAATAATAGGCCCATGGGCTTTGTCTAGCTATCCAATATAAACTAACACTCCTCCTCAAGTTGGAGCATATATGTTAATCATGCCCAACTTGTTACAAATAAAATCTATTTGAGGTTTCCGAAGAGGCTTGGTGAGAATATCCGCAAGCTGAAAGTTTGTCTTAATATGAATCGGTTGAATGGATGGAGGATCTGTTTGTGTGCCTACTACCCGGTCTCTAATAAGATGGCAGTCAACCTCAATGTGTTTCGTCCTTTCATGAAAAACTTGATTCTTGGCTATATAAATGGCTGATTGATTATCACAGTATAGCCGCATCAAGTCTTTAGAAACAACTCCAAGTTCTATGAGAAGACGAATCCATGTCATCTCCGATGTTACATCTGCCATAGCTCTATACTCCGATTCAGCGCTCGATCTAGAAACCGTGTTTTGTTTCTTACTTTTCCATGACACAAGATTTCCTCTGACAAACACACAATACCCAGTAGTAGATCGTCATGAAATCGGACAACCTGCCCAGTCTGCGTCTGAGAAACCTGATATCCGACCATCTCCCTCTTCTGTGAAAGCTCCTACTCGACAATAACCCTGATCAGAATATAGGATGCCAAGGCCTAGTGTGGCCTTGAGATATCTTAAGACACGAAGAGCAGCATCCCAGTGACTGGTGCATGGTTCAGCCATGAATTGGCTCAGAACACTGACAGAAAAAGAAATATCCGGTCGCGTGACAGTTAAATAATTAAGTTTACCAACCAACCGTCTGTATCGCTCAGGATCCTTCATCGGATCCACTTCTTTTGGGAGGAGCTTCTTTGTAGGAAGCATTGGGGTATCAACTGGTTTGCAACCCAGCAAGCCGCATTCAGTCAACATATCAAGGACATACTTCCGTTGAGAGAGAAGTATTCCTTGTGGAGAGCGAGATACCTCTATGCCGAGGAAGTACCGCAGCCAACCTAAGTCGCTAACCTGAAACTGAGTCTGAAGGAACTGTTTGAGTTCAGTGATCCTGGGAGTATCGTCACCTGTGATTATGATGTCATCCACATAAACAACTACAATAATCCTTTTCCCTTTGTGGTGTCTAAAAAAGACAGAATGATCGTATGCACTACGAGTCATCCCGAACTGTCCCATAACACTCGAGAATCGACCAAACCATGCCCTGGGAGACTGTTTAAGGCCATAGAGAGAACGACGTAGTCTGCAAACTTTCGAGGCCTCCTCCTCAACAATAAACCCTGGTGGCTTCTCCATATACACCTCCTCCTCAAGAACACCATTAAGGAAGGCGTTCTTGACATCAAGCTGGTGGAGCGGCCAATGATTTATGGCAGCAAGAGCAATGCAAATACGGACAGATGGCATTTTAGCAACCGGCGAGAAAGTTTCATCATAATCAATGCCATAGGCCTGAGAATAACCTTTGGCGACCAATCGCGCCTTTAAGCGATGTAAAGAGCCATCCGGGTGCAGTTTGACTGTGAATACCCAACGACAACCAACAACACGCTTCCCTACAGGAAGCGTTTCAAGATCCCATGTATGATTGGATCTAAGAGCCCCAATTTCCTCCTCCATAGCCCGCCTCCATCCTGGATGAGCAAGAGCTGTCATCACATTCCTGGGAATCGGGTAGGAATCAAGGGTAGTAGTGTAGGCATGAGATTCAGGAGACAGATGAGAATAGGCAACATAATCCTGAATCGGGTAACGGGTGCAAGATCGAGGCTCTTTGCGAAAGGCAATAGGTATATCAGGAAAAGGGCCACCTGGAGGATTGTATGGTGTAGTGGAGGTAGGAGTGGGTTCGGGAGTGGGTGGGGGGAGGTTGGTCTCAGAAGCGGGAGGTGGAACTGAGGACAAATCATGGTCCGGTTGGGAATCAGGAGGCTGTGACGAGTGATTACGACGTTGACGACTATATGTGAAAAGTAGAGGTGGAGGTTCTGTCGGTGGACCCGTAGGAGCAGGATCAGAAGCAGTTAAGACTGGGGAATCTGGTACACTAGGCTTGGGAAAGGTGGGGATGAAGATAGAGGTGGGTAGATCAAGGTCGTGGAAAGGGTCAGACATAGAAGTGGTAGGCTCGAGAAAGTAGGGACATGACTCATGAAAGGTGACATCGGTACTAGTAAAGTATCGGTGAAGGGATGGGCTATAGCACCGATACCCCTTTTGAACTCGGGAGTAACCAAGAAAGACACAACGGATAGCTCGGGGGTCAAGTTTAGTGACCTTCGGACGATGATCATGAGCATAGGCCACACAACCAAAAACTTTAGGTGCGAGAGGAAATGGAGTGCCTGTAGGAAAAAGGATAGAAAATGGTGTTTTACCATGAAGAACGGGTGTGGGCATGCGATTTATTAGATATGTGGCAGTGAGAACGGCGTCCCCCCAGAAGCGATGTGGAACATGAGATTGAAACATGAGTGTGCGAGCAACTTCCAATAGGTGACGATTTTTGCGTTCAGAGACACCATTTTGTTGGGATGTATATGCACACGAGGATTCATGAACAATCCCATGGGTGTTTTAAGTATGATGTGAAGTCGGTGGAAAAATATTCTTTTGCATTATCAGATCGTAGAGTTTTAATTGTTGTGTTAAATTGGTTTTGAGCGTAAGCATTAAATTCACGAAAGGTGGAAAACACCTCACTACGAGATTTCAATAAATAAACCCAAGTAGCGCGAGAATAATCATCAATAAAGGTAACAAAATATTCAAAACCCAATGTAGATTTAGTAGGGCAAGGACCCCATACATCAGAATGCAAAAGTTCAAAACAACCACTGACTCGATTAGACACTCTAGGGGGATAGGGACGCCTGGTGTGTTTACCAAGCTGACACGACTCACAATGAAAATTAAAAGACGAAAGTGGTAAATCTGGTCTCATTTGCCTCATAACCGCTGTAGAGGGATGACCTAACCGGCAGTGGTCCTCTTTGAATTTTGAAACGCAAGTGTTTGCTGTAGGACGTGATGGGAAGGTTAAGCGGTAGAGGCCTCCTGATTCAAAACCTATGCCAATCAGCCGGTTCGTCCCCAGCTCCTGAAAGATACAGTGAGTAGGATAAAACTTAGTAGAGCAATTATTTTGTTTAGTAAGTTGGCTCACGGAACAAAGGCTATCGGGAAATTTAGGAACAAACAAAATAGAAGAGAGGTTTAGGTTTTATGAATTGGTGACGGATCCAATGCCAAGGACCGGGCAAGTAGATCCATCAGCAAGTCTAACTGGCTGGTGGGAAACTTTGTGTAGGCTGGAAAGGATATCGGGGTTCCTAGTCATGTGATGAGTAGCACCTGAATCAATAACCCAAGATGAAGTGAGACTAGGAAATGTACCTGAATTGGCCGTATTTGCGCGTGGAGTGGGGGAGGGTGTCTGAGAGTTTAGAAGATGCTGCAGTCGACAATAGTCTTCTTCACTAAACGTGTAGGCCGGAGTAGCGACCGGATCTGAAGCCTCACCGGTGGCAGCCATGCGAGCTTTGGGACAAAGAGGTGGCTGGCTTCCTACGGGACGATTTGGGCAATCCCATTTAGTGTGACGAGGTTCCTTGCAATAGTGACAGATAAGACCATTACCTCGTCCAATACCTTTTTGTGGGTCGTATGAGAGCCTCGACCAACACCTTTACCAGTAGAGGTATACATAGCTGATGTGTCTGTAGGAGTTGCATCGTGACCATACATCTCCCGTAACAGATAATAAGTTGATTCAACAGAGGATGTAGCCGAAGGGTTACTCAACAGTAAGGGCCGAGCGCTCGAATACTTGGGTGATAAACCGGCAATGAAGGTCATGACATCCATCTTGGTGTTTCGCTCCTGGACCTGTAAATCAGTAGTGGGTGGATATGCAGCACGAAGCTCATCCCGGAGTTTAGAAAATCGTGTAAAGTAATCGGTGAATGTAGAATCGCCTTGTTCGGCTCTGCCATAGGCCTGGACCACAGAATATGCATGAGATAGAGACTCTTGAGCCGAAAAGGATGAAGAAAGGTGATCCCACATCTTCTTCACAGTGGAAAAGTTTTGGGCAATAGTGAGAATTTGTGGTTCCATGGCATTCCATAGTGCCATTTGTATTCCACTGTCATCAATACGCCACTCTCGGGTAATCGGATCAGGAGGTAGCTTAGTGAGATTGTCGTCTTTGTCCACACTAGTAAGGCCTTTTTGGACAAAGACTCCACGAACCCCAATTTTTGGAGTCAAGCTTGATGGGAATGCGTAGGATAGCAGAGTAGTTGATGATTCCTGGAGCAATCTGAGTTTCTGGAGTCTTGTTGTTGGCCATAGAAGTTGAAGATTTGAACACCGAGCAAGAACGAATACACGAGCCGGGGCAGAAAAACAAAAGTGTCCAAATCGAAAAACTAACAACACAGGGAGGTTCAGAGGTAAAAAACAAGAAGTCTGGAACAAATCCGGTGGCCGGAAAAGGGCCACGCGCCGTCACTCGCTGGCGCGTGGGTGGCAGCGGCGGAACAAGGGTGGCGTGGGGGCGCGTGTGGCGTCGGTTCGGCGGCGGGTTTTCGGGTTATCTAAAACGAGGGTGTCCGGGGACGATGGTGGTGGCGGTGATGGTTGGGGATGTGTCGGAAAAAGATCTGTGACAGAACAGGAGGTAGCGGCTAGGGTTTGTGACTGAGCAGAAAAAAAAGGTGGCGGCTAGGGTTTGTGCAGGGGACCAGAACTCGTTTTTCAGACTAGGGTTTGGATCAAGAGCCGTAGCTCTGATACCATGTTAAGAAGAGGATGTTTACTGACTGAATGAATGTTACAATAGTGTGTACATATATATATACAAGAGGCAAACCCTAATTACATCCAATAATAGGCCCATGGGCTTTGTCTAGCTATCCAATATAAACTAACTAACAATTTCATATTTATGAGTTGACAGATTGGAAAATCAAAAGTTTTTCTTAGAGCTGGTCACATGGCTGCATTAGATGCACGGAGAGTGGAAAGGATTAACTCTGCAATCAATCTTATTCAGAGAATGACAAGGAGCTATACTATTAGAAAACGTTTTCTTGCTATGGCGAATCTTGCAGTTGCCTTGCAAACTTTATGCAGAGGTTTGTAATTCAACTATTCAAGTAAACTCACTTTAAACGTTTGTTCTTTCTGAACAATCTAGAGGTTATTGGCACATTTCTACATCATGCTATATACAACAACCATACCCAGTCAACATACGTTATTTTAATACATTGATTATTTATAAAAATTCAACAATATGGACAAACAGTGTTTGTGGGTCAAACCACCTTAGAAAAGTACATGTTCTAACCCGAATCCATTTGGCCTGCTACCCAACCATTCACCTTTCTGTTTTGCCACCTCTAATGCTAAATATACACTATGATCTTGCATTCCACTTACTGAATTAAGATTGAATGTAATCTCACTGTCCCACACTCTTTCTTGGATTATTTCTACTAGGAAAGCTTGCTGCTAAGGCATATCAAGATATGAGAAAGACTATTGTGTCAACTAAAATCCAAAGTAATTTTCGGCGATACACAATGAGGTCATCCTTCACCCGACTCAGGCATGCAGTTGTACTCATTCAGGCAGGTCTGAGAGCAATGGCTGCTCGTTATGAACTCAGATACAGAAGGCGACACATGGCAGCTACTAAATTAGAAGTCAGTACCTGGTATTCACATACTTATAAATCTAAATGTTCGTAGTTTCTTTTCCTAATACAAGTCAGTTCTTGTAGGCCACATGGCGCGGTCATAGAGATTATACAAGCTATAAGAAGCTCAAAAAGGCGACACTTGTCACACAATGCGGATGGAGGGGCAAAGTTGCCAGGAGAGAACTTCAAAGATTAAAGTCGGTATGTCTCATTTTATACATGGTATTTGGTTTATTGGGTTGTTGTAGTATATTGTTGTTCTCTTGTTGTATAATAAATATAATTTAGGCCTATAGACAAATCGTGTTGTTCTCTTGTTGTATAATAAATATAATTTAGGCCTATAGACAAATCGAACAAACATGAACGACGCGTGTTGGTGTTCGTTCGTTAGCTTGAACTGAACAAACAATCAAATGCGAAAAATTACATGAACGATGTTTTTTTGTTCGTGCTCATTCGTTAAGAAAATGAGTGTGTTCATGTCCATTTGTTAAGAGTGCAAACGAACAAACATAACTAAACATATATGAACAAACATAACCGAGCGAGCACTGATCAAAAGTAAACGTGAACATCAACATGTTGGGCCTAAATACATAATAAAACCAGACTAATTTGTACTGGGTGTTATTTTAATTTCATAGAGGTAGACTAAACTGTAATGATCCTAACAAGTTTAATTGAATATATAAACGAACAAACTTAATCAAAGTATCAAACATAAACTAGCAAACGTAAATGAACATAAACGAGCGTAAATGAACGAACATAATTGAAGAAACGAGACATGTGCTCATGTTTGCTCGTTTAACTACATAAACGAACTTCTGGCTGAATGTTTGGTTCATTTACAGGCCTAATATATATATACCTTTTAAAATACATATATTGGTAACTTTTTTAGATTTAGCAATCTGGTCAAGGCTTACATAAGATTCTGAAGCCATTTAGGTTGCAATGCTTTATAAACTCTAGTTTTCCGTTACTGTTTTATTTAAATTTTCTCCATCCAGAAGTATATTACATATTGCATCGGTCATCACAGCATTACTTGTTTGTGTTGGACGTGTATAGGCTGCGAAGGATACTGGTGCACTAAAACTAGCGAATGTAGATCTTCAAAGACAAGTGAAAGAGCTTAAACAACGTCTAGAGCTAGAAATACGTTTGAAGGTAAAATTTCATTTTTTTAAAGTTAATCTGTCATTCTTCTGCACTAGTTTGTGATTACTTCTATGTATGGATATAAATCAAGTTACATTGTGATTGGACCCGGCTATGCTTATTGAACAAAATAACAAACCAAATATGTTGGTTGATGTTTGAGAGGTTGACCGACTCTCCGATGATCTGATTTTACTCTTTCTTGCTTCTTTAATCAACTAATTATGCATCATACCAGCTAAACTAGAATGGTTGACTGTATACATAATAAGGTTACATAAGCCTCTATATATCGAGTTAGATGTTATGGGTTGTTTGGCAATCTTGTGCTGAATCATTAAGAGACCTGACTGATTATTCAGCATGTTTCTAAGACTTACCCATTAGGTGTCTTTTTAGTGAACCGAGCAATTCAGAGTTAGCCTCTTAATCAAACAGCCCCTTACACATAGATACCCTCTAGACTATAGTGACAGATAAGAACATAACTAATCCAATAATCTGTATAAACACCCCTATCTATTTTTCAGATTTTGCTAACGATAGTTGTTTGTTTTTTTTTTGAACGACCAGCAAATAAAGTCCATCTACCCGTGGTAACCCGATGGCAAAAGGCTGTATGCCCGTGATCGTAGACAGCGCTGGGTAGCCCAAGCCCACCATCTCCTAATCCGGGGAAAACCCGCTGCCTGAATGCCCACTATGGTAAAACCCGGTTGGGATCGGATTCGAACTTGAGACCTTGTGGTTTCCAGCCTAAATCTTCACTTCCCCTCCAATGCCAGTTGAGCAAAAGCTGACGTTAGTTGTATCCTTCTAAAACTACCAATCCCAGTCCTTATCCAAAAGTCTTACCTATTTTATTCAATAAAAATAAAACTAACACTTACGTAATAAGTAAAATTGCATGGGGTTTTAACATGCAGTTATGTATCAAATGGTTGAATGCTTGATGTAACAAAATTCATAGCCTGTTTTGTTACACTAGAAAGTCATTTTGAAGTCACCCACCTATCAGGCTCTTTTATCACATTGTCATCTTATCATCGAAAAGACAAGTAGACCCATCTATTAATTTGGAACTTTTTTTTATCATGCAGATTGATTTAGAAGGAACATGAGTTAGCAACAAAAGATGTAGAAAAGACTGAGAATTTAACTGCAGAAGTGGAAAACTTGTCGGTAATATTAACGTTTCTTCTCTCCCTGCCCCCTAATTTCTTACTGTTACACTGTTAAAAGATGTGTGAATCCATTTTCCTTTGAAACTATATAGTGTGAGAACTAGAGGTGGTAAGGTCGACTAATGGGCCAAAAACAGCAACTTTTTAGTAGCTTTATGACCAATAAACTTATACCACAATTTTGTAGTAAATATCATACCAAACTATATTATCACAATAATAATGTAATTTTTGTATGAAGCGATTTATAATGATGTATGCTCTAAATATTTTTTTGGACATTTTTGGTTCGTTTCCTTTTTTAACTGAACGTTTGATTCATTAGAGATGAAACATAACCCAATTTGACCTATAAGGAGGTCCAATTTTTCGTTTGTGCTGATAGCTCTAGGTGCTAATTTATCAGTGACATTTTCCAGTGTGAAGATGTAGGAGCGTTAATACTGCTTCTACCATATTAATGATGCTTTTATGATGATTTGATAATAAGTAGGAACTGTAGCGAAATCTAAAAGGGTAACTGGTAACATGGCTATGTTTAAAAGATGTTTAGTTTCTGTAATGTATTATCTTGCATGCAAGAGCATCTTATCTTAGATTTCTCTCCATTATTCTGTCTGTTTATCTCTCTCCTCTAGATTGATATATCACCTGTTTAAGTGTTTTAAGTGTTCTATATATGTGTTGGCATGCAGTTTATAATAGAATCAGAGAGAAAACTAGCTGAAGAAAATGAGCAGAAGTATGCTAAAGCCCGGGAAACAATTGAAATTATGATGTCAGAAGAAACTGAAAGAAAGGTACTTGAAGTCCATGACTTTGATTGCTTTTGTTTATTTCACCATAAAATCATGGCATGTATGTATACTATAGGTACAATATGTTGCATATAGTTACAATATGTGTGATACGATGAAACCAAAACAGTAATATATAAAAAAGATACAGCATTATTATCCAATGTTGTATACGACATTGTTGAGGGAATCTGTGTGATTGCTAAAAGCACGTGATCTGGTTTTATTTTGGCTGGACTTGAATTAGGAATGTACTTGATCATGCCTACTCATATAGTATGCAAATGTCTTTACAGTAAGGTAATGATTTTACCAAATCATCAAGCGTTTTATGATGACTGAATATAAGGCAAGGGATATAAAAAATTGAAAGTATTTCTTATTTATTTTTTTAACAGAAGAATATACATATAGGAGAGGAACCTCCTTTAGGGCCATTACATTAACAGTATTACCTAAAATTTAAAGAGTATTAAATGGTATGCCACTTGCTTGGTTAACTACCTGATGGTATTAGCTTTGAAGCAAGATGTTTATTTTCTTTTAGTTATTTATCAGATCTACATTATTCTCTTGATTTTTAAATGACCCATCAAGTATACTTGTTGACATGCAGGTTCAATTAGAATCAGAGAGACAACGAGCTGACAATATTGAGAAAAAACATGTTGAAGCCCTGGAAACGATCAAAATGATGAAGCTGGAAGTAACTGAAAGAAATGTACTTCAACTTGTTGAATACATACTAACTTGTTTGGATTGTCATTGTAATTGATTTCACAAACATGCAAACACATTATGTTCATACCATACGAGATATAAAGTTGCATTAATGCAGATCAAATTGGAAGATGGATTGCTTACTAAGGAAAACAAGCATGCTTCTGAAGTATCTGACCAAACTTCTTCTCATGCGATAAAAGCACCAGGTGTTATGGAAACTGAAAAGATTGATCGTTTAACTTCAGAACTTGAAAAACTCAAGGTAATGTTGGTTAAGTAAAATTCTCTCGTCTCTCCCCACCCTTTAGTATTTGTGATATAAAGATTCTGTATGCACTGCAATGTGGTTGTTTAAATTGATTTACTTGTCTACCATTTTTTTTCCATTTTTTGGATTTCATAGATAATTAATATATTAAATTTGATTACATAAACTCTCCTACTCTCTTTATCTGAAAATTACTCCTCATTTCTCATATATTTTTCGGCATGCACAGGCCTTATTAGAATCAGAGAAACAACGAGCTGATCGAGTCGAAAAGAGGTTCTCTGAAGCTTTGGATTTAATCAAAGTTATGAATGCAAAATTGGAAGAAACAGAAAGAAGGCACTTAAGCTTCAGCAAGCGGAAAAAAGGGTACGTATAATTCTAGACTATGATTTTTTTAGTCTCTCTCACCATAAAATAGTGCCAAATATGTACACTTTAGAGGTAATTTAATGCAAGTAAGTGGAGAAACGAACTTTGGGCAGCGCGTCTTATAACACATTTGAATTTTTAAAATCATGTGCAAGAATGAAACCTTCTAATGAGCTAGTTTCAATCATAAACATTAGGTGGTGTTTGTATCGAGGGTTTGTTTTAGGATAGGAATTTTAGTGTCATGTAATTATTAAAAGAAATCTAGATGCATAAAATAACCTCAAATACCTGAGTGCATACTAGCTCTAGGGATGCAAACGAGTCGAGCCGAGCTCTTGAACTTGTTTAATTTACGAGAGCTCGGATCGTGAGTAAATTTTCATTGCGGGCTCAGCCCGTTTCTTATTATTTAATTATTTATAAATGTACTAGATGGGTGCCCGCGCGATGCAACGGGAAACACAGGCTGTTGGTAATGGTTCCGATTCAATTTTCAACGGTTTTTTATGACAAAAAACCGTTACTAACTTTTTTGGCACACGGTTTAATTTAAAAACTATCAAAACCGGATCACAAACACTGCTACATAAAATGTTGATTCTTTTTAACTAAAAAAAACTATAGCAATATCATACTCAAATTAAAGAGAATAAAATTCTCGTTTTTATGGTGCAATTTTTTTTTAAAAATATAAATGTATGAAAAAGTTATAAACGTTTAAAAATCGTGGGTGGAAGCTGGGTTAAAAATGAAATTTAAAAGAATATAAGGTTAAAAGTTAAATGGTCAATGTTGTAACTACTTAAATTTACGAAAGGTTAGTAAAGTTTAAGGGGCAATATTGTAACTATTTTTAACATATCTTATATTAGACAACTTTGCCCATATGCTACATGCTTTATTGGGTGTACATCATGCTTTGAACGTTGTAAATTCCTTAAAAACTTAGTGTCTTAATTTGCCCATGAATGATATATTATATATAGTATAGATAATTAGGGGGGGGGGGGTGGATAATTTGAGAACCTTGTTGAGTTTTAAAAACTTTAAGAACCTCATTCTTAACCACACACTTAATTAAGTAGGTTAGATTATGTGGTTGAGATTAAATCTGATTAAAAAATTAAGTAGGAGAGAGAATAAAGATGTATAGTGATTACACTAATTTAAACGTCCGTTACACCTATGTAAAAAGTCGATTCGGTGCGTAAAAAATGTTATAATTTTTTTGCGTACATGTAACCTTTGTATATTACATATATGTAAAATCAAAAAAAAATTGTTACGTTGAGTTCTTTCGAGTTCTTAAAACTCAAAGTGGTTATCAAAAGAAATCAGCCCTAGATAGTTATATATTTAGTTATATTTTTTATTGCAACACAAATATAAATTATTTAGTTATTTAGGCTTGCGCTGAAAAACTGAAACTCAGGATCGGGCTCATTTATCAAACGAGCTTATTTGTAAGCTCGGGCTGGGGCTCGTTTACCCAATTTGAGCCGACATCTAGTAGCTCATAGTTGCTTGGCTTGCTTATACCCTAAGTAGCTCTCAGGTAATTATTGCTAATGTGGAATGTAATTGTGATTCGTTTAACAAACATGAAAAAGTTTTGTTTTTGTATTGTCACAAATATAAAGTTACCTTATCATGTGGACTTAATTGAATGAAACGATGCCTTTCAAGGAACCCGGGTCTGCAAAGGAAGCAGCTGATAGTTTAACAACAGAGGTGGAACACATCAAGGTAATGCTGTTTAGTATTTTTTTTTCTTAACTTCAGTTTAATACATGTGTTGTTTAATAGATTGGCGAATTATCCATTATATATACATATTGATTTTCAGGTTTTAATAGAATCAGAGAAACAACGAGCTGATGAATCTGAAACAAAGTATGCTAAAGCCTTGGAATCAATCAATGGTATGCATGTTAAGTTGGAAGAAAATGAAAGAAAGGTACTTTATGTAAATTTCCGAATTATGACAGTCAGCAAATATGTACACATCTAGAGTAAATTTATTGCAAGTTAGCACATGTTGCTTTGATCTTTAACAAAGCACAAGTTGTGTGGATTTTAGTTGTGATTGTTATGCTAAAATATAAAAAGTCATGATGAATCATCCAAATTTTGAATTACTTTATCTTGCAGGCTGAATTGGAAGGCCGAAATCTTGGCAATGAACATGAATATCCAATGGAAGCATTGTCTGGTGGGAAAAAAGCCACAGGCTCTGTGGAAGATAACGAAAAGATTCAAAGTTTAAATGCGGAAGTGGAATATTTGAAGGTAATGTTAGTCTTACATAAAATTGAATCATAACCAGTCTAGGAGTATGTTTTAAACTTTAGCCGTATTTCTAACATTATTCAGTTTTTAAAATAAATTACTCACTCGGTTATTTGCATGCAGGCTTTAGTAGAATCAGAGAGACAAAGAGCTGATGCATGTGAGAGGAAGTACATTCAAGCCCTTGAATCAAATGAAATTAAGCGCCAAAAATTTGAAGAAACTGAAAGACGGGTGCTTCAACTTCAGGATGCACTCAACAGGTAATATTTACTGTAGTATCAATCATATAAAAAAATTTCTCTTTTTTATATTAATATCTATAGCATTAAATGTTGAAAAAACTTCACCCAGCAGTAATCAAGTTTCCCAAGTGTTCTCCGAAAGTCACTCAAATTTTATTAGTTCTATGTAACTCTTTTATAGATGTTTAATATTTTTAAGTTAGGCAAATGAAATATACATGAATCTTGATTACTAATTGTTAAAGTTAAGCCAAATTGGTTTACTATATAATAACCTAGTTTTATAAATTTTAAACTTAAGCCAAATTGGTGAAGATAATAATCACTAAATAGTAACTAAGTTTAATTTGTTTCATTTGGTTCTCTTAATTTTAAGTCCTCTTTAATATTTATAAAAAGTCAATATGAATGAACACCTAATGTAAGTATAGTAATTTTAGTAAGATACATTTGAAACAGTAATCTACTCACGGAACTTCTCATATATTATGTTTGTTCTAAACTAATATGAAGTCTGAGGTGTCGTTTAACTAATGCCACGTGTATCTAGTGTGGCTCAGGATGATATACAGCATGTCAGACCAGTTTTCAGAGCTAAAATGTATGATATGTGCTTCATCCAGTTCGAGTGTAACTTCTGGATTCATTATCAGAGACGGTTTTGGCGATGCTACTTCTACTTCTTCTGATATTACATCAAATGATTCTGATTTCACTTTCCCAGCTCCCAATTCAACTGCTCCAGATACAGTTTCTCGGCAAGCGACAGTTCATCCTCATTCTGTTCTAAACCTTTTATTTACTTATCAGTTTCTACAAAATTCCATTTTTGCCCCTAAACCTTTTATTTACTTATCAGCTTTGACATGCTCATGTCACTCTCGTAGTCTCGTGTCAGTTTTGTTAAATCAGGAATATTAGGGGTGTAAACGAGCCGAGTCTGAGCTCGAATAGCCTCGAGCTCGGCTCGTTTAACTTACAAGAGTTTGAGCTTGAGCTCGACTTGTGAGTAGTTTTTCAAGCTCGAGCTCGGCTCGTTAATCTAATACTAGAGGTCTAAACGGGCCGAGCCGAACTAGGCTCGAGGTCGGATCATTTAACTTACGAGATTTATAAAGCTCGAGCTTGGCTTGTGAGAAATTTTCAAGCTTGAGCTCGGCTCGGGCTTGACTCCGTAATCTGGAATACTAGGGGTGTAAACGAGCCAAGCCCGAGTGGGGCTCGGTTTGTTTATTATTTATTAATTAAAAATGTATAATTTATACTATATAGTTGTTTTTATCATATTTTTATATACTATAATAATTACTATATAAATATATATTTAATATATTAAATAAAAAGTTTAGTTCCTGAGCCAGGTTTAGCTTGTTAAGTGAAGCCCGGGCTCGTTTAATAAAAAAGCTTATTTTTAGGCTCAGCTCGCCCGGCCTCGTTTATTGAATGAGGTTATTTTAGGCTCAAGCCGTTCAAATTGCAAGAGCTTGAACTCGGGCTCAGGCTCGGCTCGTTTATTTTTTTATTTAGTTTGTGTGTGTGTGTGTATGTGTGTGTATATATATATACTTTTATCATCATAGAAAAGGGTTAAAATAAAAATACAAAGTGTTCTAGGAAGAGTAGGAAGGACATAAATTTGGAGTTTGAAAAACCATATGAGCCTATCTAGGAAACTATGTAGTCTAAATCCTAGATCTTAGTAAACTATTTGGTATTTTGGAAACTACTAATTTCATCTACTAGATCCTATATCCAAGGGCCTAGATGTATTCTTACTCTTCTTAGAAAACTATCTCTTTTTACTTTAACCCACCCCTATCATCATATATTTTTTTATATATAAGATAATATATATATTATTACATTATTTTCATCATAACTATAAATTTATAACAGTTAACGTATTAATATATATTTAGAACATTAGATGAATATAATATAACTAATAGGCTCGAGCTCGATAAGTGAAGCCCGGGCTTGTTTATTAATCGAGCTTATTTTTGGATTCGAGGTCTTTTAAGCCCGGATTGATTTGAGCTTTTAGCGAGCTGATCTCGAGTGGCTCACAAGCGGCTTGGCTTGTTTACTACTTTACACCCCTGGTTTTGTATCTCTTCATGGTTGCTTTGTGCAGAGCCTGGAAACTGGGAAAAAGACGAGGGGGGTCTTTGATGACGTAATCTGATGGAATTTATTTGCCTGTTTCAAATTGTGACATCATTTTCTTACTAAAACGGCATGGTTTGATCTTGTAGGTATCTCTTCTTACTTCTCCTTATATAGATCATTGCCTCTACTTCTAGTTCTACAGTTATTTCCAATATAAATTTGGCTTTTATTAGGTTACAGTTTGATTCTCTTTGCATAGCTTACAATTTTTTAAATTTTACATTTATAAAATTTTATTTAAGATTGCTTCACCTATTTGAAATTTGAAATTTTATTCAAGGTTGGGTTGACTTGCTAACACTTTTTAGATTTTTTATTTTTTTATTTTATATTAGTATTGATGTGCCTCTCTATCCCTATGGGATAGAGGTAAGGCTGTCTACATCTTACCCTCCTCAGACCCTACCATAGCATTGCTATTGGTGGGATATACTGAGTACGATGATGATGATGATGATGATTAGTATTGATGTGTTTATTATGATTACTAAATCAATAGTACATGTCATGTTGCATTTTTGCTCTCTATAGCAATATTTCTATTTTAATGATATATGAGATTCATTCAAATGGATATATCATTAAACGGGAGAAGGGTCATACTCAATTTTCAAGAAAAAGATAATAAAACTAATTGACCATTTCTGTTGTTCTCAGTGTGATCGCTGCAATTCTCGTGCATTGGAGCACCAAGAGGAATGAAAATAACAGGTTTTCAACATGTCGATTCCTTTTTTTCCTTTTTGTCCTTTTTGTGTAAAGATCATGAAAATAGGCATTAAATTTTAGCTTTTAAAAAATAGACATTTAAATTAACAATCAGAAAACACCAAATAAGCTCTGCTGGCTAAGGCGGCTAGGTTTTAGTCGGCACAAAAAGCCTTGAAACTTGTCCACGAAAACAACCGGTAAAATCAATACATGTGTAAAGGTCGGCTAAATTTAAGCCACCGGTTGAAATTTAGTTCTCGCTTTTAGCAGGCGGCTGAAATTTAGCCCACTGCTTTTAGCAGGCAGCTGGAATTTAGCCCTACTTTTAGCAAACGGCAGAAATTTAGCCACGCTAAATTCCAACAACTGGAATTTACCTCTTGCTTTTAGCAGACGGGGCTAAAATTTAGCATCTGCCTTTTGCAAGTGGCTGAAATTTAGCCCTGCTAAAAGCCAGCAGCTGGAATTTACCCCTTGCTTTTAGTAGACGGGGCTGAATGTGACAGCTGCTTAGCAGGCCCGTGCTTTTAGTAGACAGCTGAAATTTAGCCCCTGCTTTTAATGCGTGTAATTTTTGGTTGGCCTTTTTGTGGACCCGATTACACTTTTTAATGTTTTTTGTGTCAAACCTAGTCCTTTTAACCGGCCTTGCTTATTTAGTATTGTCTGATTAGTTAAAGTCGATGCCTATTTCTGCATAATGTTAGGTCAAAATGCGTATTTTGGTGATTTCCCTTTTATTTAGCTTTATAGAATTCAATAAGGATGACCTTTTTTATACAAAAATATATGTCATATGATCAAGCTTACTTTTATGTACGATTTTGCTTTGTTTTTTTGGATGTATGCTTACTCAAAGTATTTAGCAGGCGCAAAAGTTGCAGAGCTGAAGAGACGAGAACAGGTGTATATATACTTACATATTTCTTTATTTACTTTTTACATATTTTCTCATTTGCGTGTACGTTCTAAATATATGTTCTATTCCAGGAAAGAAAATACCGGGATGACTTTCTCACATGGTTTGGCTGTTATATATATATGCAAGGATACCTAATCTAGGCGACAGGATTGTATATAATTTCGAAAATACCATTGTTTGTTAGGATACTAATTATGATTCATTTAGATCATGAAATTGATTACTTAAAAGGATGGTGATCACTGCTTCAATTTGTTTTCTTTTGATTGATGAAGTGATTTTGGTTCTAACAATCCAATTTGGTTATTTTGATACTTTCTAGAGCTAGAAATGTTGTGCATGGTATCTTACTACTATTTAATGTAAAAGAGCATGCTCCTTACATCTTGATATTGATGCAAAATCTAACGAGTTAGAGGGTGTTTGTTTGGCCTCTTAATGGGGATGTCAATATCTGAATCGGTTAGATTAGGTGTGATTCAGTGTGTTTGGCTCCTCCATCAGACAACTCTTAATGGATTTTTCAACCACTTCATGGGTCAGACATCAAACAAGTCTGAATGAGAAAGGAGACCAAAATACCCTAACCTTCCTATCCTCCTCTTTGATCCAGTTCCTTTCTTCCACCCGTTCTTCACCTCCACACCGTCAACCACCACAGTGTATCCACCACCGTCGCACAACGTCGACCACCACTGCGCAAAACCACCGTCTCACATCCTCCTGAAATCAACCACCATTTACCATTAACGGCACTGCCTCCACAACTCTTCGTCGTCTTCCTTCGATTACAGTCCTCCGGTGTCATTCATCTTCCTACTCTTGTCGATTACAGGTATCTCATAAGGGTTTTGATCCAATTGAAATTTGATTTTTTTTTGTGCCCTAAATCACTACTAGCAGCTATTGCCCTAAAATTCATTTATGAATGTATAAAGCTGTGTTGGTTTTATTGCATTTAATGAATATTAGTCAGCTATTTGTTTATTCAGTTTGGGTTTCGGTTATTCGGCTCAGTTAATTTGGTTTAATAGCTTGAACTTAAATAAAAACGAATAGGCCTACTGTATAAATGGAATAAACAGATAACCAAACCGATAAACATTGCCATTATGATTTGGATTTTAAGATTAAATGATTGTATAAGGTGGGTGTGTTTGTTATTTGGTTATAAGAAGATTATGTTAAAACCGAGAATAAAACATATCCTGATTTTTAATAGGTTATTCGCTTTGTGTTTGTAACAGTAACCGAGCTATTGGTTAAGCCGATTAAATCGAAACTCGAAAAACAGAATAGAATTTTCATTCGGATCAAATGACTATTATTTGCGTAAGAAGTGATGGAGTTATAAACTAATCCACTGAAAACGCTAGGTTATGAATTTAATTGAATTTACTAAAACGCGTCATCAACTTGGTAGCCGTAACGAACCTGTACTGTACCAATTCGTTACCGAAACCTAGCGTTATATGCTCATGCCTAATATATTCGCTTTGTTTGCTGTATTTGTAGCTTATGCTTTTAGTTCATGCCACTAAGTTATGTGAATTCTAATTGGTACCTATTGAATTACCTTAAATCTCATTGTATTGAAGGTGGTTTAGGCTGCCTATTGCATTTGGGAGTTATTGCCTTTGGAACCTTTCTTCTGTCGGGTGTCGTGTTGCGTTTGCTTTACAGGTTAGAAAGCTTTTTATATTTTTTTTAAAATTCTGAATGGGTTTTTATATACCTTTGGATTCGTGATTACTCGGTTTGATGCTTCCAACATATTATACGGGTGTTGAATTCGGGTTAGAGCTGTGAAAATGGGTTGAAAATGGAGGGTTGGGTCGAGTTGGAGAAGAAGCATAAAGCTGATTTTCATAACTTTCACACTAGTTATGGGCTGTTTTGCAAAAATCTATAAAGTGTCCGTTTTGGGTGTTCTTTATATGCATGGAAACCTTGTAGTGTCTAGTTTTTGTAGAAATTTAGATTTTAAGAAGATATGGTCATTTAGTTGGTCAAATAAGCTTGTTAAAGTAGCTGCACAGAAAGTGCCTCACATGATTTACTCTTCTTAAAACGAGCTAAAAGTGGATGCTTAAACATGTTCGGACTAAAACAATAACTGATGTTTTTAAAGACAAATTGGTTTTATTTAGCATGAAAAGACAAATTGGTTTCATTTAGCATGAAATTATTTCACATGAGATGATTGCTAATGATATTATACACTTCTATTAATAATGTGTGACTTGGATATGCCACAGGAAATGGGTTTGAGGATTGAAGAGCAAGCTTCCACGACAATGGTAAAGTCATAAAAGAAGGATCGGTTGTAGGGTCGAGATGTAGGAAAACGACAAGGAACCCTGATAGGATGTTGAAGACCCAAATGATAAGTTTAACATACTTATTATAGTGAGATCCTAATCGTGAACTCACATATTAGGAGAAAAAATGCTCGGAACAGAGGATGAACACACACATCTAGAAGTTTAAGTCAAGTTTGATGATTTATACTTAAGTTGGTTTGGCCTCACATGTAAAGTGTCTATTTCATTTGATCAAATGTGGTTGTTTTTACAATAATTTAATTACTTAAACGAAAATATTGTTATTAAGTTAATGAAATCCTAAGAATGTCGTGGATACTTGCCAAACAGCCCCTTAATCTAAGAATCATACTTGTAGTCTTTCTTTTATGAGATCATGTCGTGCCATGTAGCGTTGTGAAATTGTCCTATAGACGACATGTATGTGTAATCTGTGTTTATGTTTCATGTATCTTTTGAAGCATTTACAACGGGAACAGAAACGTGAGTGTACTAACCGGTGGTCAGTTTCGCTCTCAAATTATAGTGTTTTGCGTGTGTAAGGAATAAATAATCGATTAAGGCATAATTTCTATCAATGAACAAGAAGTTATTTTCTGTGAAATTGAAGTATGAAATTCGATGTATGGAATTAGACCAAATAATTTCCTAATATAGGTGTTGAACATTGCACTGGTAGAGGTGAAACATCGCAAGGTTTCAATAAGAGTTACGGCATTATTGGGTGCTAACGTTGCAATTACATCATTATCGGTAACTCCATTCGGGAGCAAACTCAATAGCCACCTAAGTTAGGTGTTAACGTTGCAATTACAGCATTGCAACAACGTTTCAACAAGATGACAATGTTGCTACCGCTTGAACTTAGTTGTCATTGCAACTTAAAGTTGCTACCAACGTTCACTAGCTATCGACATTTAGCAACTAAGTTCTACCAAAATGTCAATGTTATACCCTTGGAACCCCCATAACTACCATAGAGGTTCCTTGGTACCAAAATGTTGTTGCTCACGTGTATAGTTCACTCTTAAATTGTACCAATGTGTACTGTGATTTTTCATTTAGTTCGTAAGTAAATCACCATTAACCAAAATAGCTTGATGACAAATATCACCAACAAAATCCATACATAACCTAGTTTGACACAAATCTCAGTAATTGATGTGACAAAACACGTGTGGTAAGAGGCTTGGGTTCTTCAGTAGAGACTTAGTTTTGAATCCAAAAATTTTGCTCTTTTGAGCATAATGATTGTCAAGTGGGACCCAAGCCAAACATAGTCTGTTCTTCAGAGTTTGGTAATCCACAACAATAAATGCCAAATGTATTCATGCATGCGAAAATCTAACTGTATAGTATAAAGAAGTCGGTATTCATTCAGATATTCATTACACAAACATATTTACGATCAAGGCATAGAGATTATATTCGATTCAAAAAGTAAAATTGAAAAAAAAAATAAAAACAACTCACCGGTACTGATGTCAACAAGGATAGATGTTATTTGGATAAAAGCGATCGAGATCAAACTAATACCTTTTTCTTCAACCAGATTTGAAAGAGAGGTGTTGATAAAGAGAAACTTGATGTTGTTTTGCACTGTGCTAGTGATGGAAACAAGTGTGGTGTAAAGTTAAAACACATTGGACATTCATATGCTTTATATGAATTCCTGTTAGTCATAGAAACATTATATATATATTTAAAAGGCAGATTGCCATTGTCACACAGAATGAAACTGTTCATGGGAGCAACCACTAATTTTGTCACACGTGGTGAGTAGACACGAATTCCAACATAGACAGTTAGAGAGCTTTCTTTCTCTAAATTGATAAAATCCTAAAGCGATACAACTCCTCCTCCTCACCACCTGCTTCACTTTTCCCCCGATTGTCTCCAATTCTATTAAATAAGATAAGATGTCGAGTTTGAACCTGTGCAAGGTGAACTCAAACAACAAATAACTATGCAGTTCGGTTTTACCCGTTGGTTTGAACCTGTTCGCGGTTCCCCACTTTAACGTGTTGGTTTTTTTTAATATGTTAATTTCTTGTATATTAACTTTTTTTTTTGTTCAGCTCTAAATCTAATGCTATAGCCCGATACATGCCATTGTAGCAAATCCAACCGATACCAACCAACCAAGGATCGTATACGATAAATCAAATATAGAGCACCCATGAATCGATTCATCATCAATGTAAGCTTCTTCTACCTTAGTAATAATTATAATTTATTTCTCCCTCGATTTCCATTTGCCGATTTGTTCTTGTGTTTCCAATTAATTAAGAAAAAGCTCGGAGCTTTCAGAGCCTATGCTGCCGCTGCGAATAATAATAATAATAATAATAATCTGAAAATACAAGGTGTGAAAGATATTATCGCCGTCGCCTCCGGCAAAGGCGGTGTCGGCAAGTCCACCACCGCCGGTAACTGATTTCATTTTGTATTTGGTTTAAGAAAGCCCTAATTTTGATCCCCTGCAAACCCTAATTTTGACCAGCTTTTATTTGCAGTCAACTTGGCTGTTTCACTAGCACAATCATGTCAGCTTCGCGTTGGATTGCTGGATGCTGACGTCTATGGGCCGTCAATCCCTACAATGATGAAACTAGATGGGAAGCCTCAACTAAGTGAAGGTGATGATGATATTTCAATGTTTTTCAACTCATAGATTCAATGAGGTTGATAATGTAATACATTCGTAAAGCTTTGTTTTTTTAATATGATTTTCAGCAAACAAAATGATTCCGATTGAAAACCATGGAGTGAAGTGTATATCAATGGGATCACTTGTTGACAAAGATGCTCCAATTGTCTGGAGAGGTCCTATGGTATGTATATGCAGTTTCCATATAATCATTTTATATTTATATATAATAATAGTTAGTATATTTAATAGTTGTATGAATATTAGGCTCGCGAGCCTGCTTGAGCTCGATAAGTGAACCTCGGGCTCAATTTGAGCTTTTAGCGAGCCAATCTCGAGTAGTTTATGAGCAACTTGTTTAGTTTTTCAAAACAAGTTATTATTAGGCTCGGTCTCAATTAGTAGCTCATGAGTGGCTTGGCTTGTTTACGCCCCTACTATTAATAATTTGTTCAGGTTATATTGGGTGAGGGTCAGGGCAAAAGTATTACCTTTAAATTATAAGCATTATTTATAGGTGATGAAAGCTCTTGAACAAATGACGAGAGGAGTAGAGTGGGGCCAGTTAGATATTCTCGTGGTGGATATGCCACCTGGCACTGGTGATGCTCAGATCTCCATGTCGCAGAGGTTGCAATTATCAGGTATGCGAAGTAAAATATATATTAATGAATAACTAATTTGTTAATGGGCTTAAACATGTTAATAATATAGAACATGACAAGTATTAATGAATAAGGTCATATTTAATATACCATATCAGATAGAATACACAGATTTCCTTCAACATACATTTTTAAAGGTTTAAGTCGTTAACAGGTTATCATTTGTTGTTTGGTGGCAGGAGCATTGATTGTATCGACTCCTCAAGATGTTGCGTTAATGGATGCTCGAAGAGGAGTCAAAATGTTCTCCAAAGTCTCTGTTCCTGTAATGACGATTTTCATGTCTTTACGCGCTATATACATACATAATACATGCATACGTGTGTGTGTGTGTGTGTAGTGGAGGGTTCCGGGCAAAAAACAGGTTTTCGTGAGAACTAGAAGGAAAAAAAATTATTTACTTTTTCAATCTTAATATTTTTAAATATAAGAAAATGGCTGTAATGCAATTCATCTCTCCTGAAATTCAAAAGCAAAGATGAATAAATTTTTATTTACTTAAAAGCCTACACATGTGTACGTAAACTTTAAAATCATAAAACATACGAACAAATTACTTGGTACATAATAGACATTGTATGAAACTTTGATAAAAAGTTAACCGATGGCCTTTTCTCGCAATAATTTAGGGTTCTTTGGCAAACCTCATGTTATGTATGTATATTACATTTAATCACAAAAAAGTAGTATTAAATTTGTTTAATTTGCAGATATTGGGACTAATAGAGAACATGAGCTACTTCAAATGTCCACACTGCAGCAACCCTTCTTACATTTTTGGAAAAGGCGGAGCGCGTAAAACAGCTGAAGAAATGGGACTGGGATTTGTTGGTGGAGTGCGTTTTTATCCTTTAAATCTACTCATGTTGACCGGCTCATGTGTTTTTACTTATTAGTTATCATTATGGATGTAGATACCATTAGAGGAAGAGATTAGAAGCGGGTCCGATGAAGGTGTTCCCGTAGTTGTATCTCAGCCAAATTCTGCAGTTTCAAAAGCATATTGTGATGTAGCTCACAAAGTTATTAGCAGACTCCGAGAATTAGCAGCAGATGACCAACACTTTAGACCTGTCATTACCCTATAAATGAAATTTTCATTGTTCTCTCTGTTACTAGCATTGTCATACCTTGTTGTAATGCATTTGTTACCTCCCTTTAAACGGTTATTAAAGTATGACGTAAGAGTTTTCAAGTTCAAAAATGTAGGTCAAATATTAACCAAGTCCGCTTAGTGGATTTTTTGATGTCATGTTCTCTACATACCAAGTCTACAATGAAAGTGAACAAAAAACCAATCAACTGAAACATAAATCATACTCACTGACAATTCAGCATTGGCTTGTTTCAGCTATCCTCATTTCTAAACCAACCGCAACAAATCTAGCTACGCCAAACTTGTTTATTGTATTCAACTGTCAAATTTATAATGTTGATAGTAACTTTGTAAGTTTTTCACTTGGCATTCAAATTATTATTTTAGAAATAACATGAAGGTCCCATTTGGAAGTTTAAAAAAAGTGTCAATTTCTCAAAACATTATCCAAAAGACAGCACAAACTAAGATTAAGAACGAAAGGCCAAACAAGCCAGTATGTTTAAATAACGAACTATTTCTTGTTACAACATTACCCTTGCTGCCTCTATTCATAAAGAAAATTGCGCAAGGGCATTTCACTCAAAACACACTTCAATACCCGTAATTCCCTCCGTACACAGCTCCACCATACTCAGCAGCAGGCGGTGCGTGGGTGGCAGGAGGCGGTTGAGATTGGTAACCGCCAGGATAAGGAGCATTATAGCCGCCTTGAGCAGGAGGTGCTGCGGTAGAATTTTGAGCCGCAGTTGCAGCTTCTGCAACAAAATTCTGAACAAAAAATATTATTAGTAATCAACCAAATAGAAAATCTTCAACAGTGTTTAATAAAACTTACCGGTTGCATGAAACAAAAAAAAACCCAAACAAAAACTAGCCCAAAGAATAGTAATTAATTAATTAACAAAAAGATTTAGGCCCAAATTCATTATTTGAGACAAAATTCATGCCAAAATACGACCCCTGCACGCCATTAGAGCTGAATATGCTTATTACAATTTTTATATTTTATGTTTTCTTTAACGAGCCAAACGAGCAAGTCACCCGATGTGCAAAATTATAACTTAAAACTAGTGTTTCCTAAATCACTTAAAAAACAACATTTTAAGTAAAAACCTACTTCTAGTCAGCCCATTTGAGCAATTTCAACCATAAGAAAAATTGACCATTTTGACCTGCAACCAAACCCAACATTTTGATCCGCTAAATGAAGTGTGAAATAATACCTGTATCAACTGCTGAGCTGTCTGAACTTGTGACGCTGACCCGTTAATCTCAACTGTCATTTCATCAGGAACGCCCCGTGTTTCTTGTATTGCAATGGTGGCCCCACTGGCGCGTCTTATATAACTAATATTAGTCCCCGAGGTACCAATTACAGCATCAGCATAGGAAAGAGGGATTTGCATGTTTTGTGAGACCTAAAATAAGACATCATACATGATTATATGTAATCAGCATCATTTGAAAAATAAAAGAATAAAAAAAAACAAAAAGATTTGTTCATTTAGTTGAACGAACATGCAGACAAGTTCGTTCATTTATGTTCGGGAACGTTCATTTCTGTTCGTTTGTTTAAGTTTATTTATGTTCGTTTGTAGACCTTTGTTAGTATAAATATTTATATTTTTAGTCCCATCATAGTTTAGTCCAGTTTTTATAACGTTCTAGGCCCAACACATTGTTCATATTTACTTTAAATTAAATTGTTTATAGCTCGGTTAGGCTCGTTCATTAACGTTTTTGATCCGTTCGTTTATACTGTTAACGAACGAACATAAATAAACACGAACACATTCATTTTCTTAACAAACGAAACCCTTGTTCGGTGAGTGAAACAAACACGCAAAGCTCCATTTGTGTTCGTTCGATTCGTTTAAAGTTAAACAAACGAACATAAACAAGCTCTAATCGTGCTTATTCGGTTCGTTTAAAGTTTAAAGTAAACAAACAAACATGAATAAGCTCCATTTGTGTCCGCTCGGTTCGTTTACAATACACTTGACTAAAATAGTCACCCGTTCTGGAAGATTGTATTACTTTAATATTACATAAATAATACCTTTGTAACCATTGACTGCTGTGGCTGCACAGTTGAAGAGTGAGGTGGTCCTGTGGTTGGATCCCTGCCATAAGGTGGACCCTGACGAGGCTGTTTATCCATTGGTGGAGGCAAGTCTGCTCGTGGATAGTAGTTGTCAAACTGGTGCTGAGGTGGCATAAACTGATTGGGCCCAAAATTTGGCCCGAAACTAGGCCCACCACCTAGGAAACTTTGAGGTGATGGAGCTCCCCATGGTTGGTGAGGTGGCATCTCTTGATTTGGACGAGCATTTGCCATTTGCATCTGTCAAATGGCAAACAAAGTTATAGTCGTTTAATAAGATAAACGAGGTTGTTTTACTATTTAGAATAATACTTACTTGGGACTCAAAAATACTGATAATGCTTCGATCAACTAAAAACTTTCTTAAATGAGTTGCGATTAGTTCCAAAGCCGTGTGCACACCCGTCGGGTCCCCTTGTATCTCAACAACACTGTCATCAGGTAGAGCAAAAATAGGGAGGTTTTCTGCAAAATTAAATAAAATTAAAATCATATCAATAAGTTAATGTTTCAAATGTGATTACAAAATTAATAGTGTTCAATGATAATCTAAATTTTTGAAGACGTTGGTTTAAGGGAGTTTATGTATGAAAATTACACATTGATAACTTCAAACGTCCAACCGACTTCTTTTTTGCTACTTTTTGTGAATTTACATGCTTGATACGTTAAAGAACATAATTATAATTAACCCAGTTATGAGTATGTGGGTCACCGTAGAGTGGATGTGACGCAGTTTCGGAAGTGATCAATGGCTCGAGAGACTCATGATAATCAAAGACGATAATTTGAACCTAAGGTTCCAAGAACAAAGTTCTTATAATAATAAACTTAATCAAAAACTTAAATTTTAAACTACTAATAAAAGATACTAAAATCTGAATTCGAATTAGTAGATATTCTGCATCAGGATGACACTAGAATAAGACTGTAAAGGAGCCGAGCCAAGCCAAGTTGGGGTCGAACTCGAATTTAAAATATCCAGCTCAGCTTGGCTCGTTTATTTTAACAGACTAAAAAGTCTAGCCCAAGCTCAACTCGTAATAACCTCGAAACAACTCGTGGCTTGTTGAGCTGACAAGTTAAACTTTTTAAATTTTTTAACTTAATGACATGAAAAGTCGAGCTCGAGCCAGCTTGTGGCTCGTCAAGCCAACATGTTAAAAAAACTATTTAAATTGTTTTCCTTAACGTATGTATAAAAGGATTTTAACATTATATGTATTATTTTTATTTTTATTTTTCAATTTTTGATCAAGATACAAATTCAAATAACATGTATTATTTTTGTTTTTAATATTTTTATACGCTATTATTTATATATATTGAAAAATGGGGTTTAATTTAAACAAGCCAATCGAGCAAGCCACAAGCCAGTTATCAAGCAGGCCACGAGACAAGCCAAGCCAACCCTGGCTTGGGCCGTAAACAAAGGAGCTTTTTTCAAGCCAAACCACAAGCTTTTGAAACAGTTTTTAGACTTAAAAACATAATCTTTCATCACCTCCAACAACCCGAATTTTACAGTTTGAAGAATCTTGGATGGTCTTTATGGTGGCACCCTGCTTCCCTATCAAGCTTCCACCTTGTGCACCCGCCACAAGTAGCCTTGTAGAAATAGAGGTGGGCCCACCAGGTGGACCATGAGCAGAATCCTTGTCAGCATCAAGGACTCGTTGATGAACCTTCAACAAACCATCCATTGCAGGAGAAATAGGAACCTCCGGTTCTTCTTTTGCAGATATCAACACCTACCAAAGCAACATTTAATTATTTACTAATAACTTCGTATCACAAAACATTTACTAAAGTCACATTGTTGCATCAAAAATAAACATTAATAACTTTCATAGAACATTACTTAGTTTAGAGAAAATTACAGTTTTCATCCTTTAGGTATGTAGCGAATTCACCTTTCATCCTTCAATTAAAGAAATAACGGAAATCATCCTTAATGTTAATATTGTTGTCACGCTTTTTGTCATTTGATCTAATGGACATTATATTTATCTGTTAAAGCCAGCCATGTGTGTTGCACATGAAGGTAGTTTAATCATTTTACTGTGTGCTGCACATGAAGGTAGTTTAATCATTTTACTCTCACACAAACTAATCTTGTAATTTAATAAAATAATAAACAAGATTATTGTTCTCTCTCTACATACTCTGTTTCTAGTCTCTCTCTACATTTCTTATTCTTATTGTAGATAAGATCCTTTTTTGGGTTTTGTTAACTTGTTTGACTTGTTGACTTGTTTGACTATTAACAAGTGGCAAGACATCAATTCATCCAGTTCTGAAGTTACCTGCAATCTGGATCTTGGGCTCTTCTAAATGGAGCCACTTTGACAATTGTAATGTTGCCTTTAAAATGAAAAAAACCTGCACACATTCATTTAAGTTATTGGGATAACATAAACTTTTTTTCCTATATTTAACCTTATTTTTGTTAGATGTTGATAGTTGTATAATCTTCACTAATTTCATGTTTTCTTTTTGGCTGTTACTGTTTTACATTTTAAACTCTTTCCATCTCAGTTTCTTATAGTTAATTATATCTTCCTTTTGTTATGATAGATTCTTTTGTTAGTAGACATATATTACACATAGATTCACAAAATAAAACAAATCAATCAACAAATAATATAAAAATCTATAAAAGCAAAAACCAAAACATAATATGTGAGGAACTTACAGCTCTTTCATTAGTACCAGGAGGACCATCAAGAATCTTGATGCGAGCCCGTGTTTCTTCACAAGTTTTCTTTATGTACTCTCCCTTACGACCAATGATACCACCAACTTTATGCGAGGGAACCAATATCCTGAAAACATTCTCTCCGGGCCACCCTGGCCATTTCTGTTCCACAACACCTTCTGCAGCAGGAGCACCCTCCGCCACCTCAGCATCACCTTGTTCTTCTTCATCATTTTCTTGAGGCTCTACTGCTTCATCACCGTGTTCTTCCACGTACTCATTCTCGGGAACTTGAACTTCAACGGGAATTGAGTTCTCGGTCAACGCCTTGGTGTCGTGTATATTAGTGTTATCTTCTGACATGTTCTATAAAATAAACAAGTGAAATCAGTTTCGCTCATGTCCTTTTAAGATTCTTATAAGAAAATGCACAGAAATATTATTTAAAGATGGACCAAAAACCTAAAATAATTCATGTTAGATAGAGTTAATAGAAAACAACAAAAGTAGCAAGTGCTACTTAGCTTGTAAATAAACCCAAACGAACACAAACGGAGCACGTTTGTGTTTGTTAGCGTAGTTTTAAAAGAACAAACAGATGAACACAAACAGTTAAACAAACAGGGCTATCTGCTTCATATCCGTTCATTAAAAAAATGAGTGTGTTCGTGTTTGTTTTATGTTCGTTTGTAATGGGTGAGATAAAACTAGACAACATTGTAATATGCCTAAAAGGTTTAAATAAATATACAACCAAACAAACTTAAACAACGGAAACTAACAAACACATAAACGAACGTAAAGAAACCGAGTCCTGTTCATGCCTTTTCTTTTAACTACATGAGCAAATAATTTTGTTCATGATCATTAAATAAACGAGCATAAACTAACTTCCTATCGAAAGGTCACCAAGCATCAGGTTCGAATTGGTACGTTTGCAGGCCTAGTGTTACAATGTGGTGGAAGAACTAATATCCGTTAACTACAAACCAGATTATAAACTGTAAAAAACAAACCCTAACCCTAGAGGCACAAATTCTCTAAAACCCTAGAAAGCTAGGGTTTGCGATTTTCAAACAATTACACGAACCCTAAGCCAAAAACTACACCAATTCATCAACACACAAGAGCATAGTAATGAATTCAAGGTCTAGATCTAACAAATTAAACAAATCGACGGAGAAACTGCAGGAAAAACGGGTATAACGTCATAACAACATGTAATTCCGTAATTAACATACAAAATCATCAACAACACGAGTGTAACGGATTCGTACGCAAAGCGTATTGTTGGACTTACAAGTGAATTCGATTGAGCGGGAGAGAGGCGGCTATGCGAGTCTGGAGAGACGACGACGAAGAATAGCGATTTATCTTGGGATCACTTTTAACATAGGTACCTACAATTATGATTTTTATCAATTTTACCCCATCACTTGGAGGATTGCTTATTTTCACCGACTTATAACTTATTAACTTTTTGAAAAATAATAAGGTGTTTTGGATTGTTTATATTGTGGGAGGAAAATTTCATAATAAGGTAAAATAAGGAATCCCAAACACCCCCTAGGTATACAAATATATCCATCATGTCGGTAGTTTAGTCCTTTTAGCATTGTGCTTAATTGAAAACTAACCCCTCTTTTTACTAATAATAATCCCAACTAGTTGTTTTAAACTTGTGCGTTGGGTTGGGGACGCGACGGGAACTCGGTCTATATTAGGGGTGGCGATATTGACCCAAATCATTTTAAATGGGTCAATTTTTGTTGTTTTAAAAATTAAATGGGTTGGGTTAGAGATTTTAACTAAATTGGTCAAAATTGGTCATTTGAAATTTCATCTTGTTATTTTCAGGGCAAAACGGGTCGACATATTCAAAGAAATGGGTCGATGTGGGTTAGTGTCCAAAGGAAATGCGGCAAGTTTCGGATCGGAACAGGTTTCCGCACGAGACAGGTTTTTGCAAGAAACGGGATTAAGATTGGAACGGGTTCGGTTCAGGTTTCAAGTCAGCACGAGTTTTCACACAGGACGGGTTGGGTTTTGGTTTCTTTTTGATCAATTATGGACTCGTTTTTGGTTTTTTGTTTCATTTTTGTTCGGTTTCAATTTTTTTAGTTTTGTTTTGATATATTTTTTTGATTTCGATTGATTTGGTTTGGTTTTGCCTTTTTGTTTCATTTTCGTCGATTTTTCGGTTTCGGTTCAATTTCTCGGTAGGTTTTTTTTTTATGGAATAAGGACAACGGATGAAACATTTTAGTTTTTTTAGCTTTTTTGTTTTTTATTTACATTTTGAGTTATGATTTTTATATTATTATTTTTAAATAATTTTTTGAAGGGTTTTTGATCTTAATAAAAAACATAAAAATTTTAAAAATAATAATAAAAAAATCACAACTCAAAATATAAATCAAAAACACAAAAAGTAAAAAACTAAAATGTTTCCTCCGTTGTCCTCGTTCCATTAAAAAAATGAAACCCGTTCTGACTCGTTCCGAACCTAACCTGTTTTGACCAAAACCAAAACAGTTCTTTTTTTTAGTTGACCCATTCTGACTCAAACTCATTTCGATCCATGACCCGTTCAACTCAACCCATTTGCCATCTCTAGTCTATATCAATTCGTTTCGTACCATATTAAAAATCTGTGATGTTTTGTTGTAAATGGATTGATCATTGACGTCTTAAGGGATTTTACTTGTTGCTTCATTATCACCGTCAATTAGTTTGTGAATTTGAGTTTCCCTTGTCATGGTATTGGATAGCCTTATGGCATCCTTGAATATTAGTGTTTATATTTTTTTATAGTTGTAGCTTGTAATAATGATACTATGAGTATATAAAGTCTTACGATGTGTGTAATGTGTAAATTTAGTAGGCGAGAATCCCACGTTTTGGGGTGTTACATTGGTGGAGCTGAAAATAGGTTGAGTTTTAAAGTCGTTGAAAATTATATACCCTTTGGGCAGAAAAAAGTTGCACGAAGTGTGTGATGCCCGTGTGAGAAGAAAAGAGGAGGGTGACTTTTTATTTATTGTTAAGTTGGTTTTAACTTATTATTATTATTATTAAGTGAAATCTTACTATGGTCGTTTCTATAGTTTAACATAAAGAAAACTTAACTGACATTCATATCGAAGACGAAAAGCGTAACAATCTCGCAGACACTTGAGAACTATTTTCGTAAGGGTCAACGCCCATCAAGATTTCTTTAAATGACTTCCGGCTCACTAGCCTAACCAATTGCATCTACAAAGTAGTAACCAAAGTTTTAGCAAACCAATCAAAATTGGTGATTGGCTTAGTAATTTCATATGTTTAATCGGCCTACATTTCAAACATGAACATTTTAAAGGACCTTTTTATCATCAATAAGTTTAATTTCGTGGGTAAAGAAATCCAACGCTAGAATGCTCTTCAAGCTCAACTCTGAAAAGGTTTTTTTAATTCCTTGAACTTTTTGACTCGATTTTGGAGCAAATATGCATTTCCAATTAAATGACGTTTATGGATATGGAGTTGTTTATCTTCTGCCCGACAATCCGTTTTTGTTAGCAGTTGTCGCACGCTATAACTCCATTGTCATTAGGGAGTGAGATCAGATGACCTCGTCTCACTTTTCATTTTCATTTTGGCAACGGAGGCACTCCATCAACTAATGTTTGACGCGTGTCGAATTGTGGGTGTTTCACGTAATCAAAACTTCAAACGACAGGCCAGTTGTGTAACATCTGTTTTATGCGGACGACACTAATAATTTCAGGTGATTGATGGCCATATTTGTATTAATTTATCATGATTATTATATTGTTTCTTTCTTATCCTAGGTCTAATGTAAATATGAAAAGGTGTATTTTATTTGGAATAGGACGAGACCAACCCGAATTAGACTTATGAGCCGATATGCTCTATTATAACAAAAGAACACTTCCATTCAAGTACTTAGGTTTATCCATTGGGGCAAATATGAATTTGGTCAACAATTAGGGATCTCATTATACGACTTCTCTATCTACGATACTTCGGTTAAAATCCTAGGCAAATTAGAGAGAGTTAGAAGATTCTTTTGAGGAGGTCACTTAGAGAAAAAAATAAGCAATTAGGTTGTGATGAAAAACATGGTGTATAAAAAAAACTAGGAGGGCTGGGTATTGGTTTGTTAAAGACGGCAAGCCTAGCTCTCTTATCGAAATGGTGGTGAGAATACGCAATAATGATCAAGGTTTGTGGTGCTCAGTATTGGTTCAAAAGACTCCTCGATCTTGTGATCCTATTTCAAGAAGAGTGGGTATTTTAAGGGCCTGGTGTTTAATTACCAAATTAGACATGGACGAGTATGCTTTAGACATCTATATATCCATTAAAAAAATTCATTTTGTCCAATTCTTATTGGTTCCATTCACTAATTCCCATATATATCTTACAACCTTAGAATTTATTATCATTTAAATAATTCAAAATATCTTTGTAACTTCAAAATTTACTACCATTTATTACTATTTGTAGTAGATGTATTAATTTTAAAAAATTTGTCACTACTAAAAGTTGGTACTATATAATAATTATTAATACTATATAATAATTATTTCTTACATTCTCTACACGTGAGTCTGGAACCTTTTTATTTATCATCTTTACTCAAGTTACTATGCATAGGTTTATAAGATCTTCAAGTTGGATCATCATACTTGCAACGCTCTCCTTGTTCTAGAGCTCCATTATAATATATATGTTGTATATAAACAACAAAAAGTTTTTGTTGTAACTGAAAATTCGGTTTTCAAAGAAAAAAAACAAAAAATTAGCCGTCAGTTAATGCTTCGGTTCGGTTTTTTCTGTTCGTTTTTCGGTTAATTTGGTTTCGGTTCGGTTAATTCGGTTTTCTGCTCACCCATGCATTCTACTATGTAACTTCGTTTTTTGTAAGTTTATGATTTTCAATACTTTCTTTCCGTATGAATATGAATTGCAATTATAAATCATGTTGTCGTCTCAAAAACGTATTCAAAAACATTTTGTCGTTTTAAATGACGTGCGTACTCGACGATTTCTATATTTCCGCCCGTGTCGTACACGGGTTAATAACCTAGTAATAAATATAGATGTATAAAAGGTGTGGCTGGCAATAGAAAGAAAATCATTTGTTCGTTGGACGTTTGGATTTATATGTTCATGACCCTAAAAAAATTTGTCAGTCTTTTTTTTTATTTATTTTTTTATTTTTTGCAATTGTCACAAATGCATATAGTAACTTTAAGGAATGTTACAAGCTTGTTGGGCCTAATTTAATTTGGGACTAGACCTGGTTACGTTTCCCGAGCAAGTGAGCAACACTTTAGAGTTGCAAAGTTAGACGAGTGTTATTCTATGTTGATCCAGGTTAACCTTTCTCATGGTGTTAACAAATGAACCTGGGCCAGAGGAATCTGATGGAGATTTCTCTATTTGTTTATGTTTTGGCAAAAATTTATAATCATAACCCGGTCCCAAGGGTAATTCTATGAATGGACCAACTGGATCCCCAAGAAAGCAATGTTTTTTGTTGGAGGGAAATCTCGGAAAGGTTACCAACCCAAGATAACTTGGCGAAAAGGGACATTCAAATTAACTCGAAGGCGTGCCCTTTTCACTCAGAGGTACCGAAATTGGTGGAACATACTAGTCTATCATGTGTTTGGTCCTCTACAATATGGGAAAATATTAGAGATTGATGCCATCTTTCATCCTTCTATGCTTTTGATACAAAGACATAATGGGATATTTCATAAACAGATGCCCAGAACCAAGAGAACTTAATGCATGCTATCTTCTGTATTACAAGCTGGAGCATTAAGTAACAATAAAGTTTTCAACAACATAAGGATATATATGCCAAGACAATTTGGTGAAGTATACTTAGGGCCGGGGTGGCCCTCTTGTTTTTTGCGCAGTAGTGTAAATTTATTCGTATTCAACCGAAATTTTTTATACGCGGTGTAAATTTAGTCGTTTTCGACCGATAATTTGAGCCCCCCCTCGTTTGTGATTTTTTAAAATACATTTTGAGTCTGGCCCCCTGGTGTCTTAGTCCAAGCTTCGCCAGCCAAGTAATGTAGTTGAACAAATAAAGACGTTGAAAGTTTTATGGTTGAACTTAAGGTCGAACAAAATTTGTATAAAGTGAAAAAATTGATGTAATTTTAATATTTCTCAACTGTATGAAATTTTGTTATGCTATGTTTCGAGTTCGCTAGCTAGGTTTTTATTTATTTTTTGAAAAATAATAATATAATGAACGATGTTTTGTAGTAGTAGGCTAGTAGCGAGTAGGAGAGTTGAGAGGGTTTAGCCACCGTGTTTTTTAGCGTGGAGTCAACTCTAGAATTAATCCGAACAGTACGTACCGGCGGCCACCTTAATTTGCAAACAAACCGTGTCCCTAACCGATCCAAATGATTGGCTCCCCGGCCAACATTTTTATATCCATTTAATATTTAAACAGATTCATTAATTAACCATTTTAAGTAAAAAATATATATTTCGCTTACATACTTCAAAGTTATAACGTGTATATACTTCGAAGGAATATTTATGTTTTTATGTATTTTATGAAGATATCTATCAATAATATATATAAACGAAACTTTTAAAAGCTCTCTGGTTGCTCCTTAAATTCTCTCAAGTCACTAAATTGTTTTATTTATAAATGAAGGTTTCTCATGCATTCGACCCGAATTCATGGGTGTGGATATCACCAAACCCAGATAGTTGTTAAACGAGTTATAACATCTCATTTAATTAAAAATTAATCTGACTAAATATTTGATATGAAAATCATATAAGATATGGATATACTAGAAAATAATATCCGATTTTTTTAAAAAATATATTATTTATAATAAAGAAACAACTTTAAAGAATAAGCAGGTCATGGTTCACCAAACCCAGATAGCTTTTAAACAGGCTATAGCATATCATTTATTTGTAAAAACTTTTAATTATCAAACCCTGAGTATGTTATTAACTTTTTTATAATAAAAAAAATTAAAATCCAAAAATAAATATTAAAAAACAAAAAATGTAAAGAATCTCTAAAATACGGAGAGATAAAACCTACTATATTGATATAAACTTGTCTGAAATTTAAGCTGGCATATAAATATTTTTAAACTTGGTTATTTTCTGTGACTTCCTTTTATTTTTAATATGTGTTTAAAATATTCTTTCTAGTTATGTTCTAGTAGTTATGTTCTAGAAGTATATTAAAATAAAGGAAAATTGGTTTTTATTGGTCCCAACTTTTTCATTTTTACCGGTGCTGGTCCTAACTTTCATTTTGGCTGGCAACAGTCCCAACTTTAACATTCGTTTCTTCCACCAGTTCGCGACTGACGGAGCACTAACTCTGTTATGTTTTTGCTTACGTGTCAATCTGAGTTGTCAAAAACATATTACGTGGCAGCCACCGTGCATTATTGGTTTATACATATAACTTATGACGTTCTTATATCTAGATCCTTAACTCTTCAACGGCTCAATTACAATCCCCAATTAATGTCCAGAACCCTAATTGCATGCCACTCCAATCGATTAACGACGAACAAAGCAGCAAGCCCTAATCTTTAACAATGGATAATCAATTACGGATTTCCTTCCACACCAATGGCGCATTTGACGTTGCACCACCGATATTAAGGTATGTTGGTGAAAAAAAAACTTCATTCATGTTAGATGTTGACAAGCTTTCACACTTCAAGCTACTGGATTATGCAAAGGAGTTTGGTTCATACGAATCGAAAGTTGGTCTTTGGTTGTATTGCAAGATTCCAGATGATGGTCGTTTAAAACTATTAGTTAGTGATAAAGAAGTCTTTGAGGTGTTGTCTTTGATTGGTTCCAGTTCTGGGTCTGCACAAGGTATGGTTTTATACGTTCAAACTGATAAGTTAAGGAAACCCACAAACAATACCAGTAGCCCTCAAGCCCAGCCCATTATCTCTCCAGCCCAGTCCATTATCCCTGAAGCCCAGCCCATTATCCATGTAGCCTAGCCCAGTAGCCAACCAGAAGCTTGTTTGAGCCCTAGTTCAGGAGTTAGGAGGTACTCTAAGCTCACAGCTAGAAAACAAGTTCCACCAATTGACATAAATATATCACCAACTAAGGATACATGTACACCACTTAAATCACCAGCTAAGGTTATTAGTTTGTCACTTGGATCACCAGTTAAGGTTACAGACACAACACTTAAATCACCACCAATTAACACAAATAAACATGAAATAGATAGTGGTGGGTCAGATTCAGATAGTTCAGAAGATGATGATTCTGATGATGAGTCTTATAAATGTGATTTGGATGATGATGATGATGATGGATCTGACAAAGATGATGAAGAGTGGAGGTGTTCAGTTGCTAAGTTACAACAGGTGAATGAGCAAGATGTTGAAACACAAAAGAAGTTACTTGAAGACTGTCTAAAACAATCTGCTGATGCAATTAAAGAAGCATCCAGTAGTTATGAAGATTCTGATGCTGATATTGACACACCTGGAGAGTGAAGATGATGACATAAGAGGTAAGAAACACAAACAAGATGTTCCAGTTGTAAGTGAAGAAACTGACTGGTCAAAGTTTAAATGGGTTGTTGGGATAAAGTTTGCCACTAGGGATGCTTTCAAAGAAGCAGTTAGAAAGTATGCTGTCTCAAATGGTAAAAATGTTTACATTGCTACAAATAACAAGAGTAGAGGAGGACGTGTATGTGTTAAATGTGTGAAAGGGTGTCCATTTAGTATGTATTGTTCATTTCACAAGGGCAAGAGTCGCTATATGGTTAAGACTGTTAATAGTAAGCACAATTGTCAGAGAAACATGGCAAAGAATAGACAACCGACTGCTAAGTTTATAGCTAAAGACTTCTTGCCATTATTCAAAGCTAAACCTCGATGGAGTGGTAAAGATATCCAGGATGCAGGTAAAGAGAAACATAAGGTGCTTATACGCAAATGGTTGGCTCACAATGCCAGGAAATGTGCATTTAAGATGCTTCATGGGTCAATGAGGGAGCACTACAGTAAATTTGGGTCTTACTTGACAGCTTTGAAAGAAATAAATCCAACTTCAACCTTTGAGTTGGTAACTGCCCCACCAGGGTTCAATAACCAGGAACCAAATTCAAACTTGGAGACATTCTTTAGATTGTTTGTGTGTTTTGATGGGGTGAAGAGGGGATTTTTGGCTGGTTGTAGGAAATTTTTGTGTTTGGATGGTTGTTTTTTGAAAACATTTTTAGGGGGTATGTTGTTGGCTGCAATTGGGAGAGATGCTAATGACCAAATGTACCCTGTGGCATGGGCTGTTGTTGATGGTGAGTCTAATGATAGCTGGGAATGGTTCATGGAAGAACTAAGAAAATGCCTAGATGTCCAAGATGGTGGAAAGGACTGGACACTTGTCTCTGACCAACAAAAGGTATGACTTCACTTTGTTAATATCTAAGTTATAAGTTGTAAGTTGTAAGTTCTAGATGTCTAAAGTTTCTTTGATTTGGAATAATAATGACAGGGACTAGTGAATATTGTATCTTTGATTTGGAAAAATGCAGAACATAGAAACTGTGCAAGGCACATCTATGCAAACTGGAAAAAGAAGTTCAAGGGTAAAGAGTTAAAGACATATTATTGGCATGCATGTAGGGCTTATAATGAGCCTGACTTCAATGATGCTATCAAGGAGATGAGAACAATATCAGCTGATGGATTGGAGGCTTTCATGAAACAGAATCCTAATTGCTTTGTAAGGTGCTTTCTTACGGGTCATACATCTTGTGATGTCATAGTTAGTAACATGGCTGAGACTTTTAATGGAACCATAGTTGAGGCAAGATCTATGCATATTATAGACATGTTAGAGTCAATCAGGGTCTCAACAATGACAAGGATAATTACTAAGCATTCTCAAATGTTAGCTAAAGATGTTGTTGTGTGCCCAAGGATACAAACTAAACTTGATAGAGGAAAAAAATGGGCTCATAAATGTACAGTGTTCCCATCAACATATAATGTGTTCCAAGTTAAAGACTTTGCTGATGATCTTGCTGTGAACTTGAATAACAGAACATGTTCATGTAGGAAGTGGGACTTAGCAGGTAGATTAACCATTAATCATTCAATAATTAAGTTATGTTGACAGGTCTTCAAATGTGTATAAAAAAAACTGTATTTTGACAGGTATACCATGTAAGCATGTGTGTGCAGTTGCTGGGTTTCTTGGAAGAAATGCTGAAGAGTTTGTTCATGATTGTTATCTTAAGGAGGCATATTTAATGTCATATTCATACACAATTCCACCCTTGCCTAGTGAGAGGTACTGGCCAAGAGTTGATTATCCTTTGGACCCTCCTCCCATCAAAAGTCAACCAGGAAGACCAAAGACAAAAAAAAGAAAGATCCCCATGAAGATCCTAAAAAGCCAGGTAAATTGACAAAACATAGAGGAGAAATGACTTGTAGCAATTGCAAAGAAACTGGTCATAACATTAGAAAGTGTACAAAACCTAAGACTTCTAAGAATAAAGCCACATCAAAATCTGGTGCAAGGGGAAGGTCAACAAGGTCAACTCAAGCCACACATGAAAGTCAACCAACACAACAGTCAGTAGGTTCTAAGAGGCCAGGGGGGATGACCAAATATATGCCAAGTCAACCAACACAACAATCAACAAGTTCTAAGAGGCCAAGGGGAAACACAAAGGCCAAAGGCAAGGGGAAAGCTACTTGATGGTTTATGGTTAATGTTTAAGTATGTTAATAATGTTTTTTGGAATGTTTAAGACTGTTGATGGTTAATTATGTTTATGTAATGATGCTGACTTGTGTGATTTATGTTCCCTGTGTACTGATTAACTAATGTATTTTGCAACATTTTTAATGTATGGAAATCATGTATGATGCATGAGTTTGTAATGGTCATTTGGAAATTTTGTATGAATTTGTTAGTTGCAGATTATGGGCAATTGGTTATCTTGTGTAGTCAATCTGATATGGGCAGTTTGTAATGGTCATTTGTGTAGTCATATGATATGGGCAGCTTATGGTAATTTTGACAAGCCAGTCTACTCATTTGGTTAATCTGATAGGATCTGATATGGGCATTATGGTAATCTGTTTTGGTCAATATTGAGACATATGCAGGTCAATATGTCTGTCTGGGCATTATGGTCATTTTGACTAATCTGATCTGGTCAATATGCATGATCTTTTGGACAATATGCTGGTCAATATGTCTGGTCTTTTGTTTTGGTCATCAGTCTGATATGGGCATTATGGTCATTTTGACTAATCAATTTGACTAATCTGGTTTGGTTCAAATATGCTGGTCAACATGACTAATTTGATTTGGTCAATATGTCTGATTTTTTGTCACATTCTTTGATTAATCTGATATGGGCAATATGGTCATTTTTGACTAATTTGTTCATTTGTGATGTTGCCATTTTGACTAATCTGTTCACTATGTCTGATCTTTTATGTTGTCAATATGTATGTGCAGATAAACTCGTTGATAAGCATCCATTTTTGGCACACAAATAAAGTCCACCATATGTTGAGAACAACATCCATTAACATTAACATATTACATGAAGTTGATAACAACATTAACATATTACATGAAATTGATAGCCAAGGTCCCAAGGAAACAGATTACATTCCATACCATGTTCTTTAACAAACACAACATTTTCACACAAATAAAGTCCACCATAGTGCTATGATAATAATTGCTAAACCTAAAACACTATTACTCTTCCAATTGGACTTTTTCAGTGAGAGTTGAAGCTTCAAATTACTGTTCTCTTCTTCCAACACCATGTTCTTTAATTTTAAATTTTCTGTTTGCATATCTTTTATTTCTTGATCTTTTCTTGAACCACATTCCTTTAAGAAGTAATCAAAATCTTCTTTCCACATGAAGATTTTACAGTCTTGATTCTAGCCACAACAAGAAAGAATTTATTGATTTAGATACAAAAGTAAACTTGAAAACCAAAAAATGTACTCATAGGCCATAAAGAGCAGCCATATAATTCATCCCCATTTCGAGAACTTCTGTGACCAGCAACCCTATGAATTGCAATCAAATCGTGGTTGCAATAGACATTGCCCTGTAAATCAAGCTTGAAATTTTTAGGGTTTTTCTTACGAGCAGATGTACAAGACGATGATGAACTCGTTGCTAGCAGAGTGTGATTAGGGCTTGATATTGTAATTGATTCAATGATTCAATTAGGGTTTTGGACATTAATTGGGGATTTGATTTGGGGATTGTAATTGAGCCGTTGAAGAGTTAAGGATCTGGATATAAGAACGTTATAAGTTATATGTATAAACCAATAATCCACGGTGGTTGCCACGTAATATGTTTTTGACAACCCAGATTGACACGTAAGCAAAAACATAACGGAGTTATTGCTCCGTCAGTCGCGGGCTGTTGGAAGAAACGAATGTTAAAGTTGGGACCATTGCCAGCCAAAATGAAAGTGGGACCAGCGCCGGCAAAAATGAAAAAGTTGGGACCAATAAAAACCATTTTTCCTAAAATAAAAAATACAACAAACTGATAAAAGTATAAAACGAGATATATTTATATAGGATCGAAGCCCAGCCAACAAGATAGTGATATGCTGATATCAATATTAGTTATTATGAATTAAAATAGTAAAATACTACACGTAGAAATGGGTCAACTAAGAGCATTGCAAACCTTTGACAACTTCCAAAACTATATCGTAAGCGTTCAAAAGATTTGGCCTTTTTTGTTCAAAGAATGAAAGGTCTCTTTTGTAATATTTAATATACTATATACTATCTGTCTATCTATATAATATATAAAAACGAAAACCCTAAAATCCTATGTGTCGTGATATGGTCGTCGTCCCCCCCCTTATGGAAGTCACAAGATTGCTTGATTTTCAAATGGAGGCCTCTCATTGATTTAACCCAAATTCATGGGTATGGGTCTTACCAAAACCAAATAGCTCTTAAACGGTTATAACATCTCATTAAATTAAAAATTAATCTTACTAATTATTTGATATGAAAATCCTATAAAATAGGGATATACTAAAATTTAATATCCAATTAAAAAAAAGATATTATTTATAATTAATATACAATTTTATAGTAAAAAACATAAGTGGGTCATGGGTCACCAAATCCAGATAACTTTTAAACGGGTTATAACATATTATTTATTTATGAAACCCTTTCATCATCAACCCCTAAGGGCCCGTTCGTTTCACGGACTTTTTTAAAGGATTTGGAATTGGAATTGGAATTGGAATTGGAATGGAATGGAATGTTTGAGAATCCCTTTCATGTGTTTGGTTGGTTAATATGTATTGGAATTGGAATCTTCTTCATTCTCGGGTTTTTTTTTTTTGAAGAACGAGGACAACGAAGGAAACATTTTAATTTTTTTACATTTTTCATTTTTTATTTATATTTTGAGTTATGATTTTTTTATTAATTTTTTTGAATTTTTTTTGAAAGGGTTTTTATTTTTCATAATAATCCTTTAAAATAGGTGGGATTTTGAAATCCCAGGGATTTGATGGGATTTAGTTTCCATTCCCATTCTTTTATTTAATGAAATGAATATATCAATTCATGAGATTTAAAATCCCATTCCTTAGAATTCCTTCCAAATCCTTGAAACGAATAGGACCTAAGGATATTATTAACTTTCTTACAATAAAGAAAATTAAAATCCAAAAAATAAATATTAAAAAACAAAAAATGTAAAACAACCATTCTCTCAAACCATCAGATTGCTTTATTTGTAAATGAATGTTTCTCACGCATTGACCCGAATTCACGGGTAAAGGTCTCACCAAACCTAGATAGCTCTTAAACGGGTTATAACATCTCATTATATTAAAAATTAATCTCATAAAATATTTGATATGAAAATCCTATAAAATAGGGATATACTAAAAATTAACATCCTATTTTATTAAAAAAAAGATATTATTTATAATTAAGAAACAATTTTATAATAAAGAAAATAAACAGATAATGGGTATCACCAAATCCAGATAGTTTTTAAACCGGATTATAATATATCATTTATTTGTGAAATCATTTTATTATCAAACCTCAAGTATATTAATTATTAATTTTCTTACAATAAATAAAATTAAAATCCAAATATAAATATATAAATATTAAAAACGAATAATGTAAAACAACCCCCATAATACGAGGGATAAAATCTAGTATAATATATATTCATTAAACTACAAAATAAATGATAATAAAAAAGTGAAGTCCAATATTTCATGGCTCTTCTTAATTCTTATACTTGAGATGTTGCCAAGACATCTATGCGTGCATTCGTTAATAACACATCTAGTTATTACTTTTTGTGTATATAGTCTGGTGGTGTAATAGGTGTACAATCCTTAAAAGATCGATGATTCAAATCTCAGAATATAGACAACTTAGGTGGATTGGGTCGTAAATTATTAGTTGTAAAAAAATATATAATATAAAGTATTTATAAGCATGTTCTCATTCCATGAATTTAAATTTGTTAAGTAAATTACAATTTTCCTCATTGGTTTGGGTTAATTAAATTACGTTATGATCCATGGATGATGATTCTAATTACGAGTTTAGTTTCTCTGAACATTATTCGTCCAAGTTTCGGCGTCACTGTTGTCATTGAGAACCTGAAACTCATGTTTTTTACGAAGTAATGTGGGAGTTCATAGATGCCAAACTTTATTTATCTGAATTGAGCGACTGGTTCTTGGTTTCAGTTGAGTTAATTTCTGTTGCTCGTATTTATCCGGCATGTATAAACGATGTTTACTTAAAGTGGTATACTTACTTTGGAAATTAAGTATGTGGATCTGACAGGAGAATCAACAATTATAAATAGATCATGATTCAATTATCGTCGTATCACTAGAAGCCATACTTTTATACTTTATTAAACTTCTGATGCCACTATATATAATAGTATAATACGTACAAAAACTAATTTTAAAAGAGGCCGAAAAGTTGGCACCAAATTAGAGTTTTAAGATAAAGTCAATTTTCTCTCTTAATGAGCATGACACTTTTGAATGTTGGAAGACAATGATCGGTTTCATACCTAACCAAACACGCTATACAACACTAGGTGTGTACACAATGCTTTTAGTTTTTTTATTACTAAAATCATGAATATTATAAACTACAACTATAATGGCACGATGGTTCTGTTGATACAGTTTCGATCCTTAAAGTTAAGTAATTAGCTAGCATAAAAAAATGTTTAAAATATTTTGTAGATGTTTGCACAACCATAAGTTTATAAATAAAGTTACTAATATTTTATATTTTTAGTTGATTAAAATTAAATAAAAGTTGATGAAGATGCAATAAGATATATGAATAATTACAAAAGTAGCTATATATATTTTTTGTTTTGATACTCGGGAATGTTAACAAAAGTAGCTGCGCTTTTAGTTTGTATGCTTGAATATGTTCGAATACTTTCACATATATGTATACCCGTAACATACGCGTATTTGTTATATCCACGCGTCTATATTCACATATAAGATACTCTTTGACTGACGGGGCCCATCTTTCGGTCACGTAACATTATTAACATAAGTTTATTCATGACTCACATACGTAAAATTCACATGTATATAGCAAATCGGCGATTCCAAGGTCATCGGACATCAACCTTGCCGCATTTTTCCAACTCGGCCACCATTACTCGCCAAGATCCAACTCGGTCAAAAGTCGGAATACTCGGGATTACTCGGCTTCTAAGGTCAACTTGGCCACCATTTTTTTATAGTAAAAAACTAAAAATAACAACAAAACATGAATTTTTTGAATTATGTTTTTTTTTCCATATGAATTATGTTTATTTTGATGTGAATTATGTTTTTTCTTGACATATATATAATATCCAATAATTATTTTATGTTATATTTATCATGTTCGAGTACAAGCCGAGTACTCCCTACAAGGGGGTCGGCCGTCTAGGGACCGTTTAGCGAATTTTACAACATTGCCTAAAACACACTTATAGTGATTTAGAAACTCCAAAAACTAATGTGGCAAACTTAACAATAATAAGTTAAAGGTGTTAAACTCAAAATATAACCATCATGTGGAGGCATGCCCTAACGGAGTATAAATACACGTCGGAACTTAACCAAGCCAACCTGTCACTCATATTCTCTCTACTCACACAAATGGCTATCAACAGACTTAACCGCCGTAACGGCAACAACTTCACCGGCGCTACATCAACCGACTCACCGGTGCAATCAGCGTCACCGGCACCACCGTCAAACAAACCGCCAAAGGAGTTTCATTACCGCGGCGTCCGTAAGCGTCCGTGGGGACGCTACGCGGCGGAGATTCGCGATCCGGCGAAGAAAACGCGGTTGTGGCTCGGCACATTCGACACAGCGGAGGACGCCGCCAGAGCGTACGACGCCGCCGCATTCCGGCTCCGCGGCGTGAAGACGAAGATGAATTTCGGATTCTCCGGATTTGCGCCGCCGGTTGGTGAGAAGAACGGCGAGTTTAGTGGCTTTCCGGCGGTGTTTTATCGTTCCGGTGACGAGGCCGTTGTGGAGGAGGATGATCGGAAATTGAGGACGGAGAAGGTGTTCATGTTTGATTTGAACTTGCCGGCGACGATGTTTTGACCGCCGTGACGGTGGTTAGGGTTCCGTCTGATTGTTGTACGGATTTTGGAAAAGTCGTCCCGCGTAATTTTACACGTAAAATTGGTTGATGTTGATGTGACAGTTTAATAAATAAGTGATTCGACAAATATTTGTTTTGGAATATTTATTTCATTGTAACTTTAGAATATGATTAATTATTAATTAAAAGTTTTAAAAGGACTTACTATTTGTTTAAATAATAATTTCTTGGCTTAAAATGAATTAGCTTGATACAAAACATAATACATACAGTTTAAAGATCTAGTCATCTATAGAGAGTCATATCGAGGCTTCATGCACTACTAAAAGTAATTAATTGAATGAATAGTGTGCATATTTAACAATTTGGTAGACGCGTACGTTTAGAAACATTTGGTATACCATAATTAAGTGCTTTATAACCCGAATTTTAATCTTAGATATGACTCTTTTATGTAAGAGTATAATGGTTGTGGAGATGCCCTCCATATAGGTACATATAAATCCCAAGACTTGTACTATAAGTGTGAGGTTTGACGCAACATAAAACTAACACAAAATGAGAGAGCTATGTTTATTCTAACCTGGTTCAGATAAGTTTCAGGCGAACCCTTGTGATTATGTTTAGCTAAATCAATTGTATTTTTTTCAACCTGATGAACTAACGAGTTACCCGTTTCACCCATATGTTTGCTTCTCTTACCTTTTCTTTTACTGTGTTTTAGGTAATTAACTAAACTACTTGTGTATTTTTATACCAAAATTTTAGTGTTAAAAAGTTCGAACACAAGTGCTTCAAAAAATAATAATAATATGTAAATTTAGAATTATAAAGCTTTAATATGCAAAAAAACAACAGCAACAACAACAATAACAATAATAATAATAAAATAAGATGTATATTTTTCCTGGGTTAAACGCAGTGGCGGACATAAGGCTTGGGCAGGGGTAACCCGGGTTACCCCTCAACTTCCATTCCGTAGTGTAAAATTTTTTTTATTTTGGTCATTTTATATATCGGGTTACCCCTAAACAAAAACTAGGTAACCCCTCAAAAATTTTAAGAAGCCCACACATTATTTAAAAGTCCATACATTAGTAAAAAGCCCACTCAACTTAAATAAAATAAACCCAAAAAACATAATATTGCACCTCCAGACAACAGTCGCTCTCCCCTCTGCTCCCACCACATCCAATAGCCGTCACTCCAGCAGGTCGCCGGACCACCACTGCCGTCCGTCGGCCGTTTCTCCGGCCAAATTCGTTCTCGACCTCCTATTCACTATTGTTTTACTCAAATATTCAAATATTCAAAGGTATTGTTAATTGTTATTGTTTATTTTTTTATATTTAAATGGGATGAAATTGGACTTTAGGTTAGGGTTTGGTACTTTGGTTGTTAATTTTAGTTGTTATTTTTTCTTTGTTTATAATTAAAATTGTAACTCTTACTTTCTTATATAATTAGGCCATTAGGGTATTTGGAACTTAGAAGATGAAGCCACATTCAAAACAAGTTCTTATTGGCAAATTTTTTTAAAAAAAATTTCAAGAGTTTGACGACATTGATGGAAGTCCAAATATTGATAATAATGTGCAAGAACAAGATGATTATGATAATATTGGTCCAATTATTCCTTCGACTTCAAGTCCTTCAATTCCACATATAATTTATTTGAATGATCTTCATTAGGATCCCTTTGATAATTGCATTTTCTGAGATGTATGAGAACGATTTTACTACAAAAGAAAGAGGTGTCTTTTGGGTTAACTTTATAATATCTTCTATCACTCTGTAAAGGAAGATGAAAGATTACAAAATTGGATGGAATACATGATATTACTCGTTTAGTGGTGGAAACCGGAAAAGATCTTTCTTTTCTTTTGGTTTATCGGATATTGAAGCTAGCTCTGGTTTTACCAGTTGCAACTGCAACTATTGAAAGATGTTTTTCTAATGTCGAAGAGGAGAGATCATCTATTAGGTAGGTGTGTTAACTTTATTTGTTATCATCTTTTTTTTTTTGAATGTATGAAAAACAAAAATTTTTAGGTTACCCCTGGAATTTAGTTCTAGATCCGCCACTGGTTAAACGTGTAGTGTTCGAGTTCAAGTGTGTGACACGATTTTCAGATTCGTGTCAAATTTCCGTGTTCAATCCACTAACCTGCGATCATGACTCCCTCAATATCCCTGTACACTACAAGAAAGCAAATCTAGCCCAACAACCTTTACCTATGACATGTCTATCAAATTACATCGTAAGAGTTCTTTAATCGTCATATTAGCAAGTGAACGAATTCATTTGTGGTGCATTACCCAAATGAAACTCGCCAAATCCAAACAAGGTCACATGAAAATAACCACTATCCTTCGCCTCACAATCATAAGGTTAAGTTTTCTATAAATTGAGATAAAATTGAGAAGGATGGGAAAGATGAGAAGCCACACACAAAATAAAAAACCTCCTAAAAGAATAAAAAAAATTCATAACTCAAAATTTAATAAAAAACCGAAAAAGCAATAACACAAAAATGTTTTCACCGTCTTCCTCGTTTAAAAAAAAGACACAATATTGAGGGAAAAATATCATTGTGTTTTATGTTTATTTTCGTCATTGACTGACATTGTTTTTTTTATTGATATTGTGTTATATCTTGCGATCTATTGTGTCTTTTATTTAGTTATAATTGTGTCTTTTGTTCATTTTCGTCATTGTGTCTTTGATCTCGGCATTGTGTCTTTTGGTCGTATTTTTCGAAACGAGAATGACGGAGGAAACATTTGAGTTTTTTTTGTATTTTTTTTCGTTTTTTATTTATATTTTGAGTTATGATTTTTTTATTATTATTTTTTAATTTTTTGTTGAGGGGGTTTCTATGTGGCCAAAAATCCTTCTCACACTTCTTATTTTTGTCTTCCTTTGTATTTTAACGGGGTTTTTTTGGAATGAGAATGACGAAGGAATCATTTAAGTTTTAAATTTTTTTCGTATTTCATTTATATTTTAAGTTATAATTTTTTATTATTTTTTTGAATTTTTTGTTGAGGGGGGTTTTTGTATGACCACAAATCATTTTTACATTTATCATTTTTGTCTTCCTTTGCATTTTAATCTTTTCCCACAATCATATCTTATTTTCCATTAGGATTGTAAATCAAGCAAAGCTTAAAATTCGTTTTCAACCGTTTTATCTTCATTAGAGCACCACTAGTGCGCTCATCTGGGCGATACCAAATGTTTGTGTTATGAAGTCGCTAAACAACAAATCGTAAGAGAGAAAAAACCGAATTCAAACCCAAACCCCGATTTTCGACAATTTCAAACAATCTCATGCTTCATCAATTTCAAAATGTCGATTTCGCGCAATTTCAAATGCCATTTTTTCAACAACTTCAAAATGACAGCTCCCACAGTTTTAAATGCCGATTCCTCACAATTTCAAAGGTTAAAACTCATATCTATCGATACTAATATTACCGAAAACAACCAAAAGAAAAGTGATTTCTTGAGGCATGTCCACGAGTATTAATTTCCAGTGCAGCTAGCATTATGAATTTATGATGCTCAACAATCCATTCACAACTTACGGTCATGCTTTCACCTTATTGAAGCTAGCGTTGGTAAATGGTTACTAACTTATTTGGCGTATGCAACTACATTAGAGCACAAAACATACGTGGTTGTTTTGATGACCAAATTATGACAATGACGCATAAAAAATGAGCATATATACCAAGGAATGTTCGTACATGTGTGGTGGATCGTCAAAAGACTAGGCGGCATGAGTCAGTCAGCATCCAACCAGAAAGGACAAAGACATCAACCTCACGTACGTGACTATACCCTATCAGCTTCGTATGTTCACACTACTGCGTTCAGCGTGGATGATGTTGATCCTATATATATAAGCTGATGATTGTGGGGTTGACATTGTGTTCGGATCAGGTTAAACAACTTCGTCCATTGTGGAAAAATGAATGCTTTGTAATCGTATGATATAACTTGACGTGACATCTAAAAATAATTGCCTAGATATTACTTTAAATTTTAGAAAACCAATAAAAAGTATATATGATATATATGTACAAAGGAAAAATTCCGAAAATAAGAGTTTATAAAAACATTTCAAGTTTTAGGTGTCATTTGTAAAAAATTCCAGAAATATGTATTATAAACTAGTCGTGATGAGTATATTATGATGACACACGAGTAGTTTGTAGAACCAAACTTGCCACGTGCCCTTAAACGAACTGTAACGAGCAGGTTCACTAATCATTTACTCGTCACGACTAAATTAAGTTTCATGCCTCGTAATCAACGCCACGAGTAATTCATAAGTTCTTTAGTCGCGACGACTCGTTTACCCGGTTTACATTCCTTACACGAGTAGTTTATTAGTGGTTAACTCGTCGCGACTAGTTTAACCTTACAATATACTTGCCGCGACTAAAGGACTTATGAATTACTCATGGGCGTTGATTACGAGGCATGAAACTTATTTAGTCGTGACGAGTAAATGATTAGTGAACCTGTTCGTTACGGTTAGTTTAAGGACACATGGCAAGCTTTAATTGGTTCTACAAACTACTTGTCACGACTAGTTTATAATACCTATTTCTGAAATTTCTTGCAAAAAACACCTAAAGCTTGAAATTTGTTTTCATAAACGCTTATTTTCAGAATTTTCCCTATGTACAAATGCTAGATCTTCCAATCAAATTAAATAATAGTAATTTATATTATAAATTTTAAGTGTAACTCTATAGACAAAAGCAAACATTGTAGGTGTATCTGAAAATCATTTTAAGACAGTCCCATATTGGTGAGAGTACGTTTTGACCCGAACCAAAGTGATATTTTTTTAAAACCATCCCTTATGATTCATGTTTGCGAACCTGTTTTGATCAAATCCAAACCGAACCTGTACAACCATATTTGTTAGAAAGCATATTGACATGTCACCTGGCCTACCTGTTTTGCGAGGCTTAATTCACATGTAGGAATGACAAACAACTTGTACACCATGAATAAAACTTACAAAAAGATTTATACACCAAGGCATTCTATCTCAATGAATGAATGATACACAATAACTACTTGTAAATCATGCAACAAAACTTGCACATACAAGATGCATATGCAAATTAAATTCCATGTGAATTAGATACCATACAAATTAAGCTTTTTGATGCACAAAATGCATACAACCTCCTAATTGGTTCTCTCTCCAAATATTCTGCTTACAATTACGAGGTGCACAAATCAAGCATTTTTAGGAACCGGAACCGGAACCGGTTCCGGGTATGGTCAATAAAAATAAAAACCGAGTCTGGGTAGAATCCGGTTCCAAGTATAGTCAGGTATTTGACCGGGTATTTCTGGTTCCGGTGGGTCTAGGTCGGTTCCGTTTCCGGGTACGGCTTCAGGGAGAAATCTTGTACCAGATAGTACCCGCAGGTTGGGTACAGACAGGAACTGGTTCCGGGTATTTTGTGCACCTCTACTCATAACTAATGCAACAATTCTCTAAAACAAATTTTAGAAAATGGATAAAGAAGCGCTTGCAGGCCAAGCTAACACGGCCCAATCCATTAAACTTTCTTGATATACAGGGAAAAGGTTAAGAGACCATTTGCTAGCCTCTTAATGGTCAAAGAAGATGCTACCTCTTAATGGTGCATTGCCTCTTAATGGTTAAGAGGTAACCTTAAGTCTAAATGGTTAGAAGGTAATATCTTAACGGTTACCTCTTAACGACCATTAAGAACTATTTTTATCATGATTTTCCAAACTGGCCCGACCCGTCCAAATTTTGCAATGCAAGCACAAGTAGATATTCAAATATTTCCAAGATTTTCCAAAAGATGTACAGAATTCATAGAACTAAAAAGGTGCAAGAAAAATTAACATTTGTAAATATAGCAAATTGTGAAAACCATTGAAAGTGAAAGTTATTGCTTCCTTCCCCTTCCTCTTTTGGCAGGCTGTGCTGTTTGTTCTTTTCCAGTTACTTCTGTAATATCAGCTGCACAAGTAATAAACAGTTTTTTCTTATCATCATAATCATAATATATATAAAACAAATTTATCTGCATAAATTATACACAAAAAAAATTGGGCTTAGATTAGGTTTGCATTCACAAGACGGGTTTTGTTTCTATTTCAGGTGGCAAAAACTGCAGGAAGGCCAAAATGGATGGTTTTTTAGTTCGGATCAGATTGCCCACAAAGCATTTCATTGTCACTTTTATCAATTTTATTAAAAACTAACACAGTCAATATGATTACAATTATAATCTGCATTTCTTAATGTAATAATTTAAAAGGTTGTATGAAAAAAAAAATACACTCTCAGCAACCTTCAATCTGTTTGACTTGTTACTTTTAGGTAAATATTTCAGCCCGTTTGAGATTTAAAAAAACACAAAATTGACAGATTCATAAGTATAGAACAAACAAAGGACAATACCTTCGGGACCTCGAGCCATAAGGGTAAAGAATATGTTGTTGAGCTTCTCCATCTTTTTAGCATCTTGTGCTTGATCCGTCTTATATTTCAGACACTACAACAAATTCATCCACAAAAGATCAGTAGTTAGGATCAAACAGAATGAAATTTACAAAATTTAGATCATTGTAAAAAGGAACACAAGCTCATAACCTTCTCTGTCTCAATCGAGCATAAATATAGGAATATAACAACTCCACTTAAATTCTTAGAGTTGCATTTTCTTTTCGAATTTCAATGTATAAAACGGTTTATAATTCACATGAAAAAATGTAACTTTCGGTCCAATGTACCAACCGATATGGTCCTCTTTGCCCATAACAAGTTCATTGATTTGTGTTTGGTTGCTCGAGTGAAGACTCCCAGGGGCTCCCCGTGGTTTTAAAAGGTGTGCCTGGGGCGTGAGTCGTTTAAGAAATCAATTTGGTACTTGAGGTGGTGCTTGATGTAACTATGGGTTAAAATTGGTCAAAATCAGGGTTTGTAGAGAGACTTATATGTAAAAACAACCAAAAGGATGAAGAAATTATGAAAGGTTACTTGATAAAAAGGTTGATATGTAACACAGATGAGATAGACACAAAATCTAGTTGTAAACAGAGCTTATTTAGTTGTACATTGAGCTGTGCCTCTGCTTTTGGGACCTAAACATCCCGAAGTGCCTCACACCTTTTTAAACCAGTGGTCATCTATTCTAGCCTCCTAGAGTTACTCCCACCGAAACACACGTAACTGTGAAGTTCTCCTCTCATCCCCGACCAGACGTTCCCTATGACCTTAGTCAGTATCTCTCATGTGAATGGAAAAAAACAATATGCGATTTGTATAAGGAATCACAAAAGATTACACATATCTCTCTACGGAATTGGTAAACTTAGTAAACGGACCACGGAAAACAATACTCTCAGCAAGTCTAGTGGCACGTTCTTTTCAGAACCAATAGTATGTTAAGAACCACGAAAGACGTGCATACATGCACTTCGACAAAATACTATCAATATCATACTTTATAAAAATAAATCTTAAAGTTTATATAATAGATAATAGATTGCAGTTGTGAGCATAATAATACTGGTTCTAACAAAAAGTCTAAATTCTGAAATCATATCCAAGAATTTAAGTTACACAAAAAGAAAACCTAACTAAAATAAATCATGCAGAAATCAACCATAATTCTGTTTCAGTGTGCGATGGGATGAAATTAGTAATACCTGTTTGTCATCAGTGACCTTGAGAACCAATTTAGCATCAGAATGTCTGTATTTCATCACGTATCGAGTCTGCAATTCAAAATAAATATAGATCGGAAGTAATCGAATGGAAACAGAAGAAGAAAGAAATAGAAGTTACGTTTTGAGGACTAGCGCGGAACAAGTGGATGGATCGTTCGACGAAATCATCCCATGATATCACGTACACCATGGTTCAGAAGACTTGCCCCAATTTAAACTAAAGGAAACTTGTCAAAAATCACACATTTTAACAGCTTACCCTCAGAATATTTTGTGATAATTATTATTTCGAGTATTTGTGATAACTATTTCGAATTTAGTTTACGTCAATTTGACTTGTATATCTAAATACTCTAAAACATCAATTTGAAATCTTAACGAATGTCTAATGAGAAAAAAAAAATAGCATGACAGGTGGGACCGATAACAAAAATATTTTCAGCCGGAATTATAAACAAATCAAACTCATATAAATTTAAAACAATTCAAAACATCATTTCTTTTGTCTAAGCTTAAACTCTTCGATCATTATCTTATTCTTATTATTATTATTATTATTATTTGAATTATTGGCTCCTCTATTGTAGAATGTTGGGATTTATCACTTTATCTCATTACTAACTTATAAGAAATTATTTCATTTTTGGTTTTATAGAAATTAGCCTATTAATGTTTACTTACTTTTAAGCATGTGTTCATTATGGAACTAATAGTATGACCCCCCCCCCCCCCAAAGAGCCGCTAATACACTTGTACACGCTGCAAGATAATGTGGTCGGAGACTATATCATATCATAGGTGAATTGCCTCACGTTAGTATTGTACGATCGTTGATCGTTCTACGTCAATATGATACAGTATATTCTAATCTCAAATACCCTGAAAACATTGTGACAAGATGACAACCAAATCTGTATATCAATCAATAAAATTACCTTATTAAAATAATTTATGATTTAGTTTAAGAACATGGTGTGGTGGTATGGTAAGATGCATCTCGTCTATCCTTTTAATGTCTCCTAAAATTAAGATTTTATGTATGTCTAGATTGAAGTAAAATATATATACCTTTTTTCTTTTATTTTTTTTAAAGTAAACATACATATTTTTAAATATATTGATGGCAAAATTATAAAAACTAGAAGCCTAACGTTTATTCCCGCCACTTTCTCTCAACCTCATCTTTCCCCATCAAAACCCCTTCTCATTGCCCCCATTTTAATCCTCCTCATCCTGCTCCTCCCGCCACCGCCCCTTCACCACCACGTAACCGCCACGTAACCGACAAACCAACCCTTTTGCCAACCAAAAAATCTAAAAAAATGATAAATCACACCGCGGTCTTGGCCCTTTTATGCACCATTCTATCAATAGTCGGTCCCACGACTTGCCGGCCCACCGCCACCTCTCCCACGCCAGCTCCATCATCCACCGATGACGGATCCTTCATAGTTCAAGGCAAAGTTTATTGTGACCCGTGCCGGATTCAATTCCCAACCAAACTCAGCTACCCGGTCCCCAACACGAAAGTGGTCCTCCAATGCCGCCAGCGAGAAAACGGGGCCGAGACTGCTAAGGTGGAAGGGAAAACGGATTCTAGCGGCATGTATCGCATCACCGCCACTGGGGACCACGAGGAGGAGATATGCGATGTTCGGGTTACCGAAAGCCCCGATAAAAAGTGCCCCGAGGTGATGGATGATGAGAGCATTGCTCGGGTTTCGTTGACTGATAAGGATGGTGTTCGGGGCAATACCCGAAAGGCGAACCCGATCGGGTTCATGGTTAAGGAAATTGATCCTCGTTGTAAGGAGATTCTCGCCGAGATTGGTATCACCGGAATTTAAATTTCGGTTGTAAATGGTAGTTATATTTAGATTCAAACTAATTATTTTTCTTTTAGAAAAGTTTAAATTATATATGAAAACTTAATTTAAAATGTATTTTAGGAGCTTGTAATCTCTTCTTATAGATGGCTTTTAAAAGCATTCAATAACGGTTGGTTTTATTTATACATTTCGTGAAGTATGACTCTACTTTTTTGTTAGGGATGTTAAAAATTGTAAAAAACCGACTCAATCATCCAAATCAAGCTAAATTGGACGGTTCGGTTGTGTTAGAAATAATACGGTTTGGTTTACGATTTGAAAACTGGGTTTCACGGTTCCATTTGCGTTAACAGGCCGAATAAACCAAACAGGCCGGATTCTCATAAATGTTATAAACTTATAATCTAACTTTTATAATAAGTATGTGCACTTTATAAATTATTAATCTAACAGGTTAATGCTTTAATATGCAAAACCTTAGGTCCTTTCTTTAGCCTTACTGCTGTAATAAACGTTTGAATATCGTCTATGTCAAATTGTCAATGTAAAACCGGCAAACTGTCCGACCGAAAGAAATACAAACACAAACACAATTAAAAAACATGATTGGCTTCTAGTGAAAAAAACAAACAAACAAACCTTAATTTCTTTATAATCTCATCCAACAGTCAAAAGCTTATAACCAAACAATCTGACAAAGCAAAGCAACGTAACAGAAGTCACATACCCGGTTTGGGTTCATATATTATCCCATTTGTGGGCCCCGGGACCATATCAGTAGCAGGCTTCTTGGCATATGATATTTTCATGACAAATTCATGTGCAGATGACCCAATTTGTGCACTTACTGTGTCATTGTGAGCTTGTAGCCATTGCTCCATTAGATTACACAGCTGCTGCGTGGGGCCCACCGGCCGACCCATGCATCTGAGCTCCACCTACACGCGTTAAAACATTTGGTAACCGCGAGAAGAGAAAACGGTCGATTTTAACGGTTTTAGGTCAAACCGTTAGTAATAGTTTTTGATCATCGTAAACCAAAACCAAACCGTTACTAACAGTTTGGCTTCGGTCTGGTTTCATGATTTGGGCTGTTTGGACCTAGACAATAGAAAAGGCATAAAATATGATCAAAATAATTGAAATATTCGTTTACCTCATGTTCACTTGGAAGTGCCAATTTGTTCATTACTAGCTTTTGGATAATTGAAATAGGTACATTTCCATCACTATAAACATCAAATCACAAAAGTTAGAGCAAGCATACAAATGTACGATAATTTATGTCAATATACGAATAAATGTAAGAAGCTGAATACAATAAAGATGAAGCAACTTGAATACAATTAAGGGTGTAAATTTATTTCTGTAGCTTTTGTTCGGCTCATTTATTATTTATTAATTAATTTATATACATTTATAATTCTTTTTTGTATATGTATTTACAATTAGAATTTTTATATAAACCATAATATATATTAGTTATTTTTATCACAACTTTATATATAAAAGATTTATCATATAAATATATACTTAAAATACTAAATAAAAAACTATATAAATAATATGCTCGTTTAAGCTCGCAAGCCAGCTCAAGCTCAATAACCGAAGCTCGGGCTTAGGGACGTTTATTAAACAAGTTCATCTCTACTCGAACTCGTTTAACCTTGACTCAAATCGAGCTGATCTCAAGTAGCTCATGATCGGCTTGACCCGCTCCCTTTTTAGTTACATCCATAACACATTTGACTTGACATTAATTAAGATGACAAACAATACGATAACAAACCAATATCAGATAAATAATTTATTCACATCATTAGCACACTAATAAAAATTGGAGGCTAAAGAGAACTCACTTTAGTTTAACATAACGTCCTTCGATCTGGCGCAAGGGTTCTCCTTCCCTAAAACATTGAAAGAAAATCAACAATATGAAATAATTTCATGGAAATTGCAAAAGGATGATGTGACAAAATTGGTTAACTTTGGTCAGAGGGGTACACTTGTGGTATGGGTTGAGTCAGCACACTTTTTTCCCCAATTTCTTTTATAAATAGCAAGTGTGGTATTTGGTGTTAATCTAATTTTCTATATAAAATTATTTTTGAGGTTCTATGCATTTGACCTGTTTCCTTTTACATATATTATTTAAAATTTACCGTTTTTTCCATTATAGGTAAAGCATAACACATGTCGTGTTCACGGGTCCAACTTGAAAATTTGACATGAACCCAGACACAAAACTGAAAATCATGTCAACAAATGAACAACCCGAAAGTGACACAGGTATTTGAGGGTTCACACAACCGTTAACCCGATTTTTTTTAATCTTTAATAACAACTTTAAAACAAAAAATACAAATGTATATAAAACAATTACATTTTAATTACAAAATCTTATGCCAATTTATTTTTCAAATTTTAAACTTTGGTATAAAGCAACCAACCAATTTAATTAATGCCATAAAACTAATTATAGAAATACAAAATGGTTTAAACAGGTCAACCCACAAACCTGCCAGGTTGACACGAACACGACCCGTTTAACCAAACGACTCGGCAGGTTTGACCTGAACCTGAACTGAACCAAGATGGGCCGAGGTTGAAAATTGTCACCTCAAATGTGTTAAACGAGTCCGAACATGACCGTTATGCGGGTCGGCGGGTCTGACCCAAAAATCCAAAATGACCTGAACCCGTCAAAATTGCCACTCAAACTGTATTAAAGCATAAATGAAGCACTCACTGTTCTTCAAATGGAACCAACTGGAACCAAATAGGATATGTTTTTTTCCCTGGGCCGCCACTATTGCCGCCAGTATCCACCACAGCTTGTGTGGTTGTAACATCAGGGCCACCAGCATCTTTCTTTTTATAATTTCTTCTAAACTTTTTGGGTTTTATTGATTCAGTTGCATCATTAGCTTCATGATGATCATCTTGAACGTTAGATCTTTGAAACAGATCCTTTCCTTTATTTTTGGGCATGCTTTTTGGTTCTGGTTTTGAAGATTTACTCCTGCTTGCTGCTTCAACAAGATCATTCAAAGCTTTCCAGTCAACTTTATCGGCCCATGGTTGACCGTCTTCGTTTTGTTCTTCGGATTGAGGACGGTTAGATGGCTCAGCAGTAGAAGGATTCTGCATTTTCATGGTTATCTTTCGTTAAAAAGATATTAATAAGTCCAAAAAGATGGTGACTTTGTCATAATTAGAGATTTAAAGGCAGTAATTTCAACCCATTAACAAAAAACGGGCAAATACCAGTGGTACCAAACAAGCCAAAATTACGATTGACAACCTCCGGGACTGTGTTATTAAAAAATTTAGCTGCTTTGATAGTATAGTATTTGTAATCATATTAAATACATCAAATTTCATCAAATCAGAAAAATGGGCACATAAGGGAGACAGTTCAACCCGTCTAAACCTGTACATGAACTAACTAGTACCCGTTTCATCCAACCCCGTTTGACCTTTAGGTGACCATTTAAACAATAAATAATCTATGGATTATACTTTGCCTTTAACATGTCAGTGTGTCACACGAGTCGGAATTTTCCCGTGGTGAATTCATATGATCAAAACTAAGAGTGTAAACGATCGTTTAACTTACAAGAGTCGAGTACTCAAACTCGTCTAGGCTAGAGCTAGACTCATTTAACTTACGAGAGCTCGAGGTCAAGCTCGGCTCGTTTCTAGCTCTGTTTCTAAAGCACAAGCTTGGCTTGCAAGTAGTTTTTCAAGCTCAAGCTCGGCTCCGGTCTCCTGTTCGTCTCAAGTATTATATATTAATTAATTTATATACATTTATGATTATTTTTTTATATATTTTTAATTATAATTTTTATTATATGTATTGTTCGGTTTTATCATAATTTTATATATAATAATAGCTATAATAAAAAATATGTATTTAACATATTAAATAAAAATCTCGTGAGGATGGGCTCGTTTACTAGACAAGCTTATTTTAGGCTCGGGCTTGTTTAAGCTTGCTCGATTCAAGCCTTAAGCGAGCCGGGCTCGACTAGCTTACGATCGGTTACACCTCTAGTTACAACCTCCTACACCACTAATGAATAAAGATTCGATAATTTTTTATTAGTAAAGTTTTTAGAACTAAAGCACCCCCTTTGACCCAGACCCGTTTGGCCTGATACATGACCCACAAGTTTTGACCCCTCTAGTCAAACAGTCAAAGTTGTAAGTTTTGCTTACCTGTTTAGAGTTTTGATTTATCTGGTTTGAAGTCTCGCGTGAACTGGAACTCTCTTGGGAATCTTCCATGGAATCTTCTGTTTTCTTGGCCCGTTTCTCAAAAGAAAAACTTGGCCCTCGTGATTTCTTCCTTGAGGTGACCTTTGACCTTTTTCCAGTCAATGGAGTTTGTGTTGAAATTCTTGGAGTGTTGACTACAAGTGATGAAAGTGATCTCTCTTTCCTTCTTGATGGTATTGCTACTGATGCCACTATTTCAGGTATCCCTCGTCTTCGTTTGTGTGGAAAAATTTTGGCCCGCACATCTTCCAAACTATGGTCAGCCCTGTTTAATGCAAAAATAAAAGCCTAAGAAGAGTTGACTTTATAAAAAGCCTGAAACTTTTGAGTTATTGCATGGAATGATAACCAGCTATAGTCTTTCTTTTCACCAATAAAAAAGCCTCAAACTTAAAAAGCTAATTTATAATCTGTACAAGTTCTTAGGGTTGTCAATTTATGACACGGACATGTTAACACGACACGACACGGGTTTTAACAGGTTTGGGTTTGAGCTTAACAGGTTTCGTGTCTTAAACAGGTCAACCTGTTTAAGACATGTTTAAAAATTCGAGTCTTAGCAGGTTAAAGACCTGTTAACCTGTTAGTAACCTGCGTATATTTTTAATTTATAAAATAAATATATATATATATATATATATATATATATATACTTCTAAAGTCCTAAACCTTAAGTCATATTTACATACAACATTTCACTCATGCCCGTCAAAACCGGATATTACATTTTTAATGGATGTTATGATTTTCTTCTATGGTTTTTTGTTTCAAGTATGTTATAGATTTGTGGTTTTTTGCTTCAAGTATGTTATTAATTTGTGGTTTTTGTTTCAAATATGTCATGGATTATGTATTAATTAAGATTTTTATGCACATTTTAAAAATTTTTGTTTCATTACACATGCATTATTCATTGTGTCTTTAAACAGGTCCATTAACAGGTCTAACAGGTTAACCTGTTACTAAACAGGTCCGTGTTCGTGTTTGGAAAAAAAGACACGATTAGTTATCGTGTCGTGTTCGTGTTTAGTATCACAGGTCATCGTGTTTTATCGCGTGGTGTCTTATCGTGTCGTGTCCGACATGTTATGACAGCCCTACAAGTTCTATGTAAAAATGCTGATGTGACAGATTATATGTAAGTAAGTTTGAACATGTTGACTTTCTTCAGGTGTGGTGATATGAAAAATAGTTACTTGCTGACATAGATGTAAATTCTGAAGTTGGATATGCTTCCTTACACGAAAACATACACAAATTAAACACTTGTACAGTATATATGGCATGCTAAAAATAATTTTTTAAGGTTACACATAAGAAAAACAGAGTGGTTTGTCAATGGGGAAAGTAAGTAAATTGTTGCATTTGCAAATGTATTAAAAGAAGACCCACGCTTAAACCACTCTTAATAGATTCACTACTCCATTAATGAATAAATGTCAAAAGGATTGCATGTCATTGCGGTTATATAAGATGAATCTGATTTACAGTCAGTCAATTTTACATTTATCTCAATATTCAGTTTTAAGCAACTCATTGCATGATTATCCAAATCTTATTGCAACTTCAAATCGCAATAACTATGTTTGACACACATCCAAAGACCTATAGGTTTAACACGAAGATTCTAGAGCCTTATGTTTTCTTTAATATGCCATAGCATGCACATAAAGATGCCTACTCTTAGACTTTCTTCAAAGACAATTCTAAACAGATATTATGAACATAAATCCATCTTACAAACAGTATAATCAATAAGAAAATTCCACGTTATCTCAACTATGTGTGTTTGAATACTTAATGACTTTGGTGGTTCCCTTTCGATGTGTGTTGTTGCATTATAGATATATCATACGGGACGGATTCATATGAGAACCATTACGTAATTAGGACCAAGGGACCAACTTTTCAGTCTTTGATCGGCCTAAAGGTTGTTTCTTTCGTATCTAATTATTTTATGGTTCTCATTTTACCCTCTCTACATACATATATCTATATTACTATATATGCGTGTGCGTAGAGAAAGACTGAAAAAGAGGACCTCAATTTCTCCAAAGGTACACATCCGAGATCAATCTCGCATATTGGACAGCATTCAAGTTCTTCATCTGTGAGCTTCTTTCGAATACACTTCCTGCAGACTAGATAACCAAAAGACAGACAGTAAATAACAAATTTCATGCAAATAAAATAAAACAAAAATCCAGAAATAATGCTAACAACATATATGTTAGAAACATAAAAGTGCTCTCATCTCTGTTTATTATTAATCACATTAGCTTGTATCGTTTTGGAACAATCAATATTAAAAAAGATAAATTACAAAATTAAGGAAACTCAAGATCACACCTCTTTCTTCAACCTATGCTTTCAAAAGATTCATAAAACCGAATAATGAAACAATTCAGAAACTTTCAATTAATAAACACACAAAGCTATAAAATTGGGAATCAGGGCAATATCACATAACAATTGAAGAAACTACACAAACAAGACCATAAACACATGCACAAATCCACAAAAATAAAGCTCTAAAGTGACAAGTAAAGAGTCAAAAACAAGATAATAAATAAATGACTGACATGTATGAAGACATTCAGGGATAGTGGTGGCATATTTCAACAACTTGTTACAAATAGGGCATGTCATGCATGCCACCAGATCATCTCTTCGTACTTTGACCACCGACATCTTCAACTAGCAATACGTCGAACACCTGGCGTGCCTCTTCATAAACCACCCACGTCAGCCTACAACCAGAATATGCATGTTAACTAGGAAACACATGGGACTCAATTAGCTGCTGCATTGACCACCAAAAATACTCAATTGAAGTAAGCTGCAATAGAAGCTGATAATTGATGTGAAAAAGTAAGATACCTTGGATCGGCGTGATGTGGGTTCGAAATTGTGAGATTGGTGAGATGGGTGTGGATGATTTGAGGAGAATTGACGTGGGTTGGTGATGGATTTGACGATAGGTGTTGATTGATCGTCTGTCTGGAAATCCAAATCGAAGGCTTAGAGAGAGAGAGAGAGAGAGAGAGAGAGAACGAAAGAAGAAGAGTACAAGACTTGTTGAAGTCCGTAAATGCAAAATAAGCATGGATGGATGGACCCAACACGTTTATATAATTTTTTTTTAATTATTATTATTTTTAGGGTATGCATGGATCAAGCCAAAGTTTAGTTTTTTTCTTTTACTATTATTATTAGGTTTAGATTTTTTTTTTATTGGTTCGATTGGGTTACTAGTTAATTTTTTTTTATTTATATTTGGGCTTCAAGTATGTTGTACCGAAATAAAATATTTGAGTCTGAAATTTATAAACTAGAGTTTTTGTTAAACACCTCTTAATAAATTTGTATTTGGACTTGAAAATTTGGGCTAGAAATAGTGAACTTGGGTTATAGATATCAAAAACAACTATCTAAGTAAGTTCATTGAGGTTTGGATTTATAGTCCGGTTTGGTTTTGTTCAATTCAGTTTTAGAGCGAGGCAAAACCAAAATAGAAGCATAATTTTCGGTTTTCAATTAAGAAACATAACTTGTAGGTTCTTAGCTTGAGCCGGTTATTCAGGTTTGGTTTTCTTTTTTTTTTTATTAAGTTTTGTTAAATCTATTTTTTTCTCAATTCTCACTGTATTCATTTAAAAATTCATAATAACAAATATTTTACCCGTGCATTCGGTGGGGTGGGTTAAATGTATTACTTGTTCAAAAGTTGTCGTGTGTTGCGACGGAACCAAAGTGAGAGGTCGGTCGGTATTGGTTTGATTCGTTATGATAAAAGTTATTGTTTCAAAAGTTTTATTGTCAAAGTTGAGGAGCTAAAAAGTAAAGATGTAAGTTGAGGGGCAAAAGCTTAATCACGAAAGTGAAGGGTAAAAAGTAACTATGTAAAACTAAAGTTGAAAGACAAAAAATATATATTTGAAACTTTTGTTAACTAAAATTGAGAAGCCAAAAGGTATATATTAGAAAGTTAGTGTGACGTGAGTAAGAAAGCTAACTTTACGAATTGTGTCTTAAGTTTTAGATTAAAAATAATAGATGGCAAATTTATAATATAACATTTACGGGAGAACTGTGCAATCAAGTATTGTACCTTGGGCTTTAGTGTTTGTATCATCTTTCCTCATTTTCCTTTGCCTGTGTCTGCTTTTCAAAGATTGTTGTTAGGCTAAGGGGTGTGGGGGGCTCTAATGGGGGCTCCAGCCAATAATATTTTGACGTGTGGCAGAGAGAGAAACTGGATAAGGGGGGTGTTGGAGCCCCTGGCCCTGGTGTGGAGGGGCTCCAGCAGGGGCTCCAGCGAATTTTTTTTTTATTTTTTTATAAATATATTCAAACAACGTATTATTAAAAAAACCTATAAATTATTAAAAAAACACACATTTTTTTTAAAATTCAAATTACAAAAAAAACATACTAAAAATTAAACAAACAATAATACTTAATAATAACACTAATCTAATACAAGATCATCGGGTCGCCTCGCCCACAAATGTTCAACCAACTCATGTCGAAGATCCCCGTGTATCTCACGGCTCTTGATATTTGCTATGTTATGAAGTCTTTGTTGATCACTGATTGTGGACGGTTGTGGCGGAATGTCACCTTGGTAGTTTTGGCATATAGCTTTGCCCTCGTCTTCTAACGTCATGTTGTGTAGGATCAGACACGTGTAGACGACGTCCGTTATCCTCTCCCGAGTCCAATAACGTATCGGGTTCGCCAGAACATAATATTGTTTTTTTATAGCTCCAAAAGCTCTTTCAATATCTTTTCTAGCAGACTCTTGCTTCTTCGTAAAATACTTCCGTTTGTCGGCGATTGGATCTGTAAAAGCTTGAACTAACAAAGCCCATTCGTTGTAAATACCATCGACCAGATAGTACCCGTACTTGAAGAGTTCTCCATTTGCAACAAAAGATTGAGGTGGTTCAACCCCGTCGATAAGGTCGTTGATCAAATGTGACTGATCGATAACATTAAGGTCGTTATTTGACCCAGCAACACCAAAAAAAGCATGCCAAAACCAAAGATCCTGTGACACCGCCGCCTCAAGTATAAGGGTCGGCCCTTCATGATCACCACGGTGGAACTGACCTCGCCAGGCCGTTGGACACATAGCCCATCCAACATGCGTACAATCGATGCTACCTAGCATCCCAGGAAAACCATGTTTTTCTGCGTGCACCTCATATATGCGTTGGATGTCATACATTGTAGGTTTACGCAGATATCTCCGAGCGTAAGTCGATATGACTCCTACGTATAATATATATTACAAAATGTAATAAATATTTAATAAAAAGTAAAATTAATGTTTTTTACCTTGGCAGAAAAAATGAAGGGATTCACGTGCAACCCTTTTCGACATCTGTAAATACTCATCCAAAGCGTCCGACGAGATGCCGTACGCTAATTGACGGATAGCAGCCGTGCATTTTTGAAGAGGGGTAAAACCGGGGAGACCCCTAGCATCCTCCCTTTGTTGAAAAAAGGGATACCGTGCCTCTAAATCACTTGCTATACGCATGAACAATTGTCTGCTCATTCGGAAATGAGTTCGAAAATCCGACTCCTCATATATCGGTTGAGGGCTAAAATAATGCCTAAACAAAGTATCGTTAGCACCCGATCAATCACGATCACGAGGTGGTGCTCTAACCCTCGGGAGTCGAGGTTGATGGGCTTGATTTTGTAAGAGATCGACCACGGTTGCGGTCAAAACTCCCCCTACATGAAGAAGCAAATCATCATCTTCGGAGGAGTCGGAATCAGACGAGTACGACGACATTATTTTAAAAAAAAAATTGGGAAGATGGGTTGATTTTGGGTTTTATTTTGAAGTTATGGTGATTGATATGGGTGAAATGGGGTATTTTATAGATGAAATGGGGTATTATTTAGGTAAAAAATATTTTTTTTTTAATTTAAGATGTTCCCAACGGCTATTTCTCCATTTCCAACGGCTATTTCTCTCTCTTCTCCCGCGACCAGGCTCACGCCTGCCTGGATTTCCACGCTCGCGCCCCGCTCGCGCCCCGGCTTGCGCCCCGGTGGTGTGGGGTTAGCGCCCCGAGGCGCGAGCGGAGGGGCTCTCGCGCCCAGGTTAGCGCCCCACACCCCTCAGCCTTATACGGTATTTTTCATCATCTGTGTTTGCTTTCCACCGTCTTCTCACATAAATCCTAATTTGATTAGACATGCTCTCTCTTTCTTCCATCAATTGAAGCTCGTCCCTCTTTGTTCTCCATTGGTTATCGTAGTCATTGCCTACTATTGCCGGGTCCGTTTTTGAAACCCTAGGTGACGGTGGTGTGGTGGCATGGTTAGAGTTTCTTATGTAAAACCCTAAATCATCTGTGACTATGGAGGATGTGTTTGCTTGCTATTTGTTGAGCCCTCATGGTCATTGTTGCCGGCGGCTTTGTCGTCCATGGTGGCTAGCGGCCATGAAAGACTGCTGTCGGGTTCCATTTAGGCGATGGTGGGTTTTGCTGTTGTTGAAGGTATGATTTCCTCCATTCCTTTCTATTTATGGGGAACTCGATTTCCCAATGACTTTTGGTGGAGGTGGAGGGTCTGTGTTGGGTGTCCAATGGTGATGGCTATGACTCTGCCATTGTTTTCTATGGTTAACAGTTGTGATGATGTTCCGCTTTCTGGCGTGGCAACCTATGTTGCAAGTCTATAGCGGGTCTGAGCCTTAGTTAACAACCCCGTTTCAAATTTATGAATTTGGGTTGCGATGTTTGTTTTAAAGTTGCGATTTTGCAAAATTTAGTGTATGTTTGATTTGGTTTGCCTCTTATTTGTGTGTTGTAGTTCACTTGCTACTAAGGCATTGTACTCTGAAACGTGCGGTTCACTTTGCTATCAAAATACAAATCACAGTAGCTTGGATTTTGAAATTTTTGAAATGTGAATTTGGTTGATAGTGCTACTTTTATCATGTAGTATCATTTGGTTGATTGTGGCTTAATATGTGCAGATAAGTTTGTATGACCTGTATCATAATATATATAACATTTTTGGTTGATTATATTTAGGATCTTTTGGTTAGCCTATCAACATCTTTAGGCTTTTATAGTCGCAGAAGTTAAGGCTTACTGAAGATGATGCTTGAAGAAGTTGTTATTGTGGCTTAATATGTGCAGGTAACTTTGTATATATTATAGTATGTGTATAATTATTGTCACTACCATTTGTATTATTGGTTGCATTTTAAGTTTTTTTTTTTTCTTATGTAGTCATACTGTGGACCTGAGTCTCAAGTTAACAATTTAATATTTAAACTGGACAGATGATGAGCTTAACGAAGGGTTAACATAATGTATAGATGTTTAAAGTTTGGAAACTGCAATAAATATACCTTCTGATGTGCAAAACAAGGTATGTTACATGTTGTTTCTTACACCCTGCCGCGACGTTTGGGTATGTCATCATGGCAATGATGGTGGCCTGCTACTTGGCGTGGCAACCTCAGTTGCAGCCGTGGCGACGCTGAGCTGCACTTTTTTCACAATGACAATGAGTGGTGCTAATATTTTTAAATGCTTATGGTTTTGATGACATGAGTCGATGATGATGACCATAAGCTCATCTGAGGTCGGTTTAAATGTTATTTTTGGGCATCTGTTAAGAGTGCTAACATTTGATATTTGATGTTTTGAGTCATTGAATTTGTACTTCACTTGATTTAGAAATGTCATCCATTGGTTGTCTCCCACGGGCCTTTTATTGTATAAAGCGGTCGATGTTTGGAGTGTTTGTTAATGACCAACATGTTGTGAATTAATCAAATTCATTTTAGTTGGTGATAAGGGTATTTTTGGAAATTATGGCAAATTGTTTTTGGTTTGATAACGGGTCATACTGGGGACACATAATTTTGAATACATATTTGCTACAAGTTTGAACCTTTTGTAAACCTTTTTTTATGTTAAGCGAAATGGATGTTAAGCAATATGTTGTAATGCTAATTGCTACAACGTTTCAGATTCAATGTTTACTTTTATATGTATGTTTATGTTTATGTGTCTAAATACCTTGCTTTTAGTAGCATAATGGTCGGAAACAGTTTTTAGTGACCGTCTGACCTTACGTCTTGTCCCGCCGCAACACGCGGGGTTTGAAAACTAGTATATGCATAATTATTAATTTACTGTAACTGCTCTTATTATTAATGCAGGGCCAAGTAAAGTGTACAGTCTTTTCTTGTATTGCAGTGGCGTGCGATTTAGGATTCCGATTTCCAAGTGCTTTCATATTGCAGCGCACGTTATCGAGAAGTTCAAATTTTAAATCACAATTGAGTTTTAAAACCAATTATTTTGTTAAACATGTTTAATCTAAACATATAATTGTATTATAATAGTGGTTTATGAAAAATTGTCCATAACCTTTAAAGTCACTACTGACCTTCAATATTGGATGTCGAACTACAATAACCTTCAAATATCATTTTCAAGCATCTTTTTGCCATCCATCATGACTTCAACAAGATGTGCTGCCTCTTAGACAGTTGGTCCTCACAAAGGGTCAACCCTTGGAACTTACTGTAGCCCGTAAAGGGGTGGCGTCCATTGAAACCCTCATCATGAAGTCATAGAGGTTCTTAAATACCAAAGTCACAATACTATTGCATAAGTATGTATGTCACACCTTTAAATGTACCGATATATAAATTGTGAATTGTCGTTTAGTCTATACATAAATCCCGACTACCTAAATGGTCTATTGATATTAAAATCACCAACACACTATAGATACACGAAGATAAATTAGAAAGAAAGTAAGATCTTGAAGCCAATATGATGAAAGACTTTGTTTCATCGTAAGATGTTGACCTTGAAGTATAATGACATAATTAACGAAAACATCGTCGCTTAAAAAATAAATACTTTTAAGTGGTGTGACGTGAACTTTAAAGCTCATAATAAAATATTACATTATAAACATGACATTACATTCTAAAAAAACAATATATCTATTGAATTTGTGTTTATGACATTAAGATAAGTGTTTATAAAAATTCACACCACACAATATATAAAAGAACAGTTTAAATGTTAATAACCTTCTCATATGTAAATATATATATTTTTAATTACACAACAAAATCGAGTATTTTTTTTATTTTTAATTTGAGTATGCTACTGTATAATCTTTTTAAAAAAATATTGAATGATATTGAACAGAACAAAACAATATAACACTAAAGTTTAACAAGGTATTCAACGGAGCGCGTACAAGGAGAGTCCAAAAACTTGGATTGTTGAAGACGAATGGCTTTGGCTTAAATAGACTAACTTGCTGGTCAAGTTGAGGATGGGTGACACATTTGATTAGACGTTTTTCCTATTGTAGTTCAGGCCTAGTGACCCATATGTTAGTTTGACATATTTATCTTCTAAGCATTTGTCGGTTATTTTTTTATGCACATTTTATCGTATTTTTAGCATCCATCTTCATTGCATTTCATGTGCTTTTGTTCCATTCATATTGTGGGATTTGGTAAATATTTGATTTTGTGGAAGGAAGTCTACTATTTGAGTCGTTTCTGTTGTTTTAGACACCGGGCGATTGCTTGTGCATTGATCGCAAGTCGAGACTAAGACTACAAGTCTACAACGTTTAAACATTTCACTTTTATGTTGGGCTGCACCAAGTGGCCAAACAACTAGTTGGACTAAATATCTTAATTGGGCTAATATTAATTAATACGGGCTGAAGTTTTATATATCTTCTCCTTGGGCTTGGGCCTGGGCCAACAATTGAGGTAAAAGTGTAAAAACAATAAAAAAAATATTGAAGTTAGTGGAGTAGAGGTCAGAGGTGCATAAACCGGTTTAAAACTCAAAATCGGTTCGGTTTGGTCAACAAAAGTCAAAACCGGTTTATGATCGGTTTCGGTTCGGGTTGAAACGGGTTTCTTACCATGGTACGATCAGTTTCGGTTCGGGTTTTGATCGGTTTCGGTTCGTGTTTTGCCGGTTTTGGCCGGCCTTGGTTTGGTTAACCGGTTTGGAACCGATTTTGGTGGAGAAAATTGCAAACCGGTTCCAAACCTATGGTTTCAATCGGTTCCAAACCTGTTCTACATAATCGGTTTCAAACTGGTTCGGTTTCGGTTCAGTTTTCGATTCGATTCGGTTAACCGGTTTATTTGCCCACCTCTATAGTGAAGGAATGCAATTAAATAGGATAAGGTTAGACGACAATTTAGAACGGGGGTTTTAATTTCAATGTTTTGCTTTGAATTTAGTTCGGTTGATCCAGCCACTATATTTACTAAATAAATATAATTTTGATGCTTAGGTTACTTGTTAACTTTGATTTTATATTTATGTGAAACGATATGTGATCCAACTTTTCAATCATTTATTTATGCAATTTTTATCTTAAATTTGTTGCGACTGAAGGCTTAAAATCTAGAAGGAAAAAATAAATAAATCTTAAAAGAGTTAAAGACCGGTTCGTCACGAGGTGACATGATAGTGTGAAAGCTCGAATAAGAAGCCGGCGTAGAATATTTTTGAGAAAAGGAGTCTTTAATAATTAAAGTGTTTCCATCATTTGCTTAGACATTTATATTATATATTATATTCCTTTTGTTGTTGGAAGTATATCTAAATTATATATTTTTTTATGCTTCCAAGTTATGTATTTAATAAAGAGAAATAAAAGTAAGAATTATGATTAAGGTTTCTATGTAGTGATTTTTTTTTTTTTTTTAGAAAAAGACAATGAAGACAATTAAATTATAATGAATCTTTTTTAATATGATGTATTGGTAGGAAGTTTGACTTTCTCAGTAAAGACTCAAGTTTAACCCACATAAACAACAATTTAGAGGGGGTACGAGTGACTCAATTAAGAAAAACCGAGATCTTTGTGATTTCTAGTTCGGTTCTGAGAGCGTCCAAACATTACTACCAGTGGGTATTCGGACGGGTCGGTTTCTCCGAAGCTGAAGATAATTTGGAGGCGCTTAATGGCTCCGTACAACTGAGTTGGACTAGCTGACGATGGCCTTTTGCCATTAGGTCACCTTGTACATAATACATAACCAGTTCTCTGTTTGTTGACCATTTAAAAAAAAAGAGTTAAATTCTAATAAAAACGAGATACCTAGCTAGACAATAAATTTCTAACGAAACAAGATATTTTAGATCATGCATATACTATTTTTCGCGTGCTTAATTTATTAATTAGTTACAAAACGTGTTGATTTTTCTAAGGGAAAATTCTTAAAATGCCCAATTATAATAGGGGATTTCATTTATGTCCCCTTAATAAAAATTTATTGAAATGTCTTCTACAAACACGTCTTTGACGACGTGTTAGGCCTTAACGCGCCTTTCACAACCTGTTACCCTCCAACGCACGTCTTTCACGACATGCTAGCCTTTAACAAGTCTTTCACGACATGTTAGCCATATTGATTGTTTTTTTTATATTACATTACTATAATTAATTTAATACATATTTACCATTTCTTTTATAACTTGTAATATATAAATTTATATATAATTTTAAATATGTCGTTGAGACGTGTTTATTTTTCTACATGTTCTCATAAATTTTACTCAAAATCAAGCGTCAACTTAATATTAAAATGTTCAATAAATGTTTAATAAAATTTGACCAGTCTCGTTTTAAGTCAAATTTAAGCCAACATGTAGATAAAAATAAGTAAGTCTCAACGGTATATTTGAAACTTTATGCATTACAAGTTATAAAAGAAATGATAAATATGTATTAAATTAATTGTAATAATGTAATATTAAAAAAAACAATTAATAGGGCTAACATGTCGTGAAAGACGCGTTAAAGGCTAGCATGACGTGAAAGACGCGCGTTGAAGGTTAGCATGTTATGAAAAACGCGTTAAGGCTTAACACGTCGTGAAAACGTGTTTGTAGGAACATTTCTGAAAACTTTTATTTGAGGAGACAAAAATGGAATTTCTTATTATAATCTCACCATTTGAGAATTCTCCCCTTTTTTTAACCATTATAATTTTTATAACTAATTACCGAAAAACTAAAAGGTACACATTTTTCTTAACCATTATAATTAACTCGTTATGATTTCATCACCAAGTAATAATTAGACATAAAATTCAGATAAAAAGAAAATCAATCAATCAATCATGCTCAGTAAAATCCCACCGACAGCAAAGCTATAAGTAGGGTCTGGGGAGGGTGGGATGTAGGCACACCGTACCTCTATCCAAAGGAATAAAGAGGTGGCTTCCAGAGAGACCCTTGACTCTAAGTACATGTGTATGAAGCAAAATAAAGGAAAATAAAGCAAAATAAAGGAAATCAAAGTTTAACAGTTATATAAAAACTACTACTAATTATAATAATATTAATAATAAGATCACAGTTTAACAGCTATATAAAAGCTAATAATAATTATAATAATAATAATAATATATGTAAGGGAAATATCATTATGGTATGTGGCCTAAATAAGTTAAGTCTAAGCCCTAAGGTATTCAATTCTCTCTAAAAATCCTTAACTTTAATTCTACTTCTCCACGAATTCCTATCCTCAACCATGTTCTCGGAGAGGTTTAGGTCTATCAAATCATGCCTAATCCTCTCATCCCAAGTCAATTTCGGTCGTCCTCTACCCCTCCTCCCCTCTATAGTAAAGTTTTCTACGGATCTAACAGGATTCGTCGTCTGTCTTCTCTTTACATGTCCAAACCATCTCAATCTCCACTCTCTTATCTTGTCTGCTATGTTCGCCACCCCTAATCTCTCTCGCAACACAACGTTTCTTATTCGGTCTAGCCTTGTGTGCCCACACATCCAACGTAGCATTCTCATTTCTGCTACCTCCATCTTCCGCACTTGTGCCTTCTTGATGGCCCAACAATCTGTTCCATATAGCATTGCAGGTCTAACTGCCACCCTATAGAATTTTCCCTTTAGTTTAGTCGGGAAACTCTTGTCGCACAATATACCTGTGGCTGCTTTCCATCTACACCATCCTACCTGAACTCGGTGGGTCACATCACTGTCTAATTCCCCATCGCTCTGTACAAAAGATCCTAAATACTTGAACTTCGTTACCTGCGGGACCACCTGCCCTTCAATTGTGATCTGTGTGTCTTCATTGTCGTTTATCCCACCAAAATCACAGTGGAGGTACTCCGTTTTAGATCGGCTAATCTTTAAACCTTTTGTCTCTAAGGTTGTTCGCCACTCCTCAAGCCTCATGTTTAGATCTTGTTTTTTCTCAGCAAGTAACACAATATCGTCTGCGAACATCATGCACCACGGGAGAGTCCCCTGAATCGACTTTGACAACTCATCCAAGACTACTGCAAAAAGAAACGGGCTCAACGCTGACCCCTGGTGAAGACCTACCTCTACAGGAAAGAAATCAGTATCCCCCACTGGCGCACGGACACTTGTTTCACTCCTGGTATACATATCCATAATTATCTCTATGTATTTCCTGGGCACTGTTCTACCCTCCAAGCACTCCCAGAGCACCTGTCGTGGCACACTGTCGTAGGCCTTTTCTAGGTCAATAAACACCATATGTAGATCACGCTTCTTCTCCCTATACTTTTCCATTAATATTCTTATAAGGTGTATTGCCTCTGTGGTGGAACGCCCCGGCATGAAGCCAAATTGGTTGACCGTAACCTGAGTTTCTCGTCAAAGTCTACCCTCAATCACTCTTTCTCATAGCTTCATAGTATGACTTAGTAGTTTGATTCCTCGGTAGTTACCACAACATTGGGCGTCTCCTTTGTTCTTATAGATAGGAACTACAACGCTGCTCCTCCACTGGTCTGGCATCTTACCTGATTTGAGAATACTATTGAACAGAGTAGTTAACCACATGACTCCTTCCTCCCCCAGACACTTCCACACCTCGATGGGTATGTTGTCTGGGCCAACCGCCTTAGACCTTCCCATCTTCCTAAGTGCATCCTTCACCTCTTCTCGTGTGATCCGACGGCAGTAGCAGTTATTCGATTGTTGTCGTTGAAAGTTTGTGTTGTCATGTTCTTCTTGGAAAGCTGTCCCATTGTTAAAAAGATTGTGGAAGTAGGTTTGCCATCTTAGCTTGATGTCCTGCTCCTTGACCAGTACATGCCCATCTGTATCCTTTATGAACTTCACCGGTCCTAGATCTTGCCTTCTACGCTCCCTGGCTTTGGCAATCTTAAACATAGCATGTTCCCCCTCTTTTGTTTCTAGACTTTCATACATCCGTTTAAAGGCCGCCTTCTTTGCTTCCGCCACTGCCTTCTTCGCCTCTATCTTGGCCGTTTTGTAGTTGTCCCTCAATTCCACTCGCTCCTCCTCATTCGTGCACCTCATTAGCTCCCTAAAACATCCTTGTTTGTCCCTTATCTTGTCTTGCACTGCGTCATTCCACCACCAAGACTCCTTATGCCCACTTGTCTTTCCTGTTGTGACCCCGAGAGTCTCCTTTGCTACTTGGATGATCTTTGTCTCCATAGCTTCCCATATATGAGTTGAGTCCCCATTTAGTCGAGCCCGCGTATGCAGCATGAGTTTATCCTTAAACAGTAGGAGATTTTCATCCTTCAAATTTCCCCATCGAATTCTCGGTGTACCTTTCTTCTCTCGAACAGTCACCTTATTTCTGAAGGCTATATCTGTCACTAGTAGTCGATGTTGAGTCACAACTGCCTCCCCAGGTATGGCTTTGCAGTCCTTCCACCAACGTCGGTCTCCTTGCCTCATCAAAAGGTAGTCAATTTGCGTGTCGCGTCCGCCACTGCTAAAAGTGATTAAATGAGAATCTTGTTTCCTAAAAAAAGAATTTATAATACCTAGGTCATGTGCCACCGCAAACTCTGGAAGATCTGTTCCGGTGTCATTCCTATCACCAAAACCGAAACCCCCATGAACGGCTTGAAAACCATCGTTAGCCTTACCAATGTGTCCATTAAAATCACCTCCTATGCAAATCCTCTCCCCCCTAGGTATGCCCCCTACCACTGCGTCTAGGCAATCCCAAAATTCTCTCTTTTCCTGATCCCCTAGGCCTACATGAGGCGCGTAGGCGGAGACTACTGCCACTACTTCCTCTCCTAGTACTAATTTCAACACCATAATCCTGTCATTATGTCTTATCACCTCCACCACACTAGTGTGTATTTCCTTAGCCACTAGAAACCCCACTCCATTCCTAGCTCCATCAGACCCGAGTACCACAACTTATACCCATTACACTCAGCCCCTCTATGTCCTTTCCACTTAGTCTCCTGGAGGCATGCTATCTGAACCCTACATCTTTTAAGCACATCTACCAATTCTAGCAACTTACCATTTATTGTTCCTACATTCCAAGAAGCCAAACGCAATATACGCTCCCTATCTTTACTCTTTCCTACACCCCTCGTTTCAGGACATGGTCTCAAGTAATAGTCATGGTTCCTACGCTCTATGGTTGCAACTAATCACACAAACACAAGCAATAGAACACCAAATCAATAATAATAATAATAGTAACAAAACTAATAATAATAATAATAGTGTGTAGCAATAACAATAATAGTCAAGAGATCTTAAAATGAAAATAAACTCCAAAGATCCGGATCACGTATGTTCTAATGATAATAATAATAATAATAATACTAATAATAATAATAGTGAGAAAGGAACGAGTATACCGTGAAGATGATGAAGGCAGGTACAGCTCAACCGGGAGAACACGAGATATAACGAGGTGAACCAACAATTCCGGCGACTTTTACGGCGGCCGTGGGTGGTGACGCAGCGGCAGGAGGCGGCGCGACAGCAGATCCGGCAAGCTGTGAGATCGGCGGACAGGAGTGGCAGCACACACCAGTGGTAGCAGCAAACAGATGAATTCCGGTGACTGCAGCTCGTCGAAAATGGCGGCGGCGCGTCGGATGTGGCTTATAAACACAAGTTGTTATGAAACACACAAATGATGCACAGGAATTCAAAAATAAAAAGAGCAAGGGTATAGAACAATCTCACAGCGATTAACTCCACTGATGACTTGTAAAAAATTACAAGTCACTCTTGAATATCAAGAAGATTCAGTGAAACGGTAACCTTCACTTAGGGTTACAGATTCACCCTTCACAGAAGTGCGAGTGATTCAGTAGTCTTTCTGAATCAAGCCGTCACACCACCAAACAGTCAATCACCAACAATAACGAACTAGGGTTTCAAAAGATCCGAAACCCTAATTAAACGAATCAGAGAATACGATCCAGTTAAAGAAGAGAGCGTGGTGAGGTCGAATCAGAGAATACGATCCAGTTAACTGCTTAAATGTTTGTCGAATCAGAGAATACAAGCAGTCACACCACCAAACAGTCAATACCCAATAATCGATAGCAGAGCAGTAGGAAGACGAAGCACAAAATTTAATACGAAAATAATACTATATTAAGAAAACATTTTTGAACAACAATAAATAAAACAAAATTTAAAATTAAGAATGTACATAATCTATATTTATACTATATAAGAAATAAATGTTTCTTAATGCCACATGACATCACACAAAATACTAATTTTAATATAAAGGATAAAGTTATAAATTAAATTACAAATATTGTATACAAAGAAATATTTAAAGATTTATGAAGTTTCAACTTTTTATTTCCATGTTATGTATTGTGTAATTTGTTCTATCATATATTATAGTTTTTTATATGTTAAACATATTTTTTATATTTCACATTGTGTTATTATTTAAATAAATTTATTTAGTTTAACCCGTGTTCTACACGGGTACCTAACCTAGTAAATAATATAAACAAGTTATTAGATTAGTAATTTAAATTGAGTAAGATGAATGATGTATGAAGAGGTAGGTCCCAGCAGAGCCCAGTTGGACCCGCAAGACTCACCTTGAAGAGGGACGTCTGCGCAGAAACCAACTGGATCCGCAGGACCAACCATGCTCAGAGACGTGACGTCCTTACGCGCAGTACGCAAGCTGGTCCCGCAGGAAATGCCTCCCGATGGTGAAGGACTCCGCCTGTTCCCGCAGCTTCGGATACAAGCCATCAGGGAAGGCCACCCGCGCAGCAAGGCTACACGCACAAGGCACTTAGCTCTCCATCACTCAGTGTCACCTGAGGGAATGAGCAAAGCCGGGAACAATCCCGCACAAGGGCGGGAGGGGGAATACTCCCGCCCAAATAAGCCAGTCCGTACGATACGGGAAGATCTTCTGTACTGTACCTGACGAGGTATGGGAAAAAGATCTGACTAAAGATACGACAGCTTACTGACACAGTATGGCGAGCAGCATGCTCCTGTACTGTCACTATTAGCAGCTGCCTACTCACCAACTACTGCCATACCACGTGCGTAGCCGGCAGTTGGTGGAAAAGGAATAGTACACAGCAGGCCTGGTCACTATCAGCCGCTGCCTACCCACCAACTACCAGCAGGGCACGTGCGTAGGCCACTGTTGGTGAAACAGGAACACTGTTGCAGCCGGCCACACCTCCTTGGAAACCTACATTCGGCTATAAATACCACAAATGGTATGACCATCTCATCTTATCTTGTATCATCATATTATACCTGATATCTGCTCTAGCAATCTCTTAATATACACTTATATTTAAAGAGCAATCTAGTCTGATTCTCACGCCGGAGGGTGGTCACAAGGAGGAACCCCCCCCCCCCCTTCTCAGTGACAAGCTCACGGTGTCTGTTTTGCAGGTTATCAGAAGAACCATCTTCTCAGGGTCTAACCCCTCGTGGGAAACATCTATCTAACCCCCAGGTTACCAGTAATCTGCCCGGGGTTCGGTTAGTGTTTCTTCAATGTAATACTTAAATTTTCTTGTAAGTAGAACATGCACGTTTTATTGTCAACAGAAAGATATTCGTGAATAATGAAACAAGTCACAGATAAAAACAACTAAGTTCAATTATGTTCACACCATAATATGGTTTTATCCACCTTTTAAATTCCATAATATAATAAATATAAAAGTAAATGAAAAGCCGCCAGCCATGCACGTGTACGTACATGATGAAATCAAATTTTCCCGTTGGTGGGGCATGATTCATGGAAGCTTAATCCCTCATACATGCATTTATCATCCATAGGAAACGTCATACATCAATGGTTTTTAAATTCGATTTTGTTTCCAGGGTTTTGACTTGACCGGTTCAAATTATTTAAACGGGTATATATATCTTTGATTTTCCGCAAAAGTGACCAGTTCAAGTTGCTGGTGAATAGCATAGACATACTAACTTGCATAAATTAATTTGTTTAAAAATGTCACTAAATAATTTGCAAAATTTGTATATATATGTACTTTGTCCATATTATATATGGTCTATGTGTTGTAAAAACAGGATGAGCAAAGTAGCGGTAATCATGTTTGGTTGATGATTTTACGGACGTTTGTGTTGGGTTAATCCAGTTGTTGGGTCACGGGTTATCTTGGATTACATATTCGGTCAAGAGTTAATTAAACAAAGTAAATCGGAAGCAGATCCACAAACAATGTATTAAACAAAGGGTTAAACAGATTAGTGGGCTGTACGCAATAGATGGGTTAAACGGGTCATAGACGGTTGACCTTATAAAATATACTTTTAAATTTTTCTAATTTTAAGCAGATTGTCGGCCGGTCAACCTGTTTTAACCAAAGAGTTAAATAAGTCAACTCAAACAAAACCCATAGCTAAACCGATCAAATAGGACAACCCCTACATAGCCAAGCTAGTTTACATGATAACCTAAAACATGGTTATTTTCGAATTAGTATCTTATTGTTTCTAGCTGTGAAGAAACACTAACCGGACCCCGGGCAGATTACGGGTAACCTGGGGGTTAGATAGATGTTTCCCACGAGGGGTTAGACCCGGTAAAGATGGTTCTTCTGATAACCTGCAAAACAGACACCGTGAGCTTGTCACTGAGAAGGGGGGGGGGGGGGTTCCTCCTTGTGACCACCCTCCGGCGTGAGAATCAGACTAGATTGCTCTTTAAATATAAATGTATATTAAGAGATTGCTAGAGCAGATATCAGGTATAATATGATAAGATATGATGATCATACCATTTGGGGTATTTATAGCCGAAGGTAGGTTTCCAAGGAGGTGTGGCCGGCTGCAATAGTATTCCTGTTCCACCAACAGTGGCCTACGCACGTGCCCTGCTGGTAGTTGGTGGGTAGGCTGCGGCTGATAGTGACCAGGCCTGCTGTGTACTATTCCTTTTCCACCAACTGCCGGCTATGCACGTGGTATGACAGGAGTTGGTGAGTAGGCAGCGGCTAATAGTGACATACAGTACAGGAGCATGCTGCTCGCCATACTGTTGTCAATAAGCTGTCGTATCTTTAGTCAGATCTTTTGCCCATACCTCGTCAGGTACAGTACAGAAGATCTTCCCGTATCGTACGGACTGGCTTATTTGGGCGGGAGTATTCCCCCTCCCGCCCTTGTGCGGGATTGACCCCGGCTTTGCTCATTCCTTCAGGTGACACTGAGTGATTGAGAGCTAAGTGCCTTGTGCGTGTAGCCTTGCTGCGCGGGTGGCCTTCCCTGATGGCTTGTATCCGCAGCTGCGGGAACAGGCAGAGTCCACCATTGGGAGGCATTTCCTGCGGGAACAGCTTGCGTACTGCGCGTAAGGACGTCACGTCTCTGAGCATGGTTGGTCCTGCTGATCCAGTTGGTTTCTGCGCAGACGTCCCTCTTCAAGGTGAGTCTTGCGGGTCCAACTGGGCTCTGCTGGGACCTACCTCTTCAAGTCCCCCCAGTCCAATGTTCTTCTCATGAGTGTTTAATAAAGTGAGGTGAACTTTTGGACTTTAAGCAAAGGGTTTTGAAAAGGGTTTTTTAAGGTTTTCCATGGGGATTCTTCCCGCGGAAGTCCTTGTCACTTGCAGAAATTCCCGACTTTCCTGCTTGATCTTTGGGTATGATGCGGGTAGGTCTGTAACCTCCTCGCAAGTCAGGAGCGTTGAGTCCCACTTGTGTGGATTCTCCATGAGGTTTTGGTAGTTTTGAACATAGTGATCAATTATGTTAAAACCACCAATTCCATCCTGGAGCTTCAAACAATGTAGTTCTCGACGTTCCCGCTATGCGGGGATGTTATTTCCGTTTCCGCAAGCATTGCCCAGAAGATCCTTCTTGGTTTCAATTCCCTGCGGAGCGCTAGGTATGTGAAGGGTTTTGCATTAACACTGTACCCGCGCTCGTCTTACGGTTACTTTACTTCCAAGGTATTCCTGGCGTCAATTCCCTGCGGGTGTTAGGTATGTGAAGGGTTTTGCCTTAACACTGTACCCGCACCCGTCTTATGGTTACTTGGTTGCCGAGGTATTCTTGGCTTCAATTCCCTGCGGGTGCTAGGTATGTGAAGGGTTTTGCCTTAACACTGTACCCGCGCTCGTCTTACGGTTACTTTACTTCCAAGGTATTCTTGGCTTCAATTCCCTGCGGGTGCTAGGTATGTGAAGGGTTTTGCCTTAACACTGTACCCGCATCCGTCTTACGGTTACTTGGTTGCCAAGGTAAGGGGTATTTTCCCGCTTACTTTTGAATCTTTTTGAATTTTTTGAAATTCGAGGAGTTGGTGAAAGGATAAGAACAGTCCAAACCTCTGAAACGTCGTGCGACGGTTTCTTCTGACCGTGTCAGGACGTGCAGGAAGTTATGGTGACGTGACAGTACATGGTCATTCCAGACGCTTTTTCAGGCGCGTGGGCACGATTTTTCGGGCGCGTGGCCGCGAAATTAATGGTACGCGTCCTTTCAACAGCTGTTGCCAGCTTGCTTTTTGCCACGTGTCATAGTTTCATTGCAACTTCGATTTCTCTCTCTTCCGCATTAAATTCATCGCATTAATTGCGATTAGTATATAAAGGGGGAGAGGGTTCTTTGTAATCCACACTTTCACTCTTCTCTTCATCTTCAAAACGATTTCCGGCGAATACTCATCTTTTCAGTCGAGCATTCCCTTGAAATCGTTTTCTTCTTTCTGCAAGATGTCTTCACGTGATCTCGAATCTACAGCCGATGACAAGAGTACTGCTGGCGAGTGCCAGTGTGCTCTGCCTGTCGATCTGTATCAGTACGTCGTCAGGAAGTTCATGCTCGAGTCTCTCGAGCCTGAGTTTCCTGAACCCCACCAGACGGTGTATGATGCCCCCAGAGGCAAGATCGGGGTTTATGCTGCATTCTTTGTCTATGGGAATCTTAGGTTCCCATTGACAAAGTTTGTTTACCGTGTCCTTGAGAGGCACGGTGTGCACCTGACCGAGGTGCATCCGATGGCGATTGCCAAGATTCGCCACTTCGAGTGGGTCTGCCGGATTCTGGGCATTGAGCCCTATGTTGACCGCCTGATGACCTTCTACTCTTGGAGGTGCATCCAGGGGTGGTATACGTTGATAACCCGGATAAAGGGTTTGAAGATTTGCGCAACCGAGCGCAGTCTTCGCTCGTGGAAGCGGGAGTTCTTCTACATTTCGGCTCGCGCCATCCCCCTTGCCATGAAATTCAAGAATGGGCAAGCACTTCCCAGCCTTCACGCCTCCAACTACCAGGAGGCGGAATGGTTTTCGAAGATATCCCGAGTCCAATCTCCGGTTTACCGGTTTGCGGAGTCCAGGATGGTGATGCTGGGGAAAAGCTAGAACTTTATTTTTCTCCAGTTTTTTCAAACTTCTAAGATGGTTAAAGAAACTCCGGTAACCACAACCCCAGCTACTGGGGGGAATACCGGCAACACAGTTTTTACAAACACTACCCCGGCTACCCAAGCCGGGGCAAGTGAAGTAAATCTTACGAACACTACCCCAGCTACCCAAGCTGGGGCAAGTGCAGTAAATAATCGCTCACTGGGATTCACCGACACCCAGTTTGAGAAACGAACAAGACTCCCCCGCCAAACACTCGATGAAGTTAAGGCATGGGCGGAGGCACGTCAGAGGGAATTCCAAGATGAGTTGGACGAACGCTTGCGTTCCGTCCAACAGGCTGACGAATTCGAAAATTACTTGGATGACTCGGAGGAATCCGACTCCGACGCGAACCCTCGCCATAGGGCAAAAGGGAAGCGTAAGGAAACGGATTCCCAACCGAGAAGGCATTTTGGACAAGCCTTCAAACCAAAAAGCACAGGTGGAAGTCCACGAGACTTCTCCAAAACATTCAGACCAAACGTTGCAAATGCGGGAACGTCCAAATTTGCAAGGGACATTGCAGAAGCAATTGCCCCAAAAAGTGCCAAACAAATGTCCAGCATAGGCACATATGATGGTATATCTGATCCAGACGATCATTTGAACAGGTTCATAGCGGGGGCAACCGTTAGTAGTTGGACGGAACCTACGTGGTGTTACATGTTCCAAATGACGCTTGTGGGGGCTGCTAGAGCGTGGTTCGATCGTCTACCGGTCAACCACATCTACGACTGGGCTGACTTCCAACAGAAGTTTAGCCAACACTTCAGCCAGCAAAGAAAGTATACCGAGGAGCAATGGACAATCCTCAAGTGCATTCGAGAAAAAGATGAATCTTTGCTGGACTTCATCACTCGCTTCAACTCGAAGAAGCTAAGTCTGGGTAACATTAGCGAAGATCTTGTTCGCGCTACCTTTACTCAGGGCGCGAACGACCCAGAGCTCATCCGCACCTTAACGGGTAAAGATGGCATGCCATCCACATGGGATGCCATCATGACAGCAGCTAAACGCTTTACGGAAAAGGAGAAGCAACTGGGTAGAGATCTCCCACAGAGCACAAACCTCTACACCCAGAAAACAAGGGAAGACAACGTCCTTACCGCCCGATTAAACAAAAAGCGAAAGCTAGGCATTTGGCAGTCAAGGGTCAACTTTGACACCTAATCCGGCTTGCAAAATCGGTTAGGCGGAAGGGATAATGTACAGTCAAACAAGAACTCCAGATGGACGCCGCTCACCAAAAGCGTCACCGAGATATTCGCCACCGAGGAGCTCCCATGGCCAAAGCCTCAAATAATCCGACATCGTCACAATGCTGATCGGAGCAAATACTGTGAATTTCACAGGACAAAAGGCCACAACACCGAAGAATGCATAGACGTAAAGGACATGGTCGAGGCATTCGTCAGAGATGGGACGCTCGCGCACCTCGTGGCGCAATGAACGCTGAGCAGGCTGATGCGTGTAGAACCCCAGCTGGGGAAAACACGAATAAAATTCCAGCTTCAATATGGAGACTACATGCTGCGTAAAGAACGAGATCCCGAACCAGTTGCGTATCGGCTCGATGGCACTCCCATCCCAACAACATGGAAGGGAGCTCATTTACACAGTTTGCATGTAAATCAATTCCAAATTTGTAAAGAAAAGGCCAAGAGCCACTTCTAATGGAAACGATTCTCCTTAAAACATTGACGCTGATGATTTTACATTTTTATGAACTATCAACACGGATATGCCGGTTTTCACCGCATAATTACGTGAAAAATCGTTGCATGGGGAAGGCGGCAAAACCCGCATAAACCCAAAAAACGACAAACCTTCACGCAGGTCAGTCGAAGGGGAAAAGTTCAGCCCCATTAAATGAAAGTCCCGGTCTATCCGCATGAATCATGAAAAAGGGAACTGAACACTAATCTATTGACAACCGCGCGTCGAACGGTTAATTTATTCAACACGGATATGCCGGTTTTCACCGCATAATTACGGGAAGTCGTTGCGTGGGGAAGGCGGCAAAACCCGCATAAACCCAAAAAACGACAAACCTTCACGCAGGTCAGTCGAAGGGGAAAAGTTCAGTCCCATTAAATGAAAGTGCCGGTCTATCAACATGAATCATGAAAAAGGGAACTGAACACTAACCTATTGACAACCGCGCGTCGAACGGTTCAAAACAGAATTTCTAAACAAAAGGATGAGGAAAACCTACACGCAGGTCAGATGGTAAAGTTTAGCCATCCTACTACGTGCAAGTGACGGTCCTACCCGCACAATCACGGAAGAGGAAGCAAAACTTCACACCTATCTACCACGTTCAAAGGTTAACTTATCCTCAAAGGATGAGGAAAACCTACACGCAGGTCAGATGGTAAAGTTTAGCCATCCTACTACGTGCAAGTGACGGTCCTACCCGCACAATCACGGAAGAGGAAGCAAAACTTCACACCTATCTACCACGTTCAAAGGTTAACTTATCCTCAAAGGATGAGGAAAACCTACACGCAGGTCAGATGGTAAAGTTTAGCCATCCTACTACGTGCAAGTGACGGTCCTACCCGCACAATCACGGAAGAGGAAGCAAAACTTCACACCTATCTACCACGTTCAAAGGTTAACTTATCCTCAAAAGATAAGGAAAACCTACACGCAGGTCAGATGGTAAAGTTTAGCCATCCTACTACGTGCAAGTGACGGTCCTACCCGCACAATCACGGAAGAGGAAGCAAAATCTTCACACCTATCTACCACGTTCAAAGGTTAACTTATTCTAAACACTTGGAAAATTGCTAATTTAAACTAAAGTATGCAAGTCATACAACGTTTACAAAGCAAGGAACCCAACGAAAGTAGCGGTCTTACCCGCAAAGAGATTTATATTCCACAATGATTCATTACAAGAATGGCCGGGTAACTACCCGCCTACAAGAAGATAAATCTATACAAGCTAAGTCTATCCTAGCAGTGGGAAGGGATCTTCAGGATCAGGCTTCAGGGCCACTTCCACTTGGACCAGAACCGTCAGTAGAGCGTGGCAGTTCAAGGAAAGCCTTAAGGATAGCTAGCCCATCATCAGCAGCAGCAACTTCATTCACCTTCTCCACCACCGGATGCGGGAAGGCGGCGTACTGATTCACTGCTTGGTCGTAAACAGCTTCAGTATCAACATTGTACAAAGGGAAGTTGGATGGCGGGACGCCTTTCTCAACGAACCCTAGACCAAGCAGGAAGCCGACCTTTTCCCCATCCTCGTGAGAAGCGTTGAGGGCTGCGCTCATAGCATCATCGTAAGAGGTCTCAGCAAAGACCCGATGCACAACCTACAAGAAAATATACAAGTGTCAAAACCTTTTTTATTTACAAAGAAAAGCGTAAAGACAAGAAAAACATACCTGAGACAACGCTTCTCGAAGAAGCCATTCCTTGGCAACCACGGCTTCTTGGAGGGCAGCTTGAGCTTCGTTTCGGGCGCGATCGGCTTCACTCTTGTTGAGGTTGGTAAGCAACACTTCTTTAGCCGCAGCCTCTTCGACGCCCTTCAGCTTACGCTCAGCATGGTCAAGCACCCCCCTCTGGTCCAGGATTTCTTGGAGCTTCTTGGCGTCTTCCATCGCCAAGGCATCATGAGCCTGCTGGAGAGCCTCTAATTTGGCTTTAAGTTCTTCATTCTCCACGCGAAGAGGCTCAGCAACAGCTTCAGCCTTGGTGGCCCTCTCGGTTGCGTTCCTGGCAGTTTCCTTAGCCAGCCGAAGCTGTTCATTAACAGCTTGGGCAGCCTTGGAACGGGCCTCAAGTCGAGCCTGAACTTCAACCTCGAGGGCCTTGAAGGCCTTCTCCTTTTCCGCAGCCACTGCGGTAAGTTTTTGGTTCTCCTCCCGGACAGCCCGCGCCTGAGCTACTTCCTTAACGCGAGCTGCTTTTAACTTGTCGTTTTCACGACAAAGCAGCTCGACGCGCGGCTGCATCCGGGCCAGGAGAACCCGAAGCTCATTGCTAAGCCTACCCTCCTGGTAGCTAGCCATGGCTTCTCCCAACGCACCCATGGGAGCAGCGTGACGAGCCCACTCTGTAACACCCCGACCAAAGGCGGATTATACATCGGGGCGCCACATATTGCTTCATTACTCGCGACACTATTGGTGTCAATATTTATTAATACACATTTTATCGCGCACGCGCAGCGGGGAAAATAAAGAACATAAATCAAACATAAATCAATATATTATAAATTATAACATTCAAACAACATTAACTTGTCTTAATACATTTTAATTCTAGGTCCAAAAGTGAAACGTCCTACGTGTCCACAAGCTCCAAAACAGCTACTGCAAACCTGATCATGTGTTAAAATAAACGTCAAACACTTGCGTGTTGGTGAGAAATCAAGTTTAATACAATACATAGATAATCATAAATCTGCGCGCAACATGTGTATGTCTGGTTTTCAACAAGGGTGTAATCTGATTGGGACCAACTCTAAGAGACAAGACTGCCAGTGCTCTCAATTGAGCTCACAAACAAGACTAACTGTGCAAGTGTAACAAAAGAGAAAATCATAAACGAATGTTCTCCCGTGTTCATCTAATGGTACCATGAAAACTGCGGAATAGACCGACAAGACGGTTAATGATCCACACATACAAATAAACAGCCAAGTCTACGTCCTCAACACATGGGATACTGCGCGACTAAAGTTCATAAACAAGTTTAAGACTCTAAGTTTGTATGAACACATGAACATCCCAAAACATTAAAAGCAAAAAGGGATTAGGTACGAGATTACTCACTTGATAAACGATGCGGTGTAAGATAAAGCAAGAACCAACTTTAAACAAGCACAGGTTAACCTATAATTAAGATTATTGTTTTAATGATTGGTTTTAAGTCTTGATTACAAGTTAGCATAATTAATAAGTTATTATATATATAATATATTACCGGAAAACAGGGCAGGGGAGAGGAGAAAACGGAGGCAAGAGAGGAGGGAGGCGGCTGAAGAACAACGGCAGAGAGCAAAAAGGGAGGAAGAGAATAAGAGAGATTAAGTGTTTTGTGTGTGTAGTGTTAGGAAAAAATAATGTTATTATTTATAGAGAAACCCTAGGGAACACAATCCCTAGAAAAAGGGGAAAAGATCTCAAAAAGTAAAAGATTCCAAAAGCAAAAGATATCAAAAGATATGGCAGCTGCAGGGGGCAAGATAAAAGCTGACAGGGAACAGTAACAGGCATGGGCGGATCAGATAAAGGTACTGGTCAAGCATGGCAAAAGCAGATCTCAAAAGATAATGTCAGTCACCTTTTCTACCAACCAATGGGGTTGGTACGCATGCTGCGCCGAAAGTAACTATTCAGACATTAGATAGGTTAGGTCAACAGCTCAGAAGAAAAGACATTTACAAAAGCAAACGGCTAGAATAAACAGAAGATACAAGGGTTAAGCGCGGAAAGGCTGAGTGCGCGAGCGCGAAGGCTGGCACAACAATCCTTAGCGCACTGCGGGAAGAATCACATCCTTAGCGTGCTGCGTGAAGAACTAGAATTCTAAGCGCATCGCGGGAAGAACATACATTCTTAGCGCATTGCGGGAAGAACATGCATCCTTAGCGCGCTGCGAGAAGAGTTCTCTTCACGCATCGCAGGAACAAGATGTCTTCACGCAGGCTTCCATGTAAGGAGTCTGGCGCGTGGAGCTGCAGACATCCTTAGGCGGGAAGAACCAAAGGATAAGCAAAGAGTTTGAAGAAAAAGAGGGAAACAAGGCGTAAGGGCGGGACGGCGACAAGAGGGAAAAGAAGGCGGAAAGAGAGAAGGAAGAGGGACGGGACGGCGGAAAGAAAGAGAGAGAAAGAGGCGGGAAGGAAAAGTATATTATTATTATTAAAAGTAAAATATAAGTATAAATAAATATTAAATCATAAAAGAAAGAGTTCGGGTAAGAGAAACGGGTACCTGGGTCGGGTCGGATCGGGCAGATGTCACAGTCTCCCCTACTTTAAGAAATTTCGTCCCGAAATTTATCTCGAAGTAGGTTGCGCAGAGAACAGGTGCGGGTACTTGATCTTCATTTGATCTTCCCTTTCCCATGTAAACTCGGCTCCGCGCTTGGACTCCCAACGAACTTTCACGATAGGGATACGACTGCGCTTGGTTTGCTTAACCTCGCGATCCATAATCTCAACAGGCTTCTCAACGAAATGCATAGATTCATCAACTTGAACTTCATCAAGTGGAATGTGAAGGTTCTCGTCAGCTAAACACTTCTTGAGATTGGATACATGGAACGTTGGATGCACATTACTGAGCGCGAGCGGCAGGTCAAGTCTGTAGGCAACTTTTCCCACACGCGCGAGAATCTTGAATGGACCAACATAACGAGGAGCAAGCTTACCCTTCTTCCCAAAGCGGACAACACCTTTCCAAGGCGACACTTTGAGGAGAACAAGATCACCAACTTGAAATTCGAGAGGCTTTCGCCTACGATCTGCGTAACTCTTCTGTCGGCTTCTGGCAGTCAGCAAATGATCACGGATCTTGGCGATTTTATCGGTTGTCTCTTGAACAAGTTCGGGTCCTGTGATTTGAGTTTCACCCACTTCGCTCCAACAAATCGGGGAGCGGCACTTACGACCGTAAAGTGCTTCAAATGGGGCCATACCAATACTGGAATGATAGCTGTTATTATAAGAGAACTCGATCAAAGGCAGGTGCGAATCCCAATTACCTCCAAAATCAAGAACACAAGATCGGAGCATATCCTCAAGAGTTTGAATAGTTCGCTCAGACTGACCGTCAGTCTGAGGATGATATGCCGTACTCATGTCCAAGCGAGTTCCTAGCGCAAATTGGAGAGATTTCCAAAAGCGAGATATAAAACGACCATCGCGATCGGATATGATGCTCAAAGGAGTACCATGGCGGCAGACAATTTCCTTGACATAAAGCTGCGCGAGTTGCTCAACACGGTAGTTTTCACGAATGGGCAGGAAGTGAGCAGACTTAGTCAATCGATCCACTATTACCCAAATGCTATCATGTTTGCTTGCTGTCAAAGGTAACTTGGAAATAAAGTCCATCGCTACACATTCCCATTTCCACGTAGGAATTTCTGGTTGTTCGAGCAAACCAGATGGGCGTTGGTGTTCAGCTTTCACTTTAGAACAAGTCAGGCATCTAGCTACGAACACAGCAATATCCTTTTTCATACCGGGCCACCAATAAGTTATGCGCAAATCCTTGTACATCTTATCAGCGCCAGGATGAACGGAATACCGAGATTTGTGCGCTTCACTCAGGATATCAGCGCGAAGATTCTCATCAAAGGGAATCCAGATGCGATTAAGATAACAGAGAATTCCACTCAGATTAGGGACAAAGTGCGCTTCCGCGCCACACGCTAACTCGGCGCGAAGGTTACCATTACTGATGGATGCGCGCTGCGCGTCACGAATACGCGATTCAAGGTTGGTTTGAATCGGCGCGAAGTGAAGCTGCGTGCGCGGCAAAATACAGTTAAGCTGGCAGGGTTTTCGGCTGAGCGCATCGGCTACCACATTAGCCTTACCAGGATGATACCGGATCTCACAATCGTAATCGCTGATGAGTTCGTTCCATCGGCGTTGCCTCATGTTAAGTTCCTTTTGATCAAAGATATGCTGAAGGCTTTTATGGTCAGTGTAGAGGATACACTTAGTACCATAAAGGTAGTGTCTCCAGATCTTCAAGGCAAAAACAACTGCACCAAGTTCGAGGTCGTGAGTTGTATAATTCTTTTCATGAACCTTAAGTTGCCTTGATGCGTAAGCGATAACCTTGCCTCGTTGCATAAGAACACAACCGAGACCTTGGTTGGATGCATCGCAATACACGACAAAATCATCATTACCCTCAGGTAGCGCAAGAACAGGAGCTTCACACAACAAACGCTTGAGCGTTAGAAAGGCTTCTTCTTGCTTCGAGCCCCAAATATACGGTTTACCTTTGTGCGTCAGAGCTGTTAAAGGCAAAGCGATCTTTGAGAAGTTCGAAATGAATCGCCGGTAGTAACCAGCTAAGCCCAGAAAGGAACGGATCTCAGAAGGAGAGGATGGCGTAATCCAGTTCTTGATTGCTTCAATCTTGGATGGGTCGACATGAATACCCATCTTGTTTACAACATGACCAAGAAACTGTACTTCATCAGACCAGAATTCACACTTGGAAAGCTTAGCATAGAGTTGCTCAACTCTAAGCTTTTGCAATACCAATCGGAGATGTTGCTCATGCTCGGCCTTGGTCTTAGAATACACCAGAACATCATCGATAAACACGATCACGAATTTATCCAAGAAAGGCCTACACACCCGATTCATTAGATCCATGAAAACGGCGGGTGCGTTGGTTAAACCGAAGGACATGACCAAGAATTCAAAATGGCCATAACGAGTTCGAAAAGCAGTCTTCGGAACATCTTCATCGCGGATACGCAACTGGTGATAGCCAGAGCGGAGATCGATCTTGGAAAAACAAGAGGCACCTTGGAGTTGATCGAAGAGGTCGTCAATACGCGGTAAGGGATACCGGTTCTTAATGGTGAGTTTGTTCAACTCGCGGTAATCGATACACATGCGAAACGAACCTTCTTTCTTTTTAACGAACAACACCGGAGCACCCCAGGGCGAAGAGCTAGGGCGAATGAATCCTTTAGCAGTCAACTCTTGAAGTTGGCTTGCCAATTCTTGCATCTCAGCGGGTGCAAGACGATAAGGAGATTTAGCCACGGGGGAAGCACCAGGGACAAGGTCAATACGGAACTCGACTTCACGAGCGGGAGGGATACCAGGAAGATCATCAGGAAAAACTTTAGGGAAATCACGCACGACAAGGATATCGCGAAGCTTCTTCTCTTCAGCAGGTTTAACCACATGGGCTAGAAATGCAACACACCTTTTCCGCATGAGCCTACGGGCTTCGGCGCAAGACATAAGTTTAAGACCACTGGAGGGTTTTTCGCCGTAAATATGAAGATCACCATTTTCTCGAGGAATGCGAATCATCTTCTTGGCGCAAATAACTTCGGCGCGATTCTTCGAGAGCCAGTCCATACCAATGATAACATCAAAGCTTCCAAGAGGCATGGGGATGAGGTCAATCAGAAAATCGTTTTCGTTAAGGTTAAGCGTACAATCTTTAATCACTGAGTTTATTAAAACAGTTTCACCATTAGCCAATTCAACTGAAAAATCTTCTTTTAAATCGTTGCGCGGTCGCGCAAGCTTCTGCTCAAACGCGCGAGAAATAAAACTTCGATCGGCGCCAGTATCAAAAAGTACAGAAGCATAAAATCCGTTAAGCAAAAATGTACCATTAACTACGTCATTATTCGCTTGCGCTTGGTGCGCTGTTATGTTAAAGGCTCGTCCACGCGTCACTTGGTTTGAAATCTGGTTCACCGGATTCGCCTGTGTGATTTGCACTTGTAGTCTCGGGCACGCGTTCCGGAAATGACTGGGATCACCGCAGTTATAGCACGACCTGGGTCGTGGGTTTTGGTAGATTGATTGTGGGTTCTGCGGGTAGACTGGTGGTGTTGGCGCAATTGGATTGGCGGGGGGGACTCTACAGTATTCGGTTGAGTGACCAATGCGGCCACATCGGTTACATTGTCGACACGGGGTCTGAGTTGGGTGGTGAAGTCTACAGGTTGGGCAAAGGGGTTGATTTCCTGTGTAAGGTTTCTTAGGTGGCGGGGCAGGGAGTGCTGGATTGGTTAAGGCATAGTTATGGACTACAGGAGGTGTTGGGTAGGCTGACAGAGGGTTAGGCGTGTAAACTGGAGGTTGATAAATGGGTTGTTGGGTAATGGGCGGGTTGGTAAGCGCATAGGCTTTGCGCCTGCGCTTGAGGTTGTTACGGTTTGAGGGTTCAGGTTTGGTTTCTGTTGGTTCAGGGGCAGTCTTGGTGAGTTTGGTCTTCTCAGTTCCCCGCAGGAACAGGGTTCCTGCTCTGACATGGTTGTCGCTGAGCACAGCGGCCAACTCAATGGCGTCAGAGAGGGTTACTGGGTTTCTAGCCCATACAGAATCTTGAATTTCCATGGGGAGACCCCCAAGTAATTTCTCTATGGCTCGGCGGGAAGGGGTAACAAGGTGAGGGACAAGCAAACTTAGTTCATGGAAGCGCGTCGCGTACTCGCGCGCTTCACCGCTGTATTGCTTAAGATTCCAAAATTCCTCCTCCAGGCGCTTAACTTCGTTGGAAGGGCAGAATTCTCGCGTAAGAATTTCCTTGAATTCCTCCCATGTCATGCTAGAAGCAGCCTCTGCGCCACGCGCATGAGCTACTCCATTCCACCATGTAAGCGCTCTGGATTCCAGGACACTGGAAGCATACAGGGTTCGTCTGTCTGAGGGGCATTGGGTGTGGAGGAAAGTGTTTTCTATCTTCTCAAGCCACTGGAGCATCACGGTGGCTCCTTCAAGACCTGTGAACTTTGGAGGGTTACCCGCGTTAAAGGACTTAATGTTATAACTGGAGGTATTATTTTGGCTCAAAGCTTGGGCTATTGCGGCGGCCATTTCCTGGGAACGTTGCTGTCTACGCATGCGCGAGGCTTCTCTTCTCTGAAATCGGCGAGATAGCGGAGGCATTCTATAAAAATTTTAATTTTAGTTAATATCTTGGTTTTTATCGCAAAGTTTTAATCTTATAAAGCTTGGTTTCACGGAGTTAGATGCTATCAAAAGTTAAAGTAAAATAAATGATCCTAAATGCAGACTTAATAAAGGTAACAAATTCGAATCAAGAATCGACAATTCATGTATCACCATGACTTTCCGAATTCCCAATTTAAAATATACGAGCAAACGAGCATTGGAGGTTGACGATTCACGTATCACCATGACTTTTCAATCCTCAATATAAAATATACAAGAAAATGAGTATTGGAGGTTGACAATTCATGTATCACCATGACTTTTCAAGTTTCCAACCTCAGAACATAATCGTAAATGGAAATTGAAAATCAACTATTCATGTATCACCATGACTTTTCGGATCTTCAAATCCCAACAAACGAATAGGCAAGAAAAATCAATAAAAATCGAAATTCAGCAAAAATCGAAATATCGCGGAATAAAACATAAAATCATATACTGCGCAAGCGCGAGCATATTTATAAACAACGAGTAATTAACAATAAGCGCGCAAACATGAGATTTCTCTCATGCGCGAGAAGGGACTCTTAGGTATTCTAGGCCGTTACGTCTAACCACCTATCCTAAAGTCAACGAGCTCTGATACCAATCTGTAACACCCCGACCAAAGGCGGATTATACATCGGGGCGCCACATATTGCTTCATTACTCGCGACACTATTGGTGTCAATATTTATTAATACACATTTTATCGCGCACGCGCAGCGGGGAAAATAAAGAACATAAATCAAACATAAATCAATATATTATAAATTATAACATTCAAACAACATTAACTTGTCTTAATACATTTTAATTCTAGGTCCAAAAGTGAAAACGTCCTACGTGTCCACAAGCTCCAAAACAGCTACTGCAAACCTGATCATGTGTTAAAATAAACGTCAAACACTTGCGTGTTGGTGAGAAATCAAGTTTAATACAATACATAGATAATCATAAATCTGCGCGCAACATGTGTATGTCTGGTTTTCAACAAGGGTGTAATCTGATTGGGACCAACTCTAAGAGACAAGACTGCCAGTGCTCTCAATTGAGCTCACAAACAAGACTAACTGTGCAAGTGTAACAAAAGAGAAAATCATAAACGAATGTTCTCCCGTGTTCATCTAATGGTACCATGAAAACTGCGGAATAGACCGACAAGACGGTTAATGATCCACACATACAAATAAACAGCCAAGTCTACGTCCTCAACACATGGGATACTGCGCGACTAAAGTTCATAAACAAGTTTAAGACTCTAAGTTTGTATGAACACATGAACATCCCAAAACATTAAAAGCAAAAAGGGATTAGGTACGAGATTACTCACTTGATAAACGATGCGGTGTAAGATAAAGCAAGAACCAACTTTAAACAAGCACAGGTTAACCTATAATTAAGATTATTGTTTTAATGATTGGTTTTAAGTCTTGATTACAAGTTAGCATAATTAATAAGTTATTATATATATAATATATTACCGGAAAACAGGGCAGGGGAGAGGAGAAAACGGAGGCAAGAGAGGAGGGAGGCGGCTGAAGAACAACGGCAGAGAGCAAAAAGGGAGGAAGAGAATAAGAGAGATTAAGTGTTTTGTGTGTGTAGTGTTAGGAAAAAATAATATTATTATTTATAGAGAAACCCTAGGGAACACAATCCCTAGAAAAAGGGGAAAAGATCTCAAAAAGTAAAAGATTCCAAAAGCAAAAGATATCAAAAGATATGGCAGCTGCAGGGGGCAAGATAAAAGCTGACAGGGAACAGTAACAGGCATGGGCGGATCAGATAAAGGTACTGGTCAAGCATGGCAAAAGCAGATCTCAAAAGATAATGTCAGTCACCTTTTCTACCAACCAATGGGGTTGGTACGCATGCTGCGCCGAAAGTAACTATTCAGACATTAGATAGGTTAGGTCAACAGCTCAGAAGAAAAGACATTTACAAAAGCAAACGGCTAGAATAAACAGAAGATACAAGGGTTAAGCGCGGAAAGGCTGAGTGCGCGAGCGCGAAGGCTGGCACAACAATCCTTAGCGCACTGCGGGAAGAATCACATCCTTAGCGTGCTGCGTGAAGAACTAGAATTCTAAGCGCATCGCGGGAAGAACATACATTCTTAGCGCATTGCGGGAAGAACATGCATCCTTAGCGCGCTGCGAGAAGAGTTCTCTTCACGCATCGCAGGAACAAGATGTCTTCACGCAGGCTTCCATGTAAGGAGTCTGGCGCGTGGAGCTGCAGACATCCTTAGGCGGGAAGAACCAAAGGATAAGCAAAGAGTTTGAAGAAAAAGAGGGAAACAAGGCGTAAGGGCGGGACGGCGACAAGAGGGAAAAGAAGGCGGAAAGAGAGAAGGAAGAGGGACGGGACGGCGGAAAGAAAGAGAGAGAAAGAGGCGGGAAGGAAAAGTATATTATTATTATTAAAAGTAAAATATAAGTATAAATAAATATTAAATCATAAAAGAAAGAGTTCGGGTAAGAGAAACGGGTACCTGGGTCGGGTCGGATCGGGCAGATGTCACACACTCCACGCACTCCACAGGGGTGCGAAGAGTTGTTCCTCGGCGAATGTTCCAGCGTGGAACATACACTTCATTGGAATCTGACACTGCAAAAAACACAAAGCAGTTAGGAAAAGATGATAAAGAAAATATATATATAAAATGGGCCAAAAGAACCCTACGCACCTGTAGGGTCAATTACAGGCCGATAGCCGCCGAACCCATCACCTGAACCCAAAGGAAATCCATCCAAGAGGTCAGGCAGATGGGAAGGTGGCAGAGATTGGCGAGAAGCCCCATGCGTACCTGATGGATCGGCCGTCGTAGCCGATGGCGGGGGCATGGTAGCAGCCGCCGCGGTCGCCGCCGCGGTATCCGCAGCAAAAGTTACCGCCGGCTCAGTGAAGGATGCTGTAAAAATCGCACTCACAGCCGGCGGTGACGTCATCTCAGCTGGAACAGTCGGCTCAAAGGAGTGAGCAACTGGACCAGCGGAAGCAGGCGCAGGCGCCTGGCTCGTCACCTCAGGTAGGCTGACCAAGCCTACCGTCATTGGCGGAGAAGTACTACTCTGCACTCCACCGTGGAATGCGTCAACATCCACGCCTGCACAAAGAAGGAAAGTGTTAACGATATTAAACTATGAAGATAAAAGCTAAAGGAAAGTTGTACTTACGGGTTTTCTTGAGCCTAAAGGTACGGAGAGGCGGGGACGGACCCGATGGAGCCGGCCTCTTTGCGCCGGTCAACGTCGTCTTCTTTGCCTCTCCGGAGGTGACAGTCGTAACCTCTGGAGCCGTGGTCTTATCACCACCGGGATTCCCCGCCACCTCTTCGCTCTCGGTCTCCGAGTCAGACCGAGGCGCTGGATCGGCTGTGGAGGCCACTTTCTCCTTCCCCTTCCCGCCGGCAGCCTTCTTCTTCCGCACCAACGGAGGACCATCTGCGGATTCCTCATCAGAACATACGATTAGAGGAATTCCAGCAGAGGTTTCAGCATTGAGGGGTACAGGGTCGAATAGCGCCTTACCTGGCCGACGGGCGCTAAGGATCTCATGGCCTAGCGGATAGACCTCCACGAACCGATCCGCCGTTTGTTCTAGGATGGGCAACTCGTTCTCGTCTAGAGCGCGAGTACCCATCCGGGCGGGACCATCAGCCTCCCGCGGGTTTAGGAGCGACTGCAAGTCGTTCCCCTCTGAAATAAACAGGAAAGAAGTTAGAAGAAATTCAAAATCAACAAAAAGAAAGAAAGCATACCGTAAGGAACAGAGTTCGAACCGTATTCGAGGACACGTGGCAAAAAGCAAGCTGGCAACAGCTGTTGAAAGGACGCGTACCATTAATTTCGCGGCCACGCGCCCGAAAAATCGTGCCCACGCGCCTGAAAAAGCGTCTGGAATGACCATGTACTGTCACGTCACCATAACTTCCTGCACGTCCTGACACGGTCAGAAGAAACCGTCGCACGACGTTTCAGAGGTTTGGACTGTTCTTATCCTTTCACCAACTCCTCGAATTTCAAAAAATTCAAAAAGATTCAAAAGTAAGCGGGAAAATACCCCTTACCTTGGCAACCAAGTAACCGTAAGACGGATGCGGGTACAGTGTTAAGGCAAAACCCTTCACATACCTAGCACCCGCAGGGAATTGAAGCCAAGAAAACCTTGGCAAACAAGTAACCGTAAGACGGATGCGGGTACAGTGTTAAGGCAAAACCCTTCACATACCTAGCACCCGCAGGGAATTGAAGCCAAGAAAACCTTGGCAAACAAGTAACCGTAAGACGGATACGGGTACAGTATTAAGGCAAAACCCTTCACATACCTAGCACCCGCAGGGAATTGAAGCCAAGAAAACCTTGGCGAACAAGTAACCGTAAGGCGGATGCCGGTACAGTGTTAAGGCAAAACCCTTCACATACCTAGCACCCGCAGGGAATTGAAGCCAAGTATACCTCGGCAACCAAGTAACTATAAGACGGGTGCGGGTACAGTGTAAAGGCAAAACCCTTCACATACCTAACACCCGCAGGGAATTGACGCCAGGAATACCTTGGAAGTAAAGTAACCGTAAGACGAGCGCGGGTACAGTGTTAAGGCAAAACCCTTCACATACCTAGCGCTCCGCTGGGAATTGAAACCAAGAAGGATCTTCTGGGCAATGCTTGCGGAAACGGAAATAACATCCCCGCATAGCTGGAACGTCGAGAACTACGTTGTTTGAAGCTCCAGGATGGAATTGGTGGTTTTAACATAATTGATCACTATGTTCAAAACTACCAAAACCTCATGGAGAATCCACACAAGTGGGACTCAACGCTCCTGACTTGCGAGGAGGTTACAGACCTACCCGCATCATACCCAAAGACCAAGCAGGAAACTCGGGAATTTCTGCAAGTGACAAGGACTTCCGCGGGAGGAATCCCCATGGAAAACCTTAAAAAACCCTTTTCAAAACCCTCTGCTTAAGTCCAAAAGTTCACCTCACTTTATTAAACACTCATGAGAAGAACATTGGACTGGGGGGACTTGAAGAGGTAGGTCCCAGCAGAGCCCAGTTGGACCCGTAAGACTCACCTTGAAGAGGGACGTCTGCGCAGAAACCAACTGGATCCGCAGGACCAACCATGCTCAGAGACGTGACGTCCTTACGCGCAGTACGCAAGCTGGTCCCGCAGGAAATGCCTCCCGATGGTGAAGGACTCCGCCTGTTCCCGCAGCTTCGGATACAAGCCATCAGGGAAGGCCACCCGCGCAGCAAGGCTACACGCACAAGGCACTTAGCTCTCCATCACTCAGTGTCACCTGAGGGAATGAGCAAAGCCGGGAACAATCCCGCACAAGGGCGGGAGGGGGAATACTCCCGCCCAAATAAGCCAGTCCGTACGATACGGGAAGATCTTCTGTACTGTACCTGACGAGGTATGGGAAAAAGATCTGACTAAAGATACGACAGCTTACTGACACAGTATGGCGAGCAGCATGCTCCTGTACTGTCACTATTAGCCGCTGCCTACTCACCAACTACTGCCATACCACGTGCGTAGCCGGCAGTTGGTGGAAAAGGAATAGTACACAGCAGGCCTGGTCACTATCAGCCGCTGCCTACCCACCAACTACCAGCAGGGCACGTGCGTAGGCCACTGTTGGTGAAACAGGAACACTGTTGCAGCCGGCCACACCTCCTTGGAAACCTACATTCGGCTATAAATACCACAAATGGTATGACCATCTCATCTTATCTTGTATCATCATATTATACCTGATATCTGCTCTAGCAATCTCTTAATATACACTTATATTTAAAGAGCAATCTAGTCTGATTCTCACGCCGGAGGGTGGTCACAAGGAGGAACCCCCCCCCCTTCTCAGTGACAAGCTCACGGTGTCTGTTTTGCAGGTTATCAGAAGAACCATCTTCTCAGGGTCTAACCCCTCGTGGGAAACATCTATCTAACCCCCAGGTTACCAGTAATCTGCCCGGGGTTCGGTTAGTGTTTCTTCAATGTAATACTTAAATTTTCTTGTAAGTAGAACATGCACGTTTTATTGTCAACAGAAAGATATTCGTGAATAATGAAACAAGTCACAGATAAAAACAACTAAGTTCAATTATGTTCACACCATAATATGGTTTTATCCACCTTTTAAATTCCATAATATAATAAATATAAAAGTAAATGAAAAGCCGCCAGCCATGCACGTGTACGTACATGATGAAATCAAATTTTCCCGTTGGTGGGGCATGATTCATGGAAGCTTAATCCCTCATACATGCATTTATCATCCATAGGAAACGTCATACATCAATGGTTTTTAAATTCGATTTTGTTTCCAGGGTTTTGACTTGACCGGTTCAAATTATTTAAACGGGGTATATATATCTTTGATTTTCCGCAAAAGTGACCAGTTCAAGTTGCTGGTGAATAGCATAGACATACTAACTTGCATAAATTAATTTGTTTAAAAATGTCACTAAATAATTTGCAAAATTTGTATATATATGTACTTTGTCCATATTATATATGGTCTATGTGTTGTAAAAACAGGATGAGCAAAGTAGCGGTAATCATGTTTGGTTGATGATTTTACGGACGTTTGTGTTGGGTTAATCCAGTTGTTGGGTCACGGGTTATCTTGGATTACAGATTCGGTCAAGAGTTAATTAAACAAAGTAAATCGGAAGCAGATCCACAAACAATGTATTAAACAAAGGGTTAAACAGATTAGTGGGCTGTACGCAATAGATGGGTTAAACGGGTCATAGACGGTTGACCTTATAAAATATACTTTTAAATTTTTCTAATTTTAAGCAGATTGTCGGCCGATCAACCTGTTTTAACCAAAGAGTTAAATAAGTCAACTCAAACAAAACCCATAGCTAAACCGATCAAATAGGACAACCCCTACATAGCCAAGCTAGTTTACATGATAACCTAAAACATGGTTATTTTCGAATTAGTATCTTATTGTTTCTAGCTGTGAAGAAACACTAACCGGACCCCGGGCAGATTACGGGTAACCTGGGGGTTAGATAGATGTTTCCCACGAGGGGTTAGACCCGGTAAAGATGGTTCTTCTGATAACCTGCAAAACAGACACCGTGAGCTTGTCACTGAGAAGGGGGGGGGTTCCTCCTTGTGACCACCCTCCGGCGTGAGAATCAGACTAGATTGCTCTTTAAATATAAATGTATATTAAGAGATTGCTAGAGCAGATATCAGGTATAATATGATAAGATATGATGATCATACCATTTGGGGTATTTATAGCCGAAGGTAGGTTTCCAAGGAGGTGTGGCCGGCTGCAATAGTATTCCTGTTCCACCAACAGTGGCCTACGCACGTGCCCTGCTGGTAGTTGGTGGGTAGGCAGCGGCTGATAGTGACCAGGCCTGCTGTGTACTATTCCTTTTCCACCAACTGCCGGCTATGCACGTGGTATGACAGGAGTTGGTGAGTAGGCAGCGGCTAATAGTGACATACAGTACAGGAGCATGCTGCTCGCCATACTGTTGTCAATAAGCTGTCGTATCTTTAGTCAGATCTTTTGCCCATACCTCGTCAGGTACAGTACAGAAGATCTTCCCGTATCGTACGGACTGGCTTATTTGGGCGGGAGTATTCCCCCTCCCGCCCTTGTGCGGGATTGACCCCGGCTTTGCTCATTCCTTCAGGTGACACTGAGTGATTGAGAGCTAAGTGCCTTGTGCGTGTAGCCTTGCTGCGCGGGTGGCCTTCCCTGATGGCTTGTATCCGCAGCTGCGGGAACAGGCAGAGTCCACCATTGGGAGGCATTTCCTGCGGGAACAGCTTGCGTACTGCGCGTAAGGACGTCACGTCTCTGAGCATGGTTGGTCCTGCTGATCCAGTTGGTTTCTGCGCAGACGTCCCTCTTCAAGGTGAGTCTTGCGGGTCCAACTGGGCTCTGCTGGGACCTACCTCTTCAAGTCCCCCCAGTCCAATGTTCTTCTCATGAGTGTTTAATAAAGTGAGGTGAACTTTTGGACTTTAAGCAAAGGGTTTTGAAAAGGGTTTTTTAAGGTTTTCCATGGGGATTCTTCCCGCGGAAGTCCTTGTCACTTGCAGAAATTCCCGACTTTCCTGCTTGATCTTTGGGTATGATGCGGGTAGGTCTGTAACCTCCTCGCAAGTCAGGAGCGTTGAGTCCCACTTGTGTGGATTCTCCATGAGGTTTTGGTAGTTTTGAACATAGTGATCAATTATGTTAAAACCACCAATTCCATCCTGGAGCTTCAAACAATGTAGTTCTCGACGTTCCCGCTATGCGGGGATGTTATTTCCGTTTCCGCAAGCATTGCCCAGAAGATCCTTCTTGGTTTCAATTCCCTGCGGAGCGTTAGGTATGTGAAGGGTTTTGCCTTAACACTGTACCCGCGCTCGTCTTACGGTTACTTTACTTCCAAGGTATTCTTGGCTTCAATTCCCTGCGGGTGCTAGGTATGTGAAGGGTTTTGCCTTAACACTGTACCCGCATCCCTCTTACGGTTACTTGGTTGCCAAGGTAAGGGGTATTTTCCCGCTTACTTTTGAATCTTTTTGAATTTTTTGAAATTCGAGGAGTTGGTGAAAGGATAAGAACAGTCCAAACCTCTGAAACGTCGTGCGACGGTTTCTTCTGACCGTGTCAGGACGTGCAGGAAGTTATGGTGACGTGACAGTACATGGTCATTCCAGACGCTTTTTCAGGCGCGTGGGCACGATTTTTCGGGCGCGTGGCCGCGAAATTAATGGTACGCGTCCTTTCAACAGCTGTTGCCAGCTTGCTTTTTGCCACGTGTCATAGTTTCATTGCAACTTCGATTTCTCTCTCTTCCGCATTAAATTCATCGCATTAATTGCGATTAGTATATAAAGGGGGAGAGGGTTCTTTGTAATCCACACTTTCACTCTTCTCTTCATCTTCAAAACGATTTCCGGCGAATACTCATCTTTTCAGTCGAGCATTCCCTTGAAATCGTTTTCTTCTTTCTGCAAGATGTCTTCACGTGATCTCGAATCTACAGCCGATGACAAGAGTACTGCTGGCGAGTGCCAGTGTGCTCTGCCTGTCGATCTGTATCAGTACGTCGTCAGGAAGTTCATGCTCGAGTCTCTCGAGCCTGAGTTTCCTGAACCCCACCAGACGGTGTATGATGCCCCCAGAGGCAAGATCGGGGTTTATGCTGCATTCTTTGTCTATGGGAATCTTAGGTTCCCATTGACAAAGTTTGTTTACCGTGTCCTTGAGAGGCACGGTGTGCACCTGACCGAGGTGCATCCGATGGCGATTGCCAAGATTCGCCACTTCGAGTGGGTCTGCCGGATTCTGGGCATTGAGCCCTATGTTGACCGCCTGATGACCTTCTACTCTTGGAGGTGCATCCAGGGGTGGTATACGTTGATAACCCGGATAAAGGGTTTGAAGATTTGCGCAACCGAGCGCAGTCTTCGCTCGTGGAAGCGGGAGTTCTTCTACATTTCGGCTCGCGCCATCCCCCTTGCCATGAAATTCAAGAATGGGCAAGCACTTCCCAGCCTTCACGCCTCCAACTACCAGGAGGCGGAATGGTTTTCGAAGATATCCCGAGTCCAATCTCCGGTTTACCGGTTTGCGGAGTCCGGGATGGTGATGCTGGGGATGAGCCGGGTGTGGAAGGATGCGGATGCGCGAAAGATCCCAATCGTCCTCGAATACGGTTCGAACTCTGTTCCTTACGGTATGCTTTGTTTCCTTTTGTTAATCTAGAATTTCTTCCAACTTCTTTCCTGTTTATTTTAGAGGGGAACGACTTGCAGTCGCTCATGTACCCGCGGGAGGCTGATTGTCCCGCTCGGATGGGTACTCGCGCTCTAGACGAGAACGAGTTGCCCATCCTAGAACAAACGGCGGATCGGTTCGTGGAGGTCTACCCGTTAGGCCACGAGATCCTTAGCGCCAGGCGGCCAGGTAAGGCGCTATTCGACCCTCGACCCCTCAATGTTGAAACCTCTGCTGGAATTCCTCTAATCGTATGTTCTGATGAGGAATCCGCAGATGGTCCTCCGTTGGTGCGGAAGAAGAAGGCTGCCGGCGGGAAGGGGAAGGAGAAGGTGGCCTCCACTGCCGATCCGGCGCCTCGGTCTGATTCGGAGACCGAGAGCGAAGAGGTGGCGGGGAATCTCGGTGGTGATAAGACCACCATTCCGGAGGCTGTGACAACTGTCACCGGAGAGCCCAGGATGACAATGGTGAGCGGCGTGAAGAGGCCGGCTCCATCGGGTTCATCCCCGCCTGTCCGTACATTTAGGCTCAAGAAAACCCGTAAGTACAAACTTCCTTTATCTTTAACTTCATAGCTTAATATCATTAATGCTTATCTTCTTTGTGCAGGCGTGGATGTTGACGCATTCCAGGGTGGAGCGCAGAGTATCCCTCCGCCCATGACGGTAGGCTTGGTCAGCCTACATGAGGCGACGACCCAGGCGCCTGCGCCTGCTTCCGCTGGTTCAGTTGCTCACTCCTGTGAGCCGACTGTTCCAGCTGTGATGACGTCACCGCCGGCTGTGAGTGCTATTTTTACCGCATCTTTCACCGAGCCGGCGGTTACTTTTGCTGCGGATTCCGCGGCGGCGACCGCGGCGGCTGATACCATGCCTCCGTCATCGGCAACGACGGCCGAACCTTCAGGTATGCATGGGGCTTATCGCCAACCTCTGCCTCCTTCCCATCTGCCTGACCTCTTGGATGGATTTCCCTTGGGTTCAGGTGATGGGTTTGACGGCTATCGGCCTGTTATTGACCCTACAGGTGCGTAGGGTTCTTTTGGCCCATTTTATATATTTTTTTTTATCATCTTTTCCTAACTGCTTTATGTTTTTTGCAGTGTCGGATTCCAATGAAGTGTATGTTCCACGATGGAACATTCGCCGAGGAACAACCCTTCGCACCCCTGTGGAGTGCGTGGAGTGGGCTCGTCACGCTGCTCCCAGTGGTGCGTTGGGGGAAGCCATGGCTAGCTACCAGGAGGGTAGGCTAACCAATGAGCTTCGGGTTCTCCTGGCCCGGATGCAGCCGCGCGTCGAGCTGCTTTGTCGTGAAAACGACAAGTTAAAAGCAGCTCGCATTAAAGAAGTAGCTCAGGCGCGGGCTGTCCGGGAGGAGAACCAAAGGCTTACCGCAGCTGCTGCGGAAAAGGAGAAGGCCTTCAAGGCCCTCGAGGTTGAAGTTCAGGCCCGGCTCGAGGCCCGTTCCAAGGCTGCCCAAGCTGTTAATGAACAGCTTCGGCTGGCTAAGGAAACTGCAAGGAACGCAACCGAGAGGGCCACCAAGACTGAAGCTGTTGCTGAGCCTCTACGCGTGGAGAATGAAGAGCTTAAAGCCAAATTAGAGGCTCTCCAGCAGGCTCATGATGCCTTGGCGATGGAAGACGCCAAAAAGCTCCAGGAGATCTTGGACCAGAGGGGGGTGCTTGACCATACTGAGCGGAAGCTAAAGGGCGTCGAAGAGGCTGCGGCTAAAGAAGTGTTGCTTGCCAACCTCAACAGGAGTGAAGCCGAACGCGCCCGTAACGAAGCTCAAGCTGCCCTCCAAGAAGCTCTGGTTGCCAAGGAATGGCTTCTTCGAGAAGCGTTGTCTCAGGTATGCTTTTCATGTCTTTACGCTTTTCTTTGTAAATAGAAAAGGTTCTGATACTTGTATATTTTCTTGTAGGTTGTGCATCGGGTCTTCTCAGAGACGTCTTATGATGATGCTATGAGCGCAACCCTCAACGCTTCTCATGAGGATGGGGAAAAGGCCGGCTTCCTGCTTGGTCTAGGGTTCGTTAAGAAAGGCATCCCGCCTTCCAACTTCCCTTTGTATAATGTTGATACTGAAGCTGTTTACGACCAAGCAGTGAATCAGTATGCCGCCTTCCCGCATCCGGTGGTGGAGAAGGTGAACCAAGTTGCTGCTGCTGATGATGGGCTAGCTATCCTTAAAGCTTTCCTTGAACTGCCACGATCTACTGATGGTGCTGGTCCAAGTGGAAGTGGCCCTGAAGCTTGATCCTGAAGATCCCTTCCCACTGCTAGGATAGATTTAGCCTGTATAGATTTATTTTCTTGTAGGCGGGTAGTTACCCGGCCATTCTTGTAATGAATCTGTGAAATATAAATCTTTGTGCGGGTAAGACCGCTACTTTCTCTGGATTCCTTGCTTTATAAACGTTATATGACTTGCATATTTTAGTTTAAATTAGCAATTTTCCAAGTGTAGAATAAGTTAACCTTTGAACGTGGTAGATAATAGGTTGAAGTTTTGCTTCCTCTTTCGTGATTGTGCGGGTAGGACCGTCACTTGCACTTAGTAGGATGGCTAAACTTTACCTATGTCTGACCTGCGTGGAGGTTTTCCTCATCTTTTTGAAATTTCTAAGTATTTAGGATAAGTTAACCTTTGAACGTGGCAGATAATAGGTGTGAAGTTTTGCTTCCTCTTTCGTGATTGTGCGGGTAGGACCGTCACTTGCACTTAGTAGGATGGCTAAACTTTACCTATATCTGACCTGTGTGTAGGTTTTCCTCATCCTTTTGAAATTTCTAAGTGTTTAGGATAAGTTAACCTTTGAACGTGGCAGATAATAGGTGTGAAGTTTTGCTTCCTCTTTCGTGATTGTGCGGGTAGGACCGTCACTTGCACTTAGTAGGATGGCTAAACTTTACCTATATCTGACCTGCGTGTAGGTTTTCCTCATCCTTTTGTTAGAAATTCTGTTTTGAATAAGTTAACCGTTCGACGCGCGGTTGTCAATAGGTTAGTGTTCAGTTTCCTCTCATGATTCATGCGGATAGACCGGCACTTTCATTTAGTGGGATGACTGAACTTTTCCCCTTCAACTGACCTGCGTGAAGGTTTGCCATTTTTTGGGTTTATGCGGGTTTTGCCGCCTTCCCCACGCAACGACTCACTTATGTATGCGGTGAAAACCGGCATCAGTGTTAAAAGTATAAATGTAAAATTGTCAGCGTCGATGTTCTAAGGAGAATCATTTCCATTAGAAGTGGCTCTGGGCCTTTTCTTTACAAATTTGGAATTGATTTACATGCAAACTGTGTAATTGAGCTCCCTTCCATGTTGTTGGGATGGGAGTGCCATCGAGCCGATACCTGGTTCGGGATCTCGTTCTTTACGCAGCATGTAGTCTCCACATTGAAGCTGGAAATTTTATTCGTGTTTTCCCCAGCTGGGGTTCTACACGCATCAGCCTGCTCAGCGTTCATTGCGCCACGAGGTGCGCGAGCGTCCCATCTCTGACAAATGCTTCGACCATGTCCTTTACGTCTGTGCATTCTTCAGTGTTGTGGCCTTTTGTCCTGTGAAAGTCACAGTATTTGCTCCGATCAGCATTGGGACGATGTCGGATTATTGGAGGCTTTGGCCATGGGAGCTCTTCAGTGGCGAATATCTCGGTGACGCTTTTGGTGAGCGGCGTCCATCTGGAGTTCTGGTTCGACTGTACGTTACCCCTTCCGCCTAACCGATGTTGCAAGCCGGATGAGGTGTCAAAGTTTACCCTTGACTGCCAAATGCCTAGCTTCCGCTTTTTGTTTAATCGGGCGGTAAGGACGTTGTCTTCTCTTGTTCTCTGGGTGTAGAGGTTTGTGCTCTGTGGGAGATCTCTACCCAGTTGCTTCTCCGTTTCCGCAAAGCGTTTAGCTGCTGTCATGATGGCATCCCATGTGGATGGCATGCCATCTTTACCCGTTAAGGTGCGGATGTGCTCTGGGTCGTTCGCGCCCTGAATAAAAGCAGCGCGAACAAGATCTTCGCTAATGTTACCCAGACTTAGCTTCTTCGAGTTGAAGCGAGTGATGAAGTCTAGCAAAGATTCATCTTCCTCTCGAATGCATTTGAGGATTGTCCATTGCTCCTCGGTATACTTTCTTTGCTGGCTGAAGTGTTGGCTAAACTTCTGTTGGAAGTCTGCCCAGTCGTAGATGTGGTTGACCGGTAGACGATCGAACCACGCTCTAGCAGCCCCGACAAGCGTCATTTGGAACATGTAACACCACGTAGGTTCCGTCCAACTACTGACGGTTGCCCCCGCTATGAATCTGTTCAAATGATCATCTGGGTCAGATATACCATCATATGTGCCTATGCTGGACATTTGTTTGGCACTTTTTGGGGCAATTGCTTCCGCAATGTCCCTTGCAAATTTGGACGTTCCCGCATTTGCAACGTTTGGTCTGAATGTTTTCGAGAAGTCACGTGGACTTCCCTCTGTGTTTTTTGGTTTGAAGGCTTCTCCAAAATGCCTTCTCGGTTGGGAGTCCGTTTCCTTACGCTTCCCTTTTGCCCTATGGCGAGGGTTCGCGTCGGTGTCGGATTCCTCAGAGTCATCGTCCAAGTATTCTTCGAATTCGTCAGCCTGTTGGACGGAACGCAAGCGTTCGTCCAACTCAGATTGGAATTCCTTTTGACGTGCCTCCGCCCATGCCTTAACTTCATCGAGTGTTTGGCGGGGGAGTCTTGTTCGTTTCTCTAACTGGGTATCGGTGATTCCCAGTGAGCGATTATTTACTGCACTTGCCCCAGCTTGGGTAACTGGGGTAGTGTTCGTAAGATTTACTTCACTTGCCCCGGCTTGGGTAACCGGGGTAGTGTTTGTAAAGACTGTGTAGCCGGTATTCCCCCCAGTAGCTGGGGTTGTGGTTACCGGAGTTTCTTTAACCATCTTTCCAGAAGTTTGAAAAAACTGAAAAGAAATGAAGTTCTAGCTTTTATGCACGGATGGCGCCAATGAAGAAACACTAACCGGACCCCGGGCAGATTACGGGTAACCTAGGGGTTAGATAGATGTTTCCCACGAGGGGTTAGACCCGGTAAAGATGGTTCTTCTGATAACCTGCAAAACAGACACCGTGAGCTTGTCACTGAGAAGGGGGGGTTCCTCCTTGTGACCACCCTCCGGCGTGAGAATCAGACTAGATTGCTCTTTAAATATAAATGTATATTAAGAGATTGCTAGAGCAGATATCAGGTATAATATGATAAGATATGATGATCATACCATTTGGGGTATTTATAGCCGAAGGTAGGTTTCCAAGGAGGTGTGGCCGGCTGCAATAGTATTCCTGTTCCACCAACAGTGGCCTACGCACGTGCCCTGCTGGTAGTTGGTGGGTAGGCAGCGGCTGATAGTGACCAGGCCTGCTGTGTACTATTCCTTTTCCACCAACTGCCGGCTATGCACGTGGTATGACAGGAGTTGGTGAGTAGGCAGCGGCTAATAGTGACATACAGTACAGGAGCATGCTGCTCGCCATACTGTTGTCAATAAGCTGTCGTATCTTTAGTCAGATCTTTTGCCCATACCTCGTCAGGTACAGTACAGAAGATCTTCCCGTATCGTACGGACTGGCTTATTTGGGCGGGAGTATTCCCCCTCCCGCCCTTGTGCGGGATTGACCCCGGCTTTGCTCATTCCTTCAGGTGACACTGAGTGATTGACAGCTAAGTGCCTTGTGCGTGTAGCCTTGCTGCGCGGGTGGCCTTCCCTGATGGCTTGTATCCGCAGCTGCGGGAACAGGCAGAGTCCACCATTGGGAGGCATTTCCTGCGGGAACAGCTTGCGTACTGCGCGTAAGGACGTCACGTCTCTGAGCATGGTTGGTCCTGCTGATCCAGTTGGTTTCTGCGCAGACGTCCCTCTTCAAGGTGAGTCTTGCGGGTCCAACTGGGCTCTGCTGGGACCTACCTCTTCAAGCTGCCTGTCTGAAACGCCAAAATTCCCGGTTGAATGTTGAGTTGACGGACGATTACTTCTTTTTGTCAGTCAACAGTACTGTCTTTATATGCAAAATTTCATGGCTACTTTATATATTTATTTGTTTGTATAATCAACAGAAAATTCTTTGCAGTTTCCTAAAGCATTTATAGCCTTTATAAAGGGTGGATGCTGCATGCATCAAGAATCAAACTCTTTCATTTCTACAATTACTTAGCAAAGTTCAGTCACAATGTGACACTGTAGCTTATGTTTTATATCATAAACGCAAACGAAACATCTTAGCCATTTTCGAGTTTAAAGACGAAGTCAGCATGTTTTCATAATTCTCTTATAGAGTTTCAAGAAACAACTAATCTTGATGAGCACGGTGGTGATTTCGATGTGGTCTACCATTCGTAGTAGATGTTTCTATGAAGCAAATGATGGTTGCCCGGGGTGTAGTAGATCTACATGTGAGACAATGGGTTCAATCACTGTTATTTTCGTTGATAAAACAATTATACTGTGGGTATGAATAAATTGAAACGAAATTGTACCGTCTCAAAATGAAGAATAGTACAATATCGTTTCAGTTTCTTCATATCCACAGTATAATTAGTTTATCAAAGAAAGTAATTAGTTGTTGAACCCATTGTTTCACAAGCAGATCTACAACTCCCTTTCGATCAACTCTCAATTGTTTGTAGATTCGTACCCTACTTGGTGATGGGACATGCATGATAGCGTTTCTCGATGTGTTAATCAGTTATTTCAAACACGCGTGGGCATGATTACTGAAGTTGGTAATTTCCAAACACTCGATATTGATATATAGTGATCAATCTGAGTACTTTCGGAGATATCAAGATTGGGCCAGCAAAATGTTTGTACCTCTACTTTGAAATACAATAATTATGATAGTTACTTTGTATGTCATTAATATAACCCATCCTGGGGTACTTGTTCTCCTTTACTTCCTTGAATCTTTTTGCACAATCTTGCTTTCTTGTCGTATCTAAAATGACTAATATGTCTCAAACTCAATTAGAAATAGCGATGAAGTGAATTGCAAAAATGAGAGATATTTGTTAATTTTCATCCAAGTAGGGTATATGTCATATACACTTCTTTTTAATGTGTGAACATGCATTTTATTGGAGTTTGCCAATGCATGCAATCGTATAAGAATGCTAACAATTCAAAAAAGAAATGGATTTTGAAAAATATTGGGACAACTATGAAGAATTCGTGGATCTATTATTGCATGTTGCATTGGTTTTATATCCTTAAACAATATGCCTTTTTTGGGAGCTGTTTAGGGCTCATATGTGATATGCATTCCAAGAAAGCCAAGTCAATAAAACATTATTTCTATTGATATGTCTGATGTCTTACGTTGGTGGAAACTCAACTCGGTGAACTTCCTTGTACTTCCTTAAGTTACGAGAGGTATATTTTGGGAATAAGCTAGCCTTGTTAAATTTTGAATATGCCTGCACGAAACCATCCCCGAATATCACATCGTTTTGAAATAAGTACAAGAAAAGGTGATGATTAGCTAGGTGAAGCAGAATTGGATTAAGCTAGAACAAAGACGTGTCTATGAACACCGTCCTTCGTATTTGTAATTTGGTTTGATACTATATATGAAAACAAACTATTTGAAAATAATTTGGAAGAAAAGTTTAATTCGTTATTCAATGTTTAATTTAGATCAGATTATGAAAAAAAAAAAAAAAAGATAATAGGGATGAAATCTCTAAATTTTATAACAAATTATTAAATTTGTTATTTAAATCGAGCTAAATGAATGATGCGTGTAGTTTACTTTTTTTTTAAGGGTGGAATGAACACTCCTAATTAATTGTTACTCAAACTATCGAAAATATCAATCAACCATATAATACCACCTCATTTTTATCAAAAATTACCCAAACACACATTTCAACACAAAACCAATCGGTATCATTAGTTGGCTTCTACTTTGGCTTTGTGAACCCAAAACCCAGCCCCATTCCCCAATGGGATGAATTTGTAACGGTGTTCTTGAATGAATCTGAGCCATTACCCAACTTAAGACGCCCTTCAGCATCTTGATAGTAAGACAAATGCTTCATCTTCATCCATAAATAAAGTCTAAATATATAAAACTATACGATTCCACCTACCTCGATATTATAGAAGAAAAATCGTGTTCACACTTCACACTATAATATGCTTTTAACCGTCTTTTAAATTCGATAAAGTATCTACTCAGTTATTTGTAGAACAACATTATTATCATCACCATAACTACTTGCTTTTTTATTTTAATAGCTTAATACATGCTAGCTAATCGCTTTCAAAGTTTCATCCGGGTAGCAAGACAAATGTGTTATCTTCACGCTATAAATAAAGTTTGAATGAAAATACATTATTCCATTCACCTCAATATTGTAGAAGAAAGATCGTGTTCACACTATAATATGCTTTTAGCCGTCTCATAAGTTCAATAAAATATAACTAGCTTAAGTATTTATGTGAGAACAACATTATTATCATAACCATAGCTTACTTTCTTTTTAATAGCTTAATATATACTAATCACTCAATCCCTTTTAAGCTAACTTAAATATTTTAAGTTAACGATTTACTTTTAACAACATAAACTAAAATAAATATATTAATCCCGTGCGTGTTGCTGGTGGGACATTGATGCAAACGCTGCAAGCCATGATCTTCGGTTCATGACTTTATCATTGTGACGACACGAATCTTCCAATGAAACCGTTGATGTTGAATTAAATGTTTTTTTTTGCTTCGGTTTTGTTTCTGGAATTAGTTTCCGTTAATATGATTTGAATATTTGATCATTGTGTAAAGTTTAAAAGTCTTGTAAAAATGGGACGCAGTAATCAAGTTGAACCTGTTTATATAAACAACTCAAATTGTTGTTAACTGGTTGGCGACATATAAATAGATTGTAATCAAGTTGTAAAAGGACTAAGCAAGTTGACGGATTGTAATAAATGGGTTACAAGGGTTGTTGACATGTTGAATGTTGAAGTTGTAATATATATTTTATATTTTAGTTTTTAACCGGTTAACGAGTCAACTAGTTTCGTTAAGCGTGTTAAGTAAGTTAACCAGTACATGAACTTTCTAATTACAACGGGTAATATAAGTTAATCTACACACACGAACTGTTTAATTAAAACAGGTCAAACAAATCAGCCATACGCAACTTGTTTAATTAAAACCGGTTAAAGAAATCAATCTAACACGACCCGTTTAGGCATTTAATCAAAGGAGTTAAGCATGTCAACTCGAACAAGTCAAAATCTGATTATTCCCTATGTGAAACGCCAAAATTTCTGCCTAATTATTGACTTGACGAACTGATTGATCTTTTTAGTCAGTCAATAGGGTCATCATATACTAACATTCCTGGCTATTTCCTTAACTAAACCCTCATTCTAGGATTCATTACTAATTTGAATGTATAATCAACAGCAAGTTCTTTGAAGTTTCCTAAAAAATATAGCCTTTTATAAATGGGTGAATGCTGCATGCATCCATAATCAGACACTTTCATTTCTGCAAATATACTTAACAAAATCCAGTCACAATGTGACAGTTTAGCTATGCTTTATAGCATAAACACAAATGAAAACCCCCTAAATCCGGTGTCTAGATAGCTTGAGATTGCTAAAGTTCCAAGTTTCAAAAACTGAGGAGTTTCCGGTTTAAAGATGACATCCACATGCCTTCATAATTCTCATAGAGTTTTGTGAAAACCGCGAATCTTGATGAGCACGGTGATGGTAATTTCGATGTGGTCTGCAATTCACAGACGATGTTTCTATGAAGCAAATGATGGTTGACCGGGGTGTAGTAGATCTGCATGTGAGACAATGGGCTCAACCACTGTAATTTTTGTTGATAAAATAATTATACCATGGATATGAATAAACTGAAACGAAATTGTACCATCTCAAAATGAAGAATGGTACAATGCCGTTTCAGTTTCTTCATATCCATGGCATAAATATTTTATCAACAAAAATAAATAGTTGTTGAACCCATTGTTTCACAAGCAGATCTACAACTCCCTTTAGATCAACCCTCAATTGTTTCATAGATTCATTACCTAGTTTGTGATGGTGTATAATAGCCATTCTTTCTGTTTTAGTTTTTCAAACATGCGCGGGTATGATTCTTGAAGTTGGTTTACAAACACTCGATTTCGACTAGTACTTTGGGAGATAACTAGATTGATCATCCATCAAAATCTTGTAACTCTAGTTTGAATCATTATTATGATAATTACTGTATATGATAATGTTAATATAATCCATCTTGGGTCACTTCTTGTTCCACTTGCCTAAATCTATTTGCCTAATCCTGCTTTGGTATCGAATATGAGGCCGAAGAAGTTTCTTATCGGACAGAATGATCTTGTTTGATATGTATAGTAGATAAAATGTTGGGGGGACCGTCGACGCAAGAGGCGCTACGCTCTTGGCTCCTACATGTTAACATTCTGACATTTCTTATAATTCTCATTCAAAATTATTTGATACAAAAATACGGAGATTCTATCAATATAAACAAGAGTTATTCGTTTTATTCGTGTTGATTATCGATTTGGGACTTGACATAATAGTTCAAAATTTCTCCGGTTGGAGCATGGGACATTCATGGAAGCCTAATCCCTCGTTTGATTCATGTATTTATCATCCAATGAAAACGTAGATGTTGGCCGGATTCAATGGTTTTTGAATTCGATTTTGTTTCTTGAGTTTCACTTTTCATTGACCTTATAAAATTTGTTTTTGTTTAACATGCTTTGATTAATAGTATATATTTTTAGAGGAGTGGTAAATTTCTTTGATATAATTTTCTACAAAATGCAAAATATTGAAAGTGACCAGTTCAAGAAGCTGATAATTGCCTAGAATAGCATAGATATAATTGTATAAATTTGCTAAAAATGTAAATAAATGGCAAAAGTTAGTTACAGTTACACTGTTCATTATGGTCTCTAAAATCTTGTAAATTGATGGGTGCAAATAGTGGAAATTGTGTTGGGTTGGTGACTATAGTCTTTATGCACGTGTTGGCTGGTTGAAGTGATGAATCCAAATCAATCTTAACCGGGCACGCACCACACACTTGAAATCGTGCAACATGAACACAACTTTAATCTAATAGACGAGGTATGTAAATAAGTTAGCGGGCTATAATCAAGTTGTAAAAGGGTTCAATGGGTTTCATGAGTTAAAGGTGTCGTTAACGGGTTTAACTTACCTAGTATACTTTTTTTTTTGAATTTTAAGAAACAGCCCATTTAGTTAAATGGGTTAAAATAGTCAACCCTGAACACGGCCCATTTAATTAAACGGGTTGAGCATATTCTCGAAGCAATGCAACTCAAAATTTTGAGGTCAAGAATTGCACCCTTGTGTGAAATGCTAAAATTCCCCAAAGAATTATTAGACGAGTGCCCGCGCTATGCAGCAGGAAACATAGGCCTGGCAATCATATAACAAGTTTATGGGTGTTCATTGTTTGGTTTGAAACCGTAAACCCGTTCAAACCGGCCATTGGTTTGGTTTCACGGTTGAATTTTTTCGTTAAGTTTTGGCCGGTCATTTTCAATTTTCAAAGTTTCGGTTCAGTTTTTTACGACGAGAACCCGTTACTAACGGTTTGGCCCATGGTTTAGTTTAAAGACCATCAAAAAAATTATACAATATTATACTCAAATTAAAGAGGAATATATGCTCGTTTTTTTGGTGCAATTTCTTTAAAAAAAATATTAACATATGAAAAAGTTATTAACACTTAAAAATAATGGGGAAAATTGGGTTAAAAGTGAAAATAAAAATCACATATTAGTGAAAGATCAAGGATCATAGTTGTTACTATCTTTAAAATTTACAAAAGTTAGGCAAAGTGAAGGGGCCAATGTTGTAAAATATTGTTTAGTAACTGTATTTGCATTTTTATTGTACGGGTTTTTATCCTATATGTATTAAAGGTTGTACCATTTGTTATATCGATTGTAAATCCCTTAAAACCAAGGTGTCTTAATTTGTCCTGCTCTCATACATTATATATAGTATAGATAGATCGACTTGACGGACCGATTAATCTTTTTAGTCAGTCAATAGTATCATTACATGCTAACATTCCTTTGCTGTTTCCTTAAGCCCTGGTTAAGTTATAGGGTTCATATACTGTTTATTTGCATGTTCAATTAACAGCATGTTCATTGCAGTTTCCTAAAAGAATGTATAACCTTTATAAAAAGTTACGTCATGCAACCATAATTCTAGAATTCCAGATCAATCACTGATTCACACCCTTTCGCGTTTATAACTTAACAAAATCTGGTCACAGAAATCGAACAGTTTTTACAGGCCATGCCTGGATATATATATATATATATATATATATATATATATATATATATATATAGGAGAAGTATAGTTTGAAAACCCTTTTGTTGAGAAAACCCGTGAAAACCATATGTAACATCTTTTTTTTTGTTACATGTAATATATGTTGTTACATTTAATACAAAACATCGCAAACATAAAAAAAAATGTTTTGCTATTTTTTTTACATTTTTTTAGTAATTTTTATATATGTTTTCTTGAGAGAGAAAATGTAAATAAACTTTTACATTTTTTATTAACTTTAATTGTGGACCACAAGATTTAATCTTTAATTAAAAACATGTGGTTGAGAATGAGTTTCTAGAGTTTTCACAACTCAAGTGGGTTTTTATTCTAACCTAACCCTATACACACACACACGCACACTAGATTTTATCCCCAGTATTACTGGAGTTGTTTTACATTATTCGTTTTTAATATTTATATATGTATATTTGAATTTGAATTTTATTTATTGTAAGAAAGTTAATAATTAATATACTTGATGTTTGATGATGAAATGGTTTCACAAATAAATGATATGTTATAATCCGGTTTAAAAGCTATCTGGGTTTGGTGATACCCATTACCTGTTTATTTTCTTTATTATAAAATTGTTTCTTAATTATAAATAATATCTTTTTTAAAAATAAAATAGGATATTAATTTTTAGTATATTCCTATTTTATAGGATTTTCATATCAAATATTTGATGAGATTATTTTTTAATCTAATGAGATGTTATAACCCGTTTAAGAGCTATCTGGGTTTGGTGAGACCTTTACCCGTGAATTCGGGTTAAATGCGTGAGAAGCCTTCATTTACAAATAAAGTGATCTGATGGCTTGAGAGAATGGTTGTATTACATTTTTCGTTTTTTAATATTTATTTTTTGAATTTTAATTTTCTTTATTATAAGAAAGTTAATAATATAATTACACTGCATTCTCGGGTTTAAAATACAAGAAAAAGAAATAATAAGATTGGATAGGGGAAGAAGGGAAAATATATTATATATTTAAAAGACATTCTCGAGTTAAAATAAAAGAATAGAAAAGAAAATATTAATTACATTCTTGAGTTACATAGGAAGGAAAAGATAGGGAAAAAAATTGTAACTTTACAATCATGTCCTCATTATTGAGTTAGTTAGGAAGGAAAATAAGGGTAAATTAGTAATATTGTGCATGACTATAAACTTTCCTTCCGAATCAGACCATATTTAGCTGGAAAGTTTTGGAGTAAAAAAACACTAACTTTTTTTTTTCATTCTCTTTCTTTTCTTTTAATGAAAAAATTTAAGAATGAAAAAAGAAATTTTTTTTTATCTTTTCTTTTCCAAACCCTTAAATAAAAAACTCAAGAATGCAATGTTAGGGTTTGATGATAAAAGGATTTCATAAATAAATTATATGTTATAACCCGTTTAAAAGCTATCTGGATTTGGTGACCCATGACCTGCTTATGTTTTTTACTATAAAATTGTTTATTAATTATAAATAATATCTTTTTCTTTTTAAATTGGATATTAAATTTAGTATATTCCTATTTTGTAGGATTTTCATATCAAATAAGTGGTAAGATTAATTTTTAATTTAATGAGATTTTATAACTCATTTAAGAGCTATCTGGTTTTAGTAAGACTCATACCCATGAATTTGGATTAAATCAATGAGAGGCCTCCATTTAAAAATCAAGAAATCTGGTGGCTTCCATAAAAGGGGGGAGCGACCACATCGCGACACATAGGATTTTTGGGTTTTTGTTTATATATATTATAGATATGGCATACAATTCCAATTTGCTATATTCATTATTTGGATATAGCCCGTGTGATACACGGGTGGTTAAAAAAATACAACAAAAAAGCTAAACTGAATAATATGTATAATAACATGCCTTATAAATTCATAAGATATAAATAATTTTTTAAAATACATAGATTAGTAATAATAATTTGTATTTGTATTAGAAAATAAAAATGAAAGGTTGTGAATCTTTAACAATTAAAAAAAAAGGAGAAGGTTACCATAAATTCATTTTAGTTAAGTCGGTAAACCATAAACATTTTAAAAGCAAGGTGATGAGTTCGATTCCAACCAACAATAGATTTATTTTATTCATAAATAATTGTAAAAATGGAAACTTGTACACTTGGCAATTTATGTGGAGGGTCTAGTTGAATTATGACATTTGTCAATTTCAGGTTATTTTATTCTTGTATTCTTAATGTAAACCCGACCGGTTTTGTATCCCGAACCTTTCGATATTATCAAAATGATGAATTTTATGTTACATATTTGTTTTATAGTTGTTGGATATAAAAAAAACACCTTTTTCGGTTCTTAAAATGCCCCGAAAACGCTCAAAACGAACTCTAGGGACTAAAACCATCAAAACGGAGACTTGAAGGACCCATTTGTAGTTTGTGCTTTCTTGGGTCTATAACCAACCCATTTTCATTCAACACCTTTTATGAAAGACCCATTCAACTTACCCTATATATACACACCCATCTTCTTCATTTGTGCTTGCTTATTTCCTCATTTCTCTCTCAAATTCTTGAATTCTAAGGTTGTTCTTCATAAGCTAATCTTTCATTTTAACAAACTTCTCAATACTTAAAGCTTGAGGTTACAACATATATATAATATACACTCCTTGTTTACCTTTGGTCTTTCATTTCTCCGGTCTCGGCTGGTTGAAATGTCGGGCTAGTAAGGCAAGGTTACATGGAGGACTTTGTAGTCTTTGTTTATATATTTAACAAATCTAACTATATAACTTTTTATACTTGCTTAACTTTTTCTGCATATTTTAGTTTATTGTGTTCATATTTGTCAAGTTCCATGGTATTGGGTATGTGGTGACTAGCCTCGGTTTCATCCCGAGTTGAGAACCGAACCAAAAACCGAACTTTTGTTTAAAAGCTTTATTGTTAACTTTTTGAATGTAAAACTTGAGTATTATTATTTATAAGTTATTTTACAAGTTCCATGGTAATTGGGTATGTGGTAACCATCCTCGGTCTTATTCCGAGTCAAGGACCGAACCAAAAAAACCGAACTAAACCGAGTTCACTCGCATAAGACACACAAGTGTGTTTTTAGCCACCAAAACTCATATTTTTCTTCAAGATTATATTTTAAATCAATTTTAGTTAATTTCTAAACATACTTGGCATGTCGGTAACCAACTTGATCTTATAACAAGTTCGGTCCGATAAAGTCGTATACTCGCTTAACGAACGTTAAGGTTCTTCACAATATAACTACATACTTGGTTAAGTCTATTTTGATTTTTATGGAGTTATCTCATAACATTTATTATTTTGGGAAGTTAACTTTGAGCTTGGTCAATTATCAAGTCTCGAACAGACAAACCCGAACACTCGTTTAAACCTCGTTTTGGTATTCTTATAACCAAGGGTTTTGCAATATCGCATTTTAACCCACATTATTACTTAACATAGTTTGAGTAAAAAAAAAGAAAAAAACTAATGAATAGAATACCGAGACCCGGTTTTGAGTAAACTTATTTTACAAAACTCGTTTCTTTAATTTCTCAAATATTTACATTTTAAATCCTAAACTTTATTTATTTACTTATTTGTCATGTATTTTATTTTAAACCTTTCCAAGACTACCTACTAACACAAGACCCGTTTAATATAGGTCTTGCTCGTTAAACCGATCTCTCCGATTATTCACGACACTATCTTTCAAGTTACTTGTTAATGTGAGTACTTTTTCATCCCCCGTTTTCCATCTTTCGTTTTGGGGGTGACATTGCATACTTATTCAAATTCAAATGATTTATACTTGAGTCTTAAACCACAACACGTATTGTATATGTTTACCTAAATAAATGCTCGATTTGGTGTTATATGCTTTACATGATTATGTGCAAATCCTTGAATGCTAAGGCGGGTAGCCTCTTGAATGCTAAGGCGGGTAGCCTCATCAAAGTATGATCATACGTTAATTCCGAGTATATATGGTATCCCCATATGGAAAGGTGTCGTCAATGTGTTCTTATTGACAGTTCGTCAATGTATTTTTATTGACGGTTTTATTATCTAAATTGTTGCTATTATTTATTGTTTTCATATACTAGTTGTGGATTTCATACTATATACTTATTGTCCAAAACTATGAAAATTGCTCACCAACCTTCTTGTTGACAAACTCTATTTTATGCAATGTTACATGTTTGATGTTAGCTTGATTGGATTACTTGAAGAAACTTATTATTTTGGCTTTAGGATATTAGAAAATAAAAGAACAAGTTATTTGTTTATCTATCTATTTGGCATTTTGTATGAACAATTGTTGTGTTATTTATGATGATATGGATTTAAATGAGTTATTTAAATATTGTAACTTTATAGTGTCATTGTGCAATGAGCAATCATGTCGCGCCTCGACGTTTCCGCCTTCATTGGTCGGGGTGTGACAATAAAGGTCCGATACGAAGTTACCAAGATGTTTGGGACGAAAATGTTGAGTTTTCGGGAAAAAAAATTGAGTTTTCCGGCCAAACCCGTTTTTCCGGCGACCTGAAACTAACGACGTTAGGATTCTGTTAGTCTCGGATCGTTATGAACAAATACTTTAAAAGTTGTGATCATCAGTAGTCAATTCATTAGTTGGGACCAACAGTGACCAAAAGACAATAGTTGGGATCATTAAAACCAATATACCTTTTTAATATAATTTATTATGTTTGTTTACCTCATATTAAAAAACCAAAAAGTTTATTTAAACTGATTTGGTTATGAAGTATATGTGTAGAACTCGGAACCAATTTAATTTACACGAATAATTGTAAGAAATAAGAACAATACGATTGTCTAAATTTGTGTGTTTTCAAATCTATGAATATTTTGGTATCAAACAATTTGGTTTCCTGTTTGTTACAAATAAATAGATTTTGTTTTGTTTCTACTAATCTGTGAGTTTGGATTCTGTATGTTTCCCAAGTATATCTACATGTCAAAGTTCACTTTGTGATTAAAAAAAATGTATATCTACATATGTTTTGTATTAAGTTGATTTAGGATTTTGCATTTGGTCTCCAATCTGTTAATGTTATATTAATTTAGGATTTTTTACATTTTTTTCGAATTGCATATGGTGCAGGGGCATAATGGTGGTTCGGGATGGCCTCACCTTTTTAAGTTGGAAGAGACTCCGCCTTTTTAACATTATGGTGTCATGGTTGATTAGTCTCAATACAAGATAAAGTTAAATTAGAGTTAATTTTTTTGAACGATAATAATAATAATTAATAATAATAATAATAATTAATATGGAGGTCAGTGTTTACATCAATATATATAAATGACGGATCATTGTTAATATCACCATTCAAAGAACAAGATTTAAAAGTTCTTTTTGTAATAATATCTAACTAATATATTAAACAAAAACTAATTTGTCTACTTGTTCTTCTACTATGTTATTCACCTAATGTTTCATGTCATTCACTTTTCATGCTTATAATTTCTACATAATTAATCAATTAATTTTAATCATAATGCTAATTAACATTTAAACCAATCCATAACACATGTATTGGTCAAACTTAACATTTAAAGTTTTGAATTCATAACTTAATATTTACTTTGACTTTATTACATCTAATCTAACTAATATATTAAAGCAAAACCAATTTGTCCACTTGTCCTTCTTCTAAGGTGTCCAATTTCCACATAATTAATCAATTAATTTTAATTATAATACTAATTAACGTTTAAACCAAATATATAACACAAGTATTGGTCAATCTTAACATTTAAAGTTTTAAAAATTTATAACTTAATATTTACTTTAACTTTATTACATCTGTTATTCATACATAGCCTCTCCTTTTGTTTTTACAGCATTTTAATTCTGACACTTGCTTCACCATAGTCGAGACTCAAGAACGTTGATTTAGGAGATTGTAAATCGAAACCTAATTCAACCTGTTCCCTCCAACTATGCGGTTACCAAACTTTTATGGTGATATATGGGAACGAATTAATTGTACCGGGCTGATAAAAGTTTGAACCACACTCAAAGCTTCTTTAAGGCGAACGAATCAACACCTAAATTTGTCATTAATTCAAGCCTATAATACAATTATAACCATTTTCCCTTTTTGTACATGTTTATTTTTTTATATTACTCCCTTTTGGTGTTCTTAATTTGAGTTGATTCTAACCCCAAATTTTGGCTCATCGGGGAGAGGGAATCTGCATTTTTATGTCTCATCGATTTCCAGAGAACTCAATACACCAGGTGATTATCTTATTGTATTAAAACTGTTAGATTGTGTTTCAATTATTTCTTCTTTTGGTATTTGAGTGCATTGTTGTTCAGATACCTATCATGGTTCAGCGGTGGTTTGTATCACTTTAGGGATGCCATTATGGGGGAAATTATTTTCTCAGTAAGTCAAAGTGAGTTTGGTTTGGATGTTATATTTTTCTCAGGTTATAAGGTTTCAAGACTTTCAGGCAGTTTACAAGGCTATGAACTATTGCAACAGCCGTTTAGGTTTAGAACATCCATATATTTGGTTATTACTATGTTTACTATTTGGTGGCTACTGATGTTCAAAAAAATATTTTTGGTTAACTTTAAGATAAATGGATTTTATCTCACGTCTCCCGACGTCTCTATATTGATATTCACTCAAAACAAATTAAAGCAAAACATTCACTGCAAGCGGATGTTTACTTTAGTTGTTCTCTTAATATGTGTAACTATTAATTTCAATTTCTAGGAACTTGGCTTTAATTGTTTTTAAAATTGATTCAGATTTTGTATTAGATATAAGAGAAATCATAGGAGGGGTTAGAGAATCATCTACAATACAATTCTGTTTTAGAAACCTTATATCTATTGATCCATCAATTTTTGAATCACCGCACACAACGAAAAAAAAAACTGTAATTGATTCTAGAAAAACTCTTGAGGTACCTAGCAGTAGAGGCTTATAATCATTTTGTAAACACGTTAAGAACAAAAGGGCAAAAATGTCAAATCTTTAAAGCTTTTGCATTTCTCCTGATGATGTAACAGTTTGTTTGCAGGTTACAAAGTTTGTTTCTCAGTTTGTCCAGCAGGTGGTTGTGGCTGGTTGCAATCTATATTTGTCAAGATGGTCCAAGAAAACCAAAACTCGAATGCCAGGTAGCTAGTCTAACTCGGTAATGGCGGATGACCAGAAATGAAAAGCTCCCAGGGTTCGTGCTGCTGATTGGGAAGTTTCAGAGATCACAAGCATCACGGCCACAATGTTATTTATTTTTGGTCACTTTGTAACTAAACAAATAGAGATGGCATTTGACAACAAATGGTTAAAGAAATAGAAGGATAGCCGGTGACCAGTTGTCTGTTCTTTTATGTATATTTTATTCATTTTCTAATTACACTCTTAGTGTTAATTTGAATTTTATACAAACTAAAAATGGTTACTATCACTAGTGTTTGCTGTATTTGTATTAATTCATTGAATGTGGCATGCGTGTTTATTGAGTCAGGTTTTAGGTATTGTGGTTTCTAAAGTTATGTTTCTTTATGGGGGAAACGGATTAGGTTTCTATATGGAAGCCTCTTCTTTTGCATTCTCTCATTGTCTTCTTGGAAAAGGCAACCCCATGCGCTCGCGAATCGCGATAACAGATTGTATTGGGTAGCCCAAAGTCATCATCTCATGTTTGGCGAACATCCACCGCCCAAAGGGCCACTGTGGAAAATCCAATTTTTGGTCGGATTCGAACTTGAGACCTTACAATCTTCAACCCAAATCCTCACTTCCCCTTTAAGCCAATTGATCTAAAGCTCATTGGCTCTATGGAAGAAACTTATTAAGTTATTTCGTGTTTTGAATTTGATATTTTACTTTCTTTACAAGTTGACTTTCAAATATAACACGTAAATATTTATTTTAGTTTTTTTCTTAATTTTGTAATTTGTTGTATGCAGCCCCGTGTATCACACGGATTTATAACCTAGTCTAACTAATATATTAAAGTAAAACCAATTTGTTCACTTGTCATTCTCCTAGGTTGTTCACCTAATGTTCCATGCATCCACATTGCATGCTTACAATTTCCACATAATTAATCTAATATTAAAGCAAAATGATTTTTTCACATGGCATCATTCTAGGGTTTATACATAAGATGTCACGTCTTTTATCATCTCTTCTTGTAAACATAATATGGGACACGAACCCTTTTAGTTATGTTATAACCCCTTGACTCAGTTTTTTATTTTTTTTAACCACCCGTGTATCACACGGGCTCTATTCTAGTAATTATATATAGAGAAATAAATAAAATAGTTGGGTCATTGTTTAGTATCATCAATGCCATGACGGGTAGCTGAAAAATATAATCATCGGAACCATCCACGCTTGAGGCACAATTTAACTTGGAACCGACGATGCCACATATTATTGATGTTAGGAAGCCTAGCATTTTTCTCTAGGATAAGTATTCATTGATGCTCATATTTTACATTAAATTTAGGCTTATTTAGCCAAAGCTTAAAATATGTTAAGACTTGTTCAGTCACGAGAAAAAATAAACCTATCTGAACCATGCACACCCTAGTTGTTAGTGATATTGAATTACATAATAGAATACTTTAACTAGGTGAACTGTAACATGTTAAAATGAGTTGGGATGTAAAGACAATAGAAATTGAAATGAAAAGCCTTAAGTGGATATTTAATATGTAAAGTTGCAAGAGCATCTTCACCCATTGGTTTTTGGTGACATGACATGTGGTTTGGATTGGTTTATGGGTGGAAACAAATGTTTGTGTTAGGTTTGGTTTGCATTCTCAATCGTTTGAGAGGTGGGTTTGTAGTGGCCTCACCACAACCACTACTCACAAATCATATATATACACACACATATATATACATATTTATTATATTTTAATTAGGTTTAGATTGGTTTATGGGTGGAGGATAAGTGGGGTTTTTTGATGAAAAGTTTAGAATATAATGGGGCGATGATGTGGAGGTTTGAATTGGTTTATGGGTGTGGATGCTCTAAACCCTCAAATGTTAAAAACTGGGATGTAAATTATTAAGCGGTCAATACTTGGTCAAACTAGAATTTGTGCAAGAAACTGCCCAGCAGTTTATACCGGATCATCATACTTATGTAATTGACTTTGGACGTGTTAGTTTTATTCTATCCTAAAGACACCATACAGCCAAAAAGTGTTAATGAGACACCTAACGCCTACGGTAGCTTCATCATGGTCAGTGCGCTTCTTGATCGTTTGCAAACATAAATGGAAATATATTAATTAAAAATGATTTTCGGGTGTTCCTCAGCTTCCTTCTCTAACCTCTCTCGGTGGAAGAGATATTATCAAGGAAGAGATAAACATCCGCATGTGCGGAACATCTTCTGCAGGGAGGGTCGGAGGGGCATATCCTCCACGGAAGAAATACTCATTCCTTACCAACTCAAAGAGTTTAGTAGATGATACGTTATGCTAAAAGGCAGGACGCCACATGACAGGAAAGGGCAAGACCAATCACAAGTCAGGATCCCTATAATGCTCATGATTGCACAATGGACCTAGGGCCGGCCCTAGGGGGCTGGGTGGTCGACGGACCCCGCGATACCTCGCTAAGCCCAAAATTTTTTATAAAAAAATTGTGTGTATTTTTATGAAAAAAAATATGTATATTTAATGTTTAAACTCAATTACTAACAACTAGTTTGGTCTAGTGGCAAAGGGTATGACTCCCAACAAAAGGTTGTGGGTTCTAGTTTCATTTGAGACATTACAAAAGTTTTTTACACAATCTAAATCATAACCAAGTAATCCTATTTAAAAATTAAATTGTTTAAACACAACAAATTGCTTCTTTTACTTAAGAACCAAAAATATTTTTCGTCTTCGGCCCAATTTTTTTCCAATTCTCGGAGCCGGCCCTGGATGGACTAATCAGAAAAGGTCAACGTTCTACCTGTCTGCAACTACGATCTCCGTACGCTAGCAGTCTAACAATCATGAATCATTATCATTCTCAGCCATAAGATTAGAAGGTTTCATTGAGTGAAGCAACTGGTCTACTCATTCTCCTCCCCTTTGGCTATAAATATTTATAGAAAACCAACGGTAGAAGGATCGGAATCTTATTCTCTCTAAGAATTTACTCATAACCTACCACACTGATTTTTACGTCGGAGGGTGGTTACGAGAAGACCCCCCCCTCCCCCCAAAATTTCCCTTCTCGTAACGAGCTCACGGTGTTCGGTTTTGCAAGTGAAGGCTGCCATAATTTGTTAAAGCCGTTTGTTACAATCCTCGGAAGAACATTAATCTAAGCCCAGCCCCCAGGGTTAGGTTGGTGCTTACACAATCCCGATTGAGACGTTAAGCTAAGTCCACCCATGTTTAAGTTAGTGTTTCTTCAAATACTTATGTGATTACTTAGCATTACTTGTTGTAAACGTGCTTTTTTAACCCTGTTTATGCTATTTCTAGAAATTTTGATTATTTTGTGAACACGTTAAGGGGTCGAGTTTCCTCTTTCAGGAAAATAAAATTAAAAAAAAAGAAAAGAAAAGAATTTTTGAAGATACTGCTATATCGCATAAACCGGACTTGGGCTTTGATTACTCCAAAGTCCAAACTCCACTAAAAGGCACGGTATTATATTGATATTGGGCCGAATATTGATGGTGCATTTATAGTCATACATAATTACAATTTACAAATGTGTCAATATTACATCAGTTGTGCTAGGTTCAACGTTTATACAATCGAGGTTTTTTTTGTACGTCTTTAGCAAAAAACTAGAGGGACAAATCCTAACCGGTTAAATGAACTCAAACCAGTTAGGACTTGAAACCGAAACTAGTATAATAGTAACCAGTTTGAAACCGATATTAACTGTAGGTTAGGGAACGGCTTAACCAAAGGCGGTTAATTTCAACATGTTAATAGCCGGTTATTAACATTCGGTATGATTGTCAATTGTTTTTAAGCATCTATATAGCTGCTAGAAACCTCTTTTTGATATTTTTGCCCCCATGTGTTAATATATATAAGTAACCGAATATTGGCTTCATTTCACCACTTTTCTAGCTCTCAAAACTTTCAAAATCCGAGCGCTCAAAATCTTTCGTGTCCCAGTTATCAAACCTCTCACATAGAAAAAGAAGCATAAAAAAAAAAAGAAACCCCAATTTTTTACAAAGTTGGATTTATTCCTAATGTTAGACAGTACTGAAATTGTTAGATTCAAAAGCCGTAACATATTTATCAAAGCCACCTACAACTCAACTAACAGCGAACTACATGTGCGGTCAGCCCCACGCAACCAAGCCTGCTTCAAAAGTAAAATAGTGTTAAAAGTTATATGTTTCAACAACCCAACATGTTTCAACTAGTAGCAATACAGCAGCTGCTTGAATTTTTTTTTTTTGAATGATCAACAAATAGAAAATTGCCTAGATACTTTATACGGGATGACCTGTCGATTTTTCACTAATTGCCAATTACTATGTTTTCACAATTCATAAAAAAATGATAAGCAGCAGTAGCAGGAGAAGTAGCAGCAATAATAATAATAATAATAGAAGTTAAAGATTTGTTATATATTAAAAAAATAATAAAAGGAAAATACTAGAGCCCCTGATTAGACAAGCGTGTAAGATTGTCTGTTTTTAATTGGATCTAAAATGTGAACGTCACAAACGTATCAAAGCAATAATGATTAATATCAAACCATATCAAACATGAGCATTAAGTTACAAAGCTCATGTTCCCCAATCAATGAGCCATTACCAACCTTTTTATTCTCCTTGAAGGCTATACGATTGTGCAAATTATGAAAATCAAATTTAGAATCATTTGTAGCATACCATCTGTTCAAATGAAAATGTAGCATACTATTAGTGGGGACGGAGCACCCTCGGCCACCCCATTCGGGTATTGTGGTATGCTACCCCACAACAAAAGCTAGTGTGGGTGTTTATACCTGCTAAAAGGAGAGGGGAGAGAGAGAGAGTTCTTGGTGTGTGCTTGTGTGAGAGAAAACGGTGCAGTGGGCGGGTTCATAGGAAGACCAACGCCGGTGTTTGCAAGTTTTGATGGGTCAAATGGGGTGACTTGTTGACGGCCGATTGGATTTTTCTCGGGTTAATAAGAACCAATTTGAGTTTGATTTATTATCATCTCCAAGTATTTTGAGTTTGTATTGTAATTAGACTATAATTCTTTGTATTGTATATATTGGATATGAATGAGGAGGAGATAACAACTTTGAATCAGTCTATGATGGTATCAAACCATCTATGAATTAATCAAAATTTTATTGATGCCCCACAGTATTACAAGAATGAATTATAAATGAATTAGCTTATGCTCTTCGATTTGGTCTTGATATTCTCTTCTCTTTGGCGCTTGAAAGATAATTGTGATTGAGTGAGATTTTCAATGTATACGTACATGTGTTTTGTAGAGCAGAGCGGTGAGGAATAAGGTTGCAGACTTCCATAATTCATTCATAGAATTTTGTATTAGGGTTGTTCATGAGCTAAGCCGAACTGAGCTATAGCTTGCTCGTTGATTGGCCCGTTTACAAATTGAACCAAGCCGATCGGCTCAAAATCCAACTTGGCCAAAATCAAGCAAGCATTTTCGAGCGGTAGCGAACAGGTTTCTTAGCATTTCTTTTTCCTTTTGTTTCCCTTTAAAATTTCTATAAGAAACAAGTTTGAAGTAGAATATAATGTACATGAACATAAATTAGTAGTTTTTAGAATAACTAATATTGGATTGTAAATTTTTATAAAATTAAAGTTTAAAGTTGGATATAATGTGTATAAAACTAGTTAATAATTAACCAAAAATTATATATATAGATATATATATATATAAATGCATAAATATATAATTTCTTTTTATAATTATTTTAAATATTGAATACTAAATATAATTATCTTTTTACTTGTTAATTATTTAAAGTACTTAAAGATATTCAATAATTAAAAAATAACTATATTTAATATTCAATATTACAATATTCAAGATAATTATAATAACAAATTATATATTTTGTGTACATATAATTTTACGTAAAATTAATTAAAAAAATATTTAAACCGAACCAAGCGGACCTTTACTCGTTACTTGGCTTGTTTATAAACCGAACCGAGCGGCTCGTTTCCAATCGAACGAAAAAACGAGCAAGCATTTTCCAAGTAACAAGCGAGTTCGAGTGACGGGCCCTAGATTGTATAATCTATGGTGGGTTGACGGTCGATTCCATCGACCGTGAATGATTAGTCCACATCTCACTTGATCTTGTAAACATGATCAATTCACTTTATGACTTATCAAAGCCAAATTATTATACGTAAATTTCATTCTTGCATTTGACTTATTAATTTTCATCAAAGTTGGGTATTCTGGATATATTTGGGTGAATAGCATTCCTAAGTGAAATTATTCTTTCAAGAACTTTTTATTTTCAAATAACATTTTTATAAACTTTCCCTAAATTTATAAAAGTTCTTTTCTTCATTTTATATTTTTTTTTTCATCTTCAATGAGTTTGTTTTGTATTTGCATCATCTTCGTAATTTGATGTATGCATTTCACACTTGTTATCTTAGTCATACTTTATACTTGTTAATGACTAAAGATGATTAATCAAGTAGATAGAGACATTCACATGTATATGGCATATCATAACATCATTAATAAACTAGTAATATTATTAATATAATTAATCATTATCAGAATCATTAAGGTTGATTAAAGTTTAAACATTTGTTTTGCTAACACAGAAGTTTAGGTTTAGTCTAAACGTTCAGGCCAACTTTGAGTCAAACAAGATTTGCTAAACAAATCGTACATGTTTAGTTAAACGGATTGTGTTCATGTCAACTCCATGGAATTAACCCAAAATGTATTACCCGTTTATTGTTTTTCATACCTTTAAAAAGTGTTTTAAGTAAGAACTTAGTTTTTTGTATGTCAAAATTTATGAGTTTGTACTAAATTAGTATGTTTCAAACATAATTGCTTAAAAACTAATTTTTTAATAACCAATAACTATTTAAAATACGGGGCCTATAACACCAACAATGGCAATTGATGAGGGATTTCATGACTTTTGAGTGTATGAAAGGTACGGAGATTTTGTTATTAAATACGGGCAGAAGACGTGTTAGAATTTATGGTCACTGGACCTATAGATATTATAGCATTCATGATCACAAAAGGGGTCCAAAAAGAATTCAACTTAACTTTATGTGTTCAATTTTCTTTCACTTACTAAAGTTTTTAATTAGCTTATGGTTATGCAAGTTGCAAGCTCTACTCAAAGATCTTATCAAAGACATAAGCGTGCTAAAGCTGAGACACATTGTTACTACAAAGACTTGATTACGAAGACTTTAAATATCATCATCATCGTACTCAGTAAATCCCATCAATAGTAAAGATATGGTAGGTTTTGAGAAAGATAAGATGTAGACATCCTTACCTCTACCCCGTAAGAATAGAGTGGCTGCTTCCAGTGAGACCCCCGGCTCAATAGTAGTTTTGCATCAAGCCTTAGACATAAGGCACATAACACTCAACTACCGGGACACCGGCCGATTGGTGCGTGTACCCTTGTCTTTTGGCTATCAACGCCACCACATGATGCCTGATTAACCTTCCGCCACTTTTAACGTTATTTTCACGAAATTAGTAAAATAACGTCAAAATTAATGCAATTTCACTTTTGCCCACCCGAGGATTCACACATACATACATTATATGGGCACACCGCAATATGTACCTAATTTCATCACTAACAAAGACATAACGTTGCAAAACAAAAACAAATAAGGAAATCGGATGTTGAAATAGTTATTAGAATCAACTAGTTGCCAATCATAGAGCAGAGTCATCTATATAAAATTTGTCTTTCGGCTAACATTAAAGTGACTCCACCTCTCCATCAAACATAACAACTGGGTAGGGCTTTAAATGGAGAAGAATTAAATTCAAAACAATTACAATAAAGTTGCAGGCAAATGGGCAACAAGCTGCGCCGCAATCCCCTTTTGAATAGCAAAGCCAATCCTACTAAAAACGAAGCTTTGGGACGTAGGGGCCGAAAAGGTACCATGTATAACTCACTGAACCTTGCTCAGAAAATTCACAGCCTCCGGGGCTAGAAACCCAAAAGTATCAAAAGCAAAGGGGAGAAACACATGTTGATTCTCTAAACAGGCTTTTTCGTGTTTGACAACTTTGCCCGATTCGGCCTTCAACGCAGCCTGACCCACAACAAACCCATGGTCTCTGAGCCCGACGAGAGGAAACACTCTTGTAAGGTCCACACAAGCGTGTTTCCCTCTGTCCACCTGAACACAAGAATATCAGTTGGCCTTAACTTGGACCTCCCTTCACGCAGATCTGTAAGAAAATTAACAGAAGAATCAGAAGAATCGTTTATGTGTAAGAAATCTCTAATGTAAATCCCAATTAATTATTAATACTTTTCCGTCTTCAATTTATTTCCCAATGAATTGCTGTTTGTATTTCCACCACAAACAATTGAACAGACATTTTGTAGAAACTGCATGTGTGGCAAAATCCCTAATGTATGTGAGCAAATCTTCAAAAGGATTTTCGTTCTTTCTCTCTACATATATATCCTCAAATTATTTATGGTTTACTTTATAGGCATGTTACATTACATATTTTATATTTTGTTATTATCAACAACGATTTTAAAAATGGGGGGCCCAGCATTAACACGGCAATTGCCGCAATTCATGATATGTATATTTCATGACTTTTGAGTGTGTGACACATACGGAGATATTGGTTTAAGCTTTAAATAAAGGTTGGAGACGTGCTCTGCAAATTCCAGCAATCAATCTTATGGGTGAACCCGCCCGCCGGGGGGGGGGGGGGTATTGTATTTGGTCTTATGTAGTTTTCTTTGTTAGTGTTTCTTGTGCTGTGGCTGTGTAGTTACTTACTGTGTTAACCGGTTATTTCCCTTTTGGTTTTAATATAGGCATTTGTTGCCGGTAAATAAACAAAGAAAAATACCTGCAATAATGTACAAAGTGGTCAAAATCAATATCACTTTCCTTTATCACTTATCAGAATTAAATTCTTTAGTTACATTCTTTTGGTTTTAAGTATTACATATTAAAAGAAAATGATAATTGTAAATGTTCACCGACTGTTTTATGATTCTACCGTTGCTTTTTAATATTTTAAACAAAATGTATTTATATTATCTTGTACTAACAGTTGAGCAAAATGTATTTACTTAAACTTACAAACTTTTGAAGGTTGTGACATAATTCATTAAGCCTCTCTTAAAAATCCCTTTCGCATATCATGCAAAGCGACGGTTATTGGAGTGGTTTGGTGGTCATTTTCAAAAACTTTTTCGGTCAATCATGTTAGGAATTTACAAATTGTAACCAAACGTTTTGTTATGGTTTATACACAAAGACCCTTTGAAAAAAAAAACGAAACAAACCATAGGCTTCTAAGCTATGTATGCAAATTTATAAGTTGTTTTATATAAGAATTTTATTATTTTAAACTTAATTACACGCTCAAGTCCCAGATCGATAATCAAACACAAAGTAAACAACTAACTCTCGTTTATATTAATCAGAAAATATTACTCAAAAAACTGATTACAATACCTCAAACCCTAACTCGGTTTGACTCTTGATGAACCCTAACTCGGTTGCACCAACTTTTTATTATAATGTCTAACCATAACTCGGCTTATATAGACTAACCAAACTTGTTAGTCAAGACATTACCAAATATAATAAACCCTAATAATTCTTGGGCTGGACTTTACACTTGGGCTAAACAACAATTGAGCCATCAATCACCCCCTCCCCCCCCCCCCCCCAATTGTTGTATCCGACTCACCCAACTCACCCCCTAATTTCCTACTTGAAATTGGTGGATCTTCAACTTCACGCTTGTCATCATTCTCTTGATTCTCCCTAGACTTTTCTTGATCTCTTGCAATGTTCTTTGGGCTCCACTTGGCTTGAAGTAACACTTGCTTCGTTTGATCATTAGACACCTTTCCTTGGGATTGAATCTCTTCCTTGACCACACGTTTAAGTTCTTGAACGCTCTTCTTTGGACTTTGAATTTTGGAACTTGGATCTTTGATTGGAATCTGACTCGTAACCGGCTTGTCTTCTTTCAGTCCAATATTTTGAAGATCCCGACCTGCAAAATTCTTCATTCCAATGCTATCTCGTTTACCGGGACTTGCTATCTTGAGGCTAATCTTGTACAACCGGTCCTTGGTCCTTGTCACCTTCATCAAAAGCTTACCTGTATCATCTTTAGTGGTTAGCAAATCATGTTTCATGTGAATCTCGCATCCACCTTCCGTTGCTTGATCAAGACTTATGATATTGCACTGTAAGCTCGGGATGTAGTAGACATTGGTCAACAGGCGCTGCTCCCCCGTTTTCCCTTCAATTAAGACAGACCCTTTCCCCGAATATCAATACAAGATTCACCTCCGAACTTCACCGTTCCCGTTTCTTGTTCATTCAATTCATAAAAGTACGTTTTATTACCCGTCATGTGATTCGATGCTCCGTTGTCGAGATACCAAACATCTTTCTCCATCGGCTCGGTTTCGAAACACTTTGGAATCACCCCGTCTTCATTCAGAAAAACCCTTTTCTGATCACCTTTTATCATAAACAAAGATGGATCAAAGTCATCAACTTGGTTCAAATTGGATTCTTCCTTTTTCTTCATACGTTCCTGGCACATAGACGCAAAGTGACGAAACTCATCACAACGGTAACACTGAACCTGTGATCTATCCTTTCTTCCCCTTTGAAGATCATTGGTTCTTCTTTGTCCCTTGTGACTTGACCCACGATCTTGACCACCTCGGTTTTCACAACCATCTTGGTCCTCATCCTCTTGGTCTTGACCTCCAGTTTCACGCCCTCTTCCACGCCCCTGTGAACTCGGCCAACCCTTACCTCGGGTACCGGACTGATCATACGACTTGCCTTTATAACTACCTTCTGATCGATTGAAAAGTAACTGTCCTTGTGAATTTGAAGCTCGTTCTCTCCCATGTAGACGTTCCTCAAACGCCTTAAGTCTTCCAATAGCATCTTCAAACATCAAACTATCAAGATCAACACTTTGCTCGATTGAGGCTGCGAGTTGAAAGTATTTGTCGGGAACCGCATCTAGTAACTTCTTCACCAAGACATCTTGCTCGAACACGTGACCTAGACTCGTTGCCTTTGAAACCATACTTGTTATTTTTCCTGCAAACTCATCAACAGTCTCGTTTTCTGCCATCTTGAGTTTCTCAAATTCACTTTTCAGAGTTAGCAGTCGAGCCTTTTGAACTCGCTCAGCTCCAACATATCGTGCCTTCAAAGCCGTCCATATATCTCGGGCATTGTTGTATTGAGAAATCCGAAGATGAATATTACCATCCACCACTTGAAACAAAAACGATCTTGCCGTTTTATTCTTCTTCGCATCAATAACCGCACCCTCTTTCGGTTGAACAACTTCCCATAGGTCTTGATCATCCAAGATCGCTTCCACCACAATTGTCCATGTCATGTAGTTAGTTCCATTCAACTTTGGAGCCTGTAGTGATATCCCCCACTTGCTTTGGGTTGGATTATTGGTCTTTCTTCGTCACCTGCCATTGACGTCGACAAACCCCTTTGCTTCACTTCGTTGGAACAAATACAAACAGCTCAGTCTGAACATCTTTTCAGAACCGGCCACGTTTTCTCACAAAAACCCAGTTACGAATACCTCTCGAAACCGAAATTTTTGTCTAGGAAACAAAACCCAAACCACCTGTTGACTTTTGTCTCCTTCAACAAAAATAAATACACTGTATGTTCTTTCTTTTAAATTCACTATAGCACTTTGTCAAGAACCAAACTTAAGTTTTTTTCTTCTTGAATATTTGACCCAGCCACAAAAGTCAAAACAATCCAAAAGAAAACATAAGTATGCTAGCTGTAACATGTGAACCCATATTCTCTCTTTATTTAATAGAAAATACAAGTCCCCGCCACAAGACTCGTTTCTCGTCTTCTTCGTTCAATCAGAAAAGCAAACACAGTGACAACAAATCAACAATCGAACCTTTTTTCTTGTTCAATCGCGAAGTAGAAATCGACAATGAGATCCCCGTGACGCGAAAAGACCGCCGACGACGACCCTATGAGCTTGGCCGTCGGTTACGGTATCTTCCCGGTGTGGCTTGGTCTCGAGGCGGGTGGCGGCAGTCTTCTTCCGTCAGCGGCTGTGTCTGACTCACACAACGGCAGTGGACTCTTCTAATGGTGGTGGCGGCGTCGATTATCGAGATCTTGAACTTGGCTCTGATACCAATTCAAGTCCCAGATCGATAATCAAACACAAAGTAAACGACTAACTCTCGTTTATATTAATCAGAAAATATTACTCAAAAAACTGATTACAGTACCTCAAACCCTAACTCGGTTTGACTCTTGATGAACCCTAACTCGGTTGCACCAACTTCTTATTCTAATGTCTAACCATAACTCGGCTTATATAGACTAACCAAACTTGTTAGTCAAGACATTACCAAATATAATAAACCCTAATAATTCTTGCGCTGGACTTTACACTTAGACCAAACAACAATTGAACCAACACACGCATTATTAACCACTGAAAACGTCATTGTTTCTGTACATTGATGGTATTTTACGTAACTACGTAATAAAGCATCGGTTTGGTTTGATTCAGTTTTAATTTTCAGTTGTTTTGGTTTTGTTTGCAACCTTAACTTAGAAATCGTTAAAATCACAGCCAGAACACGAACACACATAAATATTTAGAGTCGACTTTATTTAACTCACCACGACTAAATATGATACAGGTGGATGCTTAGTGGGCCCCAGTAATCAAGCCTCACACATGGAGGAGTGTCGACAAAATCTAGGCCAACATCACATGGACTCCATGCGCCCTTGTCTACCCTATGTTCCCTACCTTCTTGGAACCAGACCAAAGGTATTACTCAATTCACTGACATATCTCCCATCTTAAACTGACAACATGTTTTCTTTTGTGGCATAATATGTACGCACTTGTCACGCACGTGATACCCAAACCTTATGGATTCGTTTCACGAGTAAGAAAATATAATATAATTATAGCAAAGAAATTGTATAAATAACTAATATGCTAGTAAATTTATTAAAGCGTTTATTTTAAACGTTCTCTCATACGTACTATCTTCAATGCTTAATTTTTATCTTTATAATATGAATAGGCACTCTCTAGCTCTTCTCCTCTTTTAGAGACACATTGCCTTTGTAAAAGAGCATTTCATCCAAAGGTTTTGCCATGTAACCTACTTTGAGATATCCTTACTCTTTTTAACTCGGTACTTTATTTTAAAGACCAACAATAACATATTAAGATACATAGCCCAATATTCAACACAAATAGCTCATTAAACATAAACAAACATGTTAATGGACTAACTAAAAAGTAATTAGGTATTTCAAATTGGGTCCTATACTGGAGACCCAAGTTCTTTTTTAATTTTGTTTTGTCTTTATTTATTGTTGTATATAATAACTTTGTTTTATTTATTATTATTACTATAACTATCGTCAATGCTTGGAAAAAAATGCATATAATTAGGGTCCATGTTTATAGGCTTGCTTTGGGCATCTGAAGTCTTTGAGACGAGCATGCATGTGTGGTTTTGGAAATTTTCAAAAATTATTGTGAAAATGGTTATTCTTTTAGAGTAATTTTAAGAAGCAAGTAAAATGGTTGTTGCAATATAACTAAATTTTCTCGTGTTTAATTTCTTATTATAAAAATCTTTCATGCCTTTAGTTTTTGTGTAAATGTTGACGTGCCGCGAGTGTGCAAGTTGGATTCAATATACGGTTGGTCATGAAATTGATGCACAAAGAGAATATGACACCTACATCATGTCCCCAACGTACCCTAATCTTTATATATAAACTAACTCCTCCCACCACCAAATTATACAACTCAACTCAACTCAAATATCACCGCCGGAATATCAGCAAACTCACCGGAAATAGTATTCCACTATCTCCAGTCAAACATATTCACACTTTGAAACAAATTACTCCATCATACATATATAGATGGATCAAATAATTAAGAGAAACACTTTGAATCTTTTTGAGGATAATGATCTTACCACAGAACTCCGGTTAGGGTTGCCGGGATCCGATGACCAGCCGGAGACAAAGACAACAAGTCTTTCAAGCAACAAAAGAAGCTCATCGGAGATGGGATCAAACACATGCATGGATGAAAATGAATCAACATTCTCACCACCACCCAAGTAAGTTAGTTATAATTAAACCCCATGCAAACCCTAAATAACAAATAATTACATTTTCAAAAAAAATTAAGAAACCTTTTTATAATATTATATAATAATAATTATTCGTTTAATTTTCAGATTTTGATAAGAAAGCAAAGGACAATTTATATACCTAACGGTTTTTTTTCATTAAAACTCACTTTAATTTTAATATGTCTAATTCTTTGTTTTCTTTGTTCATAAAATATACACAAATTAAGAAAATGGGAATTATTATTATTATTATTATTAATTTTGTTTTGATCGTTTAATCCGGCTCTTGTGTAAAATAAAACTTATGTGTATTGCTGTAATGTTTTCAGGGAACAAATTGTGGGGTGGCCTCCGGTGAGATCGTACCGGAAAAACATACTTCAATTGAAGAAAATGGAGTCGGAGACGGGTTCGGGGATATATGTGAAAGTAAGCATGGATGGAGCTCCATATTTGAGGAAACTAGATCTTAAAATGTATACAAGCTATGAAGAACTAATGAAGGGTTTGCAAGATATGTTTAAGTGCGTTATCGGGCTGTACTCCGAAAGAGAAGGGTACAATGGATCACATCATGCTCTAACTTATGAAGATAAAGAAGGAGATTGGATGCTTGTTGGAGATGTACCATGGGAGATGTTTATAAGTTCTTGCAAAAGACTTAGAATCATGAAGAGTTGTGAAGCTAGAGGGTTGGGTGGTTCTTTATAAATCAAACCCAAACTATTCACAATTTAAAAAAAAAATTACATCTATACAAAAAGAGGATTCTTGATCTTGGAAGAAAGACTTATGAAACCAGATCTATGAGGTTTTGGAAATTGAATTTTAAGAAGAAATGAGGGAACAATTTGGTTATGTTGTGTGATCCGTGCAAAATGATCATTAAAAAATTTTTCTATGTTACTAATATATTTAATGCAAGTAAATATGAATACACATTATTTTTTTTTATGGAATTAGTGTTTGGTTGCCTTTTTTTTAAGGGTCAAGTTATTCTACAAATGGGGACAAAAATAAGAAGAATGAGAATGATTTATAGAAAAAAAAACACCTAAAAGAAACAATGAAAAATTATTAAAAAAATCATAACTTAAAATTTAATAAAAAAGGTAAAAACACAAAAATGTTTTCACCATCTTTCTCTATCTAAAAAAACAAACAAAAAAACAATGTTGAGTGAAAAACATCATTGTGTCATTTTGTTTATCATTGTGTTTTGTGTTTATTTTCATCATTGATTGCGTCTTTTTTCCTTGACATTATGCCCCTTTTTCTTGATATTATGTTATATTACTCAACATTGTGTTATATCTTGTTCGGCGTTGTGTTATATTTTGCGATCTGTTGTGTCTTTTTTAGTTATAATTGTGTATTTTGTTTATTTTCGTCATTGTGTCTTTGATCTCGCCATTGTGTCTTTTTTTTAAAGGGGAATGACGGGGGAAACATTTTAGTTTTTTTAATTTTTTTCGTTTTTTATTTATATTTTGAGTTATGATTTTTTTATTAATTTTTTTGAATTTATTTTTAAGGAGTTTTTTGTGTGGTTACAAATTCTTCTCACACTTCTCATTTTGTCTCCGTTTGTATTCTAACCTTACCCTATAATTATTGTTGTTGAAAATACATATTAGATAGTTTTGAAACTCGAAATTCTTTAGAAGATGTGATTTCTAGGTAAAGAAAGTTTGGTATACAAGTAACCATCCAAAAATCTAGTAGTCACGTAGCCAAGAGATCTTCTATCAGCAAAAAGATCACACAAATATCAACTAGATCCGTGTTTGCCTTGGTAGTGAATTGTCGATCTTTCGTGGGTTAAGGTATCTATCGGTAATCAACTAGTGACAGACTCAAAAAATATTTCGCGGTGGTGAAAATTTATAGGTATCGTTTGTCTATCGCTATATAATAACTTTTTCTGGTCCGGGTTGGATTAGATCAACTTGGGTCATATTAATAATGATATTAAAACTAGCTTTTATATAATCAACAAAGTACGTCAAATGTCACTACACGTAAGGAAAAAATAAAATGCAATATATATAAACTCATCTCCTTGTACAAACAATATTTAAAATCTAAAGTTCATAACTTGTATAATCACAGCTAGATTTATTTTATTAAGGTTTAAACATTTAAAATAATGTGCTAAGGCATAAGCTAATGGTTGTTGGACAGGTAAGGTGTACACCAATATGGGTCCAAGTCACAATAGTTATAGCATTTGAATATTGGTAATTATATAAGTTATACTGATAATTAATATTTATATTTAAAGTTCACAAATTTCTAAATATATAGACTTGATTTGATATCACATACTATATAACATCATATGGCTCGTGTGATGTAACATACACACTTCTGTTGACTTATATGGCTCGTGTGATGTAACATACACACTTCTGTTGACTTTTGGGGGTTGTGATTGTATAATCTGGGATGTATAATTGTATAGAAGAAACTTAGCCGGGGTAAAAAGAAACATGTATTCTGATTGTTATAAATGATTTTATAAAAGCCATGGAAATATAATAGAACATATATGTAACTCAATAGAATAAACTTTGGCTTTAGGTATGTGTAAACAAGCCGAAAAGCTCTCTCTCAAGAGGCTCGTAGAAATCTCAAAACAAGCCGGGCCGGGCTTGAATAAGCTCGTGTCATCTAGGCTTAAGCCTTATTTGAAGATCATTTAATAATATATATCATATGCATATCTATAACAAAAAACTAAAATAACATAAATGATCTTAAATATAAATAATACTATCAACATATATAAAAATATAATTTTGCATATTAATGAAAGTAGTCGAAATTTGGAAAGCAAACTACGAGATTGAGCTTCTAAGTTCTAACATTTCTCAGAAGCCAAGCTCGAGTCAGTCAGACTCGAGCCCGGCTTAACTCATACAGCACATCAGCCACAGCTTTACTTAATATGGGTTCCTCTACAATCATACAGACAATTTGTACTTCTAAAGTTACATACATCACCGTTTCTTCATCAAATCTTTCAACTCATGTTCTGGCAATTTATATATCATGATCCCATATCACAATCACAGCTCTTTCCGAATTTTTTTTAAGTCAAGCTTTCCTTAAAATGCTGTCATGACCTATTCTGATCTATCCCGAACTTTTGAAGCGTTGGAGTACAACGGTAACAGCGAGTGGGGCCCGTGTTTCCTCCTTCGACAGCACCGCCAGTATACCACCAATATTAATGAAATGAATCCAATTTGTATTGCCCATCTGTATTAATCAGCATATAATGTGTCAAAAGATTGAAATTGAACTCCTGTGTACTATCTATATTTTGTAGGAACTTTCATAAATTCAGAGACTTTTAAGCCAAAAAAAAAAGTCATGTTGACTCTAAAATGTCAAACCCCATAACTTTTAGACTAGTTAAATAAAATAAGTTTAAATTTAGTAATTTACCTGTCTAAATCGAGAACTGGGCTGTAAACGAGTGTTTCCCATGTGGCTACAATACCATGCCAGACGGGATTGTAATAAAGAGACTCGGGGGACCAAAACATACGCGTATAAGTCTCCAAAAAGATAAAGAGAATCCACGCCCCGATCTCAATTAAAATGAACTTTATGATGAAACGGCCCACAATCACCATTACGAGTGAAAAGGCCACCAACCAATTAAATAATCTGTGATTATATTCCTTTATAAACGAAGACTTTGACTTTCCCATCATCTGCACATTCAATAAATAAATAAAAATTATACGTGGCAGTTTTAATACCTTTACTTATGAACGGGTCGATATGCCTGTAAACAAATGGAACATTCAATGAACCATTCGGCGGGAAATTCGTTTATTTAATAAACGGCCGAACATGAAAAGAAAGTTTATGTTCATCTAGTTAAAGGAACGAACATGAACATGTCTTGTTCGTTCATTTATGTTCATTAATGTTCGTTTATGTTCACTTGTTTGCATTCATTTATGTTCGTTACTTTATGTTTGTTTAACTTCGTTCGTTAATATGCAAATTAAACTTTTTTAAGCCCATTACAACTGAGTCTAGTTTTAATAACTTTTTAGCCCGACACATTGTTGTTCACGTTAACTTTTAATTGGTTTTAGCTCAGTTATGTTCGTTCATGTATGTTCAGTTATTTAAATTCTACTAAAAAATGACATGTTTCAACCGAAACCCGTTTTTCACTTTACCTTGAACAGATATCTTTAGTCTTTACAAACAAAACGGCGATAGTTTATAGATACCGATAACATTAAAGATAAAAGAAAATATACAAACCTTGACCATTCGTTGCTCGTATATGGTTTTAGAAGGCCCGACACACTCATTTTGAAAACTTTGGTTGCATTGAAGGAAGCCCGCGTTGAATTTAGCCATGGAGGGTAGTCTAAGTACTTGAAGTTGGTCCATTTTGTCCTCACACGTTGTATATAGTGCCTCACACAATTTTGAAGACTGGTATTGGTTTGCCATCACAAAATTCTTAAACATCTGCCAAAAAAATAAAACTTTTTAGAACTTAACAATCTTTATTTGAAGCAAGAGTTAGGGGTGTGCATGAAACCAAAATAACCAAAACCCAAAACCGACGGGCAGTTTTTGCTTTTCAAAAACTGAACTGCCAATTTGGTTTCAGGTGTTGCATGTACCGAAAACCATAAAAACAAAATCGAACCATAAAACCCGAAAAAAAAGTGAATTTTGTTGGATTATGATATTTATTTTAGAATGTTAAAGTAATTTATTAAAAAAATTAATAAACTGAATGTGAAATAATCGAATAATCACTAATTAACAAAAATATTTAAGCCAAAATTATTATTTTTGGACTTTTTTTTGACCCAAAAATTTCACGCCCGGATGGCTAACCTGAAAAACTGAAACTAAACGGTTTTCAAAAACCGAATTTGGTTCGATTTGAGCCCAAAACCGACTCATGCACACCCCTAGCAAGAGTAATATTGGCTATCTGAACCCATCTACTTCTACTCAAATAATGTTTTATTTCTAATGGGTCAAAAAGGTAGAAATGGTAATTCATAATACATGATGACAAAAAGTATTATGACCATCCGAACCTAACCCGTTTCAACTTGCACCAACAAACTGCCCGTTTTGAGTTAATGTGATTTAAAAAAAATATATTGAGATAATAAGATCCAAATCACATTTGACACATTAATTATTTATAAAGACCGTGTGCACAAAATGCTCAATTTTTTACCTTTTCAATATCTTCATCAAGTGCTTCCACAGATTTCTTGGCATGGTGGCGGCCAAAATGTTGTTCATCAAATGATTTCAAAGATTCGGCTCTTGAAGATTCATGGATGGATTGTAAAAATTTCTCGGAAATCGGTAAGATCACTTTTGACATGCTATCCTCGTATAACTTCAAGCACCCCTCCAATATTTTCTTGTTAAATACCTCCACAAGAGACCCTGTTGATGGAATCTCCCCCCTGTTTAAAGCTTCTAAAATCTGAAAAAAAAAACCCAATATATTTCCCAAGTTATTTACAAAATTATCATAAATTAAGTGGATGCTGTAAAAGAGACTGGAATAATAATATATACGATAATTGTAATTACAAATTTACAATGAAAGGGGAACCCTCAATATAAGGCATTTAAACAAACTGAATGTTAAGTGAACTGTTAAGTGAACCGTTTGGCACGAAGTTCGGCAGGAACCGTTAAGTGAGCCGCTCAGTGGGAAGTTCGTTTCGTTTAGTGAACTGTTCTATGAACATGAACAATTTTTTTTGTTCATCTAGTTAAACGAACGGACATGACCACATGTCTTGTTCATTTGTGAGCATTCATATATTCACGCTCCTTTGTGTACGTCCGTTTGTGTTCATTAGTAGGTTTGTCCATTCGCATATTTATTAAATTTTTTAGGCTCATTGCAATTTAGTCTAATTGTGTAAATATTTTAGTCCCGATGTTCACGTTTACTTTTAAATTTCTAATTGGTGTCCGTTTCATGTTCGTCCATTTACGTCCGTGGCCTGTTCATTTATGCAAATAACAAATGAGCATAAACGAAGGCGAACACACTCATTTTAACAAACAAACACAAACAAGAAAAACTTGTGCGTTTAATTGTTTGTGTTCGATCATTTGTTCAGTTAGAGTTAAACGAACGAACACTAGCATGCTCCATTCGTGTCCATTCGGTTTGTTTACAAGCCTGGCTCAATATATAGTAAACTAGAAACACTAAAAAACCTATAATGGACCCGTGGGCTAAAAGACAACTAAAACCTAATGAAGCATAATGACCGGTAATATTTATTTAACGAATATCCAGATATCCACATTCAATGATGCCTTAAAAGTCAAAACATATTTGTTTTGGTAAAATAAAATATGGGTCAATTTGAACCTATCTCATGCGGCAATTGGTCAACTTAGGTTACTTTTTAGGAAACCTTCACTTCACTGTTAAACCTATGTAAATTCTTAATAATTTTTTTTTTAAATTAAGTTAGCCAAATGAAACATGTATGAATCTTGGTTACTAATAAGTGATAATTTTATTCCAGTTAATTTGAAGGAGGAGGTAACATTGAACAAAAATTATTCACTAAATAATAATCAAGTTTGTTAAGTGTTAAACTTAAGTCGGATTGAAAAAATAATAATCACTAAATAAATAGTAACCAAGATTCATATACTTGCAACACCTAATGAAAGCTGAGTGACGTTATAGAAACTCCGTTTGAGCAATTACCCGACCCGACAAAATTGGCGCACATGGGGTTATGAAAAACGCACCTTTTCAAGAAAAGATACAAACTCGTTTCCGTTAAGTGATTTTCCTTGAACAATCTTGGGACGAATAACAGATTTAACAACTTCTTTCAACTGCTCTCTCTTTTCAACGTAACTCGGGTCAAGATCCCCGTCTTTTAAGTCACAAAGTTTTGTCCTTTGCAGATGTGGCTGCTCGAAAAATGCAGAATAAAATTACTAAAGGTCGAAAAGAACCTACTTTCTTGATTAACAAAAATGCACAAAAAATTGTTCCGGGCCAAAGGGGTAACATAAGAAAATATTGGCTTACAAGAAAATGTTAAAACAGGTCAAAAGTTGCCCAGAGTGTCACTTTGATGCATAGACCACCGAATATTATTTCGTTCAAAACATCGCATAATTATTAAAATGATATGCTTTTTAAAATAACATCTGACATGCAAATTATTTATAGAATATAATAAAAATTGACAAAAAGGACCATACTTGCGGTAAACTAAAAGCTGTACTATTGTCACCCATGATAGCTAGGGAGTCTCGAATCTGGTTGACCTGGTCAATATTTTTGTCACCTGGAAAAAAATATGCATTTAGCAAATTATTTGTTATATAAATAAATTTCATCTCAAATAAGCGCAACCCTTTCTTCCGGTGATTTTATTTTTTGATTATTTAAGAGTCACAATGAGCAATATCAAACACAAATCCATACACCACCTTCTTACTATTTTTATCCTATATTAATAATCAAAAAAGGCATTTATATTGATATATGAAAAGGAAGAAAGCTAACCATCAGAATTAGGGACGTGCCGTAGAGCTTCATCTACCATTTCTTTTACAGACTTCCCCTCTGTAACGAGCCAAAATGAATGTTAAACGATAAGGTATAATGGCATGATGGACTGTATATTAATCTATAAAATAATTTTTTTTAATAAAAAACTAGTTAAAAGGCTTTATGCACTTCAGTACATTTTGGTTGACTTTCAATCCGTTTGACCCGCTTCCTTTTTAATTTAATCTTTTACCTTAGCCTATTATATATACGGGTCAATATTGTCACCTCAAGGTTACATAACAGAAATAAAAATAATAATAAAAACTTACGTAAAAAGTCACGTTGTATAAGCCACAAGAGTTTTGCTGGTTCAAACGCCACATCTTGACCCTACAATTGTATTCAGGTCTAACGGGTCAAACACAAAGAACAACTTTATCTCACCACAAGCCTACCGTTTTCTAGGGAAAGAAATAATACAGAGTTGAAGATATCCAAGTTGGCCAAACTTTACCTTGACTCTGTTCATTGACAAAAAAGAAACAAAAAACCAAAAAGAAAATCAGTTACGCACTAAAGGCAGATTTAAACTATGGGTGTTTATGAAACTGAACTAACTAACCTGCTAACTGAAATAACCGACATAACCGAACCAAAATAACCCAACCCAAACCGATAGTTTAATTTTATGTTTTCTACAAAAACTGACTTTCTGGATCCCAAAAAAAATCGAAAACTGAACTGTATATTAGCAATAATAATATCCCTCCAAAGAAATAATTTGAATTATTTCAAATCCACAATCTGTAACTTGTGATCCTATTCAAAAATTGGATCATAAGTTACAGATTGTGGATTTGAAATAATTTGAATTATTTCTTTGGACGGATATTATTATTGCTAATACTGTAAAAAACAAACATACTTTTATAACTGCGCCGAGCCTGTAAAAACCGGAAAACCGACTTTTTAATTGAATGTATGAATTATAATTTTTATTTTTAAATGCTGAGTAATTTATTAAAACAAAAAAAAACAAAATAGTAAATGGTGTAGCTCAAAAAACTAGGCCCAAATGTGTCATAATCAATTAATCATTAATTAACAAAAAAAAAATAGAATCAAAGTCTCAGGCTCAAATTCATGATTTTTGGACTTTTTGTTTGCCCTAAAATTTCAAGCCCAGATTACAAAATCAAAACCGAACCTATTGTGAAAACGGAGAACCAAAAATGGAAACCAAATCATTTTCAAAAACCAAGAAACCGAATATTCGGTCGATTTGAGCCCAAACCGATCCATGCACACCCTAATTATAAACGATATTATGATCAAACGAAAATTAACCTTCCATAAAACTCTTCAGCAAGCTCAACAGCAAATGACAACCGGGATATATCCGCTTCACGTATCTAAAAAGATTAAATTAATAGTAATATTAACAGTAATGCAAGAATAAAAACTTGGGGTTTTTCATTTAAAAATATAGGCCTAAGACGAAGTATTTGAAGTTATTAAACACTAACAAATAAATAAAACAGAAAGGAAACGAACCGTCTCAGGCAAATTGTATATAAGGACGGAACTCAAAACCGTTGCAAGAGCAAATATCCTACGAAAACACAATCCAAAATAATATTATTAGTATTATATATATTATATTAAAAGAAAAGAATGAAAAGACAATCACAAGATTTGTATAATTTATAACACCTGTCATCATAGATGTTTGATTTCCCTATACTTTCAAATCCCTCTGTGTCGAGATAAAAGACCGACGTTTTAACTCCGTTTATGTCCATTTCAACCGGAGTTCCCCATACCCATATTCCTACAAATAGTTTATATTAGGTATCTTAAAAAAGTTTAATTGAAATTTCCAAAAACAAATTTCTCATGGAAGCAGTAATCAATTTTAAAATAAAGACATATAGGGTTGTTTAAAAAACTTGTGGCTGGCTCGAAATTCGCTCATTTGTAAACGAGCCAGGCCGAACCAGCTCAGTTTGTAAACGAGACAAGCTGAGCAAGCTCAGTTTATTAACGAGTCGAGCAAGAGCCATGGTAAGTCTGGCTTGTTGACTCACTCGTTAGGCTCGTTGACTCGTTTATAATACATCTCTCTCTATATATATATATATATTATAAAATTTGTAGTTAAAAATATAATAAATCCCAAATTTTAATACATATATATATATATATATATATTATAAAATTTGTAGTTAAAAATATTTTTTCTTACATCAATATGTGTAAAAACATAAAACAAAATTTTTCAAAAATATAAACGAGCCGAATCGTTAGGCTCCTTTAGCTGGGTCGTTTAAAACAAAGCCCAAATTTTAGTATATAAATTATAACCAAAAGTATAAAATACACTTGTTAGGCTCCTTTCCTAGATATCACTACGCGTACAAATATAAAATACAAATTATTAAAAAAATAAACTAGTTGGCTCAACGAGCCACAATCCAGCTAAAGCTTTTTGCGAGACAAGCTCGAACTCAACATTTCAACTCATTAAAATAAATGAACCAAGCCCGAGTCCAACCCAGATCGACTCGTTTATAGCCTAAATCGTATAGTATAACAAAAAAGACCTAATAACTTAAAAGAATATACGAGTGAATACCTTTAGTTTTTGTGTCACGCATGTGACCAACACCAAACCCTGCAAAGTATCAAACTTCAGAGCATATAATTTCGTAAAGCAAAATCAAATTACGTGCTGTAAAATACTATAATCATTAAAATTAGTAAAAATTAGCATGCCTTCATAACAAGAAAGTGAGAGAAGCTGATTAAGCAAAAAAGACTTTCCAGATCGATATGGACCAATTACCTATTAAAAGTTAAGGCACCCATATAAGTTTAAAAGTAAAAATGTACCAAAAATAAAAGAAATTTATAAAATATAAAATATGAAGCTTACAGCCACGGCTGCTATAGGATTGGTTATTCTACGAATAGCCTCGAGTCCTTCATGAGAAAGACGAAGTTTTGTATGACCCGGATCGGGTTCAATGATAGGAAACCTGTAAGAATATAATAATATTCAATGCAAATATTATGTCACGAACCCCAACATGAAATGATGAAAGTAAATGAGTTTTCTAGTCTATGTTCATTTATTTTTGTTCATTAAGATTATAAACGGACAGTTAATGAACGAGCATAACTGAGCATATATGAATTGGAATTCCATTAAAAGTAATGTGAAGAAAAATGTGTTGGGCCTTATATATTATTAAAATTAAACTAAGTTGTATCGGGCCAAACATTTTTAATGAGTGTACTAACGAGCATAAATGAATGTAAACCAACGTTTATGAACATTCACAAACAAGACATGTGTTCATGTATGTTCATTTAACTTAATGAACATAAAAAGTTTGTTTGTGTGCGTTGCGAACAGTTCACTAAACTTTCGGTTCGTTTATAGGTCTATAAAAGAATATAGAAAACCTAGTGCTATAAGTCTACAATCATGTAACTATCTAAAGGTCCTTTATCATCAATGTCAAAAGCTGCATTTTGACTTTACGAGTCAAACCTATCACTTTTAGATGCAAAATAGATATCAAGCATCAGCTAATTAGACACAGAGCATTCCTGTTAACAATTATATCAATAAAAAAAATCCAAATTCACAGGAATTGAAGCTTAAATTAACCCAATGAAGATCTAGAGTCAAAGTCAACCCAACATGCATTGACTCGAATTGGAAAATTGGAGAGCACTTACGCTTGATTGAAGTCATCAATGGCAGAGACCCATGATAAGTGCAGAATAATAATTAAAATATTAATAATGATCCAACTGAAATTGTTCGACATTGATATGTAGCTGAATTAAGCAGTAGTCATGTTGTCATAAAAACAGATGAATTTGATTACACAACGTGTAGTTTACGCAATGAGGAGAGAATGGTAATAAGACAAAGGATCTTGAAACCCTAATTTAGGGGTTTTCGTGTAATTGAGGTGAAGTAAGATCTGGGTTTTGGGAATTGATGATGGGTTTGCAAGGAAAGGTGTAAAAGATTGATTTTTTAAGCTCCAATTTCAGAATCAGAATATTATTATTACTATTTGTTGCGTCTGAAACTGGTGTAATGTTTGAAGAAGGTGATGTTGATATCCGGTTTCAGTTTCAAATCGTTTTGTTGTTGGGTTACTCCAATTTTAACACCATCATCGTAAAATTAAAATCTGGTCGTGATCAAGATATATCATGGTACTAGTCTATGCGGTTGAAAAATTCATATTAATAAATACGATCTATAAAATTTTAAAAGATGAAAAATTATTTAAAATTTTATTATACAATTTTCTATATACTCTTTTATATGCAACATTTGATTTATTTGAAAGATTACCATCATTATTTAGAACAACAACTTTGATGTCATTTCGTCTTGTAATTATTGATAATACGGCATGCACTTGATCATATGTAAAAACCGGTTTTGTAAGTTAAGGAAAGGTGGTTTTCATATGCGAATGTGGAAATCTTTTACGTTCAAAATATATAACACTAGCTATTCTCATTCACAAACCACCCCAACTCAAACTTTATTATAAAATTAATTTCTCTCTTTTCCACATACCCAACTCAACCAAACCCAAACCTTTCACACTCATTAGCAACCCAAACTTCAGTATTTTTATTAAATAAATATAATTTGTAATTGTTTTTTATTAAAAGTGTTTCTAAATATAAAAAATAATTTCTTTATTTAAAAATAACAAATACGAAGTTGACAAGTGTCGGATAATGAATTACATAATAAGATAATGTTAGATTTTTAGGTAATAAGTTTTATCCGAAAAATCTTATGAACAAATACGGAGTTGACAAGTGTCGGAAATGTATATCACTAATGATTAATATTTAGTTTATTATAAAAATATATTTTTTTGCAATCTTATGTTTTTAATAAAATTTATACCTGTGTGTTAAAAAAAAAACTAAACAATACTGTGTTTTTAGATTTTAAAAAAAAACTTATTTATTAAAAGTTATTAAGGAAAAACATTTTTAGTGTTAAAATTAATTGACCCAATTACAAATTTTGTCCTTTAAAATAAGACGAATTACGGTTCGTGTCCTTTTTTTAGTTTCCTTGCAGGCGGTGTACTTTAAACTTTTTTTTCCTACAAGTTTTGTCCTTTACGCTAACTGGGTTAGAAAAAGTCAGTTAAATCCCATCACGAGAGGCACATGTGAGGGTAGTTTTGTCCTTTCATATATCTCTGCAACTAAACCCCCTTTATCAGTCTTCCCCCTCCCTTTCAATCGATTCAATTCCCGGCGATTAAAAACCCTCGTATCCGACTCGACTCAACAACCCGACAGTTAATACCTTAAATTGCACATCATTCTCAAAACTTAAAAACGTAAGATGGATGATCCTCCTCCTCCTCGATTCTACATTCGTGAAGCTGATTGAACAACCAAATGCTTGACAGATGATGAGTCTGGAGATGAAGAAAATCCTTTGGATGGTGTATTGGAGTTGAGTGAGGTAGATTCTCATTTCTTTATTCTCAGTTTTTGTTTCGTATGCAGTGTTGACTTTTGGCCACAAACTAACTGTTTATGAACTTAATAGTTTAAAATAAATAGTTGCATACACTCTTCTGTAAATGGTAGATCCAGTGATTAGTTTTCCACTTAAGTTTGATTATATATATTTTACTGCAGCAAAAGCCGTATCAGAAGAGTGAGCTTTTGCACTATATCGAGCAGCTACTTTTGTTTGAACATTTTACAAGGTATCTTTTGATTAAATTATTCTGTTATTACTATCTACTAGTATCCTACTTTAATCAAGTTATCTTGATTTGTGCATTAGTGAAAAACTGGCTAGTACACTGTTTGTTTTCTCAATTTATTTGACGATTAACTTTTTGCTCCCTAAAGTTTTAACTTACCATAAAACGCATCAGCATTTGATTGTTCATCAGCTTCACGAATGTAGAATCGAGGAGGAGGAGGATCATCCATCTTACGTTTTTAAGTTTTGAGAATGATGTGCAATTTAAGGTATTAACTGTCGGGTTGTTGAGTCGAGTCGGATACGAGGGTTTTTAATCGCCGGGAATTGAATCGATTGAAAGGGAGGGGGAAGACTGATAAAGGGGGGTTTAGTTGCAGAGATATATGAAAGGACAAAACTACCCTCACATGTGCCTCACGTGATGGGATTTAACTGACTTTTTCTAACCCAGTTAGCGTAAAGGACAAAACTTGTAGGAAAAAAAAGTTTAAAGTACACCGCCTGCAAGGAAACTAAAAAAAGGACACGAACCGTAATTCGTCTTATTTTAAAGGACAAAATTTGTAATTGGGTCAAATTAATTAGTATGAAAAGAAAAGAAAAACTAAATTAAAAAGTGAACCAATAATTTCGTAACATGTGGCCATAATGGTAGTGGGCAAGCTAGTTTGTAGTGGGCAAGCTAGTTTGGCCAAGTTTGATGGTTTTTTCTTTTCTGTTTATTTTCATATAGTGTTCCAACACAAACTAATTCACCAATGAGAGTGGTAAGAAGAGACTCATTTTTATGATTGTTTTGTTTATCCAATGAAAAGATAAATTAATGTAATGTTAAAGACATAATGTGAAAATGACTTCACAGGTATGTTGAGTGTATAACCTTTTTGAAAGTTCAAAAGGTGCATATTTCTTGTTAATATTGATATCAAGTACACACGATTTTATAAACTAATGAATGATGGATTATATAATTGAATGCAATAATTAATTAAAATACAAATTATATTATTGTCGAATAATTTACTCTAAATTGTAAATACAAATTATATTTAACAATGTTTCATTTACAATCACATATTAATTTCACCGTAGCAGACACGTATGTCTATACAAAAATGGTGCAAAGTATACACAAAAAGCTAAATATTTTGTAGCAATTACCTTTGCTTTTGGTATGGGAAGCATAACTTAGGCCCTCGTATATTTCTTCAAACATACAAATCTCATTTTGTATCAATTACCTTTGCTTTCGGTTTTGGGAAGCATAATTTAGGCCCTCGTTTATTTCTTCAAACATACAAATCTTCCCACGTGTTCATAGAAGAAATATTAAACCAACTAAAGTAACCACTCACAGAAAACATTCCCTTCGCAAAATAATGTGGAACAAATATTTGAATCTTCACTCGGGTTAGCGGGGAATTTGCTAGACATACATTATCGAATAGCGCCTTTCGATGAGAGATACGAACAAAGATCTCCTATACGATTTCAAAGGTACAAATGGTCACCTATTTTGAGAGAATTTTATCCTATTTGCCCGTATGAAAAGACGAACATTACCCAAATTGACCATTTATAAGGAAAATGAACACTACCCAAATCGGCCATGTATAAGTAAGAGGAGTATTGCTAGAAATAATGCAATAAAATAAATATAACTTTATTTAACACAAATATAATGAAGGTCATCAAAATAAGTGTGCTTTATGTATGTAAACCCTATAACTAAGAAAACAGATACAACAATTTAAGGTGAGGTCAATAACAGCGGTAATGATAAGCATTAAGTTGACCCAACATCTGTATGCAAACATAATATACATAGCATAATGATATGAATATATGATATAATATCATGAAATTTGAAATCTGAAAACCAATGAAACTACATAGTGTCCCTTCTCCAAATCAACCACTTCATCCCCAAGGATATTTCTTGATCGGATTTACAACTCTTCACTTACTAGCTCCCACCTTTTTTAATGAAGAAGATGAAGTGTGATTGGTTCATCTTGACAATCCAATTAAACATGCCAACAAATCCTTGTAATCCACCATATAAAGCATTGGACTCATAAAGTATCAAATATTTATTTAGTTTAAATTATCATCAAATATACCAAAATTATAATATTTTTACTTTTTAAAATCATTTATTTGGTCAAGTATTTATTTATTTATTTACTAGTTTTACAGCCCATGTCACACACGGGATAATTCAAATTATAAAATTATAAGTAAAACAAATAATTACATAGCGTATATGAAAAAAAATATGTATTACATCTATGCTTATATCTATACAGTGTGTACATAAATTGATTTAATTTATATCACAAAATGATTTTCTTAAATGAACTTAATAAAAAAAATGTCCATGCAAAATCGTACCAGATAATGCTTCTTTCTATTGAAAAATTCATTCTCAGTGTCATATATGTATAATTGAAAAACTTTTGGTTATGAAACAATTTCGAAAATAAGACTTCTCATACGATTGTAATTCTAACTACTCGGCCTAAATACAAAAGAGGCGTTACCTTTATTGATATATTTATCAATTTACCACCCATCAAATAAAAATAGGATATTAAATTGTCGCAATGAATGTTCTTCAAGAACTATGTTTTTCTGAGTTACACCATAAAAATGATTTTGATAAGTTTTAGAGGGCTTATTGACAACATAAAAAATAACATGTTAACCAACTCAATTTTGTGAATATTTTGTTTCATTTGAGCATAGTTTTGCATGACATGCTTCCCATACAACATTTTGATCACCATTGAAGGAAAAAATAATATTGACATAAATATTTCAAATTTGATAAAAGTTAGAAGCATTGATAGGCATGGAGGTGGCATGTCGAAAGTGTTCGCAATTTTTTGTTAAATTTTAATAGTTGAGGGAAAAATAGTCAATTTGCCAAATCCTGAACTTTTTGATTATTTCAAAAAATGCCCTTAAAAATAAACTTGAAACCCGAATCATGTTTAAAATTCTAACTTTCATATTTTGACATTTTAAAGTCAACACTTTGAACTCATAAAAAATTTAATGACAAATCTATTTTGCATTCTTAAACTTTTAAAAATACTCAAAATTTTCATTTTTGACCCGTAATAAATTTTGACCCAAATGTAGTTAACTTGTACCAAACAATGTATTTACCAACTTTTAATCCATAAAATCAAATTTAACTTCCACAAAAAACCCGAAACAATTTTCATTTGAGAAATATCTGTTGTTGATTTTTGAAATTTACCAAGTATTTTTGAAACATATAGTAAAATAATACGTTAATATTTATATTTATAAAAATATATAGATACTATATAAATATAGTGTAAAAGGAAAGTGAATAATTATTGATTTATTACATATATTAGGATATATTAGTTTTGAAGGGAAAAATTTGTGAGAATTAACCAAAACATGACAAGTGTTCCCATTTATTTTACTTTAATAGAATAGGTAGATATCTTTTATTTAAATAAAATAGGATATTAATTTTAATATATCCCTATTTTATATGATTTTTCATATCAAATATTTTAAGAGATTAATTTTTAATATATTGAGATGTTATAACCCATTTAAGAACTATTTGGGTTTGGTGAGACATTTACCCGTGAATTCAGGTAAAATGCGTGAAAAACCTTCATTTACAAATAAACAATCTGATGGCTTGACAGAATGTTTGTTTTACATTTTTCGTTTTTTGGATTTTAATTTTCTTTATTGTAAGAAAATTAATAATATACTTAGGGTTTGATGATGAAAATGTTTCATAAATAAATGATATGTTATAACTCGTTTAAAAGATATATGGATTTGGTGACCCATGACCCGCTTATGTTTTTTACTATAAAAATTGTTTATTAATTATAAATAATATCTTTTTCTTTTTAAATTGGATATTAAATTTTAGTATATCCCTATTTTATAGGATTTTCATATCAAATAATTGGTAAGATTAATTTTTAATTTAATGAGATGTTATAACCCGTTTAAGAGCTATCAATGAGAGGTCTCCATTTAAAAATCAAGCAATCTGGTGGCTTCCATAAAAGGGGGGAGCGACCACATTGCGACACATAGGATTTTAAGGGTTTCGTTTTGTAACATTCGTTACTTTTCAAACCCGAAAAACCCGACCCGTTTCGAGTTTTCGGATTTTTGTTTTCAAGTATTTATATATATATATTTATATATATATATATATATATTATATTCACGAGATTCGTTTCATGTTCGTCAATGTTTTCCGACTCGGTTTATCGTTCAAAGTATTTATGCTCATCGACATTTAATGTTCAACGGTCGTTGTTATTCAATTGTTATGAAATCCCAAGTATTATCGCTAACCTAGCTTAAACGCGTAAATAATCCAAAACCGAAAACTATATAATTTAATTATAAAGTTTAGGGTTAAAAATGTAAACTTTAAATACTTATTATTAACTTAAAGGATATTAAGTTTCATTTAAAACGTTTATAAAACTACAAGGGACTAAACTGTAAATATGATTTAAATAATATTAATTATAAAACTCAAACCCCAACCCCCCGTCCCCTTCCTGTTTTTCCGGCGGGGCCTCCAGCCACCGGAATCCGACGCCGGAGGTGGCCGTCACCTCCTTAAAACATATTTTTTAATAAATAAATTATATGAAACTCAATAATCCTTGATATTATATTATAACTAACTAATTAATTGCGATATAACGACCGATATACCGTGTTAATGTCCGCGAATCACGCTGGAAAATTCGGAAATCAAATTAATCGAATTAATGCGTAGACGCTCCTCTAACTAGTATAAATAGGACCCAGACTTTCATTCCAACTCTCTCACAATCTTCTTTCTCCCTAAAATACTCTAACTTGGCCATAATCCTCCGTCAAGACTTCGGCTTCGGCGAAGTCCCGTTCTCCGTTAGTTTAACACCCTTTGAGGTAATAATTACATGCATTTGTTTAGTTTTGATATAACAAACAAAACCCCCAAAGTGATTTCAACAAACAATAAACATAAAAGATCAATTGAAATTAGGGTTCATATAATGAAGAAGATGAACCTGAGGTTTATTTATATATAACTTTTCTCATAACCAAATTGAATAAATTCCTAGAGCAGCTGGGTAACTTCGTTGACTGGTAACCAACAGACCCGGGTTCGAAATCCGAGTCAATCTTTTTTTTTTTGGTAAACTGTTTATTATTATTATGATTATTATTAATTAAAACCATTAAAAACTAATAATATATATATATAATTAAAACCATGCTCTAAACGAATACAAAGCCTAGATCAACTGGTTAACACACGAAGTTTACAACTTAAGGTCCGGGGTTCGAAACCCGGGTTAGACGCATTTTCTTTTATTATTTATTTAATACCAGTTTATTAATAATTAATTAATCATTTTAATCAATTAAAAATCAAAATAAATTTATAAAAACCTTTTTAAATTAAATAAAAATTATATAAATTAACTATAAAATATATCTCACCTTTTTACACTTAAAAACCAAAATTTTTGTTTTCGTAACCGTAATTTAAAAATCATTTGTTAATGATAAAAGTAAACTTTAATTCTTTAAAAATCATTTTGCTTAAACAATAAGTTTAATACCAACTTATAATCCCTAGTTCAAGTAATTCGAACATGCAAACCTCGTACCTTGGTCATTTAAATATATATACCACAATATTAATCAAGTGCCGTTGAAACATAAATAATAGTATTATAATCGAAAGATATAAAATATTAACAAAATTCCCAATATAAGTTTACACCATAAATAACCCGTAAGATTAGCGAATAAGTATCGTATTTCTTTATCATAGTTAGCGCGGATCGCTCATCTCGGAGTTCGTGACGCGTTCGGTTCTTTTGTCGTTATTAATCTTATCAACGCTTTTGGATACCCGTTTTTACCTCATTGATAAGTTGAGTTTTTCACCACCCCTTTTTAATGTTTTATTGTTTTTGGTAGCATATGTATCCATATTAAAATTCAAGCCTTGATTTCTTCTATTACAAAACTACAATTCGTATATGGACTTGTGTGTTACCTGTATTACTTGCACGAATATTACTTAGCCTCATTAAGTATGATCATACGCCCCCCTTTGCACTCCGGTCCATTTGTATCGAGTGGAAAAGGGCCTCATTATCCAAGTACGTTGGTTGTTACCAACTGGAAAGGACCTTAATTGCACGATTACCCAAGTACGTTGGTTGTTACCAGCTGGAAAGGACTTACTTGCTCGTTTATCACTTGTCCATGAATTGTACGGTTTTTATGTATGTATTTAAAACTGTGGAAACTCGCCAGCTATGTTCGTAGCTGACTTTATTTTATACATATGTTACAGGTGTAAAGATACGAGGATGAAAGTTAGAAGATACATAGCATGCTTATAAGATATTCAAATAAAACTTATCATTTTGTTTAACTTGTATTATTTGATAAACTTGTGTTACATGAAGATTTAAATGAAATAATGCTATTATGGTCACCTAATAGTGTCATGTGTGTTTGAGCAATCTGTACGTCGCACTCAGGTGTTTCCGCTTTAGCCGGGGTGTTACACGTTTATATATATATTATAGACTAAGTTAGCTATCCGTGTACAACACGGGTTTAAGAAATTAATTTTATAACTCCAAAACGTTTGAAATATTAATAATGAAAAGTCATGATAGATAAATTTGCTTGTTAAACAAAAAGGTACAAACAAACATTACAATTATTAGATAAATAAAATTCTTGTGACTAATACATTGATCATAAATCGGCAAATCTGTGATGTTTTCCAACAAAATGAGATTTTATGAGTATTCTACACATGCTTGACTTTTAGCATATTTTCAGCAAGTGTATGCCTATTAAGAAAATACTTATTCAAAGTTTGGAAAGTAAGTTTTAAACCCGGCTTGCTTGCGTCTTCATTCCCTGAAAGTTTAATCAAGTTGTGGTTGATGAATATAAAAAAGTAAAAATGATGTTGAAAATTTACCTCCCCATCCATTATAATGTCATCACATTTTGCTATTTATAACATTATAGAATTACCAAGTTGTTAATGAATTAATTTGATATAAAAATGTCATCACGTTTTGACATTTATAACACTATAGAATTAGCAAGCTGTTAATGAACTAATCGTTTGCTTTGGAAACAGAATAATTATTTTGATTATTAATCAAATTCCATAATTTGTATAATAAAACACGAAATTTGTTGTTGATATAAATAAGTCTGTAACTGTGACATTCGTCAATTTTCAATTCGTATTCGTATTTGTAAACCCGACCCGTTGGGTCGTTTTGATGTATTATCATTAATATTTATCATTAATAAAGTATTCTCGACATTTATGTTCAACGTTCGTTCATCTATTACTATGTTCAATTTATTTATGAAACCCCGAGCCTTAAACGTTAAGCGAGTTAAAACGCGTAAATAATCCAAAACCGAAAACCATTTAATTCGATTATTAAGTTTAGGGTCAAAAGTGTAAAACTTGAAAACTTGTTTTTTACTTAAAAGAATTTAAATTACATTTAATAAGTTTGTTAAACATAAGGGGCTGAAAATGTAAATTTTATTTAAATTATAATATTATAACAAAATCCTACCCGCCCCTCTATACCCGTTTTTCCGGCCACACCTCCGGCCGCCGGAATCGGCGCCGGAGGTAGCCAAAAACCCAGTTCTAACGCGTGTTGACCCAAGGTAGTTATACGGAAATCTTTCTCCGTCGATAAAATATCCTAACCAACTATTTAATTACGATATCTCGCCGCGAATCAAACTCGTGATCCTCTCCGGAAAATCCGGATAATCAAATCAATGCATTAACGCGTAGACGCTCCTGTTCGTAGTATAAATAGAACCCAAACCTTCGTCACAACTTGCTCATTCTCTCTAATCCCCCTCTAATACACTGAGTTTCTGTAATTGGGAGTTTCTTTGTTAACTTTTCCGGTTACCTTAATCTCGGCCAAATCAAAACATTATAAGGTAATTGATATACGTAGGTTAATGTCGTCACATCAATAAACAATAACTCTAAACTTAATTGAGCAAACATGGGATAGAATCATCAATTAAAAATCTAGGGTTCTTCTTGAAGAAGAAGAACCTGAAATGTTATATATATATATATATATATATATTTTCTTAAGCCTTTAACGAATGTTCCATGTAGCTCAGTTGGTTATGTCTGTGTGTTGTAAATCACCGAACCCGGGTCAAGCTTTTCTTTTTGGTAAACTGTTTATCATTATTGTTATTAATCAAAACCATTAAAAACTAATAATATATATAAATAATTAAAACCATGTTCATAACGAATATGAGACCTAGACCAGTTGGTTAACACTCAGAACTCATAGCATAGTGACCCGGTTTTGAAACCCACCCGGGTCATACACTTTATTTTTTTTATATAAACCGGTTTTATTAATTTAATTATCTTTTAGCAAATAATTTTTATCATTTAAAAAATCATAAATAGATCATAAAAGTCTTTTTAGATAAAATAAAAATTATGTAAATTTAATATAAAATATAACTCACCGTTTCACACTTAAAAACCAGGTTTCTCGTTTTCATAAGCCGCTATTAAAAATCGTTTAATAAACGTAAAGTAAACTTTAAATATATTAAAAATCATTTCGTTAAAACAAAAATTAAATTTTTCGACTTGTAAACATTAGTTCAAGTATTTCAAACGTGCAACGTTCATATCCCCGCCGTTAAAATACTTAAACCATATTAATAACCGATTTCCGTTAAAACATAAATAATAATATAATAATCAAAGAGCCGTAAAGTTTGTAATAAAACAATAACTAACTTCTAAATCTATTCATTCAACCAACTTTAAAATCCCGTTAGAATAGTCGTTAAAATTCGTGTTTATTCTTATTTATAGTTCGTACGGATTAACCGCTTCGGTTTCCTTTGACGCATTCGAGTTATTCTTATTCCTTTTTCACTTCAATTACTAGGGTGAGTGAGTTTTCCACAACCCCTTTTTTAAATGTTTTAATGTTTTAGGGTGGCATATGTATCTATTATGAAATTCAAGTATTATTACTTCGATTACTTACAAACTACAATTCAATCATGGACTTGTGTGCTTATTTGTTTAATTGTTATATACGTGGAATTAAAGTTATTGCCTCATTAAGTATGATCATACGCCCCCCTTTGCACTCAGGTCCATTTGTATCGAGTGGAAAAGGGACCTCATATCCGAGTACGTTGGTAGCCCCAACTGGAAAGGACCTTCGTTTGTTCTTTACACTCAGGTCCATTGCATCGAGTGTAAATAACCCTTATGTGCTTTTTCACAACTTTTCATGGAATTGTATGGTTTTTACGTAGTATTTAAACTGTGGAAATCTCACCAGCTATATTTATAGCTGACCATATTTTATACATATGTTACAGGTACCGTGATTAGAGGATGAAGGACTAGAAGACACTTAGAATACCTAGGTTATTTAATAAACGAGACATTTGTTTTGATTATGATTTGATTTCAAGGTATTCTTATTTGAACTTGTGTTACATGGCTTATTAATGAATTAATGTTATTATGGTCACAAAAATAGTGTCACGTGTGTTTGAACAATCTGTACGTCACACTCGGGCGTTTCCGCTTAAGCCGGGGTGTTACAGTAACTGAATTGAAGGATCAGATGTAATTTAGGTTGACATCTAAGTTCACACAGAAGTTAAATGACACAGTGAACTTGCTAAATTAGACAGAGTCATTGTAAAATCGTAATTTGAATAATCTGAATTTCACACAGCAAAACGTGATTCAAATGGTTTGACAAATTTTGTTATTTGGAAACATTTGTTAGAGGACTGTAATTAGGGAGTAAAATGCGAAAAATACTATAATTAATTAATTAAAATTTCTATTCATAAATGATATATTCAATCATAAAAAAAGTCATAGAAAACTTGCCAGTTAGTAAAATTAGTTGTTATTTCCAAGATTAAAATTATACAATCAAGTCAATTGTTTCTCCATAACTTAAATGAGTCAAAACGGGTTAGGTCAACCTCAAAACACATTTTTGTACCGTATAAGAAGTGATGCCAAGTTATTTATAGTAAACGTTACATAAGATATGATTTATTTATTCCAAAATCACTTAATCATCATTTTGACTATTATTTTTAAGAAGAAAAAAATATTTTATTGAATTTTCGAAAAAGAACATTGAATTATTAAGAAGAAAAACACATTTTATTAAATTTTCGAAAAAAAACATCGAATAGTTATCATATGCCATATGAACACAAAATCGTACAAAAATCATATATAAAATTGAAAAATAACATTTTATTTAAAATTACAAAACAAACATCAAATAGTTATGCAGGTGTTTACGCTTAAGTATAACAGAAAATATCTGCAATGAAAGTGTTTGAGGAGCCTAAAAAAAGATTAGGTCAAAAGAAAAGAAGATCTATAGGCCTGCGGACAAAAAAAAGTTTGTAAATATAATTTCATTTTTGTTACACAGTCAAGATCATGGTGGCGCTGTGGTTTTTTCATAACTATTTTTATGACTATAATTTCATATAAAAAAAATCCTAGTACAGATACATATTTGTAAGCACGGTAATCAAAATTGGCAATTAAAAGTGATTTTGGAATAAATAAATCATATCTTATGTAAGATAGATTAATTAAATTATACTATAGATTAATTAAATTATAATATATATGCAATTAAAAATTCAGAAAGATCACGAATTTATTATATATGAAATCTTAGACACAGGAAAATTGATGAATAGGTAGGTGATGATGCAGGTTCATTTCCTGTAATTAAAGATTGATTTACAGTTTCTCGAAATAACATTACCAAACTCCAAAAAACTGATTTAGGGTTTCCAATATGATATGAGAGAAATCGAAGAAAGCCATTAGTTCTAGTCGCCAGTGATTTTGAAGATGAAATTCGAAGTATTGCCGCCAGTGATTTTGGAATTATAATTTGGGATCGATTTGACAGATCAATGAGAGGATAGATTGGAATGTTAAACATTAGGAAAGAGACAAGAAATAGGGTTTCTGAAAAATCGCCAATGTGTTTGTTAGGGTTAAAAGTAGTTAATTGGGTCGGGTAAGGATATGAACCGGGTTTGTAAAAGAAATGTGGTGGGAGGCGTGAAATTGAAATGAATGATGGGCTAAAAAAAGGACACGTGACGTAAGGAAACATTTATTTATTAATTAGTATAGATAGATTTTTGATCGGCCAAATATCAGTTATTTTCAAAAATTTCACACATTTGATTGTAAAGTGACTAAAGTCACAATATATCTCCATTACCTTCTTATTATCCATTTGATCATGAGCCGGGCCGTATCGATTAGGCTGAGGGGTGTGGGGGGGCGCGAGAGGGGGCGCGAGTAGGGGCTCCAGCCAATAATATTGTGACGTGTGGCAGAGAGAGAAACTTGATAAGATGGGTGTTGGTTTTGGTGCTCGCGCCCCGGGCCCTGGTGTGGAGGGGCGCGAGAGGGGGCGCGAGCGGTTTTTTTTTTGTTTTTTTATAAATGTATTAAAAAAACGTATTATTAAAAAAACAAGAAATTATTTAACAAAACACGCATTTTTTTGAAAATTCATAATAAAAAAAAACATACTAAAAATTAAACAAACAATAATATTTAATAATAAAACTAATCTAATACAAGATCATCTGGTCGACTCGCCCACAAATGTTCAACCAACTCATGTCGAAGATCCCCGTGTATCTCACGGCTCTTGATATTTGCTATGTTATGAAGTTTTTGTTGATGCTACCTAGCATCCCAGGAAAACCATGCGTACAATCGATGGACACATAGCCCATCCAACATGCGTACAATCGATGCTACCTAGCATCCCAGGAAAACCATGTTTTTCTGCGTGCACCTCATATATGCGTTGGATGTCATACGTTGTAGGTTTACGCAGATATCTCCGAGCGTAAGTCGATATGACTCCTACGTACAATATATATTACAAAATGTAATAAATATTTAATAAAAAGTAAAATTAATGTTTTTTACCTTGGCAGAAAAAATGAAGGGATTCACGTGCAACCCTTTTCGACATCTGTAAATACTCATCCAAAGCGTCCGACGAGATGTCGTACGCTAATTGACGGATAGCAACCGTGCATTTTTGAAGAGGGGTAAAACCGGGAAGACCCCTAGCATCCTCCCTTTGTTGAAAAAAGGGATACCGTGCCTGTAAATCACTCGCTATACGCGTGAACAATTGCCTGCTCATTCGAAAACGAGTTCGAAAATCCGACTCCGCGTATACCGGTTGAGGGCTAAAATAATGCCTCATCAAAGTATCGTTAGCACCCGATCGATCACGATCACGAGGTGGTGCTCTAACCCTCGGGAGTCGGGGTTGATGGGCTTGATTTTGCAAGAGATTGACCACGGTTGCGGTCAAAACTCCCCCTACATGAAGAAGCAAATCATCCTCTTCGGAGGAGTCGGAATCAGACGAGTACGACGACATTATTTTAAAAAAAAAAATTGGTTTTGGGATATTATATATGAGTTTGGAGATTGAAGTTGTGTTTGATATGGTTAAAATGGGTTGATGGTATGTGATATTGGTATGTGATATGTGATATTGGTTTTATAGAGAAAAAAAAAATTTTTTTTTAATAAACAAAGAACCCAACGGCTCTATTTACGCAACCCAAGACCCCTTCACGCCTATTCCCAGCCGCTACCCCTCTTACGCCTGCCTCTTTTTCCGCGCTCGCGCCCCTCTCGCGCCCATCTCGCGCCTCGGTGGTGTGGTGCTCGCGCCCCGGGGCGCTAGCGGATGGGCTCACGCGTCCCCTGTCGCACTCCACACCCCTCAGCCTTAGGCCTTGGCCCTGAAGACCATTTTCGTATAAGGGAGGGAAAAACTTTTCGAAATCTTGATTTTCCCGCCAACTATGCAAAATCAGACAAATTGTACATACATACCTACCTACCTACCTACCTATCTCATATTCACTCTACAGCAAACATCTTCTTCCGTATCTCAATCTTTTCTCAGGTTCGTGTTTACTGCTATAAAAATCAATAATAATTCTTGAATTTGAAATTCCGATGATAATTTCACATCGATTCTTCAAATACTACTGCTAGTTTACATGCCGTATGCTGTTGATCTTTAATCGTTTATGAGATGTTCTTGTAGATCGGAAAAATGGCCGGAAAAGGTGGAAAGGGACTGCTGGCGGAAAAACAACGGCGGCGGCAGCCAAGGACAAGGATAAGAAGAGGCCCACTTCCAGATCATCTCGAGCTGGTCTTCAGGTTTTATTTTAACAAAAACCCTAATTGTTTTAAACCACATTACTTTATAGCATGCTTGTGACCTATGCTTAAAGTTTGCATACAAGTTTGAATATTTAGATGAGATAATTTAAATTATTGTTTGTTCCACACGGGTGAAAAATATAGTAAAAATTAAAAATTGTTATATGTAATACATTAATTATAAGTGAATTAACAATATATCATTAATTCAACACAATAACTACTTAAGTGGAGTCGGTAAGCATCTTTAGTTTGAAACATGAGCTATTGGGTTCGAGACTTGTATCACACAATATTACAAAGATAAAATAGGAAACTGTTCACATGGCATTCATGAGACATCCTATGTGGAAACCTTGGAATGATGCCATATGGAAAAATCATGTTGCTTTAACATACAGTTAGATCAGATATACTTGAACTGGCTTTAAATTGCACTCAGTTTGCGTGTGTTTAATCAATTTTATTGGTTGAATGGTTTATTTCAATACGTGTATTTTTGCCCCAATTAGGTTACAGTTTTTATTAAAAGGCCCCATTTTCATTTAACATTATCAAATGGTTTGCAACAAGTCACCCAAAGTGTTTGTAACATTTTAAGTTGATCTATTTGTATAAAGTTGATAGTTTTGTCTGATTGATATGCATAACACATCCAATTGGTTATATGGTTGGGATTCATGTAGAGTGTATTTTTAACGTATAAAGCCTTTTAGAAAAAAGAATATGATGGACATAATATAATTATTGATTTTTTTTTATACTCGTTTGGCATATTAGTTAAAAAGATTTGAAAAAAAAAATTTAGGCTGAAACTGTTTTAGGTTGGGTTCATGTGATGCGTATTTCTAAGCGTAAAACCTTTTAAAACATTAATTTATGACCGTTGTAGCATAATTATTGAATATATGAATCACATTTAACACATTAGTTATTAATAAAAATATAAAAAACTTCACACATAAAATGTTTTTTGTCAACCTGACTCGTTCTTTCTTACGGGCTGACCCGTTATCCATACAGTCAAAATTTGTTTTGGGTCGACCTGAGTATCGCTTAATTCTTGTTGTACTGAATTAAAGTAGCTTATTTATTATTTATATTTTATTATTTTAGTTTCCGGTTGGGAGAATTCACCGCCACCTCAAGTCAAGAACATCTGCCCACGGTCGAGTAGGAGCAACTGCTGCGGTTTACTCAGCTGCAATACTGGAATACTTAACGGCTGAGGTGCTCGAGTTAGCCGGCAATGCCAGCAAAGATTTGAAGGTGAAGAGGATCACGCCACGTCATCTACAGCTTGCAATTCGTGGTGATGAAGAGCTCGACACCTTAATCAAAGGTACCATTGCGGGTGGTGGTGTCATTCCGCATATTCACAAGTCTCTAATCAACAAAACCACAAAGGAATGAAGCAGTTTGATGACTATTCTATCTCAGTTACTTGTTAAAGTTGTTTTTATGACTGTTGACTGTTGACTTTAGCATGTGTGATTGTAGTGTTGGGTCTAAGTTATAGTTGTAGGATTGTAACAGGAGATGACATGTTAATTTGTGTCTTTGAATTGGTAACTTTTGGTTGTCAATGTTTAAATCCTTTTTCATTCTTTATCTTCTACGGTCTACTCTTGATTAAATGTTATAAACATATAATTTATATTTTTAGATTAAAAAGACATGTATATCTTGACTCATTTAATTAATAATAAGCTGATTTTTGTTATGAACATATGGAGGATAAAGTTATGAAAAAAGACATGGATATAAAATTATCCTTATGGACAATATTAAAGGTGTAGTTGCGACGCACACGGATGGCACATTGAAGAAACACTAGCCGGACCCCGGGCAGATTACTGATAACCTGGGGGTTAGATAGATGTTTCCCACGAGGGGTTAGACCCTGAGAAGATGGTTCTTCTGATAACCTGCAAAACAGACACCGTGAGCTTGTCACTGAGAAGGGGGGGGGGGTTCCTCCTTGTGACCACCCTCCGGCGTGAGAATCAGACTAGATTGCTCTTTAAATATAAAGAGATATTAAGAGATTGCTAGAGCAGATATCAGGTATAATATGATGATACGAGATAAGATGAGATGGTCATACCATTTGTGGTATTTATAGCCGAAGGTAGGTTTCCAAGGAGGTGTGGCCGGCTGCAACAGTGTTCCTGTTCCACCAACAGTGGCCTGCGCACGTGCCCTGCTGGTAGTTGGTGGGTAGGCAGCGGCTGATAGTGACCAGGCCTGCTGTGTACTATTCCTTTTCCACCAACTGCCGGCTACGCACGTGGTATGGCAGTAGTTGGTGAGTAGGCAGCGGCTAATAGTGACACAGTACAGGAGCATGCTGCTCGCCGTACTGTTGTCAATAAGCTGTCGTACCTTTAGTCAGATCTTTTTCCCATACCTCGTCAGGTACAGTACAGAAGATTTTCCCGTATCGTACGGACTGGCTTATTTCGGCGGGAGTATTCCCCCTCCCGCCCTTGTGCGGGATTGTTCCCGGCTTTGCTCATTCCCTCAGGTGACACTGAGTGATTGAGAGCTAAGTGCCTTGTGCGTGTAGCCATGCTGCGCGGGTGGCCTTCCCTGATGGCTTGTATCCGAAGCTGCGGGAACAGGCGGAGTCCTTCACCATCGGGAGGCATTTCCTGCGGGACCAGCTTGCGTACTGCACGTAAGGACGTCACGTCTCTGAGCATGGTTGGTCCTGCGGATCCAGTTGGTTTCTGCGCAGACGTCCCTCTTCAAGGTGAGTCTTGCGGGTCCAACTGGGCTCTGCTGGGACCTACCTCTTCAAGTCCCCTAGTCCAATGTTCTTCTCATGAGTGTTTAATAAAGTGAGGTGAACTTTTGGACTTAAGCAGAGGGTTTTGAAAAGGGTTTTTTAAGGTTTTCCATGGGGATTCCTCCCGCGGAAGTCCTTGTCACTTGCAGAAATTCCCGAGTTTCCTGCTTGGTCTTTGGGTATGATGCGGGTAGGATGTAACCTCTTCGCACGTCAGGAGCGTTGAGTCCCACTTGTGTGGATTCTCCATGAAGTTTTGGTAGTTTTGAACATAGTGATCAATTATGTTAAGACCACCAATTCCATCCTGGAGCTTCAAACAACGAATGTTCTCGACGTTCCCGCTATGCGGGGATGTTATTTCCGTTTCCGCAAGCATTGCCCAGAAGATCCTTCTTGGTTTCAATTCCCAGCGGAGCGCTAGGTATGTGAAGGGTTTTGCCTTAACATTGTACCAGCGCTCGTCTTACGGTTACTTTACTTCAAAGGTATTCCTGGCGTCAATTCCCTGCGGGTGCTAGGTATGTGAAGGGTTTTGCCTTTACACTGTACCCGCACTCGTCTTATAGTTACTTGGTTGCCGAGGTATTCTTGGCTTCAATTCCCTGCGGGTGCTAGGTATGTGAAGGGTTTTGCCTTAACACTGTACCCGCATCCGTCTTACGGTTACTTGTTCGCCAAGGTTTACTTGGCTTCAATTCCCTGCGGGTGCTAGGTATGTGAAGGGTTTTGCCTTAACACTGTACCCGCATCCGTCTTACGGTTACTTGTTCGCCAAGGTTTACTTGGCTTCAATTCCCTGCGGGTGCTAGGTATGTGAAGGGTTTTGCCTTAACACTGTACCCGCATCCGTCTTACGGTTACTTGTTCGCCAAGGTTTACTTGGCTTCAATTCCCTGCGGGTGCTAGGTATGTGAAGGGTTTTGCCTTAACACTGTACCCGCATCCGTCTTACGGTTACTTGTTCGCCAAGGTAAGGTGGGTATTTTCCCGCCTACTTTTTGATCTTTTTGAATTTTGAATTTTTAAATTCGAAGAGTTGGTGGAAAGAACAGTCCAAAACTCTGAAACGTCGTGCGACGGTTTCTTCTGACTGTGTCAGATCGTGCAGGAAGTTATGGTGACGTGACAGTACATGGTCAATCCAGACGCTTTTTCAGGCGCGTGAGCGCGATTTTTCGGGCGCGTGGCCGCGAAATTAATGGTATGCGTCCTGTCAACAGCTGTTGCCAGCTTGCTTTTTGCCACGTGTCATAGTTTCATTGCACCTTCATTTTCTCTCCCCTCCGCATTAATTTCATCGCATTAATTGCGATTAGTATATGAAGGGGTAGAGGGCTCTTTGTAATCCACACTTTCACTCTTCTCTTCATCTTTTAAGCGATTTCCGGCGAATACTCCCCTTTTCAGGCAAGCATTCTCCCGAAATCGTTTTCTTCTTTCCTTCACAAGATGTCGTCTCGTGATGTTGAATCCATAGCCGATGACAAGAGTACTGCTGGTGAGTGCCAGTGTGCTCTGCCTGGCGATCTGTACCGGTATGTCGTCAGGAAGTTCATGCTCGAGTCTCTCGAGCCTGAGTTTCCTGAGCCCCATCATACTGTGTACGATGCCCCCAGAGGCAAGATCGGGGTTTATGCAGCATTCTTTGTTTATGGGAATCTTAGGTTCCCATTGACAAAGTTTGTTTTCCGTGTCCTTGAGAGGCACGGTGTTCATTTGACCGAGTTGCACCCCATGGCGATCGCCAAGATTCGCCATTTTGAGTGGGTGTGCCGGATTTTGGGTGTTGAGCCCTACGTTGACCGCCTGATGACCTTCTACACTTGGAGGTGCATCCAGGGGTGGTACACGTTGACAACCCGGATTAAGGGTTTGAAGATTTGCGCGACCGAGCGCAGTCTTCGCGCGTGGAAGCGGGAGTTCTTCTTCATCTCCGCTCGCGCCATCCCCATTGCCATGAAATTCAAGAACGGGCAAGCACTTCCCAGCCTTCACGCCTCCAACTACCAGGAGGCGGAATGGTTTGCGAAGATATCTCGGGTCCAATCTCCGGTTTACCGGTTTGCGGAGTCCGGGATGGTGATGCTGGGGATGAGCCGAGTGTGGAAGGAGGCTGATGCGCGCAAGATTCCGATCGTCCTCGAATACGGTTCGAACTCTGTTCCTTACGGTATGCCTTTTTCCCTTTTGTTGATTTTGAAATTTCTTCTAACTTATTTCCTGTTTATTTCAGAGGGGAACGACCTGCAGTCGCTCCTTAACCCGCGGGAGGTTGACGGTCCCGCACGGATGGGTACTCGCGCTCTGGACGAGAACGAGTTGCCCATCCTAGAACAAACGGCGGATCGGTTCGTGGAGGTCTATCCGCTAGGCCATGAGATCCTTAGCGCCCGTCGGCCAGGTAAGGCGCTCTTCGACCCTCGACCCCTCAATGTTGAAACCTCTGCTGGAATTCCTCTAATCGTTTGTTCTGATGAGGAATCCGCAGATGGTCCTCCGTTGGTGCGGAAGAAGAAGGCTGCCGGCGGGAAGGGGAAGGAGAAGGCCTCCACTGCCGATCCAGCGCCTCGGTCTGATTCGGAGACCGAGAGCGAAGAGGTGGCGGGGAATCCCGGTGGTGATAAGACCACTGCTCCGGAGGCTGTGACTGTCACCTCCGGAGAGCCCAAGAAGACGACGGTAACCGGCGCAAAGAGGCCGGCTCCATCGGGTTCGTCCCCGCCTCTCCGAACCTTCAGGCTCAAGAAAACCCGTAAGTACAATTTTTTTTGCTTTTATCTTCATAGCTTAATATCGTTAACACTTATCTTCTTTACGCAGGCGTGGATGTTGACGCATTCCAGGGTGGAGCGCAGAGTGGTACCTCCACGCCAATGACGGTAGGCCCGGTCAGCCTACCTGAGGCGACGACCCAGGCGGCTGCGCCTGCGCCCGCTGGTTCAGTTGCTCACTCCTTTGAGCCGACTGTTCCAGCCGAGATGACGTCACCGCCGGCCGTGAGTGCGATTTTTACAGCATCTTTCACTGAGCCGGCGGTTACGATTGCTGCGGATTCGGCAGCGACCGCGGCGGCTGCTACGATGCCCCCGCCATCGGCAACGACGGCCGATCCATCAGGTACGCATGGGGGTTCTCGCATCTCTCCGCCACCTTCCCATCTGCCTGACCTCTTGGATGGATTTCCGTTGGGTTCAGGTGATGGGTTCGGCGGCTATCGGCCTGTAATTGACCCTACAGGTGCGTAGGGTTCTTTTGGCCCATTTTTTTACATATATTTTTTATCATCTTTTCCTAACTGCTTTTTGTTTTTTGCAGTGTCGGATTCCAATGAAGTGTATGTTCCACGATGGAACATTCGCCGAGGAACAACCCTTCGCACCCCTGTGGAGTGCGTGGAATGGGCTCGTCACGCTGCTCCTAGTGGTGCGTTGGGGGAAGCCATGGCTAGCTACCAGGAGGGTAGGCTAACCAATGAGCTTCGGGTTCTCCTTGCTCGGATGCAGCCGCGCGTCGAGCTGCTTTGTCGTGAAAACGACAAGTTAAAAGCAGCTCGCCTTAAAGAAGTTGCTCAGGCGCGGGCCATCCGGGAGGAGAACCAAAGGCTTTCCGCTATAGCTGCGGAAAAGGAGAAGGCCTTTAAGGCCCTTGAGGTTGAAGTTCAGGCACGACTCGAGGCCCGTTCCAAGGCTGCCCAAGCTGTTAATGAACAGCTTCGGCTGGCTAAGGAAACTGCGAGGAACGCAACCGAGAGGGCCACCAAGGCTGAAGCTGTTGCTGAGCCTCTGCGCGTGGAGAATGAAGAACTTAAAGCCAAATTAGAGGCTCTCCAGCAGGCTCATGATGCCTTGGCGATGGAGGATGCTAAGAAGCTTCAAGAAATCTTGGACCAGAGGGGGGTGCTTGACCATACCGAGCGTAAGCTAAAGGGCGTCGAAGAGGCTGCGGCTAAAGAAGTGTTGCTTGCCAACCTCAACAAGAATGAAGCCGAACGCGCCCGTAACGAAGCTCAAGCTGCCCTCCAAGAGGCTCTGGTTGCCAAGGAATGGCTTCTTCGAGAAGCGTTGTCTCAGGTAAGTCTAACTTCATGTCTTCACGCTTTTCCTTATAAATAGAAAAGGTTCTGACACTTGTATTTTTCTTTGTAGGTTGTGCATCGGGTCTTCTCAGAGACATCTTACGACGATGCTATGAGCGCAGCCCTCAACGCTTCTCACGAGGATGGGGAAAAGGCCGGCTTCCTGCTTGGTCTAGGGTTCGTTGAGAAAGGCATCCCGCCTTCCAACTTCCCTTTATTCGATGTAGATACTGAAGCCATATATGACCAAGCAGTAAATCAATACGCCGCCTTCCCGCATTCGGTGGTGGAGAAGGTAAACGAAGTTGCTGCTGCTGATGATGGGCTAGCTATCCTCAAAGCTTTCCTTGAACTGCCACGCTCTACTGATGGGGCTGGTCCAAGTGGAAGTGGCCCTGAAGCCTGATCCTGAAGATCCCTTCCCGCTGCTAGGATAGATTTAGCTTGTATAGATTTATTTTTTTGTAGGCGGGTAGTTACCCGGCCATTCTTGTAATGAATCTTTGTGAAATATAAATCTTTTTGCGGGTAAGACCGCTACTTTCGTTGGGTTCCTTGCTTTGTAAACGTTGTATGACTTGCATACTTTAGTTTAAATTAGCAATTTTCCAAGTGTTTAGAATAAGTTAACCTTTGAACGTGGTAGATAGGTCTGAAGTTTTGCTTCCTCTTCCGTGATTGTGCGGGTAGGACAGTCACTTGCACGTAGTAGGATGGCTAAACTTTACCATCTGACCTGCGTGTAGGTTTTCCTCATCTTTTTGTTAGAATTTGTCTTGAACCGTTCGACGCGCGGTTGTCAATAGGTTTGTGTTCAGTTCCCTTTTTCATGATTCATGCGTATAGACCGGCACTTTCATTTAATGGGACTGAACTTTTCCCCTTCGACTGACCTGCGTGAAGGTTTATCGTTTTTTGGGTTTATGCGGGTTTTGCCGCCTTCCCCACGCAACGACTTTCCACGTATTTATGCGGTGAAAACCGGCATATCCGTGTTAAATAAATTAACCGTTCGACGCGCGGTTGTCAATAGGTTAGTGTTCAGTTCCCTTTTTCATGATTCATGCGGATAGATCGGCACTTTCATTTAATGGGAGGACTGAACATTTCCCCTTCGACTGACCTGCGTGAAGGTTTTGTTGGAATATCGTATGCCCGAGACACATAATTAAGTTAATGTGGCTAGTTATGTTTGATCCAAGTCGGGTCATACCCAATAACGAGTTAGACACACACCAATTATGTATTTGTTAAGATAAGATCTTTAAGACAAATACAGAACACGACACATTCAGAAAAACGGGTTTCTGAATAATTACTTGAAAGTATTAAATAATTAATTGGTTAATTTATTTATTTAAATAATTGGAATGATTATTTAACTATGTATTCTTTTATAAAATGGTTTATAAAAGATGGGGTGTTTATATATTTTATAAAGTATAAAATATATAACATAAAAAAAAAAAAAAAAAAAAAAAAATAAAAATAAATAAATAAATAAAATATGTTGGGGCCGATTTTGGGTGGGCCCCACACCCCACTCACTTGGTCAAAATTGTCAACATGCAAACATAGATGGAGTATGGACTTGTATAAACATCTAATCAAGAGTGTGCATGTAAATATAATGATCAATACTTACAACACTTTCAAGTAATCTTTTCAAAAAAAAAAACACACCCTTTCTTTCTTTTCTCTCTAGCTCACGGCCAAAGAAGGGAAAGTTCGGGTCTCGGGTTTTTCGTGTTCAAGCTTCCTAGCATAGCTCGGTGCGTGTTGGAGGCTCGGGGTATATTCCGTTTGAGGGTTTTCCTTTGAAAGTCTTGCATTCATCATCATCTTCTTCAACCATCACTAAACTCTTAAAGGGTTAAGATTGTAAGTGTTTATATGCTTTGATAGTTTAGTTGTTCCCGTATCATGTGATCCTTGCTTCGGGTTTCTAATAAATAGATTATTGGTAATCTTGAAATGAATAAACTAGGTTGTTCATATGTTTAGTTTGTCTATCACGTTTCCGCATATATTATAACTAGTTAATCGGTTAACTAAGTTTGTAAATTCCATAGAAACCCAACAAATGGCATCAAGAGCCGGGATACGGGATACTAAGCTTCGGGTTCTCGGTTTTTATTTTCCCCTTGAAAGATTTTATACAAAAATTAACATGCATGATATTTTTGTATTTAATCTTGCTATCGTTTTTGGCTAAGTTCAAAAAAAAAAAAAAAAAAAATATAAAAACCGGGCTAATGGGCCGAAGCCCATTTCGGGTGAAAATTGGGCCGAAGCCCATTTTTGTTATTGGGCCGGGCCCATAAGTTTTATTTGGGCCGAGCCCATGTAAGTCATTTGGGCCGAGCCCATGTAATTTTGTTTGGGCCGAGCCCAAGCAGTTTTTTTAATTGGGCCGAGGCCCATAATCTTGTTATTGGGTCGAGCCCAAATGGGTTGGGCTAGGCCCGATAAAGGCAAGGGGTTTTGGAACGGGTTCCTATGACATATCGGGTTATGTTTGTTAGTACTAGACCGAGCCGTAGACCAAATGGATGTTTTGTTTGTGATTGATGGTTGTGATTGTAATTTATTATTCAAAGTATCGGTTTGTAATAATTAATTAGGGGCTATTTTGTAATTATTTATTCATATGGGCATGTAATAAATAGGTAATTTGTAATATCTTTATTTTATAGAAAAAATGTATTAGGACATTTAATTTTGTAAAATTAAAGAAGATTGCAAAGTTGGAAGTTTGGGCCTAATTGGGCCGGGTATGGTCATAATGGGTTTCACAAGCCCATTAAGGGATTCAAGCCCAAAAGGACCTAAGCCCACCAATTGAGCCCAAGTGGAAGCTTATGGAAGCTAAGGCCCAAGTTCAAGCCCAATGGATCACAACAAGGTTGAAGAAGATGCTCGAAGCATTTGGATGCGGGATCGAGTGGGAGCTACAACATCCATGTGTCATGTGTCCCTTAGGATTGGACCTAAGACACACACTTGTTTCGGCTAACAAGTGTGGTCTAACTTAGTGGCTCGTGTCTAGTATATATTGTGTGTATGCTTGTTGATTGATTGTTTGATTGTGTGGTTGTTAGATATTAGGATATCAACTCCGTCACATAGAATTAATTAACAAAGCATAAAACGGGTTCTAATAATTATCGGTAATTACGTGACACGTAGTTTAATAAAATGGAATTATTAACTAGCCGTCTCACGCCCATAATAAAAATGGTTTTATTATAAATTAGTTTTGAAAATGGTTTCAAAATCATGTTTCTAAATGCATGTTAGAACATGATTTAAAGTTTTATATCTAGAATTATTAAAACTAAAAATCCCTTTAAAATTAAGGATAATAAGTTAAACACCATCCTTTTGTATAACACTTAACATATTAGTAAGCTCTTAGTGGGAAAAAGGTCACCTAACCGCATAGAGTAAATTAACATGTTAAGGTAATATTGGCATATAAATGGGAAAAAGGTCACCTAACCATTTGTATGTTAATATTACAAGTTGATACAAGTAGGACGACTTAAATTAGAACCATGTGAAGAGGGTCACCCAAGCATGGGGTCTAATGGGTGTTGATGGGATAAACATGCCAACACGAAATATGATTTCGAACCGGTCCCATAAATTCTAGAAGTTGCAAAAGGGTTTGCAATTGTTATGAATAACTACCTTGATAAACCGACAAAGGGAAAAAGGTCACCTAACCGGAGTCGGGTTTATCGTTGGATTCTAGATTTTAATTATTAATTATATTTGGTATATATAAAAGGGTATTAATAATTAAAAGGTTAAAACACTAAAATGAACTTATTTAAAATTCTGCAGATGGCCACACACGTCGACGACAACATTATCCCTAACGTCCAAAACGTATCTCTCCGATCTATTCTTGCTAAAGACCGTCTTAACCACAATAACTTTTCGGATTGGTTCCGAAATTTAAGGATTGTTCTAAAACAAGAAAAATTATATCATGTTTTGGAAACACCTATCCCCGAAGAACCGGAAGAGGGAACTGAGGTCGAATACATGAATTGGGTCAAACTCACGGAAGATTCCATTCAAGTATCATGCCTCATGTTGGCGACTATGGTTCCCGAAATCCAAAAGGATTTCGAAAACCATAATGCGTACGACATGATTACTCAACTTAAGGAAATGTTCCTTAAGCAATCGAGAGTGGAAAGGTTCGAAACGGTTCGAGCCTTACATGCATGTAGAATGGATGATAGTCAACCAGTTTCATCTTATGTACTTAAGATGAAAAGTTATATTGATCGGCTCACTAAGCTCAATTGTCCCATCTCAAATGAGTTAGCAACGGATTTGATCCTTAACTCTTTGTCGAAAAGGTTCGACACTTTCGTGTTAAATTATAACATGAACGGGTGGGACAAAACCATTGGAGAACTTCACTCAATGCTTAAAACAGCCGAGGCGAGCATGGGCAAAAGGGTTTTACCCGTGTTTGCAATCAATGAAGGTAGATCCAAGAATCGATCTCAACCCAATCTTAAGGCTAAGGTAGCTAAAAGGAAGGGTCCCCCTATGCATCTTAAGGGTAAGGGCAAATCACCGGTTATGGCAAAGAAACAAAAGGTTGTGGAACCAAGGGGTCATAAGGATGATCCTTGTTTTGGTTGTGGGGAGACCGGACACTGGAAACGCAATTGCCCGGTCTACCTAAAAGAGCTAAAAGACAAGAGGAATGCGGCGCATACCTCGGGTAATGTCTTTATGATTAATATTGAGCTAAATCTTATTTCTTCTAACACATGGGTATTGGATACCGGATGTGGAACTCATATTTGCAATTGGTTGCAGGGGTTCAAAAGGAATGAAGACTTAAAGAAGGGCGAAGTGAATCTTTTCATGGGCAACGGTGCAAGAGTACACGTGGTCGCTAGAGGAGACTTCACTTTATCACTTCCAAGTGGTTTGGAAGTTGTTTTAAAAAATGTTTTGTATGCTCCTAGTTTGACTAGGAACATTATTTCTGTGCACCTTCTTAGACAATGTAACTTTGACTTTAAATTTGTAGGATCGGAAATGCATGTGTCATCTAATGGTATCTTTTATTTTAAAGCTGTACCAAACAACGGTATTTATGAATTGGTTCATGATAATACCTCAAATAGCTCATTATATCAAACTTCTACTAAAAGACTCAAAAAGGGTTTGAGTGATTCCTACATTTGGCATTGTCGCCTTGGACACATAAACAAGAATCGTATAAATACTCTCCAAAAGAAAGGTCTTTTGAAAACAAACGAGTTAGGTTCGTTTGATGAGTGTGAATCTTGTATTCAAGGCAAGATGACCAAAGAGCCTTTCAAAGGTACAAATGAAAGGGCTAAGGATTTGTTAGGTATCATACATACGGATGTATGCGGACCTTTCAAGCCAACTAGTAGGAATAGTGAAAGGTACTTCATTACCTTTACCGACGATTTTAGTCGATATGGGTATGTTTATCTAATGAAACACAAACATGAAGCCTTTGAAATGTTCAAAGAATTTCAAAATGAAGTACAAAATCAGCTCAACCGAACAATCAAGGTACTCCGCTCCGATAGAGGAGGCGAATACCTAAGTGATGTTTTTCAAAGTCATCTTAGAGATTGTGGAATTATTTCACAGCTCACTCCTCCTGGAACTCCTCAACATAACGGAGTATCCGAGAGGAGGAATCGAACACTGTTGGACATGGTTCGATCAATGATGGCACGAAGCTCACTACCGCCATCATTTTGGGGATATGCGCTACTCACAGCGGCTCGTATTTTGAATATGGCCCCGACCAAAAAGGTGGATCGAATACCCTATGAAGTGTGGCATGGAAAGGTTCCATCCTTTTCATATTTAAGGGTATGGGGATGCATAGTTTATGTTAAACGTGACACCCCAAATAAGCTTGAGACTCGATCCATCAGGTGTGTCTTCATAGGATACCCAAAGGATGATATAGGATATATATTCTATGATCCTAGTGAACAAAGAGTGTTTGTTTCACGCAAAGGATACTTCTTAGAAACTAGGTTCCTTATGGAAGGACCTAGTGAAAAGAGAGTGGAACTTGAAGAGGTTCAAGAATCACTGGATGATACACAGTTGGTCGATACTAGCTTTCAACACGAGGATGTTGAAGATGATCAAATGGTTGATCATACGCACGTTGCTCGCAGATCTAGTAGGGTTAGTCAACCTCCCAAGAGATATGGATTTCTTGTGGATGATTGCTACTTGATTGATTCGGATGAACCGATCTCCTACAAAGATGCTATGTCACAACCTGATTGTGACAAATGGCTTGAAGCCATGAGCGCCGAGATGCAATCCATGCACGATAACCAAGTTTGGGAATTGGTTGATCGTCCACTTAACTCCAAACTGGTTGGATGTAAGTGGGTCTTCAAAAAGAAGACCGATATGCATGGAAATTTAGATACTTACAAAGCTCGACTTGTCGCAAAAGGTTTCGCGCAAACTCAAGGGATTGATTATGATGAAACCTTCTCGCCAGTCGCGATGCTTAAGTCGATCAGGATATTGTTTGCCATTGCAGCTCATTTTGATTATGAGATATGGCAAATGGATGTCAAGACCGCTTTTCTAAATGGATATCTTGAGGAAGATGTCCATATGGTTCAGCCTGAAGGTTTTGTCGATCCATCTAATCCTGATAAAGTTTGTAAGTTAAAGAAATCAATCTACGGGTTGAAACAAGCATCACGGATGTGGAATCATCGTTTTAATGAAGAAATCAAAGCGTTTGGTTTCGTCCAAAACGGTGATGAGGCGTGTGTGTATAAATGGGCTAGTGGGAGTATAATCATGTTCCTTATTTTGTATGTCGATGATATACTTTTATTTGGAAATGATATACCAAGTATGGAAAACGTTAAAGCGTGGTTAAGTAGTCGTTTCTCAATTAAGGATCTTGGAGAAGCGACATATATCTTGGGAATAAAGGTCTATAGGGATAGACAAAGGAAATTGATCGGACTCAATCAAAGTGCGTACATTGATAAAATCCTAAAGAGGTTTAGGATGGAAAACTCTAAGAAAGGTTTGGTGCCTATTCCTAGAGGAACCGTATTAAGCTCATCCCAAAGTCCTAGCTCTAAGGAAGAGCAGGATAGGATGAAGCATGTTCCTTATGCTTCGGCAATAGGATCTATTATGTATGCAATGATGTGCACTAGACCGGATGTCTCGTATGCTTTAAGCATAACAAGTAGATACCAGCACAACCCAGGTGACAGTCATTGGATGGCTGTCAAGAATATATTAAAATACCTTAGAAGGACTAAGGATATGTTTTTAATATATGGGTCTGGTGAGGAGGAACTCGTCGTAAAGGGTTACGTGGATGCGAGTTTCCAAACTGACCGAGATGATTCTCGGTCACAGTCGGGATATGTTTTCATCTTAAATGGAGGCGCTGTCTCTTGGAAGAGTTCGAAGCAAGATGTTGTCGCGTTATCCACTACAGAATCTGAGTACATCGCCGCTTCAATGGCAGCCCAAGAGGCTGCATGGATGAAAAAGTTCATCATGGATCTAGGGATTATCTCTTCCATTCAGGAGCCCCTAGAGATATTCTGTGACAATGAGGGTGCTATTGCACAGATCAAGGAGCCTCGTGCTCATCAGAAAACGAGGCACATTGAGCGCAGATTCAACTACATAAGGGATGAAGTTGAAAAGAGAAAAATATGTATTCATAAAGTTCATACCGATCAAAATATTGCGGACCCACTCACGAAGCTCCTCGATAGGCCAAAGCATGAGGGTCATGTTTGTGCATTAGGACTTCGGTATTCTAGTGAGTGGATTTAATCCGTGTTTAGTGTTTGTTTAAGAACGAATGTAATGGGTATCTCATGAAATTAATTAAGTTTTAATTATTAAATGAGTTATGTTCTATTTTTGCATGTTTAATCCATGAATGACTTATGTTGTTCTAAACGTCCGTAGTCGATCATGCTTGTGGGAACAAGTATGAAGGTAAGACTATTATGAACCCGGATTGGATGATATTCATGTGATGAATATAAGGCATAGGTTTGCCACCAAGGTTCATAGATATTTGTGGGATACAAATATTGGACATGATCCGCTCTCGAGGATCACTGCATGGAGTTAGTGCAACTGATCATAAGTAATCCTTGAGTAAAGGCGAGTATCATTGTGTCCTTTGACCTGAGATGCATATTGGATCTGACCTTTCATCAAGTCTGATAACTTGACTCTCTTCTTTGTTTTTCGGTAACACGATGACATAAAAGAAAGAGCTCAGATATCATACGAGATGTCAACAAGGATGTATGCAGTCAAGATGGGATTTGTTCCTCTTATGTGTTGAGAGTTTAGATGTCTAAGGCCTGTTAAGTTAAATCAATGAGAGAATGATCAATCTATGTCTCTTCGATTTGACAGGACATCTAGTAACAAAGGGAAATAATGATAAGACTTACCTATATCATATCAAGTATGGACTTGAAGGGGATGATGTTATTGAATGGCACTTAGTCAAACACACTAGGGGTGGTGACCTGTTGTTAGGCGGTATTCACCATTAGCATTAACTTCCTATGAGTCTCGTGCAAGTGGGAGATTGTTGGAATATCGTATGCCCGAGACACATAATTAAGTTAATGTGGCTAGTTATGTTTGATCCAAGTCGGGTCATACCCAATAACGAGTTAGACACACACCAATTATGTATTTGTTAAGATAAGATCTTTAAGACAAATACAGAACACGACACATTCAGAAAAACGGGTTTCTGAATAATTACTTGAAAGTATTAAATAATTAATTGGTTAATTTATTTATTTAAATAATTGGAATGATTATTTAACTATGTATTCTTTTATAAAATGGTTTATAAAAGATGGGGTGTTTATATATTTTATAAAGTATAAAATATATAACATAAAAAAAAAAAAAAAAAAAAAAAATAAATAAATAAATAAATAAAATATGTTGGGGCCGATTTTGGGTGGGCCCCACACCCCACTCACTTGGTCAAAATTGTCAACATGCAAACATAGATGGAGTATGGACTTGTATAAACATCTAATCAAGAGTGTGCATGTAAATATAATGATCAATACTTACAACACTTTCAAGTAATCTTTTCAAAAAAAAAAACACACCCTTTCTTTCTTTTCTCTCTAGCTCACGGCCAAAGAAGGGAAAGTTCGGGTCTCGGGTTTTTCGTGTTCAAGCTTCCTAGCATAGCTCGGTGCGTGTTGGAGGCTCGGGGTATATTCCGTTTGAGGGTTTTCCTTTGAAAGTCTTGCATTCATCATCATCTTCTTCAACCATCACTAAACTCTTAAAGGGTTAAGATTGTAAGTGTTTATATGCTTTGATAGTTTAGTTGTTCCCGTATCATGTGATCCTTGCTTCGGGTTTCTAATAAATAGATTATTGGTAATCTTGAAATGAATAAACTAGGTTGTTCATATGTTTAGTTTGTCTATCACGTTTCCGCATATATTATAACTAGTTAATCGGTTAACTAAGTTTGTAAATTCCATAGAAACCCAACAGGTTTATCGTTTTTTTTTTCTTTTGGGTTTATGCGGGTTTTGCCGCCTTCCCCACGCAACGACTTTCCACGTATTTATGCGGTGAAAACCTGTATATCCGTGTTGATAATTCATAAAAATGTAAAATCATCAGCGTCAATGTTTTAAGGAGAATCGTTTCCATTAGAAGTGGCTCTTGGCCTTTTCTTTACAAATTTGGAATTGATTTACATGCAAACTGTGTAAATGAGCTCCCTTCCATGTTGTTGGGATGGGAGTGCCATCGAGCCGATACGCACCTGGTTCGGGATCTCGTTCTTTACGCAGCATGTAGTCTCCACATTGAAGCTGGAATTTTATTCGTGTTTTCCCCAGCTGGGGTTCTACACACATCAGCCTGCTCAGCGTTCATTGCGCCACGAGGTGCGCGAGCGTCCCATCTCTGACGAATGCTTCGACCATGTCCTTCACGTCTATGCATTATTCGGTGTTGTGGCCTTTTGTCCTGTGAAAGTCACAGTACTTGCTCCGATCAGCATTGTGGCGATGTCGGATTATTTGAGGCTTTGGCCATGGGAGCTCCTCGGTGGCGAATATCTCGGTGACGCTTTTGGTGAGCGGCGTCCATCTGGAGTTCTTGTTGGACTGTACGTTATCCCTTCCACCTAACCGATGCTGCAAACCGGATGAGGTGTCAAAGTTTACCCTTGACTGCCAAATGCCTAGCTTCCGCTTTTTGTTTAATCGGGCGGTCAGGACATTCTCTTCCCTTGTTTTCTGTGTGTAGAGGTTTGTGCTCTGTGGGAGATCTCTACCCAGTTGCTTTTCCGTTTCCGCAAAGCATTTAGCTGCTGTCATGATGGCATCCCATGTGGATGGCATGCCATCTTTACCCGTTAAGGTGCGGATGAGCTCTGGGTCGTTCGCGCCCTGGATAAAGGCAGCGCGAACAAGATCTTCGCTGATATTACCCAGACTTAGCTTCTTCGAGTTAAAGCGAGTGATGAAGTCCAGCAAAGATTCATCTTTTTCTCGAATGCACTTGAGGATTGTCCATTGCTCCTCGGTATACTTTCTTTGCCGGCTGAAGTGTTGGCTAAACTTCTGTTGGAAGTCAGCCCAGTCGTATGTAACACCCCGACCAAAGGCGGATTATACATCGGGGCGCCACATATTGCTTCATTACTCGCGACACTATTGGTGTCAATATTTATTAATACACATTTTATCGCGCACGCGCAGCGGGGAAAATAAAGAACATAAATCAAACATAAATCAATATATTATAAATTATAACATTCAAACAACATTAACTTGTCTTGATACATTTTAATTCTAGGTCCAAAAGTAAAAACGTCCTACGTGTCCACAAGCTCCAAAACAGCTACTGCAAACCTGAACATGTGTTAAAATAAACGTCAAACACTTGCGTGTTGGTGAGAAATCAAGTTTAATAGATAATCATAGATAATCACAGTAAATCTGCGCGCAACACGTGTATGTCTAGAGTTTAACAAGGGTGTAATCAGATTGTGATCAAGCCTAAGATAGTTCATAGATCATAGTTCAATCCATGCTCCCAATTGAGCATAAAAACGAGAAAACATCTGTGCAAGTGTAAACAAAGAAAACCGTAAACGATAGGTCTCCCGTGTTCAACTAATGGTACCAACGGAACTGCGGAATAGGCCGAACAAAGCGGTTAATGATACACACATACAAATAAACAGCCAAGTAAACGTCCTCAACACATGGGATACTGCGCGACTAAAGTTCATAAACAAGTTTAAGACTCAAGTTTTGTATGAACACATGAACATCCCAAAGCATTTAAAATAAAAAGGGATTAGATACGAGATAACTCACATGATAAACGATGCGGTGATAGATAAAGCAAGAACCAACTTTAAACAAGCACAAGTTAACCTATAAATAAGATTATTGTTTTAATGATTTGTTTTAAGTCTTGATTATAAGTTAGCATAATTAATAAGTAAATTATAATATATATTACCGGAAAAGCAGGAAGAACAAGGAGGAAGACGGAGGCAGAGAGGAAGACGGCAGAGAGAGCAAGGAGCAAGAGAACAGGAGAGATTAAGTGTTTTGTGTGTGATGTGTTATGAAATATTATTATTATTTATAGAAAAACCCTAGGAGACATAATCCCTAGAAAAGGGGAAAAGATCTCAAAAAGCAAAAGATTCCAAAAGCAAAAGATATCAAAAGATATGGCAGCTGCAGGGGGCAAGATAAAGCTGACAGGGAACAGTAACAGGCATGGCGGGTCAGATAAAGGTACTGGTCAAGCATGGCAAAAGCAGATCTCAAAAGATAATGTCAGTCACTTTTTCTACCAACCAATGGGGGTTGGTACGCATGCTGCGCCGAAAGTAACTATTCAGACATTAGATAGGTTAGGTCAACAGCACAGAAGATAAGACAACACAAAAGCATACAGGCTGGAATAAACAGAAGATACAAGGGTTAAGCGCGGGAAGGCTGAGTGCGCGAGCGCGAAGGCTGGCACAACAATCCTTAGCGCACTGCGGGAAGAATCACAAATCCTTAGCGTGCTGCGTGAAGAACAAGAATTCTAAGCGCATCTCGGGAAGAACATACATTCTTAGCGCATTGCGGGAAGAACATGCATTCTTAGCGCGCTGCGAGAAGAGTTCTCTTCACGCATCGCAGGAACAAGATGTCTTCACGCAGGCTTCCATGTAAGGAGTCTGGCGCGTGGAGCTGCAGACATCCTTAGGCGGGAAGAACCAAAGGACAAGCAAAGAGAAGAGGGAAACAAGGCGTAAGGGCGGGACGGCGACAAGAAAGAGAGAGAAAGAGGCGGGAAGGAAAATATATATTATTATTAAAAGTAAAATATAAGTATAAATATTAAATAATAAAAGAGAGATCGGGTCAGAGAAACGGGTACCTGGGTCGGGTCGGATCGGGGCAGATGTCACAGTCTCCCCTACTTTAAGAAATTTCGTCCCGAAATTTATCTCGAAGTAGGTTGCGCAGAGAACAGGTGCGGGTACTTGATCTTCATTTGATCTTCCCTTTCCCATGTAAACTCGGCTCCGCGCTTGGACTCCCAGCGAACTTTCACGATAGGGATACGACTGCGCTTGGTTTGCTTAACCTCGCGATCCATAATCTCAACAGGCTTCTCAATGAAATGCATGGATTCATCAACTTGAACTTCATCAAGTGGAATGTGAAGGTTCTCGTCTGCTAAACACTTCTTGAGATTGGAAACATGGAACGTTGGATGCACATTACCGAGCGCGAGCGGCAGGTCAAGTCTGTAGGCAACTTTTCCCACACGCGCGAGAATCTTGAATGGACCAACATAACGAGGAGCAAGCTTACCTTTCTTCCCAAAGCGGACAACACCCTTCCAGGGCGACACTTTGAGGAGAACAAGATCACCAACTTGAAATTCGAGAGGCTTCCGTCTACGATCTGCGTAACTCTTCTGTCGGCTTCTGGCAGTCAGCAAATGATCACGGATCTTGGCGATTTTATCGGTTGTCTCTTGAACAAGTTCGGGTCCTGTGATTTGAGTTTCACCCACTTCGCTCCAACAAATCGGGGAGCGGCATTTACGACCGTAAAGTGCTTCAAATGGGGCCATACCGATACTGGAATGATAGCTGTTGTTATATGAGAACTCGATCAAAGGCAGGTGTGAATCCCAATTACCTCCAAAATCAAGAACACAAGATCGGAGCATATCCTCAAGAGTTTGAATAGTTCGCTCAGACTGACCGTCAGTCTGAGGATGATATGCCGTACTCATGTCCAAGCGAGTTCCTAGTGCAGATTGGAGAGATTTCCAAAAGCGAGATATAAAACGGCCATCGCGATCGGATATGATGCTCAAAGGAGTACCATGGCGGCAGACAATTTCCTTGACATAAAGCTGCGCGAGATGCTCAACACGGTAGTTTTCACGAATGGGCAGAAAGTGAGCAGATTTAGTCAATCGATCCACTATTACCCAAATGCTATCATGTTTGCTTGCTGTCAAAGGTAACTTGGTAATAAAGTCCATCGCTATACCTTCCCATTTCCACGTAGGAATTTCTGGTTGTTCGAGCAAACCAAATGGGCGTTGGTGTTCAGCTTTCACTTTAGAACAAGTCAGGCATCTAGCTACGAACACAGCAATATCCTTTTTCATGCCAGGCCACCAATAAGTAATGCGCAAATCCTTGTACATCTTATCAGCGCCAGGATGAATAGAATATCGAGATTTGTGCGCTTCACTCAGGATATTAGCGCGAAGATTCTCATCAAAGGGAATCCAGATGCGATTAAGATAGCAGAGAATTCCACTCAGATTAGGGACAAAGTGCGCTTCCGCGCCACACGCTAACTCGGCGCGAAAGTTACCATTACTGATGGATGCGCGCTGCGCGTCACGAATACGCGATTCAAGGTTGCTTTGAATCGGCGCGAAGTGAAGCTGGGGGCGCGGCAAGATACAGTTAAGTTGGCAGGGTTTTCGGCTGAGCGCATCGGCTACCACATTAGCCTTACCAGGATGATACCGGATCTCACAATCGTAATCGCTGATGAGTTCGTTCCATCGGCGTTGCCTCATGTTAAGTTCCTTTTGATCAAAGATATGCTGAAGGCTTTTATGGTCAGTGTAGAGGATACACTTAGTGCCATAAAGGTAGTGTCTCCAGATCTTCAAGGCAAAAACAACTGCACCTAGTTCGAGGTCGTGAGTTGTATAATTCTTTTCATGAACCTTAAGTTGCCTTGATGCGTAAGCGATAACCTTGCCTCGTTGCATAAGAACACAACCGAGACCTTGGTTGGATGCATCGCAATACACGACAAAATCATCATTACCCTCAGGTAGCGCAAGAACAGGAGCTTCACACAACAAACGCTTGAGCGTCAGAAAGGCTTCTTCTTGCTTCGAGCCCCAAATATACGGTTTACCTTTGTGCGTCAGAGCTGTTAAAGGCAAAGCGATCTTCGAGAAGTTCGAAATGAAGCGCCGGTAATAACCAGCTAAGCCCAGAAAGGAACGGATCTCAGAAGGAGAGGATGGCGTAATCCAGTTCTTGATTGCTTCAATCTTGGATGGGTCGACATGAATACCCATCTTGTTTACAACATGACCAAGAAACTGTACTTCATCAGACCAAAATTCACACTTGGAAAGCTTAGCATAGAGTTGCTCGGCTCTAAGCTTTTGCAATACCAATCGGAGATGTTGCTCATGCTCGGCCTTGGTCTTAGAATACACCAGAACATCATCGATAAACACGATCACGAATTTATCCAAGAAAGGCCTACACACCCGATTCATAAGATCCATGAAAACGGCGGGTGCGTTGGTTAAACCGAAGGACATGACCAAGAATTCAAAATGGCCATAACGAGTACGAAAAGCAGTCTTCGGAATATCTTCATCGCGGATGCGCAACTGGTGATAGCCAGAGCGGAGATCAATCTTCGAGAAACAAGAGGCACCTTGGAGTTGATCAAAGAGGTCGTCAATACGCGGTAAGGGATACCGGTTTTTAATGGTGAGTTTGTTCAACTCGCGGTAATCAATACACATGCGGAACGATCCATCTTTCTTTTTAACGAACAACACCGGAGCACCCCAGGGCGAAGAGCTAGGGCGAATGAATCCTTTAGCAGTCAACTCTTGAAGTTGGCTGGCCAATTCTTGCATCTCAGCGGGTGCAAGACGGTAAGGAGATTTAGCAACGGGGGAAGCACCAGGGACAAGATCAACACGAAACTCGACTTCACGAGCGGGAGGGATACCAGGAAGATCATCAGGAAAAACTTCAGGAAAATCACGCACAACAGGGATATCGCGAAGCTTCTTTCCTTCATCGGGTTTAACCACATGGGCTAGAAATGCAATACACTTCTTCCGCATGAGTCTTCGGGCTTCGGCGCAAGACATAAGTTTAAGACCACTGGAGGGTTTTTCGCCGTAAATATGAAGATCACCATTTTCTCGAGGTATGCGAATCAATTTCTTGTCGCAAATAACTTCGGCGCGATTCTTCGAGAGCCAGTCCATACCAATGATAACATCAAAGCTTCCAAGAGGCATAGGGATGAGGTCGATCAGAAAATCGTTTTCGTTAAGGTTAAGCGTGCAATCTTTAATTACCGAGTTTATTAAAACAGTTTCGCCATTAGCCAATTCAACTGAAAAATCTTCTTTTAAGTTATCGCGCGGTCGCGCAAGCTTCCGCTCAAAGGCGCGAGAGATAAAACTTCTATCGGCGCCAGTATCAAAAAGCATAGATGCATAAAATCCGTTAAGCAAAAATGTACCATTAACTACGTCGTTATTCGCTTGCGCTTGGTGCGCGGTTATGTTAAAAGCTCGGCCACGCGTCACTTGGTTCGAAATTTGGTTCACCGGATTCGCTTGAGTAATCTGAACTTGTAGCCTTGGGCACGCGTTCCGGAAATGACTTGGATCACCGCAGTTAAAGCACGATCTGGGTCGTGGGTTTTGGTAAGTTGGCTGTGGGTTCTGCGGGTAGGCTGGTGGTGTTGGCGCAATCGGATTGGAGGGAGGGGTTCTACAGTACTCAACGGAGTGTCCTACGCGGCCACATCGGTTACATTGTCGACACGGGACTTGAGGTGGGTGATGAAGTCTACAGGTTGGGCAAAAGGGTTGGTTTCCTGTGTAAGGTTTCTTAGTTGGCGGGGCAGGAAGTGCTGGATTGGTTAAGGCATAGTTGTGGACTACAGGAGGTGCTGGGTAGGTTGACAGTGGGTTAGGCGCGTAAACTGGTTGATAAATTGGTTGCTGGACAATGGGCGGGTTGGTAAGCGCATAGGCTTGTCTGCGCCTACGTTTCTGGTTATGGTTTGAGGGTTCTGGTTTGGTTTCTGTTGGTTCAGGGACAGTCTTGGTGGGTTTGGTCTTCTCAGTTCCCCGCAGGAACAGGGTTCCTGCTCTGACATGGTTGTCGCTGAGCACAGCGGCCAATTCGATGGCGTCAGAGAGGGTAACTGGGTTTCTGGCCCATACAGAATCTTGAATTTCCATGGGGAGACCCCCAAGGAATTTCTCTATGGCTCGGCGGGAAGGGGTAACAAGGTGAGGGACCAGTAAGCTTAGCTCGTGGAAGCGCGTCGCGTACTCGCGCGCTTCACCGCTGTATTGCTTCAAGTTCCAGAATTCTTCCTCCAGGCGCTTAACTTCGTTGGGAGGGCAGAATTCTCGCGTAAGAATTTCCTTGAATTCTTCCCATGTCATGCTAGAAGCAGCATCTGCGCCACGCGCATGAGCTACTCCATTCCACCATGTAAGCGCTCTGGATTCCAGGACACTGGAAGCATATAGGGTTCGTCTTTCTGAGGGGCATTGGGTATGGAGGAAAGTGTTTTCAATCTTCTCAAGCCATTGGAGCATCACGGTGGCTCCTTCAAGACCTGTGAACTTCGGAGGGTTACCCGCGTTAAAGGACTTAATGTTATAACTGGTGGTGTTGGTATTGTTTTGGTTTAAGGCTTGGGCTATTGCGGCGGCCATTTCCTGGGAACGTTGCTGTCTACGCATGCGCGAGGCTTCTCTTCTCTGAAATCGGCGAGATAGCGGAGGCATTCTATAAAAGTTTTAATTTTAGTTAATATCTTGGTTTTAGCGCAAAGTTTTAATCTTATAAAGCTTGGTTTCACGGAGTTAGATACTATCAAAAGTTAAAGTAAAATAAATGATCCTAAATGCAGACTTAATAAAGGTAACAAATTCGAATCAAGAATCGACAATTCATGTATCACCATGACTTTCCGAATTCCCAATTTAAAATATACGGGCAAACGAGTATTGGAGATTGACGATTCATGTATCACCATGACTTTTCAATCTTCAATATAAAACATACAAGAAAATGAGTATTGGAGGTTGACAATTCATGTATCACCATGACTTTTCAAGTCTCCAACCTCAGAACATAATCGTAAATGGAAATTGAAAATCAACTATTCATGTATCACCATGACTTTTCGGATTTTCAAATTCAACAAACGAATATGTAAGTAAAATCAATAAAAATCGAAATTCAACAAAAATCGAAATATCGCGAAATAAAACATAAAATCATATACTGCGCAAGCGCGAGCATATTCATAAATAACGAGTAATTAACAATAAGCGCGCAAACATGAGATTTCTCTCATGCGCGAGAAGGGACTCTTAGGTATTCTAGGCCGTTACGTCTAACCACCTATCCTAAAGTCAACGAGCTCTGATACCAATCTGTAACACCCCGACCAAAGGCGGATTATACATCGGGGCGCCACATATTGCTTCATTACTCGCGACACTATTGGTGTCAATATTTATTAATACACATTTTATCGCGCACGCGCAGCGGGGAAAATAAAGAACATAAATCAAACATAAATCAATATATTATAAATTATAACATTCAAACAACATTAACTTGACTTGATACATTTTAATTCTAGGTCCAAAAGTAAAAACGTCCTACGTGTCCACAAGCTCCAAAACAGCTACTGCAAACCTGAACATGTGTTAAAATAAACGTCAAACACTTGCGTGTTGGTGAGAAATCAAGTTTAATAGATAATCATAGATAATCACAGTAAATCTGCGCGCAACACGTGTATGTCTAGAGTTTAACAAGGGTGTAATCAGATTGTGATCAAGCCTAAGATAGTTCATAGATCATAGTTCAATCCATGCTCCCAATTGAGCATAAAAACGAGAAAACATCTGTGCAAGTGTAAACAAAGAAAACCGTAAACGATAGGTCTCCCGTGTTCAACTAATGGTACCAACGGAACTGCGGAATAGGCCGAACAAAGCGGTTAATGATACACACATACAAATAAACAGCCAAGTAAACGTCCTCAACACATGGGATACTGCGCGACTAAAGTTCATAAACAAGTTTAAGACTCAAGTTTTGTATGAACACATGAACATCCCAAAGCATTTAAAATAAAAAGGGATTAGATACGAGATAACTCACATGATAAACGATGCGGTGATAGATAAAGCAAGAACCAACTTTAAACAAGCACAAGTTAACCTATAAATAAGATTATTGTTTTAATGATTTGTTTTAAGTCTTGATTATAAGTTAGCATAATTAATAAGTAAATTATAATATATATTACCGGAAAAGCAGGAAGAACAAGGAGGAAGACGGAGGCAGAGAGGAAGACGGCAGAGAGAGCAAGGAGCAAGAGAACAGGAGAGATTAAGTGTTTTGTGTGTGATGTGTTATGAAATATTATTATTATTTATAGAAAAACCCTAGGAGACATAATCCCTAGAAAAGGGGAAAAGATCTCAAAAAGCAAAAGATTCCAAAAGCAAAAGATATCAAAAGATATGGCAGCTGCAGGGGGCAAGATAAAGCTGACAGGGAACAGTAACAGGCATGGCGGGTCAGATAAAGGTACTGGTCAAGCATGGCAAAAGCAGATCTCAAAAGATAATGTCAGTCACTTTTTCTACCAACCAATGGGGGTTGGTACGCATGCTGCGCCGAAAGTAACTATTCAGACATTAGATAGGTTAGGTCAACAGCACAGAAGATAAGACAACACAAAAGCATACAGGCTGGAATAAACAGAAGATACAAGGGTTAAGCGCGGGAAGGCTGAGTGCGCGAGCGCGAAGGCTGGCACAACAATCCTTAGCGCACTGCGGGAAGAATCACAAATCCTTAGCGTGCTGCGTGAAGAACAAGAATTCTAAGCGCATCTCGGGAAGAACATACATTCTTAGCGCATTGCGGGAAGAACATGCATTCTTAGCGCGCTGCGAGAAGAGTTCTCTTCACGCATCGCAGGAACAAGATGTCTTCACGCAGGCTTCCATGTAAGGAGTCTGGCGCGTGGAGCTGCAGACATCCTTAGGCGGGAAGAACCAAAGGACAAGCAAAGAGAAGAGGGAAACAAGGCGTAAGGGCGGGACGGCGACAAGAAAGAGAGAGAAAGAGGCGGGAAGGAAAATATATATTATTATTAAAAGTAAAATATAAGTATAAATATTAAATAATAAAAGAGAGATCGGGTCAGAGAAACGGGTACCTGGGTCGGGTCGGATCGGGGCAGATGTCACATCGTAGATGTGGTTGACCGGTAGATGGTCGAACCACGCTCTAGCTGCCCCGACCAGCGTCATTTGGAACATGTAACACCATGTAGGTTCCGTCCAACTACTGACGGTAGCCCCCGCAATGAACCTGTTCAAATGGTCATCTGGGTCGGATAGACCATCATAAGTGCCAATGTTGGACATTTGTTTGGCACTTCTCGGGGCGATTGCTTCCACAATGTCCCTTGCGAATTTTGACTTCCCTGCATTTGCAACGTTCGGTCTGAATGTCTTGAAGAAGTCTCGTGGACTTCCACCTGTGCTTTTTGGTTTGAAGGTTTGTCCAAAATGCCTTCTCGGTTGGGAGTCCGTTTCCTTACGCTTCCCTTTTGCCCTATGGCGAGGGTTCGCGTCGGAGTCGGACTCCTCCGAGTCATCGTCCCAATATCCTTCGAATTCGTCAGCCTGTTGGACGGAACGCAAGCGTTCGTCCAACTCAGCTTGGAATTCCTTTTGCCGTGCCTCCGCCCATGCCTTAACCTCATCGAGTGTTTGGCGGGGAAGTCTTGTTCGTTTTTCTAACTGGGCATCGGTGAATCCTAGTGGGCGATTATTTACTGCACTTGCCCCAGCTTGGGTAGCTGGGGTGGTGTTCGTAAAATTTACTTCACTTGCCCCGGCTTGGGTAGCCGGGGTAGTGTTTGTAAAAACTGTGTAGCCGGTATTCCCCCCAGTAGCTGGGGTTGTGGTTACCAGAGTTTCTTTAACCATCTTGGAAGTTTGAAAAAACTGGAGAAAAATGTTCTAGCTTTATGCACGGATGGCGCCAATGAAGAAACACTAGCCGGACCCCGGGCAGATTACTGATAACCTGGGGGTTAGATAGATGTTTCCCACGAGGGGTTAGACCCTGAGAAGATGGTTCTTCTGATAACCTGCAAAACAGACACCGTGAGCTTGTCACTGAGAATGGGGGGGGGGGTTCCTCCTTGTGACCACCCTCCGGCGTGAGAATCAGACTAGATTGCTCTTTAAATATAAAGAGATATTAAGAGATTGCTAGAGCAGATATCAGGTATAATATGATGATACGAGATAAGATGAGATGGTCATACCATTTGTGGTATTTATAGCCGAAGGTAGGTTTCCAAGGAGGTGTGGCCGGCTGCAACAGTGTTCCTGTTCCACCAACAGTGGCCTGCGCACGTGCCCTGCTGGTAGTTGGTGGGTAGGCAGCGGCTGATAGTGACCAGGCCTGCTGTGTACTATTCCTTTTCCACCAACTGCCGGCTACGCACGTGGTATGGCAGTAGTTGGTGAGTAGGCAGCGGCTAATAGTGACACGGTACAGGAGCATGCTGCTCGCCGTACTGTTGTCAATAAGCTGTCGTACCTTTAGTCAGATCTTTTTCCCATACCTCGTCAGGTACAGTACAGAAGATCTTCCCGTATCGTACGGACTGGCTTATTTCGGCGGGAGTATTCCCCCTCCCGCCCTTGTGCGGGATTGTTCCCGGCTTTGCTCATTCCCTCAGGTGACACTGAGTGATTGAGAGCTAAGTGCCTTGTGCGTGTAGCCATGCTGCGCGGGTGGCCTTCCTGATGGCTTGTATCCGAAGCTGCGGGAACAGGCGGAGTCCTTCACCATCGGGAGGCATTTCCTGCGGGACCAGCTTGCGTACTGCGCGTAAGGACGTCACGTCTCTGAGCATGGTTGGTCCTGCGGATCCAGTTGGTTTCTGCGCAGACGTCCCTCTTCAAGGTGAGTCTTGCGGGTCCAACTGGGCTCTGCTGGGACCTACCTCTTCACACATGTTACATATTTTGGTTTTTTTATAAGCACACATGTATGTATATATTTCTTTACTTTAGTGATTTTGTTATTGTAACTCACACTTATTGAAATGCGTAGGAGTTCTGAAAATGTGAGAACGTGTTTAGTTTTGCACTTACACGTTACTGGTGTAATTGTTTATTAAGTCATGTTTGTATTATTTTATGTGTACATTTATTTATTATATAACCAATCGTTCTTTCTTATATTATTTAGGCAAATTGCCTTCATATAAATCAAACTATGTTCAGATTGGTAAATATAAATCCATAACCCTATGAACTTATATTTACCAATCAGACATAATTTGGATTATATGATGCCAATACTCGTATTATTTAAGCTTTAGTTGCTTTTTAATAGGTTCCCTATTTTGTTTTATTTTAATTCAAATGTTTTATTCTAAGAATTGTCATCTTAGGGGCGTACATATATAAAATTTTAGTCGAAATAGGTTTCGGGTTCCAGAAGTGGATAGGAGGAAATTTTCAATTCCATTGATAAGTTTACCAATCAAACACGTTGTGGATTTTCTAAAGGATTCATTTCATTTCCGAACTTAATTTTTTTTAAAAGCATTCCGTGAACCGAACACCCCATAATTTAAAGTGGTCTCAGTTGTTACATTCTGTTGCTCCTCATCTTTTTGATAAAGCACTAGGGTTGTAAAGACGATGCTGCAATCTGCATGTTGGTGGATAGAAGTGGCAACTTGTGTTTGGTTGGTGGTTTGATACATTTTTGTGTTTACAAGTTGAATTATTTAACCCAAACACGACTCATATACTCAATCGTATTAAAGATATTAATTAACACTAAACCAAGTATACTTAAAATCATGTAACCCTATCATGATCCGTGTAACCCTTTAGCTAATCAAATCAAATCAAATGATTTAATAGAAGAATTGCAATCAACCAGGTGGTTTGCAAATGAATTATTATCAAGTTATAAACATGTTAAATTTGCCATAAGCGGTGTGTAAACGGGTTGACCTTATGGATCATTTACATAACTTTTTATATAACTTTTTATATGTAAGAATTGTTTCCAAAACTATATATGTCACAATAACTATTTACTATTTTAATATTATATTCACTTCGACTTGTAGATCTTCATAAAAGTTATGAAAAAAGTTAGGTCGAGCTTTAAAGAAGTATGTCATGTTTCAGGTGATATATATCACGACTCCATAAATCAGTTAAAATTGAGAAGTTTGGTGCGAGCATTGCTTTATAAAAGATTAGACAAATCAAACGACTGATGAATTGACATATTGTAAATGAGTGATTGGCCGTAAATAAATCAATTCACACACACACACAAATGTTAACCTAACTTTAACTTGTTTATTAAATGGTTTAACATTAACAACACAAAACCAATGCATTTTCATGTGTTCTAAGTTATGTTAGGAATTACCACCCCTAAAATCAGTGACGGATCTAGACTTGAAACTTAGGGGTAGCGCTCAAATTTTTTTTTCCATAGTTCATACAATGCTAACGAAACAAATATGAAAAAAACGACAACAAATAAATTTAAACGCACGGGCTGTAAATTTCTCCTCTTCGGTTTTTAATCGCTTGAAATCGAGCCATTACATCTTCTTCATTTACTTTATCAAACGTCTCTCTTTCGACCGCACAAATTAAAGCATTGTTCAAATACTCATCACCCATTCGATTGCGCAAATCCGTCTTTATAAGCTTCATTTTAGAAAAACATCTTTCAACGGTTGCAGTTGCGAGGGTAAAACCAACGTTAACTTCAATATTCGATAAACCAAAGGAAAAGTTGTGTGTTTTCCAGTTTCCACCATTACACGAGCAAAATCACCTATTCCACCTAGACTTGCAAAATTCTCATCTTCCTTTAAAGTGTAATAAAAGGTGGTAAGATCACCCGAAATACAACCTCTTTCTTCGTTAGTAAAATCGTTCGGATACATCTCTGAAAAAGCCACTATCTTAGATATGTCAAACTTAGAAAACGAATCACAAGGATTTAAACCCGACATATTTTCTAACAAACTAGTCGAGACCTCACTAAATCTATTTCCAAGTTCTTGAATTTGCATATCCAAAACCGTATTAAAAACTTCAACCTCAAAATGATGTCGATTAGTAATGGCATTCTTTCGGTTTCTTTGATTACCATAACTTTCCGCCATATCTAACATCTTAATCTTGTTTTTTTCACAAAAAGATGTCACTTTTGCCAACATCTTGTCAAATCCGTTTTGTCTTAGATTATTCAATGCTCGATTTTTCCCGCTTATCAACTTAGCCGCTTCTAACAAATCTTGACTCTTTTTTTGAAGATATTTTGCTAGAGCATTCGTGAGGCCTAAAATTTCATCCAACAAGTGTATATAAAACACAAATTCAAGTTTCTTAAAATAGGATAGAATACCTTTCGTATTGGATCGTTGTTGCACGCTCTCTCCATCTACTTTAATAAATTTAAGTACCTCAACAACTTTCGGGAATAATTTTAACAAACTTGTGATTGTTCTATGATGAGAACCCCATCGCGTGTCTCCGGCTCGTACAAGGGAAACCTCTTGGTTTAATCCTTTTCCTGTTTTAATCTCACCAAGAAGAATTTCATTTTCCACTCTCTCTTTTTTTAACTCCATCATCATATCTTTTCTTTTGCAAGAAGCACCAACCGTATTAACAACCATGCCAATAGATTCATAATATTCTTTAACACCAGTATATTTTTTTGCAACAGCCACAATCACTAACTGAAGTTGATGAGCAAAGCAATGTATGTAATGTGCTGATGGCTTATCTCTTAGAATCAAAGCTTTTAATCCATTAAACTTTCCTCTCATGTTGTTTGCACCATCATAACCTTGACCCCTAGCCTGTGTAAACAATTATAAACTATAGGATACATAATTTAAAGTTTATGTAACAAAAGTATTAAACGAATTACTTACTTGATCAATGCTCAACTGGTTATTTGATAATAAAGAAACGATGGCTTCTTTAAGAGTTGCAGAAGATGTATTATTTACGGTGAGCAACACCAATTAAACTCTCTTTAACAACCCCGCGTTATCAACATATCTCAAAACTACGACCATTTGTTCTTTTTGAGACACGTCACTAGACTCATCGGCTAACAACCCAAACATGTCATCTTTAATTTTTTCACAAAGCTTTTTGGTTACTTCTTTCGCAAAGCAATTGATAATCTCTTTCTGTATTGATGGAGCTGTTAACTTATTATTCTTTTTTGCATTCCCTAAACAATACTTACCAATATCCGGGTTGTTCTCACAAATCAACTTTAAAACCGCAAGAAAAAGACCTTTAGAAAAAGAGTCTTCAGATTCATTATGACCACGAAATGATAAACTGTTTTCTAACAAGAATCTAGAACTACGTACAGAACCCAATAATCGATACCAATTTGCAATCTTTTCTTCATTACTATGCTCAGTGACATTCGCATCATAGGATCGCTTTTGGTTCAAAAGATTACCACATTTTTGCATCGTTTTACTATGAGCACTATTAACTTCCCCAACATGTTCATTTAAAACACCAGGTTTACTCTAATTACAAAAGCCTCCACTAACAAAAGCCTCTCTCCCACCTTGATTACCAACACTTCCATTAAATAAGTAACAACATAAGCAATATGCTTTTTCTTGTTTAGTGCTATACTCCAACCAATCATATGTATCAAACCATTTGACATTAAAACGTCTCCAGCCACTAGAATATTTTGTCCATTTAAAGTCATGACCTCGTGGTTGAAAAGCCTTTTTAACAGGATATGCTCTTCTTATGTCATCTGTTTGATTAGGATGATAACTAGCTATAGGTGGTCTATCACCGGGATCCGAAGGAAGATCATTCAAATTGATTTTTGAACGTATTGAAGGACTTGAAGCCGAAGGAATATTTGAACTTGGACCGATATTTTCATTTTCTTGCAAATTATTAACCGTATTTGAACTTGAAGTTGGAATATTTAAACTTGGTGGGGAACCGATGTCATCGTTTTCTTTTATTTGACGTTTGAAAAGGTTGCTAATAAGAGATTGTTTACTCATCTTCAATTCTTCAAAGTTCCCTAAACAAAATTTGAACCAAAAACCTAATATCAATTCCAATTTAAACATAAAACTAGAAGCTAAATACAATAAATATATATAATTAATTCCAAATATTAATTCCAAACGGACCAAACATAAACCCTATATATATAATGTTTACAAATTACAATAAAAAATCTTAGTTATCAATTATCATAGTTCTTACCGAGAAGAATCAAAGATGGAGAGGTGGCAGAGTGGCGAACGGGCCGAACGGCGGACTGGTGGCGGTGGTAGCTGGTCGGTGCTCGCCTGGTCTAGGCGTCTGGGTCGGCTGGTCGGGCGCTACAGTGGCGAACTGGCGATTGATCTGCTTTGGTTTGGCTCCTGCGTCTGTTTCTTTTATTATTATTTTTTATTTAATTATTGTATTATTTGAGATTTTTGTTTTGGGTTTGGGCTATTGTCAATTTGTTGTTTAATTATTAAATTGATTGGGCTTATTTTTGTTAAGGGGCAACGTTATTTTTTGTTCAGGGGTAACGAAACACGAAAAACCGACAAAATTTTTTTTTTTACACTACCGGTAAGACGTTGAGGGGTACTATATGTCCGCCACTGCCTAAAATGGGTGATATGGTCGCAGTACTTTGATGGCATAGATGAGGTAGGGAAAGAGGGAACGCGTGTGTGTAAATAAGGAGCAGGAGATCGAGAACAAAAACAAGTTCGTTGAGGCGGATTAAGTTTTAATATAACAATAAAATTATCATTTTAAAATTTTCAACACATATCCATTTACGGATTACAGATGTGACATGTTTTAAAACTATAGATCATTTACATGACTATTTGTACTTAAGAATTGTTACTAAAAATGTATTTATCAAAACAACGTCTCATTTGCTCTAATAATTATGTACTTGACGTATGACGTAGCTACTTCGAAACTTTCCATCTTTCATGCTCATACAATCTTTAATGAAAAGTTTGGTCGATTTTAAAAGAAGGGTGCCATCTTTCAATTGATATATGACTCCATCAATCGGCTAAAATTTGAAAAGTTTGGTGGGGACATTGCTTCAAAAAGAAATAAGCAACTTATATAAATTTTGATAAAATGTAAAAGGTTTGAGACCATGTATGTCGTCATAGACTAGTCAAACAACCTATATGACACGTTATATCATGTTCAGGATAAATTGTACCTTATGTTTGCATGTTCCTCCATTAAAAAGTTTTTTTTGGCATTCTTTATTGCATGTGGAAACATACGAACCGGTATTAGGTTTTTATTTATTTTTAGCTTATAAATAAATAATAAGTTTGAAGTTTGATTAAAGAGATGTTTATGTAAATAACAATGTGACTTATAAAATGCAAGAAGCTTTGGTATAAATCTATACTATACATAATAATTATTAATGGGCAAATTAAGACGCCTTCTTTTAAGTAATTTACAACCCTTCAATGTATTAGGTACAACATCAATTAGGGGCAATAATGTCACTGTAACACTAAAACTCACGTGCATTTTAAATTCTTTAAAATAATTACAATTTTAATTCCTTAAAGTTTCAAAATTAGCCCTGCATCTTTTACTTATATATTCTTTAATTTTCAATTTTAACCCAACTACCCCCCGATTTTTAAACGCTCATAACTTTTTCATACGTTAGTATTTTTTATATTAAATGTCATCATAAAAACGAGGATTTTATTATCTTTAATTTGAGTATGATATTGCTATAGTTTACGAAGTAAAAAAAACATTTTATGCAGAACTGTTTGTGGTTCGATTTTGATTGTTTTAAATTAAACAATGTGCCAACTTTAAGCATTTTTTTTGTCGACGAAAATCGAAATTGAAACGTTTAAAATTAAAACTCAACTAAGTTGAACCATTACCAATGATTAGGTTTCGATATAGTTTGTACTTCGATAATAAATTGAGTTTAAAATAAGAATTATTAATCTGTCTATACATTCACTTCAAACTAAGCACCAACCAATACGTTACTTAAAAGAATTATAATATGAACAAAAATAACTTTGGTCACATAAATGATAAACCTTATTAGAATAAATAGAAGGCGAAATCATAACAAAAACAAATATTACAAAAAAAAAACCATACTAAAAATTGGACTAAATTAAAATTGTAAAAGACGATTTTACTCGTATTAAATTAAACTTTGTTTAACTATATCTAATATATATTATAAAACATATCTAATACTAAATAAGTAAATAATTAACATTTCTATATGTACGATCAGCTCAATTTCAACCGTGAAACCAAACTAATGAACAGTCTGACAGTTTCAAACGGAATAACGAACACTCAAAAATTTGTTACATGATTACCAAGTTTGTGTTTCCCGCTGCATAGCGCGGGCACCCTTCTAGTATTAGATTATAGAGTAAACTATCATTTTTGTTTTTGTTTTTATGGTTTGGTCGTTTTTGACAACTTCATCCACTTTTTCTTTTTTCTTCCCGCGCATGACCTAAGGCACACCACTTATTTCTTTAACCTCACCATCGTCATGGTACCGCCATCCGTTATAATCTTTGTTGAAACAACTAGACTCGTATTAACATTTATGGATGGTATTGGTCTCTCTTATGGTTTCTTTACCAAAACCATAAACCCCATCATTAACTATGCATTTTAAAGCGAAACTCGACTAAGATGACAATTATGTCGTCTGTATCATACTCCTCAGTTGTAACAATTACGCATATTATTATAGGTTTATCATATTAATATATTTTTTCATACTAATAAAGAACTTATTATCTATATAGAAATAAATGTGGCAGATCGGTGTCACAAAAATTTTTTTGAATATTTTATTATTATTTTTTTTTGCTCTAAGAATCTTTTTTTAAGGTAGATACGGGACCATGATGCAAATAACTCTTGACCAAATATATAACGAATTATTATTATTATTATATAATATAATTAACATGTTACAAAGCCTTGACAGGGTCATTTTGTGGCACCATATTGGTATTATTTTGTTTTTGTTTTTGTTGTGTTTAAGTTTCGGCTGTAATGAACGAAATGAAAACCTACTGAATATGAATTTTTTTTGTTCTTTCTTTTATTATTTTGTTTTAGTTACGGTACCGTACCGAACGCGACGGAAACCGACCGAATGCTGATTTTTGTTTTAGTTCTGGTACTGTAACGAACATGATGAAAACCGACTGAATTCGCGTAGACTCAACCGACTCAACGCCCGAAATTGATAACATTCGGGTTTTACAAATGAGCGAGTTTTACTGACCGAAGCCAGGCCATTGGTACACCCCAATTTGTATAATTTTTTTGTAGTTCCGATATAATAACGCATGTAATTGAAACCAACCGAATTCGCATCGACTTACCGTATCAACGCTTGTGTTTTACCACCGCCCGTGTTTTACCGACCTGCCTGACGCATTGCGCTGGGAAAAACACTAGTTAACATTTAAAAATAGAAAAAAACGGAAAGCAAACTTAAAACTTAAAAAGATATTTAGCTTTGAGAGATTGTTTTGTTTTCTTTCATTTGTACGTAGCATTGCATGATGATAAGTCGCATTTTCCCAACATTACATGTTATGCAATTTGTCCTTATTAACCAAATTCAAGATATAAGTTGAATGTCCCACCATTCTAGATTTTAAACCACTAGCAGTCAATGGGCTTTTACTTGCCCACCAATTATTTCTTAGGAATTCTTTGTACTTGTATCTATAAAGCCATAAAGGTACATTTTTTGTTTCACCTTATTGTAATTATTGTATATTTAACATCTTTGACCAAAATAATACATTAAATCCATACAAACTTGAGTCGCTTATACACTCTGTAACTTTTTCATATATATTTTTGTGGGAATGAGATATTTCATATTATGTTAAAAGCTGAATTTAAAAAGAAAAACATAATATCAACAACATAAAACTCGAATACTGGGTATGGATAGTAGTTTCAGTGGCGCCTTTTCTCAGGAGATGGTGGGCTTGGGATACCAAGCGCTGTGTGCGGTTGTCGACGTATGGGGTCGTCTTTTTCCATTGGATTACCCTAGATAGTCGGGTTTTGTTTGCTGGTCGTTTAAGAAGAAGAAGATGAAAATAGTCACGCATTTACCTAAAAAATTTATGATCAACATGCCTTTAAATTAACAGTAACAGTATTTGTATAGTTTGAGTGTAAATTTATTACAATTTGACTTAGTACACCCATGACTCCATGAGTACTTTTACAATGAAAAATACAATTAATTATCAATATTTAACATTTTATATTTAAAAAATTAATATTCAGGATTCATACCCAATATTCTCTTTTTAATACTTGAAATTCAGTAAGCAACATTTAATTTTTTAAATTCATTAATCTGATATCACATTAATATAAGTATTTCACTTCTTTTTTTTTTAAAAAAAAATTACCGGTATTTGTAACGTATTTGTTTATATACAAACATTCAGTTTTTTTTTTTTTTTTATTTATAAGCTTGACGTAGACCCTATTGGAGGGATCCAATCTTTGTACCAAATTAAGAAAAGATTACTAAACTAAAGTGGCACATCATGGAGTGTCTAAAACCACCATGTCGTGTCATCTTTATACCGTTCCATATGATCCAAGACCCACCACATGAAAGGAATGTAAGCTTGTCACTCTTATCTTCTTTTCTTTTTATGATAAAATATCTCTTATTTGACTTTTTATTTTATATTGGAGATCGAATCTTAATACATAATTATATAATTCTTGGTATTGAGAATGGTATAATGACTAAAACATATAAAACTTAAATTATAGCATTACATACGAATACATTAACCACATAGAAAGTTACAACTGGGTCTTTAGGAAATTCTAATCATGAGAATTTCTAAGCAGAAAACTCATAGTACTTAGACTAAGGGGTGTGACAAACATGTGTGAAACCTTGCGTCACCTCATTTCCACTCTTCTTTCACACGTAATGAAAAAATGAGGTGTGATTATGCTTTCTAAAGAGCGTGAAGAGGCACAAACCTCTTTGGTGTAAGCCCATGCTCGAATCATGGTCGCAGATGTAATAATTAGCAGTAAAATTGTGAAAATTTGGTAGTAGGTGCAATAGTTATCAGAGTAAAAAATGTGAGAAAATTTGCCGTTCAAAAGAAAAAGTAATACATAAATATGAATATGTAGGTAAATTTATGTTTAGCGTTAAATTATTTACACTATAACATATACAAATACAAACACTCATTATAGTTTTCTGATTTAGGTGTGTATACGAAATTGTTACGGAAATGTGAGAGGAGAAATATATAAACACTAAGTAATTAAATAGATAACACATATACTATTTTATAGTTATGTTATTAATTAAATAGATAACACATATAATATTTATAGTGATGCCTTCTTATTAAAGCATTGTTATAAAAAATGAGCGCTTCAAATTATTTATAGCTGTGTGTCAAATCCTCGCCTGCTAGTATAAATAAGTAAATAAATTTATTTATAAGGTTGAGTTTATTTAAACTAAACTTGATCCAAGTTTTTACTAAGCTGATTTTAAATAACTTCCATTTAGCTCGGTCTTGTTTGCAGTTTGCACACTTTTCCAAACCACAAGAAGTTACCTATAAATAAGTTCTTTATTATAATCCTTTTAAGAGTAAAGTTTTTTATTATAATTTTCTCTAAGAGTAAAGTATTTTAATTTATAAATAAGTCAGAGTGAGGCCATAACCACAATATCCCATTTCAATATTTTATGCTTCCTTTAAATATCATCTTCGGTACCTCCATTCAAAGACAGATACCAACAGTGACCGTTATATACTTGTCCAAGTTGCCCCACACACATATACACCTTTTCTAAGTTATTAAGTTAATTACAATTTAGTAAATTTCATTTGTCACTATAGTTCAATCCATATTTTTCTTTTTGCCATATTAGTGATGTTCATTTATGCCATTCGTTGCGGGAGAGAAGGTCAGTGACGTTATCTTTTGCAGATCTTGGGCGTTATCCAACGATAAACACTGTCCTGGGTGGGCGTTGACGAACAGCCTTACACTAACTAAATTAACTTTTACTCTTTGATGTAGTCATGTAAAATCATTTCACTTATTTCACACAAATTTGGTTATTAGCTTCCACCAAAAATCGAAAATTATCAAAAGATAAAAATTATTTTAAAATATAAAAAAAGAGCGGGAAAATTAAACTAAACGGATTCCTGTCTGCCCCAATTATTTTAAAAAAAATTAAAAACTAATTTCCTTCGAGGCGCGCAGAACGTAGTTTTCCCGGCAAACTCAACTAGATCTCCGATTGTTTCGCTCACTAGATCCTTGAATATCAGCCGTTCGATGTACAGTACGGATTCCGCTACCTCCACCGGATGATCTCCCCAGCCATTGTTTCCGGCGAGGTCCTTTTTCAGCACCGTACATATCAGATCCAACAAATTGTCCGCCGTTTCAGGCTCACGGATTGTCTTAAACTCGGTACAAATCTGCTTAACGGCGTTACTCGATTCCGTTAACGAAATTGCATTCCACTGCGGTAAGTCTCTGTTACGGCGGAGGATTTCCGTTACGACGTCAAACACGAGCTTCCGTTGAAGCTTTGAACCGGTTGATGACTCGTTTTCGTTATGACATTGCTTCTCCAGAAAATAGAAGACGCTGGATTCGTCCGGAAGGTATTTTAATGCTCGGAGTATTTTGGAGATGTACGTGAAATCAGAATCGCCGGATATGAAGTCTTCGTCTTCGTTTGATGTTGCCGGAGATATAATAGAGCTCCGGATGTCATCATCTTCTAGATCTACGGTAACTGTAACATCTGCAGATTAAAACAAAAATAAATAATTAAAATAATCTGAAATTAGTCTCTGACGTTCAATTGAATGATATTTTGACTTTACGACGGCGTCGTCAGAGTGCCGATGACAACCACCTGTGAGGTTGCCCTGGCCACGTGACGGTAACTACCGGCGTATGTTAAGTTTTGTACGTATTAGTCTGTTAACTGATTCGGTGAGGTCATTGTCATAAAAGTAACGAAAACGAATAATCGAAGGCGTTGTGTTTAAAAGTCACTCAGATTCCGCCACGTGGCAGGAGGTTGTAACTACCTTTGAAATCAATAGTGCGTTTCTTCACCGGTGACGGAGACGACGCTTCATCCTTGTCAAACGCCGAGTCAAGTACTGAAACTGGACTCGGTAACACGGAGTTAGAACTCGTGATGCTGTTCATCTCCGCTAGTAATTTGTCACATCTCGCCAATAAGCTTTTTCCTTCTCTGCATTCCTCCGGTTTTGATCTCTGTTAATCAATAAATCATTAACGTGATGAATAATTAACAATTAACAGATATGTGATTGTGATTATGATTTATGAACTGATTGTTTATCTCTGATTTTTTTTTGTAAATGATATCTATATACATATTTTTACGGACGCCACTAAAAAAAGCCGATTACAATAAAGTGACAGATTATTTACCTCTGGATCGAAGTGAGAATTTGTACTGCCGGAGCTTTCGGAAACGGATGACAATTCATCCTCCGTAACAACTATCCGAGAAACCTTTGCTTTTGAGTAGATCTTCTCCGACGGTCTCTTGCTTCTCGGAGATCGATCCGTGACGACGGAATGACGTTCAGATCCGGTTCTTTTCGGTGTAAGTTTTGGAGAATTAACCGGCGAAATCCTTCGTGATTCAGTCGATTCGTGATATCTGTTTTGCGTTTCGATTACTACCGCTTTTCTCTTATCATTTGTGTTACAATTAATCGGCGAATTTGTAAACCTAACCGGACTTCTGCCGCTTCGATCAAACACTCCACGTTCCTTTCGTGGTGAAAACTCGGCGGAGTATCTCCGATTTGACGGAGAACGCGGTGAACACCGGCGGTGGTTCATGAGGATTGCATTTGAATCGTAAACGAAGTTCCGGTGGCTGTCTCGGTTTATAGAATGTAAAAGACCTTTGAGCTGCATTGCTTCGAGAATATGCTTTAATGCTTCCAGATCCTTAGACTGTTCATCTACGCCTCTCAGTCTTAAATTCTTCCCGGAGATCGTCTGCTTTGGCTCCGGGAAGATATCCGCTGAATCGAAGAAGCTTCTTCTCTGACTCTGCTGAGAGTACCTCCATTGATTTGTTTTACTTAATTCATTCTTCTGGTTTCGTAATGAATGCTTCACCGGCTCAGTAATTGTTTTAACTAATTGTGATTTATTCGTTTGATTCGTCTGTTTCGCCGGAAAATTGTTGCAGTCGCTGAATCTCGACTGGAACAAATCACGTGAAACTCTGGATTCCGACGCCGATCGTCGGAGCTCCGGCGTCTTCACAGTTTCAGGACTCGAGAATGACGAATCGGAAGACGGTAACTGGTCAAGTCCCATCAATTTCGCAATAACGCTTGGCGACCTTCGTTGCTTCTCGAAGCTACCATTAACGGAGTCCGGCTGGATCTCTTTCGCACGCAGACTGCCTTTCGAATCAACTGTGGCTCTACTGTCAAGAGACAGTCTCGGCATTATCGGAAGCGGTAGTGGTGACCTCGGCGGCGTTGACGTCGGAAAGAACTTTGAATTGGCCGCCGGAGACGGCGGTAAACCTTCTGCATTTTCCGGTGAGTTAACCACTGGCTTTTTGGTTTCCGGTGAGGTGACCGATGGGCTGACGGTGGATGCAGGGAGGCGTTTAGTGGAGTGGATGCGTTTTCCGGCCAAAATCTGTTGGCGGTCGAAGATGTGAAGGAAGCCGGACATGCATCCGATTTGTTTATCGAGATGCTGGTCTTGGATTGGGCCTGTCATCATTTTCCGGTGACGTTCAGGTATGATCTCTCCTTTTCTCCGGCAAACACACACACACAGAGAATTTATTTGATATTAATGTTACTTCTTCACATTAATACAAAGAGTTTCATGAACATAATGATATTATGTTGCTACATACTCTCTCTCTCTCTCTCTCTCTCTCTCTCATATTCATATGGTGTTTTGTTGATTATTATTTTCCGCTTTATCTGTAACTCCCGCTTTCTGCACATTTAAAGGAAGGAAGTGAGGGGAGACATGATGGTGGGGCAATCTACATGTTATCACATTTGTTTCTTTTAAGTCAAGTATTTTATTTTTAAACAAGTAACATGTTTCGTTTTACGAAAATATCTATTTTTGCATATTAAAATAGAGGGAAAGGTTAAAATACAAAGGAGATAAAAATGATAAGTATGAGAATGATTTGTGCTAGAAAAAAAACAAAAATTTTCTAAAAATTAATCAAAAAATCATAACTCAAAATATAAATAAAAAACAAAAAAAGTTTAAAAACCAAAAATGTTTCCCTCGTCATTCTCGCTAAAAAAAAAAACTTTACGAAAGACACAATGCAGAGACAAAAGACACAATGACGAAAATGAACAAAAAACACAATTATAATTAAAAAAAGACATAATAAATGGCAAAATATAACACAATGCCGAATAAAATATAACACAATATTAAGTAATATAACACAAGGTCAAAGAAAAAAAACACAATCAATGACGAAAATAAACACAAAACACAATGATAAACAAAAAGACACAATAGTCTTTTTCACTCAACATTGTGTTTTTTTCGAGTTTTTTTTAAGAACGAGGAAGACGTTGGAAACATTTTTGTGTTTTTACTTATTTTTTATTAAATTTTGAGTTATGATTTTTTATTTATTTATTTTTAATTTTTTGGGTAGCTATAAATCCTTCTCATCCGTCTAATTTTTGTCTCCCTATGTAGAATAACTTACACTTAAAATAAAATCTCACCTAATGTTAAATTTAAAGCATAAACTTTTTTTTTTAATAATTTGTAACCTAAACATCTAAATTATTTTTAAAAACAACTATCCAAATTCTTATAAAAACATTTGGGATAAAAAATATAAGCCATGTGAGAAAGAAAATAACACATTAGCAACACAAATGAATGTAACGATTTTAAGTTTTGCTAAAATAGAGTTATATCTTTTCAAAATTAACATGTATAGAAAATTGGTATCTGCTTTCAATGGTATTTACATTCTTCCAATGCATATTTCCCTCTTTAGTTATTCATAACTTAGTTAAAAAAATCATAACTGGTTTTTACGCATTAAAATTATAGTTATTTCAACTTTAAATAGTATAATATAGACATGTTTATTATATTTATATCAAACTGAACTATTTAAAACAAAGTAAATTAGTTAATTGTCGGTTTAAGATTTGTAGCTTTCAACCAGTTTGGCATAAGTATAATTTGGGGCGTCAATTTCTACACAACCTGAAAGGCATGAAAAAGAGAAAAAGAAAAACATTTTATTGGTTGACTAACATAATCTGTTTTATTAAAGATGTTAAACTGAACAGAACATGTTTAATAAATAGGTTAACCTGAACACAACCTGTTAATAAATGGTCTTTTTTTTAAACATCTAATTTTTTCTACTTTATTTTATCTTCATGTCTCAAGTGACACTAGAATCCACAACCATTTAGTTGAAGGTCGTACATCTTTACTAGTAGACCAAACTAGTGGTTGTAATAAATAAGTTAGTCTGCTTTGCTGTTTTTAAACAAATTAATATTTAAACTTTAGAGATGATAAATGTTGATATTTAAAGTTATACCAAATAAATTACACAAATAGCCCATCAACTATTAAATGGTCTTCATAAATTACATAAATACTCCTTAAAGGAACATAAGAAATCTAATAAGTTACTTGAAATCAAGAAATCTACTACTAACCAGGTAAACAGTTTTATCTTTTTAAAAATAATGTAGCATTCCATATTTAGATGGTCTTCCGTTCAACGCATAACTTCTCTGTATATGCCTATGGTCCACTACTGACTACTCTACTAGAATCAAGTTCTCATGGTCCTAGCTATTGGGCATAGCCATTGCATACCCCCTCTTACACACACATACATGTAGTGTTTGGGTGGTTTGTCTATTTCCAGTTATTAAAGAAGAGCATGGTGAAACTTGAGTCAATCAGTCAATAAGCTTGCTTGTTTAGATCAGTCTTTTAGTTTCAGACTTCAGAATGTGTGGTTTTCAAGTAACATGTGGGATGCTGGGTGGGGGTTGGAGGTTAGTGGGTAGGTGGATGTGCCCCAAGTTCCATACAATGAACCTGCAGAATTCACCTTCCAAGTAAAAAGCTTTTATGAGATGGAAATAAAAAAGTTACAATAATGTTGATTGGGTTAAAACTTATAAAAGAATGCCAAATCAGTGATGAATGGGCTGGTTCTGATTCCTTTTCTGTACATAATACTGGTTTAACTGTTTAAGCTGATGTACCACTTTGGACTTGGAGACTGTCCAAAACTTAAATAATGCAAAATGCAGATTAAGTATTTAAATTAAGAAGAGTGAAATATGTTCTGACTTTTGATTACATAAACAAATTATCTGGAAATGTGTGCTTAATTATAGTTTTTCTTTTTCTTTTACCAACTCAAAACACAACTAAATGGTACAAAGCTTTTAACTCTTAAAATAGATAGATGAAAAACAGTTGACATTTATATAAAGTTACTTTCAAATAAAAATATTAGCATTATATTTTTTGTTAAGGATGATATAACAAATAGTTGAATAATTGAGTTGATTAACAAGCCATTTTACCTTTTATTCCTATAAATTTACAACTAATTAATATTGTTTTGAAACTCTTTGGAATGTATGATGACAAAAGGAATAGCTATAAAATAACCGGTGCATTTTTCTTAAAAGATTAGGTGCACTAGGCGTGAGGAAGAAGCATGGTGACATGTATGATGTAGCACAATGTGTTTAGGTTAGCTTTAGGGCCACATCTTATCTTAATTTTATGGAAAATTGGTTTTAAATAATCCAAACTATACCCTATTGGCAAATAACAGCCCCAACTTAACACTTGGCCGGTGACGGTCCCAACTAAACGTGTATTTGTTTCCAATGGTCCACGACTAACGAAAGATTAACTCTGTTAATTTTATGTTTATGTGGCACGCATAGTTGTCAAGAATTTGGTTATGTGGCATATTATGTGGCATTTGTTTTTTAATATTATATATAAATATTATATAACACTTTAAAAAATTATTTAACCCAACCCAGCCTCCCGTCACCCCCCTTCTATCACCGCAACTTCATCTTTGGCAGCTCGGAGGGCGGCAAGCCACCATCACCACCTTCACTATAAAGCATATTTTCTACATAAATATTATATTGAGTTAATCATTAAACTAAGCACAAAAATTGGATTAACCTTACATCATGTTATTTTCTTAAACCCAAAACAAGTATGACACCGGTTCATCGGAGAAGATGTAGAAGTATTTCAGAAAATTAAAGCTCATTCATTCGCGTTTCACATAAATACTGCAATTAATCGAAGCTCTCCAGATTTACAAAACCTAATTTAGATCTCAGATTGAAAACGGAAATCGCCAACTCGATTTTTCGGTGACGCAGATGCGAAAATACGGTGATTGATTGCAGATCTTATGAGAGAGGGAGAGGGGGGGACAAAGCGGTTAGGGTTTTGCCCCACCACCAGAGGTTTTTCATGGGGTTCGCAGTGGCCGGAAAATTAAGCGGTGTTGATGGTGGGTTGAAGATGGAGATGGTGTTGGTGAAGGGATGAAGATGGAGACGGTGGTTGTGTGTTGAAGATGTGTTTTAATATATCATATAACATATTTATAAATAATTTAAAGAGATGCACATGCCACCTAAGCTGTCACATAATCAATTTTTGACAGTTATGCGTGCCACGTAAGCATATGACTAAACGGAGTTAATATCTCATTAGTCGTGGACCGTTGGAAACAAATACACCTTTAGTTGGGACCGCCACTAGCCAAGTGTTAAGTTGGGACTGTTATTTGCCAATAGGGCATAGTTTGGATTATTTAAAACCAATTTTCCTAATTTTATATACACAAAAGCAATATGCTACACGGTTAATAAAAAGATTTGATGGAATGGATGTGCTCGAGGTTCGCTAAAGACGCTAAGTTCATACTTATGAGAATATACAAGGCATCAAAATCCTTATTGCAAGTGGGTCAATCTTTGGATCGGTTGACGGTTTATCTCAAGAGATCATCCGGTCCTATTATAAAAATGTACTCTAAGGACGCGTTCGTTTCACATAATTCGTGGGAATTCAAAGGATTTGGAATTAAAATCCAATGACATGGCGTGTTCGTTTCGTTGGAATTGGAATCTTAATTTCCTTTTGATGCGTTCGGTTGTCAAGGAATTAGAATTCAATTTCTTCAAATTCCTTTAAGTGATGGGATTTTAAATCCTTCCAAAATGTGGAGAATTTATGTGAATTCGTTGGAATCTTTTCTCGAGGTTTTTTTTAACGAGAACAACGAATAAAATACTTGGGTTTTTTTACTATTTTTGTTTTCGATTTATATTTTCAATTATAATTCTTTTATTATTATTTTTGAATATTTTTTTGAGGGGTTTTTGATCTTAATAGGAAACCTCTAAAAAAATCATTAAAAAAATCATAACATAAAATATAAATAAAAAATAAAAAATCTAAAAAAACTAAAATGTTTCCGCCGTTATTCTTGTTAAAAAAAAAACTTGATTCCAATTCCTTTGTCAAACGAACATACCAAGAATGGAATTGGATTTCAATTCCTTCAAATTCCAATTCCTATTGGAATGTTCAGATTCCAAATCCTCCAATTCCAAATCCTATGCAAATTACAGTTCCAATTCTATTTCATTCCGTGAAACGAACGCGCCTTAAATCTCTTCATGATAGAGAGAGAGAAAAAAAATTGAAAATTAAATAAACTTCATGCTAGAACTTTTTTGTTTTCGTTTTTTGATATATTTTATATCATATTATGTAACATGAGGAAATCTCGTTAAATAAAATATAAACTTCGAAACATCTTGATTAACTTTAGTGACCTCAAATATCGAGAGTCGAGGCAACCGATTGGCATATCATAAAATTAACACGTGTTCATGTTATATTTCAAAATCCATTTGTCTAGCATTTCAAGTTGCAACTATATTTAAATAATTGTTTATAAAAAATATGTATGAATATTGAAAAAAGGAAAAATACAAGTAATGAATAGATAATTATCTTAAAATACATAAACTTTTAGTTGAAGCAAATGAACCAAAATAGCCGTTGTAACATGTAAACTGGAACTTACATCACGATTAAACAACTTATGTATAGGTACATGAAAAAACATAATGATATCGATTAAAGTGGTAATTTTGGTGGACCGCAATACCTCATGTATAGTTTTATATTTAAGGTTTTAAATCACCAATAATTACTCTTTTAATTTGTTTTGTCACTGCTAACTATAGATTTATGCATATGAACAAAATCATTAAAAATTCGTAAAGGCAAAATCAACCATACAGGTAGCTAAACCTTGACACCGTTGATTTACAACAAAACATTACTATAATAGTGGAGGTTAAGAAAACTTACAATGTTGCTCTTAAGTTCTTGAAAATCTTCTCTCCACATGATCTAACATAATAATCTTCAACAAGCTTAATGATCCCATTTTCATGATACTTAAAACAACTATATAAAAAATATAATTTAAAAGAGCAAAATAATAATAACAATAAAATCATTAGCATTACCATAACATAAAAACTATGGCAAGCAATTTAATTCCAATCCCGACCTCACCTAAAAATATATAAAAATAAAAAATTATAATAAGTGTTTCACTTCAAACTAAGAATTTGAGTAAAGTAGACCCGTAGAGCTTTATATTCATACAAATACGCCCTGAACACACATTTGGTTAAGTTACTTTGAATTATCAAAAGTCGGTTAAAATATGGAAATAAGCTAAATTTTCAACACTTAAGTCACAAGTCCGTTATCATTTTGCACCCTTTTCAATAGATTAAATTACTAGATCACCGTTAAAAGTTAAAATATGGCAGGTCAAACCATACTACATATTTTATTGTTAAACACCAAAGAACATTAGTTGGAAGCTGTTCTTGTACATTGTTCTATTGGTTCAATCATTTGACTTCCTGATCCGTTTGCTATCATCATTGTTAATCATGGACTTTGTTTAGTTTTCTGCAAAACCAATCATTGGCATAGAGTAACACATACACTAGTCAAATCTCAAATATTACTTTGTATAAGGATTTTCTTTGCCTCATATTTATTTATGCTTGTTTTCGTATTCATCAACACCACATATGTAAGAATCAATTTTCATATAATTTGACTTGTCTGTTAATACTAACTGTGATTTGTATCATTTAGTAGTAAATCGACATAGATAGTTACACTATATCATATAAATTCATAATTTTGCCACATGGGACCAGAACTCAAGGAAATATACATATTTAAGTCAACTAACATCGGTATAGTAAGTAAGTTAAATATCATTATGCTAGAATAATCATCATCAACTCATACCAGATAAACACCAGATTATGCTAGAATAATCATCATCAAATCATCATCAACTCATACCAGATAAACACCAGATAATCATCCTTAGCACAACTCATACCAGATAAACACAAGTTATGACTTAAATCACAAATCCCTTTATGAGTTAAGGGAGGATTTTTCTTAGCAATTTTTCATAAATTCTCCTTTTGTTGCTAAGGAAAATCCATTCTAACAAAGAAAAATCGCTTCTTTTAACTTTAACTTTTCAATACTTAAATTTCAATTGTTGTAGGATTGTCTTACCAACAATAATGAAAAGCTTTAAAATTATGATTCAATAACACGTCTCCTCTATTGTTTGATTAATAAAATTCAAATTTCCTTTCGATAAAACAATTAATTATTTTATACATTAAAATTTTGTAATAATTTATGGTTTTTAAAATTAAAATATGAATATCTAAAAATTCTTTTTTGCAAATTATTTTATTTGTTAAATAAAAGTAAAAACAGAAATCACACATGAGATGAGATGATTGATTGATGTCCAGTAAGCTGATCGCTTTAGGGTTCCTAATCTACATCTAATCTAATGATATAAAATAATAAACCAAATCGATTTCACCGTCAACTAAATACCACTCTCCGTCACCAGCTTTCTTTCTTTCTTTCTGGATCTTCATCACCGATCCGATCCCATCCGGTCAGATCTCAGGTAACTAATTCTTCACATACCGAAGCCTGATTGATTTCGTCTTTGTGAAGTTATTGATTATATTCGTTCATTAGGTCTTTTTAGTGAAATTAGGTCTCAGTTATGTGGCGATTGACCGCTAATTGTGTCGTTAATTTGATTTCATCGGTTAGTTTATATAACACTGCTTGCTAATATCAGTTGGAATGTAACTGATTGCAACGGTTAGATTGACTGATCACTCACAGGCTTAGCTACAAGCTCAATTCAACAGCACATCATTCATTGCTTAATTAATTAATTCATCTTCTATTTTTACTTAATTAATACTACTGTTTTTTTATACAAACAAACTTCTTTGTATTTGAATCCCATGGATGACATCTTATTCTGGAATGCATATTTTTTAGGTTTCTAGCTTGAATGTTTCAACATCCGGTTGAGAATTGTAGAAACTTTTGCTTTACGCATCACATGATGCAGTGATGAAATTTGCATTGTGATGCGATGCCATGCGATATGGTCTGAGTTGATCTTATGCGCGATGAGGTGCTTATTCAGTTAGACCAGTAATTAAACAAATTGGATCGTTGATTGCAATGGGTTTTGAGTTCTTCAAATCTGACCATCATTTTAGCAATGGGTTTGAGTATTTGAACACATTCGACCATTTATTGAACAAATCTGACTAGAGATGATCATAATATCTTCTATTTTATTGTTTAAAAGTTAACAAGTACAAACGTTATCTATGAATAATTTTCTGGTATTTTTTAAAAACAATTGGGATCAAAACCATCGGATTACAACACGCTTTTTAAAACCAAGTGTATGCCTGACTTAGGCTGGCTAGCTGCTTGTTTATTCCAGCGCCTTATTTCTTTATCAGTAAGCTGCATATGTATGCATATGGCGTCATCTTTTATGCTTAAAAGCAATATTTGTGTTATGTTGTGTCACTGTGTGTTATGTCATATGTGCACACTCTAGTTTAGTAGTTTATCTCATTCTTCTTTAAGAAGATGATGCGAACTTTTATTCTGATTTTATTCAAATAATGACACTCTTGCAATTGCATGTTTGTTGCATATTATTTATGGAAGCATAGGAAAACGTGCTACAACGCGATATACTTAAGCAATGGGGACTGAAAATCCTAACCGTGCAAATAACTATCAAGGATATACTGCTACTCCTTTTGCAGCTCCTCAAAACAACATGGCCATTTCGTCATCTCATCCTGTGGCTGGATCAGGTGTCTCTGCTTTCAGGCCAACATCAGCCCCTGTTATGCCAAATACAACTCCATTTTCTTCTCCCGGGCCTGTGATTGGATCCGGGCCTCCTAGTTTTAGACCCATGCAACCAGGTGGTTCAGGTAGGCCCACTCCTTCTTATGGCCCACCAACTACAGGGCCTCCCAATGTGGGCCAGCCGGTTTTGCCTCCTCCAATGAGACCTCTACCTCCTGGCCAAGTAAACCGTCAGCCCCCGATGCCACCTGTCCCAATGGGATCTCCACCTCAAAACTTGTACAGTAATCCTCCAAGGTTAAACATGCAGTCAGCTCCACCCTCAACTGGACCACCTTACCCTGGCTATCACAGTATGCAAAACAGGCCGGTAAATCCACCACAACCACCTCAGCAGACCATATCTGCTCCTTTTTCTTCTCACCAAGGTGGTTATGGACAACCTCCATCAGTGACATCATCATCAGGAATGTATGGAGCTGGTCCCACCTCAGCACCTCCTACAGGGGTCATGTCAGGTTTGGTAGAAGATTTCAGTTCTCTTTCTTTAGGATCGGTTCCTGGATCTTTTGATAATGGGCTTGATACTAAATCATTACCAAGACCACTTGATGGTGATGTGGAACCGAGTTTTTTTGCTGAGATGTATCCCATGAACTGTGATTCTAGATATCTCCGGCTCACAACTAGTGCTATACCAAATTCACAGTCTCTGGTTTCTCGGTGGCAGTTGCCTCTTGGAGCAGTTGTGTGTCCTCTAGCAGAAGCTCCTAAGGGGGTGAGTATTCGTTCGTTTACTGCAACTAATGGATGTGAGATAGATTTGCTATTTGATAAAACAATAATTTTGTTTTGTACTGTTTATTGTTCAGGATGAAGTACCGATAGTTAATTTTGCCACAACAGGTATCGTTCGTTGTAGAAGATGTCGTACATATGTGAACCCTTATGTGGCTTTTACAGACGGTGGAAGAAAATGGAGATGCAATATATGTGCTTTGCTTAATGATGGTAATACTCTTATTCCTGGTACCGAAACATGAACTGCTTTTAAATTAGGAAAGTGTTGGTTAAAACAGTAATTTGACAGTATGCCTTGTTCAACCTTACATGTTTCTAGTTCTAAATCTGTTTTTGTTGTTATAAGGTTTCATCTTACCTCCAGCTATTTGTATCTTACACATTTATGCTGTATCTGTGTTTAATATATCTAGTATCTAATATTATTATTTTATGCTGTATGGTCACCAGTTAATAGGCATGTGATGATGTGAATGAACCAAGCGCTTAATGAACCATTTATGAATTGTTCGACAGGAAGTTGGTATATGTTTAATTATATAATAAACGGACATGGACAAAAAAAATTGTTCATTTAACTAAACGAGCGAACACATGCGTTCATTTGTTCATGTTCATGAATGTCCGTTTATGTTTGTTCATTTACGTTCGTATGCTTACATAAATTATTGCTAATTGACATTACTAATTTGCCTGTTAGACATCTGCCCATCATTTACAAGAACATGCTAATTTTATTTGTTCATTTACGCTTGTTTATGTTCATTTATCTACGCTCATTTAGAATATAAACAAACCAACATGAGCATGTTCGTGTTCTTAATGAATGAACATGGACAAGAAAATTCGTACGCTAAAATGTTCGTGTTTGTTTGTTTATTCGGATACAGTTAAACGAACAAACATGAACAAGTCTCGTTTGATTCGTTTACAAGCCTACTAGTTAAAAAATATCTTGATCATTTGTTGTCGTATATGGAATTTTGTTGCAGTTATGCTATTCTTTCTAAACAATTTCTTTGGATATTTGCAGTACAAAACGATTATTTTGCTCCTTTGGATGCCATTGGTAAAAGAACTGATCTAGACCAACGTCCTGAGCTTACAAAGGGTTCTGTAGAGTTTGTTGCTCCAGCTGAGTACATGGTTCGGCCCCCAATGCCACCATTATACTTTTTCTTGATCGATGTCTCAATATCTGCAGTTAAAAGTGGAATGCTTGAGGTAACCTTTTCTTTTGAATATATAATTAGGCCTGTAAACAAACCGAATGAACACAAACGGGCCATTTGTGTGTTTTTTTGTCTGTTTAACTTTAACTGAAGACACGATCGAACACGAACAGCTATACGAACTTGGTTTTCTTGTTCATGTCTGTTCGTTAATAGTATAAACGAACTGTTCACGAACGTAAACGGACATAAACATGTCTATATAACTGTACATAGAGCAGATATAAACAAACATAATTGAGCAAACACTAATTACAAGTAAATGCGAATATTATCATGTTGGGCTTAAAAATGTAATAAAACTAGACTAAATTGCAATTGGTGATTTTTTAGTATAATGAAACAAAGACAAATTTGTAAACAAACCGAATGAATACGAACGGGCCATGTGCGTGTTTTTTTGTTTGTTTAACTTTTAACCGAAGACGCGATCGAACACGAACAGTTATACAAACTTGGTTTTCTTGTTCATGTATGTTCGTTAATAGTATAAATGAACTGTTCGCGAACGTAAACGGACATAAACATGTCTATATAACTGTACATAGATGAGCAGATATAATTGAGCAAACACTAATTACAAGTAAATGTGAATATTATTATGTTAGGCCTAAAAATGCAATAAAACTAGACTAAATTGCAATTGGTGATTTTTTAATATAATGAAACTAGACAAATTTGTAATAGGCTTAACTATAAATGAATATGATGGGAATGAGCTATGATGGAAAAGCAATATATATGTATTCTTAAGGGGGTTAATGGAAATTAATACAAAGGGCTAAAGTGTAAGAATAGGGTAGTATAAGTTATAGAGGATAAAGCTTGTTAGGGTTAGGCATGAGTTGTAAGATTGTTTGGGCTCCTGCATGATGTATGGAGAGAGGGCATAGCCCTGGATTATCGTGTAACTTTTCCGTTACGTTTTAGTAATAAATCATTCTATCTTTTTATTTCTATTTTCTTCTCTAAATTCTATCAATCACAAATCAGAAACATATCAATTCCTATCAGAATACATAAACGAACAAATGTAAACTAATATACATAAATGAACAGAGGAACATAATTGAACATAGATTAACAAATATAAACGGACATAATTGATTATACACTAATTAAAAGTACACGTGAACATTAATATGTTAGGCCTTAAAAGGTAATAAAACTATACTAAGTTATAATGGGTGGTTTTTTGAATAAATAAAACTACGCAAAATTTTAATGGGCTACCATTAAATGAATTGATTATTACATTAATTGTATTAAGCGAACAAACTTAAACAAACGTAAACTAACGAACATAAATGAATGTAAAAGAGCTAACTAAATCATTTATGAACCTAAGTGACTGGACGAGACATGTGCTATGCTCGTTTATCAACCCTTGGGATTTACCTTTATACATATAACCTGTTGATTATGCTTTCTCATTGTAAATTTTGTTTTACAACTAGATTTGGGTTCATGTTAATTGAGTTATTTATTTATTTTGCTTGTGTTCTTAGGTGATGGCACAAACTATTAAATCTTGTTTGGATAGCTTGCCAGGCAGCACGAGAACACAAATCGGGTTCATAACGTTTGACAGCACAATCCACTTCTACAATGTGAAGGCAAGTGATTTAGAGTTTTGCTGATTGTACATTAATTTCTTATCATAACTTTGATTGATGTTGACCTTGAACCACCCTTTTTGTTTTACCTTTTCCAGTCATCTTTGACACAGCCTCAAATGATGGTGGTATCAGATTTGGATGATATTTTTGTTCCATTGCCAGATGATCTGCTAGTCAACTTGTCAGAATCCCGAGGTGTGGTGGAGGCGTTTCTGGATAGCTTGCCTTCTATGTTTCAAGATAACTATAATGTGGAATCTGCTTTTGGGCCTGCCCTTAAAGCAGCTTATATGGTTATGGTAAGCTTTTTTTTGACCGTGTACTATTCAGAATCTTCGTGAGTGACTCATTGTATCATCATCTACTTATTTGTGTGATGTAATTATGTTTTCTTAACGATGTTTCGCGGTTGTGAAACTTTGTTTGTATCGTGTCATATGCGTGGAGCGACTGGGTAGAGGTGGCAATTTCATAACTCATTTATAGTTAGGTGTAGGTCTGTAAATGAACCGAATGTTCGGTGGAACCATTCGGTATGAAGTTCGTTTAGTTTATGAACGAAGGAACATGAACAAATTTTTTGTTCATTTAGTTAAACAAACGAACACGAATACGTGCATTGTTCGTTCATTTATGTTCGTGAATGTTCGTTTACGTTCATTTATGTTTGTTGGTTTATGTTTGTTTTAAGTTCATTTTTTAATATATTCATTCAAATTTTTTTGGTTCATTACAACTTGGTTTAGTTTAGCTTTAATAATTTTTTAGGCCCTACACATTGTTCTTCACATTACGTTTCTACTGTTAACAAACGAACATAAACGTGTGTGCGCATGCTCATTTTATTAACAAATGAAGATGAACAAGGAAACAGCTTTCATGTAATCATTCGTTTGGTTCGTTTACAATCCTAGTTAGATGGGTTGCTTGGGTTATGTTGTAGTTCTCCAATGGGTAAAATAGAAAAGTACTGCTAAAAAAACAAGTCAAATGGTGTGTAAATTGCCCAATGGTGTACTCTTATTGATAATGCCTCATAACCATTTATCCAAACACTTGGATGCTTATTGAAATAAATTTATATAACTTTTGTGATCATCTTTGATACTTGTTAGCTGTAAAACAACAAAATTTAAGATGTTAATACTGAATTGACTATTATTATTCAATATGATTCCTTACAATATATAGACATTACAAGGAAACCCTAGTTAACCTAATAAGCCCATGTGCCCTAATCTGATTATACATTCCAATACATACAAATTATACAAAAGGGTTTACTTGTTGATGCCATTTTGCTGTCACGAGTTAGTTTACTTGTTGAAAAAGATGTCTGCTTTTGTGGTTTTACAAAGGCTTTTTGAGCTCTATATGAAAGGTTTGAGTTTCAGATATTACATTAGTGAACTTAATTGCAGTTTAAGTGAAAGTAGTGACCTTTATGGTAAAATGTAGTCACATCACAATTTAATGGCTTACAAAAGTTTAAGCTTTAAGTAAAGATTGAGTTTTGAGTTAAAAATCAGTGAACTTAAAATATGTATGGTGATTGTGCATCTCTTATATTATGTCAGTTACATGACCCGACTAATAGTTTTGGTGTAATGTTGCTACATCACTAATAAGTTTCTTTGGTCCGTGCAGAGCCAACTTGGAGGGAAGTTGTTGATCTTCCAGAGCACTCTTCCTTCACTTGGTGTTGGTCGTTTGAGGCTTCGAGGAGACGATCTTCGTGTCTACGGAACAGATAAAGAACACACGTTAAGAATACCAGAAGACTCTTTTTATAAACAGATGGCTGCTGATTTCACCAAGTTTCAAGTTGCAGTGAATGTATATGCATTCAGTGACAAGTATACTGATATAGCCTCACTAGGTATGCATTAATTGGGGTCAACTTCATTCTACACTATGCCTAACGGGTCAAACGGGCTAATTTTCTATATAACTAAAAAGGAAATGGGTCATGTATGCACAATGGGTCAAAAGTTCATTGTTTTAATGCTACAACCGTCTAGTTTTTTTTCGGTTTAACAAATATTTGATTATTATTATAGTTATAATATATCTTTTATAATTTTTAGTTGAAACCGAAATAACCGAACGGAAATGACCGGACCCAACTGGCGATTTGGTTTTTGTTTTGCTAAAATCGAGTTTGCGGTTCAGTTTTGCATGTATCAAAAGCCAACCGACCCGACTTTTATAACTAAACCAAATCTGCAGAAACCATATAAACCAATTTTTTTTTTATTTTATGGATTATACTTTTTATTTTTTAAGCATTTTATAAAAAAATATAGTAAATGGTGTAACCCAAAAATTGTAGGCCCAAACGTATGCCAATCAAATCATCATTAATTAGCAAAAAAAATTTAGGCTCAAAGTTTCAGGCCCAAATTCATTATTCTGGGTCATTTTTTTGGCCCCAAAATTTCAAGCCCAGTCGACAAAACCGAACCAAATCCATTGTGGAAACCAAAAACCGGAAAACCTAGAAACTAAACTTTGGTTATTTGTTTGCTTTGGGCCTAAAACCGACCCATGCACACCCTAAACTTTAAAATTGGTAAAGAATTGTTATTGGATTAAGCTTTTGCTCAGATATTTGCTTTATGTGTTTATAAGATCGACAATGTTTATTAATTTATATGCAGGCACTTTAGCAAAATACACAGGTGGACAGGTATATTATTATCCAAGCTTTCATTCTGCACTTCACACAGACAAGTTGAGACATGAGTTGGCTAGAGATCTCACTAGAGAAACTGCTTGGGAATCTGTAATGCGTATTAGATGTGGGAAAGGTTGGTCTAACTAATTAAAACTGTATCCTGTAATCGAAGCAAACAAACACGAACGGAGCATCTTTGTCCTCGTTTGTTCAACTTTAATCGAACAAACAATTGAACACAATTAAATGACCATGGTTTTCTTGTTCGTTCGTTAAGAAAATGAACATGTTTGTGTTCATGTTCGTTTATGTTTGTCCGTAAACAGCAAACACGAACAGTTAACGAACGAACATACCTGAGAATGCTCGTGTTCATTTGTTTAGCTTTAACCGAACAAACGATCGAACACGAAATATTAATTGACATGGTTTTCTTGTTCATGTTGTCCGTTAAGAAAATGTGTTTGTTCGTGTTCGTTTGTTAACACTTACCAGTATGCAGACGATATACAAATGAACATGACCGAACTAAGACCCGTTAAAAGTAATGTGAAGAACAATGCATTGGGCCTAAAAAGTTATTAAAACTAAATTATGTGGTAGCGGGCCAAATACGACCAAACATAAACAAATTGAAGTAGACAAACCTTCACGAAGGTTACAGAACGAACGAGGCATATATTCATGTTCGTTCATTTAACTAAATGAACAAATTTTTTGTTCATGTTTTTTGTTAATTAAATAAATGAACATGGTTGAACTCCCACCCCGAATGGTTTACGAACGGTTTATTGAACGTTTTAGTTCGCTTACAGGCCTCACTGTATGCTATTTGCAAATTGTTGCTTCTAGCAAGGTTCATTTTTATATGAAATTATTGGTAGTTTTTTTAGTAAAGATATTACTTTTTTAAATTTTTTTTCTAGGAGTACGCTTCACCTCATATCATGGGAATTTTATGCTGAGATCCACAGATCTAATAGCACTTCCTGCTGTCGACTGTGATAAAGCTTATGCAATGCAGTTTGCTCTTGAAGATACATTGCTTACAACTCAGATTGTGTATTTCCAAGTGGCTTTACTGTATCCTTTACTTCTTTTCTTTAGGTTCTACATATGGTAATAATTTATTAAGTTCAAACATTGGACAGCAATGTGATGATGAGTCCCAATTAGTTTTAACCATACCCAGCTTCTTGACCAGCTCATATCGCTATCAATATTTTATATAGTTGTTGCGTTAGTATCGAACATTTTTTTTTGCTCTTTTTCTTAAATCTCCTGTTATTTTTAAAGTTCATTTCTCATAGTAAACAATATGCTCTATAACGCATCTTGATATTTTAACTTGATATCATCATCAAATATGTTCATGAAACATGCTAGTTCATAATCTTTGTATCTTTTGCTATCTCTTTTACATATATGAAAATACTTAACAGCCAAAAGATATACTGCATCTTGTGGCGAAAGACGCATTAGAGTACACACTGCTGCGGCATCAGTGGTTACAGATTTAGGAGAGATGTACCGCCAAGCGGATACCGGTGCTATTGTTTCTTTGCTTGGTAGATTAGGTAAATAATCTCTCTCCCTCTCTCTCTAAAAAGTAAAGGAAAATGGAAATTTGAGAAATATTATATGCGGCAGGAATCTTTTACATGTATATCTACAATCTGACCTATCAAAGCGCGTGCGGAAGTAATTTACATTACCAAAAATTACTTTATATTGAATACAACTTCGTTTTTAATAAAATTTATATCGGAATGCTGAGAAAAAGAATTAAACATGGATGTGCATTTTTTTTAAATAACGAATAAAAAGTTATTAGTGAGTATATAATTAAATAATAAATGAAATATTATAAAAATTTGTATGGGTTGACGATGTATATTATTAATAGTATAATGGGTGGAATGGAAACTTAAAAATAGATAGCGAAATGCGACTGATTAACTTACTATTGATGGTTTACAAATTGTTATGTAGCATCAAGAATTATCTAATATATATTGTTTGAAAGTTTGGCGAGGCTGGTATCTTATTGGTTCAAGTGGCGTTCCGATATTGGACCAAGTTTTTTTTTTTTTTTTTGTATTTTTATTTTGTTTCGTAGTTCCAGTATCGTAACGAGCATAATTGAAACAAATTAAATTTGTGTCGATTTACCACCACAAATCCCGAGACCAACAACGCTCAGGTTTTACCGACTCACCACCGCAACGCCTGAGTTTTACCGACCCTTTTGTTTTAATTCCGATACCTTAAGTTGGTATTGACTGAATTCGTGTCAACTCATCGTCGTAATGCTCGGGTTTTACCAACGCCCGGGTTTCAATGCTGGGGTTTTGCCAACTGCCCTGGCGCAACGCGCCGGATAGAAAATCTAGTTACATATAAACATATAAAAAGAGGGGCAATTTGTAACTTTAAAGAAACCTACTTGTACATAGTGCTTCAATCACTTGCAACATATATACACATATATGTATAGAGTTTATGGATAGTAACATGTAAGTGGGTGAAGGGGCATATTAGTAATTTAACTTCTTTCATAATTGTGTATATATATAGAATATGGTTTGAGTTACAATACTAACTCCAATAATATTAAGTATTAACTGTAATTATCTGCAGCAATTGAAAAATCTTTATCATATAAACTGGAAGAAGCCCGTAATGCAATTCAACTGAAGATCGTGAAAGCCCTGAAAGAATATAGAAAACTCTATTCGGTGCAGCATCGTGTGGGAAGCAGGATGATCTACCCAGAATCACTTAAATATTTGGCTTTATACGGATTATCGTTATGTAAATCAACAGCACTTCGTGGCGGGTATGCTGATGCACAGCTTGATGAACGGTGTGCTGCGGGTTTCACCATGATGGCGTTACCTGTCAAAAAAATGTTAAAGCTTTTGTATCCTAGCTTGTTTAGAGTAGACGAATATCTTGTGAAGGTATGCTATATTCCTGCATTTGATCTATTTACTTTAGGCTTGTAAATGAACTGAATGGACATGGACGCAGCATGTTCGTGTTCTTTGCTTAACATTAAGTCTCTAACCAAACACCGGTTATAAGTAAACGTGAACATCAATCTGCTCAACAACAAAGTTAATAAAACTAGTCTAAATTGTAATGAGTGATATTTTTATTTTATAAAACTAGACTATATTGTAATGGCCTAATAAAGTTAAATGAATATATAATCAAACGTAAACTAACGAACATAAATGAATGTAAACGAACGATACACGAATTTTAAGGAATGAACGTACACGACATAAATGAACTAACGAAACATGTTTTCATGCTTGTTCGTTTATTAAATAAATGAACTTCCTGTCGAATGGTTCACTAAGTGTTTGGTTCGTTTACAGGCCTATAATTGATCCATTTAATTAAGAACAGGTTGATTTGGGTTTTTTTTTCCAAAACATGTCAGAGTGTCTGACGGGTAAAAATGTTAAGCCTAAATGGAAACTGGTCAAAAAGTTAACTTTTGTAAAAATGACCTGTTTTGACCCTTTGAACGGGTCTATTTTTACCACCTGTTCTGTTAATATTCTTACTTGTGGGTCCTCTATTGGGTGATTTGTTTATTTGCAGACACCTATTGCGGATGGTGAATTTGGCAGAGTTTGTAAACGGATGCCACTTGTTGCAGAGAGCTTAGATTCTAGAGGAATTTATATATTTGATGACGGTTTTCGTTTTGTTGTGTGGTTTGGTCGCATGCTTTCACCAGATTTAGCCAGGAATCTAGTTGAGGAAGATTCAGCTACAGACTTCTCAAAGGTATGCTGTTTTTACACCTGTATTTTAATTGTTCTATCTATTAGGGTGTGCATGAAACTTAAATAACTGAACCGAAATAAACGAACCCATTCCATTAACCAACGGTTTGATTTTTTGTTTTCTAGCAGACTACTAGACCGAGTTTATGGTTCGTTTTTTCATCTAGAAAACCGCCCATAGCCTAAAAAACCGAACCTGTTTTTAAAATCGAAAACCAGGTCACAATGGGTAAATCTTTAGGGCTGGTGAGTTTTGGTGATGAGCCAACATTCTTTTGTCCTCTTTTTTATCGTTTAGATAAATTTATGTTTATAAGAACTATTACTAAAATAATCGTCCAGTCACTTTTAATAAGAAATTTAGGAGGTTCCAAAAAGTTTTGAGCAACTTTTAAGCCATCCGATTTTTTTTATATGTTATGGATGTATTTTTTTTTTAAGAAATGGACAACGTAACTGTTTGCTGGTCAATTTAATTCAACTTTCACTGTATTGGTTGTGCTAAAAATAACCCAAGAATTGATCTGTTACCCAACCCACTTATTATCGATTACATTTTTCAAGAATCAGGTTTGTGTGACGGAACGTAACAATGAAGTGTCGAGAAAGCTAATGGGGATTTTAAAGAAACTTAGAGAAGCCGATGCATCATATTATCAACTTTGCCATCTTGTGAGACAAGGAGAACAGCCCCGCGAAGGTTTTTTTCTACTCGCAAATTTAGTTGAGGACCCGGTTGGTGGTATGAATGGTTATGCTGACTGGATACTTCAGATACATCGACAAGTACAGCAATAACGCGTAATAAACAGAGGTGAAGCTGCTACTATTTTTTTTTTTAGAAAACATTGCTGTGCATTTTTGATTTTTTTCTTTAAAGCTGATTCATGGGTGTGCGTCCATGAAACCGAAAAAACTAAATCCAAACAAAATCGATGGTTTGGTTTTATGTTTTCATAAAAAGCCACCTTTCTGTTCGGTTTCGGTTTTACATGTAATAAAAGCCAAAAAAACCTAACCAAAATAACTGAACTCGAACAAAAACCGATTGTTTGGATTTATGTTTTCATAATACCCGAACTTTTTGGTTCGGTGTCAGTTTTGCATTAAATAAAAACTGAAAACAGGGAGCCGAAATAACTGAGAACCCAAACAAAAATTGACAGTTTGATTATATGTTTTTGTAAACACAGAATTTTCTGTTCAGTTTCGATTTTGCATGTAATAAAACCGAAATAACTAAACCCAATTAAAACCGACGGTTTGATTTATGCTTTCATAAGAACTAGATAAACTTGGTAAATGATTGTATATTGATTGTATGTTCAATTGAGATACAATATGGTCCTATATATAGATCTATACAAGACATCATTAGGGCCGGCTATTAGTGTCTAGGGATTGGCCCATGTTATACAAGTGATATCGATCAATACTCCCCCTCAAGCTAAGGCCGGGGACCAATTCTTAGCTTGGACTTCAAAAAGAGAAAACGTTCTGATGGTAGTGGCTTTGTGAAAATGTCAGCAATCTGATCATGTGTGGAAATAAACTGAACAAATAACTTCCTTTGAGCAACCTTCTCTCGAACAAAATGAAAGTCTACTTCCACATGCTTTGTTCTGGCATGGAAGACTGGATTGGCAGATAGGTATGTGACTCCTAGATTATCACACCATAGGATTGGAGCAATCTGCATTGGGACACGTAGTTCTCTCAACAATGTTTCAAGCCAAGTTAATTCAGCAACCGTGTCAGCCAAGGCCTTGTATTCAGATTCCGTGGATGACCGAGATACAGTTTTTTGTTTTCTAGCTGACCATGAGATTAGATTCGACCCAAGATATATTGCATATCCCCCCGTGGATCGACGGTCATCCGGACACCCAGCCCAGTCGGCATCAGAAAATGCAGTTAAATTTTGAGCGTCTGTATAGGCATGTAGAACAGGAGAAGATCTGCTAGAGAGTAAAAGACCATGATCTGCTGTCCCGTGTAGATAGCGTAAGATACGTTTAACAGCGGACCAATGATTTTCAGTGGGGGAATGCATGAACTGACAAACTTTGTTAACCGCAAAGGTGATGTCAGGTCGTGATAGGGTGACATACTGTAATGCCCCAACCATTTGTCTATACTTAACAGGATCATCAAACGGAGAACTGTCACCAAGATGAAGAGAAGCATTGGTGGTGCAAGGTGACGGCACCGGTTTGGATTGTGATAATTTTGCACGTTCCAACAATTCAGTAATGTATTTCCTTTGAGAAAGGATGATATCAGACCCTGATCGGACCACTTCAATGCCCAAAAAATAAGATAGAGGACCCATATCTTGTATAGCAAATGATTGACTAAGACGGTGCACAATGTGATCAATGGCCTGGGTGTTATTGCCTGTCAAAATAATGTCATCAACATATACCAGCATATATAGTATCGTCCCATTTTGTGAATATATAAATAAAGACGGATCGGTTTTAGATCCCTTGAAACCGAGAGCAATCAAGGCAGAAGAGAGACGTTCGAACCATGCTCTAGGTGCCTGTTTGAGACCATACAAGGATTTATGTAATAGACACACGTGATTCGGTTTACCGGGGTCGATGAATCCTTGTGGTTGTTTCAGATAGACTGTTTCTTTTAGATCCCCATGTAAAAATGCATTTTGAACATCAAGTTGTCGGAGAGTCCACCGGTTTGTAACGGCTAAGGAAAGAACAACTCTGATGGTGGTGGGTTTCACCACTGGGCTAAAGGTTTCAGTGTAGTCAATGCCAGCTTGCTGATGGAAACCTTTTGCAACTAGACGCGCCTTGTATCGCTTAACTGCCCCATGTTGATCGCGTTTTACTTTATAAACCCATTTGCAATCAACCACATTAGTGTTTGGAACACGGGGAACCAAAGACCATGTACCATTACGGAGAAGTGCGGAGTATTCATCCGCCATAGCCTTACGCCAGTGAGCCTCTTTATTGGCAACGGCAAAGGAGGTGGGTTCGATGTTAGGTGGACTAGTGGAGGTATGGTATGAGGTGGGATTAAAGTATTGGTTTTGTTTGGGGTTAGGTCTTAGGTTAGCTGGTCGTTGGCGAGGTGGAGTGGGTGGAGTAGGTACGGTGGGAGTGGCAGAAGGATATGTGGTGCTGGTCTGTTGTGATGATTGTGGTTGTTGAGATGGGGTAGAGTAACGGTCGAAGGCAGAGATTGGAGTGGTTTGTGGGGCTGTACGACGAGAATAGGTATTAGTGGGCTGAGTAGTGGTGGTTTGGTCTGGTTGTGAGGATGTATCATTGGTTGTGTGAGAGGTTGGAATTTGGGCTGAAGGTGATGGTATGGTATGGGCCGGTTCTGGTGAGATAGTGGTGGCAGATTCGGGTGGGTCGGTGTGGACTGGTTCTGGTGGAATGGTGTGTGCCGGTTGTGAAGTGGTATGGTCTGCTGGTGTATCAGTTGGCATAGGAAAGGGACCGGTTGGATAAGAGGAAACATAGGGATTGATAGGTGTAGGGGGTGACTGGTCGGTAGAATTAAGTAGAAAAGGGAAGGTGTTTTCATGGAACCGAACATGACGGGCAATGTAAATGCGTTCGGAGACGGGGTCAAAACAACGATAACCATGATGAGAAGTGTTATATCCAAGGAAAACACACGGTGAAGAGCGGAAATCCATTTTATGTGGATTATAAGGACGAAGATATGGAAAGCATTGGCAGCCAAAGACACGAAGGAAGGAGAAATCAGGTGGGTGTTTGAACAAGTGCTCGAAAGGAGATATTGTGGAGTTTGTGCGAGAAGGCATGCGATTTATCAAGTAGACGGCTGTTTCAAAGGCAAAATGCCAAAAACGTTGAGGGACGGAGGCCTGTGACATTAATGTTAGACCGGTTTCAACAACGTGCCGGTGACGTCGCTCAACAATACCGTTCTGTTCGCTAGTATGGGGACAAGAGAGACGATGAGTAATGCCTATTGTGGCAAAGAAAGAGGAGAGATTTCGGAATTCTCCTCCCCAATCAGACTGTACAGTTTTAAGTTTAGTAGAAAATTGTCGTTCAGCCATAGTCACAAATTGTTTAAAAACTGCAAAGACATCAGATTTGCGTTTCAAGGGAAACAACCACATGAATTTGGAGAAATGATCAACACATAATAGAAAATAATTGTGGCCATCAAAGGAAGGTACAGGGGCTGGCCCCCAAACATCACAAAATACTAAATCCAAAACACACGTACTTTTATAATCAGAAGATAATAAATGTAGTTTGGAAGATTTTCCAACTGAACATGGATTACAATGAAAATCAAAAGTCTTAGCAGAAACAGGTAAATGATATTTAGAAAGCATTGTCTTGAATAATTGAGAATGTGGATGTCCCAATCGTTGATGCCAGGTGGTTGTTGAAGCACGAGTTGTGGAAAAAGCAACTTTTGGAATTGGCTGGTTTATTGGAAGTTTAAGAGAGTAGAGTCCACCGTCACTTGGACCCGTGAGGAGGGTAATGTGTGTAGACTTGTCCTTCACAGAAAAAAAAGTAGCATGAAATTCAAAATAGACATGATTATCTTCACAGAATTTTTGTACAGAAAGAAGGTTTTTCTTGAGGGCGGGAACATGAAGAATGTTGTTCAGGTAAAAGGTTTTGTTAGGAGAGGAAAATTTTTTTGAACCAATATGTAGAATAGGGAGGGCCGTACCGTTACCAACTTGTAGGTTATCATCACCAAAGTAAGGCTCAGCGGAGTCAAACCCTGACATATCTAATGCTCCATGGCCATTGGAACCTGTGTCTGGAAGCCAGTTGGTGTAAGCTTGTGAGCGATGGTCTGCATAGTTAGCAGACGGTTGTCGTGACCGGATGGCAGATGGGTCTCTGTTTGGGCATTGAGATGGGACATGTCCTATCCCGCACCTGTTACAAGTTCCATACACAGTATTTTGATTAGATGCCCAACTAAACTGACCTGAGTTTCGAGTTCCCTGGCTGCGATTGTAGTTGTTGATGTTTCGACCACCACGGCCACCACGGGTACCACGGCCGCGTGAGTAATGTGACTGTCCAGCCCTGTTTGTATAAAAGGCTTGAGGTGTGGAGGTTTGTGAGGAACCCGGGGCTGGTTGAAGTTGAAAACCGAGACGGGCAACCATCTGCTGAATGGCCTGAACAGTGTCAGGAGGAGCCGAGGCAGAACTTGCTGCAGTGGCAGCCGTGAAGGCTTGTACAGGGGCAACTTCAGAGGTTGGTTTCCTGATTAGAAACTCATGGTCAGCAATGAGACTGGGAAGCTCAGAGAACACAGCCCGAAAGTCTCTGGCCAGGAGGCTTTGTTTGACTCCATTATACTCTTCACGAAGACCTGCAACAACTAACATAACAACATCTTTGTCAGGCATTGGATGTCCAATATTCGCAAGGGCATTTGCGTATTCTTGTGCCCGAGCGAGATATGCAGCAGAGGTTTCATCCCCTTTCATTTGAGTTTTCAGTGTGAATTCTCTTGAAGAAGTATGGGGGGCATAAGCACGTTCAAGAGTAAGCCACACATCACGGGAAGTATCACCTTGAACATGCTGAAAAGAAGCTTCTGAGATGGTTGAGGTGAGTATCATGAGGACGTGGGCATCATTAGATAACCAAGCTGTGTGGTTGGGATTAGGGATGGGAACAACAGCAGCAACATCCTTGTCTGATGTTCCCTGTGATGATGAAATTGTGGATGGAGGGCAGGGAATACTCCCATCAATATAACCGAAGAGTCCATTGGTAACAAGAAACGGCTTGATCATAGCCTTCCAATGTCCATAGTTTGTAGGAGACAAAGTGAAGGCAAACTTGTGAGAGTTGTGTGAGGTTTTCTCGGTAGTAGAGAAGGCTGCGAGGAGGGCCATTGTGTAGCCGAAAAGAAGGGATCAAGGCTTGGAAAAAGAAGAAATTGGCGGCTGATGAACAGTGACGATGAACAGTGCCACGGCTAGGGTTAGGTTGCAGGCAATTGTAATTGCTGGAAGGTGGCGGCTGATTAGGGTTAGGCTCTGATACCAAGATAAACTTGGTAAATGATTGTATATTGATTGTATGTTCAATTGAGATACAATATGGTCCTATATATAGATCTATACATGACATCATTAGGGCCGGCTATTAGTGTCTAGGGATTGGCCCATGTTATACAAGTGATATCGATCAATAGAACTAAACCCAAATAGAAAAAAACCAGACTTATAACCACTTTCTTAGTATGCTTTAAGACGTGTTTACAATGAAAATTACTTAATTCTTGCAGGGAACACGTAGTTGCTGGTTCACCATTCATAGATGTTTTAAGAAAACGAGAACAGTTTTTTAGCCGGAAAGTTGGGTAATTTATCGGACGTAAGTTTCATCAATTTGTGTGTTTAATTCACCATGGATTTTATATTTCAGTGGGCAATATGGTTGTTTCTTGAGTTGAGATTTCGATCCAAAGTAAAACTGTTGTTCATTGATTGATGCATTGTGATAGAAGTTAAGGACCGAGGACACTTTGTTGGAGAGATGTTTATTAGACTAAATGAGCGCGGTTTTGTTTGATAGATAAAGCTGGTTATCGAGTCATGTGTGTTTGTAGGTGTTAAAAGAGTCTCTCTGTCTCTCGTTCTAGACACGCACGCACATGCATACAAACATGTCACACCCCGTTAAGCGATTTGCAGAAGCGTAAAACGGAATGTAACAGACACCTCTGGTATCAACCACATTGTTTATAAAGAACAATATAAACTAGTTTACAATATTTTACATCGATCTAACTTTGTTTACAACTAGATGATACGAACTAAATCCAGCCCGTTAAGCGGCTTTACTTCTTACTAGCACACTTGCATCAATTCACCCAGCATTGATCGCAAGTCAAACACGTAGCACATTGACTTTCTAATCTAATCCAGTACCTGAAAAACATGTTAAAACGGGTCAACTACAAATAGTTGGTGAGTTTCACGGGTTTTAATAAATCAGTTGTGCGTACAACAATCACAGATTGTTAATACGCTAGTATGTATGTACGTGCACAAGTACTTTTGTTTGTATGTTTATGATGTAATTATGTTAAGTTACAGTGAAACCTTGACTGTCTATGCTGCGTGCATCAATTTCCCACGCCCAATCAACCACTTTGGCCCCTTTCCGCCCACTACATGCCCCGAGTATGTCTAACACCATATAGCGTGTTTGTATAATTATGGTCATGTGCAAACGGGATAATGTCTCAGCAAACTGTGCTGGCCCCGCCTGGGTTTGTCAAACAAATAGTACTATTCACAAGCCACCGACTCAAAGTTAATCACTGTGATCGTGGGGAAAACAATTTAGAGTATACATAGATATGCATCAACATGTTTTTCACCCCAAAAGTTTATAAAACAGTTTAAAGTGGGGTCATGAAACTCACTGTTTATTCAGTATTCAGTAGCACGTCGGTTCGGGGTTTGTTTGACTTGTAATCACGAGTTCCTATATATTATAATAATATTAATATTTTAATATTACTATAATCTCAATACTAAACTGGGCTGTATTTCTAATCTGGGTATAGCTGGAAGTCTGGAACGCTCAGAAAGTGTCAATAGGCTTAGATTGTGATGTTGTTCAATGTCTAATACTCAAAACCGAACTTGGCTCAGTTTCCCCGTTTTCCCAGCTGGGCAAGTTTTTCGTTTATGCGTTCAGAAACATTTATGGGGATGTAAGCTTGAGTAAATGTGTTGGTCGATAAAATGATTAAGTTATAAACAAATATCACATATTGGGGCTCTGGATTCGTTACGGGCTCGTTTCCGTTTATTCAGTTTAATTTGAGAAGAAACGCGCACAATCTATCCAAATTGTCCGGGTTTCTTATAAAAAGTTCGTTTTTACATAATTAACCCAAAATATGATTTTTGACCACTCTTGGTGTTCTGATATTTCCGCAGGTTCGTTAATCACGAACTTGCCGGTTTTTATTAGAATTGAATTTGTTTAATTTTCAAATTAGCATAATTAATTAACCGTTAATCATTAAATTATGAAAATTTATCCACTTACTAAATCAAATATGTAGATTTTTATAAAAATATTTTTGGAATTATTTACTGGTTTATTAATTTATAAAAATTCATTTTACCTGCTATATTTAGCTTGAAAATTGTCCATTTATCCCAAACGATTTCCAAAAATTCCACAAAAATTCATGGATACTCAAATTATATCCCAAAATCATCTGTATCAATTCCAGGATGTAACAACCCTGTTTAATATTCTTTTCCGACCAAATTCGGCTATAAAAACTCATATGAACGCATATGAACAAAACACCTTTAGACTTTTCCAAATGATCCCAAATTTCATTTATGTGATCAAAATATACCAAATCTGAGTTCCCCACAAAATTTCATAATTTTTTAAGCATTTTAACTATTTTTCCCAAATAAACATCCAAATTCGGTAATAAATTCGCCAAATATTCTCGGATGGTCGAAAAATTACCAAATTTGAACAGGGACTCAATGATATGGTCCCTGATATCCCTAAAAAATTTCATAACCTAAAAATATGCACATCACAACCTTAACCTAAACAGCCCGTAATCGAGTGTTTCGGTATTACCTTAGCGGGTTTGGCTCGTTTTTGCCTTTCAAATCAAGGTTTCAAGCTCTTGTTCTTCTATAACAGCTAGATACAAGTCCTATATCACAAACCAAGCAAGTTTCATCAACCAAACAGCCCCTTAACTTAGGGTTTCGGTTAGGGTATAAAACCGAACTTTTTAATCATACAAATGCCGTTTAAACCCTTTAATCCGTGTTTATGGCCAAAAAAACTATCAACCCAGGTTCCTTACCATGTGTATGATCAAAAAATATTTATGGACTATTTTTAAGATTTTTACATGGTTAGGAATGATTTTTGGCAATTAAACTTGTTTTATATGGTATTAAACCTAATTAAACATGGTGAAAAATGATGAAAATATAAAGTTACCTAGGGTTTATGGGAGCTTTGGCTGGAGAATTAGATGAGGATCCAGATTTCACCAAGTTTGATGTAAAAAAATATCTAGTTGCTTAAACATGAAATTTGTTATATAATAATCAAAATAAAATGAATAAATAAAAAAATAATAATAATAAAAAATGGCGGCCGGACCTTTATTGGGCTCCCCTTGGGCCCATTTTGGCCAAAAAATCTTATTTTTCAAGCCTGTACGTGAAAGCCCAAGTCCAAATTTGTTTCGGGTTCGGTTTTTGGCACGAAAAATTTATCTGGTGCGTAAAACAGTGCGAAAACGAGTGTTTTTCGGCTAATTTTGTGTAAATTTATAAAAACATACTATACGTTTGTAAAAATCGAAAATATTTTCACGGATCGCTTAAAATATTTCAAGTAAGTGTTTGGTAAGTCTTTTTCGGCTTAACGGATGATACAATGCTTGGTTTGTAACTATCTTTCGCGTTTAAATCTATAGCGGGTAGTTAAACGAGCATGTTTTCGTTTAACTTGTTAGCTATCGAAATAAGGCCATATTACTAATATTTTAGCTTATACTAATCGTATATCACTTATAGATGGCCCCCCGGGATATCTGGCTCATAACCCGACCCGTTCGGTTAATCGTTTGTTCGTTACATAAAATGCGTTTATTTGCTTAATCGATAAATACGTACTGAGGTGTACCTTGTTTTGGCTCAAACATCATAAAACATATTAAAGTAATGACAAAATTTTAAAAAGTACTTAAAGTTTTAAATGTTTGTGCTTTAATAGGATAAAACGATCTTTTGATATCATCAACATGCAAAACCGTATTTGATTATTCTCAATCTCCGATTCTTCAGCCTTGATATGGTACCTGATGTGGTTACCCATATACTGTACAGAATCAGTAGATTTGGAACGGTTTAATATAGCAACAGAAGTTTGGTATCAGTGTTTTTGCTACCCGTGCCGGTGCCGATATATTACATGGTGAATATGACCAAATACCTTGGCGATAAATTATACATAACATAATGAACTTTCAAGTTTCAATACAGATAACTAAAACATTTAACAAATGAAGTTAAACACAATGCTTTATATATAATCAATACAATAAGCTAAATTAAAACCAAATGAACTAAAATAACATGCTCTGAAGATAGATTCTTAAAATGGCCTAAAAGAGAAGAGAGAATCCATAACACACCTTTGTTGAATAATCTCAAAAGGTTTATGCAAAACACGTCATAGATGACACGTTTGTAATTAAGCTGATAGGTTTTAACACCCAATAAAAATATACCATCTGGATTAAATAACGGTGTCCTCAAACCATTTTGAAGTCAATTTGGCCGTTCAAGAACAGTTTCCATTTATTGAAGTTTGTGAACGTTTGTATATAATACGACTAGCTTTAGAACTCGTATGATACACTGGATGCTTAAAAAAATACAATTAAGCTAGAGAAATTAAATGATTATAGTTAAAAAAACATATATTTTATCTAAGTAAATGGTTTTATAAGTTCAAACATATTTTATAATGGAATATTCATCGGAACATCTGATGTATTTTCACGCAATTTCTTTATAATCACAAAAAAGATGCACATAGTGATTTTTATAAGTTGTAATTATATATTTTTTATGGACATTTGCATATTCCCCTTGCTAAGTGGCTTTATTACATATTTCCTCAACTTAAAAAATCAATTACATATCCCCCCTCCCCTTAAACATATATATTACATATTGTTTGCCATTTACCATGTTTGTGTCTAATCAAATTAATATATTAGTTGACTACTCTACCCTTGATTAAAAAAAACAAAATAAAAAAATAATAAAAAAAATGATGTAAAGGCGTGGTCTGCTGCACCACATGAAATTGAAATTAGACACAAACATGGTAAATGGCAAACCACCTGCACACCGTTCCTCTTTTCCGGTCAAGTTCCGATCTCTCTCTCTCTAGCCGAACTACCACGCACAACCCGCCACACCACACAGTCTACCACCATCTCGTCTTACCGGCTTGCTCGACCCTATCTCCGGCGACCACCATCACAACCCGTTTTTTAGATCTAAACGACGGGGTTGGATATATACGTGGTTGATTTCGTTTTACCCGTTTGAGAGCTTCGGGTGGAATTAGGTTGGAAGAGATATGAGACATGTAGAAAGAGGAAAAGTGTGGTGGGGTCAGTGGTTTGTGACAATGATGCAGTGGCCGGAAACTCGCCGGATAATCGAGTTTATCGGCAAGTAGGTTGGAGAAGATAATGTGGATTTAAACTCTTTTAACCATTAAAACATAACTTTGTTTTTTTTATGTTTATTGATTCATTTATTTGTTAGGATATTTTGTAATGGAATAGCAAATTTTACAAAATATGACAAAATATTTCATTATGAATGACATAAAAAAGATCATTATATTATATAAAATTAAATGAATAGAACGCACTTTTATATTATAGTTTTGAAAGAGATGGATACAAAAAATTCATGGATCCATAAGATTGAATGAACATGTGAGAATAAAATTGTTATCCATTCATAACCTCCTTTTGTCTTTATCGTCGTAAACCTATAAATATCGTTCATTGAATTTTACCACATCTATCGCATACACTCAAAAGTGTATATAAATTGTTTAAATAAAAAAAAGGTAGACCTGATTTCATTAAAAATATAAATATTTTGATTATATTAACATAAATACCCGCATATTTTAATCTTTATAATTAAGGTAATTGGTTTTTTTATTAAATAATGGATTGATATGTTTTGATTACACTTACATAAATATGTTTTCGTTAAAAATAGAATAGTTTGAGCGGAATTTTAGGCTGTAAATAATTTTTCAAGTGACATGTGTCCTAAATTATTTTCTGTTATTAGAATATATGTAGATTTTATTTAATTTTACTTATTAGTTTTTTCATTTATAACTTTTAAAATATAAAGTTTTATAAAATTTCAAATATATTGTTAAGCCGTGCTTATTTTTATCTATGTGCCGACATAAATTTTATTCAAAACCAAGTCGAGCCTAGTTTTTATTGAACGTTTTGACATAAATTTGGCCCATTCAGTTTTGGGTTAAATTTATATTCAATTTTTTTTTAATATCTTATACTTCAAAAGTTATAACAGAAAAAACAAAATATGAGTAAAACTAATTGTGATAATTACATATTAAAAAAAAAATTCAATGTTGTCTGATTTCAAAAACAATGGATTTTTTTTTCAAAAGTTGTCTAAGCCAACTGGTTTTTGTTGGCTCAAACAAAACCCATGGGCAAAGACGGATTTGGTTCGAAACTTGTTTCCGCCAACTGTTTTGGATGGACATTTGTGGAATATACAAAAAAAATGATGAATATTTTGAGAACATCTCTCCTCTAATAGATGGTTTTTATAATTTCCCCCAAACACAATAAAACGTATGAACTAAAACGTAATATCCCAATAAAACACATTGCCCTAGATTAACCTTTGCATATCTTACCTCCCCCCCCCCCCCCCATTTTCCATTTAATTTTGAAGCCTGCATTTTATTCAGCCAATCAAATTGATTATACTGTGTTTTATACATATAAGAAATTTTGAAATACTATTGATTTTATATTAGAAATAAATTATTGATTACTCTGAAATGGTGTAGTTTATAAATATCAAAAATATATGTGCTTTTTGTTTATAATTAAATCATTTTAAGTTTTCAGAATGTTATACACTCTCTAATTATTTTAAATGAATTATCGTTTACATGAATTAATATTACAAATAAGAAATTGCATGTAATTTATGTCTTTTAGAAATAAGAGTAGTAAAAAATCTTTTAGAAAATATTGTTTCGAATACTAAATGAAGAAACGTGGATCTGCTCACTGGTAGCAGATCTACTTTCCTCGGGTGTGATTATACTATTTCACCGATGGTTCTTCTGGATCAGTGTTCTTCCACCTACAAAATGAACAGCGCCGTTACTTACCCCTCAGAAAGGGACAGAGGGGTCCTCTTTGGGGTAACCCTCCGGCGTGAGAATAAATATGTGTAGGAGAAGATAATAATGTGTGAGTGAGGGAATTGGGAGAGTATTGCTTAATAGCTGAATACTGTGTGTTACTCTGTATGATTGTGTGATTGAATATGCTTCAATGTGAATCAATGTGTCTGTAACTGTCAATGATTGAGTATGAATGTGTCCATCAAAGTGGAGTTGATGCTGTATTTATAGTGCTAGGGTTTCCACTGATTAGGCTCAACCTCGTTGGCCTCCTCCAATCGCACTGCGCCACGTGTCCTCTGGGACACCTGGCGCTTTCTCGTTGGTTGTAATCACGTGGTAGCACATGTGTCATGCTGAGTTGTCGACCTTTCATTTGGCAGCTGTCAACATCAGCATATTCTTATTCCTTAAAAAGATGCCTTCTGGAAGGTTGTCTGACGTGCACAATCAAGGTTGCCCTAATCCTGATTTGGATAAGGACGAGGTCGATTATGTGCATGTGTGATATGCGCCCATCCTGAGGATGCGCGAGGTCTTCTCTTTATTCTCACGCGCAGATATTTCATGCGCAGATGTGATATGCACGAGCATGTGATATGCGCCGCGCGCTGGTGCGCCGCGCGCATATGTGATGCGCGAGCATATGTGTGCCTGGGCAGATGTGATATGCACGAGCATGTGATATGCGCCGCGCGCATATGTGATGCGCGAGCATATGTGTGCCTGGGCATATGATGCCTGAGCATGTTTTGTATGCGCCATGCGCATAGGTTTTGGCTTTGTGCCTTCATAATGTGTTTATCTTGTGGGTTGACCCGCCTTGCTCGGTGTTGAGGCGGGTACATACCTCTTCAAGCCCCCCCAGTCTAATGTGTGTCTTATCTCGCGCGAGCGCGGTAAGATAGATATTAGACTTACTGATTTGGTCTTTTAAAGGGGTTTTGTTGTTTTCTTGGTTGTTTTCATGGTTGCGCGAAGTTCTATCCATTTGGTTGAAACGAAGGGTCCAAACACGTGGTTGGTTGGTGGTGTCGTGCGCCGTAAACGTGTCAGACGTTTCGTGTGCTCGAGGTGCTACAGTTGCCTTTCATGTCCCCTCGCACAGCTGTCTGGAACACGTGTCACGCTCTCATTGGTTTGCACCTGCGAGTGGGGGCGCGTCTCTGCTCCGTGGCAGGTCCGTTACGTTTTTATGTCCCCTCAACAGTGTTTGGGACACGTGCCGCGCCCTCGTTGGCTTACACCTGCGAGTGGGGGCGCGTGAAATCCCATCAGTTACCACTTTTCTCTCTCCTGGGCCTATAAAAGCAAGTCCTTAGGAAAAATTTTTATCTTCATCTTCATTGTTGCTAATTTTCGAATTTCTGCTTCTCATATTCTGATTTGAGTGTTTTGATTGTTTTGAATCCTCGATTATCTGCTGCTGCAGTTGTATGTCTGATAGTTCAGACTCCTCTAACCCCTCCATCACCTCTATTGCCTCCCGAAGACACCGTGTGAAATCTGTGGTGATGTCGACATTGAAGCAGAAAGGCAAGGGGAAGAGGGTTGTTGAGACCACATCGGAGGAAGTAGGGAAGACCAAGGCCCCGAAAAGGTGGAATGAAATCCCCTGCAAATTGAGGCAGGCCGATCTGGACAGCCTCATCTCGTCACAGGGCTTTCCCGCCCTGTTTGGCTGCATGTTGCCTGGGGCCGGGCAAACGGCGGCGGACCCGCCTCCCGGCTATATTTCGCTGTACACCCATTTTTTCACCCACTGCAACCTTCGTCTTCCGATGACAAGGTTTGTAGGCGCGGTGTTACGGTTTTTCGGGATTCATATATCCCAAGTCCATCCGTTTGGACTTGTGCGCATGACTCATTTCGAGTTCATGTGCAAATCACAGCGCGAGGAGCCCACCCCTCGGCGCTTTCAATTTTTTTACAAGCCCAAGATCCAAGATTCTTGGATCTCCTTTATTCCTCGCAGTCAGAAGGTTAAGTGCTCCACTGTTTCATTCAAGAGCCTTCATGACTGGTCTGAGAGGTTCTTCTACATTAGGGCTGGTGTGATACCCATCCGTATGACCATGCGCTCCATCTCTTCTGCGCCTGCGGATGTGGGTGTCCTCAAGAACCCAACTGGCGCCTGGGTTAAGAAGCTGTCCACTGAACCATCCCCCGCCAAGAGCATTCGTGAGGAGGCGCTGGTGGGGGTTGGTATGAGCAAGAGGTGGGCGGACAGCTCGCTTGAGCCCGTTATCCAAGTCGACGGGTTGTGTAAGTTTATTGCTTTATTTCTTTTTCTGCGCGAACATAATTCTTTTTCTGATATCACTTGACTTATTTTTGCGCAGTCACCAAGGATTATATCCACGCCGCTTATGATGATCAAGTGGAGGGTGGCTCCGTCGCGCTTGGCGCCGGGGAGGTTGGTTTCCCAGATCGCTTCGATGACATGTTCATCCCAGTGGATCTGGAATTTGACTTTGATGGCGACGCGCCTGGTAAGCCTTCGCACTTATGCTTATTCCTTTAGAATACCAAATTTTGCTAACACTTGTGTTGCATGTATTGCAGATGCGCTCGAAAATTACGAGCTGGAGCTCGCGGAAGAGGAGGAGGAAGAAGAGGAGGCGCCCCTACTAAAGCGCAAAGCTAAGGGGAAATCCGGCGCAGGGGGCAGTAAGAGACAGAAGAAAGACGACACCCCTGTCGCTCATCCCCATGCTCAAACGAAGGGACCTGCGGAAACCGAGGTGTTTACCACCAAGGTTTCTTTAGCTTCCCTGCCTGTGAAAGTGGGCAGACCTCCTGTCCACTTGAGGTATGGTGGCGTCACCTCCTCCGTTCGCGCGGCTGAAGAGAGAAGCAATGCCGCGCCTGCGACAGGTATACTTTGTTTATCTTCATCTGATTGAATTATTATTAAACCTTTGCTCCTTTGAATGTTTGCAGGACCGGCGACAGTTGTAGATCAGCCGCAGGCGCCACAAGGTGCTGAGGCTGCGCCGGGGTCTGCTTCGAAGTCCCCCGTTCTACCCTCTGAGAAGGGTAGAATGAACTTTATGGCGATGTTCGCCGCGCGAACAGAATTGCGCCAAGGTATGTTTTGCACATTTGTCTTCTGAACTTTTTCTTTTGGATCCAGTCATAAACCAATTTTCCTTGTTGATTTGTTCATAGGAGTTATAGCTGGCGTACAAGTTGCTGGCGACACTCCTGGCGCCGTTGCCGGCGCCGCTGGTTCTGGTCCTGCTCCTGCTAGTGCTGAGTCTCCCCTTATTGGGATTACAAAGGAGCAGGAAGCCGTATTGCGCGCCGAACTGGCGGCGTCGAGACCTCCCTCGCCTCCTCCTACGTGCAGCCCTCTCCGCGAGGCTGGTTTGGAGCCCTCCAGGTCGCAGGAGAAGAGGCCTATTGAAGAAGATGAGGAGGCTGAGGGGGCCCAAGCTGAGGACTCCTTGGGAGACCGCGCCAGCCCTGCGATGCCACAAGACTTCGCAGCGCAGACTTCTAGTGGGGTTGGCGCTGACTTTTCTGCTTCATCCCCGCAGGTATGTTTTAATTTGTTGCTCCGCTGCGCGTACCTCCATATAAGTATGTTTTATGACTTAGAACATTTCTTGTTTTTTGCAGGAAGGTGACCACGTTTACCGCCCGAGATGGAATATTAATGAAGACAGTTCCTTCCAATCCATGGGCGTATGCGAGGACTTCTGGGCTCATGCCGTGCCTCCTATTGAAAGGAGGTATCAGGAGGAGCGCACCCGCGCTGACTTGCTCAACGATCACATTTTCGCTGGGTCAGCTTTCTTTGCTGCCTCCCAAGAGCTTCATCGCGATTATATTAAAGTACGCGATGCTCTTGTGGCAGCCCAGCAAGAGGCTAAGGTGGCTGCCTGGAACCTTTCTGATGCTCGCGCACGAGCTGAGAAACTCCAGGCGGAGCTCAGCGAAAATAGAGCAAGTGCCAACACCGCCTTTATTAAGCGCGGGCATGAGCTCCAGGCTGCGCGGGAGAAGCAGCAGGTGGCGGAGGCCGAAGTTGCCAAGTACGCGCGGAGAGTGCGTGTCTTGGAACAGCAGGCTGAGGCGCGTGACCAAGCTATCGTCCAGAGTATCACTGAGAAATCATCACTGGAGAGTGAGGTCGCGCGCCTGAAGAAGGAGTTGGCGGCCGCGCAGGCCGATAGAGATGAGGCCTTGGCGACGGCAGCGTCCAGCCAGGAAGCACTTGATGCTGCGCAGGCGGAGAAAGAAAAAATATTGGCGGCAGCAGCGTCTGATAAAGAGGAGCTAAAAAAGACCAAGGAAACTGTTGAGTTATTAAACTCACAGGTTCCTGCCCTCGAGACGTCTGTTGCTGGCCTCGCGCAGGATCGCCAATGGCTGGTGTCACAGGGCATGACTCGTTGCGCTTTGGCGATGAAATATTCCGCCGAGTTTCAGGCCCTTGTGATGGACTGCAATGCTGCCGCTCGCTTGGTGGGTCGAGCTGAAGGGTTTACGGATGGGTACGAATATGGTATGTTGAAGAAGAATCCATCCGAGTACCCTTACAAGAGCGACGCGGCCTGCGCGGACATGGCCGCTGTGGGGGAGAAGTATATGAGTACTCCCATCCCCATCCTTGTTCAGGTACCTTGACCTTAATGAGTTTTTCTTGATTAATTTTCCAAGTGTTTTGTACTCAATACTTTTCTATTGATTTGCAGATTGCTACGCTTGCTGACCAGCCCGACCTCAGCGCGCTAAAGAAGTTGCTTGATGAATGCGAGGGGGCTGGTGGCGATGATGGTGGCGCGGGGGATGTTGCCCCTGCCAGCGGTTCTGGCGCGGCGAAAGAATCTGCTCCTGACACCGTCGTGATAGAAGACTCCAATGAAGAGGAAGAACTTGACTATGGTCAGTTTAGAGATGAAGAGGAGCAGGCTGCGCCAGATGCCGAGGGCGATGATGAGGATGATGAAGAGGCTAATGTCAACGTGGAGACTTGAGAAGCCCTTCATGTTTTTATTTTTATTTGTAATTTGTAACTCATCATACTTGTAAATTTCAACGCAATGGAATGAAATTTGTTTTCCCTTTTTCACATCTTGCGCATTTCCATTCATCTCTTCATGTTTGCTTGTATAGATATTAGATATGCTTGCACGTTAAAATAAGAACAAGGTTGTAAGGAAATTATTCAGTTAACCATAGTCCTATTTTGTAAGTGGTTTCGCAGTATCTTGTTTATGCTGACACGCGCGATGACTTTTCACTATTCCTTTTTTGCGCCTCGTTGTCGCGCGTTTTTTAATATGGAAGTATGAGTTTTAGCCATTACATGTCAGCATGTGTTACTCAGATATCCATTATGATTCTGCGCGCGACCTCGACCTGAGACCTTAACAACTATGATATGGCATGTACTTTGCCTTAGTTGTATTTAAGGATTTTTATGATCAGGCTGCGCGGGATGTAAGATGGATGTTTGTGAGTGTTTTGAGCTAAGGCTCTTTGTTTTGGGCTAAGGCCCTGACGTTTTTAGAGTTAAGACTCATTAACGTGTTTGAGCTAAGGCTCGTAGGTTTGGGCTAAGGCCCTGACGTTTTAGAGTTAAGACTCGTTAACGCGTTTGAGCTAAGGCTCGCGCATGTATGTTTTACTTCGTTTTATTTCGTTTTGAAGTCAATATAGTGTTGTCATATTGCTCCAAATTAATAAAGGAAGTGTGAAACATGTATGCAAAGGTAATAGAACAAATATTGAAAGATAGCGCGAATCATCATTCATGATGGCTTAAAAGCCTTGATTACATATTTGAACTTTTACATGAAGCATTTTCTAAGTTGTGCCGCGTTCCACGCGCGCGGTATCTTTTTTCCATTCAAATCTTTTAAAGTGTACGCGCCTTTCCCCAAATCTTCTGAAATTTGATAAGGTCCCTCCCAATTGGGGGACATTTTTCCTGGGGGTATTGCGCGGCTAGCTTCATTGTTTCGAATGACAAAATCATTTTTCTTGAAGTGGCACTCTTTAACGCGCTGATTATAATATTTTTCCAGCTTTTTCTTGTATCTGGCTTCATTGATGATAGCCGCTTCTCTGCGCCCTTCAAGCAAGTTAAGGTCCAATCTTCTTTCGCGCTCGTTATCAGTCTTGCTCATCATGAGTACCCTATGGGATGGGCATCCAATTTCTGCTGGGATCATAGCCTCTGTCCCATAGGTTAGGCTGAACGGGGATTCGCCATTGCTAGTTTTGCTTAATGTCCTGTGCGCCCACAGGACATTAGGTAACTCTTCGACCCAAGAATGGGATTCTCCCTCCAACCTTTTCTTCAGCCCATTTAACAAACTTTGATTCGCGCGCTCCACTTGGCCATTCCCCTGAGGGTGGTAGACCGAAGTGAAGATTTGGTTGATGTGCAATTCTTTGAGCCAGCTGGATATCTTCCTGTCAGTGAATTGTTTGCCATTGTCGCTCACAATTTCCATAGGAAGGCCAAAACGGCAAATGATGTGGCTCCAGATAAATTGCTTCATCGCCTCAGCTGTGATTTTTGCTAGTGGCTTGGCCTCAACCCATTTTGTGAAATAGTCTATCGCCACTACCAAAAATTTCACTCGCCCTTGCGCTTGCGGCAGGGGCCCCACAATATCAATGGCCCATTTGTGGAAAGGCCATGCAGAGGTCACCGGAATCAAGTTGTTCTTTGGCCGCATGGTGTTTGGCGCGTAGCTCTGACATGCCTTGCATTTTTGTATTTCTTTTAGCGCATCCAAGTACATGCCTGGCCAATAGTAGCCCGAGCTCATTGCCTTGGCAACCACCATGCGCGGGCCAGCGTGTATGCCGCAGATTCCTTCGTGAATCTCCCTAATCACATAGCTTGCTTCTTCAGCATCCAGGCATTTCATGAGCGGTCCAAGATAAGAGCGTCGATATAATGTACCATCAAGTAGTTCATAGTTCTGCGCCTTGTGTCTTATCTTTCTCGCCTGTGCGCGATCGTCCGGTAACGTCCCCTCCTTCAGGAATTCCATTATTGGAGTTATCCAGGATGAAGGGGTTGTATGAATCACAAGGACCGATTGCGTTTGCACTGACGGGTTGCTCATCACTTCCACCCTGACATCTTTGCCAAAGTGATCAAAATTAGTTGATGCCATCTTACTCAACGCGTCAGCGGACTTGTTTTCGCTGCGCGAGATGTGTATGATTTTGAAGAAGTCAAACTGCTCAACGAGCTTTTTTGCCTGCTCTAGATATAGAGGCATGGTGTTCTCCTTGGCATCATAAAGGCCGTTGACCTGTGCAGCTACCAAGTAAGAATCAACATGTGCCTCTAGCCTTTTAACTCCAAACTTGCGCGCAATGCGCAGACCAGCCAGCAGGGCTTCATACTCAGCCTCATTGTTGGTACTCTTGAAGTCCAACCTAATAGCATAAGTATATTCATGATTATCAGGGTCCACCAGTTTGAGGCCTACGCCGGACCCTTCGCTGTTGGAGGCTCCATCAGTGAATAGCCTCCAAACATCTTCTTCATCATTTGCTCGCGGAGGGTCTACCTCGCGCTGAGCTTCTTCAATCTTTCCCTCTGGGATTTCCGTGATGAAATCCGCCAAAACTTGACCCTTTATTGCTGGACGGGGCTTATAAGTGATCGTGTGTTCACCCAATTCCAGCGCCCACTTTGTCAGCCTTCCGGAGAGCGCGGGGCGTCGCAAGACTTGCTGGATGTTGTAACCTGTCAGAACTTCAATCGGATGACCATTGAAGTATCTGTGAAGCTTGCGCGACGCGTGTGTTAGTGACAAAACTAACTTTTCCATGATGGAATAGCGCGTCTCAGGGTCTGTCAGCACCCGACTCACATAGTATATTGGCGTTTGGATCCCCTTGCGATCCACCAATAATACTGCGCCGATGGCGCGGTCTCCAGCTGACAAGTACAATGTAAGGGTTTCGCCAGGAAGTGGAGCTGTGAGCGCGGGCAGCTTTATGAGACATTCTTTTATCTCACTGAAAGCTTGCTCAGCCTCAGGCGTCCACTTGAATTGGCTCTTCTTCAAGCAATTCCTCAAAGTGTTAACGAATGGAGTAGATTTGCTGGCGTGGTTCGCTAGGAACCTGTTGATTGACACCAATCTACCATTCAGATTCTGAACCTCTTTCATGGTGGATGGTGAAGGCATGTCAAGGATGGCTTCCACCTTTTCAGGGTTCACCTTGAAACCATCCTTAGTGACCATTACACCAAGAAATTTCCCCTCTTCCGCGCCGAAAGTACATTTGCTCGGGTTGAGCTTCATGTTAACTTCCGTTAGGCGCTGAAGAGTTTCCTCGATGTCTTTGAGCATTTGTCTCTCCTCCCTGCTCTTGATCACCAAATCATCAACGTAGACTTCTAGATTTCTTCCGATTTGTTCACTGAAAACCGAATCCATAAGTCTCTGATAGGTTGCGCCCGCATTCTTTAAACCAAAGGGCATTTTTGTGTAACAAAAAACACCCTTGTCGGTTCTGAAGGCAGTCTTGTCTTCGTCCTGTGGTGCCATTTGAATCTGGTGATAGCCTTTGTAGGCATCCAGGAAACATTTGAGCTTGAATGGCGCCACGGAGTCCACCTTTGCGTCGATGTTTGGGAGGGGGTAACAGTCTTTCGGACATGCTTTGTTGAGGTCCTTGAAGTCAATACACATCCTCCATGACCCGTTGCTTTTCTTTACCATCACAGGATTGGCTACCCACGTCTGGTATCGGATCGGGCGGATGATGTTTGCGCGCAACAGGTCCTCCACTTGCTCATTCATGGCCTTCGCCTTTTCATCCCCCATGATTCTCTTTTTCTGAGCAATTGGCTCCACCGACTTGAACGTGTTAAGAGAATGTTGCGCCAAGTCTCGCGGGACCCCCGTCATATCGGAGTGTTGCCACGCGAAAACCGACGTGTATTTTGTGAGCAACTTTTTCATTCTCAATCTCGTTTCGTCTGAAATGGTAGCGCCAATTGTGACCGTTTGCTCTGGGAATTTTGGGTTTAAAATCCACTTCTCTGGCGCATTGTCCGCCATTGGAAGTTTCATTCTCCCTTCCCGCGGCGTACTTGTCACTGCGCACAAATGATCGCGGTAAACAAATGTTACGCCTGTTGGTGTAGGGAACCCCAATGCGCCGTGCGCTGGCGACGGTACAGCATTAAATTGGGCAATCGTTCCCCTACCCAGGATCATATTGTGGCATGACGTGGTGGGCAAGACCAAGAAGTTGACAACTTCGGCTCGCTTGTGCTCATCATCCCCCATAGTTAGTTCAAACTGAATCTGACCTAGGGGATGGATGATTTCATTTGAAACACCACAGATTGGTGCGTTCACAATTTCGAGCCGCGCTTGGTCTGCCGGGTCTAACTTTCTGAAACATTGCTCATACATAATGTCAGATTCGCTTCCAGTGTCCACCAGGACCTTTGACACTTCGTAATGAGCAATGTGTGTGGTGATGACGAGAGGACTGCTTATTGAAGGGCCTCCCCTGATTCTTGGGAAGATGACTTGCTGCTCGCGCCAATCTCCGTGGATTTGCGCGCTTCTCTTTTTTGACGTCTGCCCTTGTCGTCCCCCCTCAGCCACACAGATTCTTTTGTATTTCTTGCTGGCAGAGGCTCCTTCCGGTTGCTCATCTTCTATTCTTTGGTTTTTCACCAAGTGAGCCAGCCTGCCTGATTTTACATCCTTCTCGATCGCATCCTTTAAATGATGGCATGCGTCGGTGTTGTGGCCCGGGGACCTGTGAAATTCACAATATTTGCCACTGTTTTGCGGTCCCTTGTCGTGTAGTTGCTTGGGGGGCTTGAATTGAACATTCTCAGTACTTAACACCTGTGAAGGTGTTTTAGTGAGGGGAGTCCATATTCTTGGCAGATGTCTGCTAGGATCTCTGCCGCCCTCCCTCTTGTAACCATCCCCGCGATTACGAACATCTTTTTGGGGCTGGGGTGAGCTTGGTTGCGCTTGCTTTTCTGCGGAAGAAAAACTTGTTGGCTGCAACCTGGACCATACAGAGTTCTGTTTGGCCCTCTTCTCTTTGCTGCGCGGTGATTCAGCCTGATGCGCTCTTTCTCTTGCCCTATCTTGGGCAATCTGTTTTTCATTTCTCGCGAAAACTCGCGATGCCTCCATTAACTTGGCCCACGTGGTGGGCATGCCATCTTTGCTTACGAGAGCTCGTCGTAATTGATCACTGCGCGCGCCTTGTATAAAGGCCACGCGCAGGAGCTGCTCAGTTATACCCCCGATTGCCAGGGACTCCTGATTGAAACGAGTGATGTAATCTTCAATCGTTTCATCATTCCTGCGTACGCAGTGCATGATGTCATCAGGATCGCGCGTGTGCCTGCGCTGCTGTACGAAGTGGGCTTGGAACTTTTCTAATAGTTCCTCGAACCCATCAATTTGCCCAGTCGGCAAGCTCTCGAACCATACCCGCGCTGCGCCTGTGAGGCAGCGAGCAAACATATGACACCATGTTGGCATCGTCCAGCTCTCTAGGTTTCCCGTGTTATAGAAACCTTGCAAAAAGTCATCTGGATCTGTTGTGCCATCATATTTGCCCAGACCACTTGGCATCTTGGTCTTGTGCTGGATGGGAGCCTGCGCGATGCGCGCAGTAAACTTTGAGTGTTTTACCAAGATGGCTGGTCTGTAGGGTGTGGTTACGTCCACTTGCCCTCTGACCGGTGGGCTGTATGGCATGTGCAGATCCAGATCTGCTCTGGCTCCAGGCGCCATGTTCACAGGCGCGCGGAGCTGTGAGCCTCCTGCATGAGTATCCCGCGTCTTCCTCATGCTATGCACTTCTTCATCACTGAACTCAGTGTGTGCAGTGTGAACAGAATGTCCTTCTTCCGGCGCGCGCGGCCTCTTTGTAGTCTGCTTATCAAACGCTTGCCTTTGTGTTTGGTCGGCTAGCTTCTTCTGTTTGACCATTTCGTTGTACTTTTCCATCAGACGCCGTTGCTCGTTTATGAGCCATTCATTCGGATCATTTGTTTCTTCTTCTGGACCCATTGGTCCTTTCAGTTTCGCGCCGGCCATATTTTGTAACGCGAGATCGTCTGGAGGAGTTTCAGTCTGGCCGTGAGGGGTTGTGACGAAGGGACGGTTGCTGGTGGTACGCGTAGAATCACGCGGAACCCTCAGAACCTGCTGTCCGTCGTTAACACCCTCACGTTCAATATCCTCCAGAGCTTGATCAACGTTACGAATGCCAGAAACCATGGTGATTGATTTTTTTGTAGATCTGATTAGATCTGATTGCCGATGTAACAGTGGATGGCGCCAATGAAGAAACGTGGATCTGCTCACTGGTAGCAGATCTACTTTCCTCGGGTGTGATTATACTATTTCACCGATGGTTCTTCTGGATCAGTGTTCTTCCACCTACAAAATGAACAGCGCCGTTACTTACCCCTCAGAAAGGGACAGAGGGGTCCTCTTTGGGGTAACCCTCCGGCGTGAGAATAAATATGTGTAGGAGAAGATAATAATGTGTGAGTGAGGGAATTGAGAGAGTATTGCTTAATAGCTGAATACTGTGTGTTACTCTGTATGATTGTGTGATTGAATATGCTTCAATGTGAATCAATGTGTCTGTAACTGTCAATGATTGAGTATGAATGTGTCCATCAAAGTGGAGTTGATGCTGTATTTATAGTGCTAGGGTTTCCACTGATTAGGCTCAACCTCGTTGGCCTCCTCCAATCGCACTGCGCCACGTGTCCTCTGGGACACCTGGCGCTTTCTCGTTGGTTGTAATCACGTGGTAGCACATGTGTCATGCTGAGTTGTCGACCTTTCATTTGGCAGCTGTCAACATCAGCATATTCTTATTCCTTAAAAAGATGCCTTCTGGAAGGTTGTCTGACGTGCACAATCAAGGTTGCCCTAATCCTGATTTGGATAAGGACGAGGTCGATTATGTGCATGTGTGATATGCGCCCATCCTGAGGATGCGCGAGGTCTTCTCTTTATTCTCACGCGCAGATATTTCATGCGCAGATGTGATATGCACGAGCATGTGATATGCGCCGCGCGCTGGTGCGCCGCGCGCATATGTGATGCGCGAGCATATGTGTGCCTGGGCAGATGTGATATGCACGAGCATGTGATATGCGTCGCGCGCATATGTGATGCGCGAGCATATGTGTGCCTGGGCATATGATGCCTGAGCATGTTTTGTATGCGCCATGCGCATAGGTTTTGGCTTTGTGCCTTCATAATGTGTTTATCTTGTGGGTTGACCCGCCTTGCTCGGTGTTGAGGCGGGTACATACCTCTTCACTAAACTTTTTCCGTTTTAATAACGTCTTCCATGCCACTCAAACATCAAAAAGGGAATTAAAGACTTTATCAAAATGAAAATTGTAGGTTTTTCATCGTTCACTTCTCACTCTAGGATTCTTTCTTTTGGTTAATTAGAAAACTTAACATCCATTAATTTGATGTTTGTATATAAATATCATTACATGATAAATGATTAATAAAAAAATGTAATAGTAATAAATGGTTGTACTGATTAATAAATATCATTAAATGATGTTTGTATATAAACATCATTACATGATAAATGATTAATAAAAAATGTAATAGTAATAAATGGTTGTACTGATTAATAAATATCATTAAATGATGTTTGTATATAAATATCATTACATGATAAATGGTTGTTGAAGACCTGAACTTTGTCCAGTAGTTCTTCCCGGATTTTTCTACGACATGTCAACATCGATCTCTGCCGTACCCGTCCTTGTGTTTAAAACATTACTCTTACTACTAATATATAAAAGTAAAGTTTGGCGACGCTTTACTATGATTGATCCATTTGACAATATTCCATTGGACCAAGTTTTATTTTTACTTTTTTTTTTGTTTTAAACTTTGATAATTATATTTCTAATTGTCTTTGTTATGTTTGTTTTTTATTAGTTTAGTTCCAATACCAATATACCGTAACGGATGCGATAAAAACTGACATAATTTGCGTAGACTTAGCACATTTTGATTTAGTTATAGTACCGTAACAAAACTGACCGCATGACAATTCTTTTTTTTAGTCCGGTTTTATAACGAACGTGAAAAACCCAACCAAATTTGCATAGACTCACCGCCAGAGACTAACAGCGCTCGGGTTTTACCAACGCTCGAGTTTCACCGACCAACGCTATCCCAATGTTCCATCTCAATTTTTATAACTTTTTTTTGTTTTAGTTTTCGTACAATAACACATGTAACAGAAACTGACTGAATTCACGTCAACTTACCGCCTCACCACTTATGACCGATAATGCTTGTGTCTTACCAACGTTCGGATTTATCAACCTACCCGGCGCAACGTGTCGGGTTAAAAACTAGTTGTTTATAAAGTATAGTACGTGTATCAGCTTTCTTTGGTTTCTCAAACGGGTTTTCTACGGCCACCCCCCTAATTGTTAAAAAACCGGCCAATACGCCGCGTATAGAGCTATATGCGGCGTATTGGTCGGTGTTTCTAGAAAAACACACCAATTTTTTCTTATTATGTTTTTTTTCTTTGTTTTCTTTTATTTTGTTATTATTATTATTAATATTATTTATTTATTATTTATTATTAATAAATTGTTTAGTAAAAGTTCGGTCAATAACACATATTATATACACCAAAACCAGTGTTATATAGATAAATTATACAAATAAAAGTAAATACAAGAAATAAAATATAAAAATCTACATGAAGGCCTCGTAGTCAAAGTCATCGTCGGTGGCCCTGAACGTCGCGTCGCCAACGTTGTCGTCGCCCTCTGCCCTGCGTCTGGCCCCCGAACTCTCGCTGGCGGCATCCACGTCATCGCCTCGTCCGCGTCTCACGCCAGACGTGCTCACCTCGTGGTCAAAACTGGGAGGGGGTGGCGCGGGCACGGGGTACTGCTGCCCATAATGTTAGCCGCCAAACAGCCGACCATCCAGCTGATCTGCCGCCCCATATGGTCCATCCGCTACCCTTGTCGCAACACCTCCCGCTCCGTGCTCAGCGACCGAAGCTCAACGGCCTGCAACCTGGCACGGTGGCGGGATCCAGACGCACCGCGCGATATGTGCGTAGAACGTGTTGTGGCAGTGCTTAACAACAAAGCAATAAAAATACGTTTAATAAGCAGACGAATTAAAAGAAACAGTAAAATGATAATATATTAAAACGTACCTGACGTGCACCCGGATCCTCATGTCCGTCACCACCGTCGTCCGAATCCCCGCCGACCTCCTCCCTCGCGTCGACAGGCTCATCGACGATATGCATCCCCGGTATCGCGAGCGGGGGAGGCTCAACTAAAGGCACCGGGACGTAAGGGACATGTGCCCCCGGCTCGGCCACCAGTCGGCCGTACTGGCCGTGGGGCCCGTGGAACGTACGCACAATGTGCATGCTGCTGCAACGGCCGTGGTCCAGCGGGCTCGGAGGGGTCGGGGCGATAACTAGGCCGTCCACCAGGGCTCCATGGCCTAAAGAGAACGCCAGCTGGGTGGCGTACCCGTCACCCATCAAGGACCCTCGTGCTTGCATGTGGAAGTAGGTGGCAAAATAGTCTGCAAACCTCCTAGCGAGGTTGTAGTGCGTGCGAGTCAGCAGACACCTAAAAAAAACAGGTCGAGCAGACTGCAATGCTCCGCGCCCTGATTGCGGCCCCGGCGATGGACGTCGCAATCAGCCTGTGTAGGCGTTTTTGTAATATAATATTTAATAACAATAACAATAATAATAATATAATATAAAATAATAATAATATTATATAATAATAATAATATTATATAATAATATAATATTTAATAACAATAACAATAATAATAATAATATTATATAATATAATATAAAATAATATAATATATTACATTATTATTTTATATTATATTATATAATACAATACAATACATTTTAAGAACGTACCTGTGCAACGGGTCCCTAATAGCCGAGACATTGGCCTTGGTGTCCAAGGCCTTCTCCTCAAACGGATGATCGCTGATGGCCCTCCACCATTCCCACAGGTTGTCGTCCGGCATATGGTGGATGCTCTCCGTGTATATCGGGAGGCGAACCGCCTGCGCTGTGTATAAGCCCAGAGCCAGTGGCGAATCTAGAACATACTTTCAGGGGCAGCGAAATTTTTTTTTACTGCGACGTGTTCTTGAAGAGGTTGTCGGCACAAGTTTTTTACAATCTGACGGTCGATGCTTTTGGTTTTCAAACATGGGTGCGCCAACCGATTTTCAAAAAGTGACAAATCGAAGGAGACCATGAAGTAGAATAACGAACATGTCGGCCTTTGATTCTTGGGAAGAAGATATTGTAGTTTGTATACGAAGGCTAATCGATTTCTTGATTTAAAAACAGTATACACAAAATTTAACGAAAGATATTTAATTGCTTATAATTATGTATATAATTAAAACCATGAAGATGACGAATGTTAATAAATTTATAAAAACGTTAATTGCTTATAATTTGATATGATACAATAAATGAAGGTAAAAAATATAAATCAGATTAAAGAAAATGTTTACATAAGAATTTTAATTTAAAATAATGGCACATACTTTTAGTTTAAATTTTAGAAAAATTCCTAAAATAGCCTTTTTAAAGAAAAGCAGCCATTTTTTTCTTCCAATTATTTAGAATTTGAATTTGAGAGAGACTTTGAGAAAAGATAATTATTATGGGGTAGCAGGCCAAATCTTAAAAGAAATGGAGGGAGCAGATAAGATTTGAGAAAATATTGAAGGTAAAGTTCAAAATTTTTGAAATATTGAAGGAAAAGTTCAAATCTTTTCTAAACTTTTTTTCTCGAAAAATAGTCTCCCAAGACTGATTTTTTATGTTTCCTACCTGGCCAGTTCATATTTTCAAATTCTTATAAAAAAATATTTTTTACAATTATACCCTTGAACCACCACCACCCTTGAACCACCACCACCACCACCTTGAACCACCACCATCACCGACGCCGTCGGCCCCTCCCCATCACCACCACCGTCACTACCACCATAGCCGCCTCCACCACCGCTGCACCCATCACCGCTGCACCATAGCCGCCGTCGCCCCCACCCCTTCACCACCACCGCTGCACCGGAGAAGTGAAAGCAGTTGCAGATATGCATCAAAGGAAAGCAGAAATGGCAAAGCATTTTGATGCTTTTATTGCTTTACCAGGTTAATATTAATTTCATATTCATATTCATATTCTTTTACTAAAATCTCATAGGCATTTGGCCACTGAATGTGTGAGTCTTATTTTGAAGTTTTCATGAGATGCTGCTAAATGCTAAATTTTAGTTAATTAAAAATTCATTTGCTTTGAAGTACAAGATAATACATGACCGAAAGTTACCGGTTTATCATGAAAACTATGGTGCAGCGGTGCACAAGTGGTGGTGATGGGGTGGGGCCGGCGGCTATGGTGTAGCGGTGATGGGTGCAGCGGTGGTGGAGGCGGCTATGGTGGTAGTGACGGTGGTCGTGATGGGGTGGGCCTGACGGCATCGGTAATGGTGGTGGTTCAAGGTGGTGGTGGTTAAGGGGTATAATTGTAAAAAATATATTTTTACAAGAATTTAAAAATATGAACTAATTAGGTAGGAAACATAAAAAAACAGTCTTAGTAGATTGTTTTTCGAGAAAAAAAGTTTAGAAAAGAATTGAACTTTTCCTTCAATATTTCAAAAGATTTGAACTTTACCTTCAATATTTTCTCAAATCTTATCTGCTCTCTCCTTTTCTTTTAAGATTTGGCCTGCTACCCCATAATAATTATCTTTTCCTAAAGTCTCTCTCAAGTCCAAATTTTAAATAATTCTAAGAAAAAAAGGGCTACTTTAGGAATTCTCTCTCTAAAAAAGGCTATTTTGGGAATTTTCTCTAAAATCAAATGTTAAAAGTTTCGGTTATTAAAATTAATCATCATTTTTTATGAAACATAAGTCATAGAGCCTTAAGTTCGCCATTATCCTAATTTCCATATAACGCTAAGACAGTAAAATATGGTTAAACATGATGAAAAGATCCCAAATTCGTCTATATACGATACTAAATATCTTTGGAGCAATGAGTATGCAACTATATTATTATCATAAAGAGCAATGACCATGCAAATAAATTATAAAGTTAAACCTTTGGAGCAATAGCCAACAAAAAACTAGAAGGGGTATTATATAAATTTCTTCTAAATACTTTGGGACCTAATTAATTATAAAGTAAAATTTGGAGGGCCTAAATGAAACAACGGCAATTAATTCCTTATAACAACACGTGAGCTGCTCTTCTACTTCATCTTCATCCTGGTGAGCTGCTCTTCTACTCCATCTTTTTCGCTAGCCTTCAAATTCATTCTAAGTTATTTTCGCAGCTCCATCTTCTTGCTAAACTCAGGGGAAACATAATATAACCTCAGGGGTAGCATTATACATAAAATGTAAAAAGAAAAATAGAAATTCCATTACACCGGAAAAGTTGAAGGGTAGAAGGTGCTACCCCTGCCTTTGCCTTATATCCGCCACTGGAAGGAACCCATGGCGTTTGATTTCTACATTCTTCATCTCTTTTGTTCTCAAAATTGGACCATCGTAGGGTTTCGTTTATCATACTTACTTGAAAACAAATTAAAATTAAAAATAATAATAAATCTGTTTTTAAGTTAGAAACTATGTATTTCTTCTTCTTAAATTACCTCTATACTTCAGATCTGTTAGGTATTTCCTTTTTAAATAAATATTTATTGAATGTTATTTACTCTCTTTTCTCGAAATTGGACCATCATCGGGTTTTGTTCATCATACTTACTTGAACAGAAATTAAAATTAATAATAAATTTGTTTTTTACGTTAGAAACTATGTATTTCTTGTTGTTAAATTACCTTTATATATGTATTGCTTAATAAATTTGTTTTTTAAGTTAGAAACTATGTATTTCTTGTTGTTAAATTACCTTTATATATGTATTGCTTAGTTTACCTCATGCTGATGTTAAATAGAGAGCATGTATTAATATTTTCCTCATTTATTTTTAATTATTTAAAACTTAAAATAAAACTAGTGGCTCATATTCATTTATCTTATTTTTCACAGTAATCTCATTTCTCTCATGTACCATATATATATATATATATATATATATATATATAGGGTAAGGATCCTAAGAGAATCATTGGCAAATTGAGAACTTTGAAAACCATTTTGGACAACTAAAAAACCCTCTAAAAAATATTAAAAAAATTATAAAACAAACAAAACCGAAAATTTATAAAAAGTAAAAAAACCAAAATTCTTATATTTCATTCCGGTTTCATTAAAAAAAAACAAAACTTTTTTTTCTTTTTAATTCGTATTATACCTATACACATATGTATACTTTCATTTAATCCCTAGTTATGTAATGTACACATATGTACATTATCATTTACCTTAAATTATACATATGTGTATAGGAAAAAAAACATGTGTGTACATATATGTATATGTATAATTTAGTTAAACCGGGAATTTTTTTTTACGTTTTTTTAGAAACCGGGATGATAAATAAGAACTTTGGTTTTTTTACTTTTTTTATTTTTGTGTTTTTTTTGTTTTATGATTTTTTTTATTTTTGGGTTTTTTTGTGATCCAAAATGGTTTTCATAGTTCTCAATTCCCAAAAAGTTCTCACATTATCCTGATCCTATATATATATAGGGAGAGTATCAAGAGAAAACTCATCTTTAGAGAGAAAACTTAAAAACTCTTAAAGAATTATTTTTAACTAAAAATTAAAAAATATTTTCAAATTTCTATTTTTGCCATCATTTTTATATTTCCTTACCCTTTGCTCGAAAAAAATAAAAAAAATCTCGCTGTAATGCACATACGTATTACTGTGCTATATTGTTATATTACACATGTGTATTACTATGTATTTTTAAGTTTAATAATGTTTAATTACATATATTCAATATTTGTGTATTGTATGTGTAATAGTGTTGTCTTATATGGAAAAAAATAATAATAAAATAAAAGTCGATTTAGTGCACATGTGCGTTAATATTGTATTACACATTCGTACTAATGTGTATTCGATGTGCGTATTAGTCTTATATTGTATATATACAATAGTGTGTATCAAATATGTGCAATGATGTTGTATTCTATGCAATACAAACATTTTTGCATATATGCAATACATGTGCATTACACCGACGAGGTTACCGACAAGGTTTTTTATTTTTTTTTATTTTTTGGAACCAATAACAACATATAAGATTAATGAAAAAAAAACTTCAAAAATTTTTTTTAAAAAATGTTAAAAATAGTTTTTTAGGAGTTTCTAAGTTTTTTCTTTAAAAGGAGTTTTCACTGGATCCCACCTCTATATATATATATATATATATATATATATATATATATATAGGTAATTCACACGGTACTATCCATGTGAAATATAATTATCATGGATTTTAATGTTTGTGAAATAACCAGATTTATGACTTTTAAAAAAATATTTTTTTAACCTTATTAAAAAGCTATAATAAAAATTTTTTTTGTGATTGCATAACATTTTTGAAAGACATTAAGTTAATAAATTGTTTTCAAACTTAGTCCCAAACTACACAATTTTAATTCTTTACGTGAACCACAAATAATGCTTCACGTAAAGTTATGTCTCTCATTCTTATCCCAAAACTTGATATCAGTTCGCTATCATAGATTCGTAGGCAAAACTTAAATATGAAAACATAGCAGGGGATGAATAATTTGAAACTCACTTGAGTTGTGAGAACCCGAAGGAACCCCATTTAGCTAAAAAAAATAACTAACTAAATAAATAAAAATTAATAATAATGTGTGTTATATATAGGTTACATTTACTAGAAAATGTTTTTAACATTTTTAAACACGAATCGACTATTGAAATAGGTGTAACGAGCTGTAGCATTACACAAATTTTCGCTATTCGCGATGTACTGTAACAGATAGTCAGACCTATTTCAATTGTTGATTCGTGTAAAAAAAGAATAACTTTTTACAGCTATTAAATACACGTTATGATGCTTTTTAGCATACATGAATGAAACTCAAGAAAACGAAAGAAATTTACCTATTGGAACAAAAGGCCCATCCAGGACGCTTGCATGCATTTATCATTGCGTTTCTCCAAGAATCAATCTCCTCAGTTTTCCTCCCAACATGCAGGTATTTATCTAATGCCCCGGAACGGCCCACTCTATTCTAGCACATCGCTTGGATTTACATGGTAAATAAGGGCATCACAAGCCCTTCGTAATGTGCCTCCATGGCATGTGCGAGCTGCTCCAAGCACATGGCAGAGTGCGGAAAATTTTTGCTAAAGATTACTTTAACAAGTCGTGAGTGTCTGATAGGTCGGAGTAACTTTTGAAGGACTTTTTCACAGTAATGAAATGGATCATTGTCCGGGTAAGGAATAGTTCTTTTTTTTACGAATGGCTTCATAAAGATAGTTGAGGAAACCGGCTCCAACATCTTGACCTCGGAAGATAAGAATGACATCGCTCTTTCATTTGTTAAGGTAAAAAGATGATTCCATTGATTTGCTGTTAAATTTCTGGAAGTGGTGCGAGTTAGTGTAATCAAAGTTTCACAGACACAGATACACAATACACATGATTATGGTCAGAACATTGTAAACAAATATCATAACAAAGGGTTTTAAGTTAGGGCAATGAATTATATTAATAGTGGTACCAAAATGTTAATCATATATTATTTGTGTTCATTAGATCTTCATCTTCTTACACATGCTCGTTTTTCTATAATGAATGTATTAGATTGGTTATATATTATTTATCATTCAAATATCTTTTAGTGATATCGGAAAATTCTTCCGGTCAAATGATCCCGATTTTACTAACGAATGATGGAGATTTGGTTGGGGAAGTGATGGTTGGCGCAACAACAATTTGATGGTTTTGTTGATTAATGCCCACTGCCGTTACCACCAACGAAGTTTTCCAAGGTGGATTAGAAACAAGGCCATGCTTGAACTGAGTGTGACTGGTGCGATTATGATCGAGTAAAAATATAAACCTTTTGAACTTGTTAACTGCGACATATTAAAAACTGTTTTACTATGACGAATTCTTGGTAATTTCAAGTCTATAACAATTTCAACTAACCCAAGTGATTATTTACCATATATGTTTTGTTATTAATGTATTCTTGAATTGGTTTTGATGCACATAAATGGTATGCTATAGTTGTGGGTAATAGAAAGAGTAGTGTCGACCAGTGTAAAGTATATATTTTTCTAGTGGAATATAGTTTGGCATTTGTTTATTTTACAATTTTGTATGTTTTATTTGACAATTGAGTTACCCACATAAAGCCGTCCCGTTTAAGTTTATCTTGGACTGTATGATAAAAGTTTTTATATATTGTGAGTGCGACAAGTCGACAACACAATTCAAGCTGGTATGCTACTATAGTCCATAGACACCAGTCCTCTTTCTGCGTAAACTATAAGTTATTCACTGTTACAATTTACAGCTATAATGAGATGCACATAAATAAGCTGTATTTTATCTTTATCTTTTTTTTTTCCTATTCTTGTTTTTTTTTCATTACGCATTTTGTTATTTTAGCTTTTTTTTTTCTTTTTCTTGTTTTCATACTTTTTGTAGTTTTCCTTTTCAGTTTTTTTTTAAAATTTTATCTTCAATTCCATGTTTCATGTTTGATTCTCATATTCTTGTCTTTTTCCTAGGTTCTTTTTCCGTATCGTTTGCTGCCAATGTGATGAGTGATTGACATTTAATTTTACTCTTATAAAAGTGAATTCAAATAAGTTTTGACGTTTTTAGCTTTTACTTATGAAACGATGATGGCATAGGCCAATGTTGCCCTATCACCTTTTAATGATGGCTTCTTTCCTGATTTTTCATAGAAACCTTGTCAACTCGGTATATTATTTTAAATATATTTTTAACGTGACGTAGTTGTAAGAAGTCTAAGTTTTTTAATGGAGACTCAGGCTCACAGACAATACCGGGCATGGGTGGTTTTGTGAAGAAAGACTGAAATCTTTGTGCTCTCCAGTTCGATCTTAAGGGCGTCTGGGTTTTACCATCAATAGGTATTCTGACGGGTGGGTTTTCCCGAGAACTACTGATAACTTGGAGGCACTTAACGACTCCGTACGACTGGGTTTAGCTAGCAGGCAAAGGCATTTCGCCATTGAATTACCTCGTCCAAAGTATCTAAACAATAATCTGGTTTGTTGGCTGTTTAAAAAAATTACATATTTAAAATTTTAGTATTTTATATGAGTTCATTGTAATTTATAATGATTTTACCTTGGTTAAAACCAATTTATCTTCATTTTTTTAATGTGGTATTCGCTTTACAAAAAAGCCTTAATTTTATTTTATTCGGGGGGTTTTTACAAATTTTTTTTTTTTTCAGTTGATTCATAAGCCACTATCACATGAAGCTTATCTAATACTCTGTTCTTGAATGAGTAAAGTGTTATTTTCGTCCTTTTGGTTTAACAAAAAATACGAATTTAGTCCAAAAAATTTAATTTTTTGCATATGGAACATCCACGTTTCCTAATTATTGCCAATTACATCCAAATCACTAACCACGTTAAATTTAATCGTTAAGTCAGGGATAAACATGTCTTTTCACTCTTTCTTTATTATACGAGTAAAGTGCCAAAATCGTCCCTGAGGTTTGGTTACATTTGCGAATTTCGTCCATTTTTTTTTTGCAATTTGATCCTCGATGTTTCTCAACCGTTGCCAATTTCGTCCAAATTGTTAACTCGGTCTAAATTCAACGTTAACTGAGGGGTGTTACTGTCCTTTTATATGTTTGTTAACCTTATTATTATTATTATTATAATTTATAACACTATATCACAAAACATTTTGGACTGATATCTGCTGGTACATCCATCGGTAATGTGCCCTAAAAATGTACCCTATTAGGGCAGGTGTGCTGGGCGAGAAAAAAGGGCGATAAAGGGGTGATATTTTTTGGAACCCCCCCCCCCCCCGGTGATAAGAGGGGCAACATGGGGGGGGGGGGGTCGACGGATATTTGTCGCCTGTCATTGTTATGTGTGGTATATATATATGTGTATGTGTGTATTGGACGCCACTTGTCAAAACCGTTCTCAATTTATAGCCCTCACTAAGCATAGCCTTAACACCAATCTCTGTTTGTTTTTAAAAAACCGTAAGTTAGTAGATTTGACATGGTTGACACATCAATAAAATACGATTGACCTATTTTCATATAAATAAATTTATAATACTGGATCACAAAAACATTTTACCACCAGAGCATATTTCAAACCCAAAATGATAAAATCTATTAGCATCTCTAACAATAATTTGTAAATATCATAAATACTTTTAGAAGTTATTGAATGTTTTAAATATTATTATGTATATTATATTATAAGTTATAATATAAATATTATTTGGTGTGACTGAAAATTTTGAAAACGTGTTTCAAAAACCTGCATTCCAGTTAGTAGCTTTCTGCACAAATGGAATCCTTTCTTCCATCTTTTCCCTTTTATATATATATATACCTTTCTTTTTTCTTTTCAAACATTACAAATCCACTCTCTGGTCTAATCTTCTTCCTGCTCTCATATTTAGACTAAAAAGTGTGGATTTAATTTTACTTTCAATTTTACAGTGTCACGTTAGCATCACGTCATACCTTACTACACTTCACTTTTATCCATAATATTATGGAAATAGTTACCAATTCACCACTTTCCTCTTTGTTCAAATAAAATAATAATATCTATATAGCTAACTTAATTTAATGTAACTAAAACTAAATCCGTATGAATAAAAAGCATAACGACCAAACTCGACACATATTACATTCTTTCCGTTTATGTTTTTATTAATTATAATATAACTAAAATAAAACATCAAATTATAATATTAGTTGTGAAAAAACTTTTGTGTCTCAAAATAAAAATAACATAAGTTTTTAATATATTGGTATAATAATTAATATAAAACATAATATAATATTAGATTTTTAATAATATAAATATTAGGTAGGGTTAGGTTCAAATAAGAAGTTTGATTTTCCTAAGAAGGCTAAGAATGAGGGTATTTTTGTCTTAACACTTTTATATCAAAACCCACTTACTTTAATCTCAAAACCCACTTACATTAATTTCAAAAAACACTTACATAAAACGAACTTACATCTTCACTCATCTCCTACACCCACCACCACTTCACCGCCCACCGCCACCACACCCGTCACCCACCGTCACCACTTCGCCGGAAAAGTTCGAAAAAACACAATGGAAAACACTATGAAAAACACAATGTAAAAATCACAATGGAAAAAAACACTACAAAAAAAAACATAATAATAAAAACACAATAAAAAACACAATTGTATGACACAATGTAAAAAATATAATGAAAAAAACACAATGAAAAATAATACTGTTGTATAACACAATTTTGTAAAACACAATTTGTAAAAAACCCAATAATTTTTTTTTAATTTTTATATTACAATATGGTACTCATATTAAAGATAAAAAGAGACTCGTTATTATGGTGAATTTGTTTTTCAATAAAACGGTAGTAATAAAAAGTTATGGACGTTTTAAAATGATGGAGAATTTGGCATGTACCTTGCATTTGGAGAGAGAAAGTCAACAAGTGTGTTATTCCTTTTATACTTGATTTCCTCCTAAACTAATCTCAACCCTCCGTGTTTAAAATCAATGACCAAAATTACTTCTTATCCTTCATACAAAAACTATTCTTCCTGTTATAACCCAACCCATAAATATTAACAAACACCTTCTATTTTACCAAACACTTCAAAATCTTCTCCCATCCATCTTTTCCAAGCACTCCCATATTCTCCAACATTTCCCAATCTCTCTCACTGCACCATACTTCACCACAAGAAACCCATGGCGTTTGATTTCTATATTCTTCATCTCTTCCACTTCCCCTTCCCTGTGATGTAGGTGCTGTTTGTTTTTTTAGAGGTAAAATGTCTGCAGTCTGCGGACCACATCTAAAGACATCTGTAGCAGAAGAGGTGGACCAAACCTCTGCACTTTGCAAGAAAAAGACTGTTTGTTTTTTAACGTCTGAAGGCTGTTAAAACTTTCAATATAAGCTCTATACCAAAAACACAAATTATCCAGCAACATGTAAAAATATATAAATCTAAATTTTATACCTCTGAACAAGCAAATTATAAAACTTACATTAACAAATTTCCACGTGAATGTTTTTTCCTCAAAAAGTTTCTTCAATTGTTTTCGAAAGCAAATAGTTCATACATAATGAATGAAACGAGCCAAAACTCGAGCTTAAAACAACTCACAAGTCGATGACATAAACCTAAACTTTCTACAAACCTTTTTTAACTAAAAACTTTCTATAGACTTTTTATAATCCTTAACTTTCTTCAACCTTTTTCAACTAAAAACTAATAATACTTGAACAATTATGCAAAATTATAATTGAACAAAAAAAAAACTAATCAATTAACAACTCAATTGAACAAATCAATTAACAAGAATTCAATTAACAAAAAATTTAATAACTTAATTGATATCTGATGGAAATAATGAGTTTAGAAGAGGTTGGAAGACTATGGCCCAAGTCTGTACCAAGAAGAGGGCGCGCAGACGTTTTTTAATGAAACGTCTTTGAAAAAACAAACAGTCTGCAGAAGGCAATGTCTGCGCGTGGTTTGCGCGTTGCAGACAAAAGACGCCAGGAAGATCTTTTGTAAAAAAATAAACACTACCGTAGTCTAAGCTTCAGATCTGTTTAGGTATTCCCTTTTTACTCAATGTTATTTACTCTTTTCTTATCATCATACTTACTTGAACAGAAATTAAAATTATTAATAATAATAAATCTGTTTTTAAGTTAGAAACTATGTATGACTTGTTGACTTCAAATCTGTTATGTTTAGATTACCTCTATGTATGATTTTGGGAAAATGTATAGTATATATTTGTTATTTTTTGGAAAACGTATGGAGAATATATTGAAGGCGGCATTTACTGTTCATGTTTTATTGAATCGTATCACTTTGTTTTTTCTATCACAATTTATTAACTGAATATTATCATTGGGTTTTGTTTTTGTTGTTGTGCATCTTCGTCATAAACTCTTGTACCTGTTTATGATGTTTTGCTATAGTGACTAATTCATTTAACTTTCATCTCTTTATCATTTTTTTTAATTATTTATTTGTTTTAACAGTTTTTCTTCTTGTCTTTGTCAGGAAAGAGTTTATTATATTTCCTGAAGAGGAATTAAATTTGAGGGTTGTGGCTTCGTTTGGGAAGAAGATGAACTGGCCTCCTGCTGACAACCGGGTGAGCTAGTTTTTATTCCTGTTGCATCCTAATGTTATTATGAATTACAATTATTCAAAACTTCCTAATTGGTTATTTTGTTACTCATCTTTTCGTTTCAGTTTGACCAGCTGGTTGAGGCTGTTTTTGGTAGTGGCCCATTGGCGGGTGTTGTCGTCGATGGGATATCGTCAAAGCTTGCTGATGTTAACGTTTTGTTAGCTTTAGATGGCCATATTAGTCGGATCAACAACCCAGCAGTGAGGGTTCTGGCGCAAGCTGGCCAGCTTGCTGTTAATGAAGTAATCAAGGGAGCTGTTTATTGGGTTATTGCTAATTTGTGTACACCGAAGCCTGCTGGGGAGGACAAGGAAGAAGTTGGTGGTTCAGCAGGGAAAAAAGATGGTGGTTCAGCAGCAGATGGTTAGAATGAAAACAAAGGTGGTGGTGGTTTTTAGTCCACGGTTGTGTTTTTTGCATTATGTGTCGATCGTAAACTCAGTTTCTTTGTATATGTTTGCTTTTTGGGGATTCTAGTACTCGTATGGATGAATTGTTTTGTGTTTCAAGTTAATTGTAACATGATTGTAACCATAACCGGGAAGACAAGACGGTAGCATCTATCTTTATTTAGTTATGGAAAATTAGACTTTTCAACTTTTTTGCTTTGTTTATTGTTGTTATTAACACATAATTGAATTAGAGATGGTTAAACGGATGTTAGGTAATTTACAGTGTCGACAAATGGTAGGCTGGGCCTTGCTGTTTGTGGCTGTTGATCGTTTTAAGTAGTGATATATTGTTGTTGAGGAGGGTGAAAGAGATTTGGTCTTTTGGACAAGCATGGTCAACGCATACACGATGCACGGATTGGAGATGAGAATATTAGTCCGGATGATGCAAGTTTCTTGGCAATTGTTTATGCTTGTATCCATTCATTGTTGGTTGATGAAGGTAAAGCTTTTTTAAAATTAATGGTGGATGGTTATTATCAGTGGGCCGAACATTATACTTGTATGGTTGATCTTCTTGGTCGTGCAAATAGATTAAAAGACGCAATCTTGCCTATTAAAAACATGAAAATTATTAACCAAAACGCTTCCATTTGGCGGTTGCTTCTTGCTGCATGCGAGATACATCGTAACATAACTTTAGGCAATTTTGCAGCCAAAAAGCTTCTTGATTTAAATCCATACGATATAAAGAATTATGTTATCGTATCAAATTTCTATGCTTTATGTGACCAAAAGGATGATCTTGATCACATAAGAAAGAAAATGAGACAAGAGGGTTTGAAGAAAGATCCCGGTTGTAGTTGGATTGAGATCGGGAACAAGATTCATGTTTTTATAGTTAGAGATAAGTCTCATCTGGAATCGGGTGAGATTTACATGAAACTAGGTAAAATTAATGATGTTTTGAAGAGGGTATTTAAGTTTGGGTTGTGCTGAGTTTAACCCGACTCGGCTCGGCTACAACCTTATCTCATGAAAGTCATAGGTTTGACTTTACTTTTGTGAATGTATATGTGGAGAAGGCATTGCGTAATGTAGAGATGAAAAATAAAGAATCTGTGTATCAGGCGTGAATCTGAATTTGCAAGAATTCTTTAGTGTATGGTATCTTGGTATCTTTCGTATCTTATTAATTATTTATTAGTTTCAGCAATATGCTTTGTTGACTTTTGCAGGTTTTCGTTGTAAAAAATACCAGCTATGTATAACAGATGGGGAGATCATAATGTTGGCTTTCATTTGGGTTAAAAAATGTATCAAAGTGGAATTCATTGGTGTGGGAATCGTGGCTAGCAAATCCAATAAGCTGCTTGTAGATGAATTGGATTTTTCTTAATATGTGAGAGCTGGATTGAGCCATTTAGTTTCTCTTAGAATTAGATCTGGACTACTGCATTATTTGGAAAAGTTGAAAGATTGACTTTTTTACCCTGAGTCTTTGTTTGGGTTTGTTTTGGCCATATGTTTTGATTGGTGTACTCAACTTTATCGGTTTGTTTGGTTAATTCCAAAAACACTGTTTTGTTCAGTTAATTCAGTTTAAGTTTTTTGACATTCGGTTAATGCAAACTCATTGTTATTACTTTCAGTTTAACTTTTTCAGCAAAGAACAAAGGGTGTTTGACATTGAAATATTATTACCTAGGCGTCGAAGTTACCTTTTTTTTTAACTCAACTTATAGACCGGTGCTATAGTAGTAACAAACATCTCTACTTAGTGGATTATAGCAAATCCATTATTATTACATTCAAACTCATAGTTAAAATATTGATTTGTTAAGTTAGGTAGGTTAGTTTGATTTAAGGGTTTTTTTTTTCTTAATATCTTGGCTTTCTTATTTCCAATATTCTTTTATTGTTTTTTTATTCACTTTTGTTTTAGGTTTAGTGTTCTTTTAACTCTCATGCTTTGTTTTATTAATGTTTCGACGCCAATATATTTTAATGATTCAACGCCCCCGCCGCATCGCACGGGTTCCATACCAGTATATATATATGTGATTACAAAAAACGTTTCACCACAAGTCTTTACAAGAGCATACTCCAAACCCAAAATGATGGAATCTATTAGCATCTCTAACAATAATTTCCCTATCATAATACTTGGAAACAAGCTTACTAAAAGTATGACAATCATCACAAACACGAAGATTCTTTGTAACATGAATTGGGGTTCCTTGTGTTCTAAGTAACCCATAAGCAATGGCCAATCTTTCACTATGACCATTTAACATCTCTCCTTTATCTTTCTCAGTATACCCTCCTACCCTCTTCAAAACATCACTAATTTCGCCTAATTTCATGTAAATCTCACCCGATTCCGGATGAGACTTATCTCTAACGGTAAAAACATGAATCTTGTTCCCGATCTCAATCCAACTACAACCGGGATCTTTCTTCAAACCCTTTTCTCTCATTTTCTTTCTTATGTGATCAAGATCATCCTTTTGGTCACATAAAGCATAGAAATTTGATACGAGAACATAATTCTTTATATCGAATGGATCTAAATCAAGAAGCTTTTTGGCTGCATAATTGCCTAAAGTTATGTTACGATGCATCTTACATGCAGCAAGAAGCGACCGCCAGATGGAAGCATTTTGGTTAATAATTTTCATGTTTTTAATAAACAAGATCGCGTCTTTTAATCTGTTTGCACGACCAAGAAGATCAACCATACAAGTATAATGTTCGGGCCACGGATCTAGACCATAATCATCCACCATTAATTTGAATAAAGCTTTACCTTCATCAACCAACAATGAATGGCTACAAGCATAAAGAATTGCCAAGAAACTTACATGATCCGGACTAATATTCTCAACCAACATTTGATTAAATAAACGAACGGCTTCTTTCCCGAATCCATGCATCCCGTATGCGTTGATCATGCTAGTCCACAAAACCAAATCTCTGACCTCGTTCGACTTAAACATGTTAAACGAACTCTTTAAACATCCACACGAAGAGTACATATCTACAAGAGAGCTTGAAATTGAACCTTGAGAAACAAACTGTTTTCTAATTATATACCCGTGAATTTCTTTTCCTTTTCTTAATGCTGATAAACTCAAGGCAGTTGAGAGTAAGGCGAGTAACAAAACTGAATCAGGCTCGGTTTTTGTTTCCTTCATGGAAGTAAAAACATCAAAAGCTTCACTTGCAAGCCCGTTTTGTACGAGACAACACATTATACTTGTCCAAGAAACAACATTCTTTACCTTAATAAGCTCAAAAACGTGAACCGCGTAATCTATACATCCGCATTTCCCATATGTGTTAACGAGTGTATTCACAAGAACAAGATATTGTGCCCCTTTCCGTATTATACGCGCGTGGATTTCTTTCACACCCGAATTTGACTTCAATTCACCACACGCTTGCAGAATGCTTGCAAGCAGTACCGAATCAGTTTCTATTCTGTTTATTTGAGCTTGGCGAAATGACGATAACGCCCTCGAATAATATCCGTTTTGGGCATACCCTGAAATAATGGTCGTCCAGGAAATATTATCTTTATATTTGATGCTTTCAAATAGGGACTCCGCATAGCTCATTTTACCACACTTTGCATACATATCAACGAGTGTATTACAAACCTGCAAATCAGAGACCATCATTCTTTTCAAGGCGTATGCATGAATTTCCAGACCGTTTAACAAAATCCCCAAACGACTGACTGCAGATATGATGCTTATAATTGAATAAAGGTCGGGTTTTTGTCCCGCATTTTGCATTTGGTGAAACAGATCCACAGTATCGTCATAAAGGCCGTTTTGAACGAATCCGGATAGTAAAGAGTTCCAAATAATACTTTCTTTTCCATCCATAGAATAAAAGATACTTGCAGCTTCTCTCATTTTGCCGCATTTTGCGTACATAACAATCAATGCATTCGTCACATGTGTATCTTGATAAAGACCTGATTTTAAAAGAAAAGCATGAAGCTCCTTGCCAGATATTAGATACAACGACTCATCACAAGCGTTAAGAGTGGCAACGAAAGTATACGCGTTCGGCAGAACATTAAATATCTGCATTTCTCTAAACAATTTTAACGCCTCTAAAGACAACCTGGAAGCAAAATAAGCTGAAATAATCGAATTCCACGACACCACATCGGTTTTTACATCAAGTTTCTCAAACAACATCTTTGCCGAATTCGAATCCTTGCATTTTGCATACATTCCCATTAACGAATTAATAACATACATGCTACAAACAAACCCTAATTTAACAGCCGTGGCGTGAAGTTGAGCCCCGCAACAACGGTCTTCAACCTCACCACAAGATTTCAAAACCGACGTAAAAGTACTCGCATCGGGACGAGTTCCCGACATGTTAATATCCATAAACAACTGAATTGCTTGAAAGGGGTCTCCATTTGTGATATAAGCTCCAATCAAAGCGTTCCAAGTGAAAACAGTTCTTTCAGGCATTTCATCGAAGACCTTGTGTGCATCCAACAAGGACCCGGATTTCCCATATGATAACACGAGCTTGGTGCTTAAAAAATTTGTGTCAACAAGGTGAGAAGATTTGATGAGATGGGTATGAATTTGTTTGACTTGTGGTAAAGATTGCCTGGTGACACAGCGCTCAAGAACTGAGGCATAGGCGTGCGTTCGTTGATCGTTTGTAAGTGAAACGAAAGCTTGTTTGAACGTCAATGGAGGGTTCATCTTTACGAGAGAATTAATTGGGTCAAAGATTGAGGTTTATCATCATCACTGTATGGGTGACTTCACTTGGGATATATGTCATGGATAATAAGTGCAGGGGTTTGTTTGTATATAATAAAACTTGGAGGTGTGTTTTGTAAGTTTCTAACTAACTAACTGAAGTTAGTAGCTCGGATATATAACCGTTTTATTGAACCTTAAACAGTGGATTGAGTAATAAGAATGGCATGTCAAATTCAACCTTATTCTACTTTTCATTTAAAATATATAGGATTACCGCTAAAACAATTAGTCATAAGTAGATTGTAAGATTAAACTAGTCGCAACAAGTTAACTACTAGTAAACTACTCGTATTGGAAATACAAACCGGAAAAACTACTCGTAACGACTAATTGAGCTTTCAAACGAACTGTTCCAGTTAGGCTTTTGTAAAACTAACCGGTTTGATGTCTTTGGTAAACAAACACCTTGTCATGGTTAGTTTGGCATTGATTACGAGGCATGCAACTTCTTTATTCGTGGCGAATAAATTATTAGTGAACATGCTCGTTATGGTCAGTTTATGGCCACGTGACATGTTTTAATTGGCTTTGCAAATTACTCGTGTGCTATCATAATATATTCGTCACGACTAGTTTATAATACATATTTCTAGAATTTCTTGCAAATGACACCTAAAACTTGAAATTTGTTTTCATAAATGCTTATTTTGGGAATTTTCCCTTTTTATTTTTATTTTCAACTATATAAACAATATTTCATTAAAGATAGTGTTTACATTGATATAAAAGGCATACAGGCAACAAGTTACGATCGAGAAACAAAAATGTTTGGTTGGTCATTGGTGGCCAAAGGCGGTACTGATAGTGGTTGGCGTAGTTGGTGTTTTATGTCAAAAATGATTTTGTGTGATTGTATGCTAACTATGATGACTTTGTTTTGAAGATTTTGTGATAGAGTGTGTAAGCAAGCTTTACGCTCATAGTCGCGATACTATGTGCATAAGTGGAAGTGTTACTTGTGTGTAACGGGGAACTTTCGTACATATTTATGTTTGTGTGCTAGACATGTGGAATCGTCATGATAAGTGTTCATGAGATATTAATGGATGGATTAACTTTATAATATTGGTTGTTGATAGTGGCAGACCCAAAAAGTTTTTTATAACAATCGGAAATTTTTTAACTCGGTACTTAATTGATTATTGGTATATATAACTTTTTTCCTCAGTCTAGTTCGGGCGTTTGGGTTGAGTCAAATCGGGTCGTGTAATATAAAAAAAAATATAATTAAACAAAATATCATCTAACAAAAAAAGTACGTAAAATGACGTAAAAAAATACAACTAATATACAACATATCTAAAGTTGTTCTTTACGAGTTTTCGCTTTTTGAAATATAATCATAACATAATCTAGTTTGACATTTCTAAGCAAGTCTTTTTCAATTAAACAAATAGAAATATCATTTAAATTCTCATCACCATCCTAACATATCTAAAGTTGTTCTTTACGAGTTTTCGCTTTTTGAAATATAATCATAACATAATCTAGTTTGACATTTCTAAGCAAGTCTTTTTCAATTAAACAAATAGAAATATCATTTAAATTCTCATCACCATCCTAACTAATGATACAATCTAACCTTTGGCGTATTTAATTTAATTACATAAAATATGCGAGCTTTTTTTAATGACCAACAAAGCGATAATATTAAAACTTCTAGCAAGACACTAGAAACCCTCCAAAAGGCCAAAATACAAAACGTTTTGACGGTTTAAAAAAAAAAATTCATAACCATGTAAACTAAAACTAAACAACAAAGTTCATAGATAACATATACAATAACAAAAAATAAATAAATACATAAAAATTAAATGTACCTCAACTTGGTACATAGAACAAGGAGAAAATTCTTAAAATAGTCCATTTTAGTGAGAGAAGTCTCAAAATAACCCTTTTTTCCTTAAAATCTTTTTTAATTTTGACTGTCAAGACGCATTGGGAAAAGATAAAAATTAAGATGAGATTTCGAAAGAAAGTCAGGTAAAAGACGAGATTTGAGGAAATAATGTCGGTAAAGTCCAAATTATTTGTAATCTTGGAGCAAAAGTTCAAATTTTTCAGAAACTTTTTTACTCAAAAAAACCGTCTTGAGAGACTGGTTTTTTATGTTTCCTACCTTTCCCGTCCAAAATTTTAAATTCTTGAAAAATTATATTTTTACAATTATACCCCTGAACCACCATCACCACCTTGAACCACCACCATCACCGATGCCGTCGGCCCCACCCCATCACCACCACCGTAACTACCACCGTCACTCACCATCTTCCAGATCTGCTAGTTTATTTTATTTAGAAAGAGATTGTTCTATTTCCTATTGTTTTCATTTGATTATTAATAAAAATGAACAAAAAGTTCCTAAACAGAAGGAATGGCAAACAATAATAATGAAGAATCAATATTGGGTTAGAAATTACCAAGCCATGGCCTTCGGGTAATGAAGAATCCAGCAGCCCGCAATTGCGAGGCTGATTCGAGTTCCGCAACAATATTATTCTTGGCATAATCTGCAGCAGCATTATAATAATTAGGGTGCGTTGTATGTGTTGTGTTCAATTTTTTTTGTTACTGACGGTGGTAGTGACGGTGGTGGTGATGGGGTGGGGCCGACGGCGTCGGTGATGGTGGTGGTTCAAGGTGGTGGTGGTGGTGGTTCAAGGTGGTGATGGTGGTTCAGGGGTATAATTGTAAAAATATAATTTTTCAAGAATTTGAAAATTTGGACGGGAAATGTAGGAAACATAAAAAAAAGTATCTCAAGACGGTTTTTTTGACTAAAAGAGTTTCTGAAAAATTTGAATTTTTGCTCCAAGATTACAAATAATTTGGACTTTACCGACATTATTTCCCCAAATCTCGTCTTTTACCTGACTTTCTTTCGAAATCTCATCTTTATTTTTATCTTTTTCCAATACGTCTTGACAGTCCAAATTATAAAAGATTTTGAGAAAAAAATGGCTATTTTAGGACCTCTCTTACTAAAAAAGGTTATTTTGAGAATTTTCCTAACAATAAAATAGGTATGCAAGAATTATGGACCGGTGTATTGTCAATTGTCAACTTTCTCTGACCTCTCTATATCCACTATTCAGCTCGCTTGGTTAATAGATAAAGCCACAAAAAGACAAATTTATAATATGAACGTATTAGTTATTAAATAAAACGACTTGGACTTTTCTTTTTCTGAAAAAGCCCATAGTACACTATAGAATGATGTTTAAATAGATCCATCCAACATCTATTTAGCTTGTCTTCTTCTTACACTTCAATAACTAGTGAGGTGTTGGGAATTTTGGTTTAACAGGTTACCTGGTGTGCACGGTTAAGTTATGGGTTTTAAAGAATGGATAATTTGTAAACAATTAAACATTATTAGATTTAATTGTTAGTTACAATTATTATGTTATATTATTTAGCGATCCTAGTCATAGTCTAACATGTTACATGATAGGTTAGATTACAAATACCTGATATTGAAATTGTAAGAGTTGTGAACTTTCTCAATAATACACGTTTTGTGTGTTTTAACCATTAACGTCCCAAGTTCATTTTTGTTATGGTAGTACCAATTGTTTTATGAGGCACTGAACAAGATAGCTACACCGTCGCTGGCCGGAGAGGCAGTGAACAAGACAACTACATCTTAGTTTCATTGATTTAGTTGTTAATATATTATGTTATTTGTTCATACATATTTCATTGATTGAATATAACTTCTAAGTGGACTTATTTAAGATTGATCGAACAGAATAAAACGACTTTGTGTTGAGTTTTGTACATTCGTTTTAAAATATTTTAACGGTGTGAAAACAAACAGTTCTTGATTCTCATCGAGAACATCAATCAAGAGCTCAGTTGCAACGATAGCAACTTTATGTAAGTACAAAGACCGCCCATGATCATACACCCTATATTGGACTCGAGACAACGGTTGACCGCTTTAGTTTGACCAAATGAACAATACATGTATGTTAGTTTTTGAAGCTGTGTTATTTTGCCCAAATGCCTTGTAAGGTTAACTAAATGCACAAAAGTATCACCAAAAAATTATGGCCCCTATCTTTGTAGTGGACCGAAAACATATGTACTAAGTGTTGTAGAAATCACTAGTCAGGTGGTGGATGGGGACTAGGGATTAATCAGGATTCATCAGATCCGACTTTAATATTCAATTTTTAGTTTATATATGCACACATTTTTATATGTAAATTTCAATTTTATATATACACATATACATTTTGGCTGGAATCTCTTTAGAAATTGCCGAATTTGGCTGGAATCTCGTGGGAAACTGCCGATTTTGGCCAGAACCTCGCCATAAAACGTCGACTAAGTCCGATTAATTGTGATTTTGGTCGGATTTGACCATTCACCCGATTTGGCTGACTAGCTCAAAATTAATCGGGGGGGGGGGGGGGGGTGAGAACTAGCGATTAATTTGGGATTAATTGGCGCCTAGTTGGGATTTTGCAATACTGTAATACACAAACTTGATTAACCACTTGAACTTCAATTACCATTTTGACCTCAACCTGACTCATGCTAATTATCAAATTTGCAGCACATCTCCCTCCATTGCACAAAACTATACATATTCAAATTATATAATCTAAGCTTTAATTAACCCCTTCTATATACACACGCACGCGTGTTTATCAAAACAAATACAATAAACAACGTATCATGTGTCCCGATAAGCCCGTCTCATTTTTCATGTACTCCCGGGCTAGCCCATTTCTCACTAGGGTTAACGGGGAAGACGAAAACATTTCCATATACCTAAATTACCCCCGCCTAAAAGAACTTCTCATACTATCATCGGGCAACGCCCACGATATCAAATGGCCACCCGAATCACCACTCAAAAGTTGCTTCAAATCACCCGTGAGGTGAAGGGCAGTAACTGAGTGCTTGTGACCCCTTAACACCTTCCGAAGGACCAACGTGTACTCGGGCACATCACCTAGCCCTAGCCCCAACCCTAGCCCAACCGGTTGCACATTTTCACTAGAGTTATGAACCATTTGTCAAACCTTAACCGCACCACTTTGGTGACCCGACACGTACCAGTTCGTTTCCATCCAATCTGAAAACGTACACGTGGTCACCGACACTATGAAGTCAGATGGAAGTTGTGATGCATTCACAACCGATAAACAATCACCGTTTATACTCCAAACCGCTAACATAATCCCCGCACCCGTCACGATCTCACCCGTTAATTCGTTCATATAAATAGCCGAAACCGGACAAGTGAACATGGGTAACTTTCTGATAAACACCAAGGAGCTAAGGTCCCATAGCACCACGCTGCAGTCATCAGAACCGCTTATTATAACCATGTACCGTTGGCAAATATGAAGACACGTGATTTTAGCCGAGTGAGCCGAGAGTGATTTTTCCAACTGTAATGTACGTGGTGCACGGGGCCCGTTGTAGCTACCGACCCGCCACACACAAACCAACCCATCATCTGCACCGGTTACCAAAACCTGACCATCATGGCTCGCACTCGCACACTGGATCTGGTTCCCACCATGTAGATTTTCGTGTGTCGACGGAAGTTTATCTTGATCGTAGCTCAAGTATCTTAAACTACGATCTGGAAAACCCCATGCAACGTAAGTCGCGGCGTATGGTCGGGGTTTTAACAAATTATTGGGGCCCACCATAAGAATTTTGTCGTTTGATGTCGCGATTTGCGCGATTGAAGATGCACTTTTGCGAATCTCGTGTGGGACGAGATAGTTGGAATATTTGAGTGGGTTTATTGGGAACCTTTTGTTCATTCGTCTTTTCGGGTGGGCCCGTTGGAATAACTGTTTTGGGGTTTGACCGAAGTGGTTAATTTGGGCTAAAATGGAAGCTTTCATGGCGGGATTGGTGACTGCGTCTATGTCTACGCTTCCTTCGTATGTGTAATGGTAGAAGACGTTAACCGCTTCCTCTGCCGCCTGTCAAAATAAGTAATGTTTCGATAACTGATTATTGTAATTTGTTAATATGTTGATATGTACCTTTCCGCGTTGTTTGTAACCAAAAATGAGGTCGATCCAGTGATGTAAATTGACTGAAACGTAATCGGATTCGAGAGCTTCTCTATGCTTTTTTATAAACTCTCGAGCACTACCGTTGGCCCATGGGGGTAATATAACGTCTCCAACCTGTGTTTGAAAAACACATTAGCAAGTTGTAGCGGTTCAATGACGGGTCAAATGGTTTGAATGCCTTAACCTGATAGTAACTCGGTTTCACTATTTGTTGTGAATTCTCTTACGAATGTTGAAATTTAGGGACAAGAATGGAACATATATGAAATTTGTTCAATCTAGGCCATTCAATTTAATGGAAAAATCACAAAAATGGAACAATATTGAAACTTGAGTGGCTTTTATAGTTGAAAACAAGTAGAGATGTGCACGAAACCGCAATAACCAAACAGTAACTGAAATAACCAATGTAAGCAAACTGAAATAAACGAACCCAATTAAAAACAGACGGTTTGGTTTTACGTATTTTTAAACCAACTTTTCGGTTCAGTTTTGCCTTCAACCAGAAAACGAGAAAACGGAACTGAACCGAAAACATTTTAAGTAATTAATGAGAAAGTAATATATAATATAGTGTAACCCAAAATTTTCAAATCGAAAAATGTAATAATCAATTAGTTATTAATTAACAAAAAAAATTAGGCCCAAGTTTCATGCTCATACACAATACTTTGGGCCGTTTTTTTGTCAGCCCAAAAACCAAGTGAATTTACTGGAACAAAATTGAAACTTGATGACTAATTCATGATTTTATCCTCATTTTAATATATAGTACTGAAAATCATATTTAACACATTAACAATTCATAAAAAAGTATAAATATACAAAGATATTCAGAGGTCAACCTAGCCCAGCTTGTTTTGACCCATATTAAAAAACACATGTTTGACCCATAACCTCTTTTGACAACTTACTCTCAACATTTGAAAATTACAGAAACAATTTTTAAAAGAAATTAACGAACACAAACGAAAAAAGTCAACCGACCTTTTCTCCTGATTGTTTCTCACCAAGGTCAAGATCAAATCTGTTTTCCAAGAATTCCGGCATATAAAAGAATTCTGGAATAAGTTCTTTAACATCGGATGTGTTGCCTCTTCCAGCAGCACTTGACCATGTGTCCCCTACACTGTTGAAGAGGCGGTCAGCATGGTCAAACTGACCACCCTGCAGTTTTTGATTCTCAGTGCTAAATGGTGGCAACCTTAAAAGATAGAAAAGAACAATCCCGGCACTAGAATAATGAGAACCATAGTGAAATTTTGGGATCTCAGGATCGTCCCAGCTCTCAAACCTGCCATAAAACACAAAAGATAAAAAAAGGTAAAATAAACCCAAGTTCCTAGACAACAAGTTCACGATTTCCCAAGTAGAGCTGTTTGAAAAGCTCGTGGCTTGCTTTAAAATAGCTCAAAACAAAACTCCCTCGAAATCGGCTCTTTTGTAAACGATCTGAGAAGAGTCAGCACAAACTGTAAACAAGACAAGCCTGAACCAAGCTAAGCTCGGCTCTTTGCCTCACTTGTTACACTCGCTTAGCTGACTCTTTAAAATTAAAGCCCAAATTTTAATATATATATATATATATATGTATATAGTTATGCGCACTATTTGTATGTTAAAAATTTATCATATTTTATTTTATATATCAGTATGTGTGAAATTATAAAATGAAATCTTTTTAAAAGTCAAACGAGTTGGCCCAACCTTTTTACGAGCCAAGCTCGAGCTCAACATTTCAGCTCGTTAAGATGAACACCCGAGCCCGAGCCCTACCTGGCTCGGCTCGAGCAATTCACAAGCCAAGCTCAAGCTCAACATTTCAGCACTTCAAGTTCACGAGCCAAGCCTGAGCCCAACCTGGCTCGGCTCGGCTCGATTCGACTCGTTTACAACCCTATTCTCAAGTTAACAGAAGATCCCAACTTTATGATGCGGGTGCTATTGGGTTGATTCGGAACACTTTGTATCCAAACTTTTGATAAATAATTAGTCTGTAACATTCGATTACAAAAACTATATTATTTCAATAATAACCAAGCATTCTGGATAAAATGAGTTAGGAGGTTTATATTCATTTAACCTAACTAAACTTATTTACCCCATTAGTAATAAAACACAACCAGAATCAACCCATTCATTAGTAATCGAATCTACATTAGTATATATAAATGAAGAATTCAACCTTCTCTTGAACTCTTCTTCTCCCTCTTCTGTTTGACAACCCATGGACTTGTTAAGTTTACGGAACGACTTTTCATTCGTTAAGTCGAGATTTTTACTCTCATAATCTGCCAAAACCCAAGGGAAGACCGGATACTGTGTAAGATCACTATACCCGCGACCCGCAAGCGTGTTGAGATGCATCAGGTATTGGAAATTACTAATTTCTCGAATTTGCCACCTCTTGGAGAAGGACTTGGCCATAATCTTAAATGCATATTCTTGTTTCATTGATCCTGAAATTGTGGTATCCAACCTGATTTTAAAAGAACAAAAAGTTTCAGTAACTTCTAAACCCATTATGTAAAATCAGGTCAATTCGGGTCATATAATAACATAACCTTAAGCATTTGGAACCACTTAAATGTCATAATACAAACAGGAAAATCATTCTTGTAATATTTTTTGTAATTCTAATTCATATTTCTTACTATTTACGGGAAATAAATAACAAGGTATTGCCACGTTAGCCTGGCCCACTTTTACTTGCCTTATAAGTTTACATGTTTTACCAAACCACCCATGTTGCCACCTATTATTAAGATGTGAAGATACCAAACATACCCTAAAGAGAGAAATTACAAATATAATATGCAAAAAGCACAAATAACTGGTGATTGTAGGGGTGTGCACAAAACCGAAATAACTGAACAGTATACGGAATAACAGACTAACCAAACCCAACAAGGAACCAACAGTTTGGTTTTATGTTGTTTTCAAAAACCGGTTTTCAGTTCAGTTTCAGTTTGGCTATCAACAAAAAAAAAATGATTTTAAGTAATTTATATAAAAAAATTATAAATGTAGCCCAAACTCTTTTTGGCTAAATGTGTAATAGTCAATTAATCATTAACTGATTAAAAAAAGGCCTGCAGTTTCTAGCCCAAATGGTAAAATCAGAAAAACTAAAACCGAACCAAGCCCTGTCTAAAAACTGAGACCGAACAGTATACAAAAACCCAAAAAAAAAAACAGGAAAAAAAAAGAACTATCATTTTAACAAAATTTGGCTCAGTAAACCTACCCAACCCACATGTAAATACTACCTCAATAGAAAAAAAAAATTAATTAAAAGGCATATAAACGACATACATGCTGTTTCTAGGAAGATTCATGGCCAACAAATTCTTAAAAACTTCTTCCCGCTCTTTCTTATGAAAAACCAGAAGATCATTACACCCATCCATACTAAATATCTCAACCGCAACGGGACGCAACTGATAATCACGTTTCAACATTTCATGAACACTATTAAGCTTCCACATCCTCCACAAATGAGGAATATTCCCACTATTACTCACCTTTTCCTTCCCCCATGCGCCACCATTGTAGGCCCACGCCCTCCCCTCACTGTGTGATTTTACCATCATACCCCAACATGGTGTTGACTTTGACTGTGAGTCAATGGAGAAATCTTTTGTCACACCTATCGCTTGATCGATAACCGAAAGGTCATCTTCGGTTTCCTTCTCACATATACAACCCGATTCATCAATGTAGAAATTCTCAATGACGTATAAACAAAGCTCACCGATAAGAAATATCCCGTCATGTTTATCGAGACCCACGACGCGTTCACAGTTGTATTTGAATTTTATTTTCTCGGTTGGTAATAAATAAGGACGGATCAAATACTCCCCATTGTTACTCGATTCCTTATCCACTTTATCCTCGATTGCCCTAATTTCATCAAATCTTGTTGAAGGATTTAAGATTGACTTCCTTGGAGAGTTTAATGCTGACTTTTCTTGAATACTTTCTGACATCGTTGCGGTTACTGAGCCGGACCGGATACTGAATTCAGCAGCCGAGTGAAGACTGCCGTCGTTAATGCTACTATCACAATCGTTAATATTATTCCATCCCACTTTCACACCGTCGGATACCTTAAATATCGGTTCGTCATACAACGATTCGTTTAACAAAAGATTAGCAAACGGGTCCGGTTCGGGGACGAGATTTGGATCGATAACATCGGTTTCGATTTTCTCCTTCACAAATTCGAAATTCCCGCTTAGAATATGCTGAACCATGTTTACTTTCAGTTTGCACCGCTCCAACTTCTTCCGCATTCGATATGGGCCTTCTATTGGGCAAAGTTGCCATTCAGGCCCGTTGTTTGTAACCGATTTGGGTAACGAGAATATACCTTGTTCATGCATAAGTTGTTGAAGATGTGTTTGCCACTCGCTCTCGGCGTGTAGGACCCACCCATATTTATCTTGAAGAATGACTCGTAACTCGGTCGACATCACGTCACGAACCGATTCCAATGCCAATCTCCTCTCGTTAACCTGCTCCCAATGTCGTTGATCCAATTTCATCGACTCCCGTAATTTTCGCCCAATTTCCTTCTTGCGTCGACCTTCCAGTCCTTTTATTATAACTCCTGGAAACTTAATAGAACCCGCAACAATCTGGACCCACATAATTGCAGCACATTGTTCCAAAGTTTTGTTAACAAGTAGTTCTGATACATAAAGCCATTCAAAAAACGCAGATACATTTCCAGTAAGCAGAAGGTCAAACCCACCGTGTAAAACATCCAAAACCGGGCCATGATTCGGTTTTGAAACGAGCAGGTCTTCAAGCGCAGCCCGCCGGTGCACCAGAAGATGCTTGAGGATGTCCACAGCTAAGTTTCGTGCACTCGGTCGTTGGTCGTGTAAAAGTGAGATTAGGTTTATACAGAGACAGCAAGTTAAATCGGTGTCACGGTTACACGGGCAGAATATTATTCTGATATGAGCTACTAATAATTGTAAAACCGCGCATATGTCCATCACACTGTCTTTTTGTGAATCGTTAACTATTAATCTCTTTTTCGGTTCCATTTGTAACCCTAATCGTGACAGAAACTCGTCTTCCCTAATTGATATTAAAAAAGATGGAAGAAAACAGTACATTATAACTCGGTTCATGTTTTTGAAAACCGTGTACAAGTAACCCTCGAGTTGCTTTGTTCCTCTCCCGATTGAGAGAATCCCTTTACCAGCTGGCGGTGCCTGTTCAATTCTACCGTCTTTATTCGCCAGCTGTAACATCGAAAGCAAAAACTCGAGTGTTTTCAATACCGCAGATGCTTGAGGAAACGCACCCATATACATACGGTCAACTATCAAATTACATAATGCGTCTAGATTCAATGACCAACGCATTTTATCAAGTTTTTTCTCATCTTCGTCATCGCGCAAAAGCCGTCTTTCTAGAAAGTTCATGAGTCTAGTAAGACACAAGCCTTGGAAAACGAGTACGGAATTGGGTTCGGCATACAACGGGACGGTATCCAAAATAATTTCAATAAACGGCGTTGCTTTTATCTGTTCGGTTACAAGATCCGCAAGAACTTCCGCCATGAAATCTAGAATGGCGGTTGCTGCCACGTAACACGGGCCGCCACCGTACCCAGAATCATCAACATCAAGAAGCAGCTTCGGGTTGACTGTAGCAACCGAGTTTGTTGGGATTTGGGATACGGGTTTCCATTCGGGAGTTGACCCAAATTCACTGAAAGACACGGAAGATACCACGGAAGGCGACGCAGCGGATCCTAGCCAACATGTGAAACTGAGAACTTGTGATGGAGAGGGTACTGACTGAAACCGAGAGCCCGAGCGCTCGGATAATATTGGGAAAAAAATAAATGCTTAAAGACGGAGAACGTGGTGACCCTGTTGGGTGTACCTTAATGGGAGCGATTTTGAGGTCATCGAAATTGAATTCCTTAAATTCTTTCAATTGATTACTGTTGGATGGCGGGTCAACTTCTTCAGTAGATTTTTGTGATTCGGGTGGGGACAAGACGGGGTTATTGTCAGTTTTGGTGGTATCGATGTTGTCTGGATCAACAGGGGTGTCTTCAGAACTTGCACTTCCTTGAACTGCAGGAAAGCTTGTGATACTTGTGGAGGGTTTAACAGGTTCTTCTAGATCAAATGGCAAGCTGGAAAATGTGTTCTGTGAACCACCATTGTTGTCATCTGCATCATTTATGTTTTTGTCTTCCGTCTTTGCTGACAGCTCTTTTGTCATCATCACAGCATGAGCAGACCTACAATGTTATTCATACATTTAAGGCATTAACCATTTATTACGAAGGTTTAAAATTTTGACAAAAAGTACTAAAATTTGCTTGTTACCAACCCGCCCAGAAATAATAATAATAATACAGATTATACATACATATATATATATATAGGAGAAGTATAGTTTGAAAACCCTCTTGAGTTAAGAAAACCTTATGAAACATCGTTTTTTTTTGTTACATGTAATATATGTTGTTACATTTAATACAAAACATCGAAAACATAAAAAAAATGTTTTGCTACTTTTTTTAGTAATTTTTATATATGTTTTCAGGAGAGAGAAAATGTAAATAAACTTTTACATTTTTTATTAACTTTAATTGTGGACCACAAGATTTAATCTTTAATTAAAAACATGTGGTTGAGAATGGGTTTCTAGAGTTTTCACAACTCAAGTGGGTTTTTATCCTAACCTAACCCTAAATATATATGTGTGTGTATATATATAGGATCAGGATCATGTGAGAACTTTTTGGGAATTGAGAACTATGAGAACCATTTCGGACCACAAAAAACCCAAAAATAAAAAAAATCATAAAACAAAAAAATACACAAAAATAAAAAAAGTAAAAAAACCAAAGTTCTTATTTATCATCCCGGTTTCTAAAAAAAACGTAAAAAAAAAATTCTCGGTTTAGCTAAATTATACATATACATATATGTATAATATGTACATATATGTACACACATGTTTTTTTCTATGTGTACATTACATAACTAGAGATTAAATGAAAGTATACATATGTGTATAGGTATAATACGAATTAAAAAGAAAAAAAATCGGTTTTTTTTATTATACATATATGTATAATATGTACACACATGTTTTTTCCTATACACATATGTATAATTTAAGGTAAATGATAATGTACATATGTGTATATTACGTAACTAGAGATTAAATGAAAGTATACATATGTGTATAGGTATAATACGAATTAAAAAGAAAAAAAAATTCGGTTTTTTTTTTTTTTAATGAAACCGGAATGAAATATAAGAATTTTGATTTTTTTACTTTTTTAAAATTTTCGGTTTTGTTTGTTTTATAATTTTTTTAATATTTTTTTAGAGGGATTTTTTAGTGGTCCCAAATGGTTCTCAAAGTTCTCAATTTGCCAATGGTTCTCTTAGGATCCTTACCCTATATATATATATATATAGGATTAGGTTCATTTCAGAAGTGATTCTTATAGTGAGAAGTGATCTCAACCATTAGATTATTAATCAATGGCTGAAACATTATTGCATTTATTGTAATTAATAAAATTTGAAAGGCATTAAAATAAATATGAAAAGGTTGGCTTAGGTAGAATAAAATAATTAATTATTTAATTTATCTCATCTAGCCCTAAATAAAAGCTCAAAGCATAAATATCCAAAAGTTTACGATTTGTAAGTTACAATTTAATTATTTTATGTTAGTGTAAGATCTAATTTTGTTCTTTTTTCACCAATAAACAACTTTTAATTTATAAGATTTAAGCAAAATAGTATCTTCATCATTGATTACTCTTTTGAAAAAAATAATAATAAATTGAATATTTGTAAGACGGAAAAAAATGTGTACGAAGAAATTGAAAATGTGTAGGAAAAAAAACAAGATGTGTATGAGAAAATTAAAGATGTGTAGGACGACAAAAAAGTGTACGACGAATGTAGATGTGTAGGAAAAAAATATGTTGTGTATGAGAAAATTAAATGTGTAGGAAAAAAAATTAAGATGTGTATGAGAAAATTAATGTTGTGTAGGAAGAAATTGAATATGCGTAAGAAACAATTGAAGATAATGTAGTTGTTTAGGAAAAAATATGTTGTGTATGAGAAAATAAAATGTGTGTAGAAAAAAAAATTAATGATGTGTAGGAAGAAATTGAATATGTGTAGGAAACAATTGAAGATGTGTAGGACGAAAAGCATAGGTACGAAGAAATTGAAAATGTGTAGGAATAAAAATTAAGACATGTATGAAAAAATTAAAGATATGTATGAAAATTTTGAAGAGGTGTAGGAAAAAATTGTAGTTGTGTGGGTGAACTCAAGAGATAGGGTCAAAAAGATAAATTTATTGTATTATAGATTTATTGATTTTTTTAATCTTTTAGTTATTGTGATTAGATTAATATATTAGTTAGAAATGTAACTCATGTGGTTTAATTATATATATTAATTAGAGAGAGAATACATTTATATTATTTTAATACCATTTTCATATATTTTAATGATCGAAGATTGAAAATTAGATGAGTGGCCCAGATTGATTTCTCGCACTTCTCACTGTAACTTGACTTCTCGCAAGATCCATCCCCTATATATATATATATGGTAAGGATCCTAAGAGAACCATTGGCAAATTGAGAACCATTTTGGACCACTAAAAAAATATTTAAAAAATTATAAAACAAAAAAAACGAAAATTTTAAAAAAGTAAAAAAACCAAAATTCTTATTTTTCATTTCGGTTTCATTAAAAAAAAACCGAATTTTTTTTTTCTTTTTAATTCGTATTATACCTATACACATATGTATACTTTCATTTAATCTCTAGTCACGTAATGTACATTATCATTTACCTTAAATTATACATATGTGTATAGGAAAAAAACATATGTGTACATATATGTATAATTTAGCTAAACCGAGATTTTTTTTTACGTTTTTTTTAGAAACCGGGATGATAAATAAGAACTTTGGTTTTTTTACTTTTTTTATTTGGTATATTGGTTTTTAATGGTCCCAACTATTGTCTTTTGGTCACTGCTGGTCCCAACTAATGAATTGGCTACTTATGGTCCCAACTTTTAAAGTATTTGTTCCTAATGGTCCGCGACTAACAGAATCCTAACGCCGTTAGTTTCAGGTCGTCGGGAAAACGTTTTGGGCCGGAAAATTCAAATTTGTTGCCGCAAAACACCACCTAAACACCGCAACCACCACCAATGGACTCACCGCTAACCAACTACCACCACTTGAGCACCATCAACTGATGACAATGGTTCTAAGGTTTCCGACGACCTCAATAACTGGGGCTTTTACTAGAAAAAGGTTCCTAAAGGTCCGATACGAAGTTACCAAGATGTTTGGGACGAAAATGTAGAGTTTTCGGGAAAAAGTTGAGTTTCCGGCCAAAACCGTTTTTCCTGCAACCTAAAACTAACGACGTTAGGATTTCGTTAGTCGCAGACCGTTAGGAACAAATACTTTAAAAGTTGGGACCATTAATAGTCAATTCATTAGTTGTCAGCAGTGACCAAAAGGCAATAGTTGATATCATTAAAAACCAATATACCTTTTTATTTTTGTGTTTTGTTTGTTTTATGATTTTTTTTATTTTTGGGTTTTTTTGTGGTCCAAAATGGTTCTCATAGTTCTCAATTCCACAAAAGTTCTCACATGATCCTGATCATATATATATATATATATAGATACAAGGGAAGGATGAAGAGACAACTACTTAGAGAGAAATCTTAAAAACTCCTAAGATTATTTTTAATTAAAAGTAAAAAAATATTTTCATTTTTCTTTCTTTCATTCTTCTTATATTTTGTTACTCTTCACCGGGAAAAAAATAAAAAAAAAATTCAATGTAATGCACATATGTAGCTGTGAAATCTAGTTATATTGGTGTTGTATTACATATACGCACTAGTGTGCAATAGTCTTATATTGCATATATACAATAGTGTGTATTAAATATGTGCAATAGTGCTGTATTCTATGCAATACAACACTCTTGCATATATGCAATACAACTATTGCACATATGCACTACACCGACGAGAGTTTTTTTATTTATTTTTTTTAACAATATCAACATATAAGAAGAACGAAAGGAAAAAAAAACTACAATATATTTTTTTTTTAAAAGTTAAAATTAATTCTTTAGGAGTTTTTAATTTTTCTCTTTAAGAGGAGTTTTCATTTGAACCCACTATATATAACAACTTTAAATGTATATAAATTAACTAATAAATTATAGGAAAATTGGATTTTAATAATCCCAACTTTCTGTTATTGGCCGATAATAATCCCAACTCAGTTTATTCTCACAAGTGGTCCCAAATTTAAAAAAGTTGGCTCTCAATGGTCCTTCGTTAGAAAAAACCTAACGGCGTTATGTTTTTTCCTAATTTCAAACTGATTATTTAGGGCTTTTGATCAGAAGGAGGATACGAGTCGATTAGCGTAAAACTTAGCTTGAAATGATGCTTCAAATGGCTTGATTAGTGCTTCAAATCGGGTGTTTGAACTTCAAATTAACAAAAAATTAAGCTGTTTGGAGTATCGTTTCAAGCGAAGTTTTACATCAATTGACTTGTATCCGTCTTCCGATCAAAAGCTCTAAAAAATCATTTTGAAATTTGGAAAAAACTTAACGCCGTTAGGTTTTTCTTTAACGGGGGACCATTGAGAGCCAATTTTTTAAAATTTGGGACCACTGGTGGGAATAAACTAAGTTGGGATTATTATCGGCCAATAATAAAAAGTTGGGATTATTAAAATCCAATTTTCGTAATTTATATAGCTATAAAAATAACTATAATGCATTATGCTATATACTAAAATTATATTATAATCAAACTATATGTATAAACAACTTTATATGTATATCAACTAATCAATAAATAAAAACAAGTCAAGCCGAACCGAACTCGAGCTTAATAAACTACTCATGAGCCAAGCTCGAGCTTTAGAGGTAGAGTTTGAAATAAGCCGAGCTTGAGCTTTAGAAATAGAGCTTGAAACAACTGAGCTCGAGCTCTAGTAAGCTAAACAAGCGGACTTGGATCCTCTTGTTTACAGGCTAGAACTTTCTAATTAAGAAAACCAACAACAACCAAGAAAGATAAAGTAGAACCTGGCACAAGAGAAATAAAGATCCACACAGCTCTCAATAAACTCAACCCGTCTACAAACAGCAGAAAACGGAGGACACATTTTCACCAGGTCAACCATGAACCTAATAACAGAAGCTGTAGCCGCCGGAGCCGAAGCTTCACCGCCCATAAGGCGTGCTGCATAAGTTTTATGCATCAAAGCTTCACCCTGAAGATCACCAGCCATATCAGTATATTCATCCACAAGCTCCGCCACAATGCCACCATCAACTTGAGTCCGAATCGACAACCTATCAAATGTTGATTTTGCCATTGCAATAACAGAATCCAGAAGTTCTAAAAACTTAAGTTCCACATTATTTCCATCATTTGGTATTAGCGCGTGAAAGTCAAGCATGCGGACTTCTGGTAACCTTGGATACACAGGCTTTCCGAATACCAAACAAAATAAAACATAATAAATATCGGGAGTATCATAAAAACTCGGGAGCACTCGCATTAACCCTTGATATCCATCACTTGTTCTAAATTTGTAAGCAAATGTAGGAGATGATGATGTAAGACAAACACCAAGAAGAGTCATGATCCATCTCATACTTGTGGGATGAACACCTTCATCTAGAAAACAAGTTATTAACTTCGATGAAACAATCTTATGCCATTGTTCAAGCAACTCTTCAGATGCAATTGTGACCAAAAGATCGATCAGCATCTCGAGCAACATGTTTCTAACAATAACATGCTTCCCCATTGATTCTCTCATTATTTGAATCCGTGAGGTCGGTTTTGGTGGGTCGAAAGTCATGATCACAAACCGAACGACGTGTTCAAGCTCAGAAATGACGAAACCGTTCCCCAAGATAACTCCTAAAAGCACAACTAGCCTTTCCAACACGGGAACCTCAACATCACCTCGTTGTAGGGTTACAAGGAGATGTTGCACAAGGTTAATTCTTCTCAAAAGTGTAAGATTATGATTTCGGTACCAATGCATCGAGACAAGATTTTCAAGAAACCCGAGAAGTGCAATTTGGATTGGGATTTCGGCTGCTACCCAAACGGTCCAGTCTAATAACACGTGTTCAACCATATCTGGATTTGAAAGAACCATGCAATTTGATGTTTCAGTTGGTATGTCGTTATCGAGCTCTGAAATAAGGTTAAAAGTGTCTTTTTGCATGGAGAAATCATCCATATCTTCTTGAGAACTAGCTGAAAACGCATCATCATGAAACTTAGATAAAGTCAATTCGTCAAAGGCGGATTCGTTCTCGGTCAACGGAGGTGAAATAGTATTCTGGACTTCTTCCAACTTTTTAGGTTCGGGAAACGAGGCCTTGCAAGCAGTGATTTGAAAAAAGATATCAAGTGAACGCGTGTCGAATATTGACATTCTTGAATGCAGAAAGAGGGCTAGTAAGTGATAGCCCCTGAATGCTTGCATGTCTCTAATGTTTTGTGGGTTTTGATTGAGTGCGCATGCGAGCAGCATAAGTGCTGTGTGTAGCATGCCACTGGTTTCTGCTACTTCAATTAGAGCTAAAACAACAGCTATTCCACCAATCGGACGCAAGGTTTCACCAATTGTACAATGCTTACATACATAAACATCACCATGAAGACGTCCAAAGCGCGGTATACCTGAAGAAAGGTTATTTATAAACTTTAGAAACCGCATACAGAGAATCTAATATAAGTTTTATAATAAGGGAATTCTAGACGGTTGTTATCACTCACAAATTCATAACTAAAAGGTCAAAATTGCCTTTACTTTTATGATATAGACTTATTATCAGTCACAAATAGAAGTGTAAACAAGCCAAACTGCTCGAGAGCAACTCAAGATCGGCTACTAAAAGCTCAAAACGGGCCAAGCTTAAAAGAGCTCGAGCCTAAAATTTAACTTGTTTAATAAAAGAGCTCGAGCTTCCCCGCAAACCTGAATGAGCCTATTACTTTTATAACTTTTATTTAATATATTTATAATTAAAAAGACTATTATAAGCGAGCCGAGCTCAAGCTTTAGAAACAGAACTCGGGCTCATTTACACCTTTAGTCAGAAGTAATAGACAAACCTCCAATAGGGGAAGCAGCAGCTGATAATGGATCAACTAAATTGAGCATTGACAAAGTTCCGGAAGCCGGAAACGCTTCTGTAGACGTTCCATCAAATGCAAATATAAGTTTTCTTCCGGACAGCTGTAATGACAGGTACCCTAATCTCTCAAAATCCCAAACGATTCCACTCCGATCAGTCTTAGTGTTCCCTAGCTTATTACCACTCTCACCCCTTTGACTAGTCAACACCAAATCTGTTTCCAAAGAATCCAAAATAGCCATACTACCCCCACGACACGCCTGGTTAGGAACAAACTGCAAAATATTCTGGTCTTGAAAAAGACCCCTATACCCTCGGCCCAAAATATACATGAAATAAATCGAGCCAGGTGTCAATACTTCTTCAAAAAGATAACAAGATCGTAGGGTCCACGAAATGTCACTGGCACGCGCGCACGTTATCGGTGTGCCAATTATTACTTGTAGACTCTTGCCAATTGGAGATGGAGAATAACCTAATCTCCCTGTGTCTCGAAGCTTTCCGTTAAGATAGACGTATGCGACACTCGCTTGGAATAACCCCGCCAAAGCGTTCGGTTTGCTATGAACCACTGCAAGATGATGCCATTGATCTTCGGTCAAATCCAACCCGGAAAAAGTCAAAGATGAAGAGTTACTCGTTGCAAGGGTCAAACTTCCGTCATCTTGAAGGCGAAGTTCGGCTAAGAACGTATCACCGCCCTCTATAGCACCGACCGAAAATAGGCGTAGGGTTTGTGGGCCCTTGGTGGTTGTGGTCGGGTTTGGTTTTAAGAAATTGCGGTACTGGAACCAACAAACGAATGAATAACCTGCAGCTGGGGGCCACGAGCGCTCGCCTAAAGACACATGGATTGATGCATATCCGATTTTTCTCATATCCAATTCTACAAAGGGTGCAAGAGGGACGGTTTCTGAAGTCGTGTCTTGTTTAATAACAATCTTTTCCATCATGTTAACAAGAATGTGGCCGGGATTCCTTTGTCTCGCTTGAAGAAGACATCTTATGATTGTTCTAAGTTCTGATGCTGATAACCTGAAAACAATGCCTACTCTTTTGATTTATGGAAATTACCTAAAAAACCGGTTTCCGTATGTCACGTCAAAGGTTAACATGGTTAAAAGTTACTAGGAGTGTAAACAGGCCAAGCTGCTCGTGAACTACTCAAGATTGGCTCGTTAAAAGCTTGAATCGATCCGAGCTTAAATGAGCCCGAGCCTAAAAATAAGACGTACGTGTCTTTTAAAAGAGAGTTTGAATCGAGCTGAGCTCAAGCTCGAGCTCGAGCTCTCAAAAGTTAAACAAGCTGAGCCCAAGCTCGTTTCACCCCTAAAAGTTACCAACAAGTTGGTTGCTACAACATCATTTGACCAGTTATGGTCAGATACTCAGATCACCTCAACCAAAATGTTTGAAATTTGTTTCCCTTCAATCAACATGATAAAGACAATATTTTCTGACCTAAAAAGGTTAGTTATCCTTTTTTTATGGATTTAGCCGTTAATAATAAAAGTTTCACTCCACAAGACTTATGCATGAGAAAGATGAGCAATTTAGATAAAACTTCAAAAGAAGATAAAGTTTAACCTGTAAGCCCCAAGTATTTCAACAATCTTTAAAGCAGGGGAAAGTAGAGGGGATGAACCCAAAAGGAAGGGATATATTGTCTCCAGAAGAAGTTCAACACAGCCTGAACAAAAACACACATGGCAAAATAAGTAAGAGTTGTTCTAAAAGGAGCTGGAAATTTTGACCCGCTTATGAGTTATGAACAGGGTATGTTTTACATCCGACATGCCAATATGGTTAAAACAAGATTATGTTAAAAAGAAACAGACCAGCTTGTTTTTATTCAAAGCATATAAAGACGTTCCCCTTGTCCCAATTCCCAAAATAAATAGGATTTAAGCTACATGCAATTTATGCATTTTTAGTTAATAGAATGCCAGTTTTACCCTTAATGCATTACAAATACCACTGAAATGCAACATTTACGATAAAGTTAATTAAGGACAAAATTGGGAAAGTTAGTAATAATAATTATCTACTTTATAAAGGTAGAGAAAAACACTGTAATAAAATAAAATAGTGGGAGTATACTAAAACCTTTGAGTGATACTGAAAATGTCCATTTTGTATCGAACCCTTTTGACTAGGGGTGGCAATCTTGACCCAAACCATTTCAAATGGGTCAATTTGTGTTGTTTTAAAAATTAAATGGGTTGGTTTGGGTCAAGGATTTTAACAAAATGGGTCATTTGAAATTTCATCTTGTAATTTTCGGGTCAAATTGGGTCGCCATATTCAAAGAAATGGGTCGATGTGGGTTAGTGTCCTAAGGAAATGTGACAGGTTTCGGATCGGAACGGTTTTCCGCACTAGCCAGGTTTCGGCACGAAACGAGTTTGAGATTGGAACGGGTTCGGTTCAGGTTTCAAGCCACCACGAGTTTTCACATAGGACGGGTTGGGTTTTGGTTTCTTTTGGTCGATTCCGGACTCGTTTTTGGTTTTTTGTTTCGTTTGTGTTCGTTTTTTTAGTTTCGTTTTTGTTCGGTTTCAGTTTTTTTTGGTTTCGTTTTGATCGATTTTTTGATTTCGTTGATTTGGTTCGGTTTTGTCTTTTTGTTTCATTTCCGTCAACTTTTCGGTTTCGGTTCGATTTCTTGGTGGTTTTTTATTTTTTTTTTATTTTTTATGGAACGAGGACAACGAAGGAAACATTTTAGTTTTTTTACTTTTTTTGTTTTTGATTTATATTTTGAGTTATTATTTTTTTATTATTATTTTTGAATATTTTTTTGAGGGGTTTTTGTTATTAATAGGAGGAAACCCCTTAGAAAAAATTCAAAAAAAACAATAAAAAATCATAACTCAAAATATAAATAAAAAACAAAAAATCTAAAAACACTAAAATGTTTCCGTCGCTATTCTCGTTAAAAAAAACCCTTCTTACTCGTTCCGACCCTAACCTATTATGACCTAAACCAAAACAACCCTTGTTTTAGTTGACCCATTCTGACCCAAACCCATTTCGACCCATGACTCGTTCGACCCAACCCAACCCATTTGCCACCTCTACTTTTGACCCGTTACCAGGCCCCGCCATTTGGCAACCTAGGAGTGTAAACGAGCCAAGCCGCTCGTGAGCAACTCAAGATCGGCCTGTTAAAAGCTTGAATCAATTCGAACAAACAAGCCTGATCCGAAAAATAAGCTTTTTAATAAACAAGCCCAAGCATGAGCTTCACTTATCAATCTCGAGCTGGCTCACGAGCCTATTCTTTGCATAATTTTTATTTAATATATTAAATATGCATTTATATAATTATTATTATTATTACTATTGTATATAAAAATATGATAAAAATAACTAAATAATAGTTAAAATATATATAAAAAAATAACTAGAAGGCATATAAACTAACTAAAAAAATATATGCGATGCTCGAGGTTTGGAAAATTACTCAAAAGCCAATCTCGAGATTTAGAAATAGAGCTAGAAACGAATCATGCTCGAGATCGAACTCTCATAGGTTGAGCGAGCCATGCTCAAGCCTTGGCGTTACATATGTAAAGAAAGTTAGTTACCTGAAGATGTGAGGTTTTCTTGATTAAACGGACCCGCATAAGCAAGCTCTTCAATAAACTTCAGCAACTCAAGCTGCAATTTTGGAGAAAATAGTAACACTAAACGAATCAATACCCTAAGTGCACCAGCATTATACACTCTTTCCTTCCAAGCAGAAAACGAGCCTGATTGAGTAACTATAGGAAAACTAGCCGATAAGTTCCTGACAACATTCGTTTCTGGGGTCGAAAAAGGCGGGAGCACAATCTCGAGTGCGAGTTCAAGAAGCAACTGCATTACTTGCCTTTCACACTCCACACAAATCAAACCCGACTCTGATAACAGATCATAGAAACTGTGAGATGAGAGAACTGAATTTAACTTTTCCCTGTTAACAGGATTATTGCACACGCCAGCTGTCATCACTCGCAGTAAGTACGTGAAAACTTTCATGCAAAGAGACGAGCGGAATCTATGAAGTGTTGTTAATAGAAGAGAGAACCCAGTGGCTTCACCGAATACTCTTTGAGCACATCTGTTGGCTCCTAATACACGCCATATTGCTCCAAAAAGATCACATTTTGCATCATCTTGAAGATCATATTGAGATCCAGAAGAACTAGTGACCATCCCGCTTTTTGAAATTTCAACCAGTGTGCTCAGTTCCTCGGAATGAACCTAATGAGCATAAAATTGGAGGTAAATTTTGGGCATCTTTAAAGTTTTGAGGGTTTTTGTCAAAGAGTAATCATAATAAGTTTACGGGGTTTTCTCTGCAGAAAAACATGGTTACCTGAAAAAAATATATTAAATTGGAATTTTATTTAAGTTCTTAGGGTTTTTATCAAAAAATAATCTTAATAAGTTTACGGACTTTTCTCTGCAGAAAAACATGGTTACCTGAAAATAATATTATATTGGACCAAAAGTAGTTACTTTTTATGGCACTAACCCTTAATAGTAAATGTGTTTCATGAACTGATGAAAGATTAGTAATGATAATAGAAGCTTAAAATCAAACATTAAAAACAAAACAATAATCAAATATAAAACTTAACTAACCTGAGCAGAATCTTCAACAATCAAGCACGATAACACGCGCAAAACACCGGGACGGTGAATATCCGACACCAAAAACGAAAGAGCCGCGTTTACACCATTAGCCGTACGAAACGTCACTTGATTATATTCTGCTTTCTTCAACAAATAAAACAAGCAATCCCACGAAATGGATACCGTGCCTTCATTTTCAAAAAGCGATAACTTCCCGGACCCAGTTTCCAACAGCTTTGGAGACGAAAGAATCGCATCTTTACTGTCTAAATGTTTCTTATACCCACTCGAATTTGACTTCCTTTCTGGATCATCAATGTTATTATTGTCATCGGGACCCACTAAAAACCTGTGCTGTTTGAGATCACCTAACAAAACTTCCAACACACCAACTTCACGTAACACCTTTTTGTAATGTTGATCAAATGATAATAATTTTATATAGAATGATAAAATAGTGTGTTTTAATTCAGATGCGATTTGTTGTTGTAATAAGCAGCAAAGAGCAAGTAATTCTTGTTCAGGTATGCAGTTAACAACCGTCACTGCGTATTCAAGAATTTTAAGGATAATTTCTTGTAAAGAAGGTAAAAAACCGCCCATATTTAGGATCAATAATGGAACGGTTCTCAACTGCTGACACAGCATGTAATTCTCAAGATGACATGAAAATATTTTGAACATTCGGTTTAACACTTCAGCTTGTAGCTCTCGACAATCAGCTTTTAAACAAATGTCTTGTAATACTTGGATGGCGTCGATGTCTTTGACTTTGTAACTGTCTTTTTCCCAACCGTGGTCAGAAGACGAGGTTTGACTTTTGCGGTTATTCTTTGACTTGGTCAACACGGTGTCAGTTGAGCCTGTTTGAGATAGACTGACTAGAACATCCAGCAACCTGGAGAGAGTGGGTGAAAGAGCTTGTGATGTCGTGGCGTCTGTTGCTGAGTCAAAAGTTTCATAATTGTGATATTTTGAAAGAACTAATGCAAAGTGAACGAGGTATTGGTATCCGTGTGCGTTACGCACGTCTTCCCTGAGCCTGATGTCACCAGCCTCTACAAACCATATTGTTTTCAGTAGGCATAAATGCATAATGAGAACTTTAGACAATCATATGGAGTTTCTTTATAAAAGTTAGAATTTTATTTTTTTTTCAAAATTTTAGGCAAATAAAGCATATATAAACCTTGGTTACCAATAAGTGTGAAACTCTTTTCCAATTAACTTGAAGTAGAAGGTGATAAAAAATTCACTAAAAAGATCCTAGTTTCATAATAGTTAAATTTGAAAGAAAAAAAATATTCACTAAACAGTAACCAAGATACAAATATGTTTCATTTTCCTTAATTAATTTTAAAACTTTTTAACATTTATAAAAAGAATGCATAGGATTGGAACACCTAATGAAAGTTGAGTGACTTCAATTTTCCAACATATTACAAAGGGTTATTCCAGATTTCCAATGCTAGTCTGTTCTTTTAATAAAAAAGATTTAGGTCTGTGCAACAAAATGCACTTTGGGAGACTTTCAACCCGCTTGACACACATAACCTATTTACTCCTTTCTTTTTAAGCACTTATTTTATCACACATTACCTAAAACAGCTCATTCATCAAGTAGATTAATGACTGAAAGATTGCATAAGAAATGCAGTTTGACTTTATCAAAGAGTCAACTTACGTTCCAGCTTGAAGATGACAGAAAAAACAACTGACCAGGTCTATATGACAACTGTATGCATTCAAGCAGCATGTCCACAAAACCCATTGTATATGCAGGGTCTCCAGTTTCTGGTTTGAAGTCCCTCACACTGATTAACAATACTTTCATCTGCAAGTCACTAGTAACTGTATCATATCTGTTGACTTCAAGTGACAGAAAGAAAATGTTTACTCCCTAACCACTTAAGAGAATGAGGTACAAGCTACCTAGATACAAGTAGTCTATGCATGAGATACACGTTTATAAAGCATCATTTTACAAAATCAAAAATAAAGACCACATATTAATAGAAGAACCAGTATAATTCAGTGGGATAGAATGTGATTATTACCAGCTGATGCTTCCTTATATACTTTGCAGTGCTTCCATTGTCATTAGCCAAAAGAAGACCAAGTATCTGAATAAAAACTATATAAGATACATCTATTGATGCTAAAATAATTAATATAACAACCATATTATAGGCTACATTATTAACTAATTAAGTTTAAAGGACACCTGCATTGCATGTCTGTGTAGCTGAATACTGTGCAAGTGTGCAAGACCTTCTTTATATCTTGAAATGAATATCAAAGATCCATTAGAAACCATTTCAAATAGTAGTTGAAGTGATATGTCTTCAATTAAACTCTGAGCAGCTGCAGGATGACCTGCCAATGCCTTCATAATATGCACAATACTACCTTCTACCTTCAAGAACGTGATCAAATATAGTGGCATATTAATATATGCGTTATCCATATATAAATAGTAGCATGTAAATGTATGTGTATACCTCAAGCCGTCGATCTGGACCTGTGTTTTCTGTCTCGTCTTCAATGGAAGTAACCTTATGCCTCATATTTTGTCTATCGGGACCCAAAAAGGCATTGAGAATATGAACGAGACAACACAAGATCCCAGATGCAAGGAGAGATTGTTTATCAGTAGGCTGCCAACAACGTATATAAGTCCATATTTCAGATTAATATATTCAGGGTTAAGTTAAGAATATACCCCAAATACAAGGTATTCGACTGCCTGCAAAAGATTTGAAACAGGTTGAATTCCATCCTACATAAACATGCACACAAATATTATTACAGATTGAACAAACTTATAACTCATTCAAGAAATACAGAAAGAATTTGAAGGCAAACCTCTGTGACCTCTGAAAAATAGTCTATCAAGCTTTCAATCTCCAACACTCTTGCTTTGCTACTCAATCCTAACTTCTCAATATCTGTAACAAATGCTCTACCGACCACAAAACAAAATATGTGTGTATCTACTATCCTGCATAAAAGCCATGTTTGGTTAATTAAATACATCATAAGTTACATAAATGATATAGATCTTCTGTAGAAAGTATCAGAACAAGTGTGCAACGGCTTTCATGTTCATTTTCATTTAGGTTCGTGATATGCTTGTAATAGTTCAGGGTTATCTTTTGTAATGAATGAAAGTTCAGGGACTAGAATTGTAAATGATCCAGTTGTGTTTAAATTCTGTTGAGGACTTATGCAAAAGTTGAGAACGAATAGAATCTAAGAGAGAGGGGAATTGTTCTCAACTTTTGCATAAGTCACTCGTTAATGATTCAGGTTTAATACACAACTGGATCATTTGCAATTCTAGTCCCTACACTTTCATTTATTGCAAAAGATCACCCTGAACTATTATGAACACGTCAGTTCAATACATATGCAATTGCTGATAATGCACTATAACTTTAAATGGAATAAAGGAAAGACATGAAGACAGGTGAAGAATGAAGATGATGTCATACATAGTAATCAATTGTTCTACATTGGAATGTTGCTTTACAAATCTACAAAAGACGTCAATGGTCATATTCAAGGCCTTTTCTTTCTCCTGCATAAAGAGGTACAAATTCATAAACATGCAACAATAATAATTATGCACGAGAAAAACTAGAAAGATAATTGTGCACATGAACCTTCTCTGTAGACGATGAACGAAACTCTTCCCAATATCTCTTAAAGTCCAATTCCAATTCATATTTGTCTCTGTGATACAAGATGATAATAATCACACATTTTACATCAATAATCACTTTTAGGAAATTAGGAATGAGTGGTAATTTACATAAATAATCACTTCTAGATATTTTAGTGGTTCAAGACAGTAATGTTCCACTTCAATGTAGACATAAAGATTCTTTTTCAGTTTTGTGTCTTTGTAATGCTATCTTCAAAAATTTAATAGCTTCATCTAGTAATCCTAAACATTTTACTCTCAAGTAAAAGGAACTTATAAGTTGCGGCACCAAAATTAACTCTAATAATCAAATATGGACTCTTCTTTTGGACTTCATTATTTGCTTTTCAATGTTATTTGACACTAAATTTACTAATTATTTGCTTTTCAATGTTATTTGACACTAAATTTACTAACAATTTAAAGCATCGTTATTGTGTTCCAACATCCGCTCACTCTCGTTAAATACAACATTTATATTATGACCGCCACACCTGATGCAAAAGAGGAATTGCAGGTGCAATAATGTGAACTATGGTTAATATGCTTAAATGATAATAAGTATGACACTCCAATATACCACCACCAGACTTTTGGCAAACCTTTTCAAAAATTCACACAACTAACTTTCTTTTTCAAAATACAAATCGTAATGTAGGATAATGAAGTAATAACAGAGCATGATCGGTTTTGCATATTATATTAACAGCATCTTTAATATCCAGATTATACATATCCAAATTTGATAGGACGCAACATGCAACGACTTAAAGCTAATGTGTATCTCTTAAACCCTCAAAGCATTCCATCACAAGTTAAACAATCTCATTCTATACTAATAATATATCATCAGCAACAATAATCAATTTGCATCACATTAATATCTATCTATCTACAATAATAATATCACAAAACACAGAAGAGCCCTAACCTTGAAGAAGAAGAAGAAGACGACGAGGAGAAGTAATCGTTTGTGGCATTATTATTAGTATTATTATTATTATTATTATTATTATTATTATTATTATTATCATTGAACAATGGCGAATGGGAGGCGGATGGTGATGATGACGGAGATGACGCAGAAGACGCAGTCCCTGTTAACCCTACCTTGTCCTTAAAGTCCTTAATCAATGCTACCCATTTCATCCTTTAATTACCTCTCATCCGCCCCAAATTCATCAATTTGGCGCCAAACCGAATCCAGAGCTCAAATATCCACAAAAAACCTCCGATAAATGCTCGCGATAGAAAACAATACGCGGAAGTTAGGGTTTCGATTGCGGACATGAAATTGGAATCGAAAAATGACGTAAAATGATTATCGGTGCGTTTAATTAAAATTACAATGCCTGCCGTGATTTATGGTGAATTTGGTGCCCTAGTTCGTGTGATTGTCGGCAGACGGCTAACTCGTTCGTCGAAAAGCTTAATAACTAAATTCGTCGGAGAAACTGCTAAACCCTTTTGATTATTGATGATATCATATATTCATGTGTGTTTGTTGTTGATGATTTTGAAATCAAAGGGGGTGAAGCTATGTTACCCCTTTGTGTATACAATAATGGCAATTTAAGTCCATACGTTATGTTATTATGAATTTGTTATTTAACGTTTTGGTTTAATGAACGTGTGTGTGACGTTTCATAGTTTATGAAATGTGTTTGTCGGCGTATGCTTTATGGTTCTCATTGTGTTTATTGATAACATATTGGTGTATGTATTCATGTAATGAGGTTGATTATGTTAGTCATTTTTGTCAACTTGTAGCATTCTTACGATACAATAAAGTTTACGTTAAGTTCTTCAAATGTGGATTCTGGTTTCGAGAATTACAATTATGGGGTCATGTGACAAACTGTGATCATATTCTCATCAATCTGTCTTTAGTGATATCATGATTAAATGGTCACCATTAAAGTATCATACATAAGCCCGAAGTTTTCTTCATTAACGTAGTGTATATAAATCATTTTTATATCATAACTGTTTATATAATCTAATTTAAAAAGGCAATAATTCAAGATTATGTATCATATTTGTTATTCACTTGGATGGGTAAACTACTATTGACGACTAATCGATTGTGTCACATGTTGTTTGACCTTAAACTACTCCAATTGGGAGTATAAATCTCAAACGGTTGGCTTAAATAGCTTAGGTGGAAGTAAAAAAGAAAAGATGCATTAGCTTAGGTAAATTAAAGGCGGGCAACCTAATTGGTTCTAGGGGTGAGCAGAAAACCAAATTAACCGAACCGAAACATTAACCGACGGTCAATTTTTTGTATTTTTGAAAATCCGAATTTTCGGTTTCGGTTTGGTTTTCCATTTTTAAAAGAACCGAAAAAAATCGAACCGAACCGATTGATGGTGATGAAGATTATGAAAATGATGAAGACTAAGACTAAACTTTGAATATGAACAGGATGATGAATAAAAATTAGGAACTTTTAGTGTTTATTTATTAAGAACTTTGTTAACGTGTGTCTATTTTTGGTTTTTGTATTTAATATATTTGTGGTACTCAAATACATTCTTACAAGCTTAAAGTCATCATCTTCATTTCTAAATTTTTTTGCAATGTTTACACATAATTGAAAAAAAAAAACCCGACTATAACCGAACCAAAATAAACCGAAAAACCGAAACCAAACGGTTTGTATATTATAAAAACCGAGGACTTCGGTTTCGGTTTTACCTAAAAACCGAACAGAACCGAACTATGCTCGGTGCTAATTGGTTCACCGACTTTTACTCATTTACGAGCAACTGAGCATAGTACAACATATGATCTTTTTATTAACTTTATTTTGATTAGTCAGCCCTTTCTCCACTTATAATTGTGTGAATATATAAACTTTTCAAATGAAATTTATAATCTTAAAAATCTTACATTATTCAATTCATAAAAATACAAATAATAATAATAATAACAATAATACCAAAATTCATTAAAATATCTTAAGCTACATTTGCTCAGCCCTCAAAATCTCAAATACAACTAAAAATCATTATTTTCTAAATTTATCCTCCATTTTTTCGAAACCGTCACTAATAATCATCATTTTCTCTATTCATCAAAGTTTTATTATTATCTATTTTCTTTCACTCCAAAAAAAACTAACTAAAAAATATTAGAAAATGCTTTTTGGGTAAACACTAACCCCTCAACTATGAGAGAGTAGTGTTGTTTCTCCTAAAAGTTTCAAAGATTGGGATCTGATTTAGCAATCAAATAACATATTTTTTTCATTATTCCCTTATAATTTAGATATGAGCTTGTTAATGAGTATTGAAGAGGCTACTGCGAATGCTCTTAAAACTACTTTCATTCACAGCCTAACCCAATCTAAAAAACACAACCAAACTATTCATTAAAAAAATTGTTTTCTCTCTTTTCCACCTATACAACCCAACTAAACCCAAAATTTTAGATATAAAAAATAATAAGTTGGATAAAATATATTTCACATTCATTAAGCATATTTAATAACATAGATAATTTAAGTTACTATCTTGGCATGAAATATAAATTTATAGTTCTAAAAAAAGGGAAATTACATAATTCAATGTTAGAATTTTGTCATATATGCTCATTTAGATCATTTTTTAGAGCGTTATGAACTTTTTTGCAAAGTCATGCCCTATTAGCCATATAACTTGATAAGTATGCAATCTGTTGAGTAAAGTGTTGAAAAGGTTGTTCATCGTCTTCGGTAGAGCTTCTTCGTTATCGGTTATAGAACGGTCAAATAGAAATTTGGATGGATCATAATATCCTTTTTCCCACACAAGAAATGGGTGTCGAAGAAATGCAAAACGAGCTTGTAGAACTCCAATCTCTCGTTCAACATATTTTCTAATGGCTTCTTGATGTTGAGGGAACAACTTGTGTGTTCAACATATTTTCTAATGGCTTCTTGATGTTGAGTGAACTGTGTGTTCTGAAGTTGTGGAGAAATTATCGACTTGATAAAGGTAGCACATGAAAAAAAATATGTCATCATCGAGATAATATGCCATGTTATTTTCCCGATCATTCACATAACTCATATTTGGTGATCACCTCACGATACATCATTAAAAAAAGATGCGATGGACGTTAATATCATTGCATGAGCCTTGAATGCAGTATGGCACGGTTCAAGTGATTAGATGGTGTGCAAGATTGCCTCTAAATAAGCGATTATATGGCGTGCAAGATTGCATATAAATATGACCCTCCAAAGACAAATATCCATGATAATGCTACATGTACTTTTGTTAGCAAGACGTTCGGATCACCCAACTATCTCGGCTTAACCAATCTTCTCTTGCAACACGTGTGGGCAAGAGTGACTTGTAGACGACGATATCATATATCAGAAATAGAAAGTTATAAAATTACATAAAAAGCTGCTATACTTATAAAAGTTTAATACAGTTTTAACCATTACACTTGCTATAACTTTCAAAATAATCAACACTATATCTTTTTAATGACTATATCAAGTTTGATCTTATATAACCCTAAGTACTGTCACAACTCATCCTTGTGCACCAGGGCTTTACCGCATGCCTGTGCCAATGGAACCACAATAGCACTTAAATTATCAGTACTACCCCTCTCCAATGCTGTCTTCACAATGCAGTTTGCCAATGAAAACGAGGGTAAAAAGGGAAATCTATCATATGAGGAAACATTTTCTTGAGTATCTTCATCTTCAATAAGTTGACAAACATTTTCAGGTGTCAAACTCTCGAAAACACCATCACTTGCAACCACCAAATACTTATCTTTAGCAGTTATGTTTCGCCAGCTCACCACTTCTGGTTCAGCAATCACACCATACCTAACCGAATCCGACCAAAATTTTTTATAAAAATGAAGGGCATTATGGTCATTATATCACTTTTGGGTGGACAGATCTATATAAATGGACATTATTGCATAGTTCAATAGACTCCATGTGTATTTACCAAAATGGTGTTGGTTAACTTTATTATGTATTTCTTAACAAACGTACTAGGAACTCGTTTTTATTCTTTTATTCCATCCATTATCTGTTTTTTAACACGAGCTGATTGAAAAAAAAATAAACGAAAATAATTATAATGATTTGGTAAAAATAAAAAGAACTATAAATGGGTTGATCAAATTAAAAACAATATTAGATTGATTGAAAAAAAAAATTAAAAAGAAGTATAACAAAATAATTTAAAAAAAAAAAGATTAACAAACTCCTAATATGTTGGTTAAAAAAATACAAAATAAGTTTACAACCACCATTTTGGTAAATAAGTTTTACTAAAGATGCAATTAAGTTTTTAAAATGTTTAACATGACATCTCATTTTATAAAACTTGAGTGAAGGCTTTAAAGGCTCACCTTTTAAGAGAAACATCACCAATGGCTCGAGAAACGGCCAAAATGCCATTGACACGTGGCACATCCCAATCAAGAACAAATCCACCTGCCCCTTCGATTCGGGCCCGTTCATCATCTCTATCGGGATGATGATCATGAGTCAATTGTTCAGCATACCCTGCCGATTTAACCAAACACAAACCAAGTGATTATCTGATTTTAATTCTTGAAGTAACAATAATCACTTTAATAAAAATAAAAATCAAAACACTATGGTGCTGTTTGTTTTTTTAGAGATAAAATGTCTGCAGTCTGCGGACCACATCTGTAGCAGAAGAGGTGGACCAAACCTCTGCAGTCTGCAAGAAGACTGTTTGTTTTTTAACGTTCGCAGACTGCTAAAATAAAACAGAAATTTTTAAATAATATGAAATTTAAATAAAAAAGCCATTCAACATTGAAATTTACATAATAGTCAAAAACTGAAATAATATTCAATAATTGGTGGTAGATGGGATATGTTAAGTAGAACACCATTGTTGTCATATGCTTTTACATCAATTGTACCTATAGTGTTATACAGAAACCAAAGAAGGTTGCCATTTTGTAAACGACGGTTTTTAACAACTTGATTCCATCCATCAGCAAACACAAAGTCTCCATCTTCAACTTTGATTCTTACTTCCCAGCTGTGGCGTTCATCAAAACACATTTTAAATACTCCAGCATGAAGTTTGGCCATCAAAGCGAGATTGCACTGCTTCTTTTGATATAGCCTGTCAAGAATGACCTGCATTAACATGTTAATTAAACTTAAATATAAAAATCTAAGTAATATTAAATACCCAAATGTCCTTCATGTTCTTGATTGTAGTATACCGAAGCTTGCCGAATAACAGTTTCCCAATACTGCTTACACGGGCATCTAATTGTCCACTGCAATTCTTCACTTTTAACAAATAAAACAATTTCTTTACGAACAATATTTAACTCATTCATTATGTTATCCCATCCATTCACCACACATTTTTTCCCGTATACTTGTAATGCAACATTCCATTTGAAAAGGCTGTCGTGCTCAATGTTGATGGCGCGAGGAAAAAGTTTGAAACTGCCACAATCAAGTCCTACCAACTTTGTTAGCAGTTCCTGTAATAATAATATAGGTTGCAATGGCATATTAAAATATTTAACATATTAGTAAATAAAAAGTATTTAAGATATGAAATTATTATAAAATGTACCAAAAGTGGATCTACAGGATTTTCAACAACGACAAAGAAACATTTGCTCACACATTTTTAAACCGTGACTGTGAAAAAAAACAAAGAATGTTATTTGACATCAAACAATAAAAGCTCACATAACGCAAATTCATTTCAATGTAAAAATCGTCTGGAAAATAAATGGATTATCAAGTCAATCGTGTATGACATGCATAAACCGTAATTCCATACACATGTAAGACTTAACCATTAATCGTTTTTAGAAATTCATTAAAAAACCTAAACAGCATAAAAACAATAATCCATCAACATTCCATGTTCAATCAATTGACTAATTAATCTATTGAGGTTAAATGGACAAAGAAGCTTACCTTGTTGATAGATCATGGACAAGAAATAGTATGGTTTGTGGTTTACGCTCGATTTACGGCGAAGGAGGCAACGGGCGGAGGAGGCTGGGGTGGAGGAGCGACAGCTGGCCGAAGGTGGAGGAGGCAGGTGGCGGTAGTGCATTGGAGGTGGAGGGGGCAGGGGGTGACGGGAATTGCGTTTTGAAGAAAAGGGGGCTAGGGTTTGAAAGAGCTGATGGAATGAAAGAATTTGAGAATATGTTAGAAGATTTGAGAAGTGGGTAGTTCATGTTTGCGCGAAAAAGAGAGCGAAATGTCGTCCGGAAAACAAACAATCTGCAAAGCTAAACGTCTGCACGTGCGCGTGTTTGTTTTTTCACAAAAGAATTTCCTGGCCTTTTTTGATTGAACATGGAATGTTGATGGATTATTGTTTTCTTTGTTGTTTAGGTTTTTAATGAATTTCTAAAAACGATTGATGGTTAAGTCTTACTTGTGTATGGAATTACGGTTTATGTATTTCATACACGATTGATGTGATAATCCATTTATTTTCCAGACGATTTTTACATTGAAATGAATTTACGTTATGTGAGCTTTTATTGTTTGATGTCAAATAACATTCTTTGTTTTTTTCACAGTCACGGTTTGAAAGTGTGTGAGCATGACAAAATCTTTCTTTGTCGTTGAAAATCCTGAAGATCCACTTTTGGTACATTTTATAACAATTTCACATCTTAAATACTTTTTATTTACTAGTATGTTAAATATTTTAATATGTCATTGCAACCTATATTATTATTGCAGGAACTGCCAACAAAGTTGGTAGGACTTGATTGTGGCAATTTCAAACTTTTTCCTCGTACCATCAACATTGAGCATAACAGCCTTTTCAAATGGAACGTTGCATTACAAGTATATGGGAAAAAATGTGTGGTGAATGGATGGGATAACATAATGAATGAGTTAAATATTGTTCGTAAAGAAATTGTTATATTTGTTAAAAGTGAAGATGAATTGCAGTGGACAATTAGATGACCGTGTGAGCAGTATTGGGAAACTGTTATTCGGCAAGCTTCAGTATACTACAATCAAGAAGACATGAAGGACGTTTGGGTATTTAATATTACTTGGATTTTTATATTTAAGTTTAATTAACATGTTAATGCAACTCATAATTGATCATTCTTGACAGGCCATATCAAAAGAAACAGTGCAATCCTGCTTTGATGGCCAACTTCAAGCTGGAGTATTTAAAATGTGTTTTGATGAACGCCACAGCTGGGAAGTAAGAATCAAAGTTGAATATGGAGACTATGTGTTTACACGATGGATGGAATCAAGTTGTTAAAGACCTTCGTTTACAAAATGGCAACCTTCTTTGGTTCGTGTATAACACTATAGGTACAATTGATGTAAAAGCGTATGACAACAATGGTGTTTTACTTAACACATCCCATCTACCACCAATTATGGAATATTATTTCAGTGTTCTTTGACTATTATTAAAATTTTGATGTTGAATGACTTTTTTATCTAAATTTCAGCTTATTTAAAATTTTCTCTTTTATTTTAGCAGTCTGCAGACGTTAAAAAACAGTCTTCTTTTTGCAGACTACAGAGGTTTGGTCCACCTCATCTGCTACAGATGCCTGCAGATGTAGTCCACAGACTGCAGACATTTTACCTTTGAAAAAACAAACAGCACCTATGTAAGTGGGGTCGGGGTCTTACCTGAACACAAGATAACTCTAGAATCACCAACATTTCCAACTAGCACTTCTTCATCATTCAACAAAAGAACAACACTAGCCGTTGATCCCGCGCTATATTTCTTCTTATATGCTTCCTGCATTCTCATAACAAATAAAGAATGCATCATTAAGAGATTGGCTTTAATAAAATCTTGAAGAACAAGTTAATTACAGTACTTGCCATTGAAAATTTCCGATCAATATCGCGAATCGCGCCCAATACTGCTTCTTCCAAGATTTCATGTAAAGATTTGTCATCAATTGCTAGTAAAACTCCATGAGAACTACACCAAAGTCAAAGAAACAAGTTGACCAACCACAAATCTTAGTGGCAGCAATTTGTACATATTTACACATAGTGTTGTTTAAAAGACTCGAGGCTCGCTCGAAATTGGCTCGTTCGTAAACGAGCCAAGCTGAGCCACGGTAAAATTAGGTCGTTGGCTTGCTCGTTAGGCTTGTTTAGCTGGTTCATTGGCTCGTTTAAATAAAAATATAAATTTTAATATGTACAAACTATAACCTAAAAGTATAACACAAATTTAATATGTTTAAAGTATAAATTCTACATTTTGGATTAAAGATATTGAGGTGTTTTTTTTTTAATTTTTATATATATATATTAATGTGTAAAAATGTAAAACTGAGTACTTATCTTTAAATGAGCGAGTTGGCTCGATGAGCCACGAGTTCGGTCAAGCTTATTACGAACCGAGCTTGAGCTTAACATTTATCCATCCTGTCTAGCCCGCTCATTTTTCAACCTTCAATTAATTTAACCATAAAATAATCATTGATCCTATGATCACTTCATGGAGCTTACCATTGTGTTGATGTGATTAAATCATGATGATTATCAAGATTTGATTCTTTTTTGAAAGCACCTGCAATGAAATGAACGAGAAAGTAATCTAGCAAGTGTTGTTTAGCCGTTTCACTCGCTTCTACACCTCCATGACCATCAAATAATGCAAGTAAATCGACCTTAGCTTCATTTATTTCATCTTTCCCTGCAATCGTGTAAACGTAACCTTTTTCATTCATCATCAACATTTAATTATATATACATACTTTCACAGTATTATTTGTAAATACCAAGAGCTGATAAGATGATGTAAAACCATCCGGGTTTGTGTCGGTTCGACCCGTCAACCCGCAAACACAACCCATTTATCAAAACACCACGAAATCACGTTGTTTAAACTGTTCTTACCGATTAAAGGTAAGCGTATACCAAGATTACAGGCAACCCGATCCTCTTGGTACTTCCTATGCCCTTGAAGACTGGCAAATTGACAAACTTTAGTGGAATATTTGAGAGATTGGAGCCATTCGGCAGCACACTCCGGAGACTGAAGAACAGCAGGAGCACCACCCTCATTGTATGCGATCATACACGCTGACACCACAAGTCCATCAATGGAGGAGGAGTATAATAATAATATTAATATTAATATTGCGGCAGGAAGAACACGTAAGAATGTTGGAGCTACTAAAACCCCAATTTTGACTTTCATTAGTCAGTTTGGGAATTACATTTTGTCTTCAGGAAGATAACATGGTAAAGTTAAAATATAAAAAAAAACAAAACTGATAAAGATAAAGAATAAATCTAATCCAATAATCTTAATAATCTTATACTTATTAATTTTAAAAAATAAATTGATGAGAAAAACATAAATTAATAATTTTTTCATGCAACATTATTTTTTAAAAAAGAAATTCATCATAATAACAAGTGTTTTTTATCTTTAATATTATTATCATATTGTTATATAAAAAAAATAAAAATTAGTGGGTTTTTTATATTGTTTTTTGATGGTTCATTATGATTTTAATTGGATTTTTCTATGAATTGTGTTATAGATTTTGGTCATTGTGTTATCAATTGATACTTATATTAAAGATAACAATTAAAACAAAGATTACGTATTGTGTCTTTTTGTTTGTCATTGTGTCTTTGTGCTCATAATTTGTCTTTCTACTTAACATTTTGTTTTAGTCATTGTGTATTACGTTCATGCTATTGTGGAATATGTAGTTTCCATTGTGTTTTACGTTTCAGGTCATTATGTTATATGTATTTACTATTGTGTTTTACGTTTCAGGTCATTGTGTTATATGTATTCATCGTTGTGTATTACGTTTCATGTGATTGTGTAACATGTATTCATCATGCTGTTTTATGTATTAGATAATTTGTTGTTATTTTATCATTATATTTACGTATTATTACAACCGTATTATTAGCATTTAAAAAAACACTATTATGATTTGAAAGACACAATGATGAAAAAAACACAATAACAAACAGACAAACACAATGACGAAAAGACACAATGACGTATTTTTTTTTAATTTTTATATAACAAAGTCATACTCATATTAACAATAAAAAACGATTGTTATTATAGTGATTTTTGTTTTAAAAACTAATATTATATGAAAAAGTTATAGATGTTTTAAAATGATGGGGGAATTGATATGTGACTTGCATGTATAGAGAGAAAAATTACTTTTATACCCTTTTACCTTTGGTCCTCACTTGACACATGTCAATCAATTACGCCTTTTTTTCCTTCTCATTTTTGTTGGTCATTGTAGAATAACTCAATCCAAAATAAATATTACCAAAATGTTCAACATATACATTAATTAAATGTTTTTTAGAGAATTTCTTTTTTATGTTTAGGCCATCTTGGAGAGCCTCGTTATCCTGCTCTGGCCACACTACGTTGCTTTAATTGGGTCCACGCTAGCTTCAAAGTTTGGCTTAGACGTTCCCCTAAGAAACCATACCGTCGACTGTCACTTGACAGTCATTGTGTCGCCACAAGAGCATAACTCTCTGGCGTAACACATGGTGGGACCAAAAACCAGGTGGGTTTGGGATCCAAACTGACAACCTCGCAAGGTCTGACTCAAATCCTTAGCTGCCACCCAAAGTGACAAAAATGAGAATCGAACTCAGGTCTCTGCTTGAGAACTCAAGACTTCCTATCACCAAAACTTTAAAACTTTCTTTTGTTATAATTTATAAAAACATAAATTATTATTGTTGTTACTAGGAATAATTTTTAGTGTTTTTTTCGTTAATGAGCTTGTCAAACTTACTAATATCATGAACGCAGTCCTCCGAGTAAGTTAATTTTGCTTAAACTAAATTGAGTTTAAAGAAGTTAACAGGCCTTTATAATATTTGTTGATTCTATTTGTATATGCAAAAGGTAGTTTTTACCTAAACAACATATGATATCAACCTAATTTTTGTTATTAACCTAACATATGGCTGGGCCGAACAACAGGATACATTTCATAATCCTATCCTACACATTATTATTAGTTTGTTAAAAGTCAATAAAATAAAGTTCAAGTCAAAGTGTCATGAGATTGTGATGAAATGGTGGACACACCAAGTTTTGTATTCTATTTTTTGGCAAAAAAATAACATGATTTAATTAAGGGGATTATTTTTAAAGCAAACAATGGATTAAATGGCAAAAATCACATGGACCAAAACACTAACGCTTACAACTTACAAGATTTAACACATATTAATGCACAAACATTAATGTTGACAACTTACAATACTCATTTCAGCATACACAAACCAAAAAACCTATCTTTGTGTAACATTGCATGCATATGAACTCACTAATTTGTTTTATAATTAGGGTTCTTGGCAATTTACACGGCTTCGAAGTTGAAGCATTTCTTGATGGTTCGGGTCAAAAGACAGGGCAGCCCGGCAGTCCCGCATGGCACCCAAAACATCCCCAATATGTTCATGAAACGCTGCCCGTAAATGCAATAAATGTAGGTCTGCTTTGAATGCAATCGCCCTTGATAGCTCGGCTATTGCTTCTTTCTCCTTATGATTGTCCATCAAGACTGAAATTTGACCACAACCGAATTTTAAGTGGGCCCCACAAGAATATAAAAAAAATTTAAGGGGTTTCGTATCTGACATGGTAATTATTCAACAAAACGTGTGTCGGTCAACAACCTAACCCGACCTGTACCAGATATTTACATGTTTTGACTAGAGGTGTAAATGAGTCGAGCCGAGCACAACTAGGCTCAAGCTCAAGCTAGGCTCGTTTCAAGCTCTATTCCAAAGCTCGACCTCAGCTTGTTAGTAGTTTTTCAAGCACGGGTTTGGCTTTGTTTATTATAAGTTTTTATTACATATATATTTTAATTATAACTTTTCTAGATAACATAATATATACCATTTAGTTACTTTTATAATAACTTTATATATAATATATTAAACAAAACTTATATAACAAGCCTGGTTAGGTTCGCGACTCAGCACAAGCTCGATAAGTGAAGTTCTTTTAAGCTTTGGCTCGACTCTTTAGAGAGCCAATCTCAAGTAGCTCACTAGCAGCTTGGCTCATTTACCCCTACTTTTGACCCGTTTAACAAGTTTCCTTTTAGGCTCCTTTTTTTATTTAACCAGCCGTTCAAAAGTAAATGACCAAAAGAACCTGCTGCGCGATATCTGTAAGGATAAACCCGAAGAGGATCCAAACGAGTGACCATTTCAAGATCAATCTTTGTTTGCTCACGTTCACAATACTCGGATCTCTTTTCATATGCAGACGCATTATTCCGCGCCTTCTCAATTAATTTTGTCATCTCCTCAAAAGCAGCAGGCTTGTCATTTCTTAAATAATGAACCCGAGCAAGTCCCTGGTGGGCCCGTGTGTGCCTTACTTTAAGTGCATTAATGTAGCAATCGGCTGCAAGGTCTAGTTTCCCGGAATCTACATAAACGCTTCCTAGATTGTTCAGCGCCTGCAATGATTTAAGTGTCAGTCTTCAAATGTTAAAGTTAATATTAATGATAAATCATACAAAAATCTTGAAGACCCAAATCATTATCTTTAATTACTGTTGACCAAAACAGGTCGGGTTAACTGAAAGTTGATCTGACCCTTGAATACTTCATCCATTCTTTCATTGAAATAATAATTAATTTGATAACTGTAGCAAATCAAAAGGGTTTTTAAACATTTTATGATTTTAATACACTTCAGATGACTTTTAACCCGTTTGACCCATTGAAACACAACCAAAATCGGGTCAGGGATAAAGATTGTTTATACATATAATACACTTCAGATGACTTTCAACCCGTTTGACCCATTTAAGATAAAAACATAACCCAAATCGACCCATTTATGAAAATGGGTCAAAATTTAGGGATAGAGATTGTTTACACATTAATACACTTCAGACGACTTTCAACCCGTATGATCCGTTAAAGAGAAAACACATCCAAATCGACACATTTAGGAAAACAGGTCAAAATTTAGGGATAAAGATTGTTTATACATTAGAATAAACTTCAAATGACTTTCGACTTGTTTGACCCGCTAGAGATAAAACACAATCCAAATCAACCCATTTGGGTAAACGGGTCAAACTTTAAAGATAAAGATTGCTAAAACCTGGACTTTCAGCCCGTTTAACCCTTTAGAGACAAAACACAACCCCAATCGACCCATACTGGTAGACAGGTCAAAATTTAGAAATAAAGATTGCTAAATCTTGGATTATCAACCCATTTTACCTGTTAAAGATGAAACAATCCAAATCGACCCATCTAGTTAAACGGGCCAAATTTAGAAATAAAGATTGTTAAAACCTGGACTTTCAACTCGTTTGACCCATTGAAGATAAAACAACCCAAATCAACCCATTTAGCTAAACGAGTCAACAGCTAGATATAAAGATTGTTCAAACCTGGCCTTTGCGAAGCCGGTCGGAAGGGCATTTAAGAGCATCTTGAAGAAGTGCTACAACGGTTGAAGAACAAGTAGGATCTTGGCTAGAATCTGCCAAAGCATATGCTTTTAGAAAAAAGGCTTCAAAAGATCTATTCAACTTAATAGACTCATCGGCTTTTTTCAACCCTTCATCACAATGGCCTGTGTCATATAATATCCAACCCTCATAAACTAAACGTTCGTGTTCACTCGATGCATGTTGGCATGCCAACTGTAAACTCCGCATCGCTGCTTCCGGACAATTTAACCTGAATTAAGATTAACAAGAAATTTAGCATGCACCACAATTGTTTTTTATGATTAAGTTGTTTATTAGAACAAGAATAAATGACAATTAGACACAGTACATTATGGCATCATTTTTCGTACGTAAGGCGCCAACTTTTTATAAAAATTAAAAATGGACAAAAGCGTGTGTGGATCAACCCAACTAGAGATGTTCAAAAACTTCTTAAACCGACCGTACCACCCAAACCGAGCTACTTCGGTCGGGCTAGGAGTAATATGATTCAGTTTACGGTTTGAAACCAGGTTTCACGGTTCGCTTTAGGGTTTTGAAACTGGCAGGGTAAACCAAACCGGCCAGAGATGTTAAAAAACATATATATACTTTTTTAATCTATATAATTTTTAAAAAAATAAAATAATTTTGTCACGTATGGAAATCTAACAATTATAGCATGTATAAGTTACAAGTTAGGCATTTTCACAGAGGAACCGGTTATAAGTTACAACCTGATTAACCGGTAATAGATTCGCCTGCCCGCCCGCACACGGTATAATAATAGTAATAATAATATACCTGAGTAGAAGCAAAGACTGTCTAAAATACAAGACCCCTTTAGCCGTTTCAGACTCCAACATCTGATATATCACAGAAAGTGACCCGATGTCATCAACAGCCGACCACCGATCATACAACTGTAACCAACAATCTGCACTTGTCAAACTTACAACATGCTCACGAACCAATGTTTGAAACTGTGTCGCCAGGACCCGCCCTTCAAACATCCTATAATCAGGACAAATAGTAACAATCGCTTGCACATCACTAATATCCGACTCATAATCTTCAACAACCAAATTAAAACAAAACCTCAGTTCCAAACACTCAACTGTAAGCTTAAAACCAAGAATCTTGTTAATTCCATCATTGAATCTTGAACATTTTGCTTTTTCATTAACGTAGCAGCACGGTACATGTACGGGTATGTTAAAGTCGGGTCCAAGTTTGTTGCTTTTACAAGATCTTCCAATCTTTTTTCATTATTTCCACAGTATAGCGATCTTTCTTGATACATCCACCCTAAAGGTGTGTAATTTGAAATAATCTTGCTGAGTTTGTTATAAGATTCAACCTTTTCACCCTTGATTTGACCAATTCTGGTCAAGCCAATGATAGAATAAACGTGCCCTTCGCTCAATGCAGCCCGAAAGACACTTTCGGCTTCGTTATACTCCTTCTTGAGTAACTTCACACATCCCAACATGTGACACGCCACCATTTTTTGTTGACTTTTTTCTGAGGAGTTGGCTAATTGTTCCAAAAAGCAGGCAGCTTTATCGGACCCCGAATCAAGATCCATAGCAACTTGGCTTAATAAATAGTAGAGTGAAAACGAAGAGGACCCCACCATAACCGATCTATGCAGATGGTTGACATTAGTCAACAAGTCAACTACGTGTTCATCATTAAGAGAATCTGGGAGTTCTTGAAGGAAAACCTGTGTAAAAGAAACTGGGAAATAAATATCTGAAGACTGTGTTTAAACGAGTCATGTTCGCGGGTTGGCGTGTTCAACGGACACCAACCCGAACACGACTCAACCCAGCGAATTTTATGACGTGTTTTTGTGTTGTCATAGAAATTTTCACCTCTACTCAATATATAGGAAACCAAAAACCTTAGACAAACCTGTAATGGACCTGTGGGCTAAACACAACTAAACCCGAATAAATAATAACAACTAGCAATAATCTTTATTTAGCAACCTGCAAACAAGAGGCAGCAAGAACCGGGCAATTATCTTCTAGAGCATATTCCATAAGCTCAACCGCATCGTTTCTTGATAAAACGAGTGTTGCAAGTTTCCTATCACAGGAATCTTTAAGACTCTCACAACAAAACTTACTTGAAAACACCATGATTTCTAGTAAAAGATCTGTTGGTAAATCAGGCAAAACACCCGTTGAGCTAAATTCACTAATCACCTTCATACCAGTTGGTGAAATGTCGTTTTTCGACAAATCAATAACCTCTGAAACCGATTCTATAAAACACCCGTTAAGCATAGAACGAAATGGAGGTGAAAGAGCCGCTATTTTTTGTCTGTCACAAACTATCTTTTCATCCCCAATTTGAAACGAAACGGTTCCTGATAAACAATTCGTTTGATTCATCATTGCACCATCAGGAAAACCAGTGTTTGCTACAGACAGGAGCTCAGAACCAATGTCTATCAATCCAAACTCGTTTGCACATTTTCCACAAGAAGAGAGTATATCCGATATAAGTTCTTCACCTCGTTTTTCATATTTTAACCATGCCCCGAAAATGAGGCGTTCGTGAACCGTGCTTGCTTTGAGCCAAGCTAATCTAAGGCTTCTTCTCATTGGTTTAACATCACCGAGGCCTTTAAAGACTTGAAACCGCAATAAATAAAGGTTTGACCGCTCATGTGGAGGGCATGATTCAAGTTCTTTGTGGATTTGGGCTAATACTTCTACATAACCAATAGGTTTAAAATATGGTAGAATTGATGGATCGGGGACTTTGATTAGAGATTCTCTGCAAATAACATAGGTTTAAAATTTGTTCATTTAGTTAAACGAGCAAACACGAACACATGTCTCATTCGTTCAGTTTTTTTACGTGAACGCTTGTTTACATTCATTCATGTAAGTTAGCTTACATTTGTTTTAGTTCGATCAATTACGTTCGTTAATGTATTCATTTTAAATTGTTTGGCACATTACAAATTAATATAGTCTTAACTCTTAATAACTTTTTAGGCCAACACACTGTTTTTCACATTACTTTTAACAGGTTTTAGCTTCGTTCTTTTACATCTGTGAATTGTTTGTTTATATTGTTAACGAATAAACATAAACAGCATGAGCATGTTCATTTTCTTAACGAACAAACATGAACACCCCATTCATTTAATTGTTTGTTTTCAATCGTTTGAGCAGTTAAAGTTAAACAAACGAACGAACACGAGCATGCTTCGTCCATGTGTGTTTGGTTCCTTTACAAGCTTAAACAAAAGAATGAATATATGCATCTATCTATAATCAAAGGGTGATTGGATTTACGTTTCAAAAGCGATTATGCGATATTGAATATTCAAAATTACCATCAAAATAGCAAATGGAAAGCTTACAATGAAGAAGGAGAGTGAGGTGGAACTTTTGAAAGCTTTCCTCTTTCAGCTTGCAGCCATGATTGCGGATTCAAAGCATTTAGATGTGATTCTTTACAAGATTCAGATGGGAAGAATGTCTTCATGGGGCATAACAGATGAAAGATTTCCAAGAACTCCACACAATATCCAAATCAGGGTTTTTCGAGGAAAATTTTGCAACTAGAATGAATCAAGAACATTTATAAGCTCAAAATTCCCAAATTTGGATAAAAAATATCCCAGTTTTCCACAATATCCAAATTAGGGTTTTTGAGGCAAATTATGTAACTTAAATCAAATAATCAATCAAAAGCATTTAAAAGCTCAAAATTCCCAAAAACCTATATTTATCTTAACTTGATTAAAATCTCTCAAATCTTCACAATGTCCAATTAGGGTTTTTTGAGGCAAAATTCTGCAACTTGAATAATAAAGAAAAATTAAAATCTCAAAATTCCCAAATTTGAAAATGGGATTATCTTATCAAATTAGAATTTTGAGGGAAAATTATTAAAATTGAATAAATTAACAACAATCAACCCTCAAAATCCCGAATTTTAAAGCAAATTCTCTTAATTTGCTGATGATCAGAGCTTTTTCTTTACCAAAAACAGTTGTTTATGTTTCCTTAAATAATTACACAGGATCTCTGCAAAAAAAAAAAAAAAAAGAAAAATCAAAACCATATTAAACGTGCCAAATCTTTGAACCTAATAAGATACAAACAACAAAAAATCAAGAAACAGAGAGAGATGGTTGCTAACCTTGTTTGGATTACAGTAAAGATACAAAATAACTGAATTACAAAAAAACAAAACAAACCCACTAATCTAGTGATTTTGATGAACAAAACCCACAAGCTCAAAGTGAAGGAATCTGAATAAAAATTCAATCTTTTTTTTGTTTTTGGTAATTTAAAAGGTTTCCCTTTTTTCTTTGTTTTTTTTTTCTATTCAATTTCCCACTGCCTTTTTCCCGTTGGTATCTTGTTCGTTGTTGAGTTGAAGAATTTACTAGTGCCAGCATAGAGTACAACTGTTGATGTACGTTGTACAAGGTCAAGATGGCTAGAAAGATTGGGTTTGTTAATGACAGGACTGGTTTTGTTTCAAAGATTTGAAGGCCAGTCTACAGTTGAGTGTTGATGTACATGTTTTTCTAAAATGCATTTAACACATTTTATAACTTCACTTTTAAATTATATATTTTAAAAATTACAGACAAACTTATCTAAAACATTTTCTACTTATGTTTATATTTCAATTAGCATACTATTATTGGTGAACATATGCAATTGGTTCTTAACTAATTCTTCATCATTGTAACAATTTTCATATATTTTTATGGTTTCGCTTCTTTACAGTTTCATCTTTCAACTCTATACGATTGAAGGAAAAATCTTGCTAATATGAAGATCGACCGCATGCTTACACGTCATGGACGGTGAAGAGGTAGGTCCCAGCAGAGCCCAGTTGGACCCGCAAGACTCACCTTGAAGAGGAACGTCTGCGCAGAAACCAACTGGATCCGCAGGACCAACCATGCTCAGAGACGTGACGTCCTTACGCGCAGTACGCAAGCTGTTCCCGCAGGAAATGCCTCCCAATGGTGAAGGACTCCGCCTGTCCCCGCAGCCTCGGATACAAGCCATCAGGGAAGGCCACCCGCGCAGCAAGGCTACACGCACAAGGCACTTAGCTCTCAATCATTCAGTGTCACCTGAAGGAATGAGCAAAGCCGGGAACAATCCCGCACAATGGCGGGAGGGGGAATACTCCCGCCCAAATAAGCCAGTCCGTACGATACAGGAAGATCTTTTGTACTGTACCTGACGAGGTATGGGAAAAAGATCTGACTAAAGATACGACAGCTTATTGACCACAGTACGGCGAGCAGCATGCTCCCGTACTGTGTCACTATTAGCCGCTGCCTACTCACCAACTACTGCCATACCACGTGCGTAGCCGGCAGTTGGTGGAAAAAGAATAGTACACAGCAGGCCTGGTCACTATCAGCCGCTGCCTACTCACCAACTACCAGCAGGGCACGTGCGTAGGCCACTGTTGGTGGAACAAGAACACTGTTGCAGCCGGCCACACCTCCTTGGAAACCTACCTTCGGCTATAAATACCACAAATGGTATGACCATCTCATCTTATCTTGTATCATCATATTATACCTGATATCTGCTCTAGCAATCTCTTAATATACACTTATATTTAAAGGGCAATCTAGTCTGATTCTCACGCCGGAGGGTGGTCACAAGGAGGAACCCCCCCCCATTCTCAGTGACAAGCTCACGGTGTCTGTTTTGCAGGTTATCAGAAGAACCATCTTCTCTGGGTCTAACCCCTCGTGGGAAACATCTATCTAACCCCCAGGTTACCAGTAATCTGCCCGGGGTCCGGTTAGTGTTTCTTCATTGGCGCCATCCGTGCATAAAGCTAGAACATTTTTCTCCAGTTTTTTCAAACTTCTAAGATGGTTAAAGAAACTCCGGTAACCACAACCCCAGCTACTGGGGGGAATACCGGCAACACAGTTTTTACAAACACTACCCCGGCTACCCAAGCCGGGGCAAGTGAAGTAAATTTTACGAACACTACCCCAGTTACCCAAGCTGGGGCAAGTGCAGTAAATAATCGCTCACTGGGATTCACCGATACCCAGTTAGAGAAACGAACAAGACTCCCCCGCCAAACACTCGATGAGGTTAAGGCATGGGCGGAGGCACGTCAAAAGGAATTCCAAGCTGAGTTGGACGAACGCTTGCGTTCCGTCCAACAGGCTGACGAATTCGAAGAAAACTGGGACGATGACTCGGAGTCCGACTCCGACGCGAACCCTCGCCATAGGGCAAAAGGGAAGCGTAAGGAAACGGACTCCCAACCGAGAAGGCATTTTGGAGAAGCCTACAAACCAAAAAACACAGGTGGAAGTCCACGTGACTTCTCCAAAACATTCAGACCAAATGTTGCAAATGCAGGAACGTCCAAATTTGCAAGGGACATTGCAGAAGCAATTGCCCCAAAAAGTGCCAAACAAATGTCCAGCATAGGCACATATGATGGTATATCCGACCCAGATGATCATTTGAACAGATTCATAGCGGGGGCAACCGTCAGTAGTTGGACGGAACCCACGTGGTGTTACATGTTCCAAATGACGCTTGTCGGGGCTGCTAGAGCGTGGTTCGATCGTCTACCGGTCAACCACATCTACGACTGGGCAGACTTCCAACAGAAGTTTAGCCAACACTTCAGCCAACAACGAAAGTATACCGAGGAGCAATGGACAATCCTCAAGTGCATTCGAGAAAAAGATGAATCTTTGCTGGACTTCATCACTCGCTTCAACTCGAAGAAGCTAAGTCTGGGTAATATCAGCGAAGATCTTGTTCGCGCTGCCTTTATCCAGGGCGCGAACGACCCAGAGCTCATCCGCACCTTAACGGGTAAAGATGGCATGCCATCCACATGGGATGCTATTATGACAGCAGCTAAACGCTTTGCGGAAACGGAGAAGCAACTGGGTAGAGATCTCCCACAGAGCACAAACCTCTACACCCAGAAAACAAGAGAAGACAACGTCCTTACCGCCCGATTAAACAAAAAGCGGAAGCTAGGCATTTGGCAGTCAAGGGTAAACTTTGACACCTCATCCGGCCTGCAGCATCGGTTAGGCGGAAGGGATAACGTACAGTCAAACAAGAACTCCAGATGGACGCCGCTCACCAAAAGCGTCACCGAGATATTCGCTACTGAGGAGCTCCCATGGCCAAAGCCTCAAATAATCCGACATCGTCACAACGCTGATCGGAGTAAATACTGTGACTTTCACAGGACAAAAGGCCACAACACCGAAGAATGCATAGACGTAAAGGACATGGTCGAAGCATTCGTCAGAGATGGGACGCTCGCGCACCTCGTGGCGCAATGAACGCTGAGCAGGCTGATGCGTGTAGAACCCCAGCTGGGGAAAACACGAATAAAAAATCCAGCTTCAATGTGGAGACTACATGCTGCGTAAAGAACGAGATCCCGAACCAGGTGCGTATCGGCTCGATGGCACTCCCATCCCAACATGGAAGGGGGCTCAATTACACAGTTTGCATGTAAATCAATTCCAAATTTGTAAAGAAAAGGCCAATAGCCACTTCTAATGGAAATGATTCTCCTTAAAACATCGACGCTGATTATTTTTACATTTATACTTTTAACTATCAACACGGATATGCCGGTTTTCACCGCATAAATACGTGGAAAGTCGTTGCGTGGGGAAGGCGGCAAAACCCGCATAAACCCAAAAAACGACAAACCTTCACGCAGGTCAGTTGAAGGGGAAAAGTTCAGTCCTCCCATTAAATGAAAGTGCCGGTCTATCCGCATGAATCATGAAAAAGGGAACTGAACACTAACCTATTGACAACCGCGCGTCGAACGGTTCAAAACAGAATTTCTAACAAAAGGATAAGGAAAACCTACACGCAGGTCAGATAAAGGTAAAGTTTAGCCATCCTACTAAGTGCAAGTGACGGTCCTACCCGCACAATCACGAAAGAGGAAGCAAAACTTCACACCTATTATCTACCACGTTCAAAGGTTAACTTATCCTCAAAAAGGATGAGGAAAACCTACACGCAGGTCAGATATGGGTAAAGTTTAGCCATCCTACTAAGTGCAAGTGACGGTCCTACCCACACAATCACGAAAGAGGAAGCAAAACTTCACACCTATTATCTACCACGTTCAAAGGTTAACTTATCCTCAGAAAAGATGAGGAAAACCTACACGCAGGTTAGACGCAGGTAAAGTTTAGCCATCCTACTAAGTGCAAGTGACGGTCCTACCCGCACAATCACGAAAGAGGAAGCAAAACTTCAACCTATTATCTACCACGTTCAAAGGTTAACTTATTCTACACTTGGAAAATTGTTAATTTAAACTAAAGTATGCAAGTCATATAACGTTTATAAAGCAAGGAATCCAATAAAAGAAGTGGTCTTACTCGCACAAAGATTTATATTTCACAATGATTCATTACAAGAATGGCCGGGTAACTACCCGCCTACAAGAAAATAAATCTATACAAGCTAAATCTATCCTAGCAGTGGGAAGGGATCTTCAGGATCAGGCTTCAGGGCCACTTCCACTTGGACCAGCACCGTCAGTAGAGCGTGGCAGTTCAAGGAAAGCTTTAAGGATAGCTAGCCCATCATCAGCAGCAGCAACTTCATTCACCTTCTCCACCATCGGATGCGGGAAGGCGGCGTACTGATTCACTGCTTGGTCGTAAACAGCTTCAGTATCAACATTGTACAAAGGGAAGTTGGAAGGCGGGATGCCTTTCTCAACGAACCCTAGACCAAGCAGGAAGCCGACCTTTTCCCCATCCTCGTGAGAAGCGTTGAGGGCTGCGCTCATAGCATCATCATAAGAGGTCTCAGCAAAGACCCGATGCACAACCTACAAAAGAAAATATACAAGTGTCAAAACCTTTTCTATTTACAAAGAAAAGCGTAAAGACAAGAAAAGCTTACCTGAGACAACGCTTCTCGAAGAAGCCATTCCTTGGCAACCAGGGCTTCTTGGAGGGCAGCTTGAGCTTCGTTACGGGCGCGATCGGCTTCACTCTTGTTGAGGTTGGCAAGCAACACTTCTTTAGCCGCAGCCTCTTCGACGCCCTTTAGCTTACGCTCAGCATGGTCAAGCACCCCCCTCTGGTTCAGGATTTCTTGGAGCTTTTTGGCGTCTTCCATCGCCAAGGCATCATGAGCCTGCTGGAGAGCCTCTAATTTGGCTTTAAGCTCCTCATTCTCCACGCGTAGAGGCTCAGCAACAGCTTCAGCCTTGGTGGCCCTCTCGGTTGCGTTCCTTGCAGTTTCCTTAGCCAGCCGAAGCTGTTCATTAACAGCTTGGGCAGCCTTGGAACGGGCCTCGAGTCGAGCCTGAACTTCAACCTCGAGGGCCTTGAAGGCCTTCTCCTTCTCCGCAGCCACTGCGGTAAGTTTTTGGTTCTCCTCCCGGACAGCCCGCGCCTGAGCTACTTCTTTAAGGCGAGCTGCTTTTAACTTGTCGTTTTCACGACAAAGCAGCTCGACGCGCGGCTGCATCCGAACCAGGAGAACCCGAAGCTCATTGGTTAGCCTACCCTCCTGGTAGCTAGCCATGGCTTCCCCCAACGCACCACTGGGAGCAGCGTGACGAGCCCACTCCACGGACTCCACAGGGGTGCGAAGGGTTGTTCCTCGGCGAATGTTCCATCGTGGAACATACACTTCATTGGAATCCGACACTGCAAAAAACATAAAGCAGTTAGGAAAAGATGATAAGAAAAAATATGAAAAGGGCCAAAAGAACCCAACGCACCTGTAGGGTCAATAACAGGCCGATAGCCGCCGAACCCATCACCTGAACCCAAGGGAAATCCATCCAAGAGGTCAGGCAGATGGGAAGGTGGCAGAGATTGGCGAGAAGCCCCATGCGTACCTGATGGATCGGCCGTCGTTGCCGATGACGGGGGCATGGTAGCAGCCGCCGCGGTCGCCGCCGCGGAATCCGCAGCAATAGTAACCGCCGGCTCGGTGAAGGATGCTGTAAAAATAGCACTCACAGCCGGCGGTGACGTCATCACAGCTGGAACAGTCGGCTCAAATGAGTGAGCAACTGAACCAGCGGAAGCAGGCGCAGGCACCTGGGTCGACGCCTCAGGTAGGCTGACCAAGCCTACCGTCATTGGCGGAGAGGTACTCCTCTGCGCTCCACCCTGGAATGCGTCAACATCCACACCTGCGTAAAGAAGATAAGTGTTATAACGACATTAAACTATGAAGCTAAAGATAAAGGAAGTTTGTACTTACGGGTTTTCTTGAGCCTAAAGGTACGGAGAGGCGGGGACGAACCCGATGGAGCCGACCTCTTCACGCCGGTCACCGTCGTCATCCTGGGCTCTTCGGTGACAGTTGTCACAGCCTCCGGAATGGTGATCTTATCACCACCGGGATTCCCCGCCACCTCTTCGCTCTCGGTCTCCGAGTCAGACCGAGGCGCTGGATCGGCAGTGGAGGCCACCTTCTCCTTCCCCTTCCCGCCGGCAGCCTTCTTCTTCCGCACCAACGGAGGACCATCTGCGGATTCCTCATCAGAACATACGATTAGAGGAATTCCAGCAGAGGTTTCAACATTGAGGGGTCGAGGGTCGAATAGCGCCTTACCTGGCCGACGGGCGCTAAGGATCTCATGGCCTAGCGGATAGACCTCCACGAACCGATCCGCCGTTTGTTCTAGGATGGGCAACTCGTTCTCGTCTAGAGCGCGAGTACCCATCCGAGCGGGACCGTCAGCCTCCCGCGGGTTCAAGAGCGACTGCAAGTCGTTCCCCTCTGAAATAAACAGGAAAAAAGTTAGAAGAGATTCTAAATCAACAAAAAGAAAGAAAGCATACTGTAAGGAACAGAGTTCGAATCGTATTCGAGGACGATTGGGATCTTATGCGCATCCGCAGCCTTCCACACCCGGCTCATCCCCAGCATCACCATCCCGGACTCTGCAAACCGGTAAACCGGAGATTGGACTCGGGATATCTTCGAAAACCATTCCGCCTCCTCGTAGTTGGAGGCGTGAAGGCTGGGAAGTACTTGCCCATTCTTAAACTTCATGGCAAGGGGGATGGCGCGAGCGGAGATGTAGAAGAACTCCCGCTTCCACGCGCGAAGACTGCGCTCGGTTGCGCAAATCTTCAAACCCTTGATCCGGGTTATCAACGTGTACCACCCCTGGATGCACCTCCAAGTGTAGAAGGTCATCAGGCGGTCAACATAGGGCTCAATGCCCAAAATCCGGCACACCCACTCGAAGTGGCGAATCTTGGCGATCGCCATGGGGTGCAACTCGGTCAAATGAACACCGTGCCTCTCAAGGACACGGTAAACAAACTTTGTCAATGGGAACCTAAGATTCCCATAAACAAAGAATGCAGCATAAACCCCGATCTTGCCTCTGGGGGCATCGTACACCGTCTGATGGGGTTCAGGAAACTCAGGCTCGAGAGACTCGAGCATGAACTTCCTGACGACGTACCGATACAGATCGCCAGGCAGAGCACACTGGCACTCGCCAGCAGTACTCTTGTCATCAGCTGTAGATTCGAGATCACGAGACATCTTGTAAAAGAAGAAGAAAACGATTTCGGGAGAATGCTTGCCTGAAAAGGTGAGTATTCGCCGGAAATCGCAAAGAAGATGAAGAGAATAGTGAAAGTGTGGATCACAAAGAACCCTCTCCCCCTTTATATACTAATCGCAATTAATGCGATGAAAATAATGCGGAAGAGAGAGAAAACGAAGGTGCAATGAAACTATGACACGTGGCAAAAAGCAAGCAGACAACAGCTGTTGACAGGACGCATACCATTAATTTCGCGGCCACGCGCCCGAAAAATCGCGCCCACGCGCCTGAAAAAGCGTCTGGAATGACCATGTACTGTCACGTCACCATAACTTCCTGCACGTCCTGACACAGTCAGAAGAAACCGTCGCACGACGTTTCAGAGGTTTGGACTGTTCTTATCTTTCCACCAACTCTTCGAATTTCAAAATTCAAAATTCAAAAAGATTAAAAAGTAAGCGGGAAAACACCCCTTACCTTGGCAAACAAGTAGCCGTAAGACGGATGCGGGTACAGTGTTAAGGCAAAACCCTTCACATACCTAGCACCCGCAGGGAATTGAAGCCAAGTAAACCTTGGCAAACAAGTAACCGTAAGACGGATGCGGGTACAGTGTTAAGGCAAAACCCTTCACATACCTAGCACCCGCAGGGAATTGAAGCCAAGAAAACCTTGGCAAACAAGTAACCGTAAGACGGATGCGGGTACAGTGTTAAGGCAAAACCCTTCACATACCTAGCACCCGCAGGGAATTGAAGCCAAGTATACCTCGGCAACCAAGTAACTATAAGACGGGTGCGGGTACAGTGTAAAGGCAAAACCCTTCATATACCTAGCACCCGCAGGGAATTGACGCCAGGAATACCTTGGAAGTAAAGTAACCGTAAGACGAGCGCGGGTACAGTGTTAAGGCAAAACCCTTCACATACCTAGCGCTCCGCTGGGAATTGAAACCAAGAAGGATCTTCTGGGCAATGCTTGCGGAAACGGAAATAACATCCCCGCATAGCGGGAACGTCGAGAACTACGTTGTTTGAAGCTCCAGGATGGAATTGGTGGTTTTAACATAATTGATCACTATGTTCAAAACTACCAAAACCTCATGGAGAATCCACACAAGTGGGACTCAACGCTCCTGACTTGCGAGGAGGTTACAGACCTACCCGCATCATACCCAAAGACCAAGCAGGAAACTCGGGAATTTCTGCAAGTGACAAGGACTTCCGCGGGAAGAATCCCCATGGAAAACCTTAAAAAACCCTTTTCAAAAACCCTTTGCTTAAGTCCAAAAGTTCACCTCACTTTATTAAACACTCATGAGAAGAACATTGGACTGGGGGGACTTGAAGAGGTAGGTCCCAGCAGAGCCCAGTTGGACCCGCAAGACTCACCTTGAAGAGGAACGTCTGCGCAGAAACCAACTGGATCCGCAGGACCAACCATGCTCAGAGACGTGACGTCCTTACGCGCAGTACGCAAGCTGTTCCCGCAGGAAATGCCTCCCAATGGTGAAGGACTCCGCCTGTCCCCGCAGCCTCGGATACAAGCCATCAGGGAAGGCCACCCGCGCAGCAAGGCTACACGCACAAGGCACTTAGCTCTCAATCATTCAGTGTCACCTGAAGGAATGAGCAAAGCCGGGAACAATCCCGCACAATGGCGGGAGGGGGAATACTCCCGCCCAAATAAGCCAGTCCGTACGATACAGGAAGATCTTCTGTACTGTACCTGACGAGGTATGGGAAAAAGATCTGACTAAAGATACGACAGCTTATTGACCACAGTATGGCGAGCAGCATGCTCCTGTACTGTGTCACTATTAGCCGCTGCCTACTCACCAACTACTGCCATACCACGTGCGTAGCCGGCAGTTGGTGGAAAAGGAATAGTACACAGCAGGCCTGGTCACTATCAGCCGCTGCCTACTCACCAACTACCAGCAGGGCACGTGCGTAGGCCACTGTTGGTGGAACAGGAACACTGTTGCAGCCGGCCACACCTCCTTGGAAACCTACCTTCGGCTATAAATACCACAAATGGTATGACCATCTCATCTTATCTTGTATCATCATATTATACCTGATATCTGCTCTAGCAATCTCTTAATATACACTTATATTTAAAGGGCAATCTAGTCTGATTCTCACGCCGGAGGGTGGTCACAAGGAGGAACCCCCCCCCCCCTTCTCAGTGACAAGCTCACGGTGTCTGTTTTGCAGGTTATCAGAAGAACCATCTTCTCTGGGTCTAACCCCTCGTGGGAAACATCTATCTAACCCCTAGGTTACCAGTAATCTGCCCGGGGTCCGGTTAGTGTTTCTTCAGACGGACACAAATCAAACATAAAATTCATTAGTTTTCCTAAGGATTCATGTCATGCCCATATTGCATTAGTGTCTTGTATGGTTTAGAGTTTTTTTCTTTGTTTTTTTTTTTGCATTATTTTCTCAATTCAAAATACCACATATATTATTGTTTCCTCCTCTTTTTTTTTCTCTTTTTTACCATATTATTTATTCGTTTTTCCTAGTTTGATAGGGGACAATTCAACATTGTAAGCTTTATTTTTTTAATGAGCTTCCAAGTCAATACTATAAAGATTTTATTTGAACCAAGTTGCTAACTATTTACTGCAGTAAAGGAGGTGTTATCCCACGCAAACTGTTCTTGCAGCCAAAATGACAAGTCAAACAGAGTTTTGAGACAAGTAGACCGAGGCCTGAGGGTATGTGCTTCAAATGCAAAGAACACGCTACAAAAAAGTTGTAAATGAAATGGATCAGGAGAATAGAAAGGGGGTTGGAAAAATAAGAAAACCAGACTTAAATGTTTAAAATTTCACAACTAAATAAGTTTGGAATATTTATTTATATGGTTTTTATAACTTAAGTTTAGGCAAATTACAATTTTCTTAATTGGAATTATAATTTAACGCCACCGGTGACACTCCTATCTTTCACTTTCATTGCAAAAGACAATTCCCACTCTAACGAGAGCTAACTTCGTGCATTCATAACTTTCCTTCATGTTGTTTCAGAACAATTTAAAACGTAGAACAATTATGGAAAAAAAAACAAGGAATTTTTACAAAAAAGAAATTTATGAATTTTATTGGCCATGTACTTGACCAATGATCCCCCACCTAAATAGTGGAGATATGACGTCCAAAGACTTCATTAAAAGAAAGGAAGTTTTTTTTTGGGTTCTACCTATGACAAAAAAATAAAGGGTTTTCTCAACTATAATAGGTTCCTCGTTAGGATAGAACGGAGATGATGAGGTGTTCAATGGCCCGCCATTGTTTCAATAGACGTTTAAGAAAAAGAAAAAGGAAAAAAAAAAGTTGAGGGTTACGGATTATTAAAATCCAATTCTCAAACTTGTAAACATAACTAACTAATGGGAATATTTTTGAAGGAATTAAAATCGGCTAAAAAAATTAGAATTTAAAAAAATCTGAATCTGGCAAAACTATGAAAGCAAGCAACAACCTCCGAAATCCTAAAGGATACTCCACTCTATTAACTATGTATCCTTAAAAGTTTCTGGCATCCTTCGTCATCTTCAAAGGAACGGGCACCTGCACAAACTCAAAACATGTCATTTATAGGTTGACTGCCCAACACGCAGGTCAAACGGTTGAAAGTTGCCCGGATTGAAATCCAATACAATGTAGGGGGTTACAAACACAAATTATGTCATGGACTACTTTTAACCTGCTCAAGTGCTCCACCCATTTAACTCGTTTCCTTTTTTGGTAAGGTTTTAAATGTACACATTTGAACCATTTACATTAAAAGAAAACCAAACTCAACCCGTTCACATATGCGAGTTGAAATTGCTACCCTTAGGACTAGGTGATAGAACTGCTTGCCTGAACATGTTCGTGAGGTTGGCGGGTCAAACCCAACATGAACCTAAACACGACGCAAACCCAAAAATGCTGTCACACGCATGACCATGAACACGGGCCCATTTATCCCGACAATTTATTACATAAAAATACTTAAAATTTCTAAATTTACAAATTATTTTTACTTTTATAAAGCAGTTATGTTTAAACTTTTTAAAAAATAGTTATGTTTAAACTATTGGCAATTTATTTTTAAAATTTTACATTTTAACAAAAAAATACCCAAATAGTTAAGTTATTATACGAAACACATTTAAAAAACTAAAAAAATATACATAAATTGGCTACCTGTGTCAACCCATGTACCGGCTAGGTTGACACGAACGCGACTCGCTTATCCAAGCATGTTCAGGGATTCAACCCAAAACTGGCTGACCAGACCCCGTTTAGACTAAACCCAAACCCACGAGTTTCGCGTTCGGTTCATGTCGTGTCAGAAAGTCACACCCTAGGGAGTAGGGATGGTACACGTTGGTTTATCCAGATTGTTAATTATATACAAGTGATTAGCAACATTTAGTGACAAAAAAGTTGCATAACTTTAAGATGTGATGATATACATAGAAAAGGAAAAATGGGTGGGTCAAGCAGTTGGGTAATGGGTCAAAACGGATCATCTAGTTTTTGTGAACATGACTGATTAAAACTCTGTACTCTGTACACATTTTAAAAACACACATTGGGCGATATTCAACATAATTAACCAAACAGATCGTCTAGTTTTTTAATAACATAATTTTTTTTATAAAAGTAGTTATTTTACCTTTTGTCAGCAAGGATGGGAAAGAGACTTAAATTTAGCTAAAGCGGTTAGGGGTGTTTGGTGGTCTGACAAGGTGGGGAGCAAGTGGCACTCCTGCTCGACTGCTCATTTAGGTTATGGTTCCCGATCTGATGGTGATTACCATAAACATCTCCTTTCCTCTTGCTCTTCAACCTTCAACTAACAAGAACATGAGAACCAAACCAAAAAAAATATATTGGAAAATAAAATGATAAATTAACTGATTGTCGAGATACCTGTCTTTTCGCTTCTCTAGATACCTTTGAACTGAGGCTTTTCTGCTTGATGAACCTTCAGCTTAGAAATTTTAATTGAAAAGTAAAATAAAATTGTTAAAAGGGGAATAATATTATTATAAGTCATTGAATTATATAATCAAGTTTTCTAATTGAGAAGATGCAGTAAGTTTTCATGCATTTTAAAATACATGAGGAATTCTCTTGAAAAAATTAGATTATGCAACAATTTTTTTATATATAGAAGGCAAGAAGAAATATAATTGTAAGATTTGCATACTTACCGGAGGTATCTTCACGCGATATGTTGCTTTCTTCTTTGTGCGGCCGATAGTTGTCTGTCATTCTCACTGTAAAGCAAAGATGTTACACATTAGAAATAATGCATGAAGTACACTCGTAAACACTTTTATTTGTTTACTTAAAATATCATTTCATTATAAGTACTTTCTGAATTAAAATGAAACTTTTATTTTTATTGTGACCAGTCTGAACTTGGTAATACTTCTAGGGCCTCCGAACAATTATAGTTTTAATTATTAAATACCAATTTTTCAGCATAATTAATTATAAATTCCCAAGTACCACACTTGAACCTAGGAAACTGAACGAACATGAACGAGGCTTGCACGTGTTCGTCCTTTAACTTTAACCAAACAGACGATTGAAGACGAATAATGTTTTCTTGTTTGTGTTCATTCGTTAAAAAATGAACGTGATCATGCTCGCTTATGTTCATTCTTTAATAGTATAAATGAATAAGTCACGAACGTAAACGAACAAATATAATTGAACACAGATGAACGAATACAGACGAGCATAATTGAGCAAACACCAATAGAAGTAAATGTAAATAATAATCTGCCAGGCTTAAAAAACTAACAAAAAATAAACAAAATTGTAATGTGTCATGTATGATATTTTAATCTATTAAAACTAGACTAAATTTTAACGGGTCTGACAATTTAAATGAATACATAAACAAACACACTTAAAACAAACGTAAACTAACAAACATAAAATGAACGTGAACACACATAAACAAACATTCACAAACAAGACATGCGTTCATGTTTGTTCGTTTAACTAAATGAACAAAAAGTTATGTTCATGTCCGTTCATTTATTAAATAAACGAACACAAACAAACTTCCTAGCTCCCGCCGAACGGTTCACTGAACGTTCAGTTGTTTGCAGGCCTAGTTGAACCATTGAATATAATCAACGACAAATTAATCCACCTCTTTGCAAAACTGGCGGGAGCACAGGAGAGAAATCCGGGCCCACATTAATGCTTGGAGCTTGCAGCATGTTTCCATCAAATGGATCTTCTTGAGGAAACTGGAGTGGGCTTGCAGCAAGCCGGAATAGTGCCTGTGCCTGAAGTTGCTCAGTTAGTGGCATCAATGTTTAAAACTGGAGTTTGTATAAGATACATCAAATCATATACCTTATCAGCTGGGACATCATCATATACATTCACTTTGCCACTATAAAATATTGTCATTTGTCCTTTTGTCTCTTCTGTCCTGCCATTAATCCTGAAAGACTCAGGTAAAAAGTTAGCAACATGTTACTTAGTCTCATGGACATCATTAGTACCAATATAAACAGTGCACTTAGTCTCATCAATGGGTTAAAAGCCTACATATACTACTACACAAATTAGTAACTTTTAGCATTAAATTATAAATTGTAAGATAAATGCGTCAGATGCAATATATGATGATGACTACTGAAATATATGAAATTGACTACGAATCAACTTCATGTATTCACCCAAATGGACCACGTTTATGATTTTAGATTTCAGGACACTTATTGTATTTTAACTGAAATACAAATATAGGAGACATATTTAATAACCCTTTCCAGATAACTATATTGCAACCAAAACTTCAAACATGGTTAAATTTGAAAAAAGAAGAGGTGCTGCAATTAATGCCATATATCTTGCAAGTCTCTTAACTTAGGAAGGAAAAATATGAGGATATGAAGTGAACTTTTTTGTTCTATAACTATTTACAATTAGTTATAATATTTAATGCTCCTCTAAGTGAGCAACCCGTTACCTAAATGTTCAGTGCATAAATCAACTTAATGAAAAGATCCTATATAAATTAGATGTGACCTAATTTCTCATCGTTTCGTATTGCTTTGTAGCTTTTGATCAACAAAAAGGCACATAAAATCCTTCACAAGATCAACATATTAAAGCAAAGCTGAAACATAAGAAGCAAGCTTGATTTCTAGATCAGTTGGGATTAAACCTATCACTCAAAATTACCTTGTGTGGATTGCAGGCAACACATACATGTATAAATAGTTAAATTCGGGTATACAACATACAAGTATGCTGACAGGGTTCATGAAAAGCTTATATTACAGGTCAAAAGGCTCCAAACCAGTTAAACATGATCTAGTTATCTCACAGGTCAATCTTAAGTGAAAACTAATGAGACAAATTTCAGCAGTTGATTATTTAGGATACGATTTGAAACTAGTCAAACTAATACTTCTAATGAATTAGATCAATTCTCTTTTCCTTCCATATATATGGGCAAATTCTTGCATTCTCAAAAAGACAGTAAAAGAATATATAAGCTCAGTTAAACTTAAACAGTTCACTTTCTAAGTTTCTATCATTATTCCTAATACTAACCAACAATCAAGAAAGGGAAAAGATGAAATGAAGTTAATAGAAATCATAAAATTAACTAATTTGTTAATGGAAGCTAACGATATCTAGCTTAAACAAAAATCCACTAAAACCAATAATAATGAAAGCAAAACTGCCTTTGCTCACAATCTAGATCCGCATTCATGAAACATCTACAATCATTACACTTAACACCAATTAGATGATTTAACAAGTTACCGAGGCAGAGCAGAATCATTATCCCCCAAATAATCAGCCTTCTCGGTATCATTCCGGTGGCACGGAACTGATTCTTCCACTGAAATCGAGATCTCCGTATCGGCAGTTATTCCTTTCTGGACCTACATTTCAAAGTTTCACATAATTAATAACCTAATCACGGATCAAATAGTAAAATACTATAATATAATATATCTATATAATATATAAAAGCATAAAGCACAACAATATTATATTAACAATTAGCAATTTAGCATCCATTATTTCCTAATAAAAAATTAGGCAAAACTTAATTAAACCGTACATGAGCGGCGCCAGGAGTTCGAGAACTAATGCACATCTTCCGGCTACCTTCGTCGGAATCCGGTGACGGTTCGAGTAACGCCTTGAGCATAATCACTTGCTGGATCGCCTGCGATTTGTTCCACGACGGCCGTCTCATACCTAAATTTCAATAACCGGAAAACATCTGAATTCAGTCACTAATAATAACAATAATATAACAAATTAATAATAATAATAATCATAATAAAATAAGAGGTGACCTTTTTGTTTGAGGTAACGGCGGCAGTCTTCGCGAGTGAGCTGCGAAATGTCGTCTTCGGTGAGCAGGCGAAGCGGCTTATCGAGGGCGGAGATGGCGGAGGACGGTGGATCCTCGGTTGACATGGTGGAAATTGAATTGAATTAGAAGGAATTAGCCCCAATTTGATATGATATTAATCAACATCATCATAATTGTAATTGTAATTGTAATTGTGTTGTGTGTGAGAATGAATGAGAAATTGGGGGTGGGTTGTCTGTCGTTTGGGTTTGTGACAATTTAAGGTGAGTTTTTTGAAGCTCTTCTTCATCCAATGGGAAGCCTGCGACTTGCCACCCCGTACTGCCACGTACTCTATCTACCTTTCTTTTTTTATTCTTTGTATTTGTATGTATGTATTATTATTATTATTAAATTAATATTTAATTTAATTCATAAATCGGTTTTAACTTTTTAAGTTTATGTAGTAGACCGTCACGGATAAGTTTGACGAGTACGTATCTTTTAACATAATAGTAATGTGCGGCTTTCAATGCTGACTCGAGCATTGAGTTTTCGGTTAAGAATTAAAAACTTGTGAGAGCAACGTATTGAAAAGGTACATATGATTACAAATGTATTTGTTTTAACATTCTATTAGAGAAATTAGATGATAGTTGTTATTTAGTTAAGATTAAATAATATCTTTTAGTTGTAAACTATATATAATCGTAGATGATGATCACAGTTATTATTGAAGGAATCATAATATTTGATAATACGAATATCAAAAGTAAAACAAAGCTATTTGCGGTAAATGACGTTTTACGTTCCTTGCTTAAATACATGCGTACCTTTGTATAAATTTGGGGTATGATCATTACATTATTGTATAATTTATGTAATGAAAATAAGTATGATCATTACATTATTAATATACTTTCATGTAATGAAATAGTTATAGTTAATATGTAATATATATGTATATGTATATACAGAATTATGGCTCAAAGCTAAATAAACTTAGTGTGTATCTTCTATACGTGTTTATTCATGTGATCTTACAACTAGTTCACGATAAAAGTTTTTATTATATGAACATGATTATTTCTTTCAACATCAAAATCATCCCACAATGTGTGTGTATATATATATATGTATATATATATATATGATCTTTGTTGTATAAAGGGTAGTATCATTTGTTTATGGAAAAGGTCCATGCTTTTAAGTGTGACATTGAGTTGTATATTTAGCGTGTTATATCATGTCTTTCCTTTCTTGTACCTTTTGACAGCAATGAATAACTTATGATGTTGTCTCTCGATTAACCAAGAGCACATGTCTGATTGCAAAGGACACATGGAATTCATAATTGTAATATAGTTCGTAACAACCGGGGTTTACTATTTGAATTGTCTCAAGCGAGCATGCACTCCACATCTGTTAACTCGTATCGAAGTCTAATTCGATTTATGTTGTGGTCGTACGTAAATCCAAATTAACTGTAATGATTTTATGACATTACAATCACAAACATAAATTAGTTTATGAACAATATGCCATCAAGTCATCTCCATACGGCTATTCCTTTATGCTCGTTCATGGTGAATTTCACGCGAGGTAGTGATAGACTTAAGAGTCAAGGTGGAGCAGTTTACAAGCTTACAATTGTATAGGACCTTTTATTTATGAAAATTGTAAACTCTCATTCAATGTATGCTAACTAGTTGATCTACATAACAACAATGGAGTTAAAATGCAACTAACGTAAAAGTAATACCACTATAACCATTCAAATGTCACATTAACACGTTCTACCATTAACACTATTCTAGTTCTTGATAAAGCCATCAATTGGAGGGTATATAAAAGTTGCAAAAGTGTCATTGTTCGATTTTCATACAATCCAACTACCCTAGTAGCCAAAATTTAAGGTTATTGGACGGTGTTGGACCACGTTGAAGCATAAGATCTTGCCATCTAGTGTCATCACATGTTACCCTCTAGTGTTTCGATCCAAATCTAACATATAAATTAACAAATCATATGATAGCATTTATGAGTGCAAGTCTTATTCATACATTGGACCATATAGTCGCAACATGACAATTTTCGATCCATGTCAAGGCATGATTTTCAAGCATTGACGCCACATGTTATGCTATCTTTAAGCATGATTATCATAGTTGAAGTAACATAATATATATGTGGAATCTTAAATGAAGAAATTTATCATATGCAAGGATGACATTTTGATGTACTTGTGATGAAAACTGCTGATGTACGTGTTTAAGATACGTTGTAAATACGATCGAGGAATGAATTGGTTAATCCAAATACAAAGAAAATACTACTAACTAAAATAGGTAATCGTTTACCAATTTATTTTACAATCACTAGTTATATTATTTAATTTATATAAACAGCTTTTATTACACATGGTCACTTTCTATTTCATCTCAAAATCCTTTATTGTTTTATAAAAAGTTAATTTACATAATGTTTGTGCTATGTTTAATGTTGTGGAGCTTCGTTACCACTTGAAATGTTGTGGAAGACGAAGCTCAAAAAGGTTTTGCGCAACAAACCAATATATATAACAAGATCAAGGGAGACATAAATGCTATTATTTATTGATCGAACTAAGAGCAAATTATCCAATCTTAGGGCCATGGGTATATCTTAACGTCCAGGCATTAAAGCTGAGTTGAGAAGGGTTAACGAGTGACATACCACTTCTTTTCTTTCATGAGTTAAGATGCGTTAAATGCAATGTGAGTTAAAATCTCAACGAACTTTAAAATACTTTACACACACAATAATTTAATAATTAGTGAAATAATTTTATTATAATGAGGCGCAGTGAAATAAGATAAAATAGGTGACCTTAGAGCATTCTCATCCCGCTCTCTATCTAAAAATAAAAAATTACACTAAAACTCGTTTTATTTTCTCTCTCCATTTCAATTAAATAATACTTTTTATACCTTTTATCATTACCTTTTCTCTTTATTTCATTCACAACTACTTTCAAAATATATTAAAAAATTATAGGGGATGAATAGTAACTTTTCAAATATACAGAAAAATCACTACTTTTTCTAAAATATAAAAACTCTTCACTCACAACACCATGAATCAGTATCTAAATTATAAAAACACTCGTCACATAATATAATGGGTTGAATGAGAATGCTCTTAGAGTGGGAGAATTGATGATTTGTTTTTTATATAAAACTAACTATATTATTATTATTATTATTGCATTATTATATTAATATCAATATTAATAGTATATTATAAATTATTTCATTTGAAGCAAATTGATCGGTAAAGTATAACCGGCGGACGAAATGCCGATTACGGTCTAAGTCATCGGAAAAAAAGGATAACCATAACTTTGGATGGATCTATAACACCTTCACGCTTTGCATTTGCAATTCTCTCGTTAACGGAATCGGTGAGCATGATGCAGCAGGTTATTTAACGACCAAACGACCGGTAGAGTTTAACCGCCGGTAACCGGAATACGTCGTCGTTTAGATATTTATATCGTTCACTATGTGGAATCAACATCCGTTTCTGAAAACCGACCTTGAATCCGGATCATCATCTGATGAGCCGCTGTATCCGATAATGTCCGAGTCACCGGAGCTGCGGTGGTCGTTTATTCGCAAGATATATTCAATCGTCGCCGTGCAGTTGCTTCTAACGGCCGCCGTTGGTGCTATTGTGGTGACGTGTCATCCTATCGTCACGTTTTTAACCACCACTAACGCTGGATTCGCCTGTTACATACTTTTCATCATTGCTCCGTTCATCAGTATGATCATTTTAACCTTTTTACCCTAATGCTGTTACAGTTTTTAATTATTGTACGTTGTGATGTGCAGCTTTGTGCCCGTTGTCTTATTATTATCAGCGGCATCCGGTTAACTATCTGCTTCTTGGCATCTTCACCATCTCTCTTGCTTTTGCAGTCGGCTTGACATGTGCATTCACTAGCGGTAAGTTTACACAGGGCTTTGATTACTAAATGAACGAACACGAACATACATTATGAATTGTTGATACAACTGTGTTCGTGAGCGTTCCATATTGTGTTTGTTTGTTTATATGTGTTCATTAAAGGTTTTTAATGACTTTTCTAATCTAATCATATAGATTTAAGCTAAAAGAGTAACTATAAAACAAAAATATATCTGAGTATTATGTAATTAGTTATATGTAAATAAGTAAATTAACATACAAATATGAATGTTAAGAAAACACCAGTACAAACTTAGTAACCGGACTGACCATTTTCTTAATGAACGAACGTGAACAAGATATCTCATTCAGTGAAGTGTTTGTGAACTGTTTGCTTGTCTGATAAACACTTAATGGATAAAAAAGAACACGACCTCATTCGGTCCGGTTCAGTTCATTTACAGGCCTAAGTATTTATAGGAGGTAGAGACATATGTAGAATCAAAATGTGGTTCATATTAGATTCAATATCACTTGGGGTATTGGATTGGATCTTCATCAAGCTATTGCTATAGTTTGATGGAATTCAGTTTATAGTCTTAAGACAGAGAAATAAATACTAGCATGTATTTTTGTTAGAGGTGGTAAACGGGCCAATCGACGGGTTGGATGATATGACACAACTTAAACAGGTAGATTTTTGTTACGGATTAGATTGTTAGAATGGGCCGAGTTCAGTTGACCATAAACATTTGTGATCCAAGTGATTTTCAAAACTTTTATAAAGTTTTTGTGTGTTAAATATTATTACAAAAATAGTAAATTACCCAAACTGAGAAGTTATGGAACAAAACATAACCGTATCCGCCATTCACAAGTAAAACAGTTAAAAATAACTACGTTTATTATATAAATTTCTTGTTTATTGTTGTATACGTATTTCGTTAACGGGTAATTGTTTTGATTTCTATTGAATTTGTTCAGGAAAAGTCATTTTGCAAGCAGTTATTTTGACAGCTGTGGTGGTGGTGAGTCTCACTTTGTTCAAATTCTTTGCTGCAAAGAGAGGTTATGACTTCAATTTCTTGGGGCCATTTTTGTTTGGTGCTGTTATGGTGCTTGTTGTCTTTTCCTTCATTCAGGTTTGTCCCAGTTTTTAAAAGTATTTATAAGTTAAAATGAGCCGAGCTTTAGCTCTCATAAGTCAAAACGAGTCCTGCTCAAGCTTGGCTTGGTTTTACACCCCTATACATAGCAACCCAAAACTTGATTACGTTTGTGTCGGGTTCATGTCTTGTTTCTGGCCGTGTCTAGAATTGGCACCCCTATTTTCCTTCAATTTAACATGTTTGGGTCTTAGTAAGATCAAATAGGTCAAAATCTCCACCTACACTTGAACTCGAGTTATGTTTTCCAACTAATTTGTGTTAATATTTTTGCAGGTTTTCTTTCCTCTAGGCGAGATTTCAGTAATGATATACGGGGGTTTATCAGCATTAGTCTTCTGTGGCTACATTGTTTATGACACCGACAATCTAATCAAACGATACACCTATGACGAGTACATATGGGCTGCCGTGGCTCTATACTTGGATATCATCAATCTTTTTATATCATTGCTTACTATTTTACGCGCTGCTGATAATTAATATAGTTAAGATTCAAGGCCTCTTACCATCTGTTCATGAGTTTATCTTAAGTGGTACATTTTTGCTTGTTGTGGTAAAAGGTTAAAGCAAGTTCGGGTCAAATTTGTTGATTGTTAAAAGAGCTGAGGACACTTTTTTATTTTATTTTGTAATTTCATAAATAATTTATGTGTCAATACATGTTTTAATAAAGTGTTTCTTGCATCAGTAACAAAGTCAAAGCCAAATTTCATGTTACTGTGAAGCATAATTAGTTATCTTAGTCTGCAAAAGCTAAATAGTAGATACTATCTAAAATTTTAATTTAAGATCCATTTTCCTATTGCAAACATATATTTTTCATGGGTTTGGATAAAATACAAATGAAATTAACATGCTAAACGTGAGAATCAAGTAGAGTAATTATATATACAAGTAGAGTAATTATGTAATTATATCATAGAGTAATTACGTAATTACTCTATGATGTAATTACATAATTACTCTACTTGTATATATAATTACTCTACTTGATTCTCATGTTTAGCACGTTAATTTCATTTGTACGTTAACTTTCCCCTATTTTTCATAATGTAGAAAAACAATTTCTGAAAAAGCACAGGCCAGCTGTGCATGAAAACTATGTAGGCACAAACCCGAAGCAGTTTGTGTAAGCAGAAACCACACGCGCGAACACGCAGCCATATGTAATGAAGGGAAATTAGTAAAAAATCAACTTTGCTGCACATCCAAATGTAATTTATGAGTAAAAGGTCATAGAAAACAAAGAAATGGAAACAAATTAGTAATCGTGTACGAAAATCCAAAACCAAATTGTATAAATCTCAAATAAATTATGAACTTCAGAAGAGTGCTCTTATTAAAATAATGTTGAATAGAGATGATCTTAAATTTAACCATTTTACACTATTCCCATTCAAACACTAGACCAATTCCAAGAGAAAAAAGCAAGCTCTCCAAAAATTGCCTCTTGAGATCCATATGGGAACATTTACATTCTCTCTAAACTCAAATATATAAAACTTGTTCATTACTATATTAAAATAACACTGATAATTAACCCGTAAATAATAAACTCGATTAATCTCCTTTAGTCGAAGGCTCGGCACAAGCACAAAAGTGACCTTTCTTCCGCCTGCTGTTCGTTGCTCTTGTTCTTCCACCACCATAAAGATAATCTTTCAAAACCACCCGTTTTTTGGTGTCGAGAAACCGTTTTCTTCCACTCGGTGCGTTTACATCATCAAGCTTTAACAGCTTAAATTGTATCTTTTGTATCTCTACTTGCAATCGACCGATTTTTTCGGACACCCGTCTCGCTTGTCCCGACACCTTTTCCCTTCTCGCACTTTCACTTTCTGCAGACTCCGAGTCACCTTCGATATGTTGTACTAATCGCGCGTTGATTTCGTGTAGCTTTTCGATGGCAGATTCAGCTTCAGTGAGTTGACTTTTAACCAACTCGCATTCAATCATTGCCTTTCCCCTTCCACTTATCAATGTCGTCTCGACTTTCCGTTTCAAATCATCGATCGTGATTTGAAGATTCGTTAGCTTTAAAACATCGGAATTGAGTCGTTCTAGAACTTTCGTCTTGTTTCCATCTTCACGGAGCTCCTTGAACCTTCTAGAAACTTCTAGAATGTCATCGAGAGACGCATCTGAAGCGGTGGGATGGTGTTTGGACATAGGTTTGGAATCATTCGTGGTTTCCCATATCTCTCCTTCTGTTAACCCTGGTTTACTTAAGTTGTATGACGAGCATTCGGAGGCTTTATCGAGCATTATGTCTTTTGGGTCGGGCACTGAGATTTCAGGTGTTGACTTTCTTTGACTGTTTGCTATCCCTGGATTCTTTCGCTGACTCAATTCTTTGATCTGCATCATTGCAGATTCCAGCTTTGCATCTGAATCTAACTTTTGCTGTGTTGCTAACGTTTGCATCTCGGTTACAGCTGTTTCAATAAGTTTAACTTTAGTTTGAAGATCCTGCAACTCGACAAATGCATCTCGTTCCACAGTTGCAAATTCATCACCCTGAAAACATTCGTTACCAAATTATTTCATTAATTAAAAAAAATATATTGTAGCTATTACATATAGATTTACACACAAAATAACAGAGAATCGTAAATTGTTTTATTTAATATAATTTATTATATATAAAGAAAAGTTTAGGGACCCGACTTGTTCTGACTAGAGGTGTAAACGAGTGAAATTTCTCGTGAGCTCACTCGAAATCGGATTGCTAAAAACTCGAACCAAACTCAGCTTAAATGAGTTCGATCCCAGCTTCACTTATCGAGATTGAGTAGGTTCGCGAGCCTAAACGATATTAATAGTGTATACCTTACTTAATGTTTTAAACACATAGTTACATATATTAATTATATGTAAATTTATGATAAAACTGACTGAATAATGTATACTATGCTATATATAAAAATTATAATAACAAATAAATGCAAAAATAACTGTAAATTCAATAAACTAATTAATAAAATAACTAACAAATAAAGACCCGAGTCGGGCTGAGCTCGAGTTTGAAAAACTGCTCATGAGTTGAACTCGAGCTTTAGATATAGAGCTCGAGTAAGGTAAACAAGCTCAGCTCGGCTACACTCCTAGTTCTGACCACGTACAAAAAATTATCAGTTTTTGACTTCACACAACTGAACCAATTTGCCACAGCTACACATTAAAAAATATAGAACTTCAAAGGTCAATTCAGGTATGCTATATCTCATCATGTCAACGGAAAATAATAGCTTGAAAGAAAACGGGTAAAATGACACCCAAAGTGCATTTTCAATTGCAGAAAACCTCCTTAATTATGTTTCAAATTTTAGATACATACCGAAACAACTTATTTGAAGTCATATTTAATACGCCAATAGCCTTTTTAACAATGTTCAACAAAAAGTGTTCCAGGTCAACCCAACCCATACAAAAAAATACCAGTCTTCGCTACAAGGTTAAGCGTTACCTTCTCGTTTTCTGGCTGTGAGACTTTGATTTTGACACAGGTATGATTTTCCAAGGATATGATGCTATCCCTTAAAGATTCAACAACCAGACCATACGCATCCAAACGATCTTTAAGATCCACATTCTCACATTCCAAAATGTCACTTCTTTCTTTAACCGAGTCATTATTTAAATCTTTGAAATTAATTTCATCTTCAAGATTCAAACAAACTTCAGTAAGCTCACTGGCCTTCTGTTCTAATAAGACTTGACAAATAGCGGAAGTCTGCAAATCTTGATAGATTAACGACCCCTCGATTTCAAGTAACCGCGCCTTTTCCTCTGTTTTTTCAAACTTTTCTGACAATTTCTGAAATTTAGCCTCAAAAACCTGGATTTCTTTGCTCAAATGATTATTATCTTCTAAAAGTTTGAGAATCTTCTCATTGTTTTTTCGCTGCAGGTCCTTCTTCTCATTCTCTAAAATCTTTATTTCCTTTTCTTTTAACTGCAATAAATTATTTCCATTCACTAAATCCAAATTCAATCTCTCACAAACAGATTGAGCCGCTCTAAATTCTTCGTGTTTCTCATCAATGTAATTCTTCAAACTTTGCGAGAAGACTTCTTGACTTAAAATGTTATTTAAATTGATGTCATTTTCGTCTTCTAGAACATGAATCTTGTTCTTGATCTGAGCATTATCTTCCAACAAAGATTTGTTTTCTTCAAGAACAACTGCATTCTCCATTTGCAAGGTTCTAGAAGCTTCTTGAACAGCCGACAACTCATGTTGTATATTCTCCAGCTGAGTTCTTAGACCCGACTCACTAATATCTCCTTTGATTACTTTCAATCTTAATTCTTCATTCGTTTCTGAAATTCTCAACACCTCGTTTTGCAACCCGAGAATCTTTTCAGCACGAACACCCGATTCCTGTTCAATTACACACTTTTCCAATTCAAGATCCGCCAATTTTGACTTGAGTTGACTCAAAAGTGTGACTAGAATTGTTGTCTCAACAACCAACTTCATGCTTTCGTCTTCGTTTTCAATTAGTGTGCGGTTTCTGCCTTCAATTTGTTTCTCAATATTACTGAAACATGTTTGTTCTTGCCCGTTTTCACACTCAGTGTGTAATGAAAGACCAACAGATTTCAACAGCTGATGCACCCCGTTCATTAATCTATGATTTTGATCAGATAAAGATTTAATCTTCATCTGGTTTTCGGTTTTTTCTTGTTTCAAAACATGAATCAAACTTTCGGACAATTTGGATGCTTCTTGAAGTTTATGACAATCATTTAACAGAGAAAAGTTGGTTTCTTCAAGATCTTGAATACAATTTGACAATATCAAGATTTCGATTTCAAGACCGAAAGATTTATCGAGCTCTAGGTCAAACTCTTTGCTTTTATGTTGACCTTCTTGTTTCAGAAGTTGAATTTCACTTCTCATTGCGTCCAATTGTTGGTTATTTTCTTGAGCAAAAGTAACATGCTCTTGAGATTGTAAATCCAATGATACATTCAACTCTTTCACCTTTTGAAGTGTAGATTCTCTTTCTTTTTCCGTTAATGAGTATTTATCTTCTAGATCCGAGTATTTCATCTCAAGATCTCTTAACTTTGTTTCAGTAATTTCTATTTTTGTGACCAAACTACCCTTTTCAGTTACAAGTACCGACTTTTCATCAGCAAGCAGCTGACACGAATCTTCAAAACTCTTTGACTTTTGCTTCAAGACCTCAAGTTTAACATGAGCATCAAAAAGCGAATTTTCAAGAACCGTGTTTTTCTCCGATACGTGACTCAAATTATCGGCTGTTACTTGTAACTGACCTAACAAATTCGCCTTTTCAACCGCAAGATTTGACTTCTCTTCTAATAGAAACCGATACGATTCTTCAAGCGACTTCAATTTACCCCTTACCCCGTCCAGCTCAGTACCCAAATCTGATAACGAGTTTTCCAAAACGACGTTTCGTTCAAGAAGTTGCCCCATGATTTCCAGTTTCGCTAAAAGACACATTTTTTCAGTTTTTTCTTTTTGCAATTCTTCTTTTAAATTAAACGTCTCGTTTTGTAAATCCTTCACAGATGAACTGAAGCTTTCCGGGTTCAACCCGACATAAACGACTTGCTCCAAGACTGACTCATGCTTCTTGTTTAACTCGATTATTTCCTCCTTTAGACAATATATCTCTTGCTGAAGTGCGTTTCTTTGGTCAACTCTAAGGTCAACCTCTTCCTCAAGTCTCCCGTTAGCTTCTTTTAACTTACCGATTTCCGCCTGCACTTCGTTTAACGAAATGATGGATGATAAGTTGACCTCGCTGAGCTTCTCGTTCTCCTTGATTTTGTTCTCTATCTCTCCCTCTAAAACTTGGTTACGAGCGTTAATATCACATAAAACTTGAGCTCGGCTTTGCAACTCGCTTGCCATTGATCTTAACTCTTCTTGAGATTGAGCGTGCAATTGTTGTAACGTTTGGAACGTAGTCTCGGCTTCAACAAACCGTATTCTTTCTTCTTGTATGCAAGTCCATAATCTCCCTAATTCCTTCTGTTTCTCTGTGATTTCTTGACTTTGACTACTGATTTTGACTTCCTTAGATTCCAGTTCCATACGCAGATTCGTGTTTGACTTTTCTAACATTAAGCGCTGCTCTTCAGCATCTTTCAAAAGTGAAATTCCATTATCAATTTCAGTTTTCAACCTTTTTGTTTCTTCTTGTGCACACACGAGTCTAAGTTCGAGACTTGAAATAGTCTCCATGCATTGTTGGTATAAAACATCTTGTGCCTCTTTCTCTTTGGTTAATTTAACAATTTCAGAATTTGCTTCTAGAAGCTTCTTCTCTGCTTCTAGAAGCTTCTTCTCCAAATCTAATTGCAGGTTTATAGATTGTGTGTACTTATCATAAGCAGCATCTTTTTCATCTTCTAACCTTTTAACTTCTTTCAAATTTTCCTCATTGATTTCTTCAATTTTCTTTTGGGCCTGATGGTAAAGCCCAATACTTTCTTCCTTTTCAACTTCTAATCTTTTAATTTCTTTCAAATTTTGCGCATTGATTTCTTCAATCTTCTTTTGCGCCTGATGGTAAAGCCCGATACCTTCTTCCTTTTCAACTTCTAATCTTTTAATTTCTTTCAAATTTTGCTCATTGATTTCTTCAATCTTCTTTTGAGCTTGATGGTAAAGCCCAATACCTTCTCCCTTTTCAACTTCTAACCTTTTAATTTCTTTAAAATTTTGCTCATTAATTTCTTCAATTTTCTTTTGAGCCTGATGGTAAAGCCCAATATTTTCTTCCTTTTCAACTTCTAATCTTTTAACTTCTTTCAAATTTTGCTCATTGATTTCCTCAATCTCCTTTTGGGCCTGATGATAAAGCCCAATACTTTCTTCCTTTTCATCTTCTAACCTTTTCATTTCCTTCAAATGCTGCTCATTGATTTCTTCAATATTCTTTTGGGCCTGATGATAAAGGCCAATGCCTTCTTCCTTTTCAACTTCTAATCTTTTTAATTCTTCCTTCAATTTTTGGGATTCAGCTTCTGCTTTGCTTGCGCAGTCAGCAAGTTTTCTAGAATCTTCTTGCAATTTCAAAATCTCCGACTCGAGTTTTGATAGTTTATCCAAACTCTCGAGGTACAGCTTCATTCCAGCTTCTTTTTCATCTTCTAATTTCACTAACGCCTCTCTTAATAAAAGAATTTCTTTGTCGAATTGAGACCTGTGTTTATTATTAATACTATTGGCATCTTCTGAATCAGTGAAACTGAGGGCTTTTCTTGCGGTTCCTGTTGAACCATCTTTCTGAAAGTCAACATGGTCAAAGGAAGGAATTATGATGGTTCTTGAATCTGGGGTTTGAGGGTCAGAATCATATGGAGAATTAGAAGCGGAGTCATCGGGTACTTGATTTGGAAATGCTTCACTCATTGTTTTGTGGGCCTGGCGGAGGGCCCCGGTTGCATGATCATATCTTTCGGCTAAGGCCCGATAAGCCCGGTATAACTCTTCCACTAGGTTTATAAGCTCGGGTCGCTTTTTGTAGTACATTTCTGCCCTTCTGGCAAATGAATCTGCGTCTTCTTCGATGAGTTTTATCATTGCTTTCACTTTTATGTCAACATCTGTTCATGCAACCAAGAAAGTATAATTATTAAAAATTTTTAAAAATACAAGTAAATTAAATCTACAAGTCGGTTTGGATAAAAGCAAAATCTAGCTTCTTTCCTTTAATAGGAAACACAGCATGATTAACTACGATTAATTACCCGGTTGGTCCTTGTGTTTTGACCATATTGCAACTTTAGTCCCCAAGTGTCAAATATTACACCTTTAGATCAATTGTTTGCACGAATGTAACTAGGGCTGTGCAGGAAACTGAAATACAGATCCAAAACCCAAAAAAAAGAAACTTAATAAACCTAACGAAACAAAACTGACGGTTTGTTTTTAAGTTTTAGTAAAAACCGAATCGGTTTTGGTTTTGCACATAACAAAAACCGAAAACACAGGACCGATCTGAATTATAAATTTTTATTTTAAGTAATTGATAAGAATTTAATAAATTGTATAACCCAAATATTTTAGTCTAAGTGTACAGTAACAATTGGTTATTAGTTAACAAAAAGATTTAGGCCCAAATTAATTATTTTGGGACAATTTTTTCGGCGCAAAAATTTAAGCTCATATGGCAGTACTAAAACCAAACCAAAAACAAAATAGTTTTCAAAAACTAAAAACCTGAAATTTCAGTTTTTGGTTCGATTTGGTTCAACTTGTTCCGTTACATGAATGTGAAAATGACCATAAATCCCTGTAATAATTAACTTGTTTTTATTTGCAGGTGCGCCCAACAATATGAAATATATGTTTATGTTTTTTATTTCTTTAATATAGAGGTATTTTTGTCATTTTAAAAAATTTAACGAGAACAAGTTAACACCGATCCATTCTAGGGGCCAGCGGTGTTACCTTCATGTGAACAATTTGTTTAAAGGTGCAAAATTTGAAAAGTGGGGACTAAAGTTGCAATACGGCCAACATAGACCATCCGCGTAATTAATTATTAAATATTAAAAGAACCAAAACCTAAATTCTAGTTGGAAGATAGGAAAAGCATTGAAGGCTATGATATAATTACAAAATACCCTAATGTATTAAATACGCCCTATATAAATATACCAGCAAATTAAATCTGTATAGTCAGATTGAAAGGGAAAGAAAAAGAAAACATTGATTCATTCCTCCAATAGAAAACACAGTGCACGGTTAACTATACAAAGATCCGAAGCTTAAATTCTAGTTGGAAGATGTGAGAGCAATAATGGCTGTGAGAAAATTACAAAGATACCTAACGTATCCCACATGCCTATCTACCAAGAAAACGAGCGAAGCCGCCGGTGAGCTACTCGAGATCACCTCGTTAAAAGCTCGAATCGACCAAATCTTAAATGAGCTGGAGCCTAAAAATAAGATTGTTTGATAAATGAGCCTGAGCCTGAGCCTGAGCCCGAGCTTCACTTATCGAGCTCAAGCTTGAACGAGCCTACTATTTATTGAGTCTTTTATTCATATTAAATGTATGATTATAAAATATAAATATAATTGTGTTTACAATTATGATAAAAGTAACTACATAGTATATATTATGTTATGTAAAAACTATAACTAAAACACATAAAAATATCAAAAAGTGTATGCAATATTATAAATAATAAACGAGCTGAACCCGAGCTTGAAAAACTACCCACAAGCCAAGCTCGGCTCGTTTAAACACCTAATGACTGGTTCAAACCCAGTGCTCTTGCGTAATCTTACCATTTTCCCCTAGATATGAACTGATATATTGTCAAAATTCAGTAAGATCCAGATTCTCAGATAAGAAATGGTAAATCACACACTGAGATGTTATAATGATTATAACATAGCATAGGGCAAATGAATAAATACAACCCGCTCATATATAGTTTAGGCCGCCTTTTTAAGTCAAGTGACTCTAATGAGTTTCTATTTAATTCTAGAGTTCCAACAAAAAAATGAACTTACGATGTAATTGTAACCTAGGCAGCTATCATTCACTAAACTCACTCGAATTTGCATTATCATGTAAAAAACCAGTAGTACCATTTCTCCTAATGTTGATATTGACTTTCAAGATGGCCAACAGAAAGAAAGCTATACCTGAAAGATTTTCATGAAGCCATTTTGAATTTTTGGGGCTAATGTGGCTGTTCCACCACCACGAATACATACGCCTCGAGTCCGCCTTTGACAAAGTTGCCATGGTCAACCTTCCAGATAAATCAGAACTCCTAGAGTTCAACACAGATGAAATGGTTCAGCTTATGATGACCATATAACAATCAGAGAAGTAATTAACTCATCAAGATCAACACGGAATCATCATGAGTTCATTTAAAGAAAGAGAGAATAACAACGCATCAGACAACGATTTTCAAATGTCAATCAAAGTTTTTCAAGAATGCCATAAATACAGTTGTTATACTATTACATCAACTTTAAAGCAATATTTCATTTTCAACAAGCCACACCTAACTCCCACCAAAAAAAAAAAAAAAAAAAAAAAACAGTAACCAGCCCTAATTTTGAGATCCAAAACACCTCATCATCATCACACACAGCCACAAACAAATTCAACGAAATTACAAGCCCTAACCCTAACAATCACGATCAAAAACACAATTACCGATCATTCAACAAAAACCTAAACAATAACCAGCATTCAATCACAGAACGAACATTGAACCTACAGAGTTAACAATTAACAAATCAAATCGAATCAAAACCGTGCAAAGAGTAACTTACAGAGCAATTAAAATTCAGTTGCGATTCCGAGTGTGCAACTCTATAAACACAATCATATCCGATTACAAAGTACCGATTTCAACACATTCGAGCTTAATACACCGGCGTTAGTTTCTAGACCTAACTGTAGTTAGTTCTTTTGCTGGGTAGACGCGACGATATGTCGGCTTGAGAATGAAAGAAATGAATTATTTATTTATAAGTAAATGAATAATATTACGTACACAAAGTAGGGACCAATAAACACAAAGACAAAAATGAGACAAATTAGTTAATGTTATAATATTAGCTCTAAATATAACAATATTATTAGTATAATATGAGAACTTGAAGATAATAAAACAAGAGAATAAGAAAATGTATGATTCAGTAACTTTTTGATGGTGTCTTCTTAGATTACAAAGGTAGATATATATACAAAAAGGTAATACTATTTAGGGGACATGTTCATTAGTTGGGATTGAAAATTTGGCATCCATCACATGGATGTGTCTTACAGACACTTTCATAATACTTATGTGGAGTGTTCATGTGGCCAAGACTTTTGACAAATGTGAAAAGGTGTTATACAACTTGTAAAATCGTCGGTGGTTTCACAACACTCCCCATTGGATGACACATTTTCAAAACTTCGGGGTCTTGAAGTACTGCCTCATTAAAAACCTTGCTAAAGAAAAACCCAATGGAAAAAAGCTTTAGCTAAGGGAAAAAGAGTGCAGTAGATAGCTCCCCCTCAAGTTGCAGGTCGTTATATTGTTCGTACATGGCGCATGCCAATATCATGGACATGTTTTCTGAATGTTGCTGTGGGAAGTGCTTTTGTGAAAAGATCAGCTGAGTTGTTGCTGGATTTGACATATCTCATCTCAACCTGATTTTCTTAAATAAGGTCCCGAGTATACTCAAAGTATTTTGGTGGTATATGCTTTGTTCTGTCACTTTTGATATACCCTTCCTTCATTTGCGAGACACAAGCTGCATTATCTTCATAGATAGGAGTTGGGATTCGATCTTTCTCTAGACCGCAAGAAATCAATATGTGTCGTGACATAGATCTTAACCATACACATTCTTTTGAAGCTTCATGCAATGCAATGACTTCAGCATGATTTGAAGATATTGCAATGAGTGTTTGTTTCTGAGAACGCCATGAAATCGCAGTTCCTCCATTCTTAAATACGTATCCAGTTTGAGATTTTGCTTTATGGGGATCAGATAAATAACCTGCATCTGCATAACCAACTAACCCTTCTTTTGAATCGTTAGAATAAAATAAACCTAAATCAACAGTTCCTTTTAAATACCGAAAAATATGTTTAATGCCATTCCAATGTCTTTTAGTAGGGGATGAACTGAATCTTGCCAATAAATTAACTGCAAAAGAAATGTCAGGTCTTGTACAGTTAGTAAGATACATAAGTGCTCCAATTGCACTGAGGTATGGTACTTCGGGACCAAGAATCTCTTCATTATCTTCGCAATGACGAAATGGATCATTGTCAACATTGAGTGATCTAACAACCATCGGTGTGCTTAAAGGATTTGCTTTGTCCATATTGAAACGTTTTAAGAGTTTCTCAGTATAATTTGACTGATGCACAAGTATCCCATTATGCATATGCTCAATTTGTAAACAAAGACAATATTTGATTTTTCCAAGATCTTTCATTTCGAATTCTTTCTTTAAAAGAGCAATTGCTTCATTAATTTCTTTTTGTGTCCCAATTAAATTTAGATCATCAACATACACATCTATGATCACATATCCTGATGTTGTCTTCTTGATGAAGACACATGGACAAATAAGATTATTTGTGTATCCTTTGCTTATCAAATAATCACTCAAACGATTGTACCACATACTTCCAGATTGTTTCAGTCCATACAAGGATCTTTGTAATTTGATGGAATACATTTCCTTAGGCTTTGAGCTTATTGCTTCGGGGAGTTTAAATCCTTCGGGAATTTTCATATAGATGTCACTATCTAGTGATCCATACAAGTAAGCTGTGACAACATCCATAAGACGCATCTCTAACTTTTTAGAGACTGCTAAGCTGATTAAATATCTAAACGTAATAGCATCCATAACAGGAGAATACGTTTCCTCATAGTCAATTCCTGGCCTCTGAGAAAAACCTTGAGCTACAAGTCTTGCTTTATATCTTGTAACTTCATTTTTCTCATTTCGTTTTCTCACAAACACCCATTTATATCCTACAGGTTTCATTGACTTTGGTATAATGACAATAGGTCCAAAAACCTTTCGATTGTTTAGTGAGTTTAATTCAGCTTGCATAGCATCTTTCCATTTGTTCCAATCTTGTCGATTTTTACAATCATCTATAGATTTTGGTTCAGGGTCATCATTTTCTTCCATGATATCGCTTGCCACAGAATAAGAAAATATATCATCAATATTTTCCATTTCATCTCGATCCCACATTATATGTGATTGACCATAGTTGATTAACAATTCTTTATTGGAATCATTTATTCCTTCCTGAGGAAATGTTATATCATTTATTCTTTCCTGAGGAAAGGTTTTGTCAATCATTCCTTCCTTAGGGTCAGTATCCTTTTCAAAACCCTTTCTTTTTCGAGGATTTTTATCCTTTGAACCGATTGGCCTTCCACGTTTTAAACGTTTTTGAGATTCATGAGTTGCATTATTATGGTTTTGCTTGCTTGGAATCTCAACTCGAGCTGGAGCATTAGCAGCTGGTATATGAGATTTAGTGACCCTGTTTATATCAGTAAATGCATCAGGTAACTGATTTGCAATTTCTTGTATATGTATTATTTTTTGAACCTCTGTCTCACTTTGTTTTGATCTTGGGTCTAGGTGTAACAATGATGGCACACACCATGATATATCTCTTTCTTGCTTTTTCATTTCTCCCCCTAATGTCGGGAACATTGTCTCGTTAAAATGACAATCAGCAAAACGTGCTGTAAATACATCACCTGTTAAAGGTTCAAGGTATCTTATGATGGAAGATGTTTCATATCCAACATATATTCCCAACCTTCTTTGGGGACCCATTTTTGTGCGTTGTAGTGGTGCAATAGGAGCATACACAGCACAACCAAAAATTCTAAGATGAGAGATATTTGGCTCATTTCCAGAAACAAGTTGTGTGGGAGAGTATTTATGATTTGCACTTGGTCTCACGCGGATTAATGATCCAGCATGCATAATTGCATGACCCCAGATAGAAACAGGGAGTTTTGTCCTCATTATTAATGGTCTAGCTATTAGCTGTAGGCGTTTGATCAACGACTCGGCTAAGCCATTTTGTGTGTGTACATGAGCAACAGGGTGTTCTACAACAATCCCCATAGACATGCAATAATCATCAAAAGCATGTGATGTAAATTCTCCCGCATTATCAAGCCTTACTCTTTAATGGTATAATCCGGAAAATGTGCACGTAATTTGATAATTTGAGCAAGAAATTTTGCAAAAGCAACATTACGAGTCGATAATAAAGAGATATTAGACCATCTGCTGGATGCGTCTATTAAGACCATGAAGTATCTAAATGGTCCACATGGTGGATGAATTGGTCCACGTATGTCACCTTGAATTCTTTCAAGAAACATTGGTGTTTCTTTATCGACTTTTAATGGCGAAGGCCTTGTAATTAATTTTCCAAGAGAACAAGATGTACATTGAGGCATTTTATCTATTTTGTGGATCTTTTGACCTTTCAGTGGATGCCCATGTGTATTTTCAATGATCCTTTTCATCATTGTGGATCCTGGATGGCCTAATCTGTCATGCCATAAGTTTATGATACCAGAATCGCAACAATTTTCTTTGACTGCCATATGTGCTTGAGGCACATTTATATATGTATAATGCAAACCAGAATGGAGCATTGGCAATTTTTCCAATATTTGATCTTTGCTTATGATATGTAAATATTTTTCATTACTAACAGTCCTTGACTGAGTATCATATCCATTATGATATATGTTTCTGAAACTCAACAAATTTCTTGTTGATTTTGGGGAAAATAAAGCATTTTCTATTTTGAGCTTTGTACCATTTGGTAATGCTAAATTAGCTTTTCCCACTCCTTCTATCAAGTTTGTAGGACCTGATATTGTATTGATGATCCCTTTTGTCGGTTTCAGTTTATAAAAATATTTTTTAGATCTAAGTATAGTATGCGTGGCTCCACTATCCGCTATACATATATCTTCTTCATTTGTTTGATCTTGTGCTCCGGTGATTTTCATTTTAAATATAATTAAAGATAATGAGAACACACTTAATAACTGCATCTAATTATAGTAGTCAAGCAACTTTGTTTCAAAGTTCTACCCCAAAGTCTTCAACGCTCAGCTCAGCATTGATATTATTAAAGTTATCAACATGGTTCACTTCTTTCTCTTTTCCTTTTAGAGAGGCTTGGTACAGTTCACACAAATGTGGAGCTGTGCGACAAGCCTTTGCCCAGTGGTTTGTACTTCCACATCTAAAACATGAAGTGCCATTGTTTTCGGACCTACCAGCTTCATTCCATTTATTTTGGTGGTTGGAATTAGTATTGTGTGGGACATGATAATTATTGGCTCTCTGGTTACGACCACGACCACGGCCACGACCACGACCGTAAGAATTATTGTTCCATTTGAATGAAAGCTTACGATCAATAAAATGTCTTTTGTCAAAATGACCACGGCCACGTCCTCGACTTTGTTCCCATTTATGACCAGAATTTTTATGAGAACTTTTGTGAGCAACATGTGCTTCTGGTATTGCTAATGAACCCGTGGGACGAGATTGATGATTTTTCATCAATAATTCATTATTTTTCTCTGCTACAAGGAGCAATGCATTTAGATCAGAGTATCTCCTAAAATTCTGCAAACGATAATGTGTTTGCAAGTTTATGTTTGATGCATGAAACGTGGAGAAAGTTTTCTCTAACTTTTCTTCCTCTGTTACGGGATACCCACAAAATTCTAGCTTTGAGCAAATTCGGTATAAAGCAGAGGTGTAATCATTTACCCTCTTAAAATCTTGGAACCTAAGACTGTTCCATTCATCTCTAGAAGTAGGAAGTAAAACTTCCCTTAGATGATCGAATCTGCTTTTCAAATCTTCCCATATCATATATGGGTTATCATAATTAAAATACTCATGTTGTAGTAATTCATCAATATGTTTATGGATGAAATCATCAGCTCTTGCTTTATCCTGGTCAGAGCAATCATTGTATTCTTGGATTGTTTCTAACACATCCATAGATTTTAAATGTCTTTTGACATTTGCTGTCCAAGACATATAATTTTCTCCATAAATGTTGAGTGCAGGGAATTCGAGTTTTGCTATATTTGACATTTTGTTGCTAAACATAATAGATCAAATAATAAGATAAATATTAGAATCCATATATATCAATCAACAATGAGATACAATACATTGGTAGAGCTATAAACATATAAAAGAAAAAGAAAATGCCGAAATCTTCAGATGGGAGATTAAAAATTAGAATGAGAAGTAGTATAAGCATTATAGTGACCAACAGCAAAACCGGGTGAATCATTTTGAGAACTTTATCCTGGATAAATTTAATAAGAAGAATGTTTGTTGTAAATGAAATGGGGTTAATGATTGGTTATTTATAGTGAAAATTTATAACCTTTTTACAACGGTTACATTACCGTTTATAACGGTAACATTACCGTTTGTATGTGTGTGTGTATATATATATATAATATTAATTATTTTAAAGTAAGATAATAAATAAGATATTAAATACAGTTTATTTTATAAAATATATAATTAGTATACACAATAATAAGAATAGAATTTTTAGTGTAAATAAATCTAACTTCTAAATGAGATATTAGTGTGCATATATAAATAAAAGTTAGAATAGTTATAAAATTTTAATAACAATGTTTATACACATTATTGCTATTACTCAGTATATTAGTTAGTATATGTATATGCATAGATATATATCTAATTTACATAATTAAAGAAGTGTTTATGATGCTTATGTAGATACCTTTGTGTCTATTACCTTTCTTGGTTAGGATATAAGCGGCTCGTGCTGATAACGTGTTATAATATTAGCTCTAACTATAACAATATTATTAGTGTAATATGAGAACTTGAAGATAACAAAACAAGAGAATAAGAAAATGTATGATTCAGTAACTTTTTGATGGTGTCTTCTTAGATTACAAAGGTAGATATATATACAAAAAGGTAATACTATTTAGGGGACATGTTCATTAGTTGGGATTGAAAATTTGGCATCCATCACATGGATGTGTCTTACCGACACTTTCATAATACTTATGTGGAGTGTTCATGTGGCCAAGACTTTTGACAAATGTGAAAAGGTGTTATACAACTTGTAAAATCGTCGGTGGTTTCACAACAGTTAAGATAATAATAATAAGAAGAAGAAGAAGAAGAATTAGTTGTGAAATATTAAATGCTTAATTGATTATTTTTCTAGTTTTGTACAACACTTTTTATTATATGTGTTAGGCTAGTGACAGGTGTAGTTTTGGGTCTAAGAAATATTGTGCGTGAAGGTTTGAATATGAGATCGGAAATATTATTTGTATAAAATTTAACGTGCTAGTTACGTACTTACGTTCACTTGAAATGTTTATGTGATTGTTTTGGGTTTGGATATTTCTTTATGGGACAATGACGTGTGTTTACAAGACGTGATGTGACTAATATTGTCATTCATCACCATAATATCTTATTGAATTCTTGTGAAGATGTATTTGTTTGTTTATGGTGTGATAGTTTGAGTTTGGCTTTATTGAGATTTGAGAATATGCAATATTTTTTTTAAAACTAAATATATAGTTGTATAATATTAGTTTAAGTAATTTGTGGATATTGAAGGGTAGATGGATAAGCTTGATGGGTCCTTACAATGATGCATGATACAAAAATGTAGAAACTAAAAAGGCAAGCTAAATATTTAAAGGGCATGTGACTCAGAAGCCTTAATTTGGTCCTCTCATGATATGTGAAAGAGAAAGGAAGTAAAAGATATGGAGAAGATTATTATACCATATTTAGATGAAGGAATTAAAAACTTTCCATTAAAGAAATCAAGGGGAAGATGTAGATGTTAAGTATTTTACCCATTTTGACTCAAATGATGTACGAGTAATTAGGTGTCAACTTTCAACTTTAGGCATAAATTTGGGTAGATGATGATTACAGATGATTCAATTATTTAATGCATGACCAAACTTTTTAATCAAAATTGGATTAAAGGCATAATATGGTAATCTTGTGTTTCTTTTAATGAATTATAAATGATCAAGTTATTGTGATGCAACATGCTAACCGGTAGTTACACGACAACTTACTATGAACCCTAATTTGTATTAAAACTATAAAAAATGTTTTTTTGGGATAAAAGGAACAACAACCCTCATTTTACAAATTTAGAGAACGAAAATTACAAAAAAAATTAAGGCTACTTGACTTTTTTTGAGACATCTCCTAAGTAAAGTCAAAAGCCAGATAACTATCAAGATGGACTCCAAACAAGCGAGTATAGCGCTTGGTCCATCCACGAATACCTTGCCATCACATGGTACAATATAAGGCCCAATAGTGACTAAAAACATAACAAGATTTGTTAGCAGTCCAAAAACTGATCAGTGGGCAACGGTATAAAAGTTTTTACCCGGCCCCATTTCTCTCTGTATCCGTAGTAACTAACCAGGCTCACTTATAATATTGAAATCCAGAAGCTTACTGGGTAAACTTTGAACTTCAAAAGTTTCAATCCTACCCAATAAATAAGGTTTAAGCACATGTTTGTAAAATGACCCTTATGATATATCCCTCAACAAATTAGCAAATAACCAAGTTATTTAATTCGACATAGTTGCTGTCAATCTTATTTTCTTTAAAAGCCACATGATAAAATCAGCTGAACTCACAATAGCAACAAAAAAATTGTCAAATTGGATGAAATATAAATATCGTTTTTTCTTGTGCTAAGATTCTTTGGTTTCGCAATCAGATGTTGGAAAATCGTGAACAGTGAGGTTTAGATTGTAATACTAATAAATCAACTGCAATTCATTAAACAAGTACAAGAGTTGTTTGAGTGGAAAATAAAGTCACATTTCAGTAAGGGCACAAGAGGTGTCTATTTACAATTACAAGTTACAAAATCGGTTGCATTATATCTAATATTACATCACAAGCGTCACTTAGTCTGCTAAGAACTAGATCTGGCTACTACCTTTGAACAGTTAAGATCAGCTTGATGGTCAACTGGACTGAAATCTGAAATCTTCTCTGAACTGAACTGGCTTGATGCTTTAATGCTTTATCGATGCTACCAAGCTGATTTGTGGGTTTTGAGAGTTACATGTAATAAGTGTTTTTGAGTTATATTTCCCCTATATAATATTGAGAGTTATTCAATATTAATTATCGTGTGTTTACGTTTTGGTGAGTTATATCAATTCGTTCTTGATTGATCTCTTCATGGATCCTTTTATGCTTGAAGTGTGGATTTCAATATCACTAGTTGTGTCCGCAAGATAGATTCTATGAATAATCAGCATGTCATAATCCAATCCGATCTGAATACACTGTGTTCAAAATACAAACAATATTAAGATAGGTCAGAACATAAAAACCCTCAAAGCAACAATTACACGATAATAAATATATAAAGGACGAATTAAAGACGCAAACTTCTTACATGAATCAGATATAATCTCATCAATGGATCTTCAGGGGACGTAAACAGGTTAGAGTGGCGCATATGATACAACGGCTATGAAATGATTTAGAGATTGATGAAGATGAAGATAAACATGCGTATGTATGCCTCCCCATATATAGTGCAGAACTAGGTTAAATCCTAAAGCAAAAGTTTTAGGAAAATTGGTTTTAAATAATCCCAACTATCACCTATTGGCAAATAACAGGCTCAACTTTGCACTTGGCTGGTGGCGGTCCTAACTAAAGGGGTATTTGTTTTTAACGGGCCGCGACTAACGGATGTTAACCCGTTAGTGATTTGCTGACGTTGACCTTCTTCTCCGGCCGGAAACCTGCAACTCGCCTACATTCTCCCTAATATCGTTACACTGTCTCTCTCTATCTTTTCTCTCATACGAAACCTAACCGACGTGTCACCGTTGTTGTCTCCGGCGAAGTCCACCCTCGTCAATCGTGCGTCATTCGAGGTAATTGGCACTTCATTCGGCTCGTTTTGACCCCCTTAACAAAAGCCTTATGCTTATTTTGTTGATCGTGTAACATTGATTTCGAATTTTTGAAAATAAGATCGGGTTTGGTATCTAGGGATTGGCCATGGAAGAAGATGTAATGTACTTCATTTTCAAATTTCTGATGTGTTTTGAAGAGGGAGGGAGACGGTGTGATGATATTGAGAATGGTGGCGAGTTGCAAGTTTCCGGCCGGAAAAGAAGGTCAACGTCAGCAAATCACTAACGGGGTTAACATCCGTTAGTCGCGGCCCGTTAAAAACAAATACCCCTTTAGTTAGGACCGCCACCAGTCAAAAGCAAAGTTGGACATGTTATTTGCCAATAGGTGATAGTTGGGATTATTTAAAACCAATTTTCCAAGTTTTTATTATAGCCCCCCTAAAATTCTATGTTTTTTTTCATATAGCAAATCAACTATTATAATGGATATACATGGCCGGCATTTTATATGCTTAATAATAATAAAAAAAGGACAAAATATGACTTTGGATTATAGATTTTTTTTAAATAGGAAATTTTGTCAAGTGAGTTGGAAATTAGCAAGTGTTCCGTCATTTGAAATGACATATGTCAGAATATATATAGGCGCTGTCAGTTTTTGTCGGGTGAGTTGGAAATTAGCAAGTGTTCCGCCATTTGAAATAGCGGATTAGTACATTTTTTTGTGTTTCATCATTTCAAATAACGGATGCCACTTTTTCTGATCCACCTGACTGGCGGTCCACGATTCCCAAAGTAGTTTGCCCCTATATGTCAAATTGCCTTTTGACAGACACTTGCTATTTGAAATGGCAAGCGTCCTCTAAACATCCACCGTTTCAAATGACAAGTGTGAATAGTAACCGTACTACCAAATTTGACTTTTAATTGACAACTCCAATAAACCATTTTTCTTTTTACATTTAATGGATATCCAAGTCTTATTCCTCAATCCCAGGAAAAGCATTTGGATAGAGCCCTGCATGAGACGGATGAGTTGCGGAAAAAGTTGGCTACTGAAAGTAGCAGGAAAAAGAAAGTGGAGAAGAAATTACTACACAAGTGTAGTAAGCTGAAGAAGTTAATCAAGAATACATGAAGGATTAAAAATCTCGTTCTATTGTGACCGTACCGTTTGTTTCCTGTTCTGTTGTGGTTCTATCGTTTGACCCTTGTTCCGTTGTTGTAGTATTAATGGTTTCTAGAATAAGTCCGTAGTGTTTATAATGGTATCGCTTGTGGTAATAGGAGTAGTCATAATGTACTCCTGTTTATAAAATAAATAAAAACTTTTTATGAGTTAATTTCCTTATATTTTCAGAATGTCGAACCAAAGTAATCCTTCCCAAAATAAGGAAGCTTCGAATGCTAAAAGCAACCAATCGAAAACTGAGCCTGCTCAAGGAAACAATAAGCAGTTGATAAACAAAATGCAAGAAATGATCAATGCCATGAATACATTATTACCCACCATGAAAGAAAAATTCGTCCATCAAAGTGAGGCCCGGCAACCCAGTAAATTTGTCAAATCCAAATCTCGTCCTAACCCTACCCATCAAAATGAAGAAAGTGACCAAGGATCAACCAACGGTGAAAAGATCCACCAAACCTTTAAGAAAATGTTACGAATTGAAGGTTGTTTGTTTAAGGATTTTAAGAATTGTGGGCCGAAAGAGTTTTATGGCGACAAGGGTGCCATCGCCGCCATAAGATGTCTTGAAGAAATGGAATCAATTGTGATAATAAGCAAGTGTACAGAGGAGGAAAAGATTCAATACACGGCCAGATGTTTAAGGGGGAAGCTCTAGAGTGGTGGAACACTCTATTGATGGCAAGAGGATGAAGAATCATGTACCAGATAACGTGGGAAGAGTTTAAGGATCTTGTGTTGCAGAAGTACTGTCCAATGCATGAAACCGATTTAGTTCAAACCAAGTTTTTGAATCACAAGGTAGTTGGAACCAATATGAGAGAATACAATACCAAATTCCAAGAGTATTGTAGGCTTGTGCCACAATTGGTAACACTAGAATCGAGCAAGGTAACCCGATACATATGGGGTTTACTGAGAGAGATAAGAGACATGGTGAGGTCTCATTTACCACAGACAGCCGAATCAGCCATGGAGCTGGCTGGTTATTTGATAAACGGTTTGATCCGTAACAAAGAATAAGACTAGAAAGAATATTCAACCATTGACAGAAAAGGAAAAGGGAATAACCGTTTCAAGGGAAAAAATGTGGATAGAAGAAGGAGTGGTTTCAATTTCAACCACCCATTGTGTAAGATTTGTAAGAGGCATCATGCGAGTCGATGCCGGTTTGCAGTATCTACATCTATTGTATGTGATACATGTAAGAAACCAGGACATGCCACTGCTGATTGTTGGAAAAACAAGATGACTTGCTTCAACTGCAAGGAAATGGGGCATCTTAGCTTTGAATGTCCCAAGAAGAATGTTGCTGGAAGTGGAAGTGTTGGAGGTGCTGGGGGGAGTGGCACCAAGAATGAAGGAAGGAAGGGGAATGCTCGAGTCTTTATACTCGATACCAAGAAGGCCGCAGACATACCGGAATCCATCACCGGTACGTTCTTAGTCAATAACGTTTATGCAAGAGTTTTATTTGATTCTGGTGCAAATCAAAGTTTTATAAATTATAAGTTTTGTAGTCTATTAAACGAACCTTTAAAGAAATTGAATAAAACCATAAACGTCGAGACAGCCAATGGTGAGATAATTAAAATTTCCGAGACCTTAGAACATGGAAAGATCTTGTTGGCAGGCTACGTCATTCCTGTGCAATTACTACCTATGACGTTAGCAGGCTTTGATATAGTTCTAGGTATGGACTGGTTATCCGACAACCATGCCCGTATCATTTTCAATAAGAAAACCACATAACTTCAAGCCCCTGACAAGCGAACAATTCAAATCGCGGGCGACAAAGACGCTGGTCATGTTAGTATAATTTCAATGATAAAAGCTAACAAATGTTTAAAATAAGGATGCTTAGCATTCATGGCCTATGTAACGGAAGAATCAAAACCGAAGGAAATCAAAGATGTACCTGTAGTATCCGAATTTCCCGACGTCTTTTCCAGATGAACTTCCAGGAATTCCGCCCAATCGAAAAGTCGAATTCAGAATAGACTTAATGCCTGGAACAACTTCGATAGCCAAATCTCCTTATCGTTTGGCTCCGACGGAAATGAAGGAATTAAAGAAACAGCTAGATGAGTTGTTAGAGAAAGGGTTTATTCGTCCAAGTTCATCACCTTGGGGAGCGCCGATATTATTCGTCAAGAAGAAAGATGGTTCCATGAGGATGTGCATCGACTACAGGGCATTGAACACAGTAACTATTAAGAATCGATATCCGCTACCTAGAATTGACGACCTATTTGATCAATTGCAAGGAGCGAGTTTCTTTTCGAAAATAGACTTACGTTCTGGATACCATCAGTTGAAAGTTCAAGAAGAAGATATCCCAAAAAAAGCTTTCCGAACAAGGTATGGACATTATGAGTTCACCGTAATGCCATTTGGACTCACTAATGCCCCAGCCGCTTTCATGGACATGATGAACAGAGTTTGTAAGCCATATTTAGATAAATTTGTAATCGTATTCATCGACGATATACTTATTTATTCTAAATCAGAAGAAGAACACAAAGTTCATCTTCGGATTTTATTGGAATTATTTCGAAACGAGAAATTGTATGCAAAATTTTCCAAGTGCGAGTTTTGGCTGTATGAAGTGCAATTTCTTGGTCACATTGTCAATTGAAAGTACACGAAAAGAATTATACGACTCACGATCTAGAGTTGGGTGCCATAATTTTTGCTTTAAAGTTATGGAGACACTATCTCTATGGAGTCAAGTTTATCGTGTACACTTATCATAAGAGCTTAAAGCATATATTTGATCAGAAGGAACTTAACATGCGTCAAAGAAGATGGATGGAAACCTTAAACGATTACGATTGTGAAATCATCTATCACGAAGGAAAAGCAAATGTTGTAGCCGACGCATTGAGCCGAAAGGAACATGAGAAACCCAAAAGGGTTCGAGCTTTGAGATTAGAACTGCAAATAGATCTAATCGAGCAAATCAAGAAAGCTCAGAAACAAGCAATTGAAGAAAACCATATTTCCGAAGAAAAACGTAACGGCACCATTGATTCTTTAATAAAAGGAGACGATAACATACTCAGACTTGGGAACCGAATCTGGGTACCAATTGTTGGTAATTTGCGCGAAATGATCATGAATGAAGCTCATAAATCAAAGTACATGATGCATCCCGGTAGTGATAAAATGTATCAAAATCTTAAACCAAACTACTGGTGGAATGGGATGAAGAGAGATATTGCTTTGTACGTTGCTAAATGCTTAACATGTTTACAAGTCAAGGCACAACATCAAAAGCCTTCAGGTTTGCTTCAACAACCTGAACTTCCTATATGGAAATGGGAGATGATAACAACGGATTTCATTACGAAACTCCCTAGGACTACCCGACAACATAATGCTATTTGGGTAATCGTTAATAGGTTAACTAAATCCGCTCATTTCTTACCTATCAATGAATCTTATTCCATGGATAGATTGGCACGGATTTACGTGTCACACCCCGACCAATGAAGGCGGAAACATCGAGGCGCGACATGATTTCTCATTGCACAATGACACTATAAAGTTACAATATTTAAACAACTCATTTAAATCCATATCATCATAAATAACACAACAATTGTTCATACAAAATGCCAAATAGATAGATAAACAAATAACTTGTTCTTTTATTTTCTAATATCCTAAAGCCAAGATAATAAGTTTCTTCAAGTAATCCAATCAAGCTAACATCAAACCTGTAACATTGCATAAAATAGAGTTTGTCAACACGAAGGTTGGTGAGCAATTTTCATAGTTTTGGACAATAAGTATATAGTATGAAATCCACAACTAGTATATGAAAACAATAAATAATAGCAACAATTTAGATAATAAAACCGTCAATAAGAATACATTGACGAACCGCCAATAAGAATACATTGACGACAATAATGAAATCGTCAATAAGAATACATTGATGACACCTTTCTATATGGGGATACCATATATACTCGGAATTAACGTATGATCATACTTTGATGAGGCTACCCGCCTTAGCATTCAAGAGGCTACCCGCCTTAGCATTCAAGAATTTGCACATAATCATGTAAAGCATATAACACCAAATCGAGCATTTATTTAAGTAAACATATACAATACGTGTTGTGGTTTAAGACTCAAGTATAAATCATTTGAATTTGAATAAGTATGCAATGCCACCCCCAAAACGAAAGATGGAAAACGGGGGATGAAAAAGTACTCACATTAACAAGTAACTTGAAAGATAGTGTCGTGAATAATCGGAGAGATCGGTTTAACGAGCAAGACCTATATTAAACGGGTCTTGTGTTAGTAGGTAGTCTTGGAAGGGTTTAAAATAAAATACATGACAAATAAAGTAAATAAATAAAGTTTAGGATTTAAAATGTAAATATTTGAGAAATTAAAGAAACAAGTTTTGTAAAATACGTTTACTCGAAACCGGGTCTCGGTATTCTATTCATTAGTTTTTTTCTTTTTTTTACTCAACCTATGTTAAGTAATAATGTGGGTTAAAATGCGATATTGCAAAATCTTTGGTTATAAGAATACCAAAACGAGGTTTAAACGAGTGTTCGGGTTTGTCGGTTCGAGACTTGATAATTGACCAAGCTCACAGTTAACTTCCCAAAATAATAAATGTTATGAGATAACTCAATAAAATCAAAATAGACTTAACCAAGTATGTAGTTCTATTGTGAAGAACCTTAACGTTCATTAAGCGAGTATACGACCTTATCGGTTCGAACTTGTTATAAGATCAAGTTGGTTACCGACATGCCAAGTATGTTTAGAAATTAACTAAAATTGATTTAAAATATAATCTTGAAGAAAAATATGAGTTTTGGTGGCTAAAAACACACTTGTGTGTCTTAAGCGAGTGAACTCGGTTTAGTTCGGTTTTTGGTTCGGTCCTTGACTCGGAATAAGACCGAGGATGGTTACCACATACCCAATTACCATGGAACTTGTAAAATAACTTATAAATAATAATACTCAAGTTTTACATTCAAAAAGTTAACAATAAAGCTTTTAAACAAAAGTTCGGTTTTTGGTTCGGTCCTTGACTCGAAATAAGACCGAGGATGGTTACCACATACCCAATTACCATGGAACTTGTAAAATAACTTATAAATAATAATATTCAAGTTTTACATTCAAAAAGTTAACAATAATGCTTTTAAACAAAAGTTCGGTTTTTGGTTCGGTTCTCAACTCGGGATGAAACCGAGGCTAGTCACCACATACCCAATACCATGGAACTTGACAAATATGAACAATAAACTAAAATATGTAGAAGTTAAGCAAGTATAACAAGTTATATGGTTAGATTTGTTAAATATATAAACAAGGACTACAAAGTCCTCCATGTAACCTTGCCTTACTAGCCCGACATTTCAACCGGCCGAGACCGGAGAAATGAAAGACCGAAGGTAAACAAGGAGTGTATATTATATATATGTTGTAACATCAAGCTTTAAGTATTGAGAAGTTAGTTAAAATGAAAGATTAGCTTATGAAGAACAACCTTAGAATTCAAGAATTTGAGAGAGAAATGAAGAAATGAGCAAGCACAAATGAAGAAGATGGGTGTGTATATATAGGGTAAGTTGAATGGGTCTTTCATAAAGGGTGTTTCATGAAAATGGGTTGGTTATAGACCCAAGAAAGCACAAACTACAAATGGGTCCTTCAAGTCTCCATTTTGGTAGTTTTAGTCCCTGGAGTTCGTTTTGAGTGTTTTCAAAGAATTTTAAGAACCGAAAAGGGTGTTTTTTTTTATCCAACAACTAGAAAACAAATATTTAACATACAATTCATCATTTTGATAATATCGAAAGGTTCGGGATACAAAACGGGTCGGGTTTACATTAAGAATACAAGTATAAAATAACCCGAAATTGACAAATGTCACATTACGTAAACAACATCGTAGCATTACATGGTGTGCCATTATATATCATATCTGATCGTGACAGTAGATTTACGTCTCATTTCTGGAATAGTTTTCAACAAGCGTTAGGAACTCGGTTAAATCTTAGCACTGCTTATCACCCTCAAACTGATGGGCAGAGCGAAAGAACAATTCAAACGCTTGAGGACATGCTTCGAGCTTGTGTGATCGATTTAGGCGGATGTTGGGATGATCATCTACCTCTGATGGAATTCTCGTATAACAACAGTTATCACACAAGTATTCAAGCTGCACCATTTGAAGTTTTGTATGGGCGAAAATGTAGAACGCCTGTATGTTGGTCCGAAACAGGAGATAATCGAATATCTGGACCCGAAATAGTCCAAGAAACAACGGATAAAGTGTTGCAAATCCGTGAACGACTTAAGACGACAAGAGATCGACAAAAGAGCTATGCAGACATTCGCCATAAACCGTTGGAATTTCAAGTAGGCGATAAGGTTTTACTAAAAGTGTCACAATGGAAAGGAGTTGTATGATTCGGCAAGAAAGGAAGGTTAAGTCCACGTTTTGTGGGACCATTTGAGGTATTAGAACGAATCGGTACTGTTGCTTATCGCTAACGATTGCCAGAAGAGATGAAAGGAATACATGATGTATTTCATGTCTCTAACTTACGTAAGTGTCTGGCTGACGAAACTCTAACCGTGCCTTTGAAAGATGTTGAAATCAATGAAAATCTAAAATTTGTATAACAACCTCTACATGTGGAAGATTTCCAAGTTAAGCAACTTAAACGTCGAAGGCTAAAGTTAGTCAAGATACGATGGAACTCCCGAAGAGGACCTGAGTTTACTTGGGAGTTAGAATCAGAGATGAGGAAGAAATACCCACATCTATTCTAAGCGAATCTAGAGGACGAGATTCATTCTAAGGTGGGGAGGATGTAACATAACAAAAATTTGGGTCCAAATTTGACAAATTAATAAAACTTAAGGATTAAAAATATTCATGGTAAATGTAAAGAGAAAAATAAGACAAAGAATGGAAGTAGCTTATGTTAAGGAATGGAGTAAGAAGACTCCATCTCACATCGGAAAAAGAAAGAAAAATAAAGCACTTTATAAGGAGAGAACATTCCATGGAAATGTTCTTAAATGGCCAACCACTCTCCATAGTCCTAGCGGAGGGTGCGAAGCACCCGACGCACACGGGCACGGGTGAAGGGCGATGGGCGCAATGTGGCGCTATGATGGCGCACTTCGCACTTCGCACGCTCGCATCGCCAAGAGCCGCCTTTGTATTTTTGGATGATGATAAGATCAAGATATAGCAAGTTACCAAAAGACCAGGGACTAAAAATGAACAGATTCAAAGTTTTGCATCTTCGCGATACGCGAATAATCCAAGTTGTGCATCTTCGCGATACGCGAAGATGCAGTACACGTGGAGAGACGGGAACGACACGTGGCGACACGTGGCAAGCCTACGCGGCGACTCAGCGAAGCTAGTGCGCGAAGCTGCACAAAAATTTCTATAAATAGGCCGGCCATGGGGGGTGGTCCTCACCATCCAACTCACACTTCCAATCACACATTGTCTCGATTTACGTGCCATGACCCGAGATGGCAATATCCCGACAAGCCTTACCTCGAGATGCGTGCCATAACCCTACTTAAATACCCTCTCGACTTACCTTCAAGTAGAAGGTCTGTTCAAGTAAAGCACAACCATTTCTATAAATAAGCCATTCAAGGTAGGGGTTCTGCCCGATTATTATAATATAAATGGCTTAGACCCTAGTCAGGGATATAGCCCGTACCTTGATTTTATAAAGTGGAAATAAGATTTTATAAAGTCGAGATTATAAATAAAATAATACTTCTTTATTTTATATAAAGATTTTATATTTCTTATAATAAGAATTTGAAATATATGTTTTCTTCACGAAGAAGAAACAAAGGTTTATAAATGATTAAAAAGAAAGGACTAGAGGTCCTTATATTTATAAAGAGATAAAATGTCAAGGTAAAGGTTATGCAATCGGACTAAAGGTCTGAAGCTAGATCGTTGATCTAGTACTTATAAAATGTTATTCTCGTACTATAGGTCCGAGGTAACGAGACAAATTGGTGAGAAACACCAACCAAGAAGAAAGGTGAATACGTCCAACTTTTTATAAAACAAAGTCTTGAATGTTTGCATGGGATTATATCCCTAAAACTTTATAAACAAAAGTAATACTGGCCCTCTGGCTATTGTATACGTTTGTCTGGATCCTTACATATGTGGGCAGACGGTGGGCACACCGCACCACACTTGCTAATGCCTCCGCCACGTTGGGCCGGACCCAAGTAATGTCCGAGAGGGGATTATCTCGTGTATATTGAATAGTTGTCAAGACCTCGATGCTGCGGTATCGCTGAGAGGTTTCAAGTATAACTAAAGGTTTATAATAGTATATTTAACTTAGTTGTTTCCTAAGCCACGATGGGCCGGGTCACAAGATACCCGAGGGGATAATTAAGTAACTTAAAATATTTTGAGTCAGTGTGTTCACCAACATGTGTTGCTGACGTATTTTTATAAATATTTTACAGGTAATGAAGGATAGGTGTTTGGAGACAGAGAATAGCCGTTAGATGATCTGTTGGCTCAAAGGATGTTTTAATATTAAAATAATGTAAATCATGGTTTTAATATCCAAACACTTTTGTATAACTTAACGGGTGTTTCAAACCCCGTGAATTGAATATAATAATATTTTATTAAAAGTCTTCCGCTTTACAACCTTTAACTCTGATGTATTTACAAAACAGGTACCAATGTTAGGTTGTCACGCCCAGGCCCTGAGCGGGGTGTGACAACACGTCAAATTGCCATTGCCACACTCGGGTTTTACAGACCTAATAAACATTGTTTTAAAATATTTTAATTTATTTTAATACTACGTTACACAAGTGTAGCTACTTTTTTGGGGTTATTTATTTTGATGATTTTAATTTGACGAATGTGTTTTCGGGTTTAGCTCCGTTATCGTAACAAATGTGGTTAATACCGACCGAATTTGTATACTTTATGCCGTTTGTAATATGTTAACTTATTTTGTTATAACTTATACGAGCGCCGGCGCTACTATTTCTTGAGTTGACAAGTTGATTTTTTTAATTTAGTGTTGGCATCTTTAAAAACATAAACCCATAGTAACCGAACCCACATCAGACCACTACTACAACACGGTGGATACATAAACAGATCCAGAATAGCCCGGAGCAATGCGCCGCGCAAAAACTAGTTAATAATTATTAATCTTTTTAATAATAGTGATTACTTATTAATAAATATTTTTTTTAATAATTAAAATAAAAGAAAAAAACATATACAACAAATAGAAAAAGAAAAATGGTCTGTTAGAGTTGTCAATCAAATGTCAGATCTGGTAGTATGCTTACTATTCACATTTGTCATATGAAATGACAGATGTACAGAGGATACTTGTCATTTCAAATTGCTGATGTCTGTCAAAAGGCATTTTGATGTATAGGGGCAAGCTACTGAATTGTGAACCGCTAGTCAAAGTGGCGAATCAGAAAAAGCGATATCCGTCATTTGAAATGGCGTAACACACAACAAATGTTTCAGATTCGTCATTTCAAATGGCGGAACACTTGTAATTGTCCAACTCAACCGACAAAACTAACAAATCCTGACATCCGCCATTTCAAATGACGGAACTCCTGGAAACCATTACCACCCTTTCTCCTTCCTAAAAACCATTTCATCCTAAAATTTTCTATAATAAAAAAAAAATCTTGGATTATATCAATTTGGGTTTAGTATGTGGTTTACAAGTCAAAATGATAACTTTAAAGTACCATGAGCGTCTAATGAAAGATAATTGATTTTATATCGAACTTGAATATTCTAGCTCTGATTGACGTTACATATTTTTAAGTATTAAAAATCTAGTAAAATAAGTGAATATATTTAGGCTTATATTACACGCACTCCACCGTTTAAAACAGAATCTAAGATAATGGGAACAACGATTCGATCTAAATAAAGTAAACATTCTATTTATCCAACGTGGGTTAGCTTGCCACGCAAAATTGGATTGGCATAATCTCGTTATGGGATGACTAGCTACGAGAAATTCCACCCTTTGTTTTAGGCTAGTATGGCAACGACCGTAGATATATAAAGTTTAAACGTGGTGTAACATTCATTTTTCATTAGTTATGATTTATAATATGTATTTGATTATCTACTACTAGAAGATAAGAGTGTGACTTATGAAATTATTATTGGATCGAGTTCTATTAACAACAATTGACAGATTGCTCGCATTACATATATTAACATCACACTAGTTGCATTAGATATGTTCTCATTAATCCGCTACTAGCGCGCACACGCACACAAGAGAGAGAGAGAGAGAGAGAGAGAGAGAGAGAGAGAGAGAGAGGAGGGGGGGGGGGGGAAGATAAACACACTAATTACTCAGGTATAATATATATTTTGTTTCATGTCTACTAGATTATGTGTTTACACAATCTTTATATTTTCGTTGTATAGGGCCGCCTTTTATTTCTCAAGATATTGTGGTTGCTTGGTAAGTTGGTAGATAATGTTCGCTTTCTATGTAACTTACAAGGTGTGCAGACTTGATAGTTCAACTCTAAATCCTGAAGAAGAATCCTTAAGTTTATGGAGTGTTGATGATTGGGCAACTATAGGTGGATTGGTGAAGACTGATTGGTCAAAAGAACTATTTGTGCAAAGGCTTACGTAACTACTAGAACTAGAATATAAGCCTGATGCGACCTTTTAGATTCAAACCTTTTAGAATAAGTAATAATTGATAATAAATCAACTTAATTCAACATAAATGTTGCACTAGAAGATCTAACTATATAAAGTTTTCGATTTTTATGGCATATAATCCTACTAAATAAACTTTTACATTACAAGAACACCACCACCACACAATCACGGATATACATTTGTTGGGCAAACTATCAAACTTTATGGAATTATATAGACTGTGTGCCAATTTTTAGTTTTAGTTTGAGGTATCACACATTTATTACAAACTAGTATTTAGCCCCCCGCGTTGCTGCGGGGGACATAAGAATTTTGTAACTAAACTGTTAACTCGAGCATCAGGTTGCTGCAACGTTTAAAAAAACTTCTCATCATTGTTCCTCGCCAGTAAATCACATTGTATATAAATAATGTGTAACAGAAAACTAATCAATGATGATTTCTTTCTATTTTTGAGTGTGTGATGATCAAATATATTTATAAGAACAAAAGTATTGTGTTCTATTTCATTGATATCATTGACGATCAAAAGGCCTAACCATAAAATCAATATCTAAATATCCCAATATCCCAATCTAATAACTTTGTCATAAAATCAGAAGGAATAATCATATAAAAATATAAAATTTTAAAAAGTAATCACCTAACTATGTACCAAATACTCAAAACATAGTACCCAAACTGTCCCTTGATGCAATTTGCAGATAAATTAAATTAGAACCATAGTGGGTCAATATATGATTCCTCTCGAAACCGTTCTTGTACCATACTGATTGATGCCAAGATAAATTAAATTAGAACCATAGTGGGTCAATATATGATTCCTCTCGAAACCGTTCTTGTACCATACTGATTGATGCCAAAGCAGCAGTGGTCGACGATCCGCCCAGCCTCGTTATCCTCCTTTGGCACTCTACGATTAACAATACAAACACAAAAGATGGATATCAAAATAGGTACAGATGCAAAAGATGGATATCAAAATTATATGTAAAATGATTTTAAATGTTTATCATTAAAATCAAAACGATTACAATAAAATGGCAGGCAAACGGGCAACAAGCTGCGCCGCAACCCCCTTTTGAATAGCAAAACCAATTCTACTAAAAACAAAGCGTTGGGTCGTAGGAGACGACAAAGTACCATGAACGACACGCTGAACCCTGTTTAGAAAATTCACGGCCTCTGGGGCCAGAAACCCAAATGTATCAAAAGCAAAAGGGAGAAACACGTGTTGATTTTCTAAACAGGCTTTCTCGTGTTTGGCAACTTTGCCCGATTCGGCCTTCAACGCAGCCTGACCCACAAAAAATCCGCGGTCCCTGAGCCCGACAAGAGGAGACACTCCTGTAAGGTCCACACAAGCGTGTTTCCCCCCTGCCCACCCAAACACAAGAATATCAGCTAGTCGTAACGTGGACCTCCCTTCGAGCGGATCTGTAAGAAAGTTAACTGGGGCCTCCTTTTTTGCAGAAATCCCTGCCCGTTTAAGAACATCGCACAGAACATCCCTAACCAAATCATGCCTATATTTAAAACCGGGTAATTCTTTGCAATGCACCGCATGGTCTTCAAAAGAATCCAAACAGACTTTGCGGCAAACTGGGCAAGGCTCATCAATCGGAAACATAGGGATCATTAACCGGTACTTAAGGATAGCCCGGTACTCCAACCCCGACATGTGTTGGCCTAATCCTTCAATAGGGATGACCGTAAGAAAATCCTGAGCCCGAGGAGCTCAAAGGCATTCAAACACCGCTTTTTGGCGAGGAGATAGATCAAACTTCGCTACTAAATTCTGGACGATTCCACTAAATAAGGCACTCGCCAAAGCATGTTGGGCTTTAGGGGGGGGGGGTGTCCTTATTAGAGAACCCGCTAAGATCAAAATCGGGAAGTGAAGTATGTAAACGATCCATCGCACACCCGTAATCAGTGTCCAACCCATCAATACCACATCCCCGAAGAATGTGGTCCTGCAAACTCCATGATTGTGCTCTCGAAGCCACAAAAGCATATGTAGATACATCCCTGGCCGAACATAAACCTAACCCCCCAAAACGGGTCGGAAGAGATGCCAACCTCCATTGGAAATCCCCGAAGAACAGCCCCCGACAAACCACGATGTCCTCAATCGCCCCTCGAAGGCCATTATCAAAAATAGAAATAGCTTCCTCCACGTACATAGGTTGGCACGTTCTTAAGCCAAACAACAGCTTTGCGACCCCCATACATGAGCGAAGCAAAAGAAGCTCGCATTGAGGGTCTTGAAGCCTTGGAAGATAACTCATCAATTCCACAGCACTAGATGCCCTTTTCACAGCCAAACTACTGATAAACCCCGCATCCCGACTTACAGCGCCACCAAGGAGTTTCACACCAAGTACTGGCCTTCCAATCCCGCAAGGGAACAACCCCTCCCGCACCTTTTCCCCATTGCACGTTGGCCAAAATAATTCTGTTTTATTAACGTTTAATTAAAGACCCAACCGAGGGCCCTCGACCCTGATAATATCTAATGCATTAGCCACCTCTTCAGTGTCCCCGATAATCGTACCATCGTCCAAGTACCAAGCATGGAAAAGAAGCTTGCAACGATCTCTGATTCGGTGAACAAGTGGATGCAAAACTAAGGCAAAAAGAAGAGGCCCAAGAGGGTCCCCCTGCTGAACCCCAGTGGTGGACCTAATGTTAGCATCCCCCACATATAACCTAGCCGATTGCCCATATAAAAAATCTACCCATAAGGAAATAGAAGGACATCGACTACGTACCTCATGTAGAAGGGTTGTCCTATCGACGAAGTTGAAGGCATTAGAGAAATCAACGGTAAGCATAGCCTGAAAACAAAAACCCCAAGACTATTAACAAATGAAATTATGGATTCCCAGCTTCTGAGGCCACGTAAAGTGCAAGCAAAAGGCTTTCATGGTCAATTGTTTTGAGGCACACATTCAAGAATTCGAGGACTCAAAAGCACAGGTCCATATTCAGTTAAGACTACCTGCTAGTTTACAAAAAAATAAAGCAATTATTCAACAAATCACATCAACATGTGGCTCACTATTAGTCTACTTTAACGTATAGCATGATCAAGAAAATGTACATTAATGGCAACAAAAGCACTCGGTGAACTCTCTAAATCAACAGTAGTATTGGGATAAAACTTGACTTCAACATCTTTGCTTGCTTCAAACATAACAAAATATCTTCAGTCTTCATGTCCAACTTTAGTGAAGCTGAACTTGCTCCTATCATACGGTCGGAGAACTCTATCCACTTGGAACTCAATTGGATGCTTTTTGAGGTGGCAACCCACGTTTAGCAAAGCAATAAACCCATAATCTCCTGGAATCATTTGTTTATTCACATATAATTAGGTGTCAAAACCTAATATGCAACAAATACAACATGTTTGATTGTTTTCTTAATCCTATCATCAAACATTCATGAAATATTAAGAAAATAGAAAGTGAGCTATACCTTAGTAGAGCACACAATAACATCATAGCGAAGAGGCCCCTTTCCGCGTGATCCTGCCACTTTAAATATAAAAATAAGAAACATTAGCTTAACTCGTAGGAAAGCAATCAACGTTGGAACGTTTACACCATAGCTTGAAATGGTAATTTCCGCCGCTTTAGTTTGTACAAAAGAATGGATAGACGGTGAATATGCTTACCACTGATTAGGCTTTTGAGACCAGAGCACTTGATCATTCCATGCTGGAAGCCCCCATTTGTGATCTGTTATCTTCATGCACCTACATAATCAAGAATCCAAAATTCAAAAACAATAAATTTGAGATATTTAGGTATATATATACATACGCGTGTATACGTGTGTGTCAAAGTAGCATACCAAGTGATATCTAGTGACTCCAAATGTCCATAATTCTCTGAATCATTTGAAAATTATCTGATATCCCCTGTTATCAAACATCATTGCATTTTAGCATAGAATTTATTAACTCTATATAATTCATTGAGAATTAGAAGATAAGTATGCTAATAGAATATTATAATATTGAGTTTCTTTGATAATGCACTTTAAACATACCTTACATCCACTCGAATACAAATCGCCAATATGCTTGTAACTATTTACCAGAAGTGATGTACCAACACCTGTAACCTAAGACAGAGTATACTATACACACACACACACAACATCCAAATAGTTATACGTAAAATTGGGGGTGAAATTAAGGTTACCTCTTGCTGCTCCAAATCATATGGAACACCCAAATTGATACCCAATAATCAAAGACTTTACATTCCAGAGCAATTTTAGGGCAAACGCAATCGGACCGCATAAAATACCAAAAAGAACTGGTTATCAATTTGGGTAAGAAAGAGAACTGGGAAGGCACCGAAAATACCATAAAAAAAGAAATACGGAGACAGGTGTAGATTTCAGTTAACACGTGTAGTGTGGAAAACCCATAAGAAAATGTACAGCAAAAAAAACGAGCAGCACAATTCTTAAAGCATATTTCTAAAAGGAATAGTGACTTCGTGAGTGTTAAGAAGTTTCATATTTAGTATATATAATAATTATAGAATTTTAAAGAAAATTAGGAATCATAGTACGTAATTTTTCGTGTAACAACTACCTAGATAGCATTAGCACATAAATGTAGTTTTAATCCGTTTTGAGCTGGAAAAACCAAGAATTATCAACTTTATGAGTTGGAGAGGGACTTGTTATTTGCTTTTTCTTAAATAAAATATACGATGAGAAACAAACTAACATGTGAAAGTGAAATTAGTAGTTTGGTTTTAGTCAAACTAATATTATACAATATCAAATTGTATCATTTGAAAATATGTTAAATCGTATCATATCTTATTATTCATATATTGTATTTAATTTTAAGATATGGTTGAATATCAAATCATATCATTTTATGGTAAATTATAAAATATCAAGTCATTTAATATCTATCATATCATATTTAATTGTTTTACTTAAATTTACCCTTAGCCTTACTTTCATGATATCAAATCAATTAATTTTAATGCACTCGCACGTCAAATTAAATCTCTTTTAGAAATTTATTTTACATAAATACAAAAATGAATATGGTTTTGAAACAGCTTAACATAATTTTTAGATAAATAAAATCAAGATGACTTTATACTACAATTGATGCTTTTTCATACAAAATGAGAGTTTTTAACTTTTATAGTATTAACTAGCTAGACCAGGAAAAACAAACGGACTGGGTTGGGCGAGACAGCATGCTAGAATGAGCCATTTTTTAAAACAAGTGATCTTGTTTCTGTTAGGGTTTTGGTTTGGATCAGATGCAGTTTTGACAAAAATAGGCATAGGTTAAAACGGGCCGTTCTAAAGATGTCTGGGCTGTTGAAATATACCATTTTCGTTGCCTAGATATATTGTCTAATTGCAATATATATTCACCAAGTATGACCGTGTTATTTCATTCATTTACTTTTAAACATGCCCGCTTAAAGCCATCAACCCAATTTTAAGCCCATCAGAACCCATTTTTATTTGGATGGTAAAATTTGTCATTTGTAGAGATGGATCCTCATCTCTACGTGGGAGAGATGGATGCCTGACATTGATGGATTGATAGGAAGAAGATAGTGAAACATGGAATAAAATTATGGATTGATAGGAAGAAGACAGTGAAACATGGAATAAAATTAATTTTTAATTGTTTTAATCAAAACTACGTAGGTAGATTTGGGTGGGTTTTACATGTAAGGTTAACTGCCTAACAAACAGCATTGTATTTACTTTCCCAAGAGTATAAACCCATGGAAAAACAAAATATTAAACTATCAAACTCACAATGTCAAATGCTATTGCAACAAAACCAAAAACAACTCAGAAATTTCAAATCCAATCGTATTTATCATTTACATCACAACATAAATCATCCATTAAGTAAACAAAAATGATCTAATACATATGTTCATATCTAATTAAGCTAGAAGCCTCAAGAATCCACTGCAGGGATATCATCTTCATTATGGTCAGCCATCTGCCATACTTGAAGGATATTATCTTCTCCAACACTGGCAGCATCGAGTCATTTCGTCGGTCCATGAGATGTATGTCCACCATGGAACAATCAGCATGTTATAATCCCGTCAACTGCATCCCCAATGCTTTGTGGCTGCCCAATCCTACATTTCATTAAAATATAAATTCATCATTAAATCGTATTAAAATACATTTAACAGCAATCACTTGATTAATTTTACAACAACAAATGCACGAACCTCGATCTATAGCGGCGTTATGAATAATCAACATGTCGTACTCCAATCCGATCCGATCCTCAGAGCTCACTGTCAACAGCCTTCACAACACAAACAATTGATTAAAATGGTCAGAAAACAGCTAGCTAGCAACAATTTCACTAATCAAATTCAGAGAAGTATATATAAAACAAATTGAAGACGAAGATTTTTGACATGAATTGATATCTCATCAATCGATCTTCGGTGGACGTAAATAGATTAGAGCGGCGCTTATGGTACAACGGCGATGAAATGATTTAGAGATTGATGAGATGAAGAAAACAAGCGTATGCGTCCCCATATATATAGCACAGAAACTAGGTTAAACACTAAATCAAAATTTGCATTTTAACCTCTAAAATTCTCTATCCTTTCATACAGAACTCAACTATTATTTGATATTGACATTTAATATGTTTCATTAATAATAAAACAAGACATTATATGAGTTATCATATCAATTTGGGTTTACCAAGTCAACATGAAAACTAAATAGTACTATGAGCGTCTAATAAAAGATAGTTGATTTTACTTCGAACTTGAAATTGCGGTTAACATTGTACCTGTTTAAAGTATTGGAAAATCTAGTAAAGTAGTGTGCGCATTTAGGTTAATATAACACATACTCGTATTTAGGAGAGAATCTATGATAACGGGGACAACGATTCTAAATGAGGTAAACATTTTACATATCCAATGCGGGTTAGCTTGGCACGCTAAATTTGCTGGGTATAATCCCTGAAGAAACACTAAGTGACCCGGGGCAGATTACGGATAATCTGGGGGTTAAGTAAGGTTTCCCACGAGGATGAGGTCCAGCAGAGAAGGTTGTTCTTCAGGTGACCTGCAAAACAGACACCGTAAGCTCGTCACTGAGAAGGGGGGGTTCCTCCTTGTGACCACCCTCCGGCGTGAGAATCAGACTAGATTGCTCTGAATATAAGTGTATATTGAGAGATTGCTAGATAAGATAAGATAACGAGATATCAGATGATGTCCTTACCATTCCAAGGTGTTGGAGTATTTATAGCCGAAGGTAGGTTTCCTAGAAGGTACAGCCGGCTGAATAGTATTCCTGTTCTACCAACAGTGGACTACGCACAGGCCATGCTGGTTGGTGAATAGACTACGGCCGACAGTAACAAGGTCGGCTGTATACTGTTCCTTTACTGCCGGCTATGCACTGTTCCACCAACTGTAGGCTGCGCACGTCCCATAGTAAGGGTTGGTGAGTAGGCAGCGGCTAATAGTGACAAACAGTACTAGAGGGTGCTCCTCCTCGTACTGTTGTCGGTGAGCTGTCACCCTGTGATTGGTTCATGGGCTGCTCTGGTCAGATCGTCTGTTCTGCCCATACCTTAGTAGGTATAGTACAAAAGATCTTCCAAAAGCATACGGACTGGCTCATTTAGGCGGGATTATTCCCGCCTTGCCCATACCTTAGTAGGTATAGTACAAAAGATCTTCTTAAAGCTTTCCTTGAACCGCCACGCTCTACTGATGGTGCGGGTCCAAGTGGAAGTGGTCCTGAAGCATGATCCTGAAGATCCCTCTCCACCATTAGCGTAGATTTTTGTTTTTGTATAGCTTCTTTTGTATGCGGGTATGTACCCAGCAATCTTTGTAATATTTGAATTTGATGGAATAAAGATTGTGTTAATCCCTTGCCTTGTTTTTTTTACGCATGTTTTGATTTAACTTAGCAATTTCTTTAGTACTTAGATAAGTTAACTTTTTAACGTGGCCAATTATAAGTTTGTTTCGCTTCCTCTTTCATGATTGTGCGGGTATGACCGTCACTTACACTTAGTATGATGGCTTAACTTTACTTATATCTGTCCTGCGTGGAAGTTTTCCTCATCTTTTCCTTTGAAATTTTCTAAGTGTTCAGAATAAGTTAACCTTTGGACGTGGTAGATAATAGGTTGAAGTTTTGCCTCCTTGTTCGTGATTGTGCGGGTAAGACCGTCACTTGCACTTACAAGGATAGCTAAACTTTACTTACATCTGACCTGCGTGGAGGTTTTCCTTAAAACTTGAAATTTTTACCGTTGTGTTTATGCGGGTTTTGCCGCCTTCCACACGTAACGACTTACTTCTTCCCCTATTTATGCGGTGAATACCGGCACATCAGTGTGGGAAGTTCATAAGTATAAAGGTAAGGCTATCAACACATTGTGAAAGGAGAATCATTTCCATTAGAAGTGGCTCTAGGCCTTTTCTTTACAAGTTTGGAATTGATCTACATATAACATTTGCGTAATTGAGCTCCATTCCATGTTCTTGGGATGGGAGTGCCATCGAGCCTTTCGAGCCGGTATGCGCCCTTTCCCAGAACTTCTTTGATAATGTATGGCCCTTCCCAGACCGGGGCCAGCTTTCCTGGGCGTTCTTGGTTCGAAGCCTCGTTGTTACGCAGTATGTAGTCTCCTACATTGAAGTTGCAGAGTTTTACCCGCGTGTTGTAGTACTTTTGCATTTGTCGCTTGTAGTTCTCTTCACGCACTGCGGCTAAGTCTCTGCGTTCCTCGGTTAGCATAAGGTCTAACCGTCTTTCCGCATCATTGTCTTCTGGCTGAATCAAGACCCTTGGTGAGGGTAAACCAATTTCGACCGGGACCATGGCTTCAGTGCCATAAGTGAGACTGAACGGGGTTTCTCCCGTACTGGCCTTCTTCAGCGTTCTGTTTGCCCAAAGGACGTGCGGAAGCTCGTCCACCCAGCCGGATCTGTGTTCCAAGAGTCTTTTCTTTATGCCTTCGACGATGCTTTTATTTGCTCTTTCCACCTCACCATTACCTTGCGGGTGTGCCACTGAGGTAAAGGTGTGGGTGATTTGAAGTTCTTTCAGCCACTGTTGTAGCATTTTGTCAGCAAAGTTGGTGCCGTTATCGCTCACCAAATTCTGTGGAAGTCCAAAACGACAAATAATAAATTCCCAAATAAATTTTTTGATATGTTTCGCGGTTGTTTGGGCTAAGGGTTTTGCTTCTATCCACTTGGTGAAGTAGTCGATGGCTACCACTAGGAACTGAACATTTCCTGCTGCTGTAGGAAATGGGCCTGTCACATCGATGGCCCACTTCTAAAATGGCCATGAAGAGGTGACTGGGACAAGTTCATTCTTCGGGCGGTGCGTGTTGGGTGCGTAGAGCTGGCAAGACCTGCATTTTCTGATGTATGCCAGCGCATCCGTATGCATCCCCGGCCAAAAGTATCCGGCGTTGTTTAGCTTAGCTACAACAGCGCGTGGACCTGCGTGTACTCCACAGATGCCTTCGTGTACTTCCCTTAGGAGGTAGTCAGCATCTTGGTTGTCCACGCATCTTAAGAGTGGGCCAAGAAAGTTACGTCTGTAAAGGATGTCATCGATGAGTTGATAATTCAGTGCTTTACAGCGTAGTTTTCTTGCCTGTGTTTTTGACTCTGGTAGTGTACCTGCCGCAAGGTATTTTATTATTGGTGTCATCCACGTTTCTGTGCCGGTTTGGATGACACAAATTTCCTTGTGCGGGACCGAAGGTGCCTCAAGGATTTCAATGCGGATGTCCTTTCCCAAGTGGGTGAAGGCTAATGATGCAAGCTTGCTTAACGCATCCGCAGATTTGTTTTCACTACGCTTGACGTGTATGACTTTGCAGTCGTTGAAATCGCGCATAAGGGTTTTCGCTTGTGAGAGGTACAGGGCCATTGTGTCGTTCACGGCCGTGTACGTCCCGTTGATTTGATTGGCTACTAACATGGAATCCACGTGGGCTTCCAAGTATTTCACTCCCATCTTACGCGCAATTCTCAGCCCAGCCAAGAATGCTTCATACTCGGCTTCGTTATTCGTACTTGGAAAATCCAGTCGAATAGCGTAAGTGTATTCTTGGCCTGCTGGGTTGGTTAGTTTCAGCCCTGCGCCTGAACCCTCGTTACTGGCTGCTCCATCAGTGTAGAGTCGCCAGACATCATTGATGTCTTGTGCTGGAGAGGGTTGAGCCTCTTCCTGGCACTCTTTTTCCCGTGATGCAGGCACTTCCACAATAAAGTCGGCCAAAACCTGGCCTTTTATGGCTGGTCTTGGCTTATACTCTATCGCGTACTCCCCCAACTCAAATGCCCATTTGGCTAGGCGTCCCGATAACTCGGGTTTGCCTAGAACGTTTGCAAGTTTGAAGTTGGAGAGGACGGTGATTGGGTGACCCTGGAAATATCGTCTTAACCTGCGTGAAGCGTGTATAAGTGCTAAGACTAATTTTTCGAGGGTAGAGTACCGGGTTTCTACGTCTGTTAGGATACGGCTGACATAATAGATTGGCATCTGGATGCCTTTTCGCTCTACTAGCAGGACTGCCCCGGTTGCTCTATCTGTTGCGGAAAGGTATAGGATTAACCCCTCCCCCGCTTCTGGTGCCGTGAGCGTTGGGAGTTCGATCAAGCGTGACCGAATCTCCTGAAAAGCTGCTTCCGCTTCTGGTGTCCAGCGGAAGTGCGTTTTCTTTAAACAGTTTCTCAACGTTGACACGAAAGGAAACGACTTATCCGCGTGGTTTGCCAAAAAGCGATTGAGTGCGACTAGTCGTCCATTCAGTGTCTGAGCCTGTTTGATGGTAGTAGGTGATTCCATTTTGATAATGGCTTCGACCTTTTCCGGGTTCGCTCTGAAGCCATCTTTAGTGACGATGACCCCTAAGAACTTCCCTTCTTCCATTCCAAAGGCACACTTGCTCGGGTTGAGCTTCATGTTTATCTTCCTGAGCGTGTTGAAAGTTTCTTCGATGTCTTTCAACATCGCTTCTGCGTCCGGGCTTTTGATGACCAAGTCATCCATGTAGACTTCCAAGTTCCTCCCAATTTGGGCATGAAACTGGTTGTCCATCAGGCGTTGGTATGTGGACCCGGCATTCTTAAGTCCGAATGGCATCATTTGGTAACAAAATGTGCCATCGGGCGTCCGAAAAGCGGTTTTGTCCTGATCATCAACGGCCATGTGGATTTGATGGTACCCCTTATACGCGTCCAGGAAGCATTTAAGGCGAAACGGTGCTAACGAATCCACCTTAAGATCAATTTCGGGTAACGGATAACAATCTTTGGGGCATGCTTTGTTCAAGTCTTTGAAATCTATGCACATGCGCCATTGTTTGTCATTCTACGGTACCATAACGGGATTTGCAACCCATGTTTGATATCTACTAACGCGTACGATGCCTGCGTCAAGGAGTTCCTTGACTTGGGTTCTACACGCGTTAGTTTGTTCTGGCCCCATTACTCTGCGCTTTTGTACGACTGGCGTAACAGCCGGATCGCATTTGAGCTTATGCTCTGCCTTACTTCGGGGTACACCAGTCATGTTAGCTGGTGTCCACGCGAAGATGTCAGCGTTTTTCCGTAATAAGCGCTTGAGTAAGGTGCGTGTGGGATCAACAACTGTTGGGCCAATGGAAACGGCCTGGTCAGGGTATTTTCCGTTGAAGGCCCATCTTTCTGGTTCGGTGATGGTTGGTTTAGCCATCTTTGGTTTGGGTTTAGATGAGACAGATGCGATGCATACCTGGGGAATACCGGTGATCATCGCTACACCCTCAGCTGTTGGCCATCCCATCATGCCGTGGACTGAGGATACCACGGCGTTGAATCTTGCCATCCCGTCTCTTCCGAAGAGAATGTCGTATGTGTGGTGTGGCTTCCTCATTACGACAAAATCCACGTCTTCTGTGCGTGAGTGATTCCCGTCCGTAAGAGTGACGGGGAAAGATAGGATACCCAGGGGGGTGTTTGTGCTGCCATCGAAGAACTGCCTGTACATCACCGTTTCCAGGCGCTCCTTGTCTTCGTCATCTAGCTTGTCGAAGAACTGCCTGTAGATCACCGTTGACGAGGCGCCGTTGTCAGCAAGAGTGCGAGAAGTGATGTAGTGCCCCAGCTGGCTTTTGATGACGATAGGGCCCTCTTTGCTGAGTCCTCCTGGCACTCGCGGGAAGCGCACCTCAGCTTCCTTCCACGCGCATGGTTCTGTCGTTCGCCTTTTTCTTCCTCTAATCTTACCATGAACCATGTTGATGCTGATGTCAACGGGCTTTCGTCCGTTGCCTCGGTACCGGTTATCGTTCCTTCCTCCCTTCTTGATTGATGCCACCAGGTGTGCAAGTCTTCCATCCTTGACGAATGCTTCAACAATATCCTTCAAGGATGTACACTCTTCCGTACTATGACCTTTTGTCCCGTGGAAGTCACAGGATTTGCTCTGATCCGCATTGGGTCGCTGCCGGATCATTGGAGCTTTTGGCCATGGTAGCTTTTCAGTGGCAAATATCTCCGTGACGCTTTTGGTGAGTGGCGTCCACCGGTGTTTTTGGCTTGAAGGGTGTGTGTTATTTCTTCCGCCAACAAGAGGGTGAGAGCTGGATGAGGTGTCAAAGTTTACCCTTGACTGCCAAATACCTAGCTTCCTCTTTTTGTTCTGCCGGGCGATCCGAACATTGTTTTCTCTAGTCCTCTGCGTGTAGAGGTGTGTACTCTGGGGAAGATCCCTTCCCAGTTGCTTCTCCGTCTCGGCAAAGCGCTTGGCCGCCGTCATGATGGCATCCCATGTGGATGGCATGCCGTCCTTACCCGTCAATGTGCGGATAAGCTCTGGGTATTCGGCGCCCTGGATGAAAGCGGTGCGAACAAGATCTTCACTTATGTTGCCGAGACTTAGCTTTTTGGAGTTGAAGCGAGTGATGAAGTCTAGTAAAGATTCATCCTCCTCTCTAACGCAGTTGAGGATCGTCCACTGTTCTTCAGTATATTTCCTTTGCTGGCTGAAGTGCTGGCTGAACTTGTTCTGAAAGTCCGCCCAATCATAAATGTGGTGGACCGGTAAACGATCGAACCATGCCCTGGCCGCTCCAACCAGAGTCATCTGGAACATATAACACCACGTGGGTTCCGTCCAGTTACTGACGGTTGCCCCCGCAATGAATCTGTTCAAGTGGTCGTCTGGGTCGGATAGACCATCATAAGTGCCGATGTTGGACGTTTGTTTGGCACTTCTCGGGGCGATTGCTTCCGCAATGTCCCTTGCGAACTTAGACTTTCCTGCATTTGCAGCAGTTGGTCTAAAGGTTTTGGAGAAGTCACGCGGGTTTCTCTCCGCATTTGTTGGTTTAAAGGCTTCCCCAAAATTCCTTGTTGGTTGGAAGTCCGTTTCCTTACGCTTCCCTTTTGCCTTATGGCGAGGGTTTGCGTCGGTATCGGATTCTTCCCGCTCATCGTCTGAGTACTCGCACTCACTGTTCATATTGAGATGTTGGCGAGTACTGCCGAATTCGTCAGCCTGTTGAACTGAACGCAAGCGTTCATCCAACTCGGCTTGGAACTCTTTCTGACGTGCTTCGGCCCACGCCTTAACTTGATCTAGTGTTTGGCGGGGGACCCTCGTTCGTTTCTCCAACTGGGCATCAGTGAACCCCAGTGGAATATTTACTGCACTTGCCCTGGCTTGGGTAACCGGGGTAGTGTTCGTAAGATTTGTATAACCGCCGGTGTTCCCCCCAGTTGCTGGGGTTGTGGTTACCGGGGTTTCTTGGTCGCTTACTGGCCTTGGGACCGGAGTAACGTTAACCATTTCTTCAGAAATTTTTGAAAAAACTAAGAATTAGTTCTAGCTTTTACCCACGGATGGCGCCAATGAAGAAACACTAAGTGACCCGGGGCAGATTACGGATAATCTGGGGGTTAAGTAATGTTTCCCACGAGGATGAGGTCCAGCAGAGAAGGTTGTTCTTCAGGTGACCTGCAAAACAGACACCGTAAGCTCGTCACTGAGAAGGGGGGGGGGGGGGTTAGCTTGGCACGCTAAATTTGCTGGGTATAATCCCGTTATGGGATGATTAACTACGAGAAATTCCACCTATCTTTATTTCTGACTAGCAAGTGGCGACACATGTAGAGAAAATTTGAACATGGTGGAATATTGCTTAGTAAGGATTTATATTAGGTGTTTGATTATCTACTACTAGAAAACAGAGTGTCATATATTATTGGATAAACTTCTATTAATAACTGACGGGCTACTCACTAATAGTACGTTAATGATGTTAGATATGTTCTCAGTAATGTAACTTACAGAAGAATCGAAATTCACTTGTGATTTTGATTCTGCAACTCCGTAAACACAATCATATCTAATTACGACCGATTTGAACTCAATCATCAGCATTAGTTTCTAGACCTAACTGTAGTTAGTTTGCAGTTTTTACGTGACGACATGTTGGCTTAAGAACGAATGACAAAAATTATTAATAAGTAAATAAGAATAAAACGTACAGGTAGGATCAATAAACACAAAAGTTCAAAATGAGACAAATTAGTTATGATAATAAATAGTTATTTAATAATCATAATCAAATATTGAATGCCTTAATTAATTATTTTTCTAGTTTTATCAAACACTTTTAAATGTCTTGAACATGTGACGTGTAGTTTTAGGCCTAATATTAAATATTGTGCGTGAATGTTTGAACATGAGATTAAAATATTATGGAATGTTTGGGTGAGCTTTTAAATTTGCTTATTTGCTTTCTGAAATGCAAAAACAACTTTTGAAAAGCTTCATTTTAAGCTTTTGGAAGAGCTTTACCAAACACCTTTTGCTTTTAATAAACAAATAAGTAAGTTTTAAAAGCTCACCCAAACACAATGGCGGAGCCACACTTTCACCACCGGGTTTGGCCGAACCGGTTCTTTTTCGGTTTTATATATACCCTATAGTGTTGAATTAACGACCGAACCCATTCTTTTTCGGCGAGCGCACCCAGTATCATTTTTAAAAAGTATATTCGAACCCATTGATCATAAAAAGTTTAGTTGTATTTGTTTAGTAACGAATATCTTTTTATAAAATATAAAAGTTTTTAAAAAACTATAAAATTATTAACAAACAATATACATGAGCCATTGACTCAGCAACCGATCAGCTTCTTTCTATCGACCAATGACCATTGCTTCATCGTCTTCGTCGTTCGTCTCAAGGTTTCAACCATCGTCAACAACCAATACCTGTTGGTCTATCGTTTGAGAAATGTTTTTCCTCAATGAAGCATGTGAAGTCAGATTTGTGTAATCATTTTGATGACGATTATATGAATGATGCTTGTATTGTATTTGTTATTTTGAGAATGAGTTCTTTTCAAAGTCGCGATTGAAGATATTTTTCAAAACATGAAAACACGTAAGGAATATTATCATATGCAATATCTTTTTATGTAATGCATTTGTATTTTATTGAATGCTAACGATATACTTTTGTTATGATAATGATATTGCATTTTATTTATCTAACCGAATGATCGACCCGACCCAACCCATTTGGGTTCGAAAACATTGACACCGGAAAAATTAAGCATCAAAAAATTCCGAACCCATGGAAAAAAGTTCCTAGCTCCGCCACTGCCCAAACACTCCCTTTTATCTGTATAAAACATAATGTGATACTTACATTCACTTGAAATATTTATGAGATTATTTTTGTTTTGGATATTTATTTCTATGACATGGGCATGTGTTACTTGATGTGACTATTATTGTCATTACTCATAATAATATGTTAGCGATCTGTGTACGACACAGATGAAAATATATAAATCGTCAAGTAACCGATATATAATTTCAAACGACAAGAAAATGTTTTAATCATTTATTTGAGACGTCAATATGATTTATAAATATAACTGATATTGATACAGAAAGAAAATAGTAAAAGACAAAAGGTTACAAAACATGATATTACATAGTAGAATATTTATGAATATTATTTAAAAGTTTCAAACATAATTTTCATAAGCTATTAAATATTTTCTTATAAACCGTATATGTTGTTTTGTTTGTAAATTTACGTTGTCTATCTAAAATAAGTATTTTAACACCGTCTTTACTCTTATTAAAGCTACATACAGTTGGCTATGCTTATAAACCCCACTCTTCATTCGTGAAATGAAGTGTAATTATAAAAATGGTTGAAATCCACTACATGTGAACCAGTAAAAAGTTTCATTACAAAATTTCAATATCATTTTGTAACGGACATAAAAATACATATGCATAACCTTTATACCTATATAAAAGTCAATATTACTACAAAATTTGCTTTGTTTATTTATGAGATTATTTTTGTTTAGGATATTTATTTCTATGACATGGGCATCATGTGTTACCTTATGTGACTAATATTGTCATTAGTCATAATAACATGTTATTGAATTCTTATGAAGATGTATTTGTTTGTTTATAGTGTAATAGTTTTAGCTTTATTGAGAATATATGCAACAATTATTTAAAACTATATATAAAGTTATATAACATTAGTTAAGTAATTTGTAGATATTGAATGGTAGACGAATAAGCTTGACGGATCTTTACTCTTTATAATGATACTAGTATTAGACCCGCCGCAGCGCGGCGGGGGTGTAAACAACCCTCACATTTACATACCCGTGCGTTACGCTGGTTACGTGACAGGAAAACAAAACTCAGAAAAATCTTAACACTGCTTGAAACACAAATGAAAATCTTAACACTACTTGAAACACAAATGAAAAGAAAAAATATATCGCCAAACTACAACATCAACTGAAAAGTAATATCATGGTAAGTCAAATTACTCAGGCTCGAATCTCAACTATGGCTGCAACATAGAATGTCACGCCAAATAGCGGGGCGCATCATAGTCTACACTGAATATTCAGCGACAAAACAAAAACATCATAAAGCACCAACCGCTGTCGCCGCCATAGACGGCCGGAAATGGCACCGACGCTGGTACACTCCTGAGCAACTAATGACACAGCATCGCAACAACCATAAAAAGGAATAGTAGCAGGCCACCCGACAACCACTGCCACTGCACCAACGCCATCTAGGATTTCCAAACAGTCTTTGCTTGTTGTCCTCTTACTTACTCAATTGTGGAGGTCTCTCGGGTGTCTGATCCGATCAGTCTCGTGATGAAGAAAATTCCGATCTTCCACTAAGAAAGGTCTCGTCACGACAACTCAATTTGTCCGCAACAATGGAAAGTAGAGAAAAGATGTTTCAAGTAAAAAATCAGTAGGTTCAGTTAACATATTAAACAGGATTTAAATCACCCTTTTTAAAAACTTTTTTTTCTAACCTAACAGTTATAATTTTGCTATATTCTTATGCAATCAGGAATTACAACAGTTTATATATAATTTATAAAACCAACTTATCTAGATCAAACACCTAAACAATTAAAATGAATAATTTTTTTTGAAAAAATATGCATGTTAGTACATCTAGGTTCAGCATAAGAAGGCATATAATACTTTGAAATTAATAGGTTGCATATTACCTATACTGAAAAAATTCACAATAATCCAATTATCATGTACACAACAAATGAATATGAAGATAATGAATCATATTGAAGTAGTTGATTTTTTTTTATTTAGCTAATACATGTTATTTGAATTGTTCCACAGACTCATCACACACATGAACTTGAATCACAAAGATATCAAAACTAATCTTGTGGCCTAATAGAAACCATTAAGCCCAAACAATTAAATCCCTTTTAGAAACAGTTTCAATAAGTAAATAAGAAACCCTGAATCATCAAGACTTTTGTTCATCAATTCCAACAAAATCATAAGCAAAATGTTTTCAAAAGTATAGTGCAATCAGAGTTGAATCATACAAAGTATGCAGACGATCGCACTAACGCACTGCACAAATCTTATATCCAAATTCCATACTCTAGGTCGATTCTAATTTCTAATTGAGAAATCATAATCACATATTCAGACAGTTGTTTGCTAAAATATTACCTTTTCGGTTTTGAGGTTTGCCGAATTTTTGAATTATAACATCCGAAACTCGAAGCATCGATAACTTCAGCAAGGATTGATTCATCAACAACTATTGAACGATGAAGATCAATTGCAATATTAGAGCCGGAAAACAGGTACTTGAAGTAAGCAATCATATAAACTTCAATCACTTGTACATATAGCTTACCAATATGAAAATAGGCTAGAATGATTGCAAGACACAAAACGAAAACTGCATTTAGCACATGATAAACCAATTTCCAAACCCTAACTACTCCTACTCACCAGAGCAAATTATCGTAAAGGAAGCTACAAAAGTTAAGGCAATAGTAGCTTAGCCGCCTCCCCATTTCCTTCGACCGTCTCACCGCACCACCACGAACCACAGCCATAAATGTCATCGGCGCAGCTTAAGAACACCACAACGCCGCCACCATTGGACCCTCACCGTCACCACACCACCTAGGGTTTCCAAATCCACCCATTTCCGACTGTGCCACACCGGCGCTACCTAGGGCTTCCAAATGGAACCCGGCAACATAGATGGGATCTTGAACTACCAAAAGGCCATCGGACCACCGCCGCCACCTAGGGTTTCCAAATGGAACCCGGTAACGGTAGATGGAATGTTAAACACAACGGTGGTGACGACCTTGGTAGTTGAAGACGATGTTGAGGTGACAAGGGCGGTTGAAGATGGTGGCACCGGAGATGACGAAAGAAGAAAGAGAAAGAGGGTAGGGGTGATGCGTAAAGAAGCAGGAGATGTAAAGAAGAAATACCAGGTGTAAAGGTCATACCACGTGTAAACCTTACATTAAAAAGCATATAATAATATAAAGGTACAACATAACATGTCTATAGTACAATATAATAAACGATTGAATCAATGAACAGGAAACTATGAGTGTGAAGAAATTTCAAAATTAATATATAACTTTAAGCTAGAAGCCTCCGACCAAATGACTTCTAATCCAATGGTATTTTGATGGTGAGATAAGGCTTAGTGATCATAAGATTCTAGGTTCGAATCTCACAAGAGAGGGTTTTTTTCAAATATTGAGTTTCCTCCTGAATTGGTGGCTTGGTGGTGGATATGATCGCGTGGTATCACTGGTGGCACGATGATACTCTAGTGGTCCGTGAGTGATCCAAATTAGTCGTTCAAAAAAAAAAGCTAGAAGCCTCAGGAATCACTACAGAGATATCATCTTCATTATGGTCAGCCATCTGCCATACTTGAAGGATGTTATCATCTTCGACACTGGCAACGATCGAGTCATTTCGTCGGTCCATGAGATGGATTTCCACCATGGAAAGTGTGTGTGAATGAATGTCTCAAAAAAATGAAGTGGTGAAACTTTGTCCCACATCGGCCGGGGAACAAAATTGAGAATGGTTTATAAGGTGTCATTCTCACTACACATTTGAAAATTTTTTATGTGCTTTACTACAACTCCTACCTGCGAGGGGGGTGGGTTGAAAAATTGGGTTCCGGACTAAAAATCTATTGAACTCGTGCGAGCCCGCATGAGGCAATTTTTTGCATTTGTTTTTGAGATTTTCAAATTGTAACTGAGTTGAATACAGTTATGATCTTGTGGTTATAAAACCAGGTCATATGCAGAAGTTTAATACACACCAAAAACACACAGCTCTTTCTTCTCTCTGCAGCGTTATTCTTAACTTCGTTTCAGGCAAGTCGTCAAGTCCGGCAGCATGCTATGGCTGTTTCGAACCGCCGTACCCTGGGAACAGACCGCGAATCTGTTTAAGAGAATTGTGTCAAACACACGCTGATGTGCGTCGGATAACCCTCACAACTAAGCTTTAAATCTAAAACGAAAATCCTAAAACCACACACAACCAGCAAGCGTACCGATCGCAAGTAGTATAAACCTAGGAAGTCCGAGTATCGAACACGTGGACACGTAAGACGCTAACGATCACTAACCCTAGACAAGACCTACCTAAGAATAATATTTAATTGATTTTTGATTTCTTTTAACTTAACTGGACTAACTAGACTGACTGACAAAAGTTACCAAAAATAGAAAACTTAACGGGGAACTAACTGTGTTAACTTCAAATGGAGAAAAATGTCCACCTAGGTCTGAATCAAACTGTAGGCCTAACAAGCTAATGGATTGGATGACATCAAGACACCGGTCCCTAAAGATGACACGACTAAGGATCGCTCAGGCTCACTGGATTACCTCTCGGTCTCACTCAACAAGCCTTAACTACTCAAAATCGACTAAAACGACCAAACCGGGAAACAATTGCTAACGTGTTCTAATGTTGACTCACCTCTCGATCTCACCAACACTCGAACCTAATGGCAATGAATACTACACAACCAAGGATAGAGGAACAATTCAACTTAAACCAAAATAGATCAACTAGTCGCTCAAAACACCTAAACCTGACAAGAAACGAACTCGCTCTCGTGCAATTCTTATTCTAGCATGCAAAGGCAATGAGACAACCCTAACTTCTTATCACCTCTCGGTCTCTAAGAAGGTGTCTAACCACTGTACTTAATCCAATAAATCATGCAACAAAACCCTACGATTGTTCCTACCGCAAACAAACCCTAAACACAAAGTCTAGAATCAAACAAGCACCAATCAATCAATACAAAACTAATCAACCAACGCAAGGAGTTTATGCAATGAATCACCAAAATTTCCAGCCCTTAAACACAACCTATTTTATGTCTAAATCAAACTTTACAATAACAATTAAAGTCTATCAATCAAACAATCCATAAAACTCATCAAACATGAACAATTATCATCGTTCCTAGGTAGAACCGACAAGATTAGCCTAACATACTTTTTGGACAGCAGCAAATACTCATTAAAATCATCAAATAACTCATACCAATCATCTCAAAAATCATTCAACAATTAATACTAATCAATAACAAGTCAATCTCTCAATTAATTGCAAAACTAGTTAACAATTAAACAAGAATAAGAAAGTTGTTGAACAATGTTTAAAAAGAAAGGATATGGATGAATATGGGGCTGCTCCTTGCTGTAAAAAACGATGGTGAATCAATACCGAGCTTCGGTTCTAGCCTTCTTCTTCTTCCTAGCCGCCAACACCTCCTAACCCTAGCTTACTGTGACATTCGTCAATTTCGGGTCTTGTTTGTATTCGTTTTTGTATTTGTTTATTATGTAAACCGACCCGATTTGTAAACCGAAGCTTATGTTATAATCAAAATGAAGGATTTATGTTACAATATTGTTTCACACTTGTTGGGTCTTGAAAACATCCTATTTTTATTTATTTATTTATTTATTATTTATATATTTATCTATTTTTTTTTGTTTTGTGTTTTTGTCTTGATCCATTTTGCATGAAATCTCTTGTGTCTCACACCCATATTTGACCACCAACATTACCCTATATATACACCACCTTTCCTCTTCATTTTCCCTTGCTACAACTCCAAAAAAAAAAAAACTCTCTCAAACATCAAAGATTCAAGGTTATCTTCTTAAGTGTTCTTGAAGGTTTTTAGTCTTTCATCTTAATTAGTTTATGTAGCCTTATTAATACTTGTTTATGGTTGTGCAACATATATATAATATACACCCTTTGTTTACCTTTGGTAGTTACTTCTCCGATTCTGGTCGGTGAGGTTTCGGACCTCATAAGGCAAGGCTTCATGGAGGACTTCGTGTCCTTGATATATATACATCTATATAACTTGTTCATACATATTAATCTTGCTTATTTAAGTTTATTGGTCATGTTTACAAGTTCCATGGTTATGGGTTTTTAAGAGTCTATGCTTCGGTTTAATCGTAAATAGCTCTAAACCGTAAACCGAACTTTGTTACTAGTTTTGTTAAATAATTGTTTAAACATACTTATTGTTAGATCTAAGTTGCTAAAATCATTTTTACAAATTCTATGGTTATGGGTTTGTAGAATCTTACCTCGGTCTTAACCCGAAACACGATCCGAACCGAAAACTGAACTTTTGTTTAAAGACTTTATTGTTAACTTTTGGTTGTAAAACTTAAAGTATTTTTTTTATTTGTACATTATTATACAAGTTCTTTAGTGTTTGGACATGTGGAAACCATCTATTAACTTGTTGTGAGATGGAAACCGAACCAAACCGATTCTTACTCGCTTAAGACACACAAGTGTGTTTTTTTAGCCATCAAGACTTGTATATTTCTTTAAAAATAGTTACAAATTGATTTTTAAATATTTTGTTAAGTACTTGGAAATGTTGGATCCAACTTGATCTTGGTTGACAGACTTTATTTTATGAAATGTTGCAGGTTTGCATCTTGGTTGATTTATGATTGTGAAGAAAACGACATCAAAGACCTTAGGATATTAGTAAAAATGAACAATATCAAATTTGCCATATTTTGTGATATCTTGTTTATGGTTATTTTATGGATAATTGTTATGTGACATTTTCGATGTTGTGAAATGAAATGAGTTTATTAAATACTGTCACTTTAATTAGTGTCATGTGCTTATGGACAATCGTTACACCTCGGCATGTTTCGCCGCCTTTGGTCGGGGTGTGACACTTTTTTTTCTTTTTTTTTCTTCCTGCTGTTCCGATCGGCCAAGCTTCGGGTTCTTTAGGTTTATTTATTTTTTTTATATTATAATATCATTGTAAGACTTGGGCTTACAACATGCAATTTGGGCCGGGCTTTGAGCTTTGTCTTGAAATTGTATGCGTAAAAGACCTGTAAGCTCCTCGAAAAGTCCGGTTTCTTTTCTTTCTTTCACCCAAAACCTACAAGATTATTAAAACTATGTAAAACCTATATTAAACAAGCTAAAATACATAAAATATAATATAATAACGTAGATAAAAAGTGCGGAAAATAAGTGTGTTTTACAACACATCAAATATCCCCACACTTAAGACTTTTTCATCCCTGAAAAAAAATACTACACAGGATCATAACCGAGTTCAACCGACAACCCTTGGTTTTATTTATTTATTTATTTATTATTATTATTATTATTATTAATATGTGTATATATATATATATTAAAGTATTAGAACAAGTGACCCGTTACCCAAATATTTCTTCCAACTTTCACCTAATAAGCTAGATCAGGTCGATTGCCGGTATTGTTATCCACTTAAACTCATGCCCCCAATACTTACCGAGGCAAATAAGGCGTGACAATTTCATTAGTTTGTATGACTAAGCGAGACCCACACTTGAAAGCTGCCGCCACTTCACCGCGTTCCATTATGGTTTTACCGGGCCGAATCACCCCAATTTGACTTAAACCTATTGCCACATGATTAAAACATTTTTGACGCAAAACCTATAAACTCTAGCTTGGTCCTTGATTGACCGACAGTAGTTTGCTTCATGGTGGTTTTTATTTGAAATAATTTTTTTCTGCCTTTTGGCTCTTTGCATTGCCTTTTGGCTTTTTGTAATTTTTTTTAATACACCATGTTGGACGATAATACAGACTGCATCAAGGCTCAGATCTGCTCCACCGCGCAACAAAGGGCCGAGCAAAAATGTCTTCTGCTATTTGCAGGAATAGATACGTATACATAAGATTATACATATAAGTACGTATACAAAAATTAGGTTTTTATATAAAGGTGATCATATGACTCGAGACTTGTGTATAACCCGGCTTTTCATTCCAGTCCTGTTACGGGCTTAGTTAAACGAACAAAACTCTAAGATGTTTCCCACTAAAGTCAGGCCATTTAAAAGGTTCAATTAGGTCAACAACCAAACCGCCCTTTCATTCTCAAAGGCTGAGCCTACCGACACATCGATTACTGAGTCTAAACTATTCGGTTGCCATACATTATGTGCGGGTCTAATAGGCATTGTTCTTATTTACTATATATATATATTTTGAAAAACTGTAACATCCCGAAATTTCTAAAGTAATATTTATTATATTATTTTGTCGGGTGAAATAAACGAGTTAGTGGAACGATAATAATAATAGCAAAATATGAAGACTTAGTAGGATAATTAAATGGGATTAGATATGGACCAAAAGGAAATATGGGCCTTCGGTCCATGGGCTTAAGGGAGTATAAATACCCCCTTAAACCCCAATCATTTCCATTCCATCCATTTATCCATCCTAATCTCTACACACTCCAAAACACACACGACCCGAACCAAGATCCAAAGGTGAGGACCCGAGCTTGTTGGTGCTAGATCGTCGTGACGAACCAAAGCAACAAGACTAGCTCGTGTTCGTAGTTCGACTCATTTACGGTACGTTTATATCGAGAACTTGTTCGTTTAGGTTTGGATTAGTATAGAAATGATAGATCTGTGTTTGTATGGTAAAAACGAATCCAACAAAGCTAAACTTACTGAAAATGGTTATGATTTGATGGGTTAATCGATTGATAAAAGAACCCCTAACCTATATGCCTAAATCGCACCCTTTAAACATCGATGTTAGGTCGATTGGATGGTTGGGGTTTGTAGGCGCTGGTCAGACGATTCCGTGGATACCTAAATCGAGTTATTTGGTTAAGAAACGAAGATGATTAAGGGATTTAAGAACGAACAGTACCGCAGCTGGACAACTTCGCCTGCAAGCTAAGTTCGCCTGATGAACTTCGCCTGCAAAGCTAAGTTCGCCTGATGACAACTTCGCTGCAAAGCTAATTTCGCCTGATGACAACTTCGCCTGCAAAGCTAAGTTCGCCTGATGACAACTTCGCCTAAAGCTAAGTTCGCCTAAGGTTAACTTCGCCTAAAGCTAAGTTCGCCTGATGACAACTTCGCCTAAAGCTAAGTTCGCCTAAGGTTAACTTCGCCTAAAGCTAAGTTCGCCTGATGACAACTTCGCCTAAAACTAAGTTCGCCTAAAGTTTAACTTCGCCTAAAGCTAAGTTCGCCTAAGGTTTAACTTCGCCTAAAGCTAAGTTCGCCTAAGGTTTAACTTCGCCTAAAGCTAAGTTCGCCTAAGGTTTAACTTCGCCTAAAGTCAAGTTCGATTAGAAAATAAATTAAAAAAAAACCTAATGAAAAATGTGTTAAGACAGTTAATGTAAATAAAATTTTTCCAAGCTGACCTGGCAGCTCGACCCCAGCCAGGGGCTCTGCCCCTTGGACCCTGCTAGGGGCTGCCGCCCCTAGACCCCGCTGCCAGGGGCGCTGCCCCCGGACCCCCGTTCGTTGTGGGTAGTAATTAAGACTAGAAAGATGATATGAGTAGTGATAGTTAATTGATATGTATACTTGTTATACAGTCAGCCGTGCACAACTGAAGAAAGAGATTACGATTAACGGTGAACGTAACCGTGTTCAGGTGAGTTTCTAGCCCCATTTATGTGTTATGTTTTCGGGGCTGTGTGCATACTCGATATGTTTGTTAATACGCTTATCCTAAGAGATAAGTGTATGCCTTATGTGAATGATGTGATATGTATGAATGATGGCTTGACGGTACGTGAACGATCTTCGGATATTGCACGTACTGTCAGGTTGTAACGCTAAGTATAAAGTAAGTATGATATGTATGCTTATGTGTATGAATGTGATAAAGTTAATAAAAGAAGGAAATGATGGTTGTATGGTAACGAAGAGGGAATCGAACCCTACTAATATTCGAGGAAAGAGGGACCGAGCCCTAATAATACTTGAGGAAAGAGGGTACCGAGCCCTAATAATACTCGAGGAAGGAGGGTACCGAGCCCTAATAATACTCGAGGAAGGAGGGTACCGAGCCCTAATAATACTCGAGGAATGTAGGGCGTAATGCTCTTTATAACGTACGATATGAAAGTAAGTTAATACAAAAGAAAGTATGAAAGTATGAAAGTATGAATGTAAGAATATAAGTTTATGTGTATTGTATAGTGTATGATTAACTATAACTCACTCAGCGTAGCTGACTTTTAGTATGCACGCAGGTGAGTAGGATGAGGCAACTCGCTTGAGGAGACACGTGGCACTGAATAAGAGGCTAGCATCGGAAGACTCAAGACGTTTAAGTTTAATGTTTCGTTTATTTTGAAAGACAAAATGATGTTTTAAGACAAGACGTGTTTTGTTATGAAATGTTTTATGAAAGCTTTTATATTCCGCGAATGTTTTAATTAACTATGATATTTAGAACTGCGTTTATGAGTAAATCCAACACGAAAGTAGGGCTACCGGTAACGGGGCCTTACAAGTACACCAAGAAGTTATAAAATAACCACTACTCGGTAATAATATCATTTCATGTTTAACGTAGAGAAAACAAATTTCAAGGGACTATTTTTTTTCACATTTTTCAATTTTTTTTTTCAAAAATTTTCTACAACTAAGTAAAATAAACCCCATCCCCACACTTAGAACGAAATCGTTCTCGATGAGTACAAGGAAAAGAAATAAAATAAAAATAAAACAGAAAGTAAAAACATAGCATACAGGACTAAAACAAAGAACGGGTTACTCCCCTGGTTTGTGTGCAAAATCTTCAACAGCTGAGTAGTAACCAAACGACCGTATAGCATTTCATTCGCGGCCGCAACCTCGGGATAACCTTTTCCAAGACGCCATAATAGCTACCATGCGCATAATGTAACCTGCAAAAACTCAAACGCGCTCGCATGTAGCGGCGTACAAAACGGAAAACAAAATCATAAAGAAATAAACATATTTTTGTGTTTTTTTTTCATGTGAATACTAGAACACCCCTTAAATCGACCGACTCGAATGGAGATTGAGTACGAGCGGTTTCATTTTGGAACATCCTGAAATAGACAAAAAAAAAATAAACAGATAGCACAGACAAATAACATAAATACAAACTCTATAACTCGGGCTGCCTCCCGAGAGCCCTTAGTTTAGCGGGTCCTCAGCCTGACCCCACCATCATGCTTATGTGGGTAGTGCATCGAGGTACAGGACCTCAGCCATCTTCTCTACAACTGTCTCACCTACATAGTGCTTCAACCTGTGACCATTCACCTTGAACATCCCCCCTCATCTTCAATCTCAATTGTGCCATACGGGAATACCTCATTAATCGTAAACGGACCTGACCCTCGAGAATTCAGCTTTCCCGGAGATAACTGTAACCAGGAACTATACAGCAGAACCTGATCCCCACACTTAAACTGCTTATTACCCTTCAACTTACGATCATGTAGTTCCTTGGCCCGCTGCTTATAACGATATGAATGCGCGCAAGTATGGTCCTGTAACTCCTCCAACTCATGCAACTGATGAAAACGATGATATCCGGTAGATAATTCAGAATCAAGGGAGGACGACTCAGTGTCAACATCAGAGGGTTGTTCAGTCAAGGCGACCATCTCAACCTCTGGAGTCTCCCTATCTAAAATCTTTGTGTCTGAGGCGGAGCCTCCACATATGTCACTGGAAAACTCCCCCACATGAGTCATGATCGTATCAATGAAGTACAGGGAGTCATCAGCCGATTTGGGATGCCTAAGTGACTGTCGAACGTCAAACGTGACGTTCTCATCCTCGAATCGAAGAATCAGTTTGCCATCGCGAACGTCGATCAACGCATGCGCGGTGGCTAGAAAAGGTCTGCCCAGAATGAGTGGAACATTATCATCCTCGTTCATATCAAGAATAACGAAGTCCACCGAGAAGATGAACTTACCAATGCGAATGAGCATGTTCTCAACAATCCCACGCGGATACTTCACGGATCGGTCCGCGAGCTGAATGCTCATCCCAGTGGGTCTTGGCTCGCCCAGACCTAGTCTACGGAAAACATAATACGGCATCAGATTAATACTGGCCCCAAGGTCGGCCAACGCATGAATCACCGTATCATCACTCAAGATGCAGGGAATTGTGAAACTCCCTGGATCGGCCATCTTCTCTGGTAACTTCCTCTGTAAGACAGCAGGATAACAAGCACTCAAAGGGATGGAAGCTACCTCAGCTAACTTCTCCGTATTCGAGAGAATATTCTTAAGGAACTTTGCATGTTTCGGCATCTGGGTAAGTGCCTTAAGGAATGGAATATTAAGGTGAAGCTGCTTCAAGAGATCAAGGAATTTGGAGTTCTTCTCCTCATCTCTATCCCTGCGGAGTCTCCCGGGGTATGGCACTCTAGGTTTGTAGACTCTCGGTGGCTCGCTCGGTAACTGCTGTCTCTCGGACTGTGCTATATCCCCTGAGCTGCTCCTCTAATGCACCTGGGCCGGCGGAGACACCATCTGAATCTCCTTATCCATCTGCTCCTCTACAACTACTGCAGGCTCCTCGACAACTTCTCCTCTGGACCTCTGCTGAATCACGGACTCCTCTCGCGCCCCTGCACCGCTCCTTGCTGTCAAAAACGATGGTGAATCAATCCCGAGTCTTCCGGTCCCTGCCACGTGCCATCCTCAAGCCAGCTCCTTCAATCTATTTACCTACGTGCATACTAAAAGTCAGCTACGCTGAGTGAGTTCTAGTTTAACAATTTACACGATTATTCTTACACATTCTTACAACATACAATTATACATACATTCTTGCACAGATATTATAAGGATCTGCAACCCGACTTTTTGCACCGACATCATAGAGTTGGCCACTATATTCTTGCCCAGGTATTAGAAGGGCCTGCCACCCTGGCTCTTACTATTCTTTCACATATATATGTATGTGTATATATATATATACGTCCGAAGACACATAATACGTTCGTTCTTACTTTCATACTTTTACTTACCTTCATCATATTTATACATACATAACTGTTCTACGTTTTAAAGAGCCTTTCGCCCTATAACCTTCTATTATTATTAGGGTATGCAACCCTTCAATCTTCGCCTATATTATTAGGGTAGGCAACCCTTTATTCTTCGCCTATATTATTAGGGTAGGCAACCCTTCATTCTTCGCCTATATTATTAGGGTAGGCAACCCTTTATTCTTCGCCTATATTATTAGGGTAGGCAACCATTTATTCTTCAACTCTACATATCATACACACCATTCATACACTACACATATCGTACATACCTTTCTTTCATTAGCTATATCTGTTCTCATATACCTCTTCACACATACGTTTAACTCTTTCTACACTAATTAGGTATATTTATAAACATTCATATGGCATACACTTACCACTTAAGGTAAGTGTATTAACTAATCACATTGAGTATACACACAACCCCAAAACATAACACAGAAATGGGGCTAGAAACTCACCTGGAGACGATTTCTCTCGCCGTTAATGGTAATGCCCTTCCTTAGCTGTGCATCGCTAACTGTTCAATACATTACGCAAATCAACTAACCATTACTACTACTTCTTACATCTAAGTTAATGAAACCTTCAACTAACGGGGGTCCGGGGGCAGCGCCCCTAGCAGGGTCCAAGGGGCAGAGCCCCTGGCTGGGGTTGAGCTGCCAGGTCAGCTAGGAAAAAAATTATTTTCGCTAATAGGTCCTTTAACAAAACGCATCAGAAAATGAATCGGGTCACATTTTAATAACATCTTAAACAATTTCGCATGGGAGGAATTTCGCATAGAATTTCGCTTCGCATAACTTTTTCGCTTCTCACGGCTGAGCGAAGCGAAATACCTGTTTCGCTTCTCATGACTGACCGAAGCGAAATTCCTTCCTTTCTTCGTTTTTACCATTTTAAAGCCATTTTACTTCGTGACTCTTCCTCAGGACCTGATTTTTACTCCTTTTCAACTTTCGACAACATTTTGACCCCATGCACCTGATCCTGAACCCATATCTCTCATAGTCAAAACGCCACCTTTTTCTTAAAGTGCACCCAAGAGGTTATAACTTACCAAGTTTATATTTTTCTTACATTTCACAACCCGATCTATTATTATATCTGTTTGCATGTCGATTCTAACCATAAAACTTAACCATTTAAACCGAAACCTACCTTTTGCTTCGGGTTCGAGTTCAGATCCGGACAATACTGTAACACCCCGACCAAAGGCGGATTATACATCGGGGCGCCACATATTGTTTCATTACTCGTGACACTATTGGGTGTCAATATTTAATAAATACATTTATTCGCGCACGCGCAAGGTAAACACAAGATAACATAAATCATCATAAATCAATATATTATAAATCATAATATTCGAACAACAATAACTTGTCTTGATACATTTTAATCTAAGTCCAAAAGTAAAAACGTCCTACGTGTCCACAAGCTTCAGAACAGCTACAGCAAACCTGAACATGTGTTAAAATAAACGTCAAACACTTGCGTGTTGGTGAGAAATCAAGTTTAATAGTTAATACATAGATAACAATAAATCTGCGCGCAACATGTGTATGTCTGGTTTTCAACAAGGGTGTAATCCGATCGGGACCAACTCTAAGATTCATAGACTGCCAGTGCTCACAATTGAGCTCACAAACAAGACAAACTGTGCATGTATAAACAAAAGAGAAAATCATAAACGATAGTTCTCCCGTGTTCATCTAATGGTACCATGAGAACTGCGGAATAGACCGACAAGACGGTTAATGATCCACACATACAAATAAACAGCCAAGTCTACGTCCTCAACACATGGGATACTGCGCGACTAAAGTTCATAAACAAGTTTAAGACTCTAAGTTTGTATGAACACATGAACATCCCAAAACATTAAAAAGCAAAAAGGGATTAGGTACGAGATTACTCACTTGATAAACGATGCGGTGTAAGATAAAGCAAGAACCAACTTTAAACAAGCACAAGTTAACCTATAAATAAGATTATTGTTTTAATGATTGGTTTTAAGTCTTGATTATAAGTTAGCATAAATAATAAGTAAATTATTATATATAATATATATTACCGGAAAGCAGGGCAGAATAGAAAGGAAGACGGAGGCAGAGAGGAAGGCGGCAGAGAGAGCAAGGAGCAAGAGAACAGGAGAGATTAAGTGTTTTGTGTGTGATGTGTTAGGGAAAATAATATTATTATTTATAGAGAAACCCTAGGGAACACAATCCCTAGAAAAAGGGAAAAAGATCTCAAAAAGTAAAAGATTCCAAAAGCAAAAGATATCAAAAGATATGGCAGCTGCAGGGGGCAAGATAAAGCTGTCAGGGAACAGTAAAAAAAGCATGGGCGGTTCAGAAAAAGGTACTGGTCAAGCATGGCAAAAGCAGATCTCAAAAGATAATGTCAGTCACTTTTTCTGCCAACCAATGGGGTTGGTGCGCATGCTGCGCCAAAAGTGGCTTTTCAGACATAAAGCAGATTAGGTCAACAGCTCAAAAGATAAGACAACACAAAAGCAACGGCTAGATTAAACAGAAGAAAACTCAAAGGGTTTAGCGCGAGAAGGCTGGAGCGCGAAGGCAAAAGTGCGCAAGCGCGAAGGCAGACAGAACCAACCTTAACGCGTCGCGGAAAGAACTACATTTCTAAGCGCGCCGCGGGAAGAATCACATTTCTTAGCGCGCCGCGGGAGGAACTAAAATTCATAGCGCGCCGCGGGAAGAACTATAATTCTTCGCGCGTCGAGGGATGAACTACGATTCTTAGCGCGCTGCGAGAAGAACTACAAATCCTTAGCGCGCTGCGAGAAGAGTTCGTCTCGCGTATCGCTGAAACAGGTGGTCTTCACGCAGGATTCCTTGTAAGGGAGTCTGGCGCGTGGAGCTGCGCAGACAACCTTAGGCGGGAAGGAACAAAGGACAAGCAAAGAGTTAGAAGAAAAAGAGGGAAACAAGGCTTAAGGGCGGGACGGCGACAAGAGGAAAAGAAGGCGGAAAGAGAGAAGGAGAGGGACGGGACGGCGGAAAGAAAGAGAGAGAAAGAGGCGGGAAGGAAAATATATATTATTATTAAAAGTAAAATATAAGTATAAATAAATATTAAATCATAAAAGAAAGAGATCGGGTCAGAGAAACGGGTACCTGGGTCGGGTCAGATCGGGGCAGATGTCACAGTCTCCCCTACTTTAAGAAATTTCGTCCCGAAATTTATCTCGAAGTAGGTTGCGCAGAGAACAGGTGCGGGTACTTGATCTTCATTTGATCTTCCCTTTCCCATGTAAACTCGGCTCCGCGCTTGGACTCCCAACGAACTTTCACGATAGGGATACGACTGCGCTTGGTCTGCTTTACCTCGTGATCCATAATCTCAACAGGCTTCTCAACGAAATGCATATTTTCATCAACTTGAACTTCATCGAGTGGAATGTGAAGGTTCTCGTCAGCTAAACACTTCTTGAGATTGGATACATGGAACGTTGGATGCACATTACTGAGTGCGGGCGGCAGGTCAAGTCTGTAGGCAACTTTTCCCACACGCGCGAGAATCTTGAATGGTCCAACATATCGAGGGGCAAGCTTACCTTTCTTCCCAAAGCGGACGACACCTTTCCAAGGCGACACTTTGAGGAGAACAAGATCACCAACTTGAAATTCGAGAGGCTTTCGCCTGCGATCTGCGTAACTCTTCTGTCGGCTCCTGGCAGTCAGCAGATGATCACGGATCTTGGCGATTTTATCGGTTGTCTCTTGAACAAGTTCGGGTCCTGTGATTTGAGTTTCACCCACTTCGCTCCAACAGATCGGGGAGCGGCACTTACGACCGTAAAGTGCTTCAAATGGGGCCATACCGATACTGGAATGATAGCTGTTATTATAAGAGAACTCGATCAAAGGCAGGTGCGAATCCCAATTACCTCCAAAATCAAGAACACTAGATCGGAGCATATCCTCAAGAGTTTGAATAGTTCGCTCAGACTGACCGTCAGTCTGAGGATGATATGCCGTACTCATGTCCAAGCGAGTTCCTAGCGCAGATTGGAGAGATTTCCAAAAGCGAGATATAAAACGGCCATCGCGATCGGATATGATGCTCAAAGGAGTACCATGACGACAAACAATTTCCTTGACATACAGCTGCGCGAGTTGCTCAACACGGTAGTTTTCACGAATGGGCAGGAAGTGAGCAGACTTAGTCAATCGATCCACTATTACCCAAATGCTATCATGTTTGCTTGCTGTCAAAGGTAACTTGGTAATAAAGTCCATCGCTACACATTCCCATTTCCACGTAGGAATTTCAGGTTGTTCGAGCAAACCAGATGGGCGTTGGTGTTCAGCTTTCACTTTAGAACAAGTCAGACATTTAGCTACGAACACAGCAATATCCTTTTTCATACCGGGCCACCAATAAGTAATGCGCAAATCCTTGTACATCTTATCAGCGCCAGGATGAATAGAATACCGAGATTTGTGCGCTTCACTCAGGATATCAGCGCGAAGATTCTCATCAAAGGGAATCCAGATGCGATTGAGATAGCAGAGAATCCCACTCAGATTAGGGACAAAGAGTGCTTCCGCGCCACACGCTAACTCGGCGCGAATGTTACCATTACTGATGGATGCGCGCTGCGCGTCACGAATACGCGATTCTAGGTTGCTTTGAATCGGCGCGAAGTGAAGATGCGTGCGCGGCAAAATACAGTTAAGCTGGCAGGGTTTTCGGCTGAGCGCATCGGCTACCACATTAGCCTTACCAGGATGATACCGGATCTCACAATCGTAATCGCTGATGAGTTCGTTCCATCGGCGTTGCCTCATGTTGAGTTCCTTTTGATCAAAGATATGCTGAAGGCTTTTATGGTCAGTGTAGAGGATACACTTAGTACCATAAAGGTAGTGTCTCCAGATCTTCAAGGCAAAAACAACTGCACTAAGTTCGAGGTCGTGAGTTGTATAATTCTTTTCGTGAACCTTAAGTTGCCTTGATGCGTAAGCGATAACCTTGCCTCGTTGCATAAGAACACAACCGAGACCTTGGTTGGAGGCATCGCAGTACACGACAAAATCTTCATTACCCTCAGGTAACGCAAGGACAGGAGCTTCACACAACAATTGCTTGAGCGATAGAAAGGCTTCTTCTTGCTTCGAGCCCCAAATATACGGTTTACCTTTGTGCGTTAAAGCTGTTAAAGGCAAAGCGATCTTCGAGAAGTTCGAAATGAAGCGCCGGTAATAACCAGCTAAGCCCACAAAGGAACGGATCTCGGAAGGAGAGGATGGCGTAATCCAGTTCTTGATTGCTTCAATCTTGGATCGGTCGACATGAATACCCATCTTGTTTACAACATGACCAAGAAACTGTACTTCATCCGACCAAAATTCACACTTGGAAAGCTTAGCATAGAGCTGCTCGGTTCGAAGCTTTTGCAACACCAGCCGGAGATGTTGCTCATGCTCGGCCTTGGTCTTAGAATACACCAGAACATCATCGATAAACACAATCACGAATTTATCCAAGAAAGGCCTACACACCCGATTCATTAGATCCATGAAAACGGCGGGTGCGTTGGTTAAACCGAATCGCGGTTCTTAATGGTGAGACGGTAAGGAGATTTGGCTACGGGGGAAGCACCAGGGACAAGATCAATACGAAACTCGACTTCACGAGCGGGAGGGATACCAGGAAGATCATCGGGAAAAACTTCAGGGAAATCACGCACAACAGGGATATCGCGAAGCTTCAGCTTTTGCAACACCAGCCGGAGATGTTGCTCATGCTCGGCCTTGGTCTTAGAATACACCAGAACATCATCGATAAACACAATCACGAATTTATCCAAGAAAGGCCTACACACCCGATTCATTAGATCCATGAAAACGGCGGGTGCGTTGGTTAAACCGAAGGACATGACCAAGAATTCAAAATGGCGAACATCTTCATCGCGGATGCGCAACTGGTGATAGCCAGAGCGAAGATCGATCTTGGAGAAACAAGAGGCACCTTGGAGTTGATCAAAGAGGTCGTCAATACGCGGTAAGGGATACCGGTTCTTAATGGTGAGTTTGTTCAACTCGCGGTAATCAATACACATGCGAAACGATCCATCTTTCTTTTTAACGAACAACACCGGAGCACCCCAGGGCGAAGAGCTAGGGCGAATGAATCCTTTAGCAGTCAACTCTTGAAGTTGGCTTGCCAATTCTTGCAACTCAGCGGGCGCAAGACGGTAAGGAGATTTGGCTACGGGGGAAGCACCAGGGACAAGATCAATACGAAACTCGACTTCACGAGCGGGAGGGATACCAGGAAGATCATCGGGAAAAACTTCAGGGAAATCACGCACAACAGGGATATCGCGAAGCTTCAACTTTCCTTCATCGGGTTTAACCACATGGGCTAAAAATGCAATACACTTCTTCCGCAAGCAGTCTTCGGAACATCTTCATCGCGGATGCGCAACTGGTGATAGCCAGAGCGGAGATCAATCTTCGAGAAACAGGAGGCACCTTGGAGTTGATCAAAGAAGTCGTCAATACGCGGTAAGGGATACCGGTTCTTAATGGTGAGTTTGTTCAACTCGCGGTAATCAATACACATGCGAAACGATCCATCTTTCTTTTTAACGAACAACACCGGAGCACCCCAGGGCGAAGAGCTAGGGCGGATGAATCCTTTAGCTGTCAACTCTTGAAGTTGGCTTGCCAATTCTTGCATCTCAGCGGGTGCAAGACGATAAGGAGATTTAGCTACGGGGGAAGCACCAGGGACAAGATCAATACGGAACTCGACTTCACGAGCGGGAGGGATACCAGGAAGATCATCAGGAAAAACTTCAGGAAAATCACGCACAACAGGGATATCGCGAAGCTTCTTCTTTTCTTCAGCAGGTTTAACCACATGGGCTAAGAATGCAATACACCTTTTTCGCATGAGTCTTCGGGCTTCGGCGCAAGACATAAGTTTAAGACCGCGGGAGGGTTTTTCGCCGTAGATATGAAGATCACCATTTTCTCGAGGTATGCGAATCATCTTCTTGGCGCAAATAACTTCGGCGCGATTATGCGAGAGCCAGTCCATACCAATAATAACATCAAAGCTTCCAAGAGGCATGGGGATGAGATCGATTAGAAAATCGTTTTCGTTAAGGTTAAGCGTGCAATCTTTAATCACCGAGTTAATTAAAACAGTTTCACCATTAGCCAATTCAACTGAAAAATCTTCTTTTAAATCGCTGCGCTGTCGCGCAAGCTTCTGCTCGAAGGCGCGAGAGATAAAACTTCGATCAGCGCCAGTATCAAAAAGTACAGAAGCATAAAATCCGTTAAGCAAAAATGTACCATTAACTACGTCATTATTCGCTTGCGCTTGGTGCGCGGTTATGTTAAAAGCTCGTCCACGCGTCACTTGGTTCGAAACCTGGTTCACCGGATTCGCTTGCGTGATCTGAACTTGTAGTCTTGGGCACGCGTTCCGGAAATGACTGGGATCACCGCAGTTAAAGCACGATCTGGGTCGTGGGTTTTGGTAGGTTGGTTGAGGGTTTTGCGGGTAGACTGGTGGTGTTGGCGCAATTGGATTGGCGGGAAGGACTCTACAGTTTTCTGCAAGGTGACCAGCGCGGCCACATCGGGTACAAAGTCGACATGGGACTTGAGGTGGGTGGTGGAATCTACAGGTTGGGCAAAAGGGATGGTTTCCTGTGTAAGGTTTCTTAGTTGGCGGGGCAGGGAGTGCTGGATTGGTTAAGGCATAGTTGTGGACTACAGGAGGTGTTGGGTAGGCTGACAGTGGGTTAGGCGCGTAAACTGGGGGTTGGTAGATGGGTTGCTGGACAATGGGCGGGTTGGTAAGCGCATAGGCCTTGCGCCTGCGCTTGAGGTTGTTATGGTTTGAGGGTTCAGGTTTGGTTTCTGTTGGTTCAGGGGCAGTCTTGGTGAGTTTGGTCTTCTCAGATCCCCGCAGGAACAGGGTTCCTGCTCTGACATGGTTGTCGCTGAGCACAGCGGCCAACTCGATGGCGTCAGAGAGGGTAACTGGGTTTCTAGCCCATACAGAATCTTGAATTTCCATGGGGAGACCCCCAAGAAATTTCTCTATGGCTCGGCGGGAAGGGGTAACAAGGTGAGGGACAAGCAGGCTTAGTTCATGGAAGCGCGTCGCGTACTCGCGCGCTTCACCACTGTACTGCTTAAGATTCCAAAATTCCTCCTCCAGGCGCTTAACTTCGTTGGGAGGGCAGAATTCTCGCGTAAGAATTTCCTTGAATTCCTCCCATGTCATGCTAGAAGCAGCCTCTGCGCCACGCGCATGAGCTACTCCATTCCACCATGTAAGCGCTCTGGATTCCAGGACACTGGAAGCATATAGGGTTCGTCTGTCTGAGGGGCATTGGGTGTGGAGGAAAGTGTTTTCTATTTTCTCAAGCCACTGGAGCATCACGGTGGCTCCTTCAAGACCTGTGAACTTTGGAGGGTTACCCGCGTTAAAGGACTTAATGTTGTAACCAGAGGTGTTGGTATTGTTTTGGCTCAAAGCTTGGGCTATTGCGGCGGCCATTTCCTGGGAACGTTGCTGTCTACGCATGCGCGAGGCTTCTCTTCTCTGAAATCGGCGAGATAGCGGAGGCATTCTATAAAAGTTTTAATTTTAGTTAATATCTTGGTTTTAGCACAAAGTATAACCTCGAAAAGCTTGGTTTCACGGAGTTAGATACTGTCAAAAGTTAAAGTAAAATAAATGACCCTAACTACAGACTTAATAAAGGTAACAAATTCGAATCAAGAATCGACAATTCATGTATCACCATGACTTTCCGAATTCCCAATTTAAAATGTACGAGCAAACGAGTATTGGAGATTGACGATTCATGTATCACCATGACTTTTCAATCTTCAATATAAAATACACAAGAAAATGAGTATTGGAGGTTGACAATTCATGTATCACCATGACTTTTCAAGTCTCCAACCTCAGAACATAATCGTAAATGGAAATTGAAAATCAACTATTCATGTATCACCATGACTTTTCGGATTTTCAAACCCAACAAACGAATATGTAAGAAAAATCAATAAAAATCGAAATTCAACAAAAAAAAATCGAAATATCGCGAAATAAAATCATATACTGCGCAAGCGCGAGCATATTCATAAATAACGAGTAATTAACAATAAGCGCGCAAACATGAGATTTCTCTCATGCGCGAGAAGGGACTCTTAGGTATTCTAGGCCGTTACGTCTAACCACCTATCCTAAAGTCAACCTGGCTCTGATACCAATCTATAACACCCCGACCAAAGGCGGATTATACATCGGGGCGCCACATATTGTTTCATTACTCGTGACACTATTGGGTGTCAATATTTAATAAATACATTTATTCGCGCACGCGCAAGGTAAACACAAGATAACATAAATCATCATAAATCAATATATTATAAATCATAATATTCGAACAACAATAACTTGTCTTGATACATTTTAATCTAGGTCCAAAAGTAAAAACGTCCTACGTGTCCACAAGCTTCAGAACAGCTACAGCAAACCTGAACATGTGTTAAAATAAACGTCAAACACTTGCGTGTTGGTGAGAAATCAAGTTTAATAGTTAATACATAGATAACAATAAATCTACGCGCAACATGTGTATGTCTGGTTTTCAACAAGGGTGTAATCCGATCGGGACCAACTCTAAGATTCATAGACTGCCAGTGCTCACAATTGAGCTCACAAACAAGACAAACTGTGCATGTGTAAACAAAAGAGAAAATCATAAACGATAGTTCTCCCGTGTTCATCTAATGGTACCATGAGAACTGCGGAATAGACCGACAAGACGGTTAATGATCCACACATACAAATAAACAGCCAAGTCTACGTCCTCAACACATGGGATACTGCGCGACTAAAGTTCATAAACAAGTTTAAGACTCTAAGTTTGTATGAACACATGAACATCCCAAAACATTAAAAAGCAAAAAGGGATTAGGTACGAGATTACTCACTTGATAAACGATGCGGTGTAAGATAAAGCAAGAACCAACTTTAAACAAGCACAAGTTAACCTATAAATAAGATTATTGTTTTAATGATTGGTTTTAAGTCTTGATTATAAGTTAGCATAATTAATAAGTAAATTATTATATATAATATATATTACCGGAAAGCAGGGCAGAATAGAAAGGAAGACGGAGGCAGAGAGGAAGGCGGCAGAGAGAGCAAGGAGCAAGAGAACAGGAGAGATTAAGTGTTTTGTGTGTGATGTGTTAGGGAAAATAATATTATTATTTATAGAGAAACCCTAGGGAACACAATCCCTAGAAAAAGGGGAAAAGATCTCAAAAAGTAAAAGATTCCAAAAGCAAAAGATATCAAAAGATATGGCAGCTGCAGGGGGCAAGATAAAGCTGTCAGGGAACAGTAAAAAAAGCATGGGCGGTTCAGAAAAAGGTACTGGTCAAGCATGGCAAAAGCAGATCTCAAAAGATAATGTCAGTCACTTTTTCTGCCAACCAATGGGGTTGGTGCGCATGCTGCGCCAAAAGTGGCTTTTCAGACATAAAGCAGATTAGGTCAACAGCTCAAAAGATAAGACAACACAAAAGCAACGGCTAGATTAAACAGAAGAAAACTCAAAGGGTTTAGCGCGAGAAGGCTGGAGCGCGAAGGCAAAAGTGCGCAAGCGCGAAGGCAGACAGAACCAACCTTAACGCGTCGCGGAAAGAACTACATTTCTAAGCGCGCCGCGGGAAGAATCACATTTATTAGCGCGCCGCGGGAGGAACTAAAATTCCTAGCGCGCCGCGGGAAGAACTATAATTCTTCGCGCGTCGAGGGATGAACTACGATTCTTAGCGCGCTGCGAGAAGAACCACAAATCCTTAGCGCGCTGCGAGAAGAGTTCGTCTCGCGTATCGCTGAAACAGGTGGTCTTCACGCAGGATTCCTTGTAAGGGAGTCTGGCGCGTGGAGCTGCGCAGACAACCTTAGGCGGGAAGGAACAAAGGACAAGCAAAGAGTTAGAAGAAAAAGAGGGAAACAAGGCTTAAGGGCGGGACGGCGACAAGAGGAAAAGAAGGCGGAAAGAGAGAAGGAGAGGGACGGGACGGCGGAAAGAAAGAGAGAGAAAGAGGCGGGAAGGAAAATATATATTATTATTAAAAGTAAAATATAAGTATAAATAAATATTAAATCATAAAAGAAAGAGATCGGGTCAGAGAAACGGGTACCTGGGTCGGGTCGGATCGGGGCAGATGTCACAAATACGTAGATCTAGACGTGATTCTTGTTATTTGAAGACACTTTGAGTACCAAGATCTTCCTTACTTTAACCCGGATTTGAATTCGGGTCTTGAGAGAGTATGTGTGTGTGTGTTTGTTATGTTTTGAAAGAAAAAGAAAGTGTGGGGAAGTGGTGGATATTTATAGGAGGCTATGGGCCCCACCACCCACTCTCAATTCCAAATCCAATATTATCCAAACACTAACACACAATTAAATAAATGACACACGGTTAATAACAAATCCTTTTGTTATTTAATATTCTGAAAATACGGATGTTACACAAAACCTACAAGATTATTAAAACTATGTAAAACCTATACAAAACAAGCTAAAATACATAAAATATAATATAATAACGTAGATAAAAGGTGCGAAAAATAAGTGTGTTTTACAACACATCACACGCCCGGTTCATCGTTAACGTTTATTTCTTCTGCTTTATTATTGCAGTTTTAATACAGGACTACCAACATCTAATACATATGTTCATATCTAATTAAGCTAGAAGCCTCAGGAATCACTGCAGAGATATCATCTTCATTATGGTCAGCCATCTGCCATACTTGAAGGATGTTATCATCTCCGACACTGGCAATGATCGAGTCATTTCGTCGGTCCATGAGATGTTGTCCACCATGGAATAATCAACTTGTTATAATCACGTCTATTGCGTCCTCCCGGTTTTGTTGCTGCCCAATCCTACATTTCATTAAAATATGAATTCATCATTAAATCATATTACAAAAATACATTTAACAGCAATTACTTGATTAATTTTACAACAACAAATGCACGAACCTCGATATATAGCCGGTGTTATGAACAATCAACATGTCATATTCCAATCCGATCCGATCCTCACAACTCACTGTCAACAGCCTACAAAACACAAACAATTGATTAAGATGGTCAGAACACAACTAGCTTGCAACAATTACACTAATCAAACTTAGAGAAGTATATATAAAACTAATTGAAGACGAAGATTTCTTACATGAATCAGATATCTCATCGATCGATCTTCGGTGGACGTAAATAGATTAGATGGGATGAAGAAAACAAGTGTATGCGTCCAGTGGCAGATCTTGAACATTTAGTATGTATAGCCGAAAGTCATGAGACACAATGAAACTATAATCACGATACATGAAACTTTACACGATGACACAATGTCTTACCTTGTTTAGGTAGAGCTTTTAGATTCGTGTATATAAGTTCCTTTCAATCAGAGAGGTACCGTTACAACTACCCGGGTATTATATCAACACCTTATATAAGAAAATAAGAGAGAATTTCTGATTTAGGACGAGCTGTGAAGTCCAGAACTCATCCCTATTTATACTTGAAATTGGGCATCTTCGCGTCGCGCGAAGTAGATGTAGGGTTGTCGAGTCAGCCCTAGCTATGCCACGTGGCCCGACACGTGTCAGGTGACGTGTCACCGTTGCGTGGTTCTCACTTTGCGTCGCTCGAAGAATATCTTGACGTCGCGCGAAGAACAAAAGACTTCTTGGATAACTATTACTACTTCCCGTAGCGCGAAGAAGCTTATCTTTATTCCTTCGCGTCGCGCGAAGGAACAAAAATACTAAGGCGGTGATGAGTGGGTATATAATTGTGATTAATTGCTAATAAAATTGCATTTTTAGTTTAAATATTTGTTTGAGTGCAATTACTTTGAGGGTGTTAATATTAACAGGTAAGTGAAGCTTAAATGATGTTATATGTTGAACAAGTGATGATCAGATGAGACAACTAGATGTTGGTTATGTTGAGTTATATCTCCAAGGCTTCAATATATTATTACTATCAATTTCCTATTGATATAAATAATAATATGATTGAATTATTTGAAGTAAAAGAATAAATGTGATATTGCAACGTGGCATCATGTGTCCATACTAACTGATGCAATATATATTACTTGCAATAAATAAGATGGAGTCAGTAGGCGAGCAACGAACTTGGTTCGTATTGGACCAACATTAAAGAATTAAAAGGAAGTATTGACGAATGGGCATTGGGCTAATCAAGGTTTATTAATCAACAATAAAAGAGAAAAAAACAACAGCCCTTGACTGTTGACTGTTTTTACGGACAAAAAGAAAAGAAAGAAGAAAAGATTTGTTAAGAGTTTTGGACTCCAAGAATCTTGGGGAGGTTACACCATATTATTGTTTTTTGGGGGTTACGGATAGCAGAGTCACGGGTGAAGAAAATAGAATTAAATTCTTTTAGGAGGAGTTACGAAAGGAAGAAGGAAATTATTTAAAAAAAAAGGTTTTTACACCAATTTTGGGAGACAAGTTTTGAAGGTTCAAACATCACTTGGACATCCATTCTTGAAGATTACACAACAAAAGTGAAGATGGTCTTCACAACCATGAGCGGCTAATCCACCCTTAATCATTCCCGAGTGTAGGGTTTTGTAAGTTTTAGGGTTTTCCACATTCATAATTTGAGACAAAATTTTATGCAATTATTTGGTTTGAAAGACATGAATTAAGTAATCTTTTATTATTATGAACTTGCGTTGTTAAGATTTCCTTGCGTCATTGACTTCGTAAAATGATAATTGCTATGATTCTTTGTTTGTGTTTAAGGTTGTGAATGTTCTTAATCTATATTGCATATATTTGTCCATAATTCATATTGTGAAGGTTTTCCTTGCACCATTTACTTGTGATAGACGAATATTGCCTTTCGTTATGAATTATTTGCTACCTAAATAACCATTGTGATTACCTGAGCTCATTTTTATAGTGTGTGTAACCCGAATTGCTTATAAAACTTGAAACCTGGGTTTGATTCGTTTCACAATCATTGTTTAAAACTCAATTATATTTCTTAAAAATTGTTACTTAAATTCAAATCCAAATCATATTTGGTCTATACGACTATTCAAAAAAGCTTCATAATTATTTATCGATTAAATTTAGATCACCGACCACAAACTCTTCGTGGTTCGACACCCTTCTTACCCTAACTAGTTTAAGGTGATTAGGAATAAGCGGCGTGTGAAATGCAAAGTGCGCCATCAAAGTGCCCATCGCACTTCTCCCTAGCCCGTGCCCGTGCAAGTGCGCGTCGGGTGCTTCGCACCCTCCGTTAGGACTACTGGGTGTGATTTGGCATATAAGAATATTAACATGTGAGCTCTCTTCCTTATAAAGAAGTTACAAGTTTTGTAATCTAGCAATGTGGGATAATAATTAAATATCTTATTTATATTAAGGGTGTGCATGGGTCGGTTTTGGGCCAAACCCATAACCATAACCGATATGTCGGCTAATGAATAATCATAACCATAACCGATCCGTTATGGCGGTTTCGGTTAATCGGTTTTGATGGTTATAGCGAGTCAGTTATGGGGCGGTTAACCGTAACCAAGACAATGTAATTGAGTATAAAAGTTTGGTACCAAATATTAAAAAATACGACATGACATAATCCAACAAAATATATATTCGGTAGCATTAATACCAAATATTCTAAAAGAACAACTTTATATAATCCGTCAATGAAGTTCAAGTTAATTCATTACTAACGTTGAACCGAAAACATAAAAATGGTACAGTCTAACAATTTGTTTGGTGAAAGTTAATCCCAAACATAATGTTGGTTAAATAAATGGGCCGGTTCGGTTATGACGGGTTTGGAATTATCTTTAACCAAAACCGACCCATATTTAACGGTTTTTAAAAATTCATTAAACCGACCCATTGGTTATGTTGGTTAGCGGTTAAAATCGGTTTGGTTATGGCGGTTATGGTTCGGTTAATGGTTACGACGGTTAAGTTTGCTCACCCCTTAAATTTTATACCATGGTGGAAGCCTTCCATTTTCTTCCCTCCACTAATATGGGATGAAAATTTTTAGTTCCTTTACCTTCTCCATTCTTCCTTTGTTATCTCTTCTCTTTTCCTTCTTATTTCTTCACTTCTTCTTTTGATTATTTTATTTCTATTTTGATTATTCTTGTGGTTTGTTATATAAAATTTATACTTTTAAAGAAAACATGTTGCATCACACCAGCACCTTAATCTAGTTTTAAGTACTAACACGTATCACGTAGGCGAAACCAAGAATTGTCGAACTTGTGATACAGAGAGGGACTTTCTAGTTGTTTTTCTTCAAAAAAGAAAACACGGTGAGAAACAAACTAACATGTAAAAGTGAAAGTGGTTTGGCTTTAATTAATACATCATATTCCAACTTATGAAATTATGCTAAATCATATCATATCATATAATATTATAGTATATTGTATCTTTTTTTAAAACATGATTTAACATCAGATCATATCATATTATGTTAATGTATAAAATATCATATATTAATATATAAAATATCAAATCATTATACATCAATCATATCATATCTTATTGTTTTCTAAAAATTTAACACTTATTTATAACAAATTAATCAATTTTACATCCATTAAGTCATGACCCCTTTATTTTACACAACCACTTGCATATTAAATCAACTCTCTTATTAAAATTTTTATTTTCTTTTTTAAAAATTTGTTTTACATAAATACAAAACTAAATGTATGGTTTAAAAACATTTTAATTTAATATATAAGTTTAAATAAATAAAATCAAGATGACTTTATGAGCTATAATTGATGTTTTTAATTTTATACAAAATGGGAGTTTTTAAATTTAATTTTATGGTACCAACTAGACCAGAAAAAACAACCGGGCTGGGTAGCGACGTAGCGGGTTAGAACAAGTCATTTTAGAAAATTGTTATCATGGTTCTGCTAGGATTTTAGTTCAGATCCCGGTTTTGAAAAAAATAGATACGGCTCAAAACGGATAGTTTTAAAAATGTTTGGGCTGCTAAAATATACTGTTTTCACTGCTTAAAAATACTGTTTGGCTGCAGTATGTATTCACCTTCACCTAGTATGATCGTGTTATTTCATTTTTACTTTCTAACATGTCCAGTACTTAAAGCCATTGAACCCAATTTAAGTCAATTTGGACCTATTTTTATTTGGACGGGTAAAACTTGTCATGTATAGACGTATATATTATATACTAACCCAGGGGAAAAACAAATTATAAATATTAAAAATCACAAACTCAGAATGTCAAAATAAGCAGATGCAAATGCAATATAACCGAAAACAACTGAGTAATTATTAGGTAATCATGTACAACATTTATAACACAACATAAATCATCCATTAGACAAAAGGAAAACATGAAGAAACAAGAAAACTGATCTAATATTATATTTATATCTATAAGCTAGAAGCCTAGGCCCAAGGAAATCCTCAGCAAGGATATATCATCTTCATCATCGTAGATATTTTCTTCACCAACCTGCTATACTTTAAGGATGTTATCGTCTCCGACACTGGCAACGATCGAGTCATTTCGTCGGTCCATCAGATGAAAACTCTGCATTTTGTTTCTGTTTGTATGACAAACAATAACTCGGGTGTTTGTTTCTGCCCAATCCTACATTTCATTAAAATATTAATTCATCATTAAATCATCTTAAAATACATTTAACAGCAATTACTTGATTAATTTTACAACAACAAATGCACGTACCGGGATCTGCAGGCAATGCTATGAATAATCAACATGTTATAGTCCGATCGGATCCTCACAGACTGTCAACAGCCTTCAAAATATAAACAATTAAGATGGTCAGAACACAGCAACAATTACAATTATCAAATTCGGAGAAAACTATATAAAACGGATTGAAGATGAACATTGCTTACATGAATCAGATATCTCATTGATCGATCTTAGGAGTGAGAGGTAAACAGATTAAAGAGGCGCTTATGGCACAGCGGCTATAAAATGATTTGGAGATGGACGAAGATAACGAGAGTATGAGCCCATATATATAGCACAGAAACTAGGTTAAACACTGAACCAAAATTCGCATTTTTACCCCTAAAATTCTCTTATCTTTTCATGTAGAACCCAACTATTATTTGATATAGACATTTTATATGTTTCATTAATAATAAAACAAGACATTATGATCATATCAATTTGGGTTTACCAAGTCAACATGAAAACAAAATAGTATTACAAGCGTCTAATTAAAGATAGTTGATTTTACTTCAAACTCGAAAATCTGGTTAACATTGCACTTGTTTGAAGTATTGAAAAATCTAGTAAAGCAGTGTACGTATTTAGGCTAATATAACACGTGCTCGTATTTAAAAGAGAATTTAAAAGAGAATCTATGATAACGGGGAGAATATGATTCTGAATGAGGTAAACATTCTATACATCTAATGTGGGTCTGCTTCACGCTAAATTTGCTTGGCATAATCTCGTTATGGGATGATTAACTACGAGAAATTCCATCTAACTTTGTTTTCTGACTAGTAAGTGGCAACGTAGAGAAAATTTGAACATGGCGGAACATTGCTTAGTCCGGATTTATATTAGGTGTTTGATTATCTATACTACTAGAAAATAGAGTTTGATTTATTATTAGATAAACTTCAATTAGTAACAACCGACAGACTACTCATTAACGGTACACTAACGGCATTTGATATGTTCTCAGTATTGTAACTTACAAAATAATTGAAATTCACTTGCGATTCCGATTCTGTAACTCTGTAAGCACAATCGTTTTTAATTATGATCGACTTGAACTCAATTTATCGGCATTAGTTTCTAGACCTAAATGTAGTTAGTTCGTTTACTGTCTTTATATGACGATATGTTGGCTTGAGAATGAATTATTAATAAGTAAATAATAATACAACGCACAAGTAGGGACCAATAAACATAAAAGTTTAAAACGAGACAAATTAGTTATGATAATAAATAGTTAATTAATAGTCTAGAATATAATTATTAATTATTAAATGCTTAATTAATTATTTTTCTAGTTTTGATAATGAATATTAGTCTTGAATATGGCCCTTGCAAGACTTATGGGACTGCCTTTCAGCCTTGAGTACTATCCTTAAAAATGGTATAATTTACGTCAATAATTAAAGACTGAAATTAAGTTCTTAAATTCTTTTATTTAAAAAAGAAGACATTTAAGACTAATTATTAGTCCCTAATTCAATCTATTTAGGGAATATTAAAAGCTATTTTCAGTCTCTAATATATTACCTAACACTACTAGAAAACTGATAGTGTTGTGACACCAAATTGCGTCGGAAATGCGTCATAATCGAGCGATTATGACGCATTTCCGACGCAATTTGCGAGTCAGAAAAACCCTCGTCAGAAATTCGTTTGTGACGCCTTTCTGACGCAAATTTTGACAAAATTCCGACGCATCATTTTGTCGCAATTTTCCAACACTTTTTAACAACTTTTAATAATTATAATTATCATATTTATTAATACGTATATGTATAAATACGGTATAAATATTTAGTCTTCCGACGCAATTCTGACTATACATAAAAAGTCTTCTGGCACAATTCCGACACTTATTTAAATTGTTTTCCGACACAAATCCTATAAGAATTGTTTTCCGACGCAATTATGACGCTTTTTCAATAAAAATTTATATAATTTGAAACAAAATCTGATCCAGATTTTTTTTTTCAGCTAAAAAATACAATTAAAATCCACAAAACCCAAATTAACTCACAAAACAACTTTTACACATCAAACTCAAATACAATCATGTCTAATAATCCACAACACTACAAATTAACATATGTATGAAACAGTATCTATAAACAAACTACTACTGAGGACTGGGAGGCTGCCAATTTCTCATGGCCTAAGCTGCACGTCTTTGTATCACTTCTACCATTTGTTGTTGCATTTCTTGTAGCAGGTTTTCTTCCATATCCCCCTCCTTCCAACTTCCAAATTATGTATCTACATATTTCTTAAAACACGTATGACAATTAGTAAACAAATAATGCATAACATCATACCTTTTGTTGTGATTGTTGTTACTCAAAATTGGCATATCAGCCACCGAATGCAGTGATTTCTACAATAGGAAAACAAAATTAGTAAAAGTCGAAGCAAAAGTAATTTCTGTATTATAGTTAATGGGCTAACCAGTGGGACAAACATAAATGAAGTCCAAATAGTAGAAAGCATGAATCACCAGATTGTTGCCAATATATTTAAAGAGCTTAACCTGCATTTACAATTAATTAAAAAGTTACAAACCTTTCAATCTATTAATATAAACCGATGGATCAATTATGAGTAACAGTCACTCAAACAAAAAAAAAGTTCAAAAAGAAAACATTAAGTCACTTCAGTTACCATGATAAACACTTGATTAAAACAGCCTCAGCTTAGAGGTCCGGTGCCTGATTCCCAACTAGTGGCAGTCCCTACAAATAACAAGCTGCCATAAAGTTACAAAATATATGTGTTGGCTTCTGTTATATATTTAGCTATGGTAAAGTTAAAAACAGATAAAAATTCCACTAAGATCTTTTGATTTAGTATACATTTTCTATGAGTCATTTTATAAAAAGGTTAATTGCAGGATGTATCCGATTAATCATTCATCTTTTGTGAGATCCAAATTTGCTACATATACTCCCCTAATTAACCATGTCATTACAAAATATTAGTTTAGCTGTTAGGATGTTGATGTTATAAAAGTAAGTGTTAACTTCAATAAACTAATGTTTCATCATCATCCAGTAAGTAATGAATGATAAAGATATTACCCCACTATGGATATTCCTTTAGTCACTCTAATATAACAGTGCTAAGATGCGATCAACATAAAATATCTAAGGCACGATGTGATCAAAAATGTTGGAAGCAACTATTATCTAAGATTCACAACATGTCAAATAAGGTACCTTTTGACTTTAAGTTGAAGCCCCTATACTAACATCAATGTCCAGACTCACAATACTAACTTCAAATCAATAAGATAAGCAACATTAGAACTCTGACTCACGATACTAACATCAAAATCCAGTAGCAATCAAATTAAGAAAAAAAAAACATTAATCAGGTCGGATTCGAAAAACCAAAGACAGCGTCGATTGCACGAATTGAACAAAAAATAAAACACGATAGATGCCCTAATTAACACACAACCGTTGTGTAAAGATAAATTAGGGGAATGGCGCACTTACAGCTTTGACGACGGTGGGCGGAGGGAATTGGAGAAGGCATATGGTTTGAGATTTGGGGGGAAATGAATGAGGAAGAGGCACAACACAATGTATTCTTTTGAAACTAGGGTTTTGTTAATGTTTTCAGGAACTGGGCTCTTTGTTGGATAGGGAAATGAAAATATTCCACATATATTGAAGCTATAAAAAAATATGGTTAGAACGCTTGAACCTTGTATAACGAAAAACAAAATCAAATTGGTGAAAATGCGTAACAAATGTGGAGCAACTTGCAACGCTTTTAGTACGCATTTCCATCAATTTGATTTTGTTTTTCATTTTACGAGGTTCAAACGTGGTTTTTTTTCCTTATTCAATCTTGTGCACAACTTCATCATACAGGAAAAACTTTTACTTCACAACTTATACATATTACACATTTATGTACATATGTGTGTGCCATTAGAATTTATAAATTTGAACAGCCTTTTATTACGTTATAAGTATAAGTGTAATGTTACACACATATGTACATAATAATTGTATATATGTATGAGTTAGAGAAATGAAAAATATTCCCATATTGTAAAGTTATATAAAATATGGATGAAAAAAATAAACGTTGAGGCCCCGTTAAATGGAAAACAAATTCAAGTATTTGGAAATGCGTAGCAAATGTGAAGCAACTTGCTACACATTTGCTACGCATTTTCTACAAAATAGGTGTTGCGTCGAAAATGCGTTACAACTTATATTATTGAAGTGTTGTGTCGGAACTTGTAACAATTTGTATTATTATTTAAATTAACATGTTACAAAAAATAAAATTACAAATTTAAATTGTTGTGTCGGAACTTCCGACACATTTCCGACACAGTTTGTATTATGATTTAGATTATCATATTAAAAAAAATAAAATTACAAAATTAAAAATTTGAGTCGGAAATGTGTTGGATTTTCTGACACATTTGCGACGCAAGTTGTATTATCATGTAAATGCAAGACATAAAAGACATAATTAAAATAATGGGTCGGAACTGCGTCGGAAATTTCAACGCATTTCCGACGCAATTCAGTTTTTGTCAGAAATGTGTCGGAATGTACAACATAAAATTAGGCTTTCACTTTCCGTCGGAAATGTGTCAGAAACATGTGGCAAATTCCGCCGCAAAAATTTGCGTCACAAATTTTCGTAGCAATGATATCCATTTTCTAGTAGTGTAAGTTTTTGAGACCAAAAATTGGTTGCCCGTTAATAGTTGTTATTTTTTCTTAATGAGAAAACGTATCTAGGACTAATATTCCGTTACAGATAAGTTTCCTACCAAAACTTTATATTGAACAGACCTATTTGAGACTAAAATTCAGTCTCAAATAAAATGCCAAATTATCAGTGACTGATTATTAGTTGCTAACATATGCCACACATAAATCAATCACTAATGTTATAAATCAGTCCTAAATACTATGTATTCGAGATTGATTTATTAGTCCTAGATACTTTGGTCTCTAATGGTCACTTTTTTTATTGCCAGGACAATGTTTATATGTTTGACTGTTAGTAAGGCCAATATTTTATTTCTCAAGATACCGTGGTTTCTTGGTAGACATATGTCGCTTACAAGGCGTAAGACATGATATTTCAACTCTAGATCCCTCTTCAACCAACCAAAGAAGAATTACTTAAGATTAGGGAACAACATCGATTGGGCAACTAGAGGTAGATCGGTGAAGACCAATTGGTATAGAGAACCATTTGTGGCCGCATATACAAAGACTTCCATAGCTTCTAGAACATGAGCCTAATGTGACCTTTTAGATTCAACATTTTAGAACACATTGTACTTGATCATAAATCAACTTAATTCAGCATAAATATTGCATAAAAGTATCTAATTTAATAAACTTTTTTATTTTCATTGTATATGATACTAAATAAACTTTTCATTACAAGAAAAAGAACAACACCACACAATCATGCATGGAAAAGAACAACACCACACAATCATGCATGGAATATATTTTTGTGGGGGTAAACTCTATGAAACTGTACACACCTTTTGCAAATTTTTGGTTTGAGATAACACATATTTTTTCCTAATTAATAGGGGGTATCAAAATTTATTATTTTTAAGAAATTAAGAAATCATAATGAGTTCTCATGTAATTGCTTAGTTATCATGTTGCATCACACGAGCAAATTAATGTAGTTTTGACCGGTATACTGTGGCAAAAACCAAGAAATATCGAGTTTATGATTTGGAGAGTGACTTGTTAGTTGTTTCTTTACAAAGAGAAAAAAAAAACAATGAGAAACAAACTAACATGTACGTAATTAGTTGTCTGGTTTTAGTTAAACTAGTGCTATAAAATATCAAATTGTATCATATGAAATTATGTTATATCAAATAATATTATATTATAATACATTGCATCTTATTTTAAGATATGCTTGAATACCTGATCATATTATATTATTAATACTAGGTTAGATCCCGTGTTTCATACGGGTAGAAATTATAATAAAAATAAAAATTATTATGTGTAATACATAAATTCAGTTATTTCATATAATAATTTTTATTTTATATTCATTTAAATCAAATTATAACTTAAAGTATTAAAATTGAATTACATGTATATAAAAAAATAAAAGATTTGTCATGATTTTCACCATTAAGTATTTTTTTCAAGATTTTCGCCATTGTATTGATTTATATAGTCAAACTTTTATTATTGATTTAAATGTATATAAAATAAAATTAATGAAGAATTTTATATTGAATTATAAAAGGTTAAATATTAGTCTTTCTAAATTTCTATGAATAGCTTAATATAATTTTATAATGGTAATTAAATGAAAAATAATGGATAAAGGATTTTATGTATTTAATGAATTGTAATACATTTTAATGAATGTTAATTAAATGTTAATTAGGATTTAATTTAAATATTAATGAGATGGATAAAATATAAAAGGCTATTGATTATGTGGCATCTTATGTGGATAACCTAGATGAATGCCATGTGGACACATGGTTTTGCTTTAATATATTAGTAAGATTATGTTAAATTATAAAATATCAAATCATTTTGCATCTACCATATGATCATATCTTATTGATTTACTAATTAATATTAATATTAATACTTTAGAGATCATACTTTCGTGTAGCTAGCATACCAAAACGTATGATACATTGATATCAAACCATTAAATTTTACGTTTATTAAGTCACAATCATTCACACATTAAAGCAACTCTTTTGTTAAAAAAATATATTTCTTTCCTTTTAAAAAATATATTTTACATAAATTCAAAAGTCAAAACTAAATGTATGGTTTAGAAACATTTCAACCGTATAAATTTTAAATAAATAAAATCAAGATGACTTTATGCTATAATTGAAGCTTTATAATTGTTACAAAATCAGAGTTTTTAAACTTTTATGGTATTAACTAGACCAGGAAACACAAATGGCCTGGGCAAGTGGGTTAGAATTGGTCTTATAGAAACTGTCATCTTGGTTATGTTAGAATTTTGGTTTGAATCAAATGCGGTTTTGTCAAAAATAGTTACGAGTCAAAGCGAGTCGTTCAAAACATGTTTGGGCTGTTGAAATAGACTGCTTTCGTTGCTTAGATATATCACATAGTATGACCTTGTTATTTCATTTTTTAACCCAATTTTTTAAGTCCATTAGAAACTATTTCTATTTGGATGGGTAAAATTTGACATGTATGGTATAAACCCAATAGAAAAACTAAATATTAAAGTATCAAACTCAGAAAGTCAAATGCTTGCAACATAACCAAAAACTGAGAATTTTTAAGGCAATCAAGTATAACATTAATTTGTAGCACAACATAAATCATCCATTAGACAAAAGGAAAACATGAAAAAGAAAAAAATAGAACTAATACATATGTTCATATCTAACTAAAGCTACAAGGCTCGGGAATCCTTTAGCTGCAATACCAACTTCATCATGGTAGATGTTTTCTTCAGCCATCTGCCATACTTGAAGTATGTTATCGTCAAACACACTAGCAATCGAGTCGGTGAAACTCTGCGCTTATGCACATCATGGACGAACAATAACTCAGGGGGTCCATCTGCAGCATCCTCCCGTGCTTGTTTAAGCCCGATCCTACATTTCATTAAAATATTAATTCATCATTAAATCATCTTAAAATACATTTAACAACAATTACTTGATTAATTTTACAACAACAAATGAATGTACCTGGATCTGCAGCCAGTGCTATGAACGATCAACATGTTATCCGATCCGATCCAATCCTCACAGACTGTCAGCAGCCTTCAAAACACAAACAATTAAGATGGTCAAAACACAACTAGCAACAATTACACTTATCAAATTTAGGGAAAAACATATAAAACGAATGGATGACGATGCTTACATGAATCAGATATATCATCGATTGATCTTAATTAGGTGGGAAGTAAATAGATTATAGCTGCTCTTATGGTACAACGGCGATGAAATGATTTAGAGATCGATGAGATGAAGAAAACAAGCGTATACGTCCCCATATATATATATATATATATATATATATATATATATATATATATATATATATATAGTAGAGGAACTAGGTTAAATCATAATCCAAATTTTGCATTTTAACCCCTGAAATTTGTATGTTTGTATATAGAACTCAACTATTATTAGATATAGGCATTTTATATGTTTCAATAATAAAACAAGACATAGCATTTAAGTTATTATATCAATTTGGGCTTACCAAGTCAACATGAAAACTAAATAGCACTACCAGCGTCTAATTAAAGATAGTTGATTTTACTTCGAACTCGAAAATCCGGGTTAACATTGTAGTTGTTTAAAATATTGAAAAATCTAGTAAAATAGTGTACGCATTTAGGTTAATATAACACATACTCGTATTTAGGAGAGAACCTATGATAACGGGGACAAAGATTCTAAATGAGGTAAACATTTTATATATCTAGTGTGGGTCAACTTGTCACATTAAATTTGCTTGGCACAATCCCGTTACTGGATGATTAACTACGAGAAATTCCACCTAGCAACACACGTAGAGGAAATTAATTTGAACTTGGTGGAACATTGCTTAGTCAAGATTTATATTAGATGCTTAATTATTTATTACTAGAAAATAGAGTGTGATTTATTATTGAACAAACTTCTATTGACAACAACTGATAGACTACTCATTAACGGTATACTAATAACGTTAGATATGTTCTTAGTAATGTAATTTACGGAACAATAGAAATTCACTTGCAATTTTGATCCTGCAACTCTGTAAACACAATAATATCTAATTACGATCGATTTGAACTCAATTTATCGGTGTTGGATTCTAGACCTAACCATAGTTAGTTCATTTGCTGCCTTTACACGACGATATATTTATATCTGCTTGAGAATGAATGGAATGAATCTATCTACTCTAATAAAAGCCTACCAAATTTGTCACTTGTCAATTTCATAGCCCTCCTCAAATTTTTTAACCATTTCAATACATGGTCCTTATCTTTTAAGCTATTTCATTATATGAATTCAAGTTAATTTTTATAAAATGTAAATCCTAATCAATTCCTTTATTAACATTAATGGTGAAATAAGAAAATAGGAAAATTAAAGAAAATAAAGTTGCATCATTGTCAAAGAAATTGTATTTAAACTGGTATTCGAGTAGCAGTACATATATTTTTTTTATATAAGATTGGTTTCAAATTTGAATCTAAATTTAAAATTTTTTCATATGCATTTGAACTCAGAAAAATGTGTATTTTCTTAATTTTCTCCAAACATTTTGTATAGATATTGCAAACATCTATCTACTATAATAAAAGCCTACCAAATTTGCCACTTGTCAATCTCATAGTCCTCCTCATATTTTTTAACCCATTTCAATATATGGTCCTTATCTTTTAAGCTATTTCAATATATGAATTCAAGTTAATTTTTATAAAATGTAAATCCTAATCAATTCATTTATTAACATTAATGGTAAAATAAGAAAATAGGAAAATTAAAGAAAATAAACGTGCATCATTGTCAAAGAAATTGTATTTAAACTGGTATTCGAGTAGCAGTACATATATTTTTTTTATATAAGATTGGTTTCAAATTTGAATCTAAATTTAAAATTTTCTCATATGCATTTGAATTCAGAAAGATGTGTATTTTCTTAATTTTCTCCAAACATATTGTATAAATATTGCAAACATGGAGAATACCTATTATATATACCTTTGTATTTAGCATTAAATCATTGAAATTGAATATTATAATTATAATCCATATGTATAACGATTTACTATATGAACTATCTATCATTTATTTATATGACTTTTTTGTATAGTATAAAGGGTTTTAGCATAAGAAGACTGATATCTATTTTTCAATATTTTCTTCCATAACTCATACCAAAATGCTTTAGAAATATATATTTTGTGACTTGATTTATACTTTTTTATACATTTAGATATATTTTATTTAATATGTCTTATAAGACAAATTACTTAATTCAAAGCATTTAGAATTTTAAACCAAAAGATTTGTTTCAATCTCATTCCATTATTTTCGTTTTCCAAAAATCATTTAGGATATTGAAACATAAAATATCGCATTCATTAGTTATTTACATAATTTCAATATTATATTAGCTTATTGATTTTATTTTTATACAAATACAACGAATTGAGGTTAGGTGAGTGTTACCTGTTAGTTAGTACATAATTAAAGTGTTTATTATGCTTTATATTCAAAATAAAGCTATACACAAAATTTAAAAAAAAACAGTTATAACATTTATTATTAAAACATTTTATAAAAATTCATTAAGATTCACACTTTAATTATAATATAATGTAATAGAAATATTTATTATTTTTATTTTTATTATTTGTAAATTAATTATGTTCCTCATCACATTTCAAGGATATTCCATTTTCACATAAATTTAAAAAAAAAATAGTTAATCTGGTTAAAAGTTATTTGTCATGCTTCTATAAAATCCGAAATCTTTACTTCTTTTTTTTCTATAAGTTGTTTATATATATATATATATATATATATATATATATATATATATATATATCGATTAATTAAATATTCCAACAACTTCCCATAATATTAACTAATAACACATAATTAGTATTCAAAATTTAATTCCTTATCTAATACTTTCAACTATTATAAATAATAATCACTACCTTCACTTTATGCAACTTTAAATTTTATAACATTTTGATAACTCACTGTTATTTGAGCATGATTTTTTGTTTTTGTCATTTTCCTGGAAATTACATTCATATGAAATGAAACAAATTATTTTGTTATATTTTAAATTTTGATTTTATATGTTGTTTGGTTATATAAATGTTAATTGTAAAATATAAAATCAATTAAAAATTTATCATACATAGAATATTAAGGACAACAATTTTATCATAATGAATCAATTTAAAATTCTAAAGATTCTAAGGATGATTATATCATCCACTTGATATTTAAGAGATTATATTTGTTTTGGATTTTTCATCCACTTGATATTTAAGAGATTATATCATCATAGTTTATATAATCTGGTTTTTGGGATAATCATGTTTTTTGGATAATCATGAGCATATGATATCAAATGACATCATATTAATGGATTAAAAAATATGATATTTTATGTGTATGGATTTTTTTTTGTTAGTTTCATGGATATATTATCATTTATATAGGGTTGGTATGTACTTAAAAAACCTTATTTGTCACACGGATAACTATACGTGGCTATATAAAGAGTTAAAAGCAGATCTATATGTTACCTTTTCAAGAGTTACAAGCAAACATGGACTAAAGATAAATGATGTATACCTACCAATACATTCACAAATGTAATGTATAAAAAAGTTTTACTTACTTATAGCATATTTGTGTAATCTTAGTTATGTAATTTCTATAATACTAATGTGATTGTAATTGTATTAACAGTATATGATTATTTTGTTGATTGTATTTCACTTAATGGTTAAAGTTTAAAATTTTCATCAATTACCCGTGTAATACAGGGGCCTCAAACTAGTTATTAATAAGTAAATAATAATAAAACGTACAAGTGGGGACCAATAAACATAAAAGTTCAAAATAAGACAAATTAGTTATGATAATAAATGGTTAATTATCTAATAGTCAAAGATATAATTAAATATTAAATGCTTAATTAATTAATTAATTATTTTTCTAGTTTTATCAAACACTTTTATACGTCTTAAACATGTGATAGGTGTAGTTTTATGCCTAATAATAAAAATTGTGTACGAAGGTTTGAACATGATATGGAAATATTAGTTTGTATAAAACTTAACGCGATAGTTACGTCCACTTGATAAGAGATTATATTTGTTTTGGATTTTTCTTTATATGGCATGGACCTGCGTTTTAAGTGGGGCAAGAAGTGATGTGACTAATATCGTCATTAATCACATTAATATGTTATTGAATTCTTATACAGATGTATTTGTTTGTTTATAGTGTGACAGTTTGTGTTTGGTTTTATTGAGAACTAGTTTTTCTATTCGGCGCGTTGTATCGGGACAGCCGGCAAAACCCCAGCGAAACTAGGGTGTTGGCAAAACCCGAGCGTTACGACAATGAGTTGACATGAATCTAGTCAGTACTGATTGCGTTCGTTACGATATAGACACCATTGGTAAAATTTGAGGGCTTAAACCCAAAAAATTAATTCGTCAAATTAACATATAAAAACATTAACATATAAGAAAAAAATATTTAAGACAAATATTTATTTGGTGGCAAACCCTGGCGGTGGTAAAACTCAAGCGATGTCGGTCACAAGAATTGAGGCGGTAACTTGACACGAATTCGGTCGGTTTTAATTACGTACCTTACGGTACCGGAACTAAAAAAATGAAAAAAAAATATAAAACATAAGTTGGACCAACCACCAATGTGGGGGGGGGGGTCAGTCGGTAGCGTTGTCGGCCATGGGCTTTAAATAAGGTCGCGAGTCTACGCAAACTTAGTCGGTTCCTTTTCTTTTTGTTATGGTCCTAGAACTAAAACAAAATAAAAATTGACGTTTGACCGATTTCCTTTACGTTTATTATGGTAACTAAACTAAAAATGAATCACCGATTAATACGGTGCCGCCAAGTAGTCATGGCCACTTGCGGCACCAAACTTTCTAATTATATATATAATATTATTAAAGTAATTTGTAGATATTGAATGATAGATGGATAAGCTTGATGGGTCTTTACTCATTATAGTGATATATGAAATTAAATATATGAATTCTAACTTTATTAAAGCCAAAGATGAGTAAAAAGACAATTTGGTCTTTTGATATGTGAAGTAGGGCAAAAGGCAAATTAAAACTATCCACAATGCAAGGTGTTTTTATCATGTATCTTTTTCACCTGCTCAATACCGCATCAGTTGTCCAGGCTCAAAAGCCCTCCTTTGGCCATTATTATGTGGGTTCCTCATCTCCACAATTAAGTTGTTATAAAGTTGCCTTACGTTTGTAGAGAGGGCCTTATTAAGTTGTTTTTATTTAAAAAAAACACAATGGAAAACATACTAACATGTGAAAGTGAAACTAGTATCGTATTAGGGGTTGTTTGTTTGTGTCTGAATGGGGTCATTCAAACACTTTTTGCTGAACCGGTCAGCTAAATAGGTGTTTGGTTCGCAAAAAAGGGTTACTGAATGGAACCATTAAGGTCTAAATGGTCCAGCTTTATTTTTTAGCTGAATGAAACAGATGTTTTGTTTCCCACTTTTACCCCAAATCTCCAAACCCTAACCTCTCCTTCCAGCCACCACCACAGTCCCGTCAGCACCTCCACCACCGCTTCTCCAGCCACCACCACCGCCTCTCCCAACCCCTACCACCACCGCCTCTCCCAGCCACCACCACCACTTCTCCCGGCTCCGACCACCGTCAAATCTCGCCTCTTCCAGCCACCACCACAGTACGAGGTAAATCGATCTTGTGCTCTTGTATTTGCATCCATGTTTATAAATAACTGAACAATATGTGATTTGAAATGAAAATTTGGATGATTTGACTATAGAATTCATATGAATATTGTTGAGTTAAATATATGCACATAAGGTGTTTGATGAAATGCCTCAAAGAGAATAAAATTCATAAAATGGGTGTGTAATCGGGATTAAAGTTTCCGGTGGGTTAACATATAACAATTTTATTTGTATGTCGATTTGCTTTGAACATGCCCCTAATTTGTTGAACTATTTTACTAATTTGCTTTGAACATGCTCCTAATTTGTTGAACTAATTTGCTTTGAACATGATTTTGTGGAAACGCATTTGCTTTTATTGTTTAAAGAAATGGTTGGGATTAATTGGAAACAAGAAGGTGTGGAGAAAACTTTTCTTGAAGCATGTATTCACGAGTTAACCGTTAATGGGCGTGAGGGAGGTAACCTTAAAACATTGTCATGGAAGAATATTTCGGAAAAATTAAAAATGCAACATAACTTCATAGTGGAACAAAAACAAATGAGGAACCGTTATGACTATCTAAAAGGAAGATTTTCAGCTTGGAGAAAGCTTAAAAACAAAACAGGCAATATTTATAATGCCGTGACAAACATGTTTAATTTGTCGGAAGAAGAGTGGCAACTAGAGATGAAGGTATTTTTTAAACAATAATATCTTTTCTCTCTGAATAGTAGTTCTTAATATATTTCAAGAATCTTATAGAATTTTATAATATTTTTTTCCAAACAGACTAACAAGTATGTAGAAGCCTTAAGAACCGTGCCACTTGCTTACCCCGAACTATGTACTCAATTGTTTGAGGGCTCTACATCTAATGGCTTTGAAAGTTGGGGTCCATCTTCTACACTTCCACATCCTTTTGAGGAAGTGTTGGACAACACTTCAAATGGTCTTGAGGACGTTGATTTAACTGCAATAGGTACTCCAACTGTAAGTGTTAATGACGACTCACCCCTAAAAAAAAGAGGGTGAAAAGAAAGGACAGGGAATCCGTAAATTCAAGTCTAATAGAAATTAAGGACAATATTAACGAGATGGCAAAAGTGTTTATTGAGAAACATAAAGCTTCTAATGATATTGAGGCATGTATGGCGAAGTTAGAGTTAATGGGATGGGATGTACTTGATGCAAAATATCAAACGGCAATTTTACTTTTTGGTGAAGGTGCCGATCTTAGGAAGGTGTGGTTACTTCTTAATCCGCTAGCTTGTGAGCCATGGGTGAAAAACGCAAGAGCGAAATACGGATTATTTTGAATGTTTTTTGTTTAATGTTATGTTATGAACTTTTTGGATGTTTGTTTGTTGAAGGTTATGTTATGAATTTTTTGGATGTTTGTTTGTTGAATGTTATGTAATGAATTTTATGGATGTTTTTTTTAAAGAAAATTATGTTATATGTTTTATTCATGTTTTTTATGACAGGTAACATATGAATTCGGTCAATGAGATCATAGTTTTCATGGTAATTTGTTGGTATTGGCTACAATTAGCCTTAAGAGGAAATGAAAGGATAAGAGATCTTAATTCGGCATTGACCGGTCATGCATATACGCAATAATTGTTGCATGGATCAAGTACACAATGCCATGAGATCATGCGTATTTCGCGTGATGCATTTGTACTATTGTGCAATCATTTTATACAAAATAATTGGTTGCAATGTAGTCGGACAATAAGCGTTCAAGAAAAGTTAGCTATATTTTTTACTGTCATAGGACATAACGAACGCTTTCGAGTGGTTAAGCGACAGTTTCAACATTCAACGGAAACGGTTCATAGATGTTTCCATGAGGTCCTAAATGCAATGATGAATTTTGCAAGAGAAGTTATAGTCCCTACATATACCAATGAAGCCCCAAATACTTCAGAACGACACAGGAAGTTAAAAGAAATATTTCCCGGAGCAATAGGTGCATTAGATGGAACTCTTATACATGCAGTCGTTGCTGCTGATCAACAGACCCGTTATAGGGGAAGAGGAAAAGGTGAATGCTATCAAAATGTTTTAGCAATTTGCGACTTTAATATGGTATTCACCTTTGTATGGGCCGGATGGGAAGGCATTGCACATGATTCAAGGGTTTTAAAAGAAGTAGCATTTAACCAGACTTCCGGCTTTCCTTTCCCTCCAACAGGTTTTTAATCATTCGTGAACTTTTATTATAAATATATTATATGTTTTCATGTTGTTGTTTTGACAACAGACACTAACGGTTACATATAAATATTACCTTTGCGATGCTGCAGATACCAATACTCGTGGATTTATGACTCCTTACCATAACACACGATATTGGTTAGCCGATTTTCGACGAAAACGTGCGTTAACTAAGGAAGAAAAATTCAATCATGCTCACGCACAACTTAGAAATGTTATTGAGCGCTCGTATGGTGTTTTGAAGGCCCGATTCCCAATCCTACAGCGAATGCTTCGCCGTACAAAGGGACATAGTGATTGCTTGCTTCGCCGTACATAATTTTATAAGGAAATCAAATATTTCTGATCAGTTATTTATGGAGTACGACGAGGACACTACATTTTCAGAAGAACAAGGTGGAGACAACAATAGTGAGTCAGTTCATGACATAGAATGGGGTTCACAAGGCATTCACTATATGAATAATTTGCATGACCAAATAGCTAATCAACTAGTTTGATCAGTTAAAATTGAATTGTACGCAAAGTATAAATTTGTATTTGAATTTTAGTATGTGTTTTATGGATTATGAAGGATTTGTGTAATTTAGATTTTCTATGTTGTTTTGAATTCTCTTTATTTTAATTATCCGTCATTTAGTATAGTCATTCAGACTTTTGATCAAACAAATACATTTCATTCAGTACATAATTCTGCAGAGGGGTAAAGTAGTAATTCTGCACAGTCATTCAGATGTCTAACCAAACAGCTCTTATTGGTTCAGATGTCTAACTGGTTCAGATTATCTTACTCATTCAGACAGCTTAATGGTTCAGACTTACTGATTCAGATGTTGCTAAACAGCCCTTTAAATAAGGGCTTTAAATAAGGTCGCGAGTCTACGCAAACTTAGTCGGTTCCTTTTCTTTTTGTTATGGTCCCAGAACTAAAACAAAATAAAAATTGACGTTTGGCCGATTTCCTTTACGTTTATTATGGTAACTAAACTAAAAATGAATCACCGACTAATACGGTGCCGCCAAGTAGCCATGGCCACTTGTGGCACCAAACTTTCTAATTATATATAGTAATAATACGCAACAATTTTTTTAAAACTAAATATATAGTTATATAATATTAGTAAAGTAATTTGTAGATATTGAATGATAGATGGATAAGCTTGATGGGTCTTTACTCATTATAGTGATATATGAAATTAAATATATGAATTCTAACTTTATTAAAGCCAAAGATGAGTAAAAAAGACAATTTGGTCTTTTGATATGTGAAGTAGGGCAAAAGGCAAATTAAAACTATCCGCAATGCAAGGTGTTTTTATCATGTATCTTTTTCACCTGCTCAATACCGCATCAGTTGTCCAGGCTCAAAAGCCCTGCTTTGGCCATTATCATGTGGGTCCCTCATCTCCACAGTTAAGTTGTTATAGGTAAAGTTGCCTTATGTTTGTAGAGAGGGCCTTATTAAGTTGTTTTTATTTAAAAAAAAAACACAATGGAAAACATACTAACATGTGAAAGTGAAACTAGTATCGTATTAATCATATGAAGTTATGTCACGTCATATTATCTTATCGTATCGTATCAAATGATATTGTATTGTATCATATCTTTTTGTATCATATCATATGATCACATGATGGTATCTATTTTAAAATATGATTGAACTAGTTTTAGAGCCCGTGTTACACACGGGATAATTCAAATTATAAAATTATAAGTAAAACAAATAATTACATAGCTTATATGAAAAAAAATATATTACATCTATATGCTTGTATCTATACAATGTCTTAAGTTTTAATAGTTGAGGGAATCAATTTGCCAAATCTCGAACCTTTTGATTATTTCAAAAAATGTCCTTAAAAATAATCTTGAAACCCGAATCATGTTTAAAATTCTAACTTTGATACTTTTGACATTTTAAAGTCAACACTTTGAACGCATAACAAATTTGAGGATAAATTTATTTTTCATTCTCAAACTTTTAAAAATACTCAAAAGTTTCATTTTTGACCCGTAACAAATTTTGATCTAAATGTAGTTAACTTGTACCAAACAATTTATTTACCAACTTTTGACCCATAAAATCAAATTTAACTTTCACAAAAAACCCGAAACAATTTTCATTTGAGAAACATGATTTGTTATTGATTTTTGGAATTCACCAAGTATTTTGATATATAGTAAAATAATATGTTAATATTTATATTTATAAAATATATAGATATTATATAAATATAGTGTAAATTGAAAGTGAATAATTATTAATTTATTACATATAATAGATATATTAGTTTTAAAGGAAAAAAATTATAAGAATTAACCAAAACATGACAAGTGTCTCCATTTATTTTACTTTGTTAGAATATGTAAATATTAAATGATATCATATCATATTATCTTAAATTATGTAGTATCAAATCATATTACATCTACCATATCATATATTAATGTTTTCTTAAAATTAACCCTTTAGTTCCTGCTTTCATGTATGGTGCCACCGCCTATGATATCAAATCAATCAATTTTACATTTGCTAACTCACGTTTACACCCATTTATTTTACACAACCACTCGCACGTTAAATCCACTCTCTTGTTAAAATTTCTTTTTCTCCTTTCTTAGAAGTTTATGACATAAATACAACACTAAATATATAGTTTAAAAAGATTTTAATATGTATTTACAAAACTAAAATCTTGATGGCTTTATAATATAATTTTTGTCTTTTCATTTTTACTTTTAAACATGTCCACTTAGATCCATTGAACGCCAAAATAAATTAGTATTTAACTGTAAGCAGATATTTATTTTTCAAATTTAAAATAAACATTGAAACAATATTGTTTTTTGCTTATAAACATTTTATTAGAAAAATACAAATAGGTGTAGGTGGTCAATTAGACCCGGCCGAGACTGAGATTATTAATCATTCAATCAAACATCAAAGAACGAAACAAACCAGGGATGAAACATTAAAAACAATTTTTTATTAAAGGATCAAGAATATTTTCATCATGATAAATGTTTATAGAATATCAATAGGTTCTTATATCCCTAGAGTCAGATCGGCACAACGTTTCTAATTTACAACATTTTACGCACTAGCCCTTATACTACTAATAATATACCTAAAAAGAGTCTAAATCATTCTTCACACTAATTACACTTAGGTTTATATAGTCCTCCAACACACTTCCCTTGAATGGTATTTGTGCCCTGCCCATCACTATGATTAGACAAAAGGACCTCTTTTTTTCCATGAATTCTCTTTCTTCCTTGCTTTGTCTCCTCTGGCCAGTAATACCATCGGATCTTAACCCTTTTCTGCTTTACATCAAGCAGACGAGCAACATAAGCATCCGTTTAGGCTCTTCAGGCCTCAACAGCACGCAATCCCCGACTGCACGCATAGACAATCAAAAACACGATAAATCTTCTAAAATTGACTTTTTAGCATAAAGAAGTTAAGTTTTCCCGATCCATGATGGAGTGAAGATTGGAAATTTAATACACAATGGTCAATGTGATTAAAGGTACATTAAATTTTCCAAAAGTGGTCGATGTAATCAAAAACACTTTAAATCTTTCAAAAAAATCAACTTTTTAACAAATATAGTTTAAGTTTTCCCAATGGTCGATGTAATAAAAAACATATTAAATCTTAAAATATATTAACCATTGAATAGTAGAGTTGTGATAATAAATCACATTTAACATATTAACCATTGAAGAAAGAATATTCAAGACCGAACAGAGAGTAAGTAGAGCATACTTGATCATGCCATCCACATTTCTAGTGGTACACAAAGGATTCTAGGCAGAAACCAAACCCACAGTTGGTAATCTCCGACCAATTGATGGAGGCCATCAACTACATTAATTTCATTAAAATATTAAATCATCATTAAATCTTAAAACTAATACATTTAACAAGAGCAACTTGATTTTACAAAAACTGATACCTCGATTGCAGCCACTGCTACAAACAATCAACATGTTATGATTCGATACGATCCGAATAGACTGTCAACACAAAGAAGATGATGATCAGAACACAAATCCATCAAAGCAACAATTACATGATAAATATTATATATATATAACACTAATTGAAGACGAAAATCTTGCGCGTACATAAATCAGATATATCATCGGCCGATCTTTGGTGGGCATGAAGAGATTAGAGCGGAGATTTGATCACAACGGCAATGAAAAAAAGGATTAGAGATGGATGAAGATAAACATGTGTATGGGTCCTCATATATATATAGAGTAGAGAAACTAGGTTAAACCTAATTATTCCAAAATTTTCAAATTAACCCCTGAAATTGTATATATGCTCATATAGAACTCTACTATTTTTGGATATAGACATTATATGTTTGAAAAATAAAACAAGACAAAATATGAAATTGGATTATATCAATTTGGGTTTGCCAAGTCAACATGTGTCAACTGTATAGTACCATGATCATCTAATGAAAGATAATTGATTTTACTTAGAACTTGAAAATCCAAGCTGGTTAGCGTTGTATATTCTAAAGTGTTGAAAAATCTAGTTAAGAAAGTATGTATTTAGGTTTATGTAATAGATACTCGTATTTAGAAGAGAATCTATGGAACAACGATTCTAAATGAAGCTAAATATTCAATATATCCAATGAGGGTTAGCTTGTCACGCTAAATTTGCTTGGCATAACCCGATTATTGGATGATTAACTATGAGTAACTCCACCTATTTGTTTTATGCCTAGTAAGTGGCAACACGTGTGGAGAAAATTCGGATGTTATGGAACATTGCTTAGTTTAGGATTTATATTATGGGTTTGATTATCTACTGCCAAAGAATATAGTACTGTGATTTATAAGTTATTATTAGATAAAATTAAGTTTAATCAATAACCATTGAAGGATAACCGACATTATATGGATTAGTAGTACACTAATATAATAGATATATCCTCATTAATGTGCTACTAAACACACACAATAAAAATAAACATACATGAATACTTAAAACTCTGACTTAAATATAGCATTTTGCTTCATGACTACTAGATTACGTGTTAACGTAATCTCTCTATTTATTGCCTATTAACATGGCAGTTTTTCATTTCTCTAGCTTTTGTGGCTGCTTAGTAGAAAAAGTTCGTGGTCCACCTAACTTTTGAGACGTGAGACTTCTTAACTCAACTCTAGATTCTTGTACAATCAGCATATGAAAATTTACTAGAGTTTATGGAAGGACGACGATCGGCAGCTAGAGGTAGACTAGTGAAGACCAGTTCGTCAAAAGCACCATTTGTGGCTGCATTCAAAGGCTTCCATCACTACTACAAATAGCATAATGCAACATTCTAAAAAACAACCTAAAAGAATGTGATGAATCTGATCGTAAATCAAGTTCAACATAAAGGTTGAATTAGATGATCTGACGTGACCTTTTGCTAAAAAGTCAACCTGACTAAATTGGATATGTATTAAATTGACCATTCTGACTCGTTGATTTACCCGTATTTAAATTACACACCCGACCTGATCTCACATGTACCTAAAGAACCCTTACCCAAATAAACCCGTTACCCGAAAACTAAATAAACCAATTATTATCTGATCCAATTTTTGTAACATGTTCATACATCTGAATCCTTAAGAACATGAACTAATTAATTCAAAATACCGAACCCCATCAACATCTTATGCACCATTTGCCCATAGTTCATTGTGGAAGGTTCTACATACTATTAAGACATGGGAGCATGTCTAGCTAAGGTTTTAAGTTGATTTATATCTTTTACTTGATAAGATTTTCATTTTTTATAACTAAACTATATTTTCTAAAATAAAATATTTTTTACCAATGCAAATGTAGGTTTAAGAACAAAAACACTTCTAATTTAAGAACAACAACAAAATAAGACAGGAGAGAATAAGTGGGAGTAATTGTATTATAAGTTTATATGTCTATGCGTGATTGGTGTAAATTATTTTGTAAGACCAATATTTGTGACTTGCGATATTAATATGACAAAACTCGTTAAATATATTATGGTCAAGAAAATAAAGTGGGCGAGAAATCCGGACACGAGACGAGAACTTCGACACGCGTTTAAGTTTAACGGGAAATATTCTAAAATGTTTTTTAGCTATAAATAAGACTTATGTTTGTCATTTATGTGTGTGTTTTGTATGGTGTTTTCACCCACCCAAGGGGAGCTCACCTTAGGTGGGGTCGGTTCGTTTGTTTAATATATTAAATCTTTCAACCGATAACGAGATCGTTTCTATCTATATTATCGTTATATTATATTATTCGGTCGTTTGACTTCACCGCACCCGTCTCTAGTGTTTATCAAGAGCAAAATCGTTCGTTGTCGGATCCGGTTTCGGGACCTACAATTGGTATCAAAGCGGGTTTGAATCAACCGATTCAACTTTGTTCTTGATATTCGGGTTCTATTTCCGGAATTACCCGAACCGAGACGTTAAATTTTTGGAAATAAAGTTTGGTGTTTGGAAATAAAAGTTTGAAGATTTGGGGAATTAAAGTGATTGAAGTCCATCTCGTGTTTTCAGATCTGGAATCTATGCCTGTTTAAAGTTGGCGATGAAACTTGTGATGAATGTTTATGGTGGTGTTCCAGCCACATATTTTCACCGGTGAAGATCGAACATGGCGGCTAGGGCTGATGAGATGCTGGTTCTTTCTGTGGTAGAGGTGCTCCAAGGGGGCGGTAGGGACGGCGGCGGTCGCGGCGACGATGGCCATTTCGATGGCGACCGGTTCAACGAAGGTCCACCGGAGCAAGTTGTAGGTTGAGGTTTCGTCGTTTGTTCATGCTTGTGATGGAGATGCTCACTAATGAGAAGATACCGTATTTTAATGCTCCGATTTATCGTCAGAACAAAATTTTGGTCTGATTCTTTTCGGTAAAAATGTTGGAAGGTATTGTAGCAACTTCATATTTAGTTGGAGATGATGGATCTGGGAGGTCACCTGCGATTGCTTTTTCCGGCAAAGGGGGCCGGTCACCGGTGGTAATGATGGCGGCTGTTTACAGCTCGGCTTGTGATGATGAACATCTCCATTTTATGTTATGGGCATATGTTGCTAGTTGGGCCAAAGACCAGGTCAGTTTGTTTTATTTTGTTTATTGAAGATGGGCTATTAAATTAAATTCATGTATGTGCTTTAGAAAATAAACTTGATTGTGATTGGGACTAATTACATTATATCTTCTATCTGGGTGTTTTTAGTAAAGATGGGCTGCTGGGCCTAATGAATTCTTCCAGTTACATTCAATTTGGCCTGGTTCATTTTTGGACTAAGAATGGTTGTTATTCGAGTTGACCAAACTGAACAAAGTCAAAATTGATCGGGTTTTCGTTATTGTCTAATCGTGTTCAAAACTTGTTATTTTTATATTATTTTCAAGGCGTTTGAGAAGTTGGAACCAGGTGGTGAACTTTGAACAAATTGGATATGAATTTGGATTTAAAGAAGAAATAATAAGTTTTGTCATTTGATCGATGAAACCAGTAATTCAAGATTGATTTGTGAATATTCGAGCTCTTCTCAACCTATATTGCTTAAGATCCGGGATGGATAAAGAAGCGAGAATTTCTTCATGAATTAATTGGGTGGGTCATACTTTGAGGGGGTGAATTGAAACGAAGAGGCTTCGGTTTATCGGCTGATTTGTGAAGATGCGAGACACGGTTTGACAAAGTTGATATCGCAAGTCAAGGGGGTGATTGTAAGGCCAATATTTGTGACTTGCGATATTAATATGACAAAACTCGTTAAATATATTATGATCAAGAAAATAAAGTGGGTGAGAAATCCGGACACGAGACGAGAACTTCAACACGCATTTAAGTTTAACGGGAAATATTCTAGAATGTTTTTTTAGCTATAAATAGGACTTATGTTTGTCATTTATGTGTGTGTTTTGTATGGTGTTTTCACCCACCCAAGGGAAGCTCACATTGGGTGGGGTCGGTTCGTTTGTTTAATATATTAAATCTTTCAACCGATAATGAGATGGTTTCTATCTATATTTTCGTTATATTATATTATTCGGTCGTTTGACTTCACCGCACCCGTCTCGAGCGTTTATCAAGAGTAAAGCCATTCGTTGTCGAATCCGGTTTCGGGACCTACATATTTAAATCTAGCCCTTGTTTTAATCTCCTTTATCTGTTGCCTGCTTTACGTTCAATCTTATAGGAGTAATTGTATTATAAGTTATTTGAAAAATCGATTTTGCGGTGTAAGGATTTGCAAGAAAAAAGAATATTCATCGTTACTATAATAAGCACCGATGATTTATCATTCCACTTCAAAAGAAATGAAAAAAAAAGAGTAAGTGTATCGAATTCTAGAACTAGGTTTTTTGCTAATTTGTGGATGTGTATATAATAAATTGGTAGAAAATCAAAGAACAGTGATGACAGAAGGCATATTTTTTTCAAATGAGCTCGACAATGGAGTAGTGTCTACATATGTGATGATTGCATTTGACTAATATATTTGTAAAATATGTTTAATAAAATGATAATTAGCAACATTAGACTCTACACGTACACATACACATCTCATCCAAGTGTCACTACTTCCAATTATAGTTAATACTTTCTCTTATACTGGTCTAACTTTTATATGTGGTTATGCATGAATAATTTCTTTTTCTAAAAGAACGATATACCTAGTCATTTAAGGCTTCATGCCAGTACATATATTAAATGTACAAGTTTGTTCATGTATATTACTCATATTGTTATGTTGGCTTTTTGTGGTTTCTTTTTAAGGAATCACCATAACTAGTAAGCCTAACCCTGTAATCAACCTTGTGAGCTTTGATTGGAGTAGGGTTTTCAAAAACACAACGAAATTGACGTCTATATAATCTTTTTTTTGTTTTGTAATTCACTTTTTATTATATCATTCACTTCTAGCTTGTGAGATTTTAGGTCGCCCTTCGCCTTGGAGAGGGTGTAATTACAATGTGTTTGAATTCCGAAGATCATATTTTCTGCTATGTATTGTTTTAATTTTTCATGGTATATAATCCTACTATATAAACTTTTGTGTCACAAGAAGAATAACAACACTACAGAATCATGGCATATATTTTTCTTGGGCAAACTCTGTGAAATTATAAATACCCTATGTTAATTTTTGTTTGAGGTAACAAAATTGGGAGTCGTAATAAACTTTTGTCTAACAACCACCTAGTTAAATGTTGCGTCACACTAGCACCCGAATGAAGTTTTAACCTGTTTCCGTTGTACTAAACCAAAAATTATCAAATTTTCATTTTAGAGAAGGACTTAGTTGCTTTTATGTAAAAAAAAACAAAGAAAAAAAAAGAAAACAAAGAAAAAAAGAAAAAAAAAAGAAAAACATGTTGAGAAGCAAACTAACATGTGAAAGTGAAATCAGTTATTTGGTTTTATATAATATTTTATTGTATCATATCATATCAAATTATATTACATCATATCTATCAATCTATTCTAATAAAAGAAGATAATGATGATGTGACAGTCTCATATTTCTTATTGGCTAATTTTTCCCGTTCAAATTCCTAATAATTTTTTATAAGCATACTAGGAACTTTGCATATTATAAATTATAAATAAACATTGGCGGAACTTGAACTTTCAAATTGGGGGGGGGGGGGGCAAAAATATATAAAAAATAATATTAAGTTCTTAGACATAAAAAAACTAACTTTTTCTACTAAACAAAAACCATACTTCCTTTAAAAGAAACTCTCTCTTAGTTGGTTAAGCGGAACCAAATTTTAACTACTTGAGGGGTCAAATAAAAAAATGCATATTTTCCAATATGTTAAAAATAACTGACTAACTCATTCATGGTTAACTACCTATTAAATTTACACCTATCTTCATTGGGGAACTTAAAGTTAAAGATTGATAAAACACCTTAATATATTTTTTAAAATGTTACGGCTACTATTTTTTAAGTGGCCGATGAAGTACAGATATAAGAACGAGTGAACAGTTTACTTTTCTTAGTTCAGAATAAATAATAATAGTTAAGTAATCTTTCTTAATTACAGAAAAAATAATAATATTTAAATAACTTTGAGTAACACAAAATAATATAAAACCTCCAATTAGAAAAAAGATATTTAGAGTTAAAATCAAAAGAAAGTAAAAAAAGTAAATACAATATGGAAAGTCATAATAAAATAAAATAAAAGAAAAAATATTATGTAGATTTATATACAGTATTTAACATCTAAGAAAAAGACAAAAAAAAACACAACAAAAACAAATTTACATAAATAACCCTCAAACCTTCTTCCCCATCTTCTTTTTACAGCCCCCCTACGCACTTCTGTTTCCGGTGGTATTACCGCAGTTCGCCTTTGACCATTTTCTCACCTTTTATCTCTTCACTTTTAACTACTCTGTGCCCTTATCCACTAAAATGGTGTCAAAACTATATTTACCGAAATTATATGGGCTAATATCAGAAGTTCTCAGCTCAAAAAACAGGGGGGGGGGGGACGGAACCCCTCCTCGCCCCTTTATAGTTCCGCCCTTGTAAATAAAGATTATATGTTTTAAAATTGAACAAATCTAATTAAACAAATAATGTTTATTGCAATTTATATGAAAAAATATAAAACCAAAAATGAAAATAAAATATTTAACCAATTTCAATTTATAATATGTAATAATATCATGAATAATAATATAAAAAGAATGTAACAATAACAATAATAATAATAATATACGATTTCTTATATTACACTTTCATTTTAAACTAAATCACTTTTCTTAATATCATAATTTTTCTAAATATCTATATTTTGTACAATAAAAAATGAATGCATATATATTATCTAATTTAAAAAATTATTTTCATATGTAAAAAACAGAATTAAATCACAAAAAAATAGATTTGTGACGTTAATAGCTCATTGATATAATGATAAATATATATGTTTCCCTTGTATTTTCTATATAGTATTTTATTAGTTTTTATTTAGTTTTCGTTTAGAATTTGTATACTACTAACCTTTTAATGTTTGGTAGGTTTCAGTTATTAATAATGGTAAAAAGAAGAAGAAACGAGAAGGAGACAAACTTAAAAAAAGAAACGGTTGAACTAGAAAGAAAACTGGTCCAACCGAAAAAAGAACCGGGCCCATTCTTCCTCCCCACGTCGCGCGGCCACAAAGGGGTGGCCTTGCCATGCGGCACAGAGAGCCATTGTTTCTCTCTATGTTGCGTGGCCAAGTCCAAATTCCTTGTCCCTCGGCGCGAGAAGGCTTAATTTCTAGACCGGGTTTTGGGCCTTTAATCATTATGCAAACGTCATTAACCTTAACTTGGAGGAGATCAGGTGTGACATTCGTCAATTTCGGGTCTTGTTTGTATTTGTTTATTATGTAAACCGACCCGATTTGTAAACCGAATCTTATGTTATAATCAAAATGATGAATTTATGTTACAATATTGTTTCACACTTGTTGGGTCTTGAAAACATCCTACCTTTATTTTTATTTTTATTTATTTATTTATTATTATTATTATTTGTTGTTTAGTGTTTTTGTCTTGATCCATTTTGCATGAAAACTCTTGTGTCTCACACCCATATTTGACCACCAACATTACCCTATATATACACCACCTTTCCTCTTCATTTTCCCTTGCTACAACTCAAAAAAAAAAAAAACTCTCTCAAACATCAAAGATTCAAGGTTATCTTCTTAAGTGTTCTTGAAGGTTTTTAGTCTTTCATCTTAATTAGTTTATGTAGCCTTATTAATACTTGTTTATGGTTGTGCAACATATATATAATATACACCCCTTGTTTACCTTTGGTAGTTACTTCTCCGATTCCGGTCGGTGAGGTTTCGGACCTCATAAGGCAAGGCTTCATGGAGGACTTCGTGTCCTTGATATATATACATCTATATAACTTGTTCATACATATTAATCTTGCTTATTTTAGTTTGTTGGTCATGTTTACAAGTTCCATGGTTATGGGTTTTTAAGAGTCTATGCTTCGGTTTAACCGTAAATAGCTCTAAACCGTAAACCGAACTTTGTTACTAGTTTTGTTAAATAATTGTTTAAACATGATTATTGTTAGATCTAAGTTTCTAAAATCATTTTTACAAATTCTATGGTTATGGGTTTGTAGAATCTTACCTCGGTCTTAACCCGAAACACGATCCGAACCGAAAACCGAACAGTTTAAAGACTTTATTGTTAACTTTTGGTTATAAAACTTAAAGTATTTTTTTTATTTGTACATTATTATACAAGTTCTTTAGTGGTTGGACATGTGGAAACCAAACCGATTCTTACTCGCTTAAGACACACAAGTGTGTTTTTTTTAGCCATCAAGACTTGTATATTTCTTTAAAAATAGTTACAAATTGATTTTTAAATATTTTGTTAAGTACTTGGAAATGTTGGATCCAACTTGATCTCATAACAAAGTTTGGACCGACAAAACCGAACACTCGCTTAACGTGCGTTGTTAGTTCTAAAACAATGGAACTATATACTTGGTTAAGTCCTATTAAATTTTATTGAGTTATCTCATAACATTCAATATTTTGGAAAGTTGACTTTGGGTTTGACCAATTATCAAGACCCGAACCGACAACCCGAACACTCGATAAAAAAAAACTGTTTTAGTATCTTTATTCCAAAGGGATTTGCACTCTTGCATTTTATCCACCTTATTACTTAACATAGGTTGAGTAAATATTAAGGTTAGATACGTTAACCCAGTTTCGAGCAAACTTACATTTTTAAAGGGTTATTATTATAAATTCTTAAATAGTTACATTTTAAACCTTGAACTTTAATTATTTACATTTCTCAACATTTATTTTGTTTAAAGACCTTCAAGACAACCTTTCTAAATTCAAGACTTCTTTTCTTTTTAGGCATTGTGCGTTAAACTCGTCGTTCCGACAAATATCCAAATTATCATCTTTCAAGTTTACTACTTGAAGGTGAGTACTTCATACCCCATTTTCCATCTTTTATTTTGGGGGTGACATTTCATACTTATTCAACAAAATGCTTTATATTTGAATCTTAAACCACAAACGTAGTTGTATACTTTACCTAAATAATTGCTCGATTTGGTGTTCTATGCTTATATGCCTATATGTTTATCGCTTTTGGTTGGTGAAACTATAAAATCCTAGACTATTTGGCATCCCCTTATAACTAGGTGTCGCTAATGTGTTTAGCGATATCTATTTATCCAAATTACCACTTTTATTTATCGTTTCGTATGCAAGTTTTGTGGCTATCTTTATTATATACTAATATGATTAAACTTATGAATTGCTCACCGACCTTTGTGTTGACAAACTTTATTTTATGAAATGTTGCAGGTTTGCATCTTGGTTGATTTATGATTGTGAAGAAAACGACATCAAAGACCTTAGGATATTAGTAAAAATGAACAATATCAAATTTGCCATATTTTGTGATATATTGTTTATGGTTATTTTATGGATAATTGTTATGTGACATTTTCGATGTTGTGAAATGAAATGAGTTTATTAAATACTGTCACTTTAATTAGTGTCATGTGCTTATGGACAATCGTTACATCTCGGCATGTTCCGCCGCCTTTTGTCGGGGTGTGACAGACTGGTATCAGAGCCATGACAATAGGATAGGTGGTTAGACGTAACGACCTAGTATTGTTATGCTTAGGGTCCTATATGTGTGCTCATACGTGTTTTACTCTATTTTGATTGTTCATATCGCATATTATTTATAAACTTGTTTAAAATTCACCAATATCCCAAATGTTCACATACACACACTTTCATAGTATTTCCAAGGTATCCTTACCTTAAAACGCAAAAAGTAGATTTTCATTGTGTTTTATGGATTACAAGATTAACTTGGATCCCGTTGTTTATAATCCCTTAAAGGTTGCATTTATATCGGGTTCGTAGCCCTCATAGGAAGCGAGACATTATAAAACGACCATTTGACAAAAAGATTCCAAGAATCGAAGGTGATTTACTTACCTGGAATGGTGGGATTATAGTGCTCGTTTTCTAGGCCACAAACCATGTTATACATGTCAATACTTTAAGTAGTCGAATGCGAGCGTTCCGGTCGCCATCCTAATTTTTCGGTGTCAAAACAATAGAACTACGGTGATTTGTGGACTAGTGCTTTGACATGACGTTGTATCCCGATTTATGGTGTTATTATCGTTATTTGAGTCGAAAACATGAAAAAGTTGCGGTGATTCGTGCACATGTTTAGACTCCAACGTTGTGTTTTATAAATTTTTTTTTTGAGTTGGAATATCAAATCATGGTGGTTCATGTACGATTTTTTCGACTCTATAAACCTCAAAATCTCAAATTTTTAAGCTTTAACCCCTCAAAATCTCAAAATCATTTACGATTGTTTCCAGTTTGTTTTTTATATACAAAGATTTATATTTTATCTAACACTAACATCTACTCCTCACTAACTTTAGAATTCACAATCAAAAAGAAAATTTAACTTCACCTTATTCTTATTTCATACACTCTCATATCCATTTCTTTTTACCTAAAACTTATTCCATTTCTTTATAATCTTTTAGCATGTCTCCACTAAGACCGCGCAAGAGCACCAACTGACGTATGGCTGTTTTTATCGTCAAGCAAATGGCCGCTGTGATTCCCGAACTTGTAACTCAAATCCAAGCTACCTAACCTCCTCCACCCGTTGTTGCACCCGTTGAACCCAAACCCGTATCCTACCCATATAAGCAATTTACTAGTGCCAACCCAACCGAATTCTGGGGTACGAACTGTGCGACTACCTTGTTGTAATGGTTCGAGTCTATGGAGAATGTGTTTAGATATAGCGAGTGCCCCGAAGCGAAAAAGACAAATTTCGCTTCAAGCATGTTTAGAAAAACCGCTCTAACATGGTGGGGTAGTGTCATGCATCTCCAAGGGTCGGAAACGGCTATGGCTCTTCCATGGTCCGACCTCAAGGCACTCATGATGAAGAAGTTTTGTCCCAAACACGAACTTCAAAAGCTTGAGGAGGAATTTTGGAACCTCAAGCAAGATAGTGGTGATAACGCCGCTTACTCACTCCGTTTCCACGAGTTGAGCATTCTCGTCCCTCATTTGGTTACCCCGGCTGAGCGTGAGCTTGACAAATACATTGGGGGTTTACCTATGCAAATCCGGGACTCAGTCATGAGTAGCAAACCCGTGAATCTTGAGGATGCCATTACTCTAGCCGGTGCGCTATCGGAGAATCATGTGAAAGCGGGTACCCTAACCCTCAAGAAACCAAACGAAAAGGCCAAACCCGAGCCCGCACCATAAGCCAAGGTTGAACCCGCACCACAAGCCATTAACTACTCAAACTCTTCCCGTCACAACAATAACAACAACAACAAGAAACCCAAAACCAACTACCGAAACTATGCCGTTACCCAACCCCAACCTAAACAACAAACCCAAATTCCACCCCAAACCCGAAAACCCTATACCGGTACCGCCCCACTATGCAACATTTGCCAACTCCATCACCCACCAAACATGCCTTGTCGCCATTGTACCATTTGTAACCGACTTGGTCATCTCAACACCACATGCCGATCCGCACAATGAACCCAACCTAACCAACCAAACCAACCAAGAACTTTTCCCCAAAATACTCAACACCGATATGCACCCTACCCACCAAACCAACCTCAACAACCCCGAGCTTGCTACAATTGCGGTGACCCTAACCATTTCCGCAACAATTGTCCTCGCCTCATCCTTACTAACCAAACCATGACCGCACCTTACCACCAAACTCAAGCTTACCAAGTTCAAACTTACCAACCTCAACTTTCCCAACTCAATGCACCACTCATCCAACCCATCCAAGCCATACAAGCACCACCTCCTCCACCACTGCAAGCACCTCAAGTCAACCAAGGAAATCAAGGACGAGCTTTCATGATGAATGTTAATCAAGCTCAAGCGGCAAACGATGTTGTGAACGGTATGTTTTTAGTGAACCAACATTTAGCTTCCATTTTATTTTATACGGGTGCCGATAGAAGTTTCATTTCGTTGAAATTTGAGTCGAAAATTACCGTGTCTCGAACCAAGCTTTCCCGATCGTTTTCTGTTGAAGTCGCCAATGGGAACTCCATCACCATAAATTCTGTCGTCCGCGATTGTACTCTCATTCTTGCTAACCATAAATTCTCCATCGATCTCATCCCGATGCAAATGGGAAGTTTCGATGTCATAGTAGGCATGGATTGGTTATCTTTGCACCGTGCCGAAGTTGTTTGCTTCGATAAATTCATTCGCATTCCGCTTGTCAATGGTAAAATCTTTAAGGTCTTCGGAAAAGCTACTTCGAGAAGGCTTAATCTCATGTCGTGCTCTCAATCGCAAAAATACTTACGCAAAAAGTATGCTCCGCTCCTAGCCCTCTTGGCAACAAAAGACAAAAAGGAAAGGAAAATCCAAGATATTTCTATTGTTCGTGATTTCCTCGATGTCTTTCCCGACGATGTCACCGGTCTTCCACCCGTTCGTCCGATTGAATTTCGAATCGATCTTGTGCCCGGCGCGATGCCCATGGCCAACGCTCCTTACCGTTTAGCCCCGTCAGAAATGCAAGAATTATCGAACCAACTCGAAGAACTTTCCAATAAAGGTTTCATTCGTCCTAGCTCTTCTCCTTGGGGCGCTCCTGTTCTCTTCGTGAAAAAGAAGGATGGTTCGTTTCGTATGTGAATCGATTATAGGGAACTTAACAAACTCACCATAAAAAATCGTTATCCCTTGCCACGAATCGACGACCTATTCGACCAACTTCAAGGCGCAACTTGCTTCTCCAAAATTGATCTTCGATCAGGTTATCATCAATTGCGTGTTCGTGAAGATAACATTCCAAAAACCGCTTTCCGTACTCGATATGGACATTTCGAATTTTTGGTTATGCCCTTCGGGTTAACAAATGCACCCGCGGTGTTTATGGACCTCATGAACCGCGTTTGCAAACCATTCCTCGATAAATTCGTTATTGTCTTTATTGATGACATTCTCTTCTTTTCTAAATCCAAAGCCGAAAATGAGCATCATTTGCGTTCCATTCTCAAACTTCTTAGAAACGAACGACTTTATGCCAAGTTCTCCAAATGGGAATTTTGGCTCGAGCAAGTTCAATTTTTGGGACATATCGTAAACAACAAAGGTATTCATGTTGATCCCGCTAAAATTGAGGCCGTTAAGGATTGGAAAACTCCAACGACTCCCACGAAAATTCGATCCTTCCTCGGGTTAGCCGGATATTATCGACGTTTCATTCGAAACTTTTCCAAGATCTCTTTGCCTCTTACCTCCCTCACTCATAAAGGAAAACCATTTGATTGGGGCTCGAAGCAAGAAAAAGCCTTTTGTACTCTAAAGAACATGCTTTGCAATGCTCCCATTTTAACCCTTCCCGATGGAAACGACGATTTCGTGGTATTTTGCAATGCCTCTCATCAAGGTCTTGGTTGTGTCCTCATGAAACGAGGTCAAGTCATCGCTTACGCATCAAGGCAACTTAAGGTCAACGAGAAGAACTACACGACTCATGATCTCGAACTTGGTGCCGTTGTTTTCGCTCTCAAAATCTGGAGACATTACCTTTATGGTACGAAATGTGTGGTTTTTACCGATCATAAAAGCCTTCAACACATTTTTTACCAAAAAGATCTCAATATGAGACAACGACGATGGGCCGAATTACTTAGTGATTACGATTGCGAAATTCGTTACCATCCCGGTAAAGCGAATGTTGTCGCCGACGCCCTAAGTCGAAAGGTTAATGTTAAATCCGTTCTGCTTCTAAGCGTTGTCGTTCAAACCGATCTTCAAATTCGAATCTTCCAAGCTCAACGTACCTCTGTTGAAGAAGGTAACATGTACGACGAAATGTCATGTGGAGCCGAACTTCAACTCGAAACCAAACCCGATGGTCTTTTGTACTTTCTCAATCGTTTGTGGGTTCCAAATCGCGATGACCTTCGTACTTGTATACTCGACGAATCTCACAATTCGCGGTATTCCGTTCATCCCGGTGCGGATAAGATGTATTTCGATCTTCGTGCTACCTTTTGGTGGCCGGGTATGAAAAAGGACGTAGCGTTATTCGTATCTAAATGTTTTACTTGCTCAAAAGTTAAAGCCGAACATCAAAGACCTTTTGGTCTACTCGAGAAACCACCGATTCCCGTTTGTAAATGGGAAGACATTGCTATGGACTTTATCACTAAATTACCCAACACCCAAAAGGGCAACGATAGCATTTGGGTGATCATCGATCGTTTGACCAAATCCGCTCATTTCATTCCGATCCGCGAGAAGTATTCTGTCGAGCAGCTTGCTCAAATCTATGTTCGAGAAATCGTGTGCCAACACGGTTTACCATTGACTATTATCTCTGACTGTGATGCTCGTTATACCTCTCATTTTTGGCGTTCACTTCAAGAAGTTTTGGGAACACGTCTCGATCTTAGCACCGCTTATCATCCTCAAACGGGCGGTCAATCCGAACGTACAATACAAACTCTCGAGGATATGCTACGAGCATGTGTTCTTGATTTCGGTGGGAATTGGGATTCTCATATTCCGTTCATTGAGTTTTCTTATAACAATAGCTACCATTCGAGCATTGAGATGGCTCCTTTCGAAGCTCTTTACGGTCGTAAATGTCGTTCTCCGATTAGTTGGAATGAAGTCGGTGAAGCTCAAATCACGGGACCCGAAATGGTTCAAGAAGCCACCGACGTTATTGATCGAATCCGTAAGAACCTCCTAGCCGCTAGAAGTCGTCAAAAGAGTTACGTCGACAAACGGCGAAAACCGATCGAATTTAATGTTGGCGATCCTGTCCTTCTAAAAGTATCTCCTTGGAAGGGGGTAGCCCGTTTCGGTAAGAAGGGTAAACTAGCTCCTCGTTTTGTTGGTCCTTTTAAAATCCTTGAGCGTGTGGGAAAAGTAGCTTATCGACTCGAACTACCGGAAGAACTTACCGGTGTTCATCCGACATTTCATGTTTCAAATCGTAAAAAGTGCTTAGCCGAGGGTAATCTCCATATACCTCTCGACGAAGTACATGTCGATGAGTCGATGGTCTTGGTTGAACGACTCGTTGAGATCATGGATCGCAACGAGAAGAGAACCAAGCGTAGCCGTATTCGATTAGTCAAAGTTAGATGGGAATCACGGCGCGGCGCGGAATTCACTTAGGAGCGAGAAGACAAAATGAAAGAGAAGTATCCACATTTATTCGCAACATCGTCTTCGTCTTAATTTCGGGACGAAATTTCCTAAAGTAGGGGATACTGTGACATTCGTCAATTTCGGGTCTTGTTTGTATTCTTTTTTGTATTTGTTTATTATGTAAACCGACCCGATTTGTAAACCAAAGCTTATGTTATAATCAAAATGATGAATTTATGTTACAATATTGTTTCACACTTGTTGGGTCTTGAAAACATCCTACCTTTATTTTTATTTATTTATTTATTTATTTATTTATTTATTTATTTATTATTATTATTATTATTATTTGTTGTTTTGTGTTTTTGTCTTGATCAATTTTGCATGAAAACTCTTGTGTCTCACACCCATATTTGACCACCAACATTACCCTATATATACACCACCTTTCCTCTTCATTTTCCCTTGCTACAACTCCAAAAATAAAAAACTCTCTCAAACATCAAAGATTCAAGGTTATCTTCTTAAGTGTTCTTGAAGGTTTTTAGTCTTTCATCTTAATTAGTTTATGTAGCCTTATTAATACTTGTTTATGGTTGTGCAACATATATATAATATACACCCCTTGTTTACCTTTGGTAGTTACTTCTCCGATTTCGGTCGGTGAGGTTTCAGACCTCATAATGCAAGGCTTCATGGAGGACTTCGTGTCCTTGATATATATACATCTATATAACTTGTTCATACATATTAATCTTGCTTATTTTAGTTTGTTGGTCATGTTTACAAGTTCCATGGTTATGGGTTTAACCATGCTTATGGTTATGGGTTTAATCTTGCTTATTTTAGTCTATGCATCGGTTTAACCGTAAATAGCTCTAAACCGTAAACCGAACTTTGTTACTAGTTTTGTTAAATAATTGTTTAAACATGCTTATTGTTAGATATAAGTTTCTAAAATCATTTTTACAAATTCTATGGTTATGGGTTTGTAGAATCTTACCTCGGTCTTAACCCGAAACACGATCCGAACCGAAAACCGAACTTTTGTTTAAAGACTTTATTGTTAACTTTTGGTTGTAAAACTTAAAGTATTTTTTTATTTGTACATTATTATACAAGTTCTTTAGTGGTTGGACATGTGGAAACCAAACCGATTCTTACTCGCTTAAGACACACAAGTGTGTTTTTTTTAGTCATCAAGACTTGTATATTTCTTTAAAATAGTTACAAATTGATTTTTAAATATTTTCTTAAGTACTTGGAAATGTTGGATCCAACTTGATCTCATAACAAAGTTTGGACCGAAAAAACCGAACACTCGCTTAACGTGCTTTGTTAGTTCTAAAACAATGGAACTACATACTTGGTTAAGTCTTATTAAATTTTATTGAGTTATCTCATAACATTCAATATTTTTGAAAGTTGACTTTGGGTTTGACCAATTATCAAGACCCGAACCGACAACCCGAACACTCGATAAAAAAAACCGTTTTAGTATATTTGTTCCAAAGGGATTTGTAGTCTTGCATTTTACCCACCTTATTACTTAACATAGGTTGAGTAAATATTAAGGTTAGATACTTTAACCCGGTTTCGAGCAAACTTACATTTTTAAAGGGTTATTATTATAAATTCTTAAATAGTTATATTTTAAACCTTGAACTTTAATTATTTACATTTCTCAACATTTATTTTGTTTAAAGACCTTCAAGACAACCTTTCTAAATTCAAGACTTCTTTTCTTTTTAGGCATTGTGCGTTAAACTCGTCGTTCCGACAAATCTCCAAATTATCATCTTTCAAGTTTACTACTTGAAGGTGAGTACTTTATACCCCATTTTCCATCTTTTATTTTGGGGGTGACATTTCATACTTATTCAACAAAATGCTTTATATTTGAATCTTAAACCACAAACGTAGTTGTATACTTTACCTAAATAATTGTTCGATTTGGTGTTCTATGTTTATATGCCTATATGTCTATCGCTTTTGGTTGGTGGAACTATAAAATCCTAGACTATTTGGCATCCCCTTATAGCAAGGTGTCGTTAACGTAATGCAGTTAACGATAACTATAAAATCCTAGACTATTTGGCATCCCCTTATAGCTAGTGTCGCCAATGTGTTTAGCGATATCTATTTAACCTAATTACCACTTTTATTTATCGTTTCGTATGCAAGTTTTGTGGCTATCTTTATTATATACTAATATGATTAAACTTATGAATTGCTCACCAACCTTTGTGTTGACAGACTTTATATTATGAAATGTTGCAGGTTTGCATCTTGGTTGATTTATGATTGTGAAAAAAACGACATCAAAGACCTTAGGATATTAGTAAAAATGAACAATATCAAATTTGTCATATTTTGTGATATCTTGTTTATGGTTATTTTATGGATAATTGTTATGTGACATTTTCGACGTTGTGAAATGAAATGAGTTTATTAAATACTGTCACTTTAATTAGTGTCATGTGCTTATGGACAATCGTTACACCTCGGCATGTTCCACCGCCCTTGGTCGGGGTGTGACATCAGGCAAACCAGGAGCTGTCAAGGTCAAAAATTCAAGTCTGGATTGAAGTTTTTGAAGCGTTTGAAAGCCTTGAATTATACGGTGAAGAGCTACCAACACAAGATCGAAGACTACGGGTTTTGTCACACTAATCTATCGTCTTTATCTATTTTTCACCTTGAATTATATTTTATCTGTTTTGTTTAATTTAATGATGTTAGGCTAAACATTATAGGCTACCTAGGCTTTATGATGAACCTTGGTTGAAATTTGATTTTATTTGGATTTTGCTTTTCATTATGGTTTTATGAATCAGTAAACAGTTTGATATTATTTATTCGATGCGCATATGTGTTTGGTTTTGTTTGATGAGTTTTATTGTTTCACATTTTCCTTGGTGATTGTTTCATATGATAGAATTCTGCTAGGTCATCTACCGTGTGTTTTTGACTAGCTATTGTAACATTCGTTAAATTTCGGACATTAAAACCCGACCAGTTTAAAATTTTATTTTTCGATCTATTGTTATTAAATCAAATTAATAAATTTATCATTGATCATTTATTTTACGACGCCCGAGTTAATTCGGTTTTCGTTTTTCATGTAGTCGTGGTCATTACCCGACCCGATTCATATTCGGCTAACTAATCAATATAATCTCGCACTCGTTTAGTATATTTATTTTCTTTTATTTATTAATTAAAAATTAACTTTGCAATACGTACAAAACAACCCCTAACTATTATCATAACCATTTATGCATCCAACATCAAAAAGCAAGGACTAATATGCAAATTATAATCAAACTTTCCCTTCCTTTCTCCTTCCCTCCTCCCGTCGCCGACACACACACATTTTCTTACTTGTTCCCCAATTTTCGGTCAAAAAATCAAGAAATTACGATTACCAATTCAATTAGTTACTAAAAACGCTTCACACCGACACTTTAATCATAGTAAACGATGAACAATTGACAGCTTTTTGTCCATAACAAGTCCGCGGCTAAAAGAACTCTAAAACACTATAAATACGTGACCAATTTACAATTAAGCTTGCATACACCTTCCTCTCTACATCACGGACCAAAACCCTAAGCTAATTGCAGCAAACGAAGCTGTCTGTATCAGCTTTAATACCAAGAACAGGCCGCAAACCCTAGTCGTCGTTCACCCTTAATCCGTCTTCAATCCGGGTAATTGAAACATGCTTGTTGTTCATTTTTAAACCAGGAAAAACACCCCCAAATAAATTTCAACAAACGATGAACGAATCAACGGATTTAAATTCTAGGGTTTTATGAGTTGGGATGATCAACTAAATCTGCATATTTATATAATTAGCTTTGATATCTTAATCAAGATAGACACATGCCTGGATGGCAGGTGCATACCCCTTTTGTAACGCCCGTTAATTTCCGACAAAAGGTTTAATCTTGTAGTGTTATGTACACCTTTCGGGCTTGACCCGGCATTCTCCCGGGAACTCCTTGCAAACCTCGTAAATGTTCTCACTTAACTTTCCACCCAAGTTGCTACATACTTCAATTTGGAGGGACTTGGATGTAACTATTTTATATCATAAAACAAAAGAAAACTCAAACCCTAAACCTATTTGCAGCCGTCGGACCTGGACCCCCCTGCTCGTTTTTCTTCTGCCCAGCCAAGTTTCAGCCATGGAAACTTCAATTCAAGGTCGGTTTTATGATTCCCCATGTCTTTTAAACCTTAATTGATCACATTAACGCGTTTATTGGTCGTTAAGATTGAGTTTTGATGATAACAGCTTGCTGACAGATTCGTATACGTTTATTTTAGGGTCTGTAACGTGATGTTAATCCACTGTTTTTGATCGATTCTTGATTCCATGATGTTCTACTTTGAGTCTAGTTTCCAGAAAGGTATAATACGTAATTTTTGGACGAGAATTGAATACTTTTTATGATTTTATAAAATCGAGTGTCAAACCTGATGCGGGACGACGGATTCTGGTCCGTCTTCCCGACATCATAAACTTTTTTCGACAAGTCTAAATTGGTTAGTTCCACTTATGGGAGTTAATATTTTGAGTTAGGAACCAAACCCAATTGGAATCGTTTAATTTAGCTCGGCAATGAATTTTATAAAAATAAAATCATTTTGTTGCGCAGCTGAAATAGCTGCACATACCTTTCTGTGTTAGAAGAATTTTTATGATTTTTGTGTCCACTTGAAAAATATAATAAAAATATTTTTATAAACTTAAGATATTTATGCAACACTAGTAAAAATTTAATAATTTAATTCCATGGTTTTCCTATGTAATAAAATAATCTTTGCATGCTAAAATCTGCATGTTATATTCGTATTGATCGATAAGTTTGTTTTAGGCTTAACCGGTGGCTGCCCTTTCTCGCATCTTTCGGGGCTGTTATAATTGAAGTTCGTACTCCGTCATATTCTTAGGTATGTCACTTACAATATACTAAAATTTCATGGCCAATGGAGGTGTTTAGGTCGGTCAATCGATTTTAGTTCGAAAACTAGGGTTTATTGGGTGTAGGATTGGCAATTATTGAGTTTGATGAGTTAAACGTTCGGATAACCGACCGAATCAGTTTGTACAGCCCTAGGGGGGTTTATGGGCTGTGGGAAAATTATATTTTTGATGCACGGGGCTGTTGGGGTTAGTGCTTCGTTAATCGAGTCGGCGGTGCGTGAATTTTCGTTTAAACGTTAAAGTAAGAGTTGTAAAAAGGAACCGTCAACCCTATCAACTCGGGTGACATAATCTTGATGAATGAAAAGATTTAAAATGGAATTTGGTCCATTCGGGTCTGATTCGTTTAACAAATGGTTTTAAGGTTTATTTCGCGCGCATTCGACCCAATTTGATTATCGTTGGGCCTTAGGCCAAGTTGTTGGGCCTTGGGCCAAAGTGTTGGGCCTTGGGCCATGTGTTGGGCCTTGGGCCAAAGTGTTGGGCCTTGGGCCAAGTGGTTGGGCATTGGGCCAAAGTGTTGGGCCTTGGGCCAAGTTGTTAGGCCTTGGGCCAAGTATTGGGCCTTGGGCCAAAGTATTGGACCTTGGGCCAAGTGGTTGGGCCTTGGGCCAAAGTCTTGGGCCTTGGGCCAAGTTGTTGGGCCTTGGGCCAAAGTATTGGGCCTTGGGCCAAGTGGTTGGGCCTTGGGCCAAAGTGTTGGGCCTTGGGCCAAGTTGTTGGGCTTGAACGGCCCATTAGGCTAGAGTGTTCTTACAGTCTAGTTTAGTAACGCGTTGTGTATAATTTACAGGCCCTTGCTTGTGATTGTGCACTTAGGGATTTCCTAGCTCATTGCAGGTGTTCAGTTGATTCAGGTGAGTTCATGATGCCCTTTTTACTCTTTTACGTTTTGGGCTAGCATACACACCGAAATACAATTTTAAACGATTTTACTCGTTACAGTGAATTGAATAGTTTTACATGGTCTCACTCGTGATGGTGCATTTTGAAAGCTATATTTGAATTATTTTATATGCCTTAGGATATTTTAGACTCGTTCATGGTCTTGTGTCCTTAAGGTTACATACATTATTGATGGTCTAGACTCGAGGATGTTAGTAGACTTGGCAGTAATTGAATATGAGTAGACCTATTTGTGTTTGCATGCACTGATGTTACGTGTTGGGTTGTACGTGTGCTCGACCCTGATGTTATTACTTGGATGAGATGTTACGTGTTTGGATTGTACGTTTGCTCGACCCTTATGTTATTATTTGGACGGTATTTATAGGGATATAAATATATGGATGTATATAGATATCTAAGTACGAATACTTAGTGTTGATTATGGCCTAACTGTTCGTGCCCCGTATTATATTTTAAACTCTTGGAATGTTTTATAATCCAGTTTTTATATTTAAACTCTTGGAATGTTTTATAATCTCGTTTTTATATTTTAAACTCTTGGAATGTTTTATAATCCAGTTTTTATATTTAAACTCTTGGAATGTTTTATAATCTCGTTTTTATATTTTAAACTCTTGGAATGTTTTATAATCTCGTTTTTATATTTAAACTCTTGGAATGTTTTATAATCTCGTTTTTATATTTAAACTCTTGGAATGTTTTATAATCCCGTTTTGATATTTAAACTCTTGAAATGTTTTTAAACGAATTTATATAGGAATGGTAGGCCTTGGGATGTTAAATATATATATATGTATATACATTATTGCTTGGCCTATATTTGGCGACGTTGTAGTCGTTTCGACTACTGATGTTGTGTATGCCTACTTTGTGTTTGCATGCACTAATGTTACGTGTTTGGGTTGTACGTTTGCTCGACCCTGATGTTGAGCCGTGATCGGGTCAAATATATTACGTGGGGAAGACCCGGGGTGAGGAGGCCCGTATCACGTGCTTGGATGTATGAGCCGGGATCGGGTCAAATATATTACTTGGGGAAGACCCGGGGTGAGGAGGCCCGTATCTCGTGCTTGGATGTATAAGCTGTGACCGAGTCAAATATATTACTCGGGTTTGACTCGTGGTGGGGAGGCTCGTGTCACATGCTTAGGTCTTACCGCGTCCGGGTCAAATATATTACTCGAGTCTTGACTCGGGGTGGGGAGGCCCGTGTACGTGTGTTCGACGATGATTGTATTACTTGATGAATTATATATAATTTTTTATTTATACCTTCTCTATTGTGTATAACTATAGCTTTGAAATAAAGTATGAATTATTGTTTATGAAAACTTGAACTCACTCAGCTCAAGCTGACTTTGTGTGTATGTTAGATTGACTTTCAGGTTGGGGATTAGAGATTTCCGCTTGGACGTGCTAGAGACTACTCGGACGGTTGAAGGCACATCTAGTCGAAGAATTTATAATGCAAACTGTTTCTTTTAAATTATTACCATAAGTATTTAAATTTTGGATTTTGGTCACCTTCCCGGGTTTTGGGAATTTTGATGTTATCTATTCCGCTGTTTACTACTCTGAAACGATTTTAATGAGATGAAGATTTCAAATAAAACGAATATTTTATTTACAATTGATTTTGGACACCTGTACCCGTGTTTTGGGATTTTTAATACTTAAACTTTTTCGCTGTTATTTACTCTGAACTTGTTTTAAATACAAAGAATCGTTTGGTTTTTAAATTTTTGAGAATTTTTGAATATGATTACCAACTGTAGGATTCACGAGATTCTGGGTCTTACACCTTTAAAGCTCGGAACCGACCTGGTGGCGCGGGTTTGAGTCCCTCCAGGCCCGGTTTTTCCTATTTTCTTATTTCTGGATTTTTTTAATTGCTTAATGATCATATAAATGTTCTTAATTATGTCTTATGATTTGCAATATTGGGTAAAAACATGAAGGCGATGGACGCTGCAATTTGGGTACTGCCACTGGTGAAATTGAAGTATATGTATATACAAATTTGAAACATATAGACTTATCACATCTTATAAGTCAACTTATTGTATTCATGTATTGCCTTGACATTGAACTTTATGTCCGGTCATCTTACATCTTATTTTATTAACAATAAACAACAAAAAATGCAGTGCGTGGTTAGGAGCATTAGTTCTTTTGGTGGCTTATTTTATTTAACAGAAGTTTTACTTTTGAAAGACTAACTGCATCTACAGAAAATCCACTTTACTTTCATGCTTATGGCAATTTCCTTCAAGAAATTGCCAAGTAATCATTTTTACTTTCTCAAATTTGTAAATTCTAAACTTCTTAGTACTTGTAGTATATATATTCGAATATATTTGCAATACATTTTTTGCATAGTTTTGTTCTTATATTAAACATTTAGTTTTTCTATTTGTTACAAATAATTCATTGTATTAATTTGCACATTGGTAAGCCCCATATGAAACACGGGTTTTAAAGCTAGTAATATCATATTATTGTATATTGTATCTTATATTAAGATATGATTGTATATCAAATTATATCATATTATTATGTTAACTTATGTAATATCAAATCATTATACATTTATCATATCTTATTGATTTACTAAAATTAAGAGCATTCACATCCTAACCACTAAATTTGGTGAGTGGTGTTTTTATAATTAGGGAGTGTTTTAGGGTGTTGTGAGTAGATGAAAGAGAAATGCAGTGATTTTTCTGTATATTTGAAAAGATATTATTCCCCCCTATAATATTTTAATATTTGTTGAAAGTGGATGTGAGTGAAAGAGAGAGAGAGAAACAAGTACTGATAGAGGTATAAAAAATATTATTTAATTAAAAATGAGAGAGAAAATATAATGTTTTTAGTGTAATTTTGGATTTAGAGATGATGAAGGGGGTGATAATGCTCCAACCCTTTAGACCTTACTTTTACGTGATGTGCTACCACTTATGATACCAAGTCAATCAATTTTACATTTGTTAGCTTAGTCATCTCATTTTTTAAATAATCACTCACATGTTAAACCAGCTCTCTTGTTTAAAACATACTTTTTTCTTAGAAATTTATTTTACATAAATACATAGCAAAGTGTAGAGTTTAAAAAATATTTTTTAAATATAATTGATATAATACATACACCCTTAATTATAATTGTTTTACGTGTTTTTATGCTCATTTGCTATATTATTACCCCCAAAATATTGCTACAGTTTTCTAAATTTTATATGCTGATTTTTAAATTTATCTTCTCAATCATAACCAGCTGTATTTTTATAATAAATTTATTACAACACAACTATTTGTTTTTATATAATTTGATATTGAATAACTTATTTTGTTTACAAAAAATGAAAGTAGTAGATGAGAAGATAATGTTCAATAATTAATAACTTTAAATAAATATATTATTTTTGATAAGATGAAAAGGCTAAAAACTTAAATAAGCAAACAAAAACCAGAAAAAAATTTATTGGTGTATAATGATGAGATTTTGAACAAATAAACCAACATTGAATGATTTTAACTGAAACGGATACAATTAATCATAGGTTATAATCGTTTCTTTTTTCTATAAACTATATGCTGTAATAATAGATTTTCCACTTATGTTTTTTTAAAAGTACCACTAATTTAGATTACCATGGGGTTGAGTCAACTGACAACGACAAATTCTTTAAAACACCCGAGCTTAGTGGGTCTAAAATTCAAGTTACACAAACAAGTATTAAAAAAAATTAAAAATTGTTATTAAAAATTAACTATTTCAAATATTCATATAGTTATTTACAGGAACACAATATATATATATATCTTTCATATTATCATTCAGTCTATTGTATTATTGTTTTCAAATAAATAAACAGAATGTGCTCAAAGAAAACAATTTAATAAATGTAGTATGTGTGTGTAGATACAATTTCACATCTATAAGAATCTATAGCATTAAATTGTACAATAAAGTATAATATTATATTATCGATGTTTAGGACTCTAGCCTCTATAAAGCAGTGTTTTGAAACCCGGCCCGGCCTGGTCGGTCTGACCGGAATCCGGTCTCTATACCGGGCCGGGTCAGTGTATTTTGGATGTTTCTAAAAACCCGGCCGGGTTTTACGGGTGGCGGTCGGCCCGGACCGGTCGGCCCGGACCGGTCGGACCGGTTGACCCGGCGGGTGGATCGGTAAAACCCATTTTTTATTAAATCCAAAATGAAATATGCATGCCGGGATTCAAACTTGGGTCATTTCAGAGATAGAAGCTTTAATAATTACCCCATAAGCCAACCAACCAAGCTTCATTGATGTCTCTATTGATCAAACATAAGTCAAATATATTTAAAAAACAATGTATAAAACATAAATAAACATTAAAGTTTGTTATTATTAATATTTTTGGTTATTATTATTTTTATATGTATATGAATTATATATATATATGTAAATATATATTTAAATTATTTATGACGTCATCCGGGTCAAACACCGGTCCGCCCACCCGAGTTGATCCGACCTTTGACCCGGTAAGGCGTCAGGGTCAATGTCCGGGCCGGGTCTGAAAACATTGCTATAAAGAGCTCTTAAGTTTTTATTCTACCAAATCAATCACCAAATACTATAGTCATCATATAAATTCTTCCCTTCTCTACTTACAGAATCTTAAAGGTTAGTTTTTTTAAATTATTTGATTTTGTATGCATATTAGCTTAATGAATTAAAAGCATTTCATGGGCTAAACATCATCATGGGATTTGACCTTTAGAACATGGTTGTGATAACAAGTTATCATCAAGCGTATGCCAGGGAATGCTATATGTCATTCTTAATTCATTCCGGGATGTCTGGTGAATTAAACTTGTTTAATTGATAATGAACCATTTAAAAAAAATTTATGAAATCTACCAGCTTTGAAAGTCAAACCCTCTTATGTGTTGAACATCATCATGAGACTTAAGTTTTATAAAAAGGTTGTGACAACAAGTTTCCATCCACATGTGTATGTCAGGGAATGCTATATGTTATTCTTAATTCCTTTCGGGATGTCTGGTGAATTAAACTTGTATAATTGGTAATGAACCATTTTAAAAAAAGTTTATCGGCTTTGAAATTCTAAACCTATTATGTGTTGTACATCAACATGAGAATTGAGTTTTAAAACATTGTTGTGATAACGAGTTGACATCAACAAGCATATGCCATGCTATCTGTCATTCTTAATTCCTTTCACGATTCTGGTGAATTAAACTTCTTTAATTGGTAACGAACCATTTAAAAAAAAGTTCATTAAATACTACGAGCTTTGAAAGTCTAAACCTCATACGTGTTAAACATCATCATGAGAGTAAGTTTTAAAACAAGGTTGTGATAAGGAGTTTCCATCAACAAGCGTATGCCAGGGAATGCTATCTGTCATTCTTAATTCCTTCCGGGATGTCTGGTGAATTAAACTTGTTTAATTGGTATAAAACCATTTAAAAAAAGTTTATGAAATACTATCAGCTTTGAAAGTTTAAACCTCTTATGTGTTGAACATCATCATAGGTGTTGATTTTAAAACAACGTTGTGATAACGAGTTACCATCGACAAGCGTATGCAAGGGAATGCTATCTGTCATTCTTAATCCATTCCAGGAATTAAACTTGTGTAATTGCTAAAACCATTTAAAAGAAAAGTTTAGAAAATACCATCGGCTTTGAAAGTCTAAACCTCTTATGTGTTGAACATCAACATGAGAATTGAGTTTTAAAACATTGTTGTGATAACGAATTGCCATCAACAAGCGTATACCAGGGTATGCAATCTGTCATTCTTAATTCCTTTCGGGATGTCTGGTGAATTAAACTTGTTAAATTGGTAACGAACCATTTGAAAAAAGACTATGAAATGCAACTAGCTTTGAAAGTCAAACATATTATGTGTTGAACATCATCATAAGAGTTGAGTTTGAAACAAGGTTTTGATAACGAGTTGCCATCAACAAGCGCATGCCAGGGAATGCTATCTGTCATTCTTAATTCCTTCTGGAATGTATGCTCAACGTTATCATGAGAATTGAGTATTAAAACAAGGTTGTGATAACGAGTTGTCGTCAACAAACGTATGTTAGGGAATGCTATCTATCATTCTTAATTCCTTATGAATGTATGCTCAATTAACTAGTTTAATTTGTAATGAACCACTTAAAAAAGTATATGAAATACAACTTGCTTTGAAAGTCTTAACCTCTTATGTATTGAACGTTATTATGATAATTGAGTTGTAAAACATGATTGTGACAACTTGTTGCCGTCAACAAGCATATGCAGGGAATGCTATGTGTCATTCTTTGTTTCTTTCGGAATGTATGGTGAATTAAACTTGTTTAATTGGAAATGAACCATTTTAAAAAAGTATAGGAAATACTACTAGATTTGAAAGTCTAAACCTCTTATTTGTTAAATATCATCATGAAATTTGAGTTTTAAAGCATGGTTGTGATAACAAATTGTTAGAAAATACTATCTGTTGTGATACGTAATTTCTTTTGGAATGTCTAGTGAATTAACTTGTTTAATTGGAAATCAATCATTTAAAAAACCCTTATTTTTCACGTTGGTTTCCTACGTGTTGTTAGGTTATAGATTTGAACGTACGTGATTTTATTATAGTGTTCAATATAAACATTTTGATGTTTATTTTTTAAAACATTTTATATTAAAAGTTATAAAAAAACAAAAATATATGTATATGAACTAAAGTTTCCTTCACTTGATCGATTTAGTAAAAATGTTGGTGTGAATAAAATAACCCGATAGGGAAAAAGACTAAATTGAAGTTTGGAAATATTTTTATTCTCATCCCTAAAGAAACCATAATTCTTTACTCTTCCTTGCTTGAATATATATTGTAGTTTGAAACATGTATGTACTTTTCATTACTAAACGGTTTTATACTGCCATATCATTGTATCACACTGTCTAAGGTTTCGGTATAAGTCTCGAATTATCTATCCTCTAAAAAGCTCTTGTCCAAGTGCTAAACTGCTAATCCATTTGTATCACATTCGATGTACCTGAATACATGCTAAAAAGTATGTTAGTTTGTGTGTTTACTCACCAAACACAATAAAATCAGTTTAGAATGCACACAAGTATAGTTGAAAGTATGGTAATTGTGAATTTATAAATAAAATTTATTTTTATGTTACCCCTACTATACAAGAGTATTGGTAAAACTAAATATCTACCCAACAGCTTTCAATACCATTATTGTAGTAGTTTAGTCAGAACAAAAGCTGAGTTGTTGAAATAAAAAGACAAGACATAAAAGTAAATGAGCATAAGAATGAAACGGGAGAGAATCAATCTCAGATGGGTATTACTTTGTCTTTGAATCCCCTTTTAACTATTAAATGAAGTGGTTAACACTAGTTCATTTTATATTTTTGTAAAGTGTAAATACCGCCAATTATGAGCAATGAGATTCGACAACTTCTCGGTGACCAACTAATTGGAGTTAAGGCAATCTTAAAACATGATTATATTCAAGTGTAAATGTTAAGTATATTCCAAGATCGGAATGATATTTAAAACTTACAGTTAGGGTTGAAATATACGAGCATTTATCAATCAAAGGTAAAAATGAATGGCATTTCAAACTGACAATTGACACTCAAAATAGTGTCATCTTAAACAACATAAAATTTGCAGACTCGTCCCTTTCGGTCATAAGATTTTAGACTGCACCGCAAATGTAATTTTTAAAAGATTGGGTTTTGCAATTCAAAAAGGGGTAGCGGCGCAGCTTGTTGCCCGCTTGCCTTCTGTTTCGATGTAATCATAAACTAAAATCTTGATGCAAAAAAAAATAGAAAATTGTTGTTACAAACTGATTCCTCAAAAACAGGTTATGATTTGCATCTCTTATGAGCATGTGAAATCGGATATAAGGGATTTGGGCCATATGTATAATCAATTTTACAGGATAAGTTATTAACTTATTATCTTTGAATGATGGGCCTAGAAAGCACTTAATCCAGTTGAGTTATCAAAAATGCTTATGGGCTAATGGTATAAGTACTGCGGCAAATGGCGATAAGGAAAGTGTAATAGGCATTAGAGGTGTAAAAAAACCGGTTCGGAACCAGTTAATCGGAACCGAATCAGTTCGTTTCTAAAACCGGTTTCTACCAAACCGATTCCCAATGCGAACCAAATCGCAGGTCCGTACAGCGGTTTGGGTATTTTTCAATCAAACCAGTTTTTTTGTCTTAAACCAGTTAAACTGACCCGGACCGGTTTAGCCACTTATATGGTTAAATTGGTTTATAAGCCGAACATATTGACCCAAACCAGTTTGGAATATGCAAAAACCAAACCAGTTCGGTTTATAAAAAAAAACTGGTTTTATACACCTCTAATGGGAATGGCTGGTTATTATTGGGTCTATGACAGATTAACTATAGTGGCCCAAATAGGGCCGCCCAGTGGTCATGGAAATTGAATTTTGTACTTCTAGTTACAGGTGTACAAAACCTTTTTTTTTTTTTCAAATCGAACCGGTTTGGTTTTTACATGTTCCAAACCGGTTTGGGTCAAATTCGGTTTAGAAATCAGTTTAAACATAGAAGTAGCCAAACTGATTTTAAAGCCAATTTAATTGAAAAATACCCAAACTGCTATACGAACCGACGCTTTGCTTCGGTTAACCGGTTTTCCTCTTATTCTAGTGTATATATTGTGTTCTATCTATTCGTTTCTTTTAATCCAAATTAAAGCCAACATTAAAAGATCAAAAAATTAGCAACAAGAAGCCGTTGTTCCTTCATATCGTCTACTAAGTAATATTTTATTTGAAAGAACACATCATTTCGTCAAAAAGAGAGGACCCAAATCAACACTAGGAACTTCACTTCTTTGAATCCATCTAGACATACCAAAATCTAATTCACTTATTTTCGTTCATTGAAAAATCTCCAACAAAAGCATCAAGATCTTCATTAACCAATCCACTCTCACCAACGCTTTCTTGACAAATTACTTGCAACTCCTTGGCCCTTGCCATCATCTCGATCCTCACAACACTCTCCGAATCCATAAACTCTCTTACAATCTTCGCAATCTTCTCTCTATTAAATTCCTCAACTTTTTCCCTCACATTCCATCCAATCTTCCAATCTTTAACTATCATTTTACTGTTAAGCGGTTGATCAATCAATATAGGAAAAGTCAACATCGGTACACCCGAAAACAAGCTCTCTTTCACCGAATTCCACCCACAATGTGTCCAAAAGCCACCTATAGAAGAGTGTGACAAAACCCTAAGTTGCTCACACCATTCCACCACCATCCCATTCTCCCCGCATATTTCTTTTAAATGGGGTGTTTCTCCTCTGGCCACCCATAAAAAGTTAACACCACTTTGTGTTAACCCAAATGCGATTTCGGCCATTTCAACACTCGAAACTGAGAGGTAACTACCCAAAGAAACATACAAGACGGTTTGTGGTTGTTTGGAGTCCAACCACTTTAGGTAAATTGGTTTGTTTGATGAGGGCTTAGTTTCTATTTCTATGTTTGGCCCACATATGTGAAGAGGTATTTTTATCCTGTCTCTAAGAGCGTCAATGGCTTTGTATTCTAACTCGTAAATAGTTGATATTATGACATAATTTGCTTTTATGATTACATCGAAAAGATTGGGTAGAAAATCTTTAAGCATATCACCAATACCACTATGAAAGATCATCGGAATGTCTGATATCGTTAATGAAGATAGTCCTGGAATATAATTGATGATATCCTCTCCTCTTTCTATTCAAATAAAAAGGTTATCGCTTTATGAAAAGTTTATAACTAAGACTACTCCCATTAGTGAAAATGAAGTAGTTTGAACTAAGACACTATTTAAAAAAAGAAAAAAAGAAAAAAATCATCAAACTTGGCAAAACTAGCTTGCTCTCACAATCTAGTTTGCCATCTTTCACCGTGTCCACATGTCATTCTTGCATTGGTTCAAATTTTAATTTATTTTTCTTTTTCTTTATATACTAATTAATTTTAAAACTAAAATTGTTTTTCCTTAATAACTTTTAATAAATAAGTTTTTTTTTAAAATATAAAAACATAGTATTGTTTAGTTCTTTTTTGTGAACACAACATGTATAAATTTTATTAAAAAACATAATATTGCAAAAAAATATATTTTTATAATAAACTAAATATTAATCATTACTGATATACGTTATCCAACACTTGTCAACTCTGTATTATTTCATAAGATTTTTCGGATAAAACATATTATCTAAACAATCTAATATTATCTAAACAATTATAAATTATATTTATTTAATAAAAAATAGGGAAGTTTAGGTTGCTAATTTGTGTGAAAAGTTTGGTCTGGTTTGATTGGGTTGGTGAAAAAGAGAGAAATCAATTTTATAATAAAGATTGAGTTTGGTTGGTTTGTGAATGAGAATGGTCTAAAAGGAAAAACGGATAATGTCTACCATGACATTATTTCTAGGAATCACGCTAATATCATAAAAAGATCAAACAAAATACACATTTTCAGATTTCAATAAACATAACCTCTTATGATCAAATCTTATCAATAATTAATTAAAAAAAAACTTCATATATTCATTATCAATAATTAATAAAAAAATGTCAATTATCATTATCAATAGGAAAATTGAATTTTAATAATCCCAACTTTCTGTTATTAGCCAATAATAATTCCAACTTTGTTTATTTCCACCAGTGGGTCCCAAATTTAAAAAAGTTAGCTCTCAATGGTCCTCTATTAAAAAAAACCTAACGGCATTAAGTTTTTTCTGAATTTCAAACTGATTTTTTAGGGCTTTTGATCGAAAGGAGAAAACGAGTCGATTAACGCAAAACTTAGCTCGAAATGATGCTTCAAATGGTTTGATTAGTCCTTAAAGTCGGGTGTTTGAACTTCAAATTAACAAAAATTAAGATGTTTGGAGTATCGTTTCAAGCTAAGTTTTACATCAATCGACCCGTATTCTTCTTCCGATCAAAAGCCCTAAAAATCAGTTTGAATTTCGGAAAAAACTTAACGCCGTTAGTTTTTTTTTTTAACGGGGGGCCATTGAGAGCCAACTTTTTAAAATTCGGGACCACTTGTGGGAATAAACAAAGTTGGAATTATTATCGGCCAATAACAGAAAGTTAGGATTATTAAAATCCAATTTTCCTTACCAATAAATAATAAATTGGGTGTTACATATGTCAATAATCCGACGTCTCAACTGTTAAAGTGAGACAAATAAATATTTTATTTTAAAAAAGTGGGTTTCTTCTCACTCGTGACAAAAGGTAAGGGTTCTAGATTGGGCCAGGGTTTTTTATCACCAATGATTTGTTTCATCCTAAATGTGAAATGATGGTGTTTGGGTGTGTAATATAATATATTAAAACAGTATAGTTGATAGATGTTGAAAGGAATATAATCTATACTATATATATAATATGTAACTGATGAGCAAATTAAGACAGTGTAATTTAAGAGTTTTATGCTTATAATGCATAAGAGCATTCTCATCCAACCCTTTATATTATGTGAGGGGTGTTTTTATAATTTAGAGAGTGATTCAGGGTGTTGTGAGTGAAAAGTTTTTATATTTTAGAAAAAGTAGTGATTTTTCTGTATATTTGAAAAATTACTGTTCATCCCCTATAATTTTTTAATATATTTTGAAAGTGGTTGTGACTGAATGAAAGAAAAAAGGTAATGATAAAAGGTATAAAAAAATTATTTAATTGAAACTGAGAGAGAAAATAAAGTGAATTTTAGTGTAACTTTTGGTTTGGAGATAGAGGTTGGATGAGAATGCTCTAAGGTATATGTTTAAGTAGGGACATGCTTATCTTTTACACACATATCACTCACGTTTTGTATAAAAATAATTACAACTATAATACCTCAACTTCATTTAAATTTTGTAAATTTAAAAATTAGTTACAGCTTTAATCCCTCATGATTACCCATTTTTTACTCTAACTTTATTCTTCTTGGTTTTCTTCATATATGTTTACAAAAATGTAGTTAACAAAAATCCAAACATACCTATTTAAGCGAGCTTATTTTTGTCGACGTTTCCTTATAATTTTTTTTCAAAACAGATCGACGGTTTAAAATGTTCAAGTCATTAATACATGAATGTACAAGTTTCGTAAAGTACAAAGGTTTACAATCTCATGTTTTCATATAATTATATATCTAACCATTTATCTTTTTAACTTGTTATAATTCAAAGTTTAAGTAGTACTTACAACTTTGACCCCTCAAGTTTATCCAAATAATACTCAACTTTAAATTTTTTTTCCTTCTTATGTGTTTTATAAAAATGTGATTAAAAGTATTCAAGTTATATAAATGTTTAAAATGATTAAACGAACATGAGTCAGGCTCGGTATGAAGTTCAAGTCGAGCTAGAGCTAGCCTTGGTTTGGTGTGCTAACAAAACCTTTAAGTATTGTTCCCCACTATATCGTGCGGGCACCTAACTATATAGTAAAATATAAAGGGGGAAAATCCCTGAAATAGCCCATCTACAAAATGAGATTCCAATTTTGTCTCCTAAACTTAATATTTTCAAAAATAGTCCTCTCTAACTCATATTTAACCATGTATTAGGAAATCAACACGTCTTTGACGACATGCTAGCATAACACGTCGTCAATGACGCGTTGGATTTCCTAACACATGGTTAAATACGCTAACACGTCGTCAAAGACACGTTAGATTTCCTAACACATGGTTAAAGATGAGTTAGGCCTCCAAACACGTAGTTGAAGATATGTTAACATCAAACGCGTAGTCGAAGATATGTTAGCTTTTTTGTTTGTTTTTTAATATTATATTTTTATAACTAGTTTAACTTATATTTGTTTTTCTATTATAACTTTTAATATATAAAAGTTTTATATTATTTCGAATATACCGACGAGACATGCTTTCTTTTACCTACTAACTGACATAAACTAACTCAAACTCGAGCCGGGACAAATCAATATCGAATTATTCAATAAAATTTAACCCCGCTCGGTTTTAAATAAAATTTATGTCAGTCCGTAGAAAAAAGTAAACATTTCTCGTTTGTATATTCGAAATAATATAAAATTTTATATATTAAAAGTTATAAAAGAAAAACAAATATAAGTAAAACTAGTTATAAAAATATAATAATAAAAAAACAAACAAAAAAGCTAACATATCTTCGACTATGCGTTTGATGCTAACATATCTTTGACTACGTGTTTGGAGGCCTAACTTATCTTTAACCATGTGTTAGGAAATCTAACGCGTCTTTGACGATGATTTGGCGTCTTTAACCATGTGATAGGAAATCTAACGCGTCTTTGACGACGTGTTATGCTGACATGTCGTCAAAGACGCGTTAGATTTCCTAATACATGGTCAAAGATAAGTTAGAGAGGGCCATTTTTTAAAATATTAAGTTTAAAGGACAAAGTTGAAATCTTATTTTGTAAATGGACTATTTTGGGGGTTTTCCCAAATATAAATCATGCTCACCAAAAGTGACTTTTGTGCCGTCCTTAGTATATTTTTCTTTTTGTCTGCCTCTCAAAACTTTGAATGCACAAGGGTTTTCAAAAATCTCGCAGTTCAAAGTTTAAACTCGTAGCTTAATCGATAAAAATTTAAACAAAACTAGCTAAAAAAACTTTATTTGAAACAACTTAGTCGAGCTGGCTCATTTTTATAATCGAGCCAAACTTGACCCAAGCTCGGTTGGGATCATGGCGCGACTTGTTGGCTTGATGTTAGGTTCGTTTAACTTCAAGATCGAGCTTGGCTAGTGAATAGCCCTGGTATGTACCAGTTTTGTTTGGTTTCAAAGAGACCGAAATTGATTATGTTAATTTATACTATTTTGATTAATTTCCATACATGACCACGAATGAAATATTCGGTTTAAGCAATTAAATTTTACTATTCATAACACCACATTTTAATCTTTAATAATGTTATAAAAATCACACCTGATACGTCAACGTAAAGGTGATTGTGCGATTGCAGGAGATCAACATGGTGCATAACCGAAAACATAGAAGCACTCATGGGCGAATAGGCTGCCACCGGAATATTCCTCCTGTTGGCAACCTCAAACGGCCACAGCATATTCACATCCGCTATGACGAGCTGTACCGGAAGATCAACTTCAATCCGATCAAGCACCTCAATAAAAGGACGCTCCATTTTCGTTTGAACCGCAGTGAAGAAGGATAGCATGTCGGAGCCACGGCTGAGCTCGGACGGGATGACGTTAGGGATGGTTTCGAACCTGATGTTGATGTGGTGGTCAGGATCTGGAGGATTGAGAAACCCTAGCCATTCTTCTGTGATGATGACGGTGAAGATGATGGTGAGATGGTTTAATCGGGAAGAGAGGGAGTGACAGAGGTTGAGTAGAGGGGTGATGTGGCCTCTGCCGGGGTAAGGTACCACCACCACGTGCTTCATGTTTCCGGTTAGTCGGTGGAGAAGAGTGGGTGATCGGATTTTGTTTTATAGCAAGTAAAAGTAGACTTTGGAACTTGATTTGCTTTGTTGGGGATAGAGGGTACAGTAATGCTTTATTTACATTAAATAATCATAAGTTATGTCGTTTTTTAAAGTACTAGGTTAAAACCATTTAATACATTGGTGTTTATAAGACAAAGTGCTGTTGTTGAAGTTGGACTCTGAATTCATCTAATAATATTGTGTCACGTAGTACGACTGGACACCCACTGGAGCCACTGTTGAAGCCGTCTGAGCTTGTTGTGGTCCAAGCAAACAGTAACTTTAGCGAATTATATGATTTATTTATTTATTTAATTTTTTCTTTTAAAATTGGAAACTAGTAACTAATGTTACATTAAAATAAAAAAAATAACAAGTAATACTAGTCTAGTACAAGATCATCGGGTCGTCTAGCCCACAAATGCTTGGTTAACTCATGACGAAGGTTTCCGTGGACCTCGCGGTTCTTGAGATATAAGACGTTTTGTAGTTTTTCATCATCTTGGTAGTTTTGAAAATAGTCACATCTTGGTCCTCAAGAACCATGTTATGTAGAATTATACAAGTGTAGACGACATCCATTATTTTCTCCCTTGACCAAAACCGGCGCCTAAAATGTTGTTCGTCATAAAGGGGATCAAGGCAAAAATAGTGGCGTACCTAAGTTTCATTAGTGCCCACTCGATCATGAAGAAGACGTGATTGTCTTGTTAGTCTTAGTCGCCCTTGAAACCATTCAACCAACAGGTTAACTGTTATTCTTCCAGCTTCAAAAATAAGGTCGTATTCTCTGAAGAGTCGGACGAAGAAAAGAAATTCCATTGCATTTTTAGTTTGTAATTAGATGTATTTGAGAAAATGGGTAAAATGGATAAGTCTTTTTTTTTGTAGTTTTTTGGTGTGTGAAAGTGTTTGTTATATGGGTAAATATAGGGGACAAAAACCTCAAACAATCAAATGGCATGCCCCCCCCCCCCCCCCCCAAACATTTCCTTCCAAACGATCACTTTAACACACTCAAGCTCTCTCTCATCTCCTCTGTTAGAGGTGATGTTGGCGCTTAGATCACTCACACATTCTCTCTCTCTCTCATCTCCTCTGCTACTAAAGAATAAAGACAACTAAATAGATGTATACGTGGGTTACAGGGCTTGATGAGGTGTAAAACAAAAAACACACGCGTACGTTTATGAAGAATAGACTGAATGTATAACAATATAAGCTGACAGTACAATAGACAACGCATAAGAATATTGTCTTTTAATATATATATATATATATAAAATTATAACCTTTATTTTTCTAAAACTAAAATAAATTGATTACAAATCAAATAACTAACCTATTTCATTCAACTTATAAAAATAGAACAGAAGTGTTTTTTTAACAAACTTTTCTTTTAAGAATTATAAACCGAACACGTTGGCCATCTATTTCTTATCTTTCCTCAACCTTATTTTGATCATAGTTTTCTATTTATCTAGGGCCGCTTATTGAACCGAACCCTGTCGGTTCACTAGCTTAAAGACATCTTCGCTTATTTACTCATTCTTGCTTATTTAACATGTGAGTTTTTCATAACACCTTTTTAACGCTTTTAATATTTTTGGGGTGTAGCATATCATAAGGTTTTTTTTTGTTAGTTATGCGTTTGTTTACAAACCGATTCACATTTATCGTACATGTTAATATTATTCTTACATATTGTTTATGATTATACGTGAATTATGTGCAACGTGTTTACTGTTTTTATGGCGAAAGTTACGCAAACGTATACACATAGTGGGAGGGTCCGACGGGTCGTACTTGCGCCGTCTAACGTTACGACTTCGGCTGTTTACGTAAGGTGCTTCTCATTGTAACATTTTGGATTTTCTAAACTGTAATTGTTTACACATAACTCGACCCGGGAATATTTTTAGATCATTATTAATCAAATTAAATATTTATAAGTATTTAAGTTTCCATGTTCATTTTACAACCCTTATACTTTTCCTAATGTTCATTTCTTGTTTTTAACATAAAAGACTTAATATTTAACCATTTTTCAAACCACAAGGCCCAATATTGTCAAAAAAATGAAAGTTTCCTCATCACATCCCGGAGCGCCGTGCGGTGGGGGTGGCTATGGCCGCCGCGCAGCGCCTTGGGCTACCTGTGCAGATCAGTTTCGTCTTAGATAGTTTCCTAGTTCGTTTTTTGGCCCAAAATCGCTTATTTTTGGACCTAATCGAGTCTTTTAAGCCCCAATAAAACCAATATAACTAAAATCCATGTCCATATACTTAATCTCTTGTCCAAGAAAGAAATCTACTGATTGTATTATTGATTTAATCATTAAAACTCGATTCGGTTTCCTAAACAAGTAAAAAGCCCATATTTAGTTCATCATATATAAACATATCATTATTTCTCTGCCAAAAATCATTCCCAAACCCTAGAGGAGCCTCTCCAGCCGACACCCACTCTACTCATCATCCACTGTGTTGGTTTTTGCTTATTGGTTGAAGATTCAAGATTTGTTCGTTGACTTTGCTTGCTTTAGGACCTTTGACTTTCGTTTCTCATCAATCCTTTCACTTTCCGGGTAAGTTGTAAACATAGGAATCGTTCATATACATTCCCAAGTTAATAACCTTCAATAAATTTCGGTGATTGAAGGGTGTTGACTGGTCAATTCGCTTAAAACCCGTTAAAGGGCAAAACAGTCAACAAATTTGACTTTACGTTTTCTCATGCTTCTGGTCGGATTCAACGTTCGGTCCAAAAGACTTTTATTCTCGTAACGTGATTTTATGGCTACTGACCAAAACCCGACTTCCGAATCGCTGTTCGGATTCTGGTCAGTCCAGCTCGCTTAAACGTTTAATTCAACATAACTAGAGTTCTACTCATCCGTTTGGATTAATTCCAGCGGCATTAAGTTCGTTTTTATTTATGGTTTCATATCACAAAGTTTTAGGTTCTGATTAATTATCTTGTATGACGCATTAGTGGACGAATCGCTTAAACCTTACTCGTCTATTCGAAGTTATATTCACTTGCCTTTAATCTAAGGTGAGTTTTATCATTCCCCTATTTTACTCAGTTTTCTAAAACGTTTTGGGGACATATGTGTATATCATACTATATATATATATCAAAAATACCAAGCGTGTAATTGTATGTGATTAGTCAAATATACTTGTTTACGTGCATTTGTTTGACATATCCCCTTGGAGAGGGTTCTCATATTATTGACCACCTCCCGATTCGCTTGGCAACGGTCTTATTGTTATTATTTGCTCATGGTTGATTTACCGACGCCCGATTCGCTTGGCAATGGTTTAATCGACAACTTATTTGCTCATGGTTTGATTTCATTACCGCATTTATTACGTTTTGCTTATTTTTATTATTTATTATATTAACATTATTTTTTGGTGTCAAAAACTGGTGATAAACTCACTCAACTTGTTTGTTGACAAAACTCCATTTTCTACACATATGCAGGTTGCTTGTATTGAAGACTGAAGTTGGGTGTCGTAGACAAGACCTTAGGATATAAACAAGAAAATATTATTTGAGTTTACATTCATGTACTTATATTGTTTGCTATACTTGGATATGGTGTGTATTCTTTCAATAAAATAATTAATTAGATATTGTCACATTTTATATATGATAGTATTTTCGAGCCGTGAGCAATAGGATCACGCCCCGACATTTCCACCTTAAGTTGGGGTGTGACACTCATTTCCTCGACTTCTACAGCTTCGACTATATGAACGGGAGGACGACACTATTTGATTTCATTTACATTATGTTAGAATAATTATTGTATGATGATCGTTGAATCGCGCATTTTATATATATTTATATACGCAAAAAGTTATGAAAACTCACCAACATGTGTTGTTGAGAAAATATATTATTTTAAACGTGCTGCAGGTTGATACCATCAAGTGCCAACAACACCAATTACAACAACAACAATTACACAACATCTTTAATCGGTAATGGTAGCCATCAATTGCTGCTATTTTTCTGTAACCTGCACAGTAACTCCCGTCAATCAAGACTCCAATTCAACCACTTTGCCCACCAGGTCATCAATTGCTGCTATCTTTCCGTTTTGATCGTTAACAGCCGACAACTTATCCAATTTAGCTAAATTGTAAGTTGATTTCATGCATCCCCAATTTCTTCTCATCCCGACTCTATCAATTAAGTCACCTCAGTGGCAATGAGGCACATGGTGGTTAACAACAACGAGACACATAAGGGCTGGTTAGTTTTGTGATTGAACAAGCGATGGCGTCCTCATGTTCTTTCTTATAAGCAGGGGCAGCGTGGAGTGTCAACAGTGTTGGTGCTTGCTGGCTTTGTGGAGAGTGGGGGTGGTGGTGGCTTTTGAAGTATGATGTAACCAAATATAGATATGCGACTAATATTTTGATTATTGTTAGTGGCCGTCTCCGAGGATTTAAATACCTCGGCCAAGTCAGAAAAAAAGGCTCATGGCATTAACGAGTAACGAAATATATAAGCTAATTTTTTTAAACGAGGCTTAATGTTATAACAATAAACATAGAAAAATATATTATTAAAATCAAATACCATAATAATTAACGATTAACCAATGATTCGTGAAACTCTCCTAAGTCCTAACATAGGAAAAAAAAATAGCTTGGTCCTTGGTGGCTAGCTTGGTCAACCGTGAAGGAGCCTGGTGGTTAACAGCGAACCAACAGTGGTGGTCAGCTGGGTTGGTCGTTGTTCAGCATTCGCAAATAAGGAAGGAATCAAAGAGAAATTTCAATCGACCGCTATTTCTTTTATTTTGCATCGGGTTTTTATTTAATTTTTAGTTTTAGTTTAGGCCCAGTAATTTAAACTTAATTAAATGGATTATAGATAAAAAATAATTTCGGGCCCAATAATTATAAGATGGTAAAGAGTAATTTATATTTTATAAGTTTTATATTTTTAAATGTATACATAAAAAATATAGATATAAAAAATTTTGGCACCTAAAAATTACGTGCCTCGGCCAGCGGTCCAACCGGCGCCACCCTCAAGCCGGCCTTGGTGTTAATATTATTATTATATTAAATTTACGCGTAATTTCCTTATGTTTTAACATCAATGAAACGATTAAACTAACGGAAAACTCAATTACAAAAAAAGGGCCACCACATAGACCTTATTTGCGAAATGATCATCACGAGGTTGAAACCTGTGTTTTGAATTTTACCACAAAAGTTTAAAACTATCTTCATCTTGACATGGAGTACAAGATATCCAACTATCCATGGTATCCAACTATAAAAAACTCGACTTACTTTTATTAAATATTTAAAGAGTGAACTGCAGTTTTTGTCTATTTGGTTTGTCCAAATATTCGGTTTTAATCCAATAGTTTTAATATGTCTCCACTAGAGAGTGCATGCCAAATGACTATTAGACGAAATTACTAAAAAAATATAAATAAAACAAGGAGATATGATAATGAATGAAATGCACTAAACAACCTTATGTAATTTCATTTCAATAATTTAAATATTAGTAAACTGCGGTTTTCGTTTATTTGGTTTGTTAAAATCTGCGTTTTTCGTCAAATTGTTTTAAATTTGTGATTTTAGTCCTTGTGGTTTCATTTCACTTCCAATTAAACCCATCAGTGTGACCTTCACGTGAAGGGTAGTTTTGTCCTTTTTTCTAAAATACACCCCAGCCCCTCACGTGATGGGGCTTGTGAATTAGGACTGGGGTAGGGAAAAAAATGACATAACTGCCCCTCACGTGAAGGACACGCTGATGGGTTTAACGACCAGACTTAACGGGATTAGTTAATTCGGGTTTAATTGGAAGTGAAATGAAACCACAAGGACTAAAATCGCAAATTTGAAACGATTGCACGAAAACTGCAGATTTGAACAAACCACAGGAACGAAAACCACAGTTTACTCATATTTAAATTATTGAAATGAAATTACATGAGGTTGTTTACTGCATTTCATTCATTACCATATCTCCTAGTTTTATTTATATTTTTTTAATAATTTCGTCCAATAGTCATTTGGCATGTCCTATCTAGTGGAGACATATGTTCGATTTCCACTTAGGTTCTTTCTATGAATATCTAGGTGAAGGGATGAATTAGGGCTTTAATCCCGGTTCGAACCCAGCAGGTGGCGAAGGTTTACAGATTCCATCCAACTCCCGTACGTGCATCAAGGGGGTAAGTTCTCACGGCGGTCGAGGAGTCGACCTTAGACATGGCCCTGAAAAGGATAAGTTTACACATGAGATTCTCCGCTGTTCAAAATAAATTTAATGCTAATACTAGGTTAGTGGGTTAGCGGCCCATGTTCATGTTGGTTAGGGGCGATTATCTGTTCGGTTCGATATATGTGTTTTCACATTTCCAGTTTTGTGGTTCGGGGTTCTATTGCTAATTAGGTTCGACTAGCATTCTTCACAGCAACCAAAATCGACCCAAAACAACCCCAAAACCATTTTGATGTAAAACTCATAACCGAAAACTGAACCTTAATTAGCAAGCTCTTCAAAAACGAGCGTTGATAATTATAGTGGATAGTCTTTTTTAGCTAAATCGATCCATGTGGCGTATATAAGCGGTCAAGTTTTATTCTAATTTGAGGTGGTATCTAATAATCTACACCACCGAGTTTATTCCATATATAGAAAACCACAGAATTTAATTTAAAACGTACGTACAATATCAAAGTTGACACAACTATATATTGAAGCCATGGCCACCATAATTGCTTCCCATAATTATTACCGTCGGCTTGTTCCTGGTCGACCAACTTTGTCCCCCAACCACCGTCCTCCACCGCCTACAGAAGGAGCGGAGCAACATTCCTTCTAGGAGGCGGAGGGGTGATCTTAATTGGACGTACGTACTCCAATCACCGATCTTATATTATGGGGAAGAAAAGTACGTCGTCCGCTAACACGTTGTTTCTTGCATTGGTTCGAAGGCAATCGATGAAGGTGAAGATCTTCTTAGCCCTGACCGCCATTCTTCTATCCCTTGCTGCTCTCAGAAGTTTCGTTACAAACTACAATAATTTCTTCGTTGCCTCTGAATCCGTACACGCTGTTGGTTTAATCGCGCTAATTTGGAAGCTCACAACCCTCAAAACATGTTCTGGTAATGCCTACACTAAAAGAACATGGATAAAGTATGTTCGTGTTCGTTTGTTTAACTTTAACCGAATAAACTATCAAACACGAGCGTGGTTTCTTTTGTTCATGTTATTCGTTAATGGTGCATGAGCGTAAATGACCGAACATAATGGAGCTTAAACCAATTAAATAAATTTGAAAAACAATATGTTGGTTTTAGATATATATTGCATGGTTTGGTTTGGAGTTAATATTAATGTTTCGTTTATTGTAGGGCTCTCGTTGCAATCACAAGAGTTGACAGCATTAGTTTTAGCTGTTAGAATTATCTGTAGATTCGAAATCGGGCATAACATTCACACATTCCTCGACAGTGCTTCTTTGGTGTCCACCGCTTGGGTGATCTACATGATGCGAACTAAATTATATGTGACATATAACGAGCATCTCGACAAAACACCCAAAATCTGTTTGTTGATTCCTTGTGCTCTACTCGCCGTATTTGTTCATCCTAATACTCTTCTTCCTCTTTACACCAAGATCATGTGGGCATTTGGCGTGTATTTGGAAGCCGTTGTCGTTCTTCCTCAACTTCATATGATGCAAAGAACGCAAATGATCGAACCATTTACCGCACTTTATGTGTTTGCACTAGGTGTGTCAAGATTTTTCGGGGCTGCTTATTGGATTCTTCGGGTTAGTTATTTCCTGTCACGTTACATTATTAATATTATTAAAAGTATGCATCTAACACAATCTTTATGATTTATAGATATATGAATCAACAGAAGCATATTTGTTTTTACTGGGACGTGGGTACTTATGGGTTCCGATGGTGTTGGTAGCGGAGACTATACAAACGTTCATCTTGTCCGACTTTTGTTATTATTATACTAAGAGGTAAACGAACTCACTTGCCTTGATCCGTTACTGACGGGTCTAGAAGAAAAGTTGAAGAGTAGCATGGACTACCCCTTAACCCTTGCTAGATCCGCCTCTTTTGATCACCATTTAATAAATGAATTAAAACTAAAGTGTTAATTGTTACAATTTTATGCAGTATTGTAAGTGGAAATCTTCTTGTGAGAGTACCACGGGTTTGACACGTCATTTGCTATGAAGATCATGAGATGGAAATTCTTTAATTAATTTTTAATGTAAATAATTTGGGTACTTGTAAATTTCATTTTGGTATTTACTACTCCAGTCTCGATTATTTATTTTGGCTGATATGTTTTTTTTGTAATTCATGTAATCGTTTGCAATTATAACATTAAACATTTTTGTCCCACTAATATCTTCATGAATCAGCAAATATGTTTGTAACAAAAGTAGGATGTCCCTAGCAACATGTTCTAATTAATCTCACTAGCTGTGATATGACATTCGCACAGGTGCGAGCAATCACTTAGGGCACGTTCGTTTTACGGACTTTTTTAAAGGATTTGGAATTGGAATGTTTGAAAATCCCTATCATGTGTTTGGTTGGTTAATATGTATTGGAATTGGAATCTTCTTCATTCTCGGTTTTTTTTTTAGCTTTTTCACATTTTTCGTTTTTGATTTATATTTTGAGTTATGATTTTTTTATTAATTTTTTTGAATTTTTTTAGGAGGAGTTTTTACTTTCCATAACAAACCTTATAAAATATGTGAGATTTTAAAATCCCATGAAATGTGGGATTTGATGGGATTTAGTTTCCATTCCCATGCTTTCATTTAATGAAACGAACATATCAATTCATGGGATTTACAATCTCATTCCTTAGAATTCCTTCCAAATCCTTGAAACGAACAGGACCTTAAGGTTTCGCAAAGGCTGATGACGTGTATGCATGTATTGTGTTGTATGATTATTTGTTTGGAGTTAGTCGCCATTAGCCTTGTTTGTGTCATCTTACAACGTATTAGTAAAAGTAAGTGAGAAATTAAGCGTTAAGTCCCCAATAATTAACCAATTGTATACGGCCAATTTCCCATAAATTATCGTCTTTGGAGCTCAACGTGTAGGTCACATGATCCGGATTGCGTCGAGTAAATCTATTTCTCAAATATGTAATAATCTCATATTCACCTGTCGTTTTTGGATCACATACATGGTGTTGTCTTTATTCTATAAAATTGAGACTTTACCTCTTTTATGCACCAAATTCAAAAGTTCACAATATAAACATTATTAACTCATATCACAATAGAAATTAAATATTTAAATTTACTAAAAAGTAAAATTTCACATTTTGCAACTGCATTAAAGCTATATTTTCTTTCTCATTTTTAATTAAACAATGTTTTTTAATACATTTATCATTAATTTTGAATACTCTCCTCCACTCATAACCAGTGTTTTGAAACCCCGGTCCGGTCTGCAATAGTTAACCCGTTTTCTAAAAACCCGGCCGGTTCTGACGGGTCACAGTCGAACCGGACCCGGTGACCCGCCGGGTGAACCGGTAAAGACATTTTTTTTTTCAGATTTCAATTAAAAAAATCAAAATCTATGAAAACTCAAACCCTAAATCGTGGCTTCATCCCCGCCCGGTTATCATCGTCACTCATAGATCTGTGAATCAAGAACAAAATGAAAGAAAAAGAAGTAGAAGAGAAGATGACAATCTACAATAATGCCAGATCTAAGATTGTTATTATCATAAGCGGTGGTGAACAATGGTTGATCCGGGCAGCGCTTGTTCATTATAGGGGTTGAGAAGTATAAGAAATATGAGGGCTGTGTGATAACTGTTATCTTCTCTTATTTTAGGGTTGGGTCTTGGGGTAGATAAAGTCATTGTAGATGATAGAGAGAGAGAGAGATAGAGAGCTTTATATTATCACTAGTAAGAGTGTCCGCGCGTTGCCACGGGGTCACAATTATGATCTAGTTCGTAGGGTGTTGTTGTCACACCCCGACCAATGAAGGCGGAAACGTCAAGGCGCGACATGATTGCTCATTGCATAATGACACTATAAAGTTACAATATTTAAACAACTCATTTAAATCCATATCATCATAAATAACACAACAATTGTTCATACAAAATGCCAAATAGATAGATAAACAAATAACTTGTTCTTTTATTTTCTAATATCCTAAAGCCAAGATAATAAGTTTCTTCAAGTAATCCAATCAAGCTAACATCAAACCTGTAACATTGCATAAAATAGAGTTTGTCAACACGAAGGTTGGTGAGCAATTTTCATAGTTTTGGACAATAAGTATATAGTATGAAATCCACAACTAGTATATGAAAACAATAAATAATAGCAACAATTTAGATAATAAAACCGTCAATAAGAATACATTGACGACAATAATGAAATCGTCAATAAGAATTCATTGACGACACCTTTCTATATGGGGATACCATATATACTCGGAATTAGCGTATGATCATACTTTGATGAGGCTACCCGCCTTAGCATTCAAGAGGCTACCTGCCTTAGCATTCAAGAATTTGCACATAATCATGTAAAGCATATAACACCAAATCGAGCATTTATTTAAGTAAACATATACAATACGTGTTGTGGTTTAAGACTCAAGTATAAATCATTTGAATTTGAATAAGTATGCAATGCCACCCCCAAAACGAATGAAATAAAGGATTTTTTTGGAAGACAAGGAATATTTGATTCCGAAGTAACACATAATCAACTTCCAAATTATGGAATGAATCCCTGAAAAAACTGGTTAAGAGGTCATTATCAATACGATCTATCTCAGATTACATGGTCTAGATTAGTGCCACCCCCAAAACGAAAGATGGAAAACGGGGGATGAAAAAGTACTCACATTAACAAGTAACTTGAAAGATAGTGTCGTGAATAATCGGAGAGATCGGTTTAACGACCAAGACCTATATTAAACGGGTCTCGTGTTAGTAGGTAGTCTTGGAAGGGTTTAAAATAAAATACATGACAAATAAAGTAAATAAATAAAGTTTAGGATTTAAAATATAAATATTTGAGAAATTAAAGAAACGAGTTTTGTAAAATAAGTTTACTCGAAACCGGGTCTCGGTATTCTATTCATTAGTTTTTTTCTTTTTTTTACTCAACTTATGTTAAGTAATAATGTGGGTTAAAATGCGATATTGCAAAACCCTTGGTTATAAGAATACCAAGACGAGGTTTAAACGAGTGTTCGAGTTTGTCGGTTCGAGATTTGATAATTGACCAAGCTCACAGTTAACTTCCCAAAATAATAAATGTTATGAGATAACTCAATAAAATCAAAATAGACTTAACCAAGTATGTAGTTCTATTGTGAAGAACCTTAACGTTCGTTAAGTGAGTATACGACCTTATCGGTTCGAACTTGTTATAAGATCAAGTTGGTTACCGACATGCCAAGTATGTTTAGAAATTAACTAAAATTGATTTAAAATATAATCTTGAAGAAAAATATGAGTTTTGGTGGCTAAAAACACACTTGTGTGTCTTAAGCGAGTGAACTCGGTTTAGTTTGTTTTTTGGTTCGGTCCTTGACTCGGAATAAGACCGAGGATGGTTACCACATACTCAATTACCATGGAACTTGTAAAATAATAATAATCAAGTTTTACATTCAAAAAGTTAACAATAAAGCTTTTAAACAAAAGTTCGGTTTTTGGTTCGGTCCTTGACTCGGAATAAGACCGAGGATGGTTACCACATACCCAATTACCATGGAACTTGTAAAATAACTTATAAATAATAATACTCAAGTTTTACATTCAAAAAGTTAACAATAAAGCTTTTAAACAAAAGTTCGGTTTTTGGTTCGGTCCTTGACTCGGAATAAAACCGAGGATGGTTACCACATACCCAATTACCATGGAACTTGTAAAATAACTTATAAATAATAATACTCAAGTTTTACATTCAAAAAGTTAACAATAATGCTTTTAAACAAAAGTTCGGTTTTTGGTTCGGTTCTCAACTCGGGATGAAACCGAGGCTAGTCACCACATACCCAATACCATGGAACTTGACAAATATGAACAATAAACTAAAATATGTAGAAGTTAAGCAAGTATAACAAGTTATATGGTTAGATTTGTTAAATATATAAACAAGGACTACAAAGTCCTCCTCCATGTAACCTTGCCTTACTAGCCCGACATTTCAACCGGCTGAGACCGGAGAAATGAAAGACCGAAGGTAAACAAGGAGTGTATATTATATATATGTTGTAACATCAAGCTTTAAGTATTGAGAAGTTAGTTAAAATGAAAGAATTAGCTTATGAAGAACAACCTTAGAATTTAAGAATTTGAAAGAAAAATGAAGAAATGAGCAAGCACAAATGAAGAAGATGGGTGTGTATATATAGGGTAAGTTGAATGGGTCTTTCATAAAGGGTGTTTCATGAAAATGGGTTGGTTATAGACCCAAGAAAGCACAAATTACAAATGAGTCCTTCAAGTCTCCATTTTGGTAGTTTTAGTCCCTGGAGTTCGTTTTGAGCGTTTTCGGGGAATTTTAAGAACCGAAAAGGGTGTTTTTTTTATCCAACAACTATAAAACAAATATTTAACATACAATTCATCATTTTGATAATATCGAAAGGTTAGGGATACAAAACGGGTCGGGTTTACATTAAGAATACAAGTATAAAATAACCCGAAATTGACAAATGTCACAGTTGTTTTTTTACCGATGTCGACGTTAATATTAGGTTTCCGTTTAGTTTACAATACCAAGAGTTGTCATTTTAGACAACTATATTAGGGAAGAATGAAATTATTGGAAAAGCTATATGGACGATGTTGTATGTTGATACAAACATCTGTTTAAAGAACATGTTAGAGACTGTAGTCTAATTAAAAATTTTATAGATAATTGACGGTGTTAACTCTAACAATGGACAGCAATAGTAAAACATAAAGTTTTCTATACCAAAAATAGTAAATTGTGTTTTGACATAGTAGGTGATTTTTTGTGTGTATATGGATGCATGTCATCGGTCGTGGAGGACCTCTCGATAAACCGTGTTTTTGGTGTAAACGCCTGTCTTGTTGATGGTTTTCGATGGGTGGACCAACACCTTTGTGTTTTCGCTTGATGTTCCTTTTGAATTTGTGTTCCGTGTAATGTAGATGCTCATATTGTTGTGTTGTTAATAATGACATATGTAAAATAATAGTTTAACATGCTTGTTAAGTGGATGAGAGGTTACGTCTTCGTCAGTTAGCTCAACATTAAAAAGGCACCCTTCGCCTCGTGCATTCTTGTAGTAGCGCATTGGCCCTTTAGACGTGGCACGAACTTTAATGGTCCAGTTTCCTTGATACGGGTTTAACGAAGCGAGGGGCGTACGCACTTATTAGTTGACATCTGTGTTGCAGGCGTTATCCTGCAATATGAATTGAAACAGACACGGTGCTATCAGTATTTATAAACTTGCAGTTTAACGGGCCTGAAGCTGATATTTTATTTAACAGGGGTCGGTTAGTTTGTCTGGGGAGGGGGGGTGTGACGACGGAAGTTGGTTGTCGATAGGCTGTTACGTTTTTAGATACAAACTGATGTTCGAGATACAAACAGGATCTACTACTCGTAAGCAATATGAGGTCATTAACATTAATGTGTTGGTTTCCGAAGAGGGCTGGTTTCCGTTTGGGGTCTGTGTGGTTTTGTGTCAGTAGTCAGTTTTTCTTTTTTTTTTGTTTCAGTTTTTCGGGGTTTAGGATTATGATTGTATGTTCCGTCTATGTTTATTATTTAGCTTCAGGTCGAGTCTTTCATAAATCTTGCAGAAGACACAAGAAGAGGAATAAAACCAAATTGTTTTTTTGTGGATGTTATGAACAAGATGCTAGTGTTGCATCAGTTGACAATTTTTGGGTTTATGGTCAAAGTAGGTGCAAGTTGTGTGGTTGATGAAAATATGTGGTGGTTTTATAAACAGATTTGTAATTCAAGATTTAAAATTTTTTATAAAATGATTGGGAATCCAGAATGAACCTCAAAACAGTAAAGAAATTACATGTTGCTAATTAAAGTGTAGGCTGGTTTTTTTTAAAAACTTCGGTGGTTTTTTTTTTCCATTTCTTGGAGAACAATTTTGGTTTCGTTTCGGTTTTTTGTTACGATTTGTTTTTAGTTTTTTTTTTAAGTTCAGCTGCAGTTATTCGTTTTCCGTTTCGGTTTCGTTTTGGTTCTTGTTCGATTTCAGATTATTCAGTTTTGGATTTCGTATAGGTTTATTTTCGGTTTTTTGGTTTTTGGTTTCGGTTTCTTTTATGTTTACTTTCAGTTTTTTGTTTTTTGGTTTCGGTTTCGTTATCCTTTTCTGTTTTGGTTTGGGTTTCGATTTTTGATTTCGTTTCAGTTTTTTGGTTTTTGGGTTTCGTTTTTTGGTTTTTGGGTTCGGCATTCGTTTTTGGTTTTGGTTTCGATTTTTGGTTACGTTTAGGTTTTAATTTCAGTTATTTTTGGGTTCGGTTTTGGTTTCGTTATCTTTTTCGGTTTTGGTTTGGGTTTGGGTTTCGATTTTTGGTTTCGTTTCAGTTTTTTTTGTATTTGGGTTCGGTATTCATTTTCGGCTTTAGTTTCGTTTTTTGGTTTTTTGGTTCGGTATTCGTTTTTGGTTTTGGTTTCGTTTAGGTTTTAATTTCAGTTTTTTTGGGTTTTGGTTTTGTTTGGTTTTTTTTCTAGGTATCAATTCCCGTTTGTTCATTTAAGACAGTGAACGTTTGTTTATTTTCGTTCATTTAAGTTGTTTTATATTCGTTTGTATATGTACATTCGTTTACGTTCATCTATTTGATCAACAAACATTCTTGACAAGTATGAACCTCAAAACAGTAAAGAAATTACATGTTGCTAATTACAGTGTAGGCTGGTTTTTTTACAAACTTAGGGGTTTTTTTTTCTATTTCTTGGAGAACAATGTTTAATATGATGGGTTGATTAATCAATACTTTCAGTTGGGTTTGTTTGTTTTTGTTTCTGTTTTTCATATTGTGATTAGTTTTATTTTAGCTCTTGAAGTTGGAGGGCTGCTGCATTTAGTCGTGCCAAAGATTTAGCGCTAATCAACAGTTCCAGTTGTTTTTTTTTTGTTTTTCATATTATGATTTGTTTTATTTTAACCATTCAATTTGCAGGGCTGCTGTGTTACTCGTGCCAAAGATTTAGCGCGGTGTCAAATACCAAAGAATTCAAAATCCAGGTATTTTGTTTTCCAAAAAACGACATCAACATAACCAAATCAGCAGGTGTTAACAACATCAAGATAACCAAATCAGCAGGTCTTATATAGCATAAACAATAGTAAACCCAAAGGGCCTAAAATTTCAAGATGCAGGTACTTGTTTTTTCCCATAAATCCCCTAAAAATATAAGCTGCTGGTTGAACCCAATAGTAAATGAAGACCCCAAAATATTCCAGATTTTTTGGTTGTAACTAAAGTGCAGATAATGGAAAACCCAAAGAGGTAGAAACAATATGAATCTGTAGGCGGTTGAACAATAGGAGATGAACGACAAACAATTGCAGATGAACTAATAACAATAGGAGACCCAAATGTTACCTGGTACGCGGTGGGTTTGATAGATCGTCTCTTGCAATTGTGGAGGTCGGATGAAGCAATGAGTGGATGAGAGTTTTGTAGGATAAATCATGGTAATTGCAATTGACTATGGTGGTTTTATTAGAGGATAGGCAACGGATTTGAAGGGCCTTTAATTAGGTGTTAATGCAATTGAAGATAGGGTTTAATTGTACAATTGGGGGTTACAGAAAGATGATGGAGATGGAGTGCAATTGAAGAAAGGGGTTAATGGTAGGATTGGAGGTTACAGGGAGATTGATTGATGGACGCCAGCAATTAAATGGATTAAAGTTTTACGACGTCTCACCGTAGTATAATAGCGGCATCTTATATTTTCCAAATTACCATTTTGTCCACCTTAAATCTTTTATATGTAAATATAGATATAAATAATAATAATAATAATAATAATAATAATAATAATAATAAGGGATTACTTTGTCACCTGTTTAGTTAAGAGATAATACTAATATTATCTTTTAGTCCATTAGTTTCTTTACTTCACATAATTAATCCTTCAAAATTTCAACAAACATTAAATAATCCATCAACATGAATTATATTATATATAAAAAATAAAAAGATTATTTGTGACGTCGTCCAGGAAAAAACGGTCGGCCCTCCCAGGTCGGTCCGACCTTTGACCTGGTAAGGCGTCCGGGTCGACGTCCGGGCCGGGTCTGAAAACATTGCTCATAACCACTATAAACAAATATGAAAAATTATATAGTATGAACAGTTTTTCCAAATTTACTTACAAATAGTAATATTTTTTTCTTCTTCTTCACTCACTATCACTTACTTACAGCCACACTCTAAATTATAAAGGTCACCATAACATAATATGAAAGAGCTGAGTTGCTGGGAATGCTCTAACATGTCATTATAAGATTTAAAACGTCACCTATGAATAAATACAAAACTTATTCATTACATTTACCAAGACGGTAGTTCTTTTAAGTTCTCGAGTATCTTTCATGTCTTCCAAATCCTGTAATTAAAAAGAAAGGACACGCGCCTAAGCTAACATTATGTCTGCGATAACAACTATATTTATAACAGTACCATCTCAACACGTATAAAAATTTTCAGACGAAACCACGTAAATTTACACTATTGAAAAAAAAAATTAAAACAATACCCCTGATACCAATAAAGCTTTGCCCATGTTGATGACGTACCCCATTTGAAGGTTAGAGTAGAATTAGGTCTATTGGTTGTGTGAGTGTAGTAGTAGTAGTAGTAGTAGATATGAAGCATCTAGTACAAGAATTGAATAAAAGGTAGCACGATCAATAATAACTAAAACTTTAGTTGAAGTAATTATTATTATTATTATTTTTATTATTATTGTTGTTGTTGTTGTTGTTGTTGGTATTGGTATTGGGCATTGGATAGAGATCCGAACCCGAATATAGAAAGCGGGGCAGTCCGTACGATATAAATAGATTTCCCTCGCAGGCTTCTTCCTCCATTTTTATTTGCTTTGTTTGTCTGTCCGTACACACAGTCGGCTTCGAGGACCAAGATCCGTCGTCACTCAGGTACAAACAAACCAAGCCAAACCCTAATTTTACAGATTCAGATTCCCTGTTTATTAATTAGTCTCTTGTTCTCTACCAAATCACAGATTCACGTATTATTATTATTATTATTATTAGATTCATTAAATAAATGTTGTTGTTTCCTATTTGGTTAGGGTTTCTATAATGGCGTCTCCGGCACCGGCACCGCAGCAACCTGTCTCAGCTCAAGTTGTATGTATTCTTGTATCACCTTTTTATATAAATCAAATTTTCTATTTACGAATTGACGATATTAAATCGGTTCATTAGTTTTCTTTGATTTCTGATTTTTCAGCTTCTTACAAACACACTTAACTATGTTGGTTTAAGCTACTTCTTATAGCATTGCCAAACAGGGGCGGACCCACATAGGTCCGATCGGGGTCCCGGGACACCGATGTTTTTTAAAAATTACTTAGAGACGGTATATTAAATTTTGTAAGGACCCCATAAAAATTAATACTTGGAACCCATACTATTAAGATTGAACTGGTACAGTGGAAAGTCCCTTGTTTTACTTGTGAGAGGTTGTAGGTTCAAGCCCCACCATACTCCTTTTTTGTTGTTTTTTTAATATCCTAGTCTTAGTTATTCAATTAGGGTATTTGTGCTTTTTGTTAGTTTCTCTCATATAGTCATTATCACCATGCAACATATATAATGTTAACATGGATTTTGCATATTCTTTTATTATTTACCTTGTGTATGTATATTATAATTAATCATTTATTTGTGTTAGAGTTATTTTTTCATGTTTTGGTCAATTATGTAAGACCATATATATAGATTATGTTCATGTTTTTCGGGTATGAATTAAAAGTGTATGTTTCATCTAGTTTGTAATTTAGATTCTTTGTACTTACTCGTTTCCAATGACACCATAGTTCCGTGTTTTATTGTGTTCCTCGCCTCGACCCGACCCGAATAACGACCGACCCGAAAAATTTTGTAAACCGGAAAAATTGGGACCCCATTGACAAAAAATCCTGGGTCCGCCACTGTTGCCAAATGCCAATATACATCTAGGGGTGTGCGTGGGTCAGTTTCGGTTTTGCTATTTGGGCTTGAAATTTTTGGGACCAAAAACAGTTTTATGGCCCAAAATAATGAATCTGGGCTTGAATCTTTTTGTTAGTTAATAGTTAATTGATTTTATACATCTGAGGTAAAATATTTTCTATTAAATTTTTATAAGTTCAACATAAAAAATGAGAATTTATTTGGTTCGGTTCAGTTTTTTCGGTTTTTATTATGTAAAGCCAAAACCAAACTGAAAGTTTGGTTTTTAATAAAAACATAAAACCAAACCGTCGGTTTTTGTTTCAGTTTCACATCCCTGCTGATACATCTACAGTTTGTGGCGGTTGCTCACTTTGATGAGGTGGACACCTTTCTAGCGTGTCAACATTAGCCTTTTGTGTTAAACCAATTAATTTAGTATTCTTATATTGTTTATAGTTGAATAATAATATGCTATGTTTTGGTGATGCATAGGTTGGCAATGCTTTTGTTCAGCAATATTATCATATTCTACACCAATCTCCTGGTTTAGTTCACCGCTTTTATCAGGATATCAGCAAACTTGGACGTCCTGAGCAGGATAGTTCTATGAGCATAACTACCACCATGGATGTATGACCCTTTTATTATTATTTTTTTTCATTCATATAGCTAATCATTATGTAAGATAATTAAACGTTGATGCTACATTTTGGCACATTATATCTGTTATTAGTTGGTTTGGTTTAAGTAAATCTGTAACCTTTTGGATGTGCAGGCTATTAATTCTAAAATAGTGTCTCTTAACTATGATGAGTTCAGAGCTGAGATTAAATCTGTGGATGCACAAGAATCATTGAATGGCGGAGTGAATGTTTTAGTCACCGGGTACCTAACTGGAAAGGACAATGTTGTTAGAAAATTCACTCAATCTTTCTTTCTTGCACCACAAGACAAAGGCTACTTTGTGTTAAATGATATGTTTCGTTACATGGAGGATGCTAATCATAATGAAGGAAACAATGCTCCTGTTGAGGATGTTGAGGATCCCATTGTATCTGAGAAAGGTAACTGAAAAACCAAACCTATTTAACCTTTTTTGGAATTTTTAAATCCCTTCATCAATCATTCTGTTTTCATATTGTTGATGCAATAAAAAAAAACAAGAGGCAAAAAAAACTATTATGTTTAATATGAGAATGAGTGTTTTTGTGAACAAAAGCATACATTTTATCTATTGAACATGATATATTTATTCGTGTCAAAATCATCAACCCTAACCCGCACACATTTGAATTTGTGTAACCTGAACATGACGAATTTTCATCTTTTAGGCAGAAACGAATCTAATAAGTTATTTATTACCTTACACTTGTAATTATAATTCACTATAATTGAGGAAAATTTCCAATTTCCCGGTTAAATTCATTTAATGTATTACAATCACAAAGAGAACCTGTTTCTATAAACTTGGCAAACGTTAACATGTTTAGTGGGAGAGTATGATAACATTTCTAAAATTAAAATGAAGCCGGAAGTTAAATGTGTTCTTAGAATAGACATAAAGTATTATTCGGTTAAAATGATACGAAAGGTGTAGAAATGCTGATGTAATCCTAAGAATAAATATAAGTATTTTAATATGTGTTCTGTGATTGTAGTACATTAAGTGTCGTTAACTGGGAAAATGAAGAATTTCTACGATTATAGTGGATTGTAATTTAGAGTGCAAGGTAATAAATAACTTATTAGTTGTTTATGCCAAAACGATGAAGAGTTGAGCAGTTCAATTTTCAAATTTCCAACTCTTTACATGTATCTAATTTAAAATCAAAATTTAAGCACACATAATTATAAGAACAAAAATCAAATATATAAACTTAAATGGGTTAGCACTCAACCTGAACGCCACCCGTTTTATTAAATGCCTCAAATTAGCCAACCCAAAACGTGCGGATGATGTTCGGGTCTTGTCATCAATTGCCATCCCTATGACATGTATAGTTTTGAAGTTTTATTTATACCAGTAGGGAAATATGAAGTTGTTTTGGACTGCGTATAAACAAACATTGTATGTTTCTTTTTCCTTCAAGTTTAGCTTGATGTTGATTATCATATAGCCGTTAGATTATACCATATTTTTCTTGAGCACGTATAAAGTACAGTAGAGAAACACAAATTTCTTCTTAAGTAAGCGAGCTGCGAAACTGTTACTGGACTAGATATAAGCAGACAATTTTTCACAGCTCTAGTTTGATTTTTATCGTTTGATAGCAATTATATTTCATCCTTATAGTGAAGCCATATTTGAGATACTTAAAGTAAGCTGAAACATTTTATCTGCAGTTATTGAAAGTGTTGATGTGGTGGAGAATAACATTCCTGATCAAGCGGCAGAGGAATCTCAAGTGGAAGAAGTGCTAAAAAAATCTCCGGAGAATGTAACTGTGGAAGTTGAAGCGGTGACTGCTGTGGAGAAGGAAGAGGTGGTGCCTGAAGTAGTTGTTGAAGTACCATCACCACCACCGGTCGTTGAACCCAACACCAAAACCGAGGAAACCCCAAAGAAGTCATATGCTTCCATTGTACGTTGTTATTATGATATAGCATCTTAATGTTATTTGTATAAGTAATTTGTTAAATGTTGCAATATTATCATTGAAGGTAATGGATTTGAAGCAGAACGGTGTGCCATTTTCATCTCCCACACCCGCTCCAAGGAAACCTCAACCAAGGAACCAAGAACCGCAAGCGACCAATGTCCCACCAACTGTTATAATTCCTGAGCCAGTGTCTTCTAATGTTGATGCTGTTGAGAACGGTATTCATGAGGAAGAAGGTATCTGTTTATCTTTGTATCCTCAATGCTAGTTTTAGGTATTTTTTTAAGACATGTATTTTTTTCTTTAGAAAGTTAATTTGATTCATATTTTTTAGTAGGCTTGTAAACATATTGAATGTCTAATGAACAATTCATGAACTGTTTGGCAGGAAGTTCATTTATGCTCTTTTATTTAATAAACCAACGAACATGAACAAAAAGTTTTGTTCATTTACTTCAACGGATGAACTTGAAACATGTTTCGTATGCTCCTTTATGTTCATGAACGTCCGTTTACATTCATTTATTAAAATACGTTTATGTTCTTTCTTTTACGTTCATTTATGTTTGTTAATTTACACTTGTTTAAGTTCGTTAGTATATTGATTTAAAGTTTTGAGGCCTATTACAACCTAGTCTTGTTTTATAAACTTTATAGGGCCAATTATTTTTAACTGGTTTTAGCTCTGTTGTGCTCGTTTGTTTATGTTAGTGAACTGTTCATTTATACCGTTTACGAATGAACATAAACGAGCACAAACATGTTCATTTTATTAACAAACTAACACGAACAAGAAAACCTCATTCATTTAATTGTTTGTGTCCGATCGTTTGTCTGTTAAAGTTAAACGAACGATCGAACGTGAACATTCTCTGTTCATGTTCGTGCGGTTCATTTACAAGCCTATTTTTGAGGTAAATTGTTAATTGCTTGTTTTTTTGTAGCTGATGGTTATTCAATTTACATCAAGGGTCTTCCAATGAATGCTATACCTGCATTGTTGGAGGAAGAGTTCAAGAAATTTGGGCCTATTAAGTCTAATGGCATTCAAGTTCGAAGCAACAGGGTGCATTTCGACTTTTTTGAAGCACCTTTTTTACACTTTTTATTTATTTTTTTAAAACTTTAGTGAAACTCTTATGACAGGTTCAAGGGTTTTGTTTTGGGTTTGTTGAATTTGAGGCACCGGACGCAGTTCAAAAGGCGATTGCGGTATGTACCCATTTTTGTTAGAAGATTGCACAATTGGTCTCTGTGGTTTGATTATATTGCAACTTTGGCACTTTGATTTTAAAAGTTGCAAACTTAGTCCAAAGTTTGTGAGCTGCACGTTTTGTCCTCTTTAAACTCCAGAACTGGGATTAACGGTGGGGACTAAATATGCAACCCTCTCACACGTGTTTGTGGACTAAGTTTGCAATTTTTAACATTGGGAACTAAACTTGCAATATCGTCAAACCACAGGTACCATTTGTCTATTTTTCCCTTTTTTTATATGTTGTAGAGAATATCTCTATTGAATATTTTGATGTAAATATGTGACGTGTACCTTATGATGTTTTAGGCTTCACCGGTTTCAATCAATGGACGCCTTGCTGCTGTTGAGGAGAAACGCTCAACAAACTCCAAAGGTAAGTTTCTGTATGAAATTGGATCTTAAAAGTTAAAAACACTAAAGAACAGATGCATTACATTTATGAAACAGGAGCGCGTGGAAGATTTTCAATAGGAAGGGGTGGGGGATTCAGAAATGAAGGAATGAGGGGGCGTGGAAACTTCAGTGGTGGACGAGGGTATAATCGGGAATTTAGCGGTGGCCGTGGCAATGGTCGTGGTGGGGATGGATATCAGAGGAACCGGGGGATGGGTGTTGGTAAGAATATGGCACCACGAGTTCCGGCCAGCGCTTAATTTGAAGGACTTGAATTTGTTTTGATTGGATTGGGATTGGGGTTTAGTTAGGAAAATTTTGCTTATGTTGTGTTGTGTAGTGTAGTATAGCTCTGCTATTTTGGGATTTTAGTAGAGAGTAGAGATGAATGATGTTGGAAAACCACGAATTTCAAATTATTGAGCTACTTGTTTTGTTTTTCTTTTTCATGTCTCATCCTATTTAGTTGCAAACTCAAATTTTTTTGTTGCATTCATAACACCAATTCCTGAGGTTAACTGGTATTGAATTTATTAACAAATTTAATTGCATTTGCCAACTTTTTTTTTGTTTCATACAGTTGACTTTATTTTTATATTAATTTTAATTTTAAATCTGTTAAAAGAGTCATATTCAGTTAGATTACCTTGTAACATCCTAAATGGTCAATCACTTCCCCCAAGGCTCATTTGTTGAGTCGCCATCCCCATCGTCTGTTCAGGTGGTTTGTCTGAAAATGCAAACTCGAGCGGATCATAAGGGTGTGGTCCTTTTTTTTAATCAGAGAATTTATTTTAATTTTTTTTGTTGTATGTGAAACTTAAAATCATTATCTTTCAATCTTTCCAACACAATATGTTACTATAATCTTTCCAACACAAGATGTTTAAAGGACAAACCCAATGGCTGTTGTGTTACTATAATATATTAATAGTTAATTTGCTAAAAATTTTAGACAGAATTATAAAACCTTGTCGTTTATGTTTGTATCAGATTTTAATGATTGTCATTTATTTTTAAAATTAACCTAATTTATATTTTACGTTTCCAAATGCTACATTATTTGTTCTTTGACCCTAACCAAGTTAATTTTTCCTGTCGTGTGCCTTGCACATGAGTACAAATTGGCTTTTTTGCCCATTTATTTAAAAAATGTATTTTAATTATTAAACAAATTTCTTAATTGGTCTTTGTTCATTAAACATACTTCTTATTTCCAAAAAAAAAAATAATTAATTAATTATTAAAACATGCACACACACCAACTCTCTATCTCTCCATTGTCAAACAAACATTGAATTGAACAGATCTCTTCCATGACAGCTTAAGGGGTGTTTGGTCTAGCTTTTTTATTTTTTATTTTTTTTATAAAATAAGCTTAACTTGTGTTTGGTTTAGCTTTTTAAGCATATGTTTATTAACTTATATAGGCTAATTTGAAGAAGCTTATCTGAAAATGGTTTTTTAGCTTATTTGAAGAAGTTTATTTGTGTAACGGTGTAAATTCCTCATTTGCCTTAAATGGTGGTGGATTAATAATTATTGAAGCAACTTGTTACTGTAACAAATTAAAAAATGGTGGATATAACAACTTATTAAGACGCATAATTGATAAGAGGCAAATGGTGGATAATTAATAAAAGGCAACTTATTACTGTAACAATTTAACAACTTATTGACGTATAATTTATAAGAGGTAAATGGTGGAAAAACGGTTGTTAGTTGTGCTCCTAGTCAAATAGATATTTAACTGTCATCATTTATCATTGAGAAATGCCATTGAACAAACTTTTGGAGTATGGAAGGCTAGATGGGAGATATTACAACATGTGCACGTCAATTACACCTACGAGTCATAAGTGAAGATCATGCTAGCATCTACGGCAATTCATAATTATATTAAGAAGAAAAGATACATGTGATGAAGGAGAGAACAAGGCGTAAAAAGAATCTTACACTTCAAATAATGGTATTAATAGTCGAGGATCTAGTGACATTAATGAAATAGATGAAGACACAAGTACACAACGTAAAATAAATGATTTATACATGAGTGCAGTTAGAGATATGATTGCAGGAGATCTAACAAAACCAAGATGAATGCTTATTGAATATTAATGTACTTTTGTAGAAGTTTTACGTCATCATCGATATAAATTTATCCAAAAATGATGACATAACTCATAAAAACAAAGTAGATACATATAAAATATAAGTTATGTGATAATATATAACCATGCCCCTTTTGATCATTTTACTAACATAAGCTAAATAAAAAAAACCTAACACAAACACTTAAAAAGAGCTTATCAACTTGTAGAATATAAGCTAATCTAAACACTTAAAAAGAGCTTATCGAATAATAGAAAATAAACTATAAGTTACTTTAAAATATAAGCATAAGTCAAAAAATAAAAGGTAGGCCAACCCCCCCCCCCCCCACCCCGAAAAAAAAAATCCCCAAATCAATTTCTGCGGTGTGATGTTCATCACAACTGATTTTAGGTCACATTTGTTCTTGAGGGTTTGGTTCTACGAGTTTGTTTCTTGATTTGAGTTGGATATGAAGGGATTTGCATATGTTTGATTTTGGGGGATGTTGAACCTGGTGGTGATGATGGTTGGAGGTGGTGGTAGTGCAGGTTGGAGGGAGGAAAAAGTTTTTCTTAATTATGTTAGTTTTAATTCTTAAAATGTTTATTTAAAATAGGTAGATGCAAAGACTAATTTTCCCTTCTGTACAAGACACATGACATGATTTAATGTGAAAAAATAACTGGGTTAGTAGCAAAGGACAAACGGTGTATGTAGCATTTGGATAACATAAAGTACAAATTCTGTCAATTTTAAAGACAAAGGACAATCGTTGAAATCTGATACAAACATAAAGGACAATCTTTGTAATTCCGTCAAAATTTTAAAGGGTTTTATTATGTATTTGCTTAAACCAATTACATGTTTTTCATTCTTAAAATATATACGTTACACATTTATCCATTCATTAAATCAATTAAATATTTCCTTTTACTAAAACATGTAGATTATATGTATCCATTTCATTAAAATTAACTTATTAAATGATTATTTTTCCTATATTTACTAAAGTATTTTTGCATATTTCTTTTTTCTAAAACATGTATATTACATATTTAGCCGTCGGTTACACATCTGGTTATGCATCTGACGCCAGTTACGTGTCTGGCATGAGTTATGCGAGTGACGTTGTCCAACGCACCTGACATTTGTATCACATTACAAAACTGAAAACGTGTCTAACGCCAATTGCACACCGGACATCGTTAATGCGTCAGTTGTACACCATTGATTGCTTGCCCGATGTCGACCAAACATCCAACATTTGTAATGTGTAGGATGTTGGCTAACGTGTCAGGTATCAGCAGTGTTGTAAAAGTCGGATTCCAAGGCCGACTAGTCGGTGACTAGTTAGTCCTCGGACCCCTACCTTGAAGACTTTTTCGAAGTCGGCCTGGATAAGTTGGAGGCGGTGAAAGTCGGTCAAAGTTGGACTAGTCGGGCTAGGCGGTCAAAACTCAGGCTAGTCGGGCTACGAATTTTTAAAAGTCGGTAAAAAGTCAGACAAAAAGTCGGGCTAGGCGGTTAAAATTCGGGCTAGGCCGTCAAAAGTCGGGCTAGGCGGGCTAGGGTTCTCTAAAAGTAAGTTAAAAGTCATTCAAAAGTTGCCGAGTCAGCTAGGGTACCCTTTTGATGTGAATTATGCTTATTTTAACACATATATAATGTCCAAAAAATAATTTTCATTATAATTAACATGTCCGAGTACTCTCCGAGTACTTTCCGAGTGCTCCGACTACTCCCAACTCCCTAGTCGGCCGCCTAGGGTCCGCCTAGCGACTTTTGCAACATTGGGTATCGGTAAGGCTCCCGGCACTTGTAACGCGTTCAATGCTGGTTAACATGTCAAGCATCGGTAATACATCTGACACTAATTACATGTTTGACGTTGGTTACACGTCAGGCGATGATAGCGTGTTTGAAGCCAATTAACGCATCTGATGCTGGTTAGGCCTCCAACACTGGTAATATGTCTGGTGTCGGTTAACATGTAAGGCGTCGGTAATACGCCTGATGCCGGTTAGCCGTACGACATTGATTACGTGTCTGACAATGGTAACGTGTTTGACGCATAACGTGTCTGAAGCCGGTTAAGCGTTCAACACTGATTACGTGTCTGACATTGGTAACGTGTCCGACGTAGATAACGTGTCTGAAGCCGGTTAACGTGTTTGACACTGGTTTTGATGTGCCTAAGATCATGGTTTTGATCGCTTAGAACGAACTCGACTTTGATCGATGATGGGTTTTGCGTTCGACCTTCCCTGCCTTAAATTCTTGATTGTCGATTCCCTTTTTGATATCAACTTCTCCAAAAGTCGATCCCTCCTTATTGATGATAGCCCTTGATCGATGTCTTTTGCCTCCTTATTGATCATTACTTTGATCGATATAGACCAAGAGCTTAACCTGGCTTTGAGACCCATTCAGGAACAAATTGACATAATTTACCAAAATGAAACACATTAAACGATATACTAGATTTCTCCTAATATAATTATCTTAAACAAATATTACTCAAAAGGCTTGATGAAACATAACTCGTGTCTCTCTTGTGACGCTATCATATGAAACCTTAACTCGGTTAGTTACAATGTCTGACCATAACCCGGCTACCTTAACTTGCTAGCCAAGAGTGACATTATCAAATTCTATCTAATATGCAATTAGGAAACTTAACTAACTTTGACCAAGTTGTCAACTTCTACCCTCCCATATTCACCGACTTAAGAATACCATGTAAAATTACCAACATGAAGATAATAAATGAATGTTAATGGCCATATATAAACGGGCAAAAACAAACAATCACAAATAAAACATTTTTCCATTTTCATTCGTTTAATTAAATATAAAAATATACTTTTATGTTAACTCATTTTTTAAATTTAAATAATTTACCATAAAAGACTGCTCGTTAAAGGGTTCAGGACCACTACTGAATGTTTGTTCATAATTTCATATATAGCGGATATTGCAATTTTCTATTTAAACCCTACACAATTGACCTCGTCACATGAAAACAACAAGAAAAGAAACATGTACATCAGTACATGTGCAATAAAATAACATAGAGGGTTTCAAGGTAAATAAGACAAAATATAAAGGGCAGTTGTGACCAAATAGACACAAAATTCAAAAGAAATGAGCACTACCGTCAGGGGTAAGTTGGTAAGTTATGAAAGAAAAAGAAGACCCACAAACACAAGGCCCTCTTTAAGTTAGAATTTAATCACTTTTTATATATTATTACCTCTATTAAAGGCTGAAATAACTTAGCAGTGGGTGTTGGCGAGAATATATTTGTTACCAGGTATATCGATAATTAATATAAACCAGATAAGCTTTAACTTAAACAACGATGAAATTAAATAAACCATACGATTAACAAAACATGTCTAGTGTCTAGAGCTAAAAATGAGCTTTAATTATAAAACCTAGATAATAACTAACAAAATAATAAGCATATAAAAAAGATAAAAGAAAAAATATATTGTAACATTTCGGGATTTTTCCGTGCTCATATTTGTATTCGTTTATCGGGTTACGAACCTTATTCGGATCTTTTTCATTAGTAAAGTTATGCAATTATTATTGAAATAATTATTTTTATCTTAGTTTATAATTCCTTAACTTTCATTTGTGCCAAATAGCCCTTAGAAACTCTTAAAATCGCTTAAAATGACTTAAAATGCGTTTTTAAAACTACAAGGACTAAAACTGTCAAAAGTTGAAAGTCTGATGAAGCTACACCTTCGCGCGGCGCGAAGATGTCGCCAAATCAGCCAAATTTGTTCGTGATCTTCGTTTAATGCTAAATCTTTCCTAAATCAACCCTAAATCACGAAAATTAAGCCACAAGTTATTGTATTTAGTGTGTAATGATGTGTAGGTTCATATTCAGTAATTTGGTTAATATATCAATGATTTAAAGACCCGATTTCATCTTTAATTGTTTGATTCGGTTACCAAAATTGACCCGTTTCTTGTCCAACAAGTTGATTTAACCTCTATATAAACACATCATAATTCCAAACCCTAAAGTTTACTGCAACTAAGCATTCCCAGCCGTCACCTACTCTCAACCAACGTTTTCTTGCTCTTTTTTGCTCGTTTACTTGAAGACTAAGAGCTGTAGTTTGACTTTGACATTCGTTAAACCTTTGACCTCGATTTCTCGCTAATACAAACACCATCTGGGTAAGTTGTTGACTGATCAAACGTTTATTAATACTCACTTGTCGATGACCCTCAATCAATTTATGAGATTGAGGAGTATTGACGGGTCAATTAGAGTCAACCCCGTTTAAGGGCAAAATAGTCAATAACTTTGACTATCCGTTTTCTCATGTATCTGATCGGATTCAACATTCGGTCCAGAAGACTTTTATTCTCGTAATGTAATTTTAAGGCTACTAACCAAAACCCGACTTCCGACTTGCTGTTCAGATTCTGGTCAGTACCAGCTCGCTTAAATCTTAAAACAAACATAACTTGAATTCTAAACGTCCGTTTGGATTGATTCCAGTGGCAACGAGTTTGTTTTTATTTATGTTATCATATCCTAAAGTCTCAGATTCTGAATTATTTATAACGTTTGACATGTAGTGGACGACTCGCTTATTCGTTAGCTCGCTTATTCATATTGATATTCGTTTGTCATTAATTTAAGGTGAGTTTATCATTCCCCTATTTTACAAACTTTTCTAAACGTTTTTGAGACATATGCGTACCTATCCGTATTTCATACTATATATATATATCAAACAAATGTATACATGTAATTGTGAGTGACTTAATCAAATATACATGTTACATGCTTACTTGTGTTAATATTTATTCATTCGTATATTGTGTTAATTATTCACTCATTCGTATATTCGGAGGGGTCCATCGTATTCCCGTGTATTGGGTGCTCATGCTATTGACCAACGCCCGCTTCGCTTGGCAACGGTCTACATACTTGTTTATGGTTTGATTACATTTACCGCTTTTATCACGCTATGCTTATTTATGTTGACATGCAAAACTGGTGATATTCTCACTCAACTTTATGTTGACAAACTCTGTTTTCTATGCATATACAGGTTGCTTGAAGTTGAAGTATGGACATTTAGAAAGACTTTAGGGTTTTAACGAAGACAAGCATGGATTTAAACTTATGATATTTATTTACTTGAATTGTTTTGTTGTATTTGGATTTTGTTTATATTCTTTGAAATAAAATAATTAATTAGATACTGTCATTTATATTCATGATGGTATCTTTAAGCTGTGAGCAATCGGATAACGCCCCGGCATTTCCGCCTTAGGTTGGGTTGTGACATATATGTTAAAAACAAGAAAAAAAACTTTAATATACCAATAACTTTATTAAAATTTTAGGGGTAGAAATGTAAACCGTTTAAAGAAAAAGAATTATTAAAGTGCAGGTGTAAAGGCGTAAATCGTTTAAAAATATATTAAATTTCAGGTGTAAAAATGTAAATAGTTTAAAAAAATAGTAAAGTTTAAGGATCGTATGATAACTCCATTAATAAAATTTATGGCTAGAAACATAATTTTGAAATAAAAAAAATAAAAGTGTCAAATACCCAAGACGCGACATGGCCCTATCATGATTTAGAACTATTCACAATTTAAATTCTTAGTTATATACACACTACCGAAACTTAACATACCCCCCCAACAAAAAAATAATAATAAAAAATAAAAAGACTCTCTCGCGTTTTCGTCCAACCTTCGTCATTGATTGTATGGTATGCATTACTTATATATAAAACGTAACTAGTTGTAAGTATAGAAAAATATCATATATGCATATTATGATACATAACACGGTTATATGACAAGAATTCTAAGTCTCTTTATACATTATATGGCCTTTTGTGATTTTTCAATAAAATAGTTTTAAATTAACAATCTATAGAAAGCATACATTAAAAAGGGGATTAACCTATAAAATAGTAACCAAATTTTGAAAAATTTTCAATCAGGTCATTTATAAAATATTTTGTTTCAACTAGGCCATTAAAGTTTCATTTTTCTTCTAATCTTAGATATTTTACATGTATAGCAGATTATCTAGTTTTTTTTTTTTGTTTTTTTTTATTTAGTTTTGAATAGTTTGGCATTGCATAATATATATTTTTTAAATTTGAATAAATTAGTAAAAATTAAGAAAAATATTTTTTAATATGCGAAAAATTGCAAAAAAGAAAACAAATTCTAAAAATTGCGAAAAAAGACAATATAATTAATATGTTCCTATATTTTTTTATATTGAAGCAATTAATAATTGTAGTGTTAAATATTTTAATATCACCTAACTATCTTTTTAGAATTTTTCTCAAAGAATGATGGTTTCTTATAAAAAAACATAACTTAAATTTTTCTACTACTTTTTTATTGTTGCTATTTTCACAATCTAAAAATTAATTTTATTGTTGCTATATTCACAATCTAAAAATTAATTTTCTTAATTTTAACTAATTTTTTCAATTAAAAAAAATATTATGTAATATCAAACTATTTAAAAAATATTATTCAGGTAAAATATCTATGATTGAAATAAAAATGAAACTTTAGTATTATGATTGGAACAAAATATTTTATAAGTGACTTAATTGAAATAATTTTAAAACTTAGTTATTATTTTAAAAATTAATACAATTCTCTAAGTTGATAGAATGATAAAATCGTTAGAATGTGAAATGAAGTATCAATGTGTAATTCACATCTAATACAACATTTAGTCGTTAACAAGGAATCCCTCAATCATGTCCTCTCACTACAAAACACACTCTTAGAAAACATTGCAATCAAAACATGACCCTCAAACATAAAAACAAAAGGTGGTAGATGCATGAGCAACTACACCCCTCTTTCTTTCTCTCTCTAAATTAACTCCTTTCTCTCTCTCTTTCTCTCTCAACAATAAAACATATAATCTCTATCACCTCATCTTTCTCTCTCCAACCTCACCACCTTGCCTTTGTAATCCTCCTATTCCTATTCCTATTCCTATTCCTATTCCTATTCACTACCATCCAGATCAAAACCAAAACCCCATTTCCGTTTCACCACCTTTTCAGGTATAATAATTAATTTACACCAACTGCCTCTCTAAATTCTTCATCAACACTAATTGATCTTTGTGGGGTTTTCTTGATTGCAAGTATAAAAGGTGGTGGTAGGTTGGTGGGTGGGTTGACTTGGTTTTTGTGAACCCAAATGGGGGTTTCTTTCTTACTTTAACAACTTGATTCAGATACTCTTTGTTTTTCCTAGGATGTTTGTTCAATTTAGGTTAATACTTGTTTGGGCTTGATTTAGCAATTTTTAGAAAATTAATAGTTTTCCCCATTTGGGTGTTCACAATTACAGGATTTTGTCACCTTTTGTTCCATGTTTTTGTGGTAAGATTGTTAACCAAGTGGCGTTGACTTGATATTAGTCTTGTTTTTTGTAATATTTTTTTTAAGTGTTGGATTTTAAATGCTTTACATTATTTTTTAACCACCTGTTTAGGCCTTTTGGCACTGCATCACTAGTTACTTAATGTGTTAGGTTAGTGAAAGGTACTAAATTGAATTAAGATAGTACTTATTCATGTGACATGATTTAGTGTCTATTAATGTTAGCATACAAGATTGATTAATTATTAATGTGAAATATTGTTGTGACTTTATATTGGATGGTTTAGGTTTGTGGTAGGAAAGTATGGTGAGCATTCGTCGACAACGATTGATCAAGCTTTATGGTATTTATTTTGTTCTCTTGTTATTTGTTGATCTGCATATTTGTTTTTCAACATTTTATATATCTGTGTATTATTAGGGGGAAGTCCTCCTTTAGATTTTATACCATCAATTGAGAATGGGCAGTCTCAAAGTGGGATCCAAAACTCCCGACACGTCACCGTGCTTCTAACAACTTCACTTGCCGTTCACCGATCTGCAGAGGTAATAATGTTTTATATTCTTGTTAAGTTTTGGCCTATGTGAATAGGTGGCACATGTGTATGTTCAAACTTTATTAAATTGTCATTAAAAAGTGATTATGCGCTTTTATATACAACTGCAACTGTAATTTTTAGTGATCATCCACTTTAATTTTTGATTTTACAATAAACCTTTTAACACGTCTATAAACTTCAAAATTAGGAAGAACATTTTCTCATGCATTATTCTTGTTTATAGCAGGACAAAACAAAATCCGATGAACCCGAATCGTCAAATGTCAATGAATCAAGCTCATCTAATAAGCAGCCAATTCAGCATCCAGGTCTGCCCACTCAAATTTTATTCTACATGCCATAAACTGACTATAATCATCTCAATATAATTACAGGCTTCTCATATAAGTGACATTTTTAATGCTTTGACCATTTTCTTCTGAAATTAATATAGTGTTCAAAAGGCGTAAACGACACAGAAGAAAACATTTTGAGAATCAAGAACCGTGCATAATGAGAGGGGTTTACTACAAAAACATGAAATGGCAAGCTGCCATTAAAGTGGACAAAAAACAAATCCATTTAGGCACTGTCGGCTCCCAAGAAGAAGCTGCCAGTTTGTATGACAGGTAAGTTAATTATTTAAACCACAGTTGTAGGTGTGACAATTTCACAATATACACTTATATTCGAGTCAGTTTGTATTATCTTTTTTTTTTATTATTATTTTTAATCTTCGACGGATTAAATGAGTTAAGAGTTGAATGATTTTAACTAAAAAAGGAAACAGGCCGAATGGATCAAACAGTCAAAATCGTATTTGAATGCATAGAAAACCGTATTATAAAATGTTCCGTTATTTTAAAATAATATAGTTTTTGTTATCTTAAAAATGTGCTTGCGGTATAGGGCGGCTTTCATGTGTGGTAGAGAACCCAACTTTGAGCTAACAGAGGAGCAGAAGGAGGAACTCAGTAAACTGAGTTGGGATGATTTCTTAACCATGACTCGGTCAGCAATCAACAGCAAAAGTATCCTCTCACTCTACATTAGTATCTTTTTCCAGCGGTTGACTAATTGACCATCATTCTTGAAAGAATTTTTAGAAAGTCAAGCACGATGAGTCAAAAAGTCAACCGTTGACTCTTTATTTACGAATGAATACGTTTTAAAAATGAAAATGTATTTTGTTAGAACATCAAAGAAGGATTAGTTCCCGGATGAAGTTTGAGCATCCGTCACAGGACAATAGTGACATAAAAGCCGAGCTGGATGTGGATCAAGGAGGAAATAGCTTATCAGGATCTGAGACATCAGACTCTTGATTATTAAAAGTTCTATTATAAGTTTATAAGCTTTAGCAAGTTTTAGGTTACAGTGCACACATGCCCCGATCAATATTACTCGTTGGGGGACTATTTGTGTACAAGAATGTGGGTTCTTGCATCAATTTTTATAAAGATTATTATTGTCATTGGCCTAGCCTTGTGTTTGGATATGTGTTATGTATCTTGCATTATGATATTGATAGTAATCAGTTAATTTGTAATGTTTGGTAAAAGATTTTGCTTAAGGAGATGTAATGGGCTCATAGCTTCATACTAGCCACCAAGTTACTATTTTGGGCTTAAGCCCATTATGTGCATAACCCAATGTGATTTATTGTTTTAGTGACTTGGCATGCATTTCTTGTCCTTAGGTTAATAACCTCGATCTTGATTCAATAAAGTTTCTAATTACTTGTGGCTAAGGTAGCTTAACTAATTAAAACTCTAGGATTTGAGTTGCATTAGCTCTTATAGTGATTAGCTTAGAAAATTAAAGTTTGTCCCTTGAATCCTTGATATTATATAAAGAATGGAATGGCTTGGGTGGCAATATAACCCCCACTTTTGAATTGTAATTGCTACTCTCTCCCCCCTCCACTTGTCGACCATCGCACAAGAATAAATCAAGAGCTTTTGTTCTTGGCTTTGGGGGACCGAGTAACAAATGGAGCCGAAGGTGTTCCGCGATGGTGATTTGCGAGCAATTGGCTAGCACCTCTTTGACCACATTGTATGATATGAACCATCAATCAGGTTTCATTCACTTACATCAACACGTTGAGGTATGATGGAAATGAACCAATATTTCACCTCTCGGGGTCATAACCAATACTCATATCTCTTAAGACGGTAGAGATCGACGAATTGGTCATGGTAATCTCGTCATTTTGTCACGTTTCCAATGCAAATACCCTAAACTTCATCCATTATTATGAACTTTTGTTCGTTCTTTCAAATTTAATTATCTGATATTCATAAAACTACATACAAAACTCGTTTAAAATAAGGGACAATTTGCCAATCATCAAAACGTAAGTAAATCATTGGCTAGGAGACAATTCACTAATGGTGCTTTAGTAACAGTTAAAACAACACATTTTCTTAACAGACAAGCGTCTTCCGTCCAGCTCCATATCACTTATAGGTCATACTGACATTCTTGTTTGATAAATTCTCAAGTTTATATTTTCAAAACCATATATCATATCTTAGTCTTATGTTTGAATTCAACTTCGGCTCGTCTCTACCTTGTCCTCCGGAGGACACATGTCCCACACAAACTGCTGTTTACCTAGCGGGCCTAACAAGTTCTCTCTGTTACCGAAACAAGAATTTGGCTGTATAAGTTGATATCAGGGCAGGAAAGCTTAACCTAGTGGTAACTGTCTAACTGATGATTAAAAGCATGAAACAAATGATTCCATGAAGTTAGGCAGTTTAGGAATACGAAAGATTCAATGGAAGTTGGCGTTGATTTCGAAATGACTTAAAACAATGGGTGTGATCAGATCAACAATCTTTTTGGGAAATGGTCAAACAATGGGTGTGAATGGCTTATAAATCATCAGCATATTGCCACAGTTTTAACATAATAAACAAAGAACTTTAATATAATCAAAGTCGAAACAGTCTACGATAGGAACGTTAGTTTAAAAATTTATATAGTAAAGTACAGCAAACTCATTATCATTACACTTCTAATGCTATCAATGTCATTGTGAATAAAAATTAACCCGCTAAATAGACTTGTACCAGTTCAAAACACAAAATCACGCCTTTGATTCCAATGCCAGAAGAATCTTCTTTCTTGGACCCTACATAAATAAGATCCATTGAGTAGTTAGAAAAAAAAATAGTCGGCATATACATTCAATAGTAGAATACCTAGCATCATATGTATTTAATTTAATATATAAAATACATGGTTTATAATAAAAACTAAAAAATATATATCTATACTAATCTAAACAGACAAGATCGAAACTAACTTACCATTGGAATTCCTATAGCTTTAAGGTCTTCCTCAGTCATGTGTAGAAGTGCAGTCATATCAACCTGCAAAACAGAAGATGTATAAAAACTCATTGCAAGTTCTATTAACTAATAGTATAAAAGAAAGTAGAATTCATACTTCCTCTGCTTGAAATGTAATTGAATACTTTTCAAGACCTAGTGACTGTAAGAAAGTGTCCACTGTTTCAGCCTGCACGAGAGACATAATGTGAACAAAAGAATCATTATTATAGTAAAGGTAAAAATTGAAAAAAGATCTAGCTGATAACATATGTAGATCGTCTAGATTGGAGACTTAATTCAGTTGCAAGAAGCTAGGCCCTTGAAGAGAACAGTATTAGGACTAAAAGTAGAATTACCAAATTTGACACATTTACTTATGAAAAAGTCAATTCGGTTTATCCTTTTTAATTCTAACTGTTCATGCCACTAAAATTAAAAAAAAATAGCTGAAAGAGTAAACGAGTAAGATAGGTTGAAATGCACCCATGGTTTATTTTTATTGCATGAAGCCTTCTAAACCGTTTTATATTGAAAAAAGGTATTGGTATTAAAATAACAAAAACCCAGCCATATTTAACTCATATACCACCATAAAACATTGAAATACATAAGGAGAATGTTTTGCTTATTCAGTATAACCAGAAAGGGGAAACCTTTAGACATATAAATATAAAAAGTAGAGGCGGCACATACGACTCATTTTTATTTAATGAAACGACATAGGTAATATTTAATCTCTATCAAGTCAAACGAGTATAAAAAAAATAGTTTATAAGAAACTGGTCAAATATTAGTTAAAAGTCGCGATATACTTGTTAAGCATAAAACCTCCTAGTTCTTTTATTCAATATATTAGATTACTATTGAGGTAAAATAACTTCTGCAATCATATTTAACACATCATCAAATGAAAAGTAGCAAATAACATACCTTTTTTTTCTTAGAAACAGTGCTAGCAACTTTTTTAGTCTCTTTTACAGGGGCTTCAGCTACAATGCTTTTCCTAACAGGTTTACTGCCTTCTGGCACTGCTTTTGGCTTTGCTGGAGCCGATACTGCTGACTGTGCATAAGTTAAACCCGATAGCTTTTCACGCAGATCTCTTACCCCTGCATTATTCTTTTTCTGAAGCTTCAAACGAAGGTCATTGGCACCTACTTTGCGATCTACAAGCCAATAATAACATCATTGTAACAACTAGTAGATGTTTAACAACTGACAAGTATTCAAAATCATACTTGATGCTTGTGGATCAGATTGTTCAAAAAGATCATGCTCCCATTTATCATCAGCTGGCCTCTGCCTGAACAAGATACACACTGGTTTTCATCAGAAAAATAACATGGTATGTACATGAGTCACTGGAACCCTAATACGGCTTTGCACAAATTTTCAACTAATATCAAACTAAAAGCCTCAAAAGCACATGGTAAGTCGTTTATTAATCAATAATACGTTACATGGACAGCATTATTTTTCTAAATTACTGAGTTTCATTGTTATGTTGATACAATTAATTAGAAAAGAGTAAGAAAAACTCCCTACAGGCTACAGCATACTTGATATTACTAATGAAGTTAAAAAGCCACAAGGCTTTTAAAATTTGTAGCACCAACTTTCAAATAATCTACTTTATAGAACTCCCACTAGAAACATACATCAACCATCACAGACCATTCACATCAAGTCATTAACTGATCTTTTTTTTTGCGTGTGGTTTGCTGCCCCTAACAATGTCCAAAACTAACTTTCTGGTTATTTCATATTTAACCCTCAACAAAGTGTTCAGAACATCCTTCTGAAATTCTATGCAGTCGATATCACCGACATATCAGTGATATATGGTTATCGGTCCCTTGTCAAAATTGGAACCGATAATATCGATGATATTGAAAGATATTAAAGCGATATATCATCGATATTCCTGATATCATTGTTTTAAGTCTTAATTATCAATTTTTAGTATTAATCTTTATCAGTGCTACGATTGTTAGTATTTTGCAAGTTGCAAAAGGTTAATTTTTAATGGTAAGAGAGTATACTGAATTATTAGTGTTAAATTGTTACATATATGAATTTTACATGATATTAAAATTATCGATGTCTCAGTCCTTGACTTTTCTGCATTAACTGCTTAGCTAAAATTATCTTACAATAAAACAATTCGCAATACTTGAAAATCTAAATCTACTCACTTGACTAGCAACACAACATATCAGCATGCTTAATAAAAGCAAACACAAATTACAAATCTCCATACTAACCAAAATGCAAGTTTTTCCTTGGTACTTGTGTCAAAAGCAGTGTAAGCCACGCTTAAAACATACTCAACTATAAACAACAAATCAGAACGAACAGTCAAAATTTCAAATTAAGAATCAAATTAAAAAGGTAATGAAGCAAACAAGCAGAATTTATGTACACTGTATCCATAGAAAGCGATAATTAAACAGAGAGAAGCGAACCTCTTGCCGGTAACCAGTCTACGGCGGGCGGAATGAGTATCTAGGGTTCCGCCGTTAAGACGGTCTTTAATAGAGGTCTTCGGTGCAGCCTCCACCCGATCAGCATACATTCTCGATACGACTCAACCTCTATAATAATAATAATAAGTTGCGATAAAACCCTAACCCTAAAGCCTCTCTCTGTAAATAAATTGAATACAAATCCAGAGAGATCGAAATTTGGGGGAGGAAGAGGGACAAGAATCGAATTAAGGGTTTGGTTATAAGATGAAGTAAGTATAGTTTTTTGTAGGTTATAATAATATTCTACGTAGATTTTGAACATTTTTGAAAATGGTGGGTTTAAGAATAATTTAGATGGAAATCATCTGTGAAAATAAGGAAAAGGGTATAAAAGAAATAACATATTTGTTTATTTTCTCTCTTCATATGCAAGATACATGCAAAATTCCTCCATCATTTTAAAACGTTCATAACTTTTTCTACGACGTTTTTATTGAAAAACAAATTCACCATGATAACGAGTGTCTTTTTATCTTTTATATAAGTACTATGTTGTTATAAAAAAATTAAAAAATAAATTAGTAGGTTTTTTACGTATTGTGTTTTACCAAAATTGTGTTTTACAAAATTGTGTTATGCAATTATATTTATCATTGTATTTTTTTCCATTGTGTTTTTTACCATTGTGCCATATAATTGTGTTTTTTATTGTGTTTTTATCATTGTGTTTTTTTTTCATTGTGTTTTTCATAGTGTTTTCCATTGTGTTTTTTTCAGCGGCCGTTTTCTGATGACTTTTTTAGGCGACTTTTCGGTGAATTTTTCGGCAATTTTTCCGGCGAAATTTCTCGATGATTGTTTTCCGACAACTTTTCCGGTGAAATTTTCCAGCGAAATTTCCATAGACTTTTCCGGCAAGGTGGCGGCGGTGGGTGACGGTTGTGGTGGCGGTGGGCGGTGGAGTGGTGGTGGTTGTAGGAGATGAGTGAAGATGTAAGTGGGTTTTTGAAAATTAATTTAAGTGAGTTTTGAGATTAAAATAAGTGGGTTTTGATATTAAAGTGTTAAGACTAAAATACCCTCCTTCCTAGCCTTCTTAGGAAAATCAAACTTCTTATTTGAACCTAACCCTACAAAACTTATTCTAATCTTTTATTTATTATATGTTTCAATTCACTTTTTTAAAATTTATACATATATTTTAATATTTTTAAAATATGTTAATGTTAAATGAAATAATAAAAAATAAATTTTTTTTTTTGATTTATTCTAAACATGACTCGAATCTCTTTAGTTATAGTTTGGAATAATCTTTACGTTTGATTGGATATGGTATTTCCTAACGATTAAATTATCATTTTCACACTTGCGTCGGTCGCATCCTTTCTTTGCTACTGCTTCTTCCCCTCCAATTATTGTTAATTTCCTCGACATTGCTTTTAGAGTTGTTTAACCAAATACTTTGTATTGAACTTATCATTTTCACACTTGCGTCGGTCGCATTATTTCTTTGCTACTGGTTTATTCCAATTGTTTTTAAATTCCTCAGCATTGCTTTTTGAATTGTCTATGTACTTTCCACTGAATTTAAATATAAAAATGGGTAAATTTGATGATGAAAGATAAATGTAAAACTTGGTAATAATGATTGAAATTTAAGGTACTGAGGTTGATAGGAAAGTAGATTGGTGTTTTGGATGTATAATTGAATTTAAAAGAATGTTTGTAGTGATGACTCTCCTTACCAGACTCTCAAAATTTGGTATTGACTTTTCATTATAGAAATGAGTCAATTTGTCTAGCCACAACTCATTTTCGTCTAGCTACTTGACTCGACTTAAATGATCTCAGTAAGAGCTCAAATTTTGGCTAACTTAGAGATAAGTCGAGCTACCTAGACTCATATTCATCGGCGGAACCAGGGGAGGGTCAAGGAGGTTACTTGACCCTCCGGCTGGCTAAACTGTATGTTAACCGAAGCATGCAATTGAGAATCATTTGTTCAGTTTGACCCTCTGTATTATCCTTCTTTCAGTATCTGAAGTGAAAAAGGGAAGCGAAAATACAATCTACATCTGATGTATAACTTTTCCGGCAGTCGGGAATACGCTTTGCTCCTGAAGTTTGAAGAGGAAGGGTAGATGAAAACAAAGGTAAAGAGTAACTTTATTGATAGTCGGGATATGAAATAAAATATTTTATAACCTGTAATCAGGATACCCCAAATATTTTGTATTTATTAAAATATTTTATACTTCCATTCAAAAGATCATGCTAAATAGTTATTATATTTCTATGTTAACTATCACTTTTCTTTTAGAAATATCTTGTAATCATAATATTTTGTTTACTTTATATTAGCCAAAATATATATAATTTTTTTTTTAATATTATTGGATTTTATTAAGTTAAATGTATAATATTTAACCTATCCATCATTGGGTTTACTTTAGAATATGTTCTTTAATTAAATATTTTCAATATTTATTTATTATTATTTTCATGTACCAGGTGCGGAAATAAGCTAAAATACCAATGAAATAAGTATTAAAACTTAAAAGCACCGATAAGTTGAATTATTAAAATAAATATTCGTGATCCGTCTTGGCATAAACCAATTAATTGTTAGTCGATTAATACTATAGAGAAAAGATGAGAGAATAACTAATGAAAGGCACCGTTTACTCGAGCCATGATATACGCTAATGCATGCAAAACGTTTTTATTTTGACCCTCTAGCTGAAAATTTCTGGTTCCGCTACTGCTCATATCATATTTGATATTCTATTGGCTCGAGGCCAAGTTGCCTCTCTATCCCTATGGGGTAGAGGTAAGGCTGCCTACATCTTACCCTCCTCAGACCCTACCATAGCTTTGCTATTGGTGGGATATACTGAGTACGATGATGATGATGATGATTATTATTATTTTGTTTTTTATTATCCATCAATAAAAATGGTAAAGAAAAAGATGCACACGCTTAAAAAGACAACATTCTTAAAATTTTCAAAATTTAAAATATAACAGTTAAACAATTTGGGTAATCTGGCCGAAATAATATTATATATTGAAAAATTCAAACTGGATAATTGATTGTGAGATTCAAACAATATAAATCATCATCAAATTGCAACATTAATCATTAATCATCAAAATCTTGGATCCTAGGGATGGTTGGTAGCTAGCAATGTCTTTCTTTCTTCAGTTCAGTCTTTTGTTCTCATAATTGTAATACTGCCTTTCCCACCTTCTGTCCAGATCTTGGTTTTACCAACAATTGGCTTCCCGGAGAAAGCAGATGTCGGGTATGACATTGGTTTCGGTTTTGATGGAGGCGGGGTGCGGATTCGGTTTCGGTTTATGTCTTTAAGAGTAACCGCCCCTTCGCCACAAGGTTTTACAAATGCAAATGGAATAACAACTGTTGATGCCATCTTTGTTGGTGTCTTCATCAAAGACTTTTTCCCTATGCATTGCAAGATTGAATGATCTGATTTCAAGAGTCAATCATCAGCAACAGTAAGAAAAATTAATATAATAATTTAAACTTACATAAATAAAAATAATTATATAACTTGAGAAGACAAACCTTCAGAACTGATGTTTCGGCAAATAGGGGTGTGGTGCTCTGGAACCATATTATTACCTCCATACTCGGTTTGTGAATTGCTTGAATCTGTAACAACAATTAAACACAAAAATATTAAATATGGTACATCAAACAAAATAGAACATTTAAATGTTCAAATGTGCAACTACCTGCATGATGCATCTGGATGTCAGATAATCTTGATACATTCCTGTATTCAAAATATTGAATCGTACCAATCATTTATGTGAACAAAGATATCAAATTATAACATAAACTTAGGAAAAAAAAACATACAGATCATCAAGAAAGCAATCGGGTAGCCAGTCATCTGAAGATTGATCCGAACCAGATGCAGATAGGCGCATATCATCTGAAAACACAAATTATTACTCACTTTCAAATCAAACAAACATCATTGCATCATTTAACAATGATTTTCAAGAGTCAAACCAGCAAATCCAGACACCCATTGTGCCATGTCAGCAAAAACCACATCTAATGAGTCTTCATTCTCCTAAACAAGATAGCAAAACGCGTGGTAAAACAAGAACTGCAAAATATTCAAACTCAATGTAAACAAGCTGATTTAAACCTTAGACTTTAAAAAGTCGGATGAAAAATCCTCATCACAAAGTTGAAGAACATCAGCATCCAAAATTTCATCATCAAAATGCAGCACACGACATCTCTTTGATCTGGAAGATGGCTCTAGCCCCTTCTCTACATATTCTGATTAACCAGTCCAATTAACTAACACGAATAATAATAATAATAATAATATACAAACTACCATTATACGCCAAATCCTGACAAGACTTGACAGGGGTGGTTGTTTCATCCAACATGTAAGAAAGATCATCATCGTTCCAGAGGCTATTAGACGCATCTGTTTATAATCCATTTTAGCATTAGATATGAAGTAATGAACAACATACAAACAACATTACGATTAAGTAACAAATAAAAAGAGTCTTGCCTAGTAGTAGACTGTAATCGTCGTCTTTCCAGTTGCAAATTCCATTGCTAGAATTCATTAGATGAGCAACACAACACATAACTAAATTAGGATCAGGCAGTATAAAGAGTTGAATAGATGATAATTATGGCAATTAATTAGTTGATTTGTGTAATAAATTGGTGGAGTATAAGCAGGAGAGAATTAATAATAGCATTTAGTAATGGATGAACATACATACATACATAATAATAATCTTAATATAAAGCCGAGCCAAAAGAAAAATCAAGATCTATCCATTACTAATCATGTCGATGGTCACAAAATTAAACTAGAAAAAATAGCTCGTCATGAGATGAATGCAGAACTTCATATGCACTAGGGCTGTCCAAACAGCTCGTGACTCCATAGATATGTACATATAAACCGACTAACCGAGCTGAGTCGGCTAGGATAGTGAGTGTATGCACAAATCAATCGATGAAACATGAAATGAAACGAGCTGCAACTCGTAAAACTGGGACAATCACCTTACATTCGTTTTTAAAATAATAATAATAATAATAGAGTAAAAGGGGGGATTAGATTAGATTAGCAGGCACGTACTAGTAGTGGTCCATGGAAGTAAATAATAATGAAATCTGGTAGCAGCAAGCAGCTGAATCAATCAAATCAAAGACGAAGGTTGTTTGCTTCTATAGTATAGAAATTGCAATCGGAAGTAAGTAGCCGTTGAGATGGTGGTGTGGAGATACGTGCAGTATTTATTTGGGTTTGGGTGGGTCTATTTATTTATATAATTCATTCATTTCCCTTTAACGGAGGATAATAATATATTTATATCTTTTCTAATTTCTTCTACAAACAAATTGCACTTATTAAACATCTCTCAAATGGGTGTGCAATTAATCGTTAGTGGTGGCTCCTCTTCAATAGCTCGGTGGTGGTTCCACAACTATGATTTATGTGAATCCAAACAAGGTTTGTAGCAAGTTTTTTCCTAATTTTTTAAAAAAAATTGCAAACACAACTTTGAAAAGTCGCATTGTCTTGAATTGTCTTAAGGCGTTAAAAGAAGAACCAACTCGAGTGTTACTGGCAAATGATATAAATTTGTGGGCTTGTAGCATTCATGTGGTTCGGAAGCAAATGACGCATTTCATGGTTCGACAAAGCTTGCCATTTAAATATTCGACAACGAGCCAAGGTGGATTGACACGAAGAGGACCCGTATCTTGACTAAAATGGTTAAAAATAAATTTAACCAACATTTATCAAGTATGTTTGATGTTTATCTAGAAAATATGGTACAACATCAAACATTCACAAATCAATGACAATGTAGCATCTTCAAAATGTTCAAGTAATAGTCGTGAGGCCCGTGATCATATGTTTAACTTGTATGATACTTTAGTGAATGAAAGTACTAAACGACAACGACGGGGTAGCACTCCAAGAAGCGACTTCACGACTCACGAGGTATGATGGGAGAGACTTTTTATCCCATATGTATGCAAGATATGTTGGCTTGTGGAAAGGCAAGAAAAGATCAATTTCCGATACTATACGTTACTGCCTGAAATCTACTAACCTTTTAATCTTCTATGGTAGGTTCGGAATCTTAGACATGAACAACACCCCTCATGAGACTTAGAAATCTCCACATATGCAGTTTGTTTTTACACCAAACAGAAACTTTACTACGCACATTGTACTTCATAGATGATATAATTTTTTATAAAAATAGTTCAAACGTTTATCATGTCATATCGTACTTTATAGATGATATTTTCTTTTCTTTTGAAGTTCAAATGTTTATTATGTCATGGCGCATTGTTTATTGGGACGTTCAAGTTAGTATACCAACATTCACAATTTAAAAGTAATATTATTCTTTTTAGTTGATAAAAGTTTTTGAGCTTGAAGTAATATCAAACATATAATACATTTCAAAATTCATTAGTGAAAGGACTAAAAGCAAGATGAAAATACATGTAAAGAATAGTAACAGAAAGTCTGGAGGACGCATTCCATAATATTGAATATTTCTGAAGGCCAAAATTTGTAATTTACTCAAATTTCTTTGTCCTAATAATTAGATTAATAGATATCATGTTAAGACGTCATTGAGCGAAGATTCTATAAAAATAAACTCCCAAAATTGAGGATTATCACAGTATTGATTCTGTGCTGCAGGATGACAAAACAACAAGAATGTTTATGGACATTATCGTTTTATGCTAATGAATTCACATGACCATTGTCGCAGTATGTTTGTATTCATCTACTGATAAAGAAAATTAATTAATGAAAGAAAAAAATGTGTTAACATTGGATCCAAAGTTACTTTACTATAGTCTATTGGTTAATCAACAAAAGCTCATAGTTAAGTATCATAATCAATACAAGACAATCTTACATTAGAAGTAGAGACCATAAGCCTTACTTGTTCAATACTAAAGTAACCATGATTAAGCATACTTGATTCTTTTAGCTGGACCTTGGTCAAGGATGGGGTCAACTGAAGGCTCTGCTTGCTCGGTTTCAGGGCCCTGTTCTCCTTCTGCGGTTGATGGTGGTGTGTAACCCTCTGGGAATGGCGGTGGTGGTGGCGCAGCCGGAAGCTGTATGCAAAGTTCAGTTTAATAAAAAAATATTGTAAGCATATGAATATAAACAAATTGCCCGTTTGACATTTAGCTAAGTTGGCCTACGAAGTTTTGAAATCAGAAAAATAAGGATAAAAAGGCACGGTTTACCTTGCGTTGCAAGGAGGCAAGAATGTGGTCAACTCGTTTGACTTCCTTAACGTCAATAGTCTCCTTAGCAGACTTTGGTTCAAGTGATGTTTTCTCATCCTCAGAATCCACTATATAATACTCATCAATGATATTTAATACATTACTATTTATTAAAAGTAAAAAAAAAAGACAGAAAATGATTTCTGGATCTGACAAGAATACTTACCATACCCAACTTTCTCCAACTTTGAGGCTGCAGTTGTAAAAGCCTTTGATATATAATATAACGCGCGTCCCTGTATATACAACCAGATTAAACTACACAACATACTGCAATGTAATACTTTATATGAACTAACAGAAAAAAATGACGAAATAGTACGTACAACCCGAGCTGCAAAGACATTGCAAAGCTGTGGTGCTTGATATATTGAACCATCAAGCACATAATATGTTAGCATTGGGGTCACCTTCTCGGGACCGTCCCTCTTTTGCTTACGCATCACAAACAAGTGAGGCTCCATAACTTCACTCACCATGAACTCTATTCCTGTCATTTTACTATAACATCAACTGTCATTAATAATCTCACTCTGCTTCAATACTAATTAATAACATTAAATAATACTATAACTTACGAAAGATGGGAAAGATCTAAAGGATGAATGGAACGCATCCTGAGCTGTTCGTTGTTGCAAGTGTAATCATAGAAAGGAGAGAGCGCAAAATAATCAAAGACAAGATTGCGGTCCAATGGATACGTGTTTAACCATAACTGATCACGGAAGCATATTCCCGTCATGTCAGTCCCGGGTGTCGGTGGGGCCGCCGCTGCTGCAGGATTTCCATCCACCATGTTGGGCGGCAGCATGGGTGTACCTGCCATTGCCCTCAACTCTAAATTTAGCAACACAATAGCCTTTTCACCTGTTTTAAAATAATAACAGTAAAAATTTAATAAAGAATTTCGATCACGGAATTAATTTCCGAAACACATCTAATCTCGGGCAAGATTCTTAGCTGGTTCTATTTCCGACACATAAGTTGTGTTATAGAGCAATGTGTTAAGTTGTATAACGGCATAATCAAGAAACCGATCACCCAAATTCCTAAACTGTTTACCTTTTCACTTGATTTAGGTTTGCACTACAAGTTGATATTGTGTATTTTAAAAATGGTACATAAAAAAATGTGTCTTAAGCCTGATACAATTAAAATAGTACATGTAGACATAACATCAAACACCTTGTGTGCATTCCAGCAAAATCCCAATTGTACAATTTCTATGGTGTCTAGTACATATAATGAAGTCTAGTTGAAGAAGGGATTAGGGATTAAGCTGTATTAATTTGAATAAGATAACCCAATTGAGAATAGCACGCACAACTAGATTCGAATTTCAAAGTAACCCTAATTCTTGATATCAAGATACAAATAAATTGAAAAACCTAAATTCGATTGACGAAAAGATATTAGGAATTTATTATTTACCTGGGATCAATTCAACTTGGCAACCAGACGCAACAAATGATGCTTCAGATCACTACAGACGCTTGCTTTTGCTTAAAACGTTAAGCTGGGTAACCTAATGAACTGCAGAAAATGTAATTATAGCAATAAATGAGTAATTAAGACGCAAAGACGGTTTGGCCGAGTGGTCAGAGGGACCAGAGGGCGCCAGATTTAGGCTCTGGTCCGAAAGGGCGTTGGTTTATATTTTTATTCATTTACAGTTCAAACCTTAATAATTCTATTTTTGTTGTATTTTAATTTAATTTGATGCCTAAAAAGGTGTGTACTTAACTCTTATGTATCATAATAGGTATGAAAGATTTATCGTCTATAGGCTTACCATATGATAACAATGTTTGCCTGTAATCATAGTGGTTTGGGCGTTGGACACTTGAACTCATTAAAAGGTGTGGTAACAAGTTATAACAATTCAGAATGAATAACTTATCTTAACTAACTCCTATTAATGGTATGTATAATAATCGTCTCGGAGTGGGGTCATTGTTGATACACATGTAACTATTCCTTTCACACGTGTGATAGTGTATGATGTTTTTGGTGTGACTAGCATGCAATTATAGCTCCAACATCAAGTTCTTCATTCTAGAATTCTTGCTTTTACATCGTTTGACATACTCTATACTCAAAGATTATGGGTTAACTTATAGCCATTCAATTCCATATATACTTGGTTTGACCTCCCTTAAATTTTAGCTTGTTGAGAAAGTATAAATTAGAGATGTAGATTAGGCAAAGCCTTTTAAATTGGTGGTGTAACATTTTGAGAATGTTAATTAGTATTTGATATTAAAATCCATTCATTTGTAAAAACTTGAACTCACGTCATTTCCGTGGTTAACTAACAACATATCACTAAACCGCTAAATCATGGTCAAAATGTTTATTTTAGTTAAAGTTTCCACTTATCAAGCCTAGTTGAGTTACAAAAAATGTCCAGTGACCAATTTTTTTTGTGAGTTACATGATATAATGATAGCTTATTTTAATATCTTATTGTTTCTACTTTTGGTTTGTCATTCTTCATTGGTGTCAATGAATTACTTTCTTGTTTTTTTTTGTATTTTTATCATCTTTTTATCTTTCTATTCTTTTATCACATCTACTAGATTGAGAAAATACATATCCTTATCTCGCATGCCCTAAATCTTACTTTATAAGTAAGATTTTACTGTGTGTTTGTTAATTAGTATTACTAGGTCAATACGGGTAGTAAAGAAAAGAATAAAATCATAAAGGGTTATGAAGAGGTATGTACCCGCCTCAACACCGAGCAAGGCGGGTCAACCCACAAGATAAAGACATTATGAAGGCACAAAGCCAAAACCTATGCGCATAGCGCATACAAAACATGCTCAGGCATCATATGCCCAGGCACACATATGCTCGCGCATCACATGTGCGCGCGGCGCATCAGCGCGCGGCGCATATCACATGCTCGTGCATACCACATCTGCCCAGGCACACATATGCTAGCGCATCACATATGCGCGCGGCGCATCAGCGCGTGGCGCATATCACATGCTCGTGCATATCACATCTGCGCATGAAATATCTGCGCGTGAGAATAAAGAGAAGACCTCGCGCATCCTCAGGATTGGCGCATATCACACATGCACATAATCGACCTCGTCCTTATCCAAATCAGGATTAGGGCAACCTTGATTGTGCACGTCAGGCAACCTTCCAGAAGGCATCTTTTTAAGGAATAAGGATATGCTGATGTTGACAGCTGCTAAATGAAAGGTGGACAGCTCAGCATGACTCATGTGTTACCACGTGATTACAACCAACGAGAAAGCGCCAGGTGTCCCGGAGGACACGTGGCGCAGTGCGATTGGAGGAGACCAACGAGGTTGAGCCCAATCAGTGGAAACCCTAGCACTATAAATACAGCATCAACTCCACTTTGATGACACATTCATACTCAATCATTGACAGTTACAGGCAGTGATATCACATTCAATCATATTGAATTACATTCACACACAGTCAGTTACATACAAACACACAGTCTCACAATCAGAGGGTATTCAGCTATTAAGCAATACTCTTGAGATTCCCTGACACACATTATCATCTTCTCGACAATATACTGATTCTCACGCCGGAGGGTTACCCCAAAGAGGACCCCTCTGTCCCTTTCTGAGGGGTAAGTAACGGCGCTGTTCATTTTGTAGGTGGAAGAACACGGATCCAGAAGAACCATCGGTGAAATAGTATAATCACACCCGAGGAAAGTAGATCTGCTACCAGCGAGTAGATCCACGTTTCTTCATTGGCGCCATCCGTGGGACACATCGGCAATCAGATCTCATCAGATCTACATAAAAAAAATCAATCACCATGGTTTCTGGCGTTCGCAACGTTGATCAAGCTCTGGAGGATATTGAACGTGAGGGTGTTAACGACGGACAGCAGGTTCTGAGGGTTCCGCGTGATTCTATGCGTACCACCAGCAACCGTCCCTTCGTCACAACCCCTCACGGCCAGACTGAAACTCCTCCAGACGATCTCATGTTACAAAATATGGCCGGCGCGAAACTGAAAGGACCAATGGGTCCAGAAGAAGAAACAAATGATCCGAATGAATGGCTCATAAACGAGCAGCGGCATCTGATGGAAAAGTACAATGAAATGGTCAAACAGAGGAAGCTAGCCGACCAAACACAAAGGCAAGCGTTTGATAAGCAGACTACAAAAAGGCCGCGCGCGCCGGAAGAAGGACATTCTGTTCACACTGCACACACTGAGTTCAGTGATGAAGAAGTGCATAGCATGAGGAAGACGCGGGATACTCATGCAGGAGGCTCACAGCTCCGCGCACCTGTGAACATGGCGCCTGGAGCCAGAGCCGATCTGGATCTGCACATGCCGTACAGCCCACCAGTCAGAGGGCAAGTGGACGTAACCACACCCTACAGACCAGCCATCTTGGTGAAACACTCAAAGTTCACTGCGCGCATCGCGCAGGCTCCCATCCAGCACAAGACCAAGATGCCAAGTGGTCTGGGTAAGTATGACGGCACGACAGATCCAGACGATTTCTTGCAAGGTTTTTACAACACGGGAAACCTGGAGAGCTGGACGATGCCAACATGGTGTCATATGTTTGCTCGCTGCCTAACGGGCGCGGCGCGAGTATGGTTCGAGAGCTTGCCGACTGGGCAAATTGATGGGTTCGAGGAACTATTAGAAAAGTTCCAAGCCCACTTCGTACAGCAGCGCAGGCACACGCGCGATCCTGATGACATCATGCACTGCGTACGTAGGAATGATGAAACGATTGAAGATTACATCACTCGGTTCAATCAGGAGTCTCTGGCAATCGGAGGTATAACCGAGCAACTCCTGCGCGTGGCCTTTATACAAGGCGCGCGCAGTGATCAATTACGACGAGCTCTCGTAAGCAAAGATGGCATGCCCACCACGTGGGCCAAGTTAATGGAGGCATCGCGAGTTTTCGCGAGAAATGAAAAACAGATTGCCCAAGATAGGGCAAGAGAAAGAGCGCATCAGGCTGAATCACCGCGCAGCAAAGAGAAGAGGGCCAAACAGAACTCTGTATGGTCCAGGTTGCAGCCAACAAGTTTTTCTTCCGCAGAAAAGCAAGCGCAACCAAGCTCACCCCAGCCCCAAAAAGATGTCCGTAGTCGCGGGGAGGGTGACAAGAGGGAGGGCGGCAGAGATCCTAGCAGACCTCTGCCAAGAATATGGACACCCCTCACTAAAACACCTTCACAGGTGTTAAGTACTGAGAATGTTCAATTCAAGCCCCCCAAGCAACTACACTACAAGGGACCGCAAAACAGTGGCAAATATTGTGAATTTCACAGGTCCCCGGGCCACAACACCGACGCATGCCATCATTTAAAGGATGCGATCGAAAAGGATGTAAAATCAGGCAGGCTGGCTCACTTGGTGAAAAACCAAAGAATAGAAGATGAGCAACCGGAAGGAGCCTCTGCCAGCAAGAAATACAAAAGAATCTGTGTGGCTGAGGGGGGACGACAGGGGCAGACGTCAAAAAAGAGAAGCGCGCAAATCCACGGAGATTGGCGCGAGCAGCAAGTCATCTTCCCAAGAATCAGGGGAGGCCCTTCAATAAGCAGTCCTCTCGTCATCACCACACACATTGCTCATTACGAAGTGTCAAAGGTCCTGGTGGACACTGGAAGCGAATCTGACATTATGTATGAGCAATGTTTCAGAAAGTTAGACCCGGCAGACCAAGCGCGGCTCGAAATTGTGAACGCACCAATCTGTGGTGTTTCAAATGAAATCATCCATCCCCTAGGCCAGATTCAGTTTGAACTAACTATGGGGGATGATGAGCACAAGCGAGCCGAAGTTGTCAACTTCTTGGTCTTGCCCACCACGTCATGCCACAATATGATCCTGGGTATGGGAACGATTGCCCAATTTAATGCTGTACCGTCGCCAGCGCACGGCGCATTGGGGTTCCCTACACCAACAGGCGTAACATTTGTTTACCGCGATCATTTGTGCGCAGTGACAAGTACGCCGCGGGAAGGGAGAATGAAACTTCCAATGGCGGACAATGCGCCAGAGAAGTGGATTTTAAACCCAAAATTCCCAGAGCAAACGGTCACAATTGGCGCAACCATTTCAGACGAAACGAGATTGAGAATGAAAAGGTTGCTCACAAAATACACGTCGGTTTTCGCGTGGCAACACTCTGATATGACGGGGGTCCCGCGGGACTTGGCGCAACATTCTCTTAACACGTTCAAGTCGGTGGAGCCAATTGCTCAGAAAAAGAGAATCATGGGGGATGAAAAGGCGAAGGCCATGAATGAGCAAGTGGAGGACCTGTTGCACGCAAACATCATCCGCCCGATCCGATACCAAACGTGGGTAGCCAATCCTGTGATGGTAAAGAAAAGCAACGGGTCATGGAGGATGTGTATTGACTTCAAGGACCTCAACAAAGCATGTCCGAAAGACTGCTACCCCCTCCCAAACATCGACGCAAAGGTGGACTCCGTGGCGCCATTCAAGCTCAAATGTTTCCTGGATGCCTACAAAGGCTATCACCAGATTCAAATGGCACCACAGGACGAAGACAAGACTGCCTTCAGAACCGACAAGGGTGTTTTTTGTTACACAAAAATGCCCTTTGGTTTAAAGAATGCGGGCGCAACCTATCAGAGACTTATGGATTCGGTTTTCAGTGAACAAATCGGAAGAAATCTAGAAGTCTACGTTGATGATTTGGTGATCAAGAGCAGGGAGGAGAGACAAATGCTCAAAGACATCGAGGAAACTCTTCAGCGCCTAACGGAAGTTAACATGAAGCTCAACCCGAGTAAATGTACTTTCGGCGCGGAAGAGGGGAAATTTCTTGGTGTAATGGTCACTAAGGATGGTTTCAAGGTGAACCCCGAAAAGGTGGAAGCCATCCTTGACATGCCTTCACCATCCACCATGAAAGAGGTTCAGAAGCTGAATGGTAGATTGTTGTCAATCAACAGGTTCCTAGCGAATCACGCCAGCAAATCTACTCCATTCGTTAACACTTTGAAGAACTGCTTGAAGAAGAGCCAATTCAAGTGGACGCCTGAGGCTGAGCAAGCTTTCAGTGAGATAAAAGAATGTCTCATGAAGCTGCCCGCGCTAACAGCTCCACTTCCTGGCGAAACCCTTACATTGTACCTGTCAGCTGGAGACCGCGCCATCGGCGCAGTATTATTGGTGGATCGCAAGGGGATCCAAACGCCAATATACTATGTGAGTCGGGTGCTGACAGACCCTGAGACGCGCTATTCCATCATGGAAAAGTTAGTTTTGTCACTAACACACGCGTCGTGCTAGCTTCACAGATACTTCAATGGTCATCCGATTGAAGTTCTGACAGGTTATAACATCCAGCAAGTCTTGTGACGCCCCGCGCTCTCCGGAAGGCTGACAAAGTGGGCGCTGGAATTAGGTGAACACACGATCACCTATAAGCCCCGTCCAGCAATAAAGGGTCAAGTTTTAGCGGATTTCATCACGGAAATCCCAGAGGGAAAGATTGAAGAAGCTCAGCGGGAGGTAGACCCTCCGCGAGCAAATGATGAAGAAGATGTTTGGAGGCTATTCACTGATGGAGCCTCCAACAGCGAAGGGTCCGGCGCAGGCCTCAAACTGGTGGACCCTGATAATCATGAATATACTTATGCTATCAGATTGGACTTCAAGAGTACCAACAATGAGGCTGAGTATGAAGCCCTGCTGGCTGGTCTGCGCATTGCGCGCAAGTTTGGAGTTAAAAGGCTAGAGGCCCATATTGATTCTTACTTGGTAGCTGCTCAAGTCAACGGCCTTTATGACGCCAAGGAGAACACCATGCCTCTATATCTAGAGCAGGCAAAAAAGCTCGTTGAGCAGTTTGACTTCTTCAAGATCATACACATCTCGCGCAGCGAAAACAAGTCCGCTGACGCGTTGAGTAAAATGGCGTCAACTAATTTTGATCACTTTGGCAAAGATGTCAGGGTGGAAGTAATGAGCAGCCCGTCAGTGCAAACGCAATCGGTCCTTGTAATTCATACAACCCCTTCATCCTGGATAACTCCAATAATGGAATTCCTGAAGGAGGGGAAGTTACCGGACGATCGCGCACAGGCGAGGAAGATAAGACACAAGGCGCAGAACTATGAACTACTTGAGGGTACATTATATCGACGCTCTTATCTTGGACCGCTCATGAAATGCCTTGATGCTGAAGAAGCAAGCTATGTGATTAGGGAAATTCACGAAGGAATCTGCGGAATACACGCTGGACCGCGCATGATGGTTGCCAAGGCAATGAGCGCAGGCTACTATTGGCCAGGCATGTACTTGGATGCGCTAAAAGAAATCCAAAAATGCAAGGCATGTCAGAGCCACGCGCCAAACACCATGCGGCCAAAGAACAACTTGATTCCAGTGACCTCCGCATGGCCTTTCCACAAATGGGCCATTGATATTGTGGGGCCCCTGCCGCAAGCGCAAGGGCGAGTGAAATTTTTGGTAGTGGCAGTAGACTATTTCACAAAATGGGTTGAAGCCAAGCCACTAGCAAAAATCACAGCTGAGGCGATGAAGCAATTTATCTGGAGCCACATCATTTGCCGTTTTGGCCTTCCTATGGAAATTGTGAGCGACAATGGCAAACAATTCACTGACAGAAAGATATCCAGCTGGCTCAAAGAATTGCACATCAACCAAATCTTCACTTCGGTCTACCACCCTCAAGGGAATGGCCAAGTGGAGCGCGCGAATCAAAGTTTGTTAAATGGGCTGAAGAAAAGGTTGGAGGGAGAATCCCATTCTTGGGTTGAAGAGTTACCTAATGTCCTGTGGGCGCACAGGACATTAAGCAAAACTAGCAACGGCGAATCCCCGTTCAGCCTAACCTATGGGACAGAGGCTATGATCCCAGCAGAAATTGGATGCCCATCCCATAGGGTACTCATGATGAGCAAGACTGACAACGAGCGCGAAAGAAGATTGGACCTCAACTTACTTGAAGGGCGCAGAGAAGCGGCTATCATCAATGAAGCCAAATACAAGAAAAAGCTGGAAAAATATTATAATCAGCGCGTTAAAGAATGCCACTTCAAGAAAAATGATTTTGTCCTTCGAAACAATGAAGCTAGTCGCGCGATACCCCCAGGAAAAATGTCCCCCAATTGGGAGGGACCTTATCAAATTTCAGAAGATTTGGGGAAAGGCGCGTACACTTTAAAAGATTTGAATGGAAAAAAGATACCGCGCGCGTGGAACGCGGCACAACTTAGAAAATGCTTCATGTAAAAGTTCAAATATGTAATCAAGTCTTTTAAGCCATCATGAATGATGATTAGCGCTATCTTTCAATATTTGTTCTATTAACTTTGCATACATGTTTCACACTTCCTTTATTAATTTGGAGCAATATGACAACACTATATTGACTTCAAAACAAAATAAAACGAAGTAAAACATACATGCGCGAGCCTTAGCTCAAACGCGTTAACGAGTCTTAACTCTAAAACGTCAGGGCCTTAGCTCAAACACGTTAATGAGTCTTAACTCTAAAAACGTCAGGGCCTTAGCCCAAAACAAAGAGCCTTAGCTCAAAACACTCACAAACATCCATCTTACATCCCGCGAAGTCTGATCATAAAAATCCTTAAACACAACTAAGGCAAAGTACATGCCATATCATAGTTGTTAAGGTCTCAGGTCGAGGTCGCGCGCGGAATCATAGTGGATATCTGAGTAACACATGCTGACATGTAATGGCTAAAACTCATACTTCCATATAAAAACCGCGCGACAACGACGCGCAAAAAAGGAATTGTGAAAAGTTAGCGCGCATGTCAGCATAAACAAGATACTGCGAAACCACTTACAAAATAGAACAAAGGTTAAGTGAATAATTTCCTTACAACCTTGTTCTTATTTTAACGTGCAAGCATATCTTATATCTATACAAGCAAACATGAAGAGATGAATGGAAATGCGCAAGATGAGAAAAAGAGAAAACAAGTTTCATTCCATAGCATTGAAATTTACAAGTATGATGAGTTACAAATTACAAGTATAAAAAAAAAAATATATAAAATTTGATGAAGGGCTTCTCAAGTCTCCACGTCGACGTCAGCCGCTTCATCACCCTCATCATCTCCCTCAGCATCTGGCGCGGCCCGCTCCTCATCTCCGAACTGACCATAGTCAAGTTCTTCCTCCTCATTGGAGTCTTCTATCACGACGGTGTCAGGAGCAGGTTCTTTCGCAGCGCCAGAGCCGCTGGCAGGGGCAACATCCCCCGCGCCACCATCATCGCTACCAGCCCTCTCGCATTCATCGAGCAACTTCTTTAGCGCGCTGAGATCGGGCTGGTCAGCAAGCGCAGCTATCTGCAAATCATTAGAAAAGTATTGAGTACAAAACACTTGGAAAATTAATCAAGTAAAACTCATTAAGGTAAAGGTACCTGCATAAGGATGGGGATGGGAGTATTCATATATTTCTCCCCCACCGCGGCCATGTCCGCGCAGGCCGCGTCGCTCTTGTAAGGGTACTCGGATGGGTTCTTTTTCAACATGCCATATTCATACCCATCCGTAAACCCTTCAGCTCGACCCACCAAGCGCGCGGCAGCATTGCAGTCCATCACAAGGGCCTGAAACTCGGCAGAATATTTCATCGCCAAAGCGCAACGAGTCATGCCCTGTGACACCAGCCATTGGCGATCCTGCGCGAGGCCAGCAACAGACGTCTCGAGGGCAGGAACCTGGGAGTTTAATAACTCAACAGTTTCCTTGGTCTTTTTTAGCTCCTCTTTATCAGACGCTGCTGCCGCCAAAATTTTTTCTTTCTCAGCCTGCGCAGCATCAAGTGCTTCCTGGCTGGACGCTGCCGTCGCCAAGGCCTCATCTCTATCGGCCTGCACGACCGCCAACTCCTTCTTCAGGCGCGCAACCTCGCTCTCCAGTGATGATTTCTCAGTGATACTCTGGACAATAGCTTGGTCACGCGCCTCAGCCTGCTGTTCCAAGACACGCACTCTCCGCGCGTACTTGGCAACTTCGGCCTCCGCCACCTGCTGCTTCTCCCGCGCAGCTTGGAGCTCATGCCCGCGCTTGATAAAGGCGGTGTTGGCACTTGCTCGGTTTTCGCTGAGCTCCGCCTGGAGTTTCTCAGCTCGTGCGCGAGCATCGGAAAGGTTCCAGGCGGCCACCTTAGCCTCTCGCTGGGCTTCCACAAGAGCATCGCGTACTTTAATATAATCACGACGAAGCTCCTGGGAGGCAGCAAAGAAAGCTGACCCAGCGAAAATATGGTCATTCAGCAAGTCCGCGCGGGTGCGCTCCTCCTGATACCTCCTTTCAGTAGGAGGCACGGCATGAGCCCAGAAGTCCTCGCATACGCCCATGGATTGGAAGGAACTGTCTTCATTAATATTCCATCTCGGGCGGTAAACGTGGTCACCTTCCTGCAAAACACAAGAAATGTTCTAAGTCATAAAACATACTTATATGGAGGTACGCGCAGCGGAGCAACAAATTAAAACATACCTGCGGGGATGAAGCAGAAAAGTCAGCGCCAGCCCCACCAGAAGTCTGCGCTGCGAACTCTTGTGGCATCGCAGGGCTGGCGTGGTCTCCCAAGGAGTCTTCAGATTGAGCCCCCTCATCCTCCTCATCTTCTTCAATAGGCCTCTTCTCCTGCGACCTGGAGGGTTCCAAACCAGTCTCGCGGGGAGGGCTGCGTGTAGGAGGAGGCGAGGGAGGTCTCGACGCCGCCAGTTCGGCACGCAATACGGTTTCCTGCTCCTTGGTAATCCCAATAAGGGGAGACTCAGCACTAGCAGGAGCAGGAGCAGAACCAGCGGCGCCAGCAACGGCGCCAGGAGTGTCACCAGCAACTTGTGCGCCAGCTACAACTCCTATGAACAAATCAACAAGGAAAAATGGTTTATGACTGAATCCAAAAGAAAAAATTCAGAAGACAAATGTGCAAAACATACCTTGGCGCAATTCTGTTCGCGCGGCAAACATCGCCATAAAGTTCATTCTACCCTTTTCAGAGGGTAGAACAGGGGACTTCGAAGCAGCCCCCGGCGCAGCCTCAGCACCTTGTGGCGCCTGCGGCTGATCTGCGACCGTCGCCGGTCCTGCAAACATTCAAAGGAGCAAAGGTTTAATACTAATTCAATCAGATGAAGATAAGCAAAGTATACCTGTCGCAGGCGCGGCACCGCTTCTCTCTTCAGCCGCGCGAACGGAGGAGGTGACGCCACCATACCTCAAGTGGACAGGGGGTCTGCCCACTCTCACAGGCAGGGAAGCTAAAGAAACCTTGGTGGTAAACACCTGGGTTTCCTTAGGTCCCTTCGTTTGAGCATGGGGATGAGCGACAGGGGTGTCATCTTTCTTCTGTTTCTTACTGGCCCCTGCGCCAGATTTCCCCTTAGCTTTGCGTTTTAGTAGGGGCGCCTCCTCTTCCTCCTCCTCCTCCTCTTCCGCGAGCTCCAGCTCATAGTTTTCGAGCGCATCTGCAAATACAAGAAACAAAATTGTTAATAAACTTTGGTATTCTAAAGGAATAAGCATAAGTGCGAAGGCTTACCAGGCGCGTCGCTATCAAAGTCAAATTCCAGATCCACTGGGATGAACATGTCATCGAAGCGATCCGGGAAACCAACCTCCCCAGCGCCAAGCGCGACGGAGCCACACTCCACTTGATCATCATAAGCGGCGTGGATATAATCTTTGGTGACTGCGCAAAAACAAGTCAAGTGATATCAGCAAAAGAATTATGTTCGCGCAGAAAATGAAATAAAGCAATGAAATAAACTTACACAACCCGTCGACTTGGATAACGGGCTCAAGCGCGCTGTCAGCCCACAGCTTACTCATGCCGACCCCCACCAGCGCCTCCTCGCGAATGCTCTTGGCGGGGGATGGTTCGGCGGTCAGTTTCTTAACCCAGGCGCCGGTTGGGTTCTTAATAACATCCGCATCCGCGGGCGCAGAATCGATCGCGCGCATCGTCATGCGGATGGGGATTACACCAGCCCTTATGTAAAAGAACCTCTCAGACCAGTCATGAAGGCTCTTGAATGAAACAGTGGAGCACTTCACCTTCTGACTGCGAGGAACAAAAGAGAACCAATTGTCTTGGATCTTGGGCTTGTAAAAATACTGAAAGCGCCGAGGAGTGGGCTCCTCGCGCTGGGATTTGCACATGAACTCAAAGTGAGTCACGCGCACGAGTCCAAACGGATGGACTTGGGATATATGAATCCCATAGAACTTCAGCAGTGCACCCACAAACCTTGTCATCGGGAGACGAAGGTTGCAGTGGGTGAAAAAGTGGCTATATAGGGATATATAGCCGGCAGGCGGGTCCGCCGCCGTTTGCCCGGCCCCAGGCAACATGCAGCCAAACAGGGTGGGAAAGCCCTGAGAGGCGATAAGGCTGTCAAGATCAGCCTGCCTCAATTTGCAGGGGATTTCATTCCACCTCCTCACCACCTTGGTCCTCCTTACCTCCTCCGATGAGCCCTCAGCAACCTTCTTCCCCTTGCCTTTCTTCTTCAACGTCGACATCACTACGGATTTCACGCGGCGTTTTCGAGAAACGATTGAGGTGATCGACGGGTTTGAGGAGTCCGAACAATCAGACATACAACTGAAAATCAAACGGAAACTTCTGAGGAACAGATATTTGGGAAGCAGAAAAAAGGATAATCAGAAAACAAGGAAAGAAAAGCTTAGAAGAATAAGCAAGAAGGTGAAGAATAAAAACTCTAAGGGCTGGCTTTTATAGGCCCAGGAGAGAGAAACTTTGATGCTGAACGGACTTCACGCGCCCCTCTAGCAGGTCTTGGCCAATGCGAGCGTCACACGTGTCCCTGACACTGTGTGAGGAGACATGAAAGGAAACTATACGGCTGCTGCCAGAGTTCACGTGCCCCCACTCGCAGGAACGGACCAACGCGAGCGCGACACGTGTCCCTGACAGCATGTGAGGGGACACGAAAGGCAACTGTAGCACCTCGAGCACACGAAATGTCTGACACGTCTCCATCACTGACCCACGTCAGCAACCGTCACGTACACAGACGATTCGTTTTCAACCAAATGGATAGAACTTCGCGCAACGATGGAAACAACCAAGAAAACGACAAAACCCCTTTAACAGGCCAAATCAGTAAGTCTAATATCTATCTTACCGCGCTCGCGCGAGATAAGACACACATTAGACTGGGGGGTCTTGAAGAGGTATGTACCCGCCTCAACACCGAGCAAGGCGGGTCAACCCACAAGATAAAGACATTATGAAGGCACAAAGCCAAAACCTATGCGCATAGCGCATACAAAACATGCTCAGGCATCATATGCCCAGGCACACATATGCTCGCGCATCACATGTGCGCGCGGCGCATCAGCGCGCGGCGCATATCACATGTTCGTGCATACCACATCTGCCCAGGCACACATATGCTAGCGCATCACATATGCGCGCGGCGCATCAGCGCGTGGCGCATATCACATGCTCGTGCATATCACATCTGCGCATGAAATATCTGCGCGTGAGAATAAAGAGAAGACCTCGCGCATCCTCAGGATTGGCGCATATCACACATGCACATAATCGACCTCGTCCTTATCCAAATCAGGATTAGGGCAACCTTGATTGTGCACGTCAGGCAACCTTCCAGAAGGCATCTTTTTAAGGAATAAGGATATGCTGATGTTGACAGCTGCTAAATGAAAGGTGGACAGCTCAGCATGACTCATGTGTTACCACGTGATTACAACCAACGAGAAAGCGCCAGGTGTCCCGGAGGACACGTGGCGCAGTGCGATTGGAGGAGACCAACGAGGTTGAGCCCAATCAGTGGAAACCCTAGCACTATAAATACAGCATCAACTCCACTTTGATGACACATTCATACTCAATCATTGACAGTTACAGGCAGTGATATCACATTCAATCATATTGAATTACATTCACACACAGTCAGTTACATACAAATACACAGTCTCACAATCAGAGGGTATTCAGCTATTAAGCAATACTCTTGAGATTCCCTGACACACATTATCATCTTCTCGACAATATACTGATTCTCACGCCGGAGGGTTACCCCAAAGAGGACCCCTCTGTCCCTTTCTGAGGGGTAAGTAACGGCGCTGTTCATTTTGTAGGTGGAAGAACACGGATCCAGAAGAACCATCGGTGAAATAGTATAATCACACCCGAGGAAAGTAGATCTGCTACCAGCGAGTAGATCCACGTTTCTTCAGGTTAAAATATTAAGTTACGGCTTAATGTAAAAGCATTATCAAAGAAGCTAACGAGTTAACAAAAAATAAGTAAAGCTTCAAAGATGAGCTAATAAAATATTAGTAATGAGAATTCTATTAAATAAAAAAGTCATAGCATCATTGGAAGACGTCACGAATAAGTATATTATTAGACCTAGAAGAAACAAAAAGGACTCTGTGGCCCAATGGATAAGGCGCTGGTCTACGAAACCAGAGATTCTGGGTTCGATCTCCAACAGAGTCGTTTTTTTTTTATTTTCAAAGAGCAAAACGATCTTTTTTTTTGTTTTTTTTTTTCCTTTTTTCACAATTGTAGTTTATGTTTTGTGTTTACCGATGAGAGAGTCAGATTAAGAGCAGACCAGAATTAAACACAAATACAACACATCTTTATCAAAAATATGAATTGAACTTGACATGTATTGTAATTATGTGATTAAATAAACATCTTTAACGGTCTCAAATTTTATTTTTTCTTAACGTATAAAGGTTGATCTAAAATCATAATCGTAATAATCTAAAACACGTGTCATACCACTTATATCAACATTTTAAAATGTAACAAGCAAAAAAAATTACAAAAATAAATTTATTGATTCAGCCATCATACAAAATGATAAAGCATTCCAAGTTCAGTACTAAAATATTAATTTTCGTATGCTACACATAATTACAACTAGTATTTAGGACCCCGCGCTTCGCGGCGGGACCATTAAATCAAACAGAAAAACATAAGTAAAAACGTTAAATCATAAAATCGCTGCAAGTCGACTCGACGTCAGTCTGTATCGGGTTACAATATCGAAACTAAACAAAAGAAATAAACCCGTCAATGCCAAAATACAACAAATTATCATATGTTGACCAAAAAACTGGCACGTTACAGCTACGAACCAACACAAATTCGGTTAGTATTAGTGGTACAAACACAAATTCTTAAACATAAATTAGTAATCCAGAAAAAATATTCTAAAGTCGAGTTATCAAACTTTGAAACATGGATATAAAGCCATACGACGATGAGATATATTTAAATCATGAAAAAAGTTTCTATCATTGTAAAGACGAACCATAAAAATATGGAAGCAAAAGTTTAAGAAAATTGTTTAACCGATAAATAAAATATATAAAGGCGACACTTATCCAAGGTTAGTGTTTAAAAATATAGTTTGTTAAATATTTTAATTAGTTGAAAATAAAAGTATAATAAAGAAAATAATAAACACTATAGTTGTTTATGGAATTATAGCTTGTGGTTATAATAATAATTAATAAAATATTAAACAATTGAATAGTAAATGGAATAGTACTTATGGAATCCTCCTTTTAATATATATACTAATATGTGTTTCCATTTATTTTTGAAGATTTTATTTTTTTTTTCAGTCATGCAAGTTTATATCTTAAAGACAACTTACCAACTAAAGAATGCCTTATAAACACAAGTTACACATATCAATTAGTTAAGGCTTCCAATAAATTGTATAAATGGTTTGCTTTTGCAGAAACAAAATGTTTAATGAAATAAGTATTTGGTTCTCCCATGGAATCTCAATTCTCCAAAAGAGAAGAAGCTGTTTCCTGAAAAAGTTTCCAAGCTGCAATAACATGTCTCTCTTCTGTCAATGGAGCTCCTACAACGAACCTTAAGATGTATTTACCAGATAGAACCTGCAAAATGAGTCGATTTGTGTTGACGGTTAAAACAATCTTGTCTTTGTTTTTTCTAGTTTCATGAACAATTATACTTAATATTATTACAAAACAGTTAAAAGAAATTTAGAAGGTTGTAAGCACTTAATTATGTTATGGTATGGTATGGGTGACTTCTAAACCCTTTGACTAGTTTGACCATTTCTTTTTAGCAAACACTTTTAATTTTTTTGTGTTTGCTCTGTTCGCAATCAAATATATCGTTTTCACAACTAAAAAAAACACATATAGAAACAAATAGATTTGAATATTTCTAAAAAAGGAAGACATATACCGTATGAGAGATGAAGATCTTCCCGGATGAGTTGACTGCATCCAAGAGGTCACGGTTGACTTTGTTGACATATTCTTCGTTTTTGTTGGCAGGTAGAAGACGAAAGCAAACTAATGAAAATGTCCGAGTAGCAACGATCTGAAAAAGGGAATGTTTACAAGATACATTTTGTTTTAAGAAAATAGATTATCATGTGCATAAAATTACAATCTTTAAATTAAATTATAGCTTAAGGGTATTATTTTATGAATCAAATATCTATAAAAATTGCAATGTCAAATGGGAACACCAACTTGCTCATGTCATAATTACACGTTATTGTTAAACAATCTTATAAATTCATTTGCAATTATCATGCAAAATATTGGCCTTAATTAAGATAATATAAAAATATGTAATGATGATGATAAGCAAATAGGTAAAATGATCTTGCAAATATATTTTAAAAAATCCAAGCAATCTAGTCTTACCTCAAACCTTGAGTCTTGAACAACAAGATCTTCAAATTGTTGAGCTAACTTGATATGGTTTCTAATATAAGACTGAAGATTTTCAACCCCATAAAGCCTTAATACCATCCACAATTTCAGAGATCTATGAAACAATACACAAATGAAAATTACAAAGTTTTCCCTTAACATGAAACATACTATTTTAGCATTTAACCCTTAACATGAAAATTGAATAGTTAATAAAGTCTCTTACCTGAATCTGCGTCCGAGAGGAATTTGCCAATCTTTGTAATCTATAACTGTACCACCTTGAGAAGCCTGATGTACAACAACATATAATAAGTTTCTACAAGAATCTGTGATCTTCAGGTGATTAAATATTTATGCTAATGTGTAGGATGACTATACTTACTTTATTCTTTAAAAACTCGGGATTTGTTGACAGAGATTGAATGAGGGCACTTCGGTCCTGTTTAGATGAGAAAAAAAGTCGGATCATTATTTTAGATGATGATATGCTTTATAAGAATTATTTATGAAATTAAAAATAAGGTCCAAACAAACCTTTATCCATAGTGCTGAACAATCAAAGTTGGTTAAAAACCATTTATGGCAATTCATGTTAAACGAATCAGCTTCTTCAATGCCATTCAAATGATGACGATATTCAGGGCAAATACACGCACTTCCTGCGTATGCAGCGTCCACATGAAACCATATTCCATATTTCTGTCAAACAAATAACATAAACAACTTCATTTTATATACATACAACACAAAATGCATATTACTTGTGTGTGTGTGTATTACCTTTGTAATCTTTCCAAGTGCAAGCAAAGGATCCACAGCTGTTGATGATGTAGTACCTACCTGCGTATATTAATTTGTAAACATCAAATACAGAACCGTAATTTTATATAAATAAAAAGGTTAATTAATATATAAGTTTTACTTACTGTAGCACAAAGGAAAAGAGGGATTAAACCTGAGGCAATGTCATGTGAGATTGCATCAGTGAGTGATTCAGGAGAGAGCGAATATTCATTGCAGCTTTCTGTTTTTAGTGGCCTCAAATTCTCTGCATGAATTCCTGCTATCTACCATATAAAATATCACTTCAAAAGTAAAATCATATTGAGAATAATAATAATAATATGATAACATAGAAAAGAAAAGAAATAAACATACTTGGCACGCCTTCTGTAACGAGGAGTGAGTTTGATCAGAACCATAAACCACAAGCCTTCCAAGCCCATCCTTACCAACCTCTCTCAAAACTTTATCCCTAGCAGCCAAAAGCACAACAAGCAGGGCTTCACTTGCGGTCCCTTGAATTGCACCGCCACCTGGCCCTATAATTAACCAACCTCTTATATGTCTAATTCAATCACAGATAATATAATGGAATAATTACTATCTATATTAATATTGTGTATGTGGATTTGTGCTATGAACAGTGAATTTTCTTTTTTTTAAATTAAACCTCAAAAGTTTTGTGTTTTCAAGCTTGGCCATGAAGATTTGAAAAGATAATAATAAATTAGTATAGTTTTCAATTTTTTATAAACTGACAACAATACTTTTGTGTTTAAAAGTTTGGCCACAAAGGTTTTTTTAGAAATTTAAATTAGTAAGTTTTCATTTTTTATAAATTGACCACAAATATTTTGTAGTTTGTACCTTGAAGTTTAGCCACAAAGTTTTTATTTTTTAAAAAAAGCTACATACACAGGTGCGTTTATTTTTTTTCCTCGACGTTCTAGTATAAATTCTGTGACAAACCGAACAAATACCGACAGGGGCGCCGATATTTGTTTTTATGGTTTTCAATCGATGTAAAACACATGTCAATATCCTTTTGGGCATATCACGACTTTATCCATTTCTATGGTTTTTGATCAATGCAAAACATGTGTCGATATCCTTTTGGGCATTCGGTTGTCATACTGAGTGCCATTACCAGTTACCACACCAGTACCTTAACTAACCGAAAACCGATACCAACCACTTATATGTCTAATTCAATCAAACATAACTGAACAACTAAGTATTAGTTACCCTTTGAAAGGAAATCCTGAGGAAGGTTGAGTAAATTAGCAAGCCAATCAAGTACAATCATTTCAAGCTCTGTGGCAGCGGGAGAAGTTATCCAACTAAATCCCACCATGTTGATTCCAGCACTAAGCATTTCTCCAAGAAAGCCAGCAACACTGCTGTTTGATGGAAAATATGCAAAGTAATCCGGGCTTTGCCAGTGGGTGACTCCTGGTAATATCTTTGTCTCAACATCTGAAACGGATAAATGTTAGGTGTTTGGATGTTTGTAATTGTTATAATCAGATAATTGTTATAATGAGATTGTGTGGTGTGACCTTGAAGAAGTGCCTGCAAGGGTTCAGGGTGCAGTGGTGCAGAATCAGGAAGAAGCTTTTGTAAATATCCTGGCTGGTAAATTAACAACTTTTTTATCAGGGAATGAAGAAAAACAATCTAACCTGCTTTCATTTATATAATATACAATGACAAAAAGGAAAAATTTAGCAGGTCTTAAAACCTTACTTAATTAAATTACCTTTTATTCTCCAAAGTTAACTATAAAATGTATCTTTTTGAGGTTTTAATCAGTTCTTATATTTTTGCTTGTATTAAAAAAATTAGTTACCTTTACTAAATAATGGACCTAGTAGAGATAAAACTGTATACTTTATGTATTACATATAAAAAAAAAATCCAACAGGCCAATCAAACATGCATTATATTGCATTACCTCCTCTACATTTAACCAACCAAACAGCCATTTAAGGCTCCTAAATATTTGTCATATGGCAGCATCAATACTTGTTTTGTGATCTGTTATGTAAGTAACCGGCAGTTGGTTAAAGAAAGCGTGAGGCGTTGCTCAATGTTCAACTAAATCAGCTTTATTCACAACCAGAGGTTGCGTCTCTCATCTTCTGTTTTACTTACATATTATCAAGTAAACCTTTCATATCTTCCTCATCACTTTGGTTGTTTTTACTACGTATGAGCCTCCTACATGCCCTAATTTTGACCCAGAAATACATAAGCCCATGAGGCGTTTTCCAGCACGCCCGCACATCCCAGGCGCGTCTTTTAAAACCAATATCCGACACACGAGTGACACCGAATATTTTCATTAAAAAAATCTTGTATCCACCACTGGTGGCAGATAAGCCTAGATACATATTTCAATCTAGAGATTGTCTTTTCAAGACCAAAAAAATCATCTTTAATACTGCTGTAAAGCATCATTAGTTAAAACAAAAACATTTAGTTTGAAGTAGGGACCTCAACTTGGCTAAGAACAGGGAAAGTCTCAATGTTCTTGTAGTAATCAGCAATGAAATCCACCATTTTGTGTGCATTTTCTCTTAGCTGTTCTGCATCCATGGCCTTCAGACTCAACCCATTATCCCTGTCAGTCAACCCATTCTCCCTGTCACCAAATACCCAGTCAGACATTTCATCAAACACCTTACGTGCATTCACAAAAACGTTAGCTTACATTTTCTTGATGGTTTTCTGTATAATGACAATGGGGTTGGGTTAACTACAAACACTCACGGCTTATCTGTCTGTCAACTCAACTGATCTCATCATTGGCCGGCCTGCCTTGGACTCTTTCAACCTTTTCTTTTGGAAGTTGTCACGTTTTCTTGTCTTTGTTTTTGTGTTACTTACAAAATTATTATTATTATTATTATTATTATTATTATTATTATATACTAGCTTCAGAGCCCGTGTCACACACGGAATGAATAAATTATAAAATTACAAATAAAACAAATAGTTACATAATGTATATAAAAATATATATTGCATCTATGCTTGTATCTATACTATGTGTACATAAATTAATTTTAAATATATCATAAAATGATTTTTTTAAATGAACTTAATAAAAAATGCACGTGTAAAAACATACCCGATAAACATGCCCGATAACGCTTTTCTCTATTGAAAATTTCATTCTCAGTGTCATATATGTATAATGAAAAGAATTTTGGTTATTAACCAATTTCAGAAATAAGACTTCTCATACAATAGTGGTTATAACCACTCAGCCTAAATATAACCCATTGAAGGAAAGAAGAACATTAAATTGTAACGACGGATGCTCTTCAAAATCTATGTTTTGTTGAGCTACACAATGAAAAAGACAAATTTCAGGAAGCCTCTCGACTTTGTCATACAACATAAAAAATAGCATGTTAACTCATTATATTTTGTGAATATTTTGCTTCATTTGAGCATAGTTTTGCATGGAATGCTTCCCATACAACGTTCTTAAGCATATATTATAATTTAATGATTAAAAAAAATTATTTTGTAAAATGAAAACATATTCGAGTTTTGTTTTTATTTACAATCTTCTATAATATACATAGTACAATATGTTAATGATAACATTTGAAATTATATTCTTTTCAATCTTTGATAAACATTGTTTATTGTTAATTTTTGGATTTCACCATCTATTTTGAAATACATAGTAAATAATATGTTAATATTTATTTTTATAAAAAATGTATAGATATAATATAAATTGAGTAAAAAGGAAAGCGAATATTTATTGATCTATTACATATATTAGGGTTAATTAAGAGATTAGTTTTGGAGGGAAAAGTATTGTGAGAATTAACTAAAAGATGACAAGTGTCACAATTATTTTACTTCATTAGAATAGGTGTGTGTGTGTGTATATATATATTGAACAACCAGCAAAGATTATATATTAATATTAGCAAGAAGCTAGACAAAAACAACACCAAAGTACCAAACAAGAAAGAACACCCATAAATAAACCACCCAACTTTACACTTTAAACCGACACCAATTCTCCCAAGTAAGACTCCTCATCTTACCCCTATTTTTGACCCAAAGGAACCCCAAAACTTTTATTTCCTTCATCAAGCCCGATAGATATATGGGGACCCCGTCATGAATAAGGGCATTCCTTTTCTTCCACAAGCACCACGTCGCTGTTAGACAAACCGCTTGAAAAACTTTAGCTTTGTCCTTAGAAAATTCTGAGAACTTGTGAAGCTCCAACAAATCCCGAAAACTAAACAACAAAAATATAGGTACTTTACACCAAAGTGAGATTACGCTCCACAATGATTGAGCAAAACCACACGAAATAAAAATGTGTTCCACTGACTCTTCTAAATCACCACAAATCGGGCAGAAAATCGAACTAACCGGGATATTCCTTTTTATTAAAGCATCCCGAGTCAGGAGCCGTCCAAGGGTGGCTCGCCACGCCACAAACGAAACCTTCCTCGGAACCAACTGATTCCACTCGAACACGAACCCGGGCTCAGAATAAGCGTCCCTGGAGATCTTTTCTTTGATATTTCGAACCGAGAATCCACCGGCTTCATCTCATAACCACACCACTTTATCATCCCCATGTCTCAACCTAACTCCATGGCATAATTGAAGTAAGCCTCTAAACTCCTCAACCTCCGCAATTCCGATCGGCTCGTGACACCAATCCCAATTCTCACATATCCATTCGTCCATCATAAACAACCTGTCTACCACCTTGCATGCTTTATTTTTTTCAATTGAAAACAAGTTAGGGAATTGTAAGCACAGAGGAGTCGGACCAAGCCACCAATATATATATATATGAACGGCCAACAAACATAGAATGCCTAGGTACTTCATACGGGGTGACCTAGTGGTAAAAGACCACCGCTAGCTGGCCCAACCCAGCCGTACGGAGCCCTTAAGCGCCTCCAAGTTATCTCCAGTTCTGGGAAGAACCCACCGCCCGAAGGCCCACTGGTGGTAAAACCCGGATGCCATCAGGATCGAACTGAAAATCACAAAGATCTCAGTCTTTATTTATAGAGCCACTCATATCCTCCCAAAGTGTTGTAAGTGGGAATTGAACTTGAGTCTTCATTGAGAAACCCAAATTCCCTATTACTAAACCACGTTAGATGAATTTATTATTATTATTATATATATATATTAAAAGGTAGATTTACTTCTACTCACATTTTTACTATTCAATTTACTATTTAGTTTTTTAATATTTTATTCAACTAAATTACTAGCCTATAAAATTAAAATGATGGTTTTTATTTCTTTTTAATTTACTTTTTCTTTCAACTAATTATAATATTTAACAAACTGTATTTTAAACACTAAAATTGTGCAAATGTCGGTTTTACATGTTTTATTTGTCAGTCAAACGATTTTAACTTTCAGATATTTTACGGTTCGTCTTTACAATGACTAAAAATTTATTCATGATTTAAAACTATCCTATCGTCGTATGCTTTTATATCCGCATTTCAACGTTTGATATCGAGTCTTTAAAATTTTTTTTGGCTTACCTATATATGTTTACAAATTTGTGTTGACATCACTGATACCAACCAAAACTGTGTTGGTTAGTAGCTGTAACATGTCGTTTTTTTGTTCTACATATAATAATTTGTTGTATTTTGGTATTGACAGACTTATTTTTTTTTGTTTAGTTATGATGTTGTAACATGATACATACTGACTTCACGTCGACTTGCAGCGCATTCGTGATTTTACGTTTTTGCATTTTTTTTTTCGATTTAATGGTCCCATCACGAAATGCGGTGTCCTAAAACCTGGTATATATTAAAGGAATATTGCTTTTAAATAATCTTACCTATGCCCTATTGGTAATAACAGTCCAAACTTTACACTTGCTTGCTGACAATCTCAACTGTTGGTGCATTTGTTTTTAATGGGCCACGACTAATGGATGGCTTACTTCGTCAATGATTTGCTAATGTGGCATGCCTAGTTGTTAAAAAATTGCTTATATGGCAGCTTACGTGGCTCAGTATAAGAATTTTATTTCTCTCTGTCTCTCTCAATTCACCCACCACCAAACCCTAGCTCCGCCAACATTGTTGGAGAAACAAACTGATATAATTCAAAAACTCGATTGCTTCTTTTCTTCATAAGTATCCTGGTACGTTGCGTTTTTTTTGTTCCGCTGACTAAACCCCAAATTTCTCTGATACACCACCGAAACGTGAAGAGTTGTGATTCCGTGTTTATTGATTAAAAAACATAACTCAAATACGAGTTATAAATCCAACTAGTAACCACTGTATCATCTCCATCTCTCCCCACCATTAAAGTTTCAAATACCAATCAAATGTATATGAGGTTTACTGATTCAAGTTTCAAAGGTTTACTGATTTAAGAAAATCAGAGGTTGTAGAGGTGCATAACGGAAGTTGCGGGTGGCGGCAGTAGTGGCAGAGGGGTAGAACAGAGGTTGCAGGTGGCGGCGGCAGAGGTGGTTAATAGAGGTTGCAGGTGCTGACATAGAAGAAAGCTTGGAGGAGAGGCGGTGGTGGCACTAAATATCTATTATAGCGGCGGTGGTGGCGGAAAATCTGGTGTGGCCGGTGGTGAAAGCAGGTGGTCGTGAAGTGAAAAAGGTAGAGGAGCTGCAGATGATGGAGGCAAGAAGATGATGGATTTATTGATATCTAAGGTGTTGCTCTTGCTCTTGCAGATGGTGGAGGCAAGAAGATGATGGATATATTTGATATAAAGTTAAAAACTAATTTAAAGTAATTTACAAGTTCACATTAGTTCACTTATTACATAACAATAAGTGAACTTGTTTACCATTATTACAGGTGGTCGTGATTTTAAAGTAATCTTGTTTACCATTATTACATAACAATAGGTATAAAAGGATAAGTTACCAATCCAAGGACCACGACACAGAACAAGTCAAAGTCTTGTAAACCAAAAAAGACGTTATTGAAAAGTCTTCACTATGCTACTATATGGTGAGAGAGTTATTGTTATGGACCACAAACAATTAATAGTCGGATATTTAGTAGGAGTTATATGCCTATTGACTCGAAAGTCTTTTCTTACATTTAGAAATAGACTAGGCCACAACAAATAGCCATGATGTGTCTATATAGATTGTAGCAAAGTATGAATATCTACAGCCATTAAACACATACAATCTAAGAGGATGAGTCATTTGATTTTACTTTTCTTTTTCATTTCCCTTTTCTTTCTTTCTCGCGCCTCATCCTCTCCCTCTCATGTCAACACCACTTATAAATGCTCTCTACAACAAACCCGTGCTTTGCTTATGTTTAAACAAAACCTTTCCTCCATCAATTTCTCAATAGATGATACCCAGTATTCCCCATGTGAAGGTTGGCTTGGCACCGGTTATAATCCAATAATGAATAACTGGAACAAAAGTACAGACTGTTGTGATTGGAACAGAGTCACTTGTGACCGTTCCACTGGTGACGTTATTGGTCTTGACCTCAGTTGTGGCATGCTACAAGGTACTATCCACCCTAACACAACACTTTTTCACCTCCCTCGTCTTCAGAGACTCAATCTTTCTTACAATGATTTTACCGGTTCCCAACTTCTGACTCACATAAGCATGGGTTCTAATAGTCTCACACATCTCAACATCTCTCATTGTTGGTTTATGGGTCAAGTTCCTGTAGATATTTTACACCTTCATAAATTGGTGTCCCTTGATCTCTCTAACAATGGGATTTATTTCAAGCCTAAATCTCATGTTTTCATCAAACTGCTTCAAAATTCTACGGTTTTGAAAGAACTTTTTCTTAATGGTGTTAGGATCTCAATTTTTCCTGCTAATCTTAATATATCTTCTTCTATAAAGCTGCTAAACCTTGGCTACGCTGGATTGTATAGAAACCTACCTCACAACATTTTCAATCTTCAGTCTTTAGAAAAACTTGACTTGTCGGATAACAGTTTCACAGGGTATATCCCTTCAGAAATCACACTTCTTCCTAAATTGGTGTCACTTGATCTCTCATATAATGGGAATGGGATTGATAATTTGCTGATTGAACCTCACATTTTCAATACTCTCCTTGAAAATTCCACTTTTTTAAGAGACCTTTACCTGGATGAAGTTAATATAGGTTACGTTTTACCCACTTATCTTAATATCTCTTCTTCTCTAAGAGCACTACGTCTTTTCTACACCGACTTGCAAGGGAAATTACCCGATAACATATTAAGTCTTAAATATCTAGAAGAACTTGACTTGTCATGGAACGATCTCTCTGGTCCATTTCCCAAGGTTAACACAACCACTAACCCCCCTCTCACGAGGTTAAACCTGGCAGGCATAAGCTTATTGGTAGAGATACTCACTTCAATTGGTCATCTCAACTCTTTAGTTGAGCTAATTTTATATGGGTGTGGTTTGAATGGGTCCCTTACCAAATCCATAGGTAGCCTTAGAAACCTTGAATATCTAGATTTATCATCTAACATGCTTTCCGGAACACTGCCACTAGAGTTGTTTTCTTTTCAATCTTAAGAATTATCCCTTGCCAAAAATCAATTAACCGGCCAGATTGATGTGCTTGATAATGGCCCCATCCAGCAATCACTTCAACTTCTTACCAATCTCACTCACCTAGACCTTTCATATAATAAACTTAGAGGTGAATGGGAGTTGGATACATTGATATCAAGCCTCACAAACCTTGATACACTTATTCTGTCATACAGTGGTGTATCTGTTACCACCAATAACACTAATGATCATTATGTCAATCCTAATTTTAGGACCCAAAGTTTGGCCTCTTGTAGTCTAAAGGTGTTTCCAGTGTTCGTTTGAGCCATGAAAACTATTGAATACTTTGATCTGTCTAAGAATGATATACATGGGCACATTCCTGATTGGATTGGGGAGATAGGGGGAACTTAATTCGAACTTTTGGATCTTTCAAATAACTCAATAACGGGCTCCATTCCAAATGTATACAGGCATTGGGACCACTTACGAGGGTTTATTTTGAATGGGAATCAGTTGGAAGGAAATGTGCCAGCTTCTTTGAACACATCTGAAAACTTGGAAATAATTGATGTGGGAAATAACCACTTGAATGGTACATTTCCTGACTGGTTAGGAGATCTTCCCTATTTAAAGGTTCTTGTCCTTAGATCGAACAAATTTCATGGTGGCATTGTAAACTCTTCCATGGTTAAATTCCCATTTCCAGCCCTGCAAGTTCTTGACTTATCTCATAATGGGTTTGTAGGCCAACTCCCTACAAAATATTTTCAAAATTTTAATGCCATGAAGAATGTGGTAAAAAATTACGCACCGGAATATCTGGACACGGATATAAAATATTACTCTATCACTGTTGTGATGAAAGGAGTGGATCAATATTTTTCGCAACTTTTGGTTGAGTATATAATTGTTGATCTCTCAAACAATAAGTTTGAAGGGGAGATTCCAAACATCATTGGACATCTGAACTCTTTGAAAGTGCTCAATTTGTCCCACAATAGTCTAACAGGTCAAATCCCATGGGCTCTTGGGAATATATCAGATCTTGAATCATTAGACTTGTCTTGGAACCAACTCACAGGAGAGATCCCACAAAGCCTTGCTGACTTGACGTTTCTTGAGTTTTTAAATTTGTGCCAAAACCATCTTGTGGGCCACATTCCACAAGGAAAACAGTTCAACACATTTGAAAGGAATTCATTTGGAGGGAATCCAAAACTATGTGGGCTTCCATTGCCCAAGAAGTGCAGTGAGCGTCTGCATGAACCACAACTTGAAGGAGATGGAGACGAAGAGGAGAGTGGATTTATATAGAAAGTGGTGATGATGGGGTATGGTTGTGGAACCTTACTTGGATTTGCTTTGGGGTATCTCAAGTTATCAGCAAGAAGACCAAAATGGTTCAATGCAATTGCTACTGCAGTAGACCATATGATCTTGAAGGAGATAAACAAGAGAAAATGTTAAATCGATACGTGTTTCACATGTTTTTCTATTCCTGAAATTTCTTTTATTGTTTTTTATATTATTATCTAACTTTTTTTATGAATAAGATTCTTATGCAGGTAAAGAACTTTGGGGTGCAGCTAGACCCTTTTAAATCATGTTGTTGTAGAGATTTTTCTAAATTATATTGTGATTTGAGTATTTGTTATTATGCTATTCACTAGGTGATCTTGCCTTAATGCCTATATGAATAAGTGTTTGTTATATTGGCGTGTCTTTGTGTAAGAAGAAATTGTGAACAGAATTTCCCTGTTATGGACTATCAACTCAACTTCATGGCAAACAATCACCCTACCTTTAATCAAAATCCAAACTTTTTTGGGTGACCACCAGAACATGTTATTGGAAAGGTCACATATAGGACTGTCAAACTTGGCGGATCAGGCAGGTGTGGTTACAGGTCAGTGGCGGAGCTACTCATACGGCTTTGGGTTCGTCCGAACCCATTTTTTTTTCGGTTTTATTTATAGCGTATAGTATAGTGTATTAACGCACGAACCCATTCATTTTTGGCGACCAACCCCATTAATTAAGAAAAGAAAAGTAAAGAAAGCATATCAGAAATTTTTCCGGTGGACGGAAGGAACATCAATGACGGAATTGCTAATGTCTATTTGCTGAAGAAGAAACAAAGTAGGTAATTTGTTATTTTAGGTTAAATATGCTTTAAAGGTACCTAATACCTATATTCACTATGCATCACTAAAGGTCTAAAGCACTAACACAATTAAGAAAATGCTATAACAGTATGTTAACTTTCTAGGATTTTATTTTTCATATATTGACATAGTAGTTTTTATTTTATTTTTATTAACCGTTACTATATTTATTAGATTAGATTATGTGATTTTTGTTAGAGTTTTTACTATTCTTTCTCATAAATAATAATAATTGAAGAATAGCTTTTATTTTAATAGTGCTTAAGTCGGTCATTAGACCTAGACCGTTCCCTTTTTCTCTATACTTCACCAACCTGAAATCAATACCCGAACTAATGACGGCTGCGCATCTGATGGAACTGAACAACCGAAAGCAAAAGTGAGGGTGCCCTAGTCGAATTTGGTTGAGAAAGGGGGTGTTTAAGAGTTCTTATTTTACCATGTTATAATTTATTAAAAAGTTAATAAGTTATAAGTAAGTGAAAATAAAATAAGCAAATTCCATCAATACTTGCTTCACACACACAACACCGTTAGGGCTCAGTTGTACAACTCCCACAAAATCAAAATCAAAATCAATGGAGGATGAGGAGGGAATTAGGGCTCAGTTCCCTTTATCCTTCGGCAAGAAATCCAAGTCCCAAACCCCAATCGAATCAATTCACAACGCCACTCGCCGCCAGACCAATGACTCTTCCAGTAATAATAAGACCAAAGACACACCTTTTCCTTCATTATCATCATCCTCATGGTTAAACTCCCTCCGTAAAAACCCTAAACCTAGCGATGATGATGTGCCAATTGGTCCGCCTCGACCTCCACCGTCTGAAGAAGATGATGCGATGATTGGGCCTCCACCGCCTGCTCCTGATTCTGATAATGACGATGAGCATGTCATCGGCCCACCACGCCCTCCCCCGGCTTCCGATACCGACGACGAGGAGTCCTCCGACGTCGAGCCCGAAAATCGACACCGGATACCTCTCAGCAACGAGATTGTTCTCAAAGGTCACACCAAGGTATCATTCATTTAGGATCATCTGCTGCATTTTGTATTATTATATTTATGGCCATTAACGAAATGAAATTAGTCAATTGTTTGTTTTCTGTTCATAGGATTTAGTGAGTTAAGTTAGTCAAATAATAAAACCTCAAGTATATCATAGCCTTTTATGAAGAATAAACAAACATAAACCTATAGACACATGAACAAACACCTTATCAAACATAAATGAACTGCACGCCACATATGCTCATGTTCGTTCCTTCATTAAATATAAGCAAATGCAACACAAACTTTCTGCTGAACATTCGGTTCATTGACGCTTACCCTAAAAAATTGATGATTAATGAATCAATCAGCTCTTATCTATTGCAAGTTTGCTGCAGCTACTATCATTTAGCCAATTGTATGTTTATCTTATAGCATTGGTTCTTTCTTAAATTTGATTATTATATTGGATTGTTGGCCCTGAAAATGTAGGTTGTTTCTGCTCTAGCAATTGACCATTCAGGATCTAGGGTTCTTTCTGGAAGCTATGATTATACACTTCGTATGTATGATTTTCAAGGAATGAATGCTCGTTTGCAATCATTTAGACAACTTGAACCCGCTGAGGGACACCAAGTTCGTAGCATAAGCTGGAGCCCTAGTGCTGACCGATTCTTATGTGTTACCGGATCTGCACAAGCTAAGGTACATCAAACTAACAAATTAACTTAAAAGGGTTCCGTTTGAGATCAATCATTTAGTTAATTGTTGGTGATTTCAGATATTTGATCGTGATGGATTGACGCTGGGAGAGTTTATAAAAGGTGATATGTATATACGCGACTTAAAGAACACAAAAGGCCACATAACTGGATTGACATGTGGAGAATGGCATCCAAAGACAAAAGAAACCATTTTAACCTCATCTGAAGATGGTTCATTACGTATATGGGATGTTAATGACTTCAATTCTCAAAAGCAGGTATTTTAATTTTTATGTTAGTTATGTTTTTATTATCATTTTAATTTTTAGAACTTTAAAACATAACTTGAATTGACTAGGGTTAATTCAACGAATCGAATTTTGGATACTTGAATTATTTGAATTTTGAAATTTTGAAGTTGGATTTGAGATTTGCTTGCTGAACTCGAATTGAATTTTGAGGTTTTCGAGTCTGATTCGAACACTGAAGTACTGAACACCCTGGCATTATGAAAAGAAAATAATATAGCTGATTGTGATTATAACTTTGTCTATATTATAGGTGATAAAACCTAAACTTGCTAGGCCTGGAAGGGTTCCTGTTACCACATGTGCTTGGAATCGTGAAGGGAAGTCAATTGCAGGTGGTATTGGTGACGGGTCTATACAGGTATTTTGCAGCGTCTTTTGATTATTTTTATTTATATATCTATGGAACGATAGTTTTATAAAATAGTTTATATTAACATATAGATATGGAGTATAAAGCCTGGATGGGGAAGTCGACCAGACATTTATGTAGCCAATGGTCACTCAGATGAAATCACTGGTCTTAAATTTTCTAGTGATGGACGAATATTACTCTCCAGAAGTTTTGATGGTTCATTAAAGGTAGCAATGTTTATATCTTAAGTTTGGAACTGTATAACTCACATAATCAGTAGTGATTGGATAAAATAGTTCTGCATCTTATTGTCTGGATAAAATTATTTACTCAAAACATTCCCTACTTATATGACAATCTGTTCAGAGTTGATTGTTTTGGGTATATGTAGGGACACTTTTGTCATCTTTACAATTATGGCTGTGGTAGAAGTTTTATGTTTAGAAACATTTTGTTATTTTATGTTTAGCCTCATAAAATGTTATAATATGTAGATGGCATTAGTGAATACTTTTAATTTTTGAATAATTTAAGTATCGTCTGTATGCATTATCCCTTTATTAAATAATCACAACCTACTAAAAACTCAACATCTAATATTACCTTTTATCCAACAATCTATTATTAATTTTTGAATAATTTAAGTAGCTCCTGTATACATTATCCCTTTATTAAATAATCACAACCTGCTTAGCCTCGTTAAATGTTATAATATGTAGATGGCCTTAGTTGAATACTTTTAATTTTTGAATAATTTAAGTATTCTTTGTATACATTATCCCTTTATTGAATAATCACAACCTGCTAAAAACTCAACATCTAATATTACTTTTTATCCAACAATCTATTATTAATCTTTGAATAATTTAAGTAGCTCCTGTATACATTATCCCTTTATTAAATAATCACAACCTGCTAAACACTCAACATCTAATATTACCTCTTATCTAATTATCTCTTATTATTTTACTTATAACTTGTTATGTGTACTAGGTTTGGGATTTACGGCAAATGAAAACGTCACTAAAGTCATTTGAAGACCTTCCAAATCACTATGCACAAACTAATGTGACGTTTAGTCCCGATGAACAACTAATATTAACCGGTACATCTGTTGAAAGGGATAGTACAACTGGCGGGTTGTTATGTATATTTGATAGACAAAAACTTGAGATTGTATCGAAAGTAGGCATATCACCAACTTCTAGTGTTGTGCAATGTTCTTGGCACCCAAAACTTAATCAGGTACTTTGCACCAAATCTTATCAATTATTATATGTTAGGGCGATGACCATAAAAATTCAACATGCCCTCTGTTTTTTTCTTGTAACAGTCTCTTGACAATTTTTTGGACATAAAAACCTACATGCCTTTCGCTTTTATCGTAAAAGTCCCTTAACATGCTAAATTTGAAAAAAAAAAAGAAAAATCATCATATAATAATCCAGAAATTGCAATAGAAAAGAAAAAGGGAGGTTTGTGATGATTTTGAAATCTTTTCTACTAGGTAATCTAGTATCCTTATGCATGAAGATAATCAATTCGGTTGTTGTGGTCGGACTCTATTATGGATTTCTGACCACATTCTCCATAGGACCCTCCTATCTCTTTCTTCTCCGAGCTCACGTTATGGAAGAAGGAGAAGAAGGAGCCGAGAAGAGGGTATCAGCAACAACTGGTTTTATTACGGGACAGCTCATAATGTTCATATCGATCTATTATGCGCCTCTGCATCTAGCACTGGGTAGACCTCATACAATAACTGTCCTAGCTCTACCGTATCTTTTGTTTCATTTCTTCTGCAATAATCACAAAAACTTCTTTTATTATGGAAATCTCTTTAGTTATGATCTGATGAAATCATGAAACACTACAACAAAATACACTCGTGTATGTTTACTTTATTGTATTCGAAAGATTATTATTGAATTAAAAAATGGAAAAGAAAAGATGAGTATTGAACAAACTTTGTCTTGCCACCTGTGACTAAATTTATTATGTCGAGGGACTTTTAATGTTTAAAAAATTGTCGAGGGATTTCTATGACAAAATACAGAAAGTTGCCCTATACTTTATTGATAATGTTTGCGATTTTGTACTAAAACACATGCATGTTTGTAGATTTTTGCTACTGCGGGTGATAAACACCAAGGTGGGACCCACATATTATATGACCCTACGCTGAGTACAAGGGGTGCGCTTGTGTGTGTTGCGCGTGCACCTAGGAAAAAGTCTATTGATGATTTCCAGGCTGAGCCTGTGATTCACAACCCGCATGCGCTTCCGTTATTTAGAGACCAACCGAGCCGTAAACGTCAACGTGAGAAGATCTTGAAAGATCCACTCAAGTCTCATAAACCCGAGGCTCCAATGAACGGGCCCGGGTTTGGTGGTAGGGTCGGTGTGACTAAAGGAAGCTTGTTGACTCAGTATCTTCTCAAGGTATTGTCTTTTTGTTTTTTTGATTGTTTGATCATGAAATTGTGATTATTTGCACTTTCTTTGTGAAAGTACTAATGTTTTAATTGGTGTTACAGCAAGGTGGGATGATTAAAGAAACATGGATGGATGAAGATCCAAGAGAAGCTATATTGAAGTATGCTGACGTGGCAGAAAAAGATCCGAAGTTTATTGCTCCAGCATATGCTGAGACTCAGCCTAAGACTGTTTTTGCAAAGTCTGATTCTGAGGATGAAGATACGTGATCTAGGTAAGTCTGTTTATTTTATGGTTTTAGGGGGTTGGTTGGAAATGAAATAATTTTTCGAACTTGCGATGTTATTAATGTGTTAAGGATGATTACAAAATATATACTATTAGGCGGATGTTCTCGTATTCCTTCTCATCTTTTATGCAGATATACATCTTTAGAACATTTGTAGTTCTTTTACTGATCCTTCGTTACCAAAAGATGTTTGTGATTCATACCAAACAAATGGAAGGCTGTTTCAACTTTGTATCATGTACTTTTCTTACATTATATGTTTTTAAGCATGCAAGTACATAAAAAGTTTAGATAACACCAGATGTGTACTGTTTGGGTGGATGTTGGCGAATGTGAAAAACACACTATTTAATCTGTGATCGAGTGCTTTTCAGTTTTCACTATTAACCCGCCTCTAATTCGAGTATTCAACGGTTATAAATCTATCAGTGGCATTATTTTAATTGTAATATGAAAAATAAAACATATTTCTTTTGGAACCTGACTTTTAGAGAATACAATTATGAGATTTACCCCTTGGAACCTATCTTCGGGTGAACATGTGCGCATGTATTTAAACTTACTATATGTCATATGTGTAAGTATGTTATGCGATTTTTTGGCATTTGTTTGTTAGATGAATAAAGTTTAAATGAAAGTTTAAAGTTTAAACCTATATGTAGGTATGCTATACAAAGAGTCATGCGAGTCAAAGGCGTACCCAGTAAAACTTACAGGTAAACCAAAGTCATCCGGTTGATGAGAACCCTAAGAGGACCAAAAATGCGCATGCCTCGCATATGCTAGTATGCATGATTTACGTATCTATGTCATACTTCTTACTTGATTAACCTCAAATATGCAAATAATCATAAACAATTTGTTTCTATCCAAACACCCTAACGGGCCAAATCGGTCAAACACCTCCATATACATGAGTACATGATATAACATGAAAGAATATACATACACCAACTTACAGACCAAAATGGTGGTGAAAAGTGTGATATTATTAGCATCCCAATTAGGGACTTACAAAAGGCTTAGTATTCAATTGTTAACATAAAAACTCAACAACAATAAATCCATCCCACGGGGCCATAATTAATACTCGCGTCTAGATAGTCGAGTATCTGATAGAACCGAGAACATCTGTGTATCTACAAATTCCTGCAAAACTAGAAATTTTCACATCTCCGACAAATCGCAATTGAAGTTGTTACACAAATTCTAAGGAACTAAGAACATGACTGAAAAAGTTAATTAAGACAAGGAAGAATGACGGTACCCTGACAAATTGGCGGTCTCTATAGGCAAATGAATCAATATAGCTTTCCTTGATAAGTACAGGAACCTGCAAATACAACACACCTTAAGGATCATGCAAGTAGCCATCAATGGTCGAGTAACCATTATAATTAAGAGTTAAGAGTCAGGTCATTTTACTCGTACATTATCATATTGCATGCCAGTCATTGCATGGCTGGACAAGTTTGAACAAAGGTACTCCAAGTGCTGTCTCATGCCAGCTAAGAATTGTGTTGCAGCATCAATCTATGGTCATCATCAAAGCGTTTTCTTTCATAGTTTAATTACTACACAATGTCATACTGATGACTAAAGAAAGTGTTGCGATTTATATCTGATTTTGTAATTTTTGTGTTTAGTTCGAACTCTATGCATCTTGTGGGTCTATAGTTTTTGGTTAAGAAAATGACCTGCCATTTATTGCACTTGTATACTGGATGCTTTTTAGCAGCAACTTTGTCACTTGATAGTCTGGCATGAAGTGGCCCAAGTCTGGTCATCAGTTCTTTTTGCTTAGGAAGAGCTGGCAAGGAGGACATTTCAACCTGTGGCAAATAGTTAATGTGTCAAGTTTATATCGTTAGTTATTAGTATGAAACAATTTAACCTGTTATTTTGAACGATGTGCATGTTACAGAGTGAAAATGCCGCACTAACGCATTACATTTATGTCTGTCGTCCATGACCTAATTTTAAATTATTTTCAGCAAAATTTAAAATACTTCTTCCTTATTTAATTATTATACCTGGTCATCAGCCAAATTAACATGAACAAGGTTACTAGATTTCATCTTGTAATCAGTTGGTTTATGTAATATCCCAACCTGCATGACAAGTAAAAAACACAAAGATGCAGTTAAAAATATTATTCTTATTTAAAAACCACCCAACTGCATATATACCAATGTAGGTTATGTTTTCCTAAGCAATCTTACTGAATCGTGCTATCACTGACATGATTGAAGTATACCGTTAGGAGGTTAAAACGACACAACAAATTTCTGGTTTACTTTCCAATAATATATTATTGCAGTAACTAAGAATTGAACAATTGGTGGAGATATGTTGTCTTCAGCCCAGCCCATTAATGGGATAGCCAGAATAAGAGAAAAGGCAGAAACGGGTCTGGCCAGCCCTAATAGCCCAAGCCCAGTTTGTTAGTTTTCTTGTTTAGCAAGATTAGCAAAGGGTTAAACCCTAATTAGCTAGCCTATATATAATCTCTTGTACTTGTAACAGACGATCACTCAATAAAAATATAAACCCTAGTTGCCCCTGTGGACGTAGGTTACACACCGTAACCGAACCACGTAAATCTCGTGTCTTTTATTGTTTTCGTGTGTGCTCTAGATCCTAACAACTGGTATTAGAGCTAGGTTATTGATCAAGAACACACGCCTGCCGCCTACCACCTCCAGCCGCCTCCAGCTGCCTTGCCGGAACTGCAGAACCGCTGCCGCCACTCAAAACAGGAGTTTATGCACTGTTTTTCGCTGCTGCGATTATCAGCCTTCACGTTCTCTGGTCAGTTTCCATTATTCAGCAAGCAAAGATGTCTGATGATGGAAAAGTTAGAATTGAGAAGTTTGAGCGAAGAATTTCGGATGGTGGAAGATGCAAATCAAGGATTTGCTAATACAAAAGGATCTGGATGCAGCCTTAGAGCCTCCTCCTACACCTGTAACGGAAGAATGGACAACAATTGACAAGAAGGCTATGTCAACTATCAGGCTCACCCTTTCTATGAATGCTGGTTACAATATTTCTGAACAAACCTCAGCACGAGTAATCATAGAGGCTTTGTCGAATATGTATGAGAAGCCATCTCCTGCCAACAAGGTGTTTCTGATACGGGAGTTAGTCAACACCCGCATGAAAGAGGGAGGTTATGTTATTGAGCATATTAATTTGTTTAATTCTCACTTGTCTCGTTCGAATTCAGTAAACTTCAAGATAGATGATGAACTACAAGCATGCTTGCTTTTATCCTCATTACCTGACAGTTGGTTAGGAACTATTACTGCAGTCAGTGGGGCAGTTGAGACCCTCACTTTTATTAAGGTTCATGACTTGATATTGAATGAGGACTCGAGAAGGAGGAAGTCGGGAGAGTCAAGTTCGTTGCTCAGTACTGAGGGGAGAGGGAGAAGTAATAATAGAGGTGGAAATAGAGGAAGGTCAAAGTCAAAACGAAGAAGCAAATCAAGACCAGCAAAACCAAGAAAAGACATAGTTTGCTGGAATTGTGATGAAAGCGGGCACTTCAGAAGTCAATGCACCAACCCACCTAAAGATAAGAAAGAGGTGAATGCTGCCACAACATCAGATGATTCAGATGATGCTCTTATTTGTTGTGTTGAAAATACTGTTGAAGAAGATGAAGAATCTACTGTTGAAGATTGGATTATGGATTCGGGAGCATCTTTTCATGCTACCTCTAGCACGAAGAAGGTGAAGAATCTACGAACAGGTAACTTTAAGTTTGTTTGGCTAATAATCATAGTCTTGATATTACAGGAGTTGGAGAAATAGACTTAAAAACACCATTGGGAACCATATGGACCTTGAAGAATGTTCGGGTCGTTCCTGGTTTGAAAAGGATGTTGATATCCATTGGACAGCTTGATGATCAGGGATACGATGTCCACTTTGGTGGAGGACAATGGAAAGTAGTGAAAGGTAGTATGGTGATTGCTAGAGGTAAGAAGAGGGGTACTTTATATATGGTTGAAGTACCAACTGAAGGGGTTAATGTAGTGACTAGTGGGCTGAGTCAATCAAAGTTATGGCATCAACGACTCGGTCACATGAGTGAAAAGGGGATGAAAATGCTTGTGGCTAGGGGAAAGCTTCCAGAATTGAAAAGGGTCGAGCCTGAGTTTTGTGAACCGTGCGTCTTCGGCAAGAAAAAGAAAGTTACTTTTGCTAAGACAGGTAGAGTACCAAAAGCTCGGAAATTAGAGCTAGTTCACTCAGATGTATATGGACCGACATCGGTTGCTTCAATTGGAGGATCTCGCTACTATGTTACTTTCATCGATGATTCAACATGCAAGGTATGGGTTTACTTTCTTAAACATAAATCTGAAGTTTTTGGTATTTTTAAGAAATGGAAATCTGCTGTTGAACTTAAAGATTTGAAGGTTAAGTGCTTGAAGTCCGACAACGGTGGAGAATACATCAGCAAAGAATTTATTAATTATTGTGTTGAAAGAGGGATCAAGTTGATAAATACAGTTCCAGGAACTCCGCAACAGAATGGGGTTGCAGAGAGGATGAACAGAACATTATGTGAGAGAGCCAGAAGTATGAGATTGAATGTGGGGCTCCCAAAAATGTTCTGGGCTGATGCGGTTAACACCGCGGCCTATCTTATCAATCGTGGGCCCTCGGTACCATTGGGATTCAAGATTCCTCAAGAAGAATGGAAGGGCAAAGCGGTAAAGTATGATCACCTAAGAATATTCGGGTGTAGTGCTTATGACATCAATCCAGAAGGTGACAAGTTAGATGCTAAAGCAAAGAAGTACACACTTATTGGTTTCGGGTCAGAAAAGATGGGCTACAGGCTTTGGGATTTTGAAAGCAGAAAGGTAGTCAGAAGCAAGCACGCCGAATTCAATGAAGCAGAGTTGTACAAAGACAAGAATTTGGAGAAGTTAGAGAGGTTCAGAAAGAAGTGGTTGAGTTTGACACCGGTAGTCAAAAGAATAAACAAGTTATAGAGCCCGAATCAAATTCCGAAGATGACGCAGGACCAAAATTTGATGAAGGTGGATATAATGAGACAGGAGAAGTCTCAGATAGTGGGAGCTCAGATCATGAAGTTGAACAACCTCCACAACAACCTGACCCGTCTGAGAATTAGGTCAGGAGATCCACCAGAGTTAGTAAGCCTCCTAATAAATACAATCCTTCAGTTAATTATATTCTCTTGACAGAAAATGGTGAACTGGAAAGCTACTCTGAAGCGGTCAAGACGAAAGATTTTTTCCAGTGGGAGCATGCAATGAAGGATGAGATGAGCTCTTTAGATAAAAACAAGACTTGGGTCTTAGTCAAGCTTCCGTTAGATAAAAGAGCTTTACAGAACAAATGGGTCTTCAGGGTCAAAGAAGAACATGATGGGTCTAAACGGTATAAAGCCCGTTTAGTAGTCAAGGGGTTCCAGCAGAAGAAGGGAATTGATTATGGTGAGATTTTCTCTCCAGTGGTGAAGATGACTACCATCAGGTTGGTTCTTAGTATTGTAGCTGTTGAAAAGTTGCATCTAGAGCAGCTAGATGTGAAAATAGCTTTTCTACATGGTGACTTAGATGAGGACATTTATATGGCACAACCTGAGGGATTCAAGGTTGTTGGAAAAGAAAATTGGGTCTGTAAATTGAAGAAGAGCTTGTATGGCCTTAAACAGGCACCTAGACTTGTACATGAAGTTTGATAACTTCATGAAGAGGTCGGGATTCAAGAGATGCCAGATGGATCATTGTTGCTATCTGAAGAAATTCAGCGGCTCTTATATCATATTGTTACTTTATGTTGATGATATGTTGATTGCAGGATCTGACATGAAAGAGATATGCAAGTTGAAGAAGCAAATGTCCAAAGAATTCGAGATGAAGGATTTGGGTCCAGCCAAACAGATACTTGGGATGAGTATCACTAGAAACAAGGATGGTTCTCTAACACTATCCCAGGAGAAATACGTAGGGAAAGTGTTGGAGAGATTCAAGATGAATGACGAAAAGACCAAGCCTAGAAATACTCCACTAGGAAGTCATTTGAAGCTTACCAAAGATCAGTCTCCCAAATCTGAAGAAGAAAGATCAGAGATGTCCAAGGTTCCATATGCATCAGCGGTCGGTAGCCTCATGTATGCCATGGTCTGCACTCGACCAGATATTGCTCATGTTGTTAAGGTGGTTAGTCGATTTATGTCAGATCCAGGAAGAGAACATTGGGAAGCTGTTAAATGGGTGCTCAGATACTTGAAGGGTACACAGAAAATGGGGTTATGTTTCGGAGGAAAGGATTCTATTCTAAGAGGTTATACAGATGCTGATTTGGGTGGATGTAAAGAGACATTTAAGAGCACTACAGGGTATGTTTTTACAGTGGGAGGAACAACAGTGAGCTGGATGTCCAGACTTCAGAAAAGTGTAGCTCTATCAACAATATAGAAGCCGAGTATATGGCTGTTGCTGAAGCAAGTAAAGAGTTAGTATGGTTGAAGACTTTTCTTGAAGAGTTGGGTAAACAACAATCTGATTACTCATTGTATTGTGACAATGAGAGTGCGGTGAAACTTGCCAAGAATCCAGTCTATCATGGGAAGACGAAGCATATCGGGATGAGGTATCACTTCGTGAGAGGATTGATCAGTGATGGAACAATCAGCTTGAAGAACATCTCAGGTGCTAAGAATCCAGCAGATATGTTCACCAAAGTTGTGGTACTGGATAAGCAGAAGCTATGCACAGCTTCTGCTGCCTTCAGGAATAAAGATGAGAAGGTGGGGTAACTAGGGAGTTTTGAAGATCAGGGGGATTTTTCGTTTTACAGAAGTACATAAGAGATGGTGCAGTTCGAGGTCCGAAGACACCAAGTGGGAGATTGTTGGAGATATGTTGTCTTCAGCCCAGCCCATTAATGGGATAGCCAGAATAAGAGAAAAGGCAGAAACGGGTCTGGCCAGCCCTAATAGCCCAAGCCCAGTTTGTTAGTTTTCTTGTTTAGCAAGATTAGCAAAGGGTTAAACCCTAATTAGCTAGCCTATATATAATCTCTTGTACTTGTAACAGACGATCACTCAATAAAAATATAAACCCTAGTTGCCCCCGTGGACGTAGGTTACACACCGTAACCGAACCACGTAAATCTCGTGTCTTTTATTGTTTTCGTGTGTGCTCTAGATCCTAACAACAATGTGATAGAACAGATCCACCATGCATAAAGAGAAACTGAGAATGAGTTTTAGAAACTTACAACAAATGGAACGGGGGCGTCAAGAAAATCAAACATTTTCCTTGGAAGAACCTGAAAAATGAAAACAATAGTATTTGAATGATAAAAATATAAATCTTCCCTGAACATGGGTTGGTTTGGAGTCACCTGCAAAGCACACTTTTGTCCATGTTTTGTAATAAATATTACTATTATAGTAAGAATATAAATCATGGAATTAAACAGTTTAGGAGATTTTACTAATTAAAAATAGACTTACTGGAAGGAACAGGCTCTGCCATTCAAATGGAAGAATCATAGGAATAAGAGATAACACTGTGGCTGATAACACACCCTACATATGTAACAACTAGCAATTAATAAGTTTGAAATAACAATCATTAACTAGTATTCATCAATAGTCTTCAGAAAAGATTACCAGATTTGGAGACGTGATGATAACTTGTTTCTCCAAAAGCACCGCAGCAATCAATATTAAAACCTGAAATTATTATGCTCCGTTATTCCCATATGCAACAGTTATAATCAAGATGATTATAGTTCTATGTAAACATTTACATTTTGAAGGGAAAGAGCTCTGCAGAGTGTAATTGTTGTCCAATTTGATAATGACACAGCTTCCTCAATTGCAGCAAGCTTGAATTTGACCTGGTCAAACATGACTCGTCAGCATGAGTGAATCCTAACAATGCATTAACAAGACACTTTACCTTATCAGGAATCATTGACATATCAGCATTGGGATTTTCTTCAAAGGCAAAAGCGGTTCTATAATATTCAATCGCGTGTAGATGCTCGAGTGGCTTGAAATGTACTTTGCCTCCATATGATGGAACGGGCAAAGCGTGATAACTACAAACAATCTGTAACATTTCATTTTTATTTTCCTGCCATCACCAAACACTTGGCATAATTAATTATTAATTAAGAAAAAACTTGATAACATTTAAGCAAGAAAGTCAACATACCTTAGCCCATTCCATAATCGTTTTATCAGAGGCATATTTATCACTGCAGGAAAGTACTCCATCTTCATCTTCTGTCACAACGCCTCTCACCGAACTGGTTAAACACAACATGGTTTGATGTTAGTGTATCATATGGCTAAAAGTTAATTCAATAATAATCAGTTTTTTTTAATAAAATGATTTAGAAGTCTTTGTGTGACTTTTGACCCGTTTCATGTGCTTCCTGTATAGCTATTCTTTTTATCTGACCCGTTAAAAGATAAAAAAGCAGAATAAAGTTTGCTAACCTGAAGAGCGGTCCAGAACTGCGAATGCGTTCTAGTGAGCCTTTAACAGGAACAACACATGCGTTAATACTGGCCTTGCGAATGCTATCATGATCACCATGCATTTTTCCATAACACTCGCGTTTTGAAGGTGAATTTGTAGCAGAATTAGGCGAAAGGGCTAGTGTGCCATCAACTGGTATTGCAGAATCCATCCACGGCCGGTGCTTATGTGGACTGCCACGTTCATCATCTTGGTTATTAAGTTTGGGTGATGAAGGAACATGATCAAGGCTCACTTCACTAACAAACTGTGTTATTCGATTCAGACGTTCTTGTGCAACAAGACTGCATCAAATCACATGCATATTACAGCCTGTCAGTTAAAATTCAGCATGCTTTCTCGAGGTGGCAAAATTCTCACGGGTCAAAAATGTTGTTTTATAAATATTATTGTGTCAAATACGATTTAGCATGCATAATATAACTTTTTAAATCATATTTCGTAGACGAATAATTATAAAAAGTTAAAAAAGAGTTTTATTTTAATATAGTATTTCACATGCCAAACAGTTTAAATATTACATAAGCTAATTTACAAGTTATTATATTATAACAATAAAACTTATGCAATCATGCTTGACAAACTAGTTATGAACAAAAGACTTTAACAGAAATCAGAATTAAAATTATTTTATAAATAATAAGCATATAGCCCAAATTGGCCCAGGCATTGGTCAAAATTGCCACCTATAAAGTTTTGATATGAATGAAGGTGGTGAAAAACTAGCCTGTTTAGCATCTCATAATGTAGATCAAAGAAGGGCACTCTTGTCAATAAACAGTAACAACGAGGTGCAGTAATTAAAAACCGACTGCCATGACCCGGTACTCTTGGAAGGGATGATGCAACACCAAGCATCCCGGGTGGTCTTTGAACAAATTCTTGTGTGTGTAAGCAAACACCATAAAGAGTTGCACTGTCTGCCACCTGCATTGATATGGTTACTATGTGCATACATGTAGGTAATTTTGTGGAAGCTCTCTGTGGGCACGTATGTCATGTGGGGCCCACTAGGTGACACTACAATACTACATGACGTTGTGTGTAAAGAGAGCTTCCACAATATCAAATGCGATATTCCATAAATCCTTTATTAATACATAATAACATCTTTTTGTTGAATCAATCAACAATAATAATGCTAGAAGTAACAGTCTACAAAATCATAACTGTCAATGGACTGAACTCTGCAAAGTCGATAATAAGAAACATATGCATGTTACATGTTACTAAAACAGATTGAATGATTATTCTTTTTTTGCTTACAGAATAAAAATAGGCAAAATGCATAAGATGTCTCGATCTCTTTTTTAACAATGGTAAATATTTCCCATCTTTTTATTCCAAATTGACCATTCAAGTTACTTGATTTAATTAGAACTGAAAGACAATAATGCCATTCATGTGACTAAGAAAGAATATACAATAACTGATATATCTCTCTTGCAAACACACAGTAAAAAAGGTTTTAAAGTACATTGGCGCATTTGTCTGTTTTCAGCGTTAATATACCAACAAGGTTTTATTATAGTATGAAAAGAGATATATTATTTGATTGTAATGACAGCCTAGTGATAAACCAATCAGATATCAAAACTAAATACAACTTGCCTTGAGTGAAAATATAAATGATAAGTCATCTCTGCTTAAGTGGTCCTGTTCATGAAACACAATAAAAGAATGTTAACATAATTTAAAAAAAAACGATTTTCAATATGAGGAAATAAAAATGATTTTCCACATACCCATACCTGTGCGTACACGAGTTGATTTAGCTCACTTAGCGATGGGGACTTAGTCAGTATACATGCCTAAAAAAGTACATTTTTTTAAAAAAAACATACCTATCTATACTATTCGGATCATAAATAAAACCACAATCTAGTAATGAGGCCCAAAATAGTCATATACGCTGATGGAAGACAACGTTATTCTTATGAGATATATCTAAACGTTGTCATAGCAAAAAATTATAGCAAAAGCCACCTGATTCAGGTTATGTTTTTATCTCTAACAGGTCAAATGGTAAAAGTAGAAGAAAGTAAGCGGGTTGATAGTTGCCTTATTAAGTGTATCTAAAGCGTAAAACTTCCGACATTATTGTATTCATAAAAACAGATTATTATTACTCAAACGATATAATTTTCATAGTTATATTTCCATCATTAGTTATTTATAAAAGAGATTTGGAGTTAATTAAGCAATACATCACCTTTACTCCTTCAGGAAAACAAAAGGATGCTAAATCTGATAAGCCCATAGGTAACATCTTCCCTGGAGGATACTTGAAAAGTACCTGAAAGTAATAAGAAAATTAAAAAAATGAAAAGACACATTTTATATCAATAATATAGATACAAGTTACAACACTTTTAAGTTATGTTCTGCTACTATATTTTTTTATCATTCAGACATTGCAGACATTTATCTTCATTTCAAAATTATAATCTCAACTTATGGTGAAAAAAAATGCATAAGTAGATGTTTTTCCCAACTAGAATAATAGTAATGGTTAAAATGGACCATATTTCATATATTACTCTTTTAACTTATAGTTAATAAATGCAAGAACTGCAGACCTGAGGTTCCATCATCGCAACAGGAGGTGACCGAAGATTCATGATCCTAATATCTGCTGTGTCAGATTTGGCCTCCCATTTCTTCCTTTTGGCAAATGCATCCTCCACGGGCTCGAGATTAGCATTTGGATGAATACCCGCGATAAGAAAATGTTCAAAAAGCGTGGTTGTATCTTCAAACTTTGTGGTATCCTAAAGGGACAAACACTATATATGTAAACAAAATGTTGAGGCAAATTATGAGCGATAAGTATGATAATATTATTACCAAGGGCTTTGAGTGAAATTGACCCCAGTGGCGTTTCGGATGAGCTAAAACCTCTGGATTGAAGAAGGCTTGATCCTGACCAGCACCCCAGTGCAAGGCCCTTTGCATATGAGTCTTGAATCTTTGAAATCCATTGCTTTGATTATTATTGTTATTATTATGATTATCGAATGACGTCACAATTTCGCTTCTACAACGTCTATGGCCCGCACCTACACTTGTCATTCTAGAAAGATATATAATCTACACTTGTGTCATATATATATAAATATATATACTAATCCCCAAATTAGAAGAGCTTAATGCGAAACCCTAATATTAATGTGATTCACATTAAACTACAACATATCATCGAATAATAATAATAATCTTGTTTGATCATGCAAACACCATAACTGAACTTGAATCATCATCTGCAGATGCATACTGCCTCAAGTTGCAAGGATTCATGGAGAATAATAACATGTTGAGGTTTCTTCCACAAATTAATATCCTGAACATGCATTTAATATATTAATTAATACATGCGAATCAAATAATATCTTGGATTTGCCAGAAAACAAAAGACATGAAATACGCGAACGAAAGAGGAAAAAATTCATAAAAGGAAAATTGGAAGCAAAAGATTGATGTTAAATGCACCTGTAATTAATTAAGGACATACATGAACAAAAACTAGGGTTTGTGAAGTATTTCTTGATCATGAGATGACTAGGGTTTTTTTTCATTACGTTTGTATGATCATTCGAATGCATGCATGGATAAAAACTTCGCATGCAAATGGATTAACGATGAACAGGAATTGCGCCAAAGAAATATGCATGTATGTATTATTATGCATTTTGTTACATACAAAATCACAAATTTGAAAATGACTATAGAATGCCAAAAACTAATAACCTTTTAACTTTTTTTTATTTCCTATAAAATGTTTTAAATACTTAATTATTTTTTATAAAAAGCCCAATTAATTTTTAAAATTTAGATTGTTACTTGTTGGCCGATAATAATTCATAATTATAATATGACTATCGACGTTTATAATTTTCATGTTCGCTATCAACACCAATCTCACTCTGGCTTACCCCTAATGACATTAATTGATAGATTTCTATCTTAATCAAAATATCATAAGCTGTGTTAATGAGATTTTTATCCTAAAAACCGAAACTTATTTATTTGGGATACCCAGGTTGTTTTAGCAATGGGATATATATGATCAAGCTAGGTTTTAAATGCGTTAATTTATTAGCCTTTGCTATAAATCTATTTTTCTTTTTCCGCCCTACTTTTCATAAATTTATCTTTATAGTAAGCCGGTTGCAAGAGGAGGATGAAATAGACGAATCGTTAAATTACAATAATGCCACCGCCGAACTTTGGAAAATCCTTAAATTCGTACGATTAATACATGTATTTTGTTTGTATTTGATTTATACCCTTAATTTAAATTACTAAATTAAATTGTTGTATCTAAAGGAGGAAATAAGATAAAAAAGAAAGAATTTTGGGTTCACAACATATGATTTTATCAACTAGAGAATAACATTTTGAGCATTCATTTCTATCCCTACAATTTAACTAGAAAACACATTATTCTCTAACATTTGAGCTTCGCATCCAACCCTATATCTCAGTCTTAATCTTACCACAAATAGGTATTTTGAAATTATTATACTTGTATATTGGGTTGAATACGAGCATCTAAAAATATATAGATATGCTTTAGTTTTCTGTAAGCTTTTCTTTATTATAAAAAATTTCAATTTAGTGATTTTAATTGATTTTTTTTAAACTTCTTTTATATTATTTAGGGCTTTTGAATTCAAAAGTCGTTTAGTTTGTTTTAGTGACTAATTTGGATTAGTGATAGACAGACCACTCATCTTTATTTTCCAAGTACCACCGGGTCATAGATCTTGGCCCAACAAAACCACTATTTTATTTGTTTTAAATTATTAAACCAACCTGTTGTGAGTCACGAGTTAACGAGTCGGTGAGGCACGAAAAGCCTGTAAACCCACCCACTTAGGGTTTTGTTTGTTTGTTTGTTAATCCTAAAGTCACCGCCGATTGATACTACGATCACTCTTGGTGTTTTATTTGATGGTGGTGTGGGAGGAAATAAGTTCCGATGAGGAAGAAGAAGCCAAATCACTTGTTGACTCTTCCAATGATGAAGATGATTGTGTGATTCTTGATAATGATCCTAATGAACATCATCTACTTCACAATCATAATATTAATATTAATTCCTCCGATGACCTCCTTGTCGTTTCTGAAAAGGGTCAGGTTAGAGTTTTTCTATTATTATTATTATTATTATTATTATTATTATTATGTGATTCTTTAGCTAAATAAAAATTTAAACTTATCGGTTTCGATGCACATGCACTCTCCATAGTAAACGAAAGAAATACGGCTGAAAAGGTTTTTTCTTTATTGAAGAAACACTAACCGGACCACGGGCAGATTACGAGTAACCTGGGGGTTAGATAGATGTTTCCCACGAGGGGTTAGACCCAGAGAAGATGGTTCTTCTGATAACCTGCAAAGCAGACACCGTGAGCTTGTCACTGAGAAGGGGGGGGGGTTCCTCCTTGTGACCACCCTCCGGCGTGAGAATCAGACTAGATTGCTCTTTAAATATAAATGTATATTAAGAGATTGCTAGAGCAGATATCAGGTATAATATGATATGTTAAGATAAGATGAGATGGTCATACCATTTGTGGTATTTATAGCCGAAGGTAGGTTTCCAAGGAGGTGTGGCCGGCTGAATAGTGTTCCTGTTCCACCAACAGTGGCCTACGCACGTGCCCTGCTGGTAGTTGGTGGGTAGGCAGCGGCTGATAGTGACCAGGCCTGCTGTGTACTATTCCTTTTCTACCAACTGCTGGCTACGCACGTGGTATGGCAGTAGTTGGTGGGTAGGCAGCGGCTAATAGTGACATACAGTACAGGAGCATGCTGCTCGCCATACTGTTGTCAATAAGCTGTCGTATCTTTAGTCAGATCTTTTTCCCATACCTCGTCAGGTACAGTACAGAAGATCTTCCCGGATCGTACGGACTGGCTTATTTGGGCGGGAGTATTCCCCCTCCCGCCCTTGTGCGGGATTGTTCTCGGCTTTGCTCATTCCTTCAGGTGACACTGAATGAGAGCTAAGTGCCTTGTGCGTGTAGCCTTGCTGCGCGGGTGGCCTTCCCTGATGGCTTGTATCCGAGGCTGCGGGGACAGGCGGAGTCCTTCACCATTGGGAGGCATTTCCTGCGGGAACAGCTTGCGTACTGCGCGTAAGGACGTCACGTCTCTGAGCATGGTTGGTCCTGCGGATCCAGTTGGTTTCTGCGCAGACGTTCCTCTTCAAGGTGAGTCTTGCGGGTCCAACTGGGCTCTGCTGGGACCTACCTCTTCAAGTCCCCCCAGTCCAATGTTCTTCTCATGAGTGTTTAATAAAGTGAGGTGAACTTTTGGACTTAAGCAAAGGGTTTTGAAAAGGGTTTTTTAAGGTTTTCCATGGTGATTCTTCCCGCGGAAGTCCTTGTCACTTGCAGAATTTCCCGAGTTTCCTGCTTGGTCTTTGGGTATGATGCGGGTAGGCTGTAACCTCCTCGCAAGTCAGGAGCGTTGAGTCCCACTTGTGTGGATTCTCCATGAGGTTTTGGTAGTTTTGAACATAGTGATCAATTATGTTAAAACCACCAATTCCATCCTGGAGCTTCAAACAACGTAGTTCTCGACGTTCCCGCTATGCGTGGATGTTATTTCCATTTCCGCAAGCATTGCCCAGAAGATCCTTCTTGGTTTCAATTCCCAGCGGAGCGCTAGGTATGTGAAGGGTTTTGCCTTAACACTGTACCTGCGCTCGTCTTACGGTTACTTTACTTCCAAGGTATTCCTGGCGTCAATTCCCTGCGGGTGCTAGGTATGTGAAGGGTTTTGCCTTTACACTGTACCCGCACCCGTCTTATAGTTACTTGGTTGCCGAGGTATACTTGGCTTCAATTCCCTGCGGGTGCTAGGTATGTGAAGGGTTTTGCCTTAACACTGTACCCGCATCCGTCTTACGGTTACTTGTTTGCCAAGGTTTTCTTGGCTTCAATTCCCTGCGGGTGCTAGGTATGTGAAGGGTTTTGCCTCAACACTGTACCCGCATCCGTCTTACGGTTACTTGTTTGCCAAGGTAAGGGGTATTTTCCCGCTTACTTTTTAATATTTTTGAATTTTGAATTTTGAAATTCGAAGAGTTGGTGGAAGGATAAGAACAGTCCAAACCTCTGAAACGTCGTGCGACGGTTTCTTCTGACTGTGTCAGGACGTGCAGGAAGTTATGGTGACGTGACAGTACATGGTCATTCCAGACGCTTTTTCAGGCGCGTGGGCGCGATTTTTCGGGCGCGTGGCCGCGAAATTAATGGTACGCGTCCTGTCAACAGCTGTTGTCAGCTTGCTTTTTGCCACGTGTCATAGTTTCATTCACCTTCGTTTTCTCTCTCTTCCGCATTTATTTCATCGCATTAATTGCGATTAGTATATAAAGGGGGAGAGGGTTCTTTGTAATCCACACTTTCACTCTTCTCTTCATCTTTTAAGCGATTTCCGGCGAATACTCCCCTTTTCAGGCAAGCATTCTCCCGAAATCGTTTTCTTCTTTCTTTTGCAAGATGTCGTCTCGTGATGTCGAGTCCTCAGCCGATGACAAGAGTACTGCTGGCGAGTGCCAGTGTGCTCTGCCTGGCGATCTGTATCGGTACGTCGTCAGGAAGTTCATACTCGAGTCTCTCGAGCCTGAGTTTCCTGAACCCCACCAGACGGTGTACGATGCCCCCAGAGGCAAGATCGGGGTTTATGCTGCATTCTTTGTCTATGGGAATCTTAGGTTCCCATTGACAAAGTTTGTTTACCGTGTCCTTGAGAGGCACGGCGTTCATTTGACCGAGTTGCACCCCATGGCGATCGCCAAGATTTGCCACTTCGAGTGGGTGTGCCGGATTTTGGGCATTGAGCCCTATGTTGACCGCCTGATGACCTTCTACACTTGGAGGTGCATCAAGGGGTGGTACACGTTGATAACCCGGGTTAAGGGTTTGAAGAGTTGCGCAACCGAGCGCAGTCTTCGCGCGTGGAAGCGGGAGTTCTTCTTCATATCCGCTCGCGCCATCCCCCTTGCCATGAAGTTTAAGAACGGGCAAGCTCTTCCCAGCCTTCACGCCTCCAACTACGAGGAGGCGGAATGGTTTTCGAGGATTCCCGGGTCCAATCTCCGGTTTACCGGTTTGCGGAGTCCGGGATGGTGATGTTGGGGATGAGCCGGGTGTGGAAGGCGGCGGATGCGCAAAAGGTTCCGATCGTCCTCGAATACGGTTCGAACTCTGTTCCTTACGGTATGCTTTGTTTCTTTTTGTTGATTCTGAATTTCTTCTAACTTTTTTCCTGTTTATTTCAGAGGGGAACGACCTGCAGTCGCTCCTTAACCCGCGGGAGGCTGACGGTCCCGCACGGATGGGTACTCGCGCTCTAGACGAGAACGAGTTGCCCATCCTTGAACAAACTGCGGATCGGTTCGTGGAGGTCTACCCGCTAGGCCACGAGATCCTGAGCGCCAGGCGGCCAGGTAAGGCGCTCTTCAACCCTCGACCCCTCAATGTTGAAACCTCTGCTGGAATTCCTCTAATCGTATGTTCTGATGAGGAATCCGCAGATGGTCCTCCGTTGGTGCGGAAGAAGAAGGCTGCCGGCGGGAAGGGAAAGGAGAAGGTGGCCTCCACTGCCGATCCGGCGCCTCGGTCTGACTCGGAAACCGAGAGCGAATAGGTGGCGGGGAATCCCGGTGGTGATAAGATCACCATTCCGGAGGCTGTGACAACTGTCGCCGAAGAGCCCAGGATGACGACGGTGACCGGCGTGAAGAGGCCGGCTCCATCAGGTTCATCCCCGCCCGTTCGTACTTTCAGGCTCAAGAAAACCCGTAAGTACAACTTCCTTTAGCTTTTATCTTCATAGTTTAATATCGTTAACACTTATCTTCTTTACGCAGGTGTGGATGTTGACGCATTACAGGGTGGAGCGCAGAGGAGTACCTCTCCGCCAATGACGGTAGGCTTGGTCAGCCTACCTGAGGCGTCGACCCAGGCGCCTGCGCCTGCTTCCGCTGGTTCAGTTGCTCACTCCTTTGAGCCGACTGTTCCAGCTGAGATGACGTCACCGCCGGCTGTGAGTGCGATTTTTACAGCATCCTTCACCGAGCCGGCGGTTACTATTGCTGCGGATTCCGCGGCGGCGACCGCGGCGGCTGCTACCATGCCCCCGCCATCGGCAACGACGGCCGGTCCATCAGGTACGCATGGGGCTTCTCGCCAATCTTTCCCACCTTCCCATCTGCCTGACCTCTTGGATGGATTTCCTTTGGGTTCAGGTGATGGGTTCGGCGGCTATCGGCCTGTTATTGACCCTACAGGTGCGTAGGGTTCCTTTGGCCCTTTTTTTTGTTTTTTTTTTATATATATTTTTTATCATCTTTTCCTAACTGCTTTTTGTTTTTTGCAGTGTCGGATTCCAATGAAGTGTATGTTCCACGATGGAACATTCGCCGAGGAACAACCCTTCGCACCCATGTGGAGTGCGTGGAATGGGCTCGTCACGCTGCTCCCAGTGGTGCGTTGAGGGAAGCCATGGCTAGCTACCAGGAGGGTAGACAAAGCAATGAGCTTCGGGTTCTCCTGGCCCGGATGCAGCCGCGCGTCGAGCTGCTTTGTCGTGAAAACGACAAGTTAAAAGCAGCTCGCGCTAAAGAACAAGCTCAGGCGCGGGCTGTCCGGGAGGAGAACCAAAAACTTACCGCAGTGGCTGCGGAGAAGGAGAAGGCCTTCAAGGCCCTCGAGGTTGAAGTTCAGGCTCGACTCGAGGCCCGTTCCAAGGCTGCCCAAGCTGTTAATGAACAGCTTCGGCTGGCTAAGGAGACTGCCAGGAACGCAACCGAGAGGGCCACCAAGGCTGAAGCTGTTGCTGAGCCTCTACGCGTGGAGAATGAAGAGCTTAAAGCCAAATTAGAGGCTCTCCAGCAGGCTCATGATGCCTTGGCGATGGAAGACGCCAAAAAGCTCCAGGAGATCTTGGACCAGAGGGGGGTGCTTGACCATACTGAGCGGAAGCTAAAGGGCGTCGAAGAGGCTGCGGCTAAAGAAGTGTTGCTTGCCAACATCAAAAAGAGTGAAGCCGAACGCGCCCGTAACGAAGCTCAAGCTGCCCTCCAAGAAGCTCTGGTTGCCAAGGAATGGCTTCTTCGAGAAGCGTTGTCTCAGGTATGTTTTCATGTCTTTACGCTTTTCTTTGTAAATAGAAAAGGTTTTGACTTGTATATTTTCTTTTGTAGGTTGTGCATCGGGTCTTCTCAGAGACATATTACGACGATGCTATGAGCGCAGCCCTCAACGCTTCTCACGAGGATGGGGAAAAGGTCGGCTTCCTGCTTGGTCTAGGGTTCGTTGAGAAAGGCATCCCGCCTTCCAACTTCCTTCTGTATAATGTTGATACTGAAGCTGTTTACGACCAAGCAGTGAACCAGTATGCTGCCTTCCCGCATCCGGTGGTGGAGAAGGTGAACGAAGTCGCTGCTGCTGATGATGGGCTAGCTATCCTCAAAGCTTTCCTTGAACTGCCACGCTCTACTGATGGGGCTGGTCCAAGTGGAAGTGGCCCTGAAGCCTGATCCTGAAGATCCCTTCCCACTGCTAGGATAGATTTAGCTTGTATAGATTTATTTTCTTGTAGGCGGGTAGTTACCCGGCCATTCTTGTAATGAATATTTATGAAATATAAATCTTTGTGCGGGTAAGACCGTTTCTTTTATTGGATTCCTTGCTTTATAAACGTTATATGACTTGCATACTTTAGTTTAAATTAGCAATTTTCCAAGTGTAGAATAAGTTAACCTTTGAACGTGGTAGATAATAGGTTGAAGTTTTGCTTCCTCTTTCGTGATTGTGCGGGTAGGACCGTCACTTGCACTTAGTAGGATGGCTAACCTTTACCTGCGTCTAACCTGCGTGTAGGTTTTCCTCATCTTTTCTGAGGATAAGTTAATCTTTGAACGTGGTAGATAATAGGTGTGAAGTTTTGCTTCCTCTTTCGTGATTGTGCGGGTAGGACCGTCACTTGCACTTAGTAGGATGGCTAAACTTTACCCATATCTGACCTGCGTGTAGGTTTTCCTCATCCTTTTGTTAGAAATTCTGTTTTGAACCGTTCGACGCGCGGTTGTCAATAGGTTAGTGTTCAGTTCCCTTTTTCATGATTCATGCGGATAGACCGGCACTTTCATTTAATGGGATAACTGAACTTTTCCCCTTCAACTGACCTGCGTGAAGGTTTGTCGTTTTTTGGGTTTATGCGGGTTTTGCCGCCTTCCCCATGCAACGACTTTCCACGTAATTATGCGGTGAAAACCGGCATATTAGTGTTGAATAAGTTAACCGTTCGACGCTTGGTTGTTGATAGGTTAGTGTTCAGTTTCCTCTCATGATTCATGCGGATAGACCGGCACTTTCATTTAGTGGGATGACTGAACTTTTCCCCGTCAACTGACCTGCGTGAAGGTTTGTCGTTTTTTGGGTTTATGCGGGTTTTGCCGCCTTCCCCATGCAACGACTTTCCACGTAATTATGCGGTGAAAACCGGCATATTAGTGTTGATAGTTCATAAAGTATAAATGTAAAATCATCAGCATCGATGTTTTAAGGAGAATCATTTCCATTAGAAGTGGCTCTTGGCCTTTTCTTTACAAATTTGGAATTGATTTACATGCAAACTGTGTAAATGAGCTCCCTTCCATGTTGTTGGGATGGGAGTGCCATCGAGCCGATACGCACCTGGTTCGGGATCTCGTTCTTTACGCAGCATGTAGTCTCCACATTGAAGCTGGAATTTTATTAGTGTTTTCCCCTGCTGGGGTTCTACACGCGTCAGCCTGCTCAGCGTTCATTGCGCCACGAGGTGCGCGAGCGTCCTATCTCTGACGAATGCTTCGACCATGTCCTTTACGTCTATGCATTCTTCGGTGTTGTGGCCTTTTGTCCTGTGAAAGTCACAGTATTTGCTCCGATCGGCATTGTGACGATGTCGGATTATTTGAGGCTTTGGCCATGGGAGCTCCTCGGTGGCGAATATCTCGGTTACGCTTTTGGTGAGCGGCGTCCATCTGGAGTTCTGGTTCGACCGTACGTTATCCCTTCCGCCTAACCGATGTTGCAAGCCGGATGAGGTGTCAAAGTTTACCCTTGACTGCCAAATGCCTAGCTTTCGCTTTTTTGTTTAATCGGGCGGTAAGGACGTTGTCTTCCCTTGTTTTCTGGGTGTAGAGGTTTGTGCTCTGTGGGATATCTCTACTCAGTTGCTTCTCAGTTTCCGCAAAGCGTTTTGCTGCTGTCATGATGGCATCCCATGTGGATGGCATGCCATCTTTACCCGTTAAGGTGCGGATGAGCTCTGGGTCGTTCGCGCCCTGGATGAAAGCAGCGCGAACAAGATCTTCGCTAATGTTACCCAGACTTAGCTTCTTCGAGTTGAAGCGAGTGATGAAGTCCAGCAAAGATTCATCTTTCTCTCGAATGCATTTGAGGATTGTCCATTGCTCCTCGGTATACTTTCTTTGCTGGCTGAAGTGTTGGCTAAACTTCTGTTGGAAGTCTGCCCAGTCGTAGATGTGGTTGACCGGTAGACGATCGAACCACGCTCTAGCAGCCCCCACAAGCGTCATTTGGAACATGTAACACCACGTAGGTTCCGTCCAACTACTGACGGTTGCCCCCGCTATGAATCTGTTCAAATGATCATCGGGGTCAGATATACCATCATATGTGCCTATGCTTGACATTTGTTTGGCACTTTTTGGGGCGATTGCTTCCGCAATGTCCCTTGCAAATTTGGACCTTCCCGCATTTGCAACGTTTGGTCTGAATGTTTTGGAGAAGTCACGTGGACTTCCACCTGTATTTTTTGGTTTGAAGGCTTGTCCAAAATGCCTTCTCGGTTGGGAGTCCGTTTCCTTACGCTTCCCTTTTGCCCTATGGCGAGGGTTCGCGTCGGAGTCGGATTCCTCCGAGTCATCGTTCAAGTATTCTTCGAATTCGTCGGCCTGTTGGACGGAACGCAAGCGTTCGTCCAACTCAGCTTGGAATTCCTTTTGTCGTGCCTCCGCCCATGCCTTAACTTCATCGAGTGTTTGGCGGGGTTGTCTTCGTTTCTCTAACTGGGTATCAGTGAATCCCAGTGGGCGATCATTTACTACACTTGCCCCAGCTTGGGTAACTGGGGTAGTGTTCGTAAAATTTACTTTACTTGCCCCGGCTTGGGTAGCCAGGGTAGTGTTTGTAAAGACTGTGTAGCCGGTATTCCCCCCAGTAGCTGGGGTTGTGGTTACCGGAGTTTCTTTAACCATCTTAAAAGTTTGAAAAAACTGGAGAAAAATGTTCTAGCTTTATGCACGGATGGCGCCAATGAAGAAACACTAACCGGACCACGGGCAGATTACGAGTAACCTGGGGGTTAGATAGATGTTTCCCACGAGGGGTTAGACCCAGAGAAGATGGTTCTTCTGATAACCTGCAAAACAGACACCGTGAGCTTGTCACTGAGAATGGGGGGGTTCCTCCTTGTGACCACCCTCCGGCATGAGAATCAGACTAGATTGCTCTTTAAATATAAATGTATATTAAGAGATTGCTAGAGCAGATATCAGGTATAATATGATATGTTAAGATAAGATGAGATGGTCATACCATTTGTGGTATTTATAGCCGAAGGTAGGTTTCCAAGGAGGTGTGGCCGGCTGAATAGTGTTCATGTTCCACCAACAGTGGCCTACGCACGTGCCCTGCTGGTAGTTGGTGGGTAGGCAGCGGCTGATAGTGACCAGGCCTGCTGTGTACTATTCCTTTTCTACCAACTGCCGGCTACGCACGTGGTATGGCAGTAGTTGGTGGGTAGGCAGCGGCTAATAGTGACATACAGTACAAGAGCATGCTGCTCGCCATACTGTTGTCAATAAGCTGTCGTATCTTTAGTCAGATCTTTTTCCCATACCTCGTCAGGTACAGTACAGAAGATCTTCCCGGATCGTATGGACTGGCTTATTTGGGCGGGAGTATTCCCCCTCCCGCCCTTGTGCGGGATTGTTCCCGGCTTTGCTCATTCCTTCAGGTGACACTGAATGAGAGCTAAGTGCCTTGTGCGTGTAGCCTTGCTGCGCGGGTGGCCTTCCCTGATGGCTTGTATCCGAGGCTGCGGGGACAGGCGGAGTCCTTCACCATTGGGAGGCATTTCCTGCGGGAACAGCTTGCGTACTGCGCGTAAGGACGTCACGTCTCTGAGCATGGTTGGTCCTGCGGATCCAGTTGGTTTCTGCGCAGACGTTCCTCTTCAAGGTGAGTCTTGCGGGTCCAACTGGGCTCTGCTGGGACCTACCTCTTCATTTATCATATAATGTCCAAACTCACGCCGTGGATGAAAGGTAAAATCCCAAACGTTATAACGTGTTAGATTAACTGGTTACTTAGGTGTTTAATTAAAAAAATAAAGAAATAAATAAAAAGAAAAGCTTAGGTGGTTATGTTGCAAATGTTGAAACTTTTTGGCAAATTTCCAAACTCTAGCTTTTCATTAATTTATTTATTTAGATATATAATGTGTTTTCTTTTAATTTTAGTTATTATTGTTAGAGTAAAGGATTATGTTGGTTTAAGGTACCAACATATTTGTCTTCTTTCTTGAATGGTTGATTTGATATATTAAATAGGATTGATTAGTATTAAAAAACTGTCGTCATCAAATATCTAATGATATGAAGAGGCTTCTGTTTTGTAGGTTGCATGCCGAGATTATCCCCATTCAAGGCATCTTTGTATCAAATTCCCCTTCTCAACTACCCCAAATCAAACCCACTGTGACCAGGTAATTTTATTTCAAAATTTACCAATTTTTACTTTATCCATGGTTAATAATTTAATATCATGAAATTAAAATCAATATGCTTTCTTATTATTTACACTTCATTTTGATATATTAAAGTTCCCTTTTTTGTAGATTGGTTAATAATATAATTTTTTAGCTAAAATGTGAATAGCACTTTATAAAATTTTGATCAATTAAGAGTTAACAAGCGATTTTACTTACTAGCTTCTGGGCTTTATATACAAAAATTAGTTCTGCTTCCAATTTGCTTAGCTTTTTACAGTGATCTTTTCATAAAAACAAGATGACATATTGTTTTTTTTTTTTTTGTTTTTGTTTTTGTTAATCATAATGACAAACAAATTGCACTATTACCATTAAGCTCTTTTGACCTCTGTTTTTTTATATTTTTTTTATTTTTAGTGTTACTGTTATGTCTGTGACTTGCTTGCTCCATGTGTCTATTGGGGCAATGGCACTGCAGCTACGGACCATTGCCGCGCCACTGGTAAAGATGAGTTTTGGATAGTCGAGAGGAAAACCACCAAAAACGGCTCTAAAATTGTCCAAGCCGTAACTCAACCCACACCACCTCCGGTTCATATTCCAACCCCGGGCCTGATCCACTCACTCCACACCCTGGCTAACCTTCAACACCCGAGAAACAACCTACTTACATCAGGAAACAAATCGCCTCCTGATTCGACATCTCAAGCTTTAATTAGGACTCACCGGAAGTTTAACCTCGACTCTACACTTAACAAACCGGTTTTCAAAAGAACAGGTGTGGTTAGGGTGGCAGCACCCGGTGGTGCTGTTGCGTTGCACCAACAGGTGCGGCTAGGACTGCACGAACAGTTGCAGTTGCACGAAGAGATGCAGCTAGGGCTGCACAAACAGTTGCGGTTCCACAAACAAATGCGGCTAGGGCTGCAAGAACAGTTGCGGTTGCTCGAAGAGATGCAGCTAGGGCTGCACGAACAGTTGCAGTTCCCCAAACAAATGCAGCTAGGGTTGCACAAACAAATGTGGCTAGGGTTGCGCAAGCAGTTGCGGTTGCACGAACAGATGCGGTTAGGGATACACCAACAGCCAGTCAAAACCCAATTAGGGGCAGTTTTGGAAATGTTAATAGATCTTTAGGTACTGTACAACCAAACGCATTTGTTAATCATCAACAACCTCAAGTCTTCAATCACTCAAACCTTAACCTGTTTTTGGGAGCCACGCGTGACCAACCGGCCCCACCAATTCCTTCGATACCCCAACCAGTGCCACCTCAGCCAAGTTATCATGCTCCTGGTAAAACTGTTTCAGATTTGGCCCGTAATGAAGCTCAGGGTTTGAAAGATGGCTGTGTGGGCCAAGGTTCAACAGACAACTCATCATTGGCGGGTTGGTTAGCCAACCATCAGTATCGTTGGCTTTTTGATGACCCGCCTATTGACCTGTTCGGTGACTACTCATTTGATTCTGGTATTATAGAGACGGGCCCGATTTTCGACTTTTTTGATTCCTAATGCTTTTTTGCTTGGCAGAGTATGGTGAAGCACTCAGTATTCAACAAATGCTTTGTTTGAGGAATCTCTTTCTATGATGTTTTGTTTTTGCCCTTTTTGGGTATGTAACTTGTGGCTCACTTGGCATGCTAAGCAAATATTAGGAAAGATAATTCTTGACATGGTTAAAGTTAATTATTTGATTTTTAGTTTTTTTATAACAATGAATTCTAAATGCTAAATTAATTTCTTTTTAAATCTCTTTATATACTCCTTACTTCTAACTATTTTATTTTATTAGTTCACCTATTCTTCAATTATCCCCATTTGCTTAATTCTATAAAAACTATTGAAGTTGTCTTAAATCACTAAATTCAAGTAATAATTATAAATAAATATAAATTGGGATGACCTAAAACACAACATGAATCATAGGTTCATGCAACCATACTTGAAAGATCAATCTTTTTCATTTCATTGATGTGTCTTTAACACAAACTCAAAAGTTGGATGCTCTTGACTTAAGCATTGACCAAGACCAAGAAATGTTTACAACCGCAAGTATTGTCGATGATATACACACTTTAGCCGATAGAAATGACTACCTTATAGGTATACAACAAGTTGATTATTGTTTACTGTATAGTGCACAGAATGTGTGAGGTGTAAAAACGAAAATAACAAAAGTGGTGAACCTGACTTCATCTGCATTGCTTTCAGATACTAGGCGCTGATTCCTCAAATATAAAACTTGAAAGTGCTCACTTTGACCTACAAGGTCAATCGTTTCATCGTCATTAAGAGGGGCATTTTGAGTTTTAACTAATAGTCTAACCACATCTTTATGCTAGGAGTGTGAATCTTGTAACACAACATGAAATTCGTTGGTTTGAATTTAGTCTAAAAAACAAGCCAAGCCCGTTTATTTTAATAATTTTGAAAGAAATTCCTTTTTGTCATAACTTAAAAGAGAAATGAGCACCATGTTTTATAGTTTAAGCGTAATAATTTTATACATATTTGTGTTTTTGGTTGAATATTTTAACTACCGAATTATGCAAAGTAAAAAATAATATTCGGTTGTAATGATATACCTCAGATGTGAAATCTCACTGTGGGTGTTTTTAACATTCTAAAGCATATGCCTGAGCCTGCAGCATAATCAAATACAAAACCGTATCACCAAAAGATTCAATCATTAGCACCTACAGAATAAAAAAATTGTAATTGCTAAACTTAAACAGAGAACGTGAAGAAAAACTGTTGATTTTACTATAATACCCTCAATATATCAAACAGGTACAAAGTTAGACATCAATAAAAAATGCCCAATATTCCCTCCATGTTAACAGTAAATAAAATAAGCATAAAAAGTCATCATTATGTGGAAACTAATGATATAACTTTTACTTTCTTTAGAAAAACAAAAACTAATTTCAGACTTCCAGTAACAGGACCAAAACTGAAGAAAAAAATGAGTTTTAAAAACAAAAAACTTATAACTGAAGTATTAAAAATTTCAGACAACCTGTATTACGGTTCTACCTCAACTGCTTGCAGTTGCGCTTCAGAAAAGTGATCAGGCCCAATAGCACGAGCACCGTCATACTTAAGAATTCTAAGCCTGCCTTCCTACAAACATCATTTAAAACAAATCATATTTAGCACGGGTCAAAACAGGAGTCGACTTCAAACGCTTTTTAAATGAGGTGGGCCCACATACAGACCTTGGTTCCATAAACAAGACCACCACCAGCAAGAGGATGAAAGCAAGCTACATTGACCTCGTCTTCGGCACTTGGAAGCACACTCACAAGTTCCATATTTGAGACCCTATAGACCTAAAACCCAAATTTCAAAGTGTCAATAACCATATAACTTATAAAGAACATGCACAATAGATCTTCAATTTAGCATGATAATGATAATATTGATCTCAAGAGATAATATGTGCAAAGTTAAATACTGAACTTACCTCTAGAACGGTGTAAATAGATAATGAGGAGTCCCCATTAATAACAATGCTTTTAAGAAGAGAACTGTGGCGTCGACCGTAAGCAAGCAATATGTGCTCAGAAGTGGGCGAAAACTGCAAAAACACAATGATTTTTTATAGTTATATTTTCTCGTAAAAGTCCCTTAATGATTTTTTGCACATAAAAAACCAATATGTTGAATATTTTAGGGGACTTCTATGAGAAAAATACAGAAAGTATATGAATTGTAATATAGTATTTGCCCTAAAAGTTATTATAAGATTATCTGACTAATGACAGTGATTCAAATATAAACTTGTAACTTGCCTGAATGGATGTTAAACAATGAGCAGCTCTAATCGGCCTTGATATAAGCACCGAACCAAAACTACATGAGATGATAATAATTTTTCAGATTACAATTAAAAAAATACTAAATACTTAGAAATTTAATTCTTACGTTGCTTCCTCAAGTGAATATATCCTAAGTTCATACATAACTTGGCGAGCAGAAATCGGATGCCTTGTTGGTGAACTTGCAGCCCGTTCTTGATGAAGTTGGGTTGGCAATCCAGGGTCAGATTCAAACTGAGGAAGCACACATGCCACACAAGCAGCTAAATATCTCCCACAAGGTGAAAAGTGGGCCCCCATTTCACTGTTCAAACACTTCGCAACATAAACAACCAACATCTCACCATACAATAGTTCAGTTCATACACTTCAACTGCCTGTAAACCTTACCTACAAAGAACTGCATGTGATATTATTAACCGACAACTTTCAGCTTTAAGAGATGCACACGGGTTTTTAAAATCATGAGGCCAAATTCTTAGCTTTACAGTACAAGGTAATTCAGCAGCGGCAGTTGCGGTCAATGATGCAGAAAGTTGAGACTGTATTCGACTCATTATCGGGAATGAATCACCATCATATTGTGATGCAGATGTCGATGCACCATTTGAACCATATGGCACCTCGGCTGACTCAGACGACAATGTGGTTGATGAAGTGCCAGCCTGGCTTTGACCAACTAACCATCTTTGCATAAAAGGTAACTCCAAACACACACGGTCTGTAAAAGTTACTTGCCTAGTCTCGTCTGTGGGCCCACCACCAGAAGGATCCATGCTAGAGGCCATCATTTGTTCATACAGTTCGCTTGCGATTGCAAGAACTTGAAGTCGATCAGAGGATTCTAATTGTGTGTTGACCGGGTCAACGGGTCTACTGGCAATTTGTAGGTGGAGCGTTGAATCAGGATTTGGATGAGGAGAGCAGAAGAGAGGTACGGGCATTAATGGTAACTCTCCAGCTAAAGTAAAACGATCAATGGAATGCATGTTTCCCATATATACAGATGGAGGGGGATAATGCAAATAACCCAAAGATGTTGCATGTTCCATTGTAGAATCCGAAGAGTCAAGATCATTAACCTGTTAAAATACAAGTCAAATAATTAAATCAGTTTATCAATATATTGTGAAAATATAGTTTTTGTGATCTTGGTTTTAATATGCGTGCATCAGGAGCGCATGATGCGATGCGCTCCAATTCCATGATGCGAGGATGATGCGCTCTAAAACACATAAGGCATGATGCAGTCTGATGCGCACATTTCTGAGTTAAAGTGAGTTCATGCATAGATTACTTGTACCTTAGACACAGACTACTTGTACACATAAAGCCTTTTTGGTAAACAAACTTATTTTGGTTATACATAGAACTTCTTTAAACGGATCGTATATGTGATGCATGCGCATCACGCATTGGCTTTTTGGATCAAAACGCATTGGAGCGCATCACGCATTTTAAAACGAAGTTTTTGATCATATATAATGAACTTTTATTTATAAACAGTTTTGAGAAATGGACAAAGAAAGTGTTATGTGTCAACCTGAGCCGTTTTGAGTGATCCAAAAAACTGCATGTTTTGACCCATTATGTTACATGAACCTTCGTGAAAAGAATCTTACCTCTGCAGTTAACAAAAATGGAGCAGAATGTGGATGGAAGTGCACAGCACGAAGAGAATGCCTTGTCCTCAATACAATAGCAGGTGAGGTAGCCTCTCCTCTATTATCGTAATGCCAAAAATACAGCTGAAAAAAAAAGAAAGAAATAAAACTAATGTCAATCTAATCAAATGTAAATGAGTCGAATTGAATTAAAAAGAAAGGATCAAACAGGTCACCCCTAGCGTATTATTAATGCATAAAGCCTCTTTTAAATCATTTTTTCTCAAGAGTGTAATTATTATTAAAATAACAAACTTCTTGTACCATATATACCATACTAATTATTTATATAAAATTCAATAATTTTGAACCCATTCTAACATGTCTATAAAATTTAATAATTTAAACTTCAATAATTTATATAATTATTTATATAAAATTCAATAATTATGAACCCATTCTAACATGTCTATAAAATTCAATAATATATATAATTAAACTTCAATAATTTATTATTTATATAAAATTCAGTAACACCTTATGCCCTGCAGCAACTGCAAGAAGTTCTCCTTCAGCATGAAAAGCTATAGAAGCAATAGGGCGGTCTGCAACAAAGCAAGAACACATATATAAGAATATGTACATAAGCATATCTAAAACTGTGCTACACAAATGACAATTAAAAAGGATTTTCTTTAACAAAATATAACTTGTTCTCGAAAGAGAAGAGAGAAAATATGGTTAATGATTACAAAAATCACGAGACCCGATGCATTCTGATGTACTTGCATTCCAAAGTCGAACTTCATGATCCAAACTTCCACTTGCAAGTATTTCTGAACGCGATGGATGAAATCTAACCTATAAAAGCATAATTAGCACATAAATAGAAAAAAAGACCATCACAAATTCTAACAATAACATAAATAGTGACTAATGAAATAATGTCTTACCACCCAAGGAGTTCTATGATGCCCAGTCAGCACTTTTTCACATTCTCCAGTTTGGCAGTTGATTATTTTAACAGTATGATCCCCACTAACAAATTAAAAAACAATTGACTTCAGTAAGTATAACAACTACAAGTTGCAAAGAAGAAAAGAAAGACTACTAATAAGCAATAACATACTGAGTAGAAGCAAGAATTTTGCCATCTGCACTAAATGCTACTGCGATTGTTGACCTTGGAGAAGAAGCTAATGGACAATATTCGGCTGATAAACACTTCAATGACTCAGCCTCCACCCTGAAACCATACAAACATGTACTTTAAAAACTTAATAATAACTAAGCTTCAGTTTTTAGTTCAAAGGATCAAACTGTTACAAAAGAATAAGTTAAGTACCATGAAAGAAGTTCACTTTTGGGATTCCTCACTCCAGTTTCAGGTTTAACAGATGACTGACGCTTGTGACTAGAAGCTTCTCCCCACCGCCTTTTTGGAAACCACTTTGCTGATGTTGGAGCTATCTCTCTTTGTGCTAGCAGATGAACCACACTCGTGCCACTGATAACAATAAACAGTTACATGTGAGATGGCGAGTATTAAGTGCATCAATAACTAAGAATGCATGTGGATGACTCTTTTGATTAAGCATTACATGTGTACCAAAATGGAAGCCTATAAGAAAGTAATCATCAATATCCAACTATTGACTTCAAAGTTCAAGTAGAAAGTCATCTTAAACCAATAACATGTTAAGAACTGCATAATGTATTTGTAGTTATGGCTTTAAATGCGATACACAAGACGGTTATTTAGTTGCCTCTTGTGATTATCAACATTTTTATGAAGTAGCAAAATAAAAATTGTAAGGAGATGAGATCACTAAATAGCATGCCCTAACCGATACAAACACCTATATACAACATTGATGAACACATAAAGGATGAAATTAAACAGACAAGATCAATCAATTAAGAATTCTATAATTGAAATTATAAACAAGTGAGAAGGAAGAGAGTATTTAATGAATCTGACTGACTTTTGATGGAAGAATTGAGATGAAGATGAGGGCGTGTTAACATCATTGAAGAAGAAGTTGTAGTGGTTGTTGTATCCATTCAATTCGAATTCATTCATGTAAATCATCAATATGTATACAAAAAAGCAGGCAGGCAGGCAGAACTGAGACTATATATTCTAGTTGTAACCGTCTTCTTCGATTGGATTGAGAAACCCTTGCAATCAAGAAAGTAAAATGTAATTTGGATAAGCTTACTTTCATGTTAATCATTTTTACAAGTATAACTCTGAGTGAAATCAGGTTCGAACCCGAGTCCATGGTAGACCAAGCAATGACCCAATGTGCACCAGCCAACTGGGCTAGTGACTTTTACATGTTCATAGCTTGGAAACATATTATCTTATGCATGAAGGTCAATTATTCCCGATTCACATAAACTTTAGATTCATATAATCCCTAAATTGAATGATATTAGACCTTTGGCTTTGATTCCCAATACAAAAACGATCAATAAGCGTATCTTAATTACCCGAAAGATGATGATTTGAAGGTGCTCAGCTTGTCTGAGTTCCAAAAGTTGTGTTCGTTCATTACAAATTGTGATTAGAAACTTAGAGCTTTTGTTTAGTGGATCAAAATGAGTAGATTGATAATGAAATTGATTGTGAAGCTACTAGAATTGATTTGTCATCGGAAAAACAAACCAGTAGCCGGAAAGATTGAGCATAGATATCGCATCTTATATCCTCAAATCATTCTTGTTGTGAGTCGCCGGAGACAATGGCTGCTGGATTCATGGAGCGTGGTCTCCAAAGACGGTGGTTGAGTCCATAGAGCGTTGGATTTCATCGACGGCTTGCAAGCAAGAAACGATCTCTCAACGATTAGCTTCGAAGATCATGTGTGGTTTGGCGTCGTCGAAAACGATGGAGTCCCAACAGTCGTGGAATGATTTGCGTTCCAATGGCTTTTCGGGGTGGTGCGATTGGGCTGAGGGGGCGATGGTCATAAGTGGTGATGGCTTGCATGGTGGCGGCGGCGGCGGCGCAATTGGGTGTACGGAGCCCGTCCACGAAGTACAGGGGTGCAAATTGATTAGTTTGAGAATTAGACCTGCAAAGCACGCCCGTCCACAAAGTATAGGGGTGCAAATCATATTTTCTCCAAAATTTATGAGTAAAAATTCATTTTTAGCTTATACAAGTTATATTTTAATAATTAAAATTATAACTTATCTATTGATAAATAACAAATTGTTGGATTGTCTTTTAACATAAAAAATAAATACAAAACTTGAGTAAAATTGATGATGAAATTGTGTAAGTGTATTTTAAAGACTCAGTAATGACTATAAGATAATAATGCTCTTTTAAGTTTTAACTACTTTAAAACATACATTAAGTATTGTAGTGTAAACCTATGAATTACAATTTTTATTACTAAACTTTTAAGAGATCTATCCTGTATGTATTATACATTTATTGATAAAAAAAATTTAATTAAGCACAATAAAAAAACAAATAACTTAACATATATTGTTAGGAGATAGTCCACGCATAATATTGTTTTAAAACAATTTAAAAAGAAACTACACTAGTAAATTACTATATTTGTCGTTTTTTGGTTAGTGTAGTACTACACAGGTTTCAATAATAAAGATAATATAACTCGACAACACAATTATTATGTATTATTTATTAAGTTGAAAATTTGCATTACAATTACAAAAGTTTAAAAAAAAAAAAAGAAAAGAGCATACACTAATGTGATAAGCCACAAATTAATAACAAATCTTACTGCTCTAATAAAATGCGACTTCATTATGACACTTGTTAAACTCTCATTACTTCTCACTTTTTTAACCCATATTCAATAAATAGTTTTTATTTCGGGTCAAACCATCCAAATAATAGTTTCTGGATCTTTTTATTATTTTGTCAATTTTTTTTCATAACACACAACCCAAATAACAAACCCTAATCTTACTGCTCTAATAAAATGCAACTTCATTGTGACACTTGTTAAACTCTCATTACTTCTCACTTTTTTTAACCCATATTCAATAAATGGTTTTTATTTCGGGTCAACCCGTCCAACTAATAGTTTCTGGATCATTTTATTATTCTGTCCATTTCTTTTCATAACACACAACCAACCCAAATAATAAACCCTAATTCCTACCGCCGTCACTAATAAAACACTACATATTTTTGTCACTTGTCAATCTCATAACCATCCTCATGTTTTTTTCAACCCATTTCAATATACAGTCCTAATTCTTTAAGTCATTTCAATATATGAATTCAATATTTTTATTAAATGTAAATCATAACCGATTCATTCACTAGCAGATGATCTCAAATGACATCATATTAATTAATTAAAATGTATGATATTTTATGTACATTGATATTATTTTTTGTTGATTTCATGGATGCAATATCATTTATTAGGGTTGGAATGCACTTGAAGAACCTTATTTGTCACACATAAGAGGTATAATTACAGACCTATTTGTTACCTTATCAAGAGTTACAAGCACAATGGACTAAATATTTTGATTTTTGATAAACAGTGTATACCGACAAATACAGTCACAAATGTAGTATACAATGAACGTTTTACTTATTTGCAACATATTTGTGTAATTTCTGTTATTTGCAACATTTTCACTTAATGGTTAAAGTTTAAATTTTTTTAGCAATTAACCGTGTAATACACGGGTCTCAAACTAGTTATTTATATATTAAACACTGTGTTAAGCATTTGACGTTGTCTCGGTTAGTTTATGTCAGTGTTTTAAATACCGATTCATACCGGCCGGTTGAACCGGTAATACCGGGTTTCACATATAAGGCCGGTATTTTGAACCCGTATTTTTGGGCGGCTTGCCAGAACATCGAACTGGCGGTTTTTTCTAAAGTATCGATTTAAACCGACAAACCGGTTTATTGACGAGGAGATTTTTGATATTTTGTGGCATGTATTTTTAAAATTACTTTTAACCTAGCAATTAACATTGAAACGAGTATACTTTTGGATTACTTTTTAAAAAACGAGTAGTGTTATATTATTTTTTTAATTATGGATTAACTTTTGGATTATATTTTATTATGGAATCATATGATTTTGGATTATTTTTTCAATTAAAGTTGCAACTATATCAAATTATAAGGTAAAATATATAAGGCGGTTGAACCTTCCGATACAACCCGATTTGCACCATTTTTTAACTCAATCCGGCATGAGTAAAAAACCGGTTTTTAAAACACTGGTTTATGTTGTTTGTCATAAACCCCTGCAAATATTGAGATTTGAAAATCAAATAGTTGTGAAATTGATTAGCATAACTTTGGAAACTTTTATCAAAAATAAGTTTTATAATTTAAGAATTCAATTTATAAGTTTTAGTAGCTTTTGAACCCGTGTATTATACGGGATTTGTTAAATAATAAAAATAAATAAGGTACGTTTTTTTGAAAGAAATGATCAAAATTAAATGTAAGAAGAAAATAAAATATATACTACAAATGGTAAGAAGTGTATAATCCCAAATTTAGAAATTAGAATGAGATGAACCACTACAAGTTTACAACAATATATAGTGTTAAAATTGTTTTGACTCATTACCCATAGATATAATGAATGAGATGAGAGATTAAAAAATTAGAAGGGAAATTATAACATATTTGTCAAAATTGTTTTGACCCATGACATATGGATATCTAGGATAAATAAGATGAGGAATTATAAAATTATAAAGGAAATTATAACCCTTTTGCCAAAATTATTTTGACCCATGACCCATGGATAGATATGAATAAGATGAAAGATTAGAAAGGAAATTATTATAACTCATTTAATAAAATAGTTTTGCTCATAATCCATGAATAGGTGGAATGAATGAGAAGAAAGATTAGACCAAGAGTGAATGTGGGATTGCCAGATCATCCTCATTATTTTCTTTTATTAGTAAAGTTAGATCAAAAACAAGTTATCTTTAATACAATTTAAGTATTTGTTCAGCTTTTTTTTCTATGTATTTAATATTTAATATGCCAATGAGCTTTAGTTCAACTGACAATAGAGAGAAAGTAAGGATTTAAACGGGAGAATATAAAATTTTAAGTTCAAATCTGATCCCAACCAGCTTTTACCACAATGGGCCTTTGACGGCGGGTTTTGTGGGCTTGGCTACCCAGCGCTCTCTGCAGCGAGCGTATGAGGTTGCCTTTTGCCATTAGGTTGCCCAAGTAGTCGGGCTTTATTCGTTGGTCGTTAGAAAAGGTATTTAATACTTGTCAATTAACAAAATAAATGGTAATTAATGGTCTTAGGGATTTAGTTAGGTTTAAACTTTGATGATTAATAGAGGAGTGATAGGTGGCAAAGCACTACAAGTTTTAATAAAAAGTGTATAAATAAAGATCATGGGATGTTATATACACACACCACCCCTCGTGATGTATGTACAAGCCTATACGACTCGTATGGACCTATACTGGCCACATAGACATTGTGTGTCTGACATATGTACGAAGAAATCAAAGTCATAGTATTTGCAGCCTATACGACTCATATAGGTCTACACGAGTCGTATAGGTAATGATGTCTCATATAGTTTTTCGTGGCCCCATATGCTTTGTATAGGCCCTACATGCTTCATATAGTTCTTCGTGGACGAACTATGTGCTTTGTATAAGCTGTATAACTCTTTGACATGCCTCGTATTGGGCGGTACACCTCGTATAGGCCATAATACGTCGTTCTTGTTCATTTTTTTTGTTTTCATATTTTCACCTTCCACTTGTATACATGCTATACGACTCGTGTAGGTTTTTAACGTCATACATTGGGGTTAACGGGGTCCGTGAGATTTAATTGTATGTGGTGCGTGAAGAATGAACATCGGCTACCGGAAAAGATCACATGCAGACTTTTAGAAGACCAGTAACCAAAACTCTCCTGTTTTTTTATAGGTTGTTCAATTAGTATGGAACAAAAATATATACTTTTAATTACGTGTTTTTAATTTATAACTATTTTGGCTGTTATTCTAATTTATAAATTTTATACTTTTTAATTTACAAGTGTTAATTAATAAAAAAGTTAAAAATTAAAATAAAAAAGAAAAGCTGTCTATACGAGCAGGGTAGATACATGAGTTGTATAGACCTTCTAGGCTGGCTTAATGTTTGGGGAGGCCTAAAGTGAACATTAAAATTAGGGCTGTCAATTAATGACATGGACCTGTTAACACGACACGGGTTTTAACATGTTTGGGTTTAAGCTTAACATGTTTCGTGTCTTAAACAGGTCAAACTGATTAAGACATGTTAAAATTCGTGTCTTAACAGGTTAAAACCTGTTAACCTGTTAGTAACATGCGTAGATTTTTAATTTAAAAAAATAAATAAATATGCACTCATAAAGTCCTAAACCTAAAGTAATACTTATATTCAACATTTCACTAATTCCCATAGGACCCGCTATTATATTTTTAATGGATGTTATGATTTGTTTTTATGATTTTTGTTTCAAGTATGTTATCGATTTGTGGTTTTTTGTTTCATATATGTTAAGGATTGTGGTTTTTCGGTTCAGATATGTTATGGATTATGTGTTAACTAAGACTTTTATGCTTGCTTTGAAAATTTTTGTTTCATTACACATGTATTATTCATTGTATGGTTAAACAGATCCCTTAACAGGATTTAACATGTTCGCATTCGTGTTTGGAAAAAAATGACACGATTAGTTATCGTGTCGTGTTTAGTACAACAGGTCAACGTGTCATATCGTGTCTTGTCTGACATGTTATGACAGCCCTAATTAAAATGGAAACCTAGTTTCTGATGACCTGCCTCACTTAGCTTATGCTAGAGCCGGCCCTGACTAGGCACGTAAACACACAAACAGACAAAAACAGTCCCTATACGAGCATGGTGTCCTGTCCAGAGACATATCGCATGCCATAAATAAAACTTATATATTTTAGTATATATATATGGTCTTTAATTACAATATATATTCCATGAAAAATAGAATCCAGAGCAATTAATTCTCAAGGAAAGGAAGAAGAAACAGTGAGTCGTCGTCGTCACCAAAAATCAAGGTTTTCATTCCAAATCAAATGGTACGATTGCTTGTTTGTTTGATATGAATTGTTAAAGATGATGCTGATCGATCATAAATGTCCAATCCACGTTATTCATCATTTGCATTGATTAATTTGTATTAAAAGAGTCTAATTTCATAACATACTAGTCAAGCATGCATGTTGTTATCATTATGCCAACTCACTTTATTACAGCTTCTTTCATCTATTCAATAGGTGTAGATATATTATTATGTTTTGAACATGCACTCATTAGTTAATAAGGATCTGCTTATTGTTATTAATCATTTTGCTTCCTGGATAATTGTTTTGAATTCAATTTGCTAATTATACACGCACAACGTAGGTGGTAGTCGGGTCGGTTGCCTGGGTGGAGGATCCAGAAGAGGCTTGGATAGATGGAGAGGTTATCGAGGTTACCGGTGAACACATCAAGGTTGCTTCTAGTTCAGGCAAGACGGTAATTGCCAAGTCATCAAATGTATATCCCAAAGACGCTGAAGCACCACTGTGTGGAGTTGATGACATGACAAAGCTGGCTTATTTGCATGAACCTGGAGTCTTAAATAACTTGAGATCTAGATATGATATTAATGAGATATATGTGAGTTCATTCTTTTATTTTTCTACAAACTTGTTATATAGTTAACTGAACCTAATGAACTTAAATTGTGGTACCAGACTTATACGGGGAGCATATTATTAGCTGTAAATCCTTTCACAAGATTGCCACATTTATATGATAGCCATATGATGGCACAGTACAAAGGGGCTGCATTTGGAGAATTGAGCCCCCACCCGTTTGCAGTTGCAGATGCAGCATACCGGTACTGTTTTATTGCAGACATGTTCTAACTTTTTATTAACCTAGTATTTGCCAAAAAAGTGAATATATGTTATTATGGTGCAGAGTTATGAAGAATGAGGGGATAAGTCAGTCAATTTTGGTTAGTGGAGAGAGTGGAGCTGGTAAAACCGAGAGTACAAAACATCTGATGCGGTATCTTGCTTACATAGGAGGTAGAGCTTCTACAGATGAAAGGAGTGTGGAACAGAAAGTGCTAGAGGTTTTTTTTTATTAAAACTAAATATTAACTATTAATCAAACTATTGCCATGCTTTACTGCTTGCTCTATTTTATAGTCCAACCCTGTTTTGGAAGCTTTTGGTAATGCTAAAACTGTCAGAAACAACAACTCAAGGTGGGAATAAAGTTCTTTTGCTATTACCTTGAATTTATATCATTTTGTACAATCACTGTTGACATTTGCTTGTTGCTATTGCTTCAGTCGTTTTGGCAAGTTTGTTGAAATTCAGTTTGATCAGAAGGGACAAATCTCAGGGGCAGCCATTAGAACTTATTTACTGGAAAGATCTCGTGTATGCCAACTATCAGATCCCGAGAGGAATTATCATTGCTTCTACATGCTTTGTGCTGCACCGCCAGAAGTAACGAGCCTTTCCTCATTACTCTTGGTGTCCTTTTCATATTAATCTCATCTTTTATTCTTCCAGGATCTAAAAAGATACAAAGTGGGAGATCCGAAGACATTCCATTATCTTAACCAATCAAACTGCTACCAGATACACGGGGTAGATGAAAGCAAAGAATACATTGCTACAAGGAAAGCAATGGATGTTGTTGGGACCAACTTTGAGGAACAGGTACATTTAAAGAGACAAAAACTCAAAATGAAAAGTTTGAACTACCACATCTTAGTTTATCTTTGCAGGATGCAATTTTTAAAACCGTCGCTGCAATTCTTCATTTGGGTAACATAGAATTTGCAAAAGGAAAGGAAATTGACTCTTCTACCCCCAAAGATGAGAAATCTTTGTTCCACCTAAAAACTGCTGCAGAGCTTTTCATGTGAGTGATCAAAGTCATTAAAAATAATATTACCGCGGATCATCTACCCCGAAAGATGAAAAATATTGGGTCCGAAACCGATTTTGCACACCCTAATTACACATGCATAGATTAGAATCTCACTGTTAGATACTGAGCCATTTATTATGAGCAAGATGAAGGGTTAAATGTTCTAATGATGTAAGATTTGTTCAGGTGTGATGTGAAAGCTTTAGAGAATTCTCTTTGCAAACGTGTAATTGTAACACGAGATGAGACCATCATCAAATGGCTTGATCCAGAGTCGGCTGCTGTCAGTAGAGAAGCATTAGCAAAAGTTGTTTACTCAAGGTTATTTGACTGGTAAGCTGACTCAACTAGTTTTTCAAGTGCTTAAAGGAGTGTTTGATTTTGCATTTTGATGAAAAATGAGGCATGTAGATAGTTGGCATAGAAATAATTTGACCCATTAATAACTTGATAATCAAAAGATAAAGCTGTTCATCTAAACATTAAAAACTGATTATTGGGACTTTGTATTGTAGGCTTGTTGACAGGATTAACAGCTCAATTGGTCAAGACTTAAACTCAAAATACATAATTGGAGTGCTTGACATATACGGATTTTAGAGCTTCAAGACAAACAGGTGCTTCACTGGTATGCCTTTTATTGTCATTGTTGACCAACTATGCCACGTGGCATAACTTTTTTAGGTGTTTCCCATAATGCCACGCAAGATGGGAAAAAAATCCAGCTTTTAACCAGAAAGTTACCTAAAACATGATATCTTATACAAAGTGTGGATTTTTTGCAGCTTTGAGCAATTCTGCATCAATTTGACAAACGAGAAACTTCAACAACATTTCAATCAGGTTGCATGGGTGGATTTAAATTTTTTAAGACCATTCCTGAAAAATGTAAAAGACAGTATACACACACTTATCGGTCAACCTATTTTTGTTTTGCAGCATGTCTTCAAAATGGAGCAAGAAGAATATACAAAAGAAGAAGTTAACTGGAGCTACATCGAGTTTATTGACAATCAAGATATCTTGGATCTCATTGAGAAGGTATAATGTTTATATGTTTCACGTATCTAATAAAAACACTTAATTAACATCTTATCTGTATTTTAGTTATATAAATTATGTACAAATGTTTCATATGGTTTCACTTCTGACATATTGTCTTTATGCTGCATAGAAACCTGGTGGCATCATAGCTCTTCTTGATGAAGCTTGGTAAGTTGATCATGTAGTTTCATATATAATAACGTAAAGTTACCATATTCTGTATGCGTTTACTTCTGTTGTGCAGTATGTTTCCCAGATCAACACATGAAACATTTTCACAAAAGTTGTACCAAACCTTTAAGAATCACAAGCGTTTCGCCAAGCCAAAACTGGCTCGTTCTGACTTCACAATCTGTCATTATGCTGGAGATGTAAGTTTTGCATAATAATGCATATTTCTTAAGTTTGAGAATGATAACTTAAAGCAGTTTCTATTAACATTAGGTCACATATCAAACTGAGTTGTTTCTGGACAAAAACAAAGATTATGTTGTTGCTGAACATCAAGCACTCTTGAGTGCTTCTAAATGTTCCTTTGTTGCAAGTTTGTTTCCTACTTCATCTGGTGAACCCTCCAAATCATCAAAGTTTTCTTCAATTGGTACACAATTTAAGGTATGCTCTCTCTCTCAGACACACACACATGCACAGAGACACTCACACTTCAAGTAATCTTTTCTTATTTGGTTTCAGCAACAACTGCAGCAACTTCTTGAAACTTTGAGTTCAACCGAGCCTCATTACATACGTTGTGTAAAGCCTAACAATCTTCTCAAGCCTGCTATGTTTGAAAATCATAATGTTCTGCAACAACTTCGATGTGGGGTAAGGATATATCAGTCTTGAGGCTAAGCATACCAGTCCATTTTCTTCCACTCTTTTTACTGTTGCTGCATATATATTGTTGACACGTGTCATGTGCTATAATTCAGGGAGTTTTGGAAGCAATCAGGATAAGTTGTGCTGGATATCCTACCAGAAAACCGTTTGCTGAATTTGTGGATCGATTTGGCATCTTGGCTCCTGAAGTTTTGGATGAAACGTAAGTGGAACGGTCTTGTTATAGGCGGCAATTTTGACCCGTTTACTTATGAATGGGTCGGTCCAGGTTATGTTACTTTGAAGGGTCAAAGGGGTTAAATAAAAATAGCTGAAAAGAACACAAATATAAGTCAAATGGCAGGGGTGTGCATGGGACGGTTTTGGGCTCAAAGCGAACCAAAATTTCGGTTTTTAAGCTTTTTAAAAAATGAATTTTTGGCCTACATCTTTTGTTAGATTATAATTAGTTGATTATTATACATCTGTGCTAAAATATTTGGGTTACACTATTTATAGATTCTTATAAATTACTTCAAACTGAAAACTAAAAGTTGAAAATACATAAATTTGGTTCGGTTATAGTTATGTGCGAGACCGAAACCAAACCGAAAGTGTTAGGTTCGGAGTCACACACAAACACGAATACAATAGTAAAACCGAAAGAATAAACGAAAGAGACACAAGGATTTAAGTGGTTCGGTCACGGTGTATGACCTACGTCCACTGTCGATAACTAGGGTTTTCTTATTATTGAGTGATACCAACTTACAAGTACAGGAGAGAATATATAGACTATACAATTAGGGTTTAACCCTTTAACTAAACTGGGCCTGATTAGAGCTTTTGGGCTTGGCCAAAACTCAAACAGCTTAATCTCCTAATTCTGTCTATTCGTCTAAACCGGACCCGACCCATGATGGATCGGAGACCACAACATAACAATCTCCCACTTGGGCTTCGAGACATCTTCTCTAAACCACCACTTGGATGCGTCAAACATTTCAACCTGCTCCCATTTGGAGACGTAAAATGTCTTCACCTGCATTGCCTTGTACATGTAAAATAAAACCCATCTGGTTTTGCACCTCCTAGTTACCCTTCGCCTTCTCAACATTATTCCTGAAGGCCTGCTGAAGCTCTGCACAGCTTCAGCTTATCCAGCATCACCGGCTTGGTGAACATATCTGCTGGATTCTTAGCACCTGAGATATTTTTCAAACTGAAAACACCATCACTGATCAAATCTCTGACAAAGTGATATCTCCTCCCGATGTGCTTAGTCTTCGAATGATAGACTGGATTCTTCGCAAGTTTCACTGCACTCTCATTGTCACAATATAAGAAGAACTCTGCCTGTTTCTTTCCCAACTCTTCAAGAAAAGTTCTCAACCATACTAATTCTTTACTTGCTTCGGCTGCTGCCATATATTCTGCCTCAGTGGTTGATAAAGCAACACTTTTCTGAAGTCTGGACATCCAACATACTGCTGTTCCCTCAACTGTGAAAACATAACCAGTAGTGCTTTTAAACGTCTTCTTACATCCACCCAGATCAGCATCTGAATAACCCCTGAGAATTGTATCCTTCCCCTTAAAACATAACCCCAAACTGGAAGTACCCTTTAAGTATCTGAGTAACCATTTCACCGCTTCCCAATGTTCCTTTCCCGGATCCGACATAAAACGACTAACTACCCCGACAGCATGAGCAATGTCTGGCCGTGTACAAACCATGGCGTACATGAGACTGCCAACAGCAGATGCATACGGAACTTTAGCCATCTCTGTTCTTTCTTCCTCTGTTCTGGGAGACTGGTCTTTGGTAAGTTTGAAATGACTTCCCAGAGGTGTGTTTCTCGGTTTAGTCTTCTCATCATTCATCCTGAATCTTTCTAACACTTTCCCTATGTATTTCTCTTGGGATAGTGTTATGGAGCCATCTTTCTTTCTGGATATACTCATCCCCAAAATCTGTTTGGCTGGACCAAGATCTTTCATCTCAAATTCATCAGACAACTGTTTCTTCAACTTGCGAATCTCCTTCATATCAGATCCTGCAATTAACATATCATCTACATAAAGAAGTAGAATGATATATGAGCCTTTAAACTTCTTTAAGTAGCAGCAATGGTCGGCCTCGCATTTCTTGTACCCAGTTCTCACCATAAAATCATCAAACTTTAGGTACCATTGCCTAGGTGCCTGCTTCAGACCATACAAGCTTTTCTTCAATTTGCAGACCCATTTTTCTTTCCCGGCAACCTGAAATCCCTCAGGTTGTGCCATATAGATCTCCTCGTCAAGATCACCATGTAAAAATGCTGTCTTAACATCTAATTGCTCTAGATGTAAATTTTCTGCAGCAACAATACTTAAGATCAATTTGATGGTGGTCATCTTCACAACTGGAGAGAATATTTCATTATAATCAATTCCCTTCTTTTGCTGGAAACCCTTGACCACTAAACGAGCTTTGTATCGTTTAGACCCATCATGTTCTTCCTTGACTCTATAGACCCATTTATTCTGTAGAACTCTTTTATCTGGTGGAAACTTGGTTAAAACCCATGTCTGGTTTTTACTCAAAGAGTTCATCTCCTCCTTCATAGCATGCTCCCACTGGAGCGAATCTTTCAACTTAAGTGCTTCATAATAACTCTCTGGCTCACCATTTTCAGTTAAAAGGAGATAATTAACTGAAGGTTTGTAACGTACCGGCTGTTTAGAAACTCTGGTGGACCTCCTAACCCAGTGCTGAGGCGGGTCAGGTTCTTGTGGAGACTGTTCATCCTCAGACTCTGAACTCCCACTGTCAGAGACTCCCTCTGACTCTTCATTTCCACCAATATCATCATCTTCAAATTCAGGAACTGCGGTTTCTTCAGTTTCTGTCTCGGGTTCGGTAGCTGACTCAACTGTCTTTTTCTGAGCATCAATTTCATATTCAACCTGCTCTTTCTGAACCCTTGATTTTGAAGTGTTTCTATCTTTGTATAACTCAGCCTCATTAAAAGTTGCATGCTTGCTTCTGACTACTTTTCTGCTTTCTAAATCCCAAAGCCTGTAGCCCATTTCGTTTGACCCATATCCAATGAAAACATATTTTTTAGCTTTAGCATCAAGCTTGTCATTTTTCACTAGGTCATAAGCGCTACACCCAAAGACTTTCAAATGCTTATAATCTGCAGCTTTACCTTTCCACTCTTCTTCTGGTGTCTTGAAACCCAACGGTACTGACAATCCCCGGTTAATTAAATAAGCTGCAGTGTTAACTGCATCTGCCCAGAACGTCTTTGGAAGCCCGGCATTAAGTCTCATACTTGCCCTTTCATTTAACGTCCTGTTCGTTCGTTCTGCCACTCCATTTTGTTGAGGAGTGCCAGGGACTGTAAAGATCATCCGAATACCGTACTCTTCACAATAATCACGGAATTCTTTGCTAACGTATTCACCACCGTTATCCGACTTCAAGCATTTCACCTTCAAATCAGTTTCCAATTCAACAGCAGTTTTCCATTTCTTAAAAGTATCAAAAACATCAGATTTATTTTTAAGAAAGTAAACCCATACCTTGCGTGTCGAATCATCAATGAAGGTGACATAATAGTGCGATCCTCCCAAAGAAGAGACTGAAGTTGGTCCATAGACATCAGAGTGAATAAGCTCCAATTTCTGAGCTTTCGGTTGTTTTCCGGTCTTCACAAAAGATACTTTCTTCTTTTTACCGAAAACACATGGTTCACAAAATTCAGATTCAACCTTCTTCAGTTCTGGAATTTTTCCTCTAGCAACGAGCATTTTCATCCCTTTTTCACTCATGTGGCCGAGTCGTTGGTGCCACAAACTAGACTGACTCGGTCCACTGGTCACTGCATTTACCCCATCAGCTGGAATTTCAACCATGTATAAAGTGCCCTTCTTTTTACCTCTGGCGATCACAAGATTCCCTTTCACAACTTTCCATTTACCCCCACCAAACATAACATCATATCCTTGGTCATCTAACTGCCCAACAGAAATTAGCTTTCTTCTAAGGCTAGGAACGACCCGAACATCCTTTAGAGTCCATGAGGTGCCCAATGAAGTTTTTAGTTCAATATCCCCCATCCCCGTGATATCAACAGCATGATTATTAGCCAAACGAACTTTACCAAAATTACCTGTTCGGAGATTCTTCATCTTCTTCGTGCTATAAGTGGCATGAAAAGATGCACCAGAATCCATAATCCATGAATCTGTTGATTCTTCAACACAGCAGATAAGAGTCTCTTCTGAACCTTCTGAATCATCTGAACCGGTGGCCAGATTAACTTCCTTCTTAGATTCTTTCTTTTCTTTTGAAATTGAGGGGTTAGGGCATTGGTTTCTGAAATGCCCCATTTCTTTGCAATTCCAACACTCAATGTCTTTTCTGGGCTTTAACTGACTTCTTCTTCTAGACTTTGACCTACCCCTGCCATTACCTTTCTCTCTTCTCCTACCTCTCCCTTCGGTGCTCAATATAGAACTAGATGTCTCACCAGAATTCCTTCTTCTTATGTCCTCCCCTAAAATCAAATCCCGGACTCCTTCAAAAGTAAGCTTAGTATTCCCAGAAGAACTACTAACTGCAGTAACAGTCCCTGACCAACTTTCGGGTAACGAGGATAACAAGAGTAACGCTTGAACTTCATCATCAAACTTGATATCAACAGAAGACAAACGAGAAATAATAGTGTTGAAGTCATTAACATGAGAGGTAACAGATGCCCCTTCCTTCATTCTGGTGTTAACTAGCTGTCTAATCAGAAATACCTTGTTTGATGCAGAAGGCTTTTCATACATATTTGACAAGGCTTTCATAAGACCATACGTGGTAGTTTCATTTACAATATTGAATGCCACATTCTTAGCTAGTGAGAGTCTAATAACAGCTATGGCTTTTCTGTCAAGTACCTTCCACTCATCATCTTTCATACTTTCCGGTTTCCTCTCTTCTAGTGCTTCCATTAAGTCTTTCTGACATAGCAAATCCTCAATTTGCATTTTCCACCATCCAAAATCCTGACCATCAAACTTCTCAATCTTGATCTTTCCGTCCTCAGCCATTATCCAAACTGAGTTTTGATTACAGCAAACAACCAAACTACCCAAGGAATAAAAGGACTGGAAACTGATCAGAAAAAACGAACCAGCAGCTGCGGAACCCTAATCAGCGGCGGCGGACTGTAGCGGCGGCGGTACTGTAGCGGCGGCGGTACTGTAGCAGCGGCAGCGGTACTGTAGCAGCGGCGGTGGAACTGTAGCAGCGGAGCAGCGGCGGCGGAACTGTGTGTATAATCGAGAACCAGGCTCTGATGCCAATTGTTAGGTTCGGAGTCACACACAAACACGAATACAATAGTAAAACCGAAAGAATAAACGAAAGAGACACAAGGATTTAAGTGGTTCGGTCACGGTGTATGACCTACGTCCACTGTCGATAACTAGGGTTTTCTTATTATTGAGTGATACCAACTTACAAGTACAGGAGAGAATATATAGACTAGACAATTAGGGTTTAACCCTTTAACTAAACTGGGCCTGATTAGAGCTTTTGGGCTTGGCCAAAACTCAAACAGCTTAATCTCCTAATTCTGTCTATTCGTCTAAACCGGACCCGACCCATGATGGATCGGAGACCACAACATAACAGAATGCTCAGTTTTTACAGAAACATAAAATCAAATCATCAGTTTTTGTTTGGCTTCACTGCTTCAGTTTTTCGGCTCAGTTTTCTTTTGGTTTTTTGGATCGGTTTCATGCACACGGCTATCCAGCGGATCAAAAGTCTCCCAAAGTATACCTTGATTGCTTACACCTCCTGATTTATTATTTCAAAACCGTGGACGATTTTCGAAAAGTGTTTTAGGTAATTTTGACCTGAACCATTTTGACCACTTACAACCTCTGGTCTTGTTTACTATTCTATGAATACTTGAGCTTAGGCCTTTTTTAACTAACTTATAATAGTAGTGATGAAATTCGTGCTTGCAAGAGGCTTCTAAAGAAGGCTGGACTTGAAGGCTATCAGGTTAGATGGATTTATATACCATTTGTTGAAAGCTTTCATATATAGAATATGTCATTTAACAGTTACATATTTGCATGTTTGTTATTATGTTACACACAGATTGGCAAAACAAAGCTTTTTCTAAGGGCCGGGCAGATGGCAGAGCTTGATGCACGCCGGACAGAGGTGTTAGGTAGATCAGCTAGCATTATTCAAAGAAAAGTGCGCTCGTTTATCGCTAGGAAACATTTTATATTGTTAAAACGTGCTGCTTTGCAAATTCAATCTGTTTGCCGAGGTATTGTTTTGTTTATGAATATGTTAAGTTAATTTGTTCTTTTAGATAGTTCAAACTATGTTGATATTTGGTCACTTTTTTATTTTTTATTTTGTGAATAGGAGAACTGGCTCGTGAAGTTTATGAAAGCATGAGGAGAGAAGCTTCTAGTTTAAGGATTCAGAGTAATTTGCGAATGCATCTTGCAAGGAAAGCTTATAAAGAGCTTCAGTTTTCAGCTGTTTTAATCCAAACAGCTTTACGGGGAATGGCTGCACGTAATGAACTTTGTTTTAAAAGGCAGACAAAAGCATCAATCCTCATTCAGGTCTTGTAACTCTTTCCCAAATGTTTATGATTGCTATAAATCTAATATGATGGCTAATGTTGCATATGTAAATATTAACCATGTACTTATAACGGGTCAAATGGGTATAATGGTAAATTAAAAGAAATTAGCTTTAAATGATGGGTTGAAAGTTTCCAAAAGTGTATTCCTGGTGCATAAAGCAGTGAAATCCTTTTTTTTTATAAAAGTATTACAATTTTACTAGTTAATTTGAGACACTGATCATCTATAGAAAGTTTACAACTTTTGGACATAACTGTTTTAGCTTAACTGTTTTACCCAACCTACACAACCTCATCTTATCACCTCTATTTTTTTAACCGGATGTTCAAAAATCTTATTTTCTCTCATAGTTCTGTATGTTGGGTTTATTTAAACTTTTTATATTAGCATTTTAGAACCACAAAATTGGAAATTTGAGGTGGCATTTATTTAACCTGAATCTGACATTTGTATAAATAATTCACTCATTTTTTTTTACCTCAGAGCCATTGTCGCAAGTTCTTGGCCCGTTTGCACTTCATCAAGTCAAAGAAGGAAGCGATTACTATACAATGTGCATGGAGGGGAAAGGTTGCTCGTAAAGAGCTTCGAAGACTTAAGAGGGTAAATAAAAAAATTATCTTAACAAGAAACAGACTGAACGAGATAAAAGCCATCTAGAGTGTATTCTTAATCCAGAAAATCTTCTATATCCATTTTTCATACTATTATTTTTGTAATCATATTTGATTTCCTAGTTATTTATAAAGCAGTTAAAATATTGGGCAAAGATTGTATCGGTTCAACTGAACCTGTTTCAATCCTGGCCAAAATTACCCGTTTTATCAAGATCGGTTACCCAAACCACTCATTTTGCCACCACTACTTCCTTCTAAACAGTTTATACAATATAGTTCTAGTCATTTATATGGTATACATATATTAGTATTTTGTATTTACTCCTGCATCCTGATATTTGGATGTAGGCTGCAAATGAAAATGATGCTCTACATGCTGCTAAGAATAAACTAGAAAAGCAAGTTGAGGATCTGACTTGGAGACTGCAGCTTGAGAAGCGTTTAAGGGTAAGATTAATTAATGAGCTTTGTGTTGTAAGTAAACTCTATAATTAAGCGTTTAAGGGTAGCTTGACTCTTAGATGATACATATTATGAGCTTAAGTTAAATCAAATTGAAGTTCTTTTGGATAGGTTTCCCTACAATGTAACAATGACTGTTATTTTGCAGTCTGACATGGAAGAAGCCAAAACACAAGAAAACACAAAACTACAATCTGCTTTGCAGGATATGCAACTTCAATTCAAAGAAACTAAAATGTTGCTCATGAAGGAACGTGAAATTGCCAAAACGGCAGTCCCAGTCATCCACAAGGTCTCAGTTGTTGACCATGAGTTCACAAATAAGCTTGCTTCTGAAAATCAGAAACTCAAGGTAAGTTGGCTCCAGTTTACCGACTAATTTTCAAAATTCACTTTTAATGAGCTGGAGTTTTATGTATAGGTGATAATTTTGATTCATTTACTTGTAAATTGGTTTTATTTAAGTTGTAGGTTATCTAAAACAGGTTAAATACAAATAACAAGCTCAAAGGGGAACCAATCAAATTAAATGGGCCAAACTGTCACAAAGACTCTTTTAACGCATTCAAACTTCTAAATTGTTTATTCAAAGTTTAAACTTCTAAATTATTATTATGCGCCTGCCTTATGTCCAAGGCTTGATGCAAAACTACTATCGAGCCGGGGGTCTCACCGGAAGCAGCCTCTCTATTCCTACGGGGTAGAGGTAAGGCTGTCTATATCTTACCCTCCTCAGACCCTACCATAGCTTTGCTATTGGTGGGATATACTGAGTACGATGATGATGATAATATTGTTTTTCCAAGCATAAGTATTCCATCAGGTTTATAATTTGACCACCTCTAAATTGTCAAGATTCACTTTTGATTCATTTACATCTAAAGTGGTTGATTTGAGGTGTATTTGTTCTAAAACTAAAACAAGTTATATAAAAAAACTAGCTAAAAGGGGAATGGATCAAATGAGTTCAAATCATATTTATCCAATCAATATTTTATAATTTGACTACATGGACAGAATGTTTGCAGGTCAACTTTACTCGTTTTAAATTGTTTCTCTGCGTTATGTGGCTGTTTTTTATACTTGAAGCAATAATTTGTTTGATAAACAATCCAGGCTTTAGTTAGTTCTCTAGAGAAGAAAATAGACGACACAGAGAAAAAATATGAAGAATCAAACAAACTCAGTGAGGAGAGGTTGAACCAAGCTCTGGAGTTTGAGACAAAAATTATTGAGCTAAAAACTGCTATGCAAAGGTTTGCCCGATCATTTTAAGTTTATATTCTTGCTCATTGTTTAACTTTTCATTTTTAAATACTCACTGTGTCTCCTCATTCAGTCTACAAGAAAAGGTTTCTGACATGGCATATGAGAATCAAGCTCTTCGACAGAAGGCACTTTCTGTAACTGCTGCACCTGTGGCAGAATATCCACAGACTCCTGAAACTAAGGTGTACTCCCATTGGATTGTTATTATCGATAGGGGCAATTTCATCTATGCCTCTAAAAACTTGGAAAATATCATATATGCCCATGCAAAACTAATAATATCATATATGTCCTTACAAAGTAGTTAAAATCTCAAATATACCCAAACAATTTAGTAAAATGACCATTTTACCCTTATTTTTCTAAAACTTAAAAATTTCACATGCGCTCATTTTTAATTTATATTTCTTTATTTACCCATTTTATATATGTGATATTTTTAGTTTTGGTTGGGTGTATATGAAAATTTTCAAATTTGCAAGGGTATATATGAAATTAATCCTTCTTTCAACTGGATTTGGAGTTTCTATGCATTAAAAAAATTACTTTGAGTGACTTTCAACACGTTTACTAAACTAATGATGTAACTTCTTCCTGCAGAGCATGACAAACAGTCACTTTGGAAACGAGGTACATAAACCAATGTTATATTAACCGAACAACTCAATAACAATTGAATATTCTTTCCCTCCACTTAATTGTATTTGAATTTGTATTTTGAACTGCAGTTAGTTTTAGATTAGTTCCTAGTCAATAGCTAAGATCCTGAAATTGTGGATCACCTCTGTATATATATACACGTATCATCTTGTTAATAAAATTAACTTTTCTTCTTTCTTATATTGAAGAAACACCAGTCGAACCCTGACAGATTACGAGTAACCTGAGGGTTAGATAGACGTTTCCCACGAGGGGTTAATTCCGGCAAGATGGTTCTTCCGATAACCTGCAAAACAGACACCGTGAGCTCGTCACTAAGAAAGGGGGGGGGGGGGGTTCCTCCTTGTGACCACCCTCCGGCGTGAGAATCAGTCTATATTACTCTTTTGAATATAAAGTATGTTATTAATACTAGAGCAGTTATCAGGTAAATTATACAAGATATTAGATGATGAAATGATATTACCATTTGATGTCTTTTATAGCCGAAGGTGGGTTTCCAAGGAGGTTTAGCCGGCCTATTACTCTGCCAACTGTGGCCTACGCACGTGCTCTGCTGGTAATTGGTGGATAGGTAGCGGCTGACAGTGACCAGGCGTGCTGTTCACTTTTCCTTTTCCACCAACTACAGGCTAGGCACGTGATATGGCAGGAGTTGGTGAGCAGGCGGCGGCTATTGGTCACAGTGCTGTGGCGTGTTGTCTGCCATGCTGCTGTCAGTGAGCTGTCGTATCGTTGGTCAGATCTTTTGTCCATACCTCGTCAGGTATCACACAAAAGATCCTCCATTATTATACGGACTGGCTCATTTAGGCGGGAGTTTTCCCCCTCCCGCCTTTATGCGGGAATGTTCCCGGCTTTGCTCATTCCTTCTTCAGGTGACCACTGAATTATTATGAGTCTGAGCCTTATGCGTGTAGCCATGCTGCGCGGGTGGCCAGTCCCTAATGGCGGGTATCCGCACCTGCGGGAACAGGGGATACTTGGAAACCATAGGGAGGCATTTCCTGCGGGACCAGCTTGCGTACCGCATGTGAGGTCGTCACAACTCTGAGCGTGGTGGGTCCTGCAGGTTTGGTAGGTCGCGGCGCAGACGTCCCTATGGTGAAGTCTGCGGGTTCAACTGCGCAGACGTCCGTTTAAGGAGTCTTGCGTGTTCAACTGCGCAGACGTCTCCTTTTAAGGAAGTCTTGCGGGTCCTAACCGCCTCTGCTGGGACCTACCTCTTCAAGTCCCCCCAGTCCAATGTTCTTCTCATGAATGTTTAATAAAGTGAGGTGAACTTTTGGACTTAAGCAAGGGGTTTTTGAAAAGGGTTTAGTTTTATGGGTTTTCCGCGGGAAGTCTTACCCACGGGTTTCCCAATGTCACGCAGAATTTCCCAATGTTCTGCTTGATCTCTGGGATGATGCGGATAGGTCTGTAACCTCCCCGCAAGTCAGGAGCGTTTAGAACCTTTTGTGTAGATTCTCCATGAGGTCTTGGTGGTTTTGAACATAGTGATCAATCATGTTATAACCACCAATTCCATCCTGAAGTTTCAAACAATCTAGTTCTTGACGTTCCCGCTATGCGGGGATGTTTAATCCCGTTTCTGCAAGCATGGCCCAGAAGATCCTTCTTGGTTTCAATTCCCATGGAGTGCTCGGTATGCGAAGGGTTTTGCCTTGACGCTGTACCCGCACTTCGTCTTATTAGTTACTTTACTCCCAAGGTATCCCTGGCGTTAAATCCCTGCAGGGCTAGGTGCGTGAAGGGTTTTGCCTTAACACTTTACCCGCACCTGACTTATGGTTGCCGAGGTGTTCCTGGCGTTTAATCCCCTGCGGGTGCTAGGTATGTGAAAGGTTTTGCCTTAACACTGTACCCGCGCCCGACTTACAATTGGGTGCCGAGGTATGACTTTTTACGGGTGTTAGGTATGTGGAGGGTTTTGCCTTAACACTGTACCTGTGCCCGTTTTGTAGTTGGGTGGAATGCCAAGATTTTCTAGGCTTCACTTCCCTGTGGGTGCTAGGTATTTGAAGGGTTTTGCCTTAACACTGTACCTGTGCCTATTTTGTAGTTGGGTGGAATGCCAAGATTTTTTCGGCTTCACTTCCCTGTGGGTGCTAGGTATGTGAAGGGTTTTGCCTTAACACTGTACCTGTGCCCATTTTGTAGTTGGGTGGAATGCCAAGATTTTCTCGGCTTCACTTCCCTGCGGGTGCTAGGTATGTGAAGGGTTTTGCCTTAACACTGTACCCGCACCCGGCTTTATAGTCGGGTTTTTTCCGGTTTCCGTTCCCTGCGGGTGCTAGGTATGTGAAGGGTTTTGCCTTAACACTGTACCCGCACCCGGCTTCATAATTGGGTATTTCCGGTTTCCGTTCCCTGCGGGTGCTAGGTATGTGAAGGGTTTTGCCTTAACACTGTACCCGGACCCGGCTTTATAATTGGGTTTTTTCCGGTTTCCGTTCCCTGCGGGTGCTAGGTATGTGAAGGGTTTTGCCTTAACACTGTACCCGCACCCGGCTTCATAATTGGGTATTTCCGGTTTCCGTTCCCTGCGGGTGCTAGGTATGTGAAGGGTTTTGCCTTAACACTGTACCCGCACCCGGCTTTATAATTGGGTTTTTTCCGGTTTCCGTTCCCTGCGGGTGCTAGGTATGTGAAGGGTTTTGCCTTAACACTGTACCCGCACCCGGCTTCATAATTGGGTATTTCCGGTTTCCGTTCCCTGCGGGTGCTAGGTATGTGAAGGGTTTTGCCTTAACACTGTACCCGCACCCGGCTTTATAATTGGGTTTTTCCGGTTTCCGTTCCCTGCGGGTGCAAGGTATGTGAAGGGTTTTGCCTTAACACTGTACCCGCAGCCGTCTTATGGACAACTGGATAGCCAGGGTGAGGGGTTTTTCCCGCTTACTTTTCGAATCTTTTTTGAATATTTGAAATTTGAAGAGTTGGTGAAAGGATAAGAACAGTCGTCGTGCGACGGTTTCTTCTGACTGTGTCAGGACGTGTCAGGACGTGCTGGAAGTTATGGCGACGTGACATTATATGGTCATTCCAGACGCTTTTTACGGCGCGTGGGCGCGATTTTCCGGGCGCGTGGCCGCTAAATTAAATTCAGTCGTCCTTTCAACAGCTGTTGCCAGCTTGCCTGGTGCCACATGTCACGGTTTCATTGCACCTTCAATTTCTCTCTCCTCCGTATTAAATTCATCGCATTAATTGCGATCCCTATATAAAGGGGGAGAGGATCCTTTGTAATTCACATCTTCACTTCTCTTCATTTCTAAGGCGATTTCTGGTGAATACTCTCTTATTTAATTGAGCATTCCTCCGAAATCGTTTCTTCTTCCTCTGCAATATGTCTTCTCATGATGCTGAAGCTGTAGCCGACGATAGGAGTACTGCTGGCGAGTGCCAGTGTGCTCTACCTATCGATCTGTACCAGTATGTTGTCAGGAAATTCATGCTTGAGTCTCTTGAGCCTGAGTTTCCTGAACCTCAGCAGACTGTGTACGATGCCCCCAGTGGCAAGATCGGGGTATATGCTGCATTCTTTGTTTATGGGAACCTTAGGTTCCCATTGACAAAGTTTGTGTACCGTGTCCTGGAGAGGCACGGTGTGCACCTGACCGAGGTGCATCCGATGGCGATTGCCAAGGTTCGGCACTTCGAGTGGGTGTGCCGAATTCTGGACATTGAGCCCTATGTGGACCGCCTGATGACCTTCTATACTTGGAGGTGCATCCAGGGGTGGTACACCCTGACAACCCGGATCAAGGGTTTGAAGATTTGCGCGACCGAGCGCAGTCTCCGATCGTGGAAGCGGGAGTTCTTCTACATTTCTGCCCGCGCCATCCCCATTGCCATGAAGTTTAAGAAGGGGCAAGCGCTTCCGAGCCTTCACGCTTCCAACTACCAGGAGGCGGAATGGTTCGCGAAGATATCTCGGGTCCAGTCTCCGGTTTACCGGTTTCCGGAGTCCGGGATGGTGATGCTGGGGATGAGCCGGGTATGGAAGGAGGCGTCTCGGTTTCCCATCCTTCTCGAATACGGTTTGAATTCTATTCCTTATGGTATGTCTTTTCTTTCTTGCTGATATGAGTTTGTCTTCTAACTGTTTCTTTTCTTTCAGAGGGGAACGATTTGGAGTCGCTCCTGTACCCGCGGGAAGCTGACGGTCCCGTGCGGGTGGGTACTCGTGCTCTAGACGAGCACGAGTTGCCCATCCTGGAACAAACAGCGGATCGGTTTGTGGAGGTCTATCCGCTGGGCCACGAGATCCTGAGCCACCGGCGGCCAGGTAAGGCGTTATTCTCTCCTCCACCCCTCAATGCTGTACCCGCTGCTGGAATTCCTGACATCCTGTCTTCTTCTGAGGAATCCGCAGATGGTCCTCCGCTGGTGCGGAAGAAGAGGGCTGCCGGTGGGAAAGGGAAGGAGAAGGCGGCCTCCACAGCCGACCCAGTGCTCCTATCTGACACTGAGTCAGATAACGAAGAGGTGGCGGGGAACCCCGGTGGTGAGAAGACCACTACTCCGGAGGCTACGACTGTTCCCTCCGGAGAGCCAATGACGACGACGGTGACCGGCATCAAGAGACCGGCTCCATCGGGTTCGTCCCCGCCCGTCCGTACGTTCAAGCTCAAGAGAACCCGTAAGTACAAACATCCTTCTTATCTTTGTAGATTTATCACTTTATAAATTTATTGAAACACTTATCTTCTTGTGCAGGCGTGGATGTTGACGCATTCCAGGGTGGAGCGCAGAGGAGTACCTCTCCGCCGATGACGGTAGGCTCGGTCAGCCTACCTGAGGCGACGACCCAGGCGTCCGCGCCTGCTTCCGCTGGGTCAGTTGCTCACTCTGAGCCGACTGTTCCAGCCGAGATGACGTCACCGCCGGTGGTAAGTGCGATTTTTACAGCATCTTTCACCGAGCCGGCGGTTACGATTGCTGCAGATTCTGCGGCGGCAATGGCGACCACGGCGGCCGCTACTATGCCTCCGCCACCGGCAACGACGGCCGGCCCATCAGGTACGCGCAGGGCTTATCGCCAATCTTTGTCACCTTCCCATCTGCCCGACCTTTTGGATGGATTTCCCTTAGGTTCAGGCGATGGGTTCGGTGGCTATCGGCCTGTGATCGACCCTACAGGTGCGTAGGGTTCTTTTAGCCTTTATATTTTTTCTTCATCTTTTCCTAACTGCTTTGTTTCTTTTGCAGTGTCGGATTCCAATGAAGTGTATGTTCCGCGATGGAACATCCGCCGAGGAACAACCCTTCGTACCCCTGTGGAGTGCGTGGAATGGGCTCGCCACGCTGCTCCCCATGGTGCGTTGGGGGAAGCCATGGCTAGCTACCAGGAGGGTAGGCTAACCAATGAGCTTCGGGTTCTCCTGGCCCGGATGCAGCCACGCGTCGAGCTGCTTTGTCGTGAAAACGACAAGTTGAAAGCAGCTCGCGCCAAGGAAGTATCTCAAGCGCGGGCTCTGCGGGAGGAGAACCAACAGTTGGCCGCAGCTGCGGCGGAGAAGGAGAAGGCCTTCAAGGCCCTCGAGGTTGAGGTTCAAGCGCGACTCGAGGCCCGCTCCAAGGCTGCCCAAGCTGTTAACGAACAGCTTCGGCTGGCTAAGGAGACTGCGAGGAACGCAACCGAGAGGGCCACCAAGGCTGAAGCCGTTGCTGAGCCTTTACGCGTGGAGAACGAGGAGCTCAAGGCCAAATTAGAGGCTCTCCAACGTGCTCATGATGCCTTGGCGATGGAAGATGCCAAGAAGCTCCAGGAGATCTTGGACCAGAGGGGCGTGCTTGACCATACCGAGCGGAAGCTTAAGGGCGTCGAAGAGGCTGCCGCAAAGGAAGTGCTACTTGCCAACCTTAACAAAAGCGAAGCCGAACGCGCCTGCACCCAAGCTCAAGCCGCCCTCCAAGAAGCTCTGGTTGCCAAGGAGTGGCTTCTTCGAGAAGCGTTGTCTCAGGTATGTTTAGCTTTACGTCTTCACGCTTTCCTTTGTTCATAGAAAAGGTGTTTGACACTTGTATTTTCTTTGTAGGTTGTGCATCGGGTCTTCTCAGAGACTACTTACGATGATGCCATGAGCGCAGCCCTCAACGCTTCTCATGAGGATGGGGAAAAGGCCGGCTTCCTGCTTGGCCTAGGGTTCGTTGAGAAAGGCGTCCCGCCTTCCAACTTCCCTTTGTTCGATGCGGACACCGAAGCCGCATATGACCAAGCGGTGAACCAATATGCCGCCTTCCCGCATCCGGTAGTGGAGAAGGTGAAGGAAGTCGCTGCTGCTGATGATGGACTTGCTATCCTCAAGGCTTTCCTTGAACCGCCACGCTCCACTGATGGGGCGGGTCCAAGTGGAAGTGGTCCTGAAGCTTGATTCTGAAGATCCCTTCCCGCTGCTAGGATAGACTAGATTTTGTTTTGTAGGCGGGTAGTTACCCAGCCATTCTTTGTAATATATCTTTGTGAAATACAAATCTTTTTATGGATAAGACTGTTATTTCCTTTGGGTTCATTGCTTTATAAACCTTATATGACTTGCATACTTAGTTTAAATTAGCGATTTCCCAAGTGTTTAGAATAAGTTAACCTTGAATTTGGTTGACAGTAGGTTGAAGTTTTGCTTCCCCCTTTGTGCGTGTGCGGATAGGACTGGCACTTGCACTTGGTAGGATGGCTAAACTTTACCTATGTCTGACCTGCGCGTAGGTTTTTCCTTATCCTTTCAGAATGACTTTTAACCGTTCGACGCGCGGTTGTTAATGAGTTAGTGTTCAGCCTCCGCTACCAGGATTCATGCGGGTATACCGGCACTTTCACATAGTGGGATGGCTGAACTCTTCCCCTTTAACTGTCTTGCATGAAGGCCTTGTCATTCCCTGGGTTTATGCGGGTTTTGCCGCCATCCCCACGCAACGATTCTTCACTTGATGCGGTGAATACCGGCATTAGTGTTCGAATCGACCGTTCAACGCGTGGTTGTTAATAGGTTAGTGTTCAGCTTCCTCTACCAGGATTCATGCGGATATACCGGCACTTTCACATAGTGGGATGACTGAACCTTTCCCCTTTAACTGACCTGCGTGAAGGTTCTGTCGTTTTTTGGGTTTGTGTGGGTTTTGCCGCTTTCCCCACGCAACGATTCTTCACTTGATGCAGCGGGTACCGGCATCTTCATGTGCAAAGTTCATAAAATACAAATATAAAATCATCAGCTTCAATTTGAAGGAGAATCGTCTCCATTAGAAGTGGCTCTAGGCCTTTTCTTTACAAATTTGGAATTGATCTACATACAAACTGTGTAATTGAGCTCCCATTAGGCGTGGCTTGGATGGGAGCACCATCGAGCCGACATGTATCTTGTTCGGGATCTCGTTGTTTACGCAGTATGTAGTCTCTGTTGAAGCTGCGATTTTTATTCGTGCGTTTCCCCATGTGGGGTTCACGCATCAGCCTGCTCGACGCTCACTTCGCCACAAGGTGCGCGAGTGTCCCATCCTTGACAAATGCTTCGACCAAGTCCTTTACGTCTAAGCATTCTTCAGTGTTGTGGCCTTTGACTTTGTGAAAATCACAATACTTTCTCCGATCGGCGTTGTGGCGATGCCGGATAAACGGAGCCTTTGGCCACGGGAGCTCCTCCGTGGCGAATATCTCGGTCACACTCTTTGTGAGTGGCGTACACCTGGAGTTCTTCTCTGGTTTCATGTTGTCTCTTCCGCCCAACCGGTGTTGGAAACCGGACGGGGTGTCAAAGTTTACCCTTGACTGCCAAATGCCCAACTTCCGCTTTTTGTTTAATCGGGCGGTAAGGACGTTGTTTTCCCTCGTCTTCTGGGTGTAGAGGTTCGTGCTCTGTGGAAGATCTCTACCCGGTTGCCTCTCGGTTTCCGCAAAGCGTTTAGCTGCGGTCATGATGGCATCCCATGTGGATGGCATGCCATCTTTGCCCGTCAGGGTGCGGATGAGTTCCGGGTCGTTTGCGCCCTGGATGAAAGCGGCTGCGAACGAGATCTTCGCTAACGTTGCCCAGGCTTAGCTTCTTCGAGTTGAAGCGAGTGATGTAGTCAGGCAAAGATTCTTCGTCCTCTCGGACGCACTTGAGGATTGTCCACTGCTCCTCAGTGTACTTTCTTTGCTGACTAAAGTGTTGGCTGAACTTCTGTTGGAAGTCTGCCCAATCGTAGATGTGGTGGACCGGCAGACGGTCGAACCACGCTCTAGCTGCCCCGACCAGCGTCATTTGGAACATATAACATCACGTGGGTTCCGTCCAGTTACTGACGGTCGCCCCCGCGATGAATCTGTTCAAGTGATCGTCAGGGTCAGAAATACCATCGTACGTGCCTATGTTAGACATTTGTTTGGCACTTCTTGGGGCGATTGCTTCCGCAATGTCCCTTGCGAATTTGGACGTTCCCGCCCTTGCCGCAGTTGGCGTGAATGTTTTGGAGAAGTCCCGTGGGCTGTTGCCCACGTTTATTGGACTGAATGCTTCTCCAAAACGCCTTCTCGGTTGGGAATCCGTTTCTTTACGCTTCCCTTTCGCCCTATGACGAGGGTTCGCATCTTCCTCGGATTCCTCCGAATCATCATCGTACTCGAATTCTTCCACTTGTTGGATTGAACGTAAACGTTCATCCAACTCAACTTGGAACTCTTTTTGACGTGCTTCGGCCCACGCTTTAACCTCATCGAGTGTTTGGCAGGGGAGCCTCGTCTGTTGATTTTCTAACTGGGTATCGGTGAATCCCAGTGTCTGATTATTTACTTCACTTGCCCCGGCTTGGGTAGCTGGGGTAGTGTTCGTAAAGTTTGTGTACTTGGTATTCCCCCTTATAGCTGGGGTCATAATTACCGGAGTCTCTTGGTTACTCGGTTTTGGGGCCGGAGTATCCTTAACCATCTTTCCAGAAGTTTTGAAAAAACTGGAGAAAAATAAAGTTCTAGCTTTATGCACAGATGGCGCCAATGAAGAAACACCAGTCGAACCCTGACAGATTACGAGTAACCTGAGGGTTAGATAGACGTTTCCCACGAGGGGTTAATTCCGGCAAGATGGTTCTTCCGATAACCTGCAAAACAGACACCGTGAGCTCGTCACTAAGAAAGGGGGGGGGGGTTCCTCCTTGTGACCACCCTCCGGCGTGAGAATCAGTCTATATTACTCTTTTGAATATAAAGTATGTTATTAATACTAGAGCAGTTATCAGGTAAATTATACAAGATATTAGATGATGAAATGATATTACCATTTGATGTCTTTTATAGCCGAAGGTGGGTTTCCAAGGAGGTTTAGCCGGCCTATTACTCTGCCAACTGTGGCCTACGCACGTGCTCTGCTGGTAATTGGTGGATAGGTAGCGGCTGACAGTGACCAGGCGTGCTGTTCACTTTTCCTTTTCCACCAACTACAGGCTAGGCACGTGATATGGCAGGAGTTGGTGAGCAGGCGGCGGCTATTGGTCACAGTGCTGTGGCGTGTTGTCTGCCATGCTGCTGTCAGTGAGCTGTCGTATCGTTGGTCAGATCTTTTGTCCATACCTCGTCAGGTATCACACAAAAGATCCTCCATTATTATACGGACTGGCTCATTTAGGCGGGAGTTTTCCCCCTCCCGCCTTTATGCGGGAATGTTCCCGGCTTTGCTCATTCCTTCTTCAGGTGACCACAGAATTATTATGAGTCTGAGCCTTATGCGTGTAGCCATGTTGCGCGGGTGGCCAGTCCCTAATGGCGGGTATCCGCACCTGCGGGAACAGGGGATACTTGGAAACCATAGGGAGGCATTTCCTGCGGGACCAGCTTGCGTACCGCATGTGAGGTCGTCACAACTCTGAGCGTGGTGGGTCCTGCAGGTTTGGTAGGTCGCGGCGCAGACGTCCCTATGGTGAAGTCTGCGGGTTCAACTGCGCAGACGTCCGTTTAAGGAGTCTTGCGTGTTCAACTGCGCAGACGTCTCCTTTTAAGGAAGTCTTGCGGGTCCTAACCGCCTCTGCTGGGACCTACCTCTTCATATATGTTATACGTTATTTTTATATCAATATATGTAAAGCTTGGACATTTACTTATCATGTATATTTGCAGGAGCCACAAACACCTGCTAGAAATTTTACTACTGAATTTGACAGCAATGCTAAAAGACCATCAATAGATCATCAGCATGTATGTCCTTTCTTTTTGCTACTTAATTTGATCATAATATTATGCTTGTTTAAACTTGAATGTTGTTGTAGGAGAATGTTAATGTTCTTATGGAATGTGTAATCAAAGACATTGGATTTAGTGAAGGCAAACCTGTTGCAGCTTTTACTATATACAAATGCATTTTACAATGGAAATCTTTTGAAGCTGAAAGAGCTGGTCTCTTTGATCGTGTTATTCAGATGATTGGTTCAGCAATTGAGGTATTTTTCCTCAAAGCACAACGCTGTAAATTGAGATTTATCCAATTTATAATAAATGCATATTCCTATTTCAGTATCAAGATAATAATGAACACATGGAGTATTGGTTATCAAATGCATCTACTTTGTTGTTCTTACTCCAAAGGAGTATTAAACCAGATGGTTCAAGTTCGGTTCGTAAACCTTCACCTTCAACTTCACTATTTGGAAGAATGACTATGGTATTATTCGTTACTTAATCTTATTATTGAAAATATGTGGATAGTATTGAAGTTACACTTTGTGCCACCTCGGCATTGTAACTTGCTACCTTTTTCAGGGATTTCGGTCATCCCCGTCTTCTGCGCACCTTGCTGCAGTTGAGGTAGTACGTGAAGTGGAAGCCAAATATCCTGCCTTGCTTTTCAAACAACAATTAATGGCGTATGTAGAGAAAATGTACGGTATTATCCGTGACAACTTGAAAAAGAGCTGGCGTTATTCCTCACTTTATGTATTCAGGTAGTTGAACTTCATTTCATCTTCCTGTGAGCTCCTTTTATAAATAAATATGTTACAATATGGGTGACTTTTATTAGTAAATTGGTGGAAATCAAATGTCAACATGCATGAGTTTCTTTTTCTATTCAGGCACCACGGGCATCAAAGGGAGTGGTACGATCTGGGCGGTTGATCAGCAAAGATTCACAATCAAATCACTGGCAAGGCATTATTGACTGCCTAAACACTCTCCTTAATACACTAAAAGAAAATTTTGTAAGTACCTTATCCATTGCTTCTTTTTTGCTCTGTCTCTACACACACACACATATGTGTGTGTTTATATAATTGTACAGTATATATATGCAGGGTGAGGTTCATTAATGAACACCAATGACCAATTATTGTGAGAACAAAAGCAGCAATCTAAATCATCTAGGTTTTTTTAAATCAATGTTCAGACATGTTAAAAAATTTACTTCTTACATACAAATGCATATCATAAAAACGATCAAACTATTTCTTTCATATGCTTTTTTAATTCTGTTTACCTACACATCTGTAGCCGTGCAGGTAACATAAACAAAATTTGTTCGTTTGTTTGTTTGTTTGTTTGTTTTTTTCAATTTTCATAAGAGATGAAGAAACATTACATTTCAATCATCTCGCAATTTGAATAAATATATGTGTGCGTGTATGTTAGATTACTTATGGCAGTTACATTTCAGGTGCCACCGATAATTGTTGAGAAGATATTTACTCAAATTTTCTCATATATTAATGTACAACTATTTAACAGGTGAGCTCACTCCACTTTGCTTTGTCTTCCCCAGCATGTTTCATGATTTAAAGTTTAACTTTGCATTTAATCACTGTGCTTGCAGTCTTCTTCTTCGCCGTGAGTGTTGTACCTTCAGCAATGGAGAATATGTTAAAGCCGGGTTAGCAGAGTTGGAGCTGTGGTGTTGTCAGGAAAAACAAGAGGTATATATAATATTATTTTGTAAGTCATGCATATAATGAGGTGAAGAGTTTTCTTGTATTGCAGTATTTGGGCTCAGCTTGGGATGAAGTTAAGCATATTAGACAAGCTGTTGGCTTCTTGGTTATACATCAGAAATACAGAATATCATGTGATGAAATCATTAACGATCTATGCCCCGTACGTCTCCCTCTCTCTCTGTCTCTCCCACACACATTTGTATTTCTTTCTGATACGGACTTGATGATGTAGATACTAAGCGTCCAGCAACTGTATAGAATATGCACACTATATCAGGATGACAACTATGACACCCGGACTGTATCTCCAGATGTAAGTTCCAATTCAAAGTTATAATTATGATTAATCAGATTACGTTTTTGTATATTAATTACGGGCCTGTTTCATTTAACCAGGTGATTTCAAGCATGAGGATATTAATGACTGAGGAATCCAACAATGCAGCCAATAATTCCTTTTTACTGGATGACAGTTCCAGGTAATGTGGCAAAATGGACCCAAACACCTTTTGTCTAGTTTTTTAATAAATGAAAACAATCCAGTTTATTGAATAAAATGATTTTGGAGGTCCTATTTAGCCAACCTTCTGATTTTAACTGAAATTAACTGGATTTTGTGTTTGCAGCATCCCTTTCTCTGTTGATGATCTCTCTAGTTCTATGCAAGTAAAAGATTTTACAGACGTGAAACCTGCAGTAGAGCTTGCCAAGAATCCGGCTTTCCAGTTTTTGCTCGAGTAAACTCATGATGGAACTCGAGCAAACAGTTTGCTTATTGTAAAAAGGTTCGTTTCTTTTTGTTGAAGTGTTTTATCTTTTTTTTCTCAAGGCTTGAATTTTGAGTTGCTTGAATTCCCTATTAAATTATAGTTCGTAAAGATTAACTCTTTGGCGATCCAATCAATTAATCTTTGCAACTACTATATGGACTTTGTGGAAGACGAGGAATGAAGCAACTTTGCCCCTTTGATTGCTAAGGTAATTGGGGACATCAAGTCTTGTGCTTTCTTATGGATTAACAACCGGGCCAAGTTGAAAGATCAGAAATGACTTCACTTCAATTACCATAACTTCCCTTTGTAATTGGCTTTGTTGTGTTTTCTTACCTTTTGACCGGTTTTGGATCTTTGTGTAATCTTTGTCAAAGTTTTTGCTAGTTGGTTTTTTAAATATCTGCCGTTGAAAAACTAATAAGTAATAATCTTGAAATGACTCTTGACACTTCAAAATTGTGATCCCTACAACAGATATTGACACAGATTTTAAGTCACATCTTTTTTTTTTAGCATTTCATGTGAAATTTTAAACTAGTTGATGATTAAGAAACTTAATCAAAGCCCAGAAATATGTGAATTAGCGCATGCTTAACGAGCCAAGCAGCTAAATTACTCTGCATCTTTTTTTTTCTCTCACGCATTTTCTTGTTAAGTATTTCAGATTACTCTTTCTTTTTGAATGGCGAGTATTTCAGATGAGTAATAACATTTCTATGATCATTGAAGCCCTTATTTTCATGCATGTATCAACTTTATTAAATAAATTTAATATTAAATATTAAATTCAAGAAAATAAAACCAATTATTAGCTTTAATCTACCATTGGCCAAGATTTCATTTGATTTGTTTGTTAATCATTCAAATCAAATTTATATACATGTTAGAAAATGCTAAATTATTTTGAGAAAATAAAAAAAGAATTATTGTTTTTTATAAATAGTTCATATATTTTCTTACAATTTTATGCTTTTTACATACAAATGCGTATGCCGGCCGCATATATACATAAAAAACCATCAAACTAATATCTTTATATGTTTTAAAATTTTTAACCATGTACCCACGCATGTATTGGTTATGAGAGAAATAAATATTGTATTCCATCTTTTTATTTATTTTGAAAACTATTAAGATTAAAATAATGAATAATTTATTTTGCTATATGTATTCTCGTAATATTTAGTGTTATACGTAATTAATTTGGTCAAACTAAGATATGGTTATGAAGATTTAATACTAATATAGTTGGGATTATTAGCTATTGTGAATTGTGATGATGAGGAAGTAATCATCATATATATCATTAAGATATAAGAATAGACTAATCATTTATTTTTTATGCTAATGAAGATGCACATGATAGTTTGATACTGGTCAAAAGGAAAGGGAATATTTTGTTGAGTTTAAACAATTTAATTTTAATATGAACTTAGTTTGTTGTAATTTAGGTTGTGTTAAAACTTTTTTATAAAAATAAGATTAAATATGTCTCTAATAAAACTAGAACCCATAACATTTAGGTTGGGAGTAATCTCCTTTTGCCACTAGACCAAGCTAGCTAGTGGTTATTTAATTGAGTTTAAACACTAAATATACATATTGTTTTAATAAAAATACGTATAATTTAAAAAAAATTCGGGCCTAGTAGGGTGTCGGTCTGTGACCGTCGACCACCAGCCACACCTTATGGCCGACCCTGACCGTCAGGCAGCAATGGCGTGATGATGGAGGCCATGATCACAAAACTTTGCTTATCACTTATCTTGAGTTGTGTCTAGAGCATTTGTCGATCGATATATGGTAGAATCGTGTTATATTTTGCAATCGTCTTGTGCAGTGGCGTAGCTACATTAGTGAGAAAAAAAAATTTAGCAGTACATATGTGTTAAAAAATTCCGGTTGACCCCTATAAAAATTTGATGCCGACCTCTATGGATTTGAGAAAGACCACCAACAGCGAGAACTTGAGATGAATAGAAAGGAGTAAACCAACCATATTTTCCGACAGCCAACGCAAAAAAGTATTCTTATGTTGCAGTTAAAGAAGAAAAGAAAGAAAATGACCTAATTTAACATTTTAAGGATGTAATTGGCCTTTACTAACTTTCTTTCACAGCCTATTATTTTACCAAAATTTAATAGGACACGTGAATATAAAGATAATGTTAACAAAACATTTATTTATTTCTAAGTTAGTTTACTTATAAGTTATAACCTAATATATAATAAAAGTCAGCATATTTTTTTGCCCAAAATTACTTGCCAATTTATTTCGTATATGATTAATTAACTTTTAATAAGCATTTGTTTTGCTTTTATATTTTTTTAATATATGAATATCGAACGAATGATGTTATGATTAGATACCAAAAAATAAAAACTCATAGAAAACAACTATAAATATATTGTATTTTAATTATGAATAACTAATGACGTATCCTATATTTTTTTAGTTATATGGTAATATGATATGTTGTTTGATTATCTTTTTTTATACGACCCGACCATATTTAACCCGACTTAAACGACCAAAGCGGATCGAAAATGAAATTATATACCGATTTGACCCGACCCGTACAACTGAACCGGAATGAAGAAAAATTTATATAGCGATAAGCAGCTGAGTACTGACACAAAAGTTTTCCGACCTCTGCAAGAAAATTTTCTGGATCCGTCACTGGTCTTGTGCAAGATTTAATTGGTTACTTTCAAAAATATTTGTGTGATCAGTGATGACAGCCAAGCCAAAAAAAATTGGTTCAACATCTATGAAAAATAGGTTGATTCATTTTCAAAATCCAATCGAAGACTAGCTCCACCATTCTGACCAACTTTTCATGGTGTCATGTGTTTCGACTTTCTTAATTATGGTCAAATGTTGTCTACATAGAGGATTCTTAAGAATCTCAACTATGTCATGTTCTTAATATTCTTGCACCTCTAGCTCTCTTCATATAATTAGATTAGCACTATCATTATTTTGACAGTTAATATGGTTGATTAGGTGGTTGTTTTATTACCTTAACTAATATATAATTTTTAGAATAAAATCTGTTATATAACAAATAAAAGATGTTTGAAAGATTTAAAGCATAACTTGCTACAATTCTTTAGTCAATTAATTTACAGGGTTTTCTCACCTGTTTATAGATACATTTTTATAAGGAAATTTTAAAGTTACTATAAATAAATAAATACATAAATAAATAAATAAAATTCTAGCCAATAAGAGAGTTTTACATATCTGGGTCAAGTTATTTTATAAAGGGAGACAAAAATAAGAAGGATGAGAAAGATTTATAGCCAGACAAAAGAAACCCTTAAAAAATAAATAAAAATAAAATCATAACTCAAAATTTAATAAAAAATCAAAAAAAGTAAAAACACAAAAATGTTTTCACCGTCTTTCTTGTTCTAAAAAAAACAATGTTAAGGGAAAAAGATCATTGTGTCTTTTTGTTTATCATTGTGTTTTGTGTTTTTTTTCGTCATTGATTGTGTCTTTTTTACTTGACACTGTGTCTTTTTTTTTCTTGATATTGTGTTATATTAGTTAACATTGTGTCATATATATTTTGTTCGGCATTGTGTTATATTTTGTGATTTATTATGTCTTTTTTTAGTTATAATTGTGTCTTTTGTTCGTTTTCGTCATTGTGTCTTTTGTCCCTGCATTGTGTCTTTTAGGGTTTTTTTTTCTTTTTTCTTTTTGGAACGAGAATGACGAGGGAAACGTTTATGTTTTTTAATTTTTTTCATTCTTTATTTATATTTTGAGTTGTGATTTTTATAATTAATTTTTTGGAATTTTTTAAAGGATTTTTTGTGTGGCCACAAGTCCTTCTTATTTTTGTCTCCCTTTGTATTTTAACTTTTCTCTTACATATCTATTATTTTTATTTATTATTCCGGGCGTTTTAACTTAATTATTCATTCACTATACCAGGTAGCTTTTTTTTAACTACTTTGGTGCAATTTGTTACCGGGAGACTCTGAAAGATTTATCGCCTACATACAACACACCTTACTCAAGTTCGAATCCTATAACACTATACTTGGTAGCTATAATATTTAATTCAGATCTCACAATTTTCTTCAATATAATCGATTTTTATTTCGAGCATATCCATGTAAGAGATTGAAGATAATAATATACATTATGATGTATGATGATTCATCCCAACACTCTAATCAACCGGGATTGCTGTATTTGATGTATTTCAAAAGATTTCAGGTTGATGTACCTAATTAAGCAAATGGAGTTGAATTAGCTGAAATTATTTGATACAATAATATTGATATTCTATTTTATCTAATTAGAAATTCATATGTGGAGTTTCATCATGAAGAAATTAATAATGAAATATGATTGAAGTGATATTAAAAAATTAGTGTGTGTAAAACGAAAAATATATTATATGAACCAATCAATTTTACTTCAAAAGACATGCATCACTAAAAAATGTGTGTATCAAGTAGAATCGTTTACGATAACTAAAAATACTTCGTTCTAGATACAGCCTCATTTACAATTAAATTTATGTTGGATGGTATAAAAACTTATGTCTCATTAGAGTTGGCTCACATGATGTGGCGGAAAATTTGTACATGTACATTTACAATTGAACATATCAAAGCACATGCGATAGTTGTTTACAATACCAATAAATTAAGCACCGTTAGAGTTGGCTCACGTGATCCTTTGACGTGTCCTACAATATTGTTTCAGACACGTGCTGCGATCGATTTGTTCTGTTCTGTATTCGCCGCCAAGTTCTAGCATTTTAGTGAACCGCAAGGAGATAATATTAGACCATAGGTGCCCCGTTTCATTTTAAACCTCCATCGCCCATCTTCCCCAACTACAACAAACACACCTTTCGTCTACTGTCGATGTAGGATTTGCGTATGTTATTACAATGTGTCATGTTGACCTTCCATTACAAATTTAATAGAGTTATATATAGTCATGTTATTTTATATTATTCGTATGCTTTGACTTTCAATTTTAGACTCAAAACATCATTATAGGGATTTAATAAAGTAAAGATTAAAGGTATCCGATGAGATTCATGTTAAATTATTGAGTATATACAATACATAACAATAATTGCTTGCATTATGATTTACTACTATTCTTCTAAATAAAGCATTTAAAATGTTGGTTTGTCTTATGATGTATATTGACCCTTCAACCAAGCATTAATTACCCCCACCACCCATGTCACATGCCACCCTCACTAATAACCCTATATATACACCTCTCCATTCTCTATTTCTTCTCATTCAAACTCATTCATTAATCTCTCTAAGAAACATACAAAATTTGTAGCAGTTTTGGCACATTTTCATACATATTTGTTAAAAAAGATGTTTAGCTTTTCAGAGCGAAATAGCTCGTTTGGCCGCCGATGTGTGTGGGTGAACGGGCCAGTCATAGTGGGAGCTGGCCCGTCTGGGCTAGCCATCTCAGCTAGCCTCAAGGCCCAAGGGATCCCATTTGTAGTTATCGAAAGATCAGACTGCATCGCTTCTCTATGGCAAAAACGCACCTATGATCGCCTCAAACTCCACCTCCCCAAGAAATTTTGTCAGCTTCCAAAAATACCATTCCCTGATGACTACCCGGAATACCCTACAAAGAAACAATTTGTGTCTTACCTTGAAAACTATGCTAAACACTTTGACATCAAGCCAGAATTCAACGAGTGTGTTCAGTCAGCTAAATATGACGAGCCATGTAAGCTCTGGCGGATCAAAACGGTCTCAACAACCGGGTCAATCCGGTCAGAGACGGAGTATATCTGCCAGATGCTTGTGGTGGCCACCGGGGAAAACGCCGAGGGGGTAATACCCGAAATAGAAGGCTTAAAAGACTTCCCCGGTGAAGTAATCCATGCAAAAGATTACAAGTCGGGTGCGAAATACACCGGAAAGAAAGTTTTGGTGGTCGGTTGTGGGAATTCGGGCATGGAAGTGTCTCTTGACCTTTCGAACCATAACGCAAAGCCATCGATGGTGGTTCGAAGCTCAGTAAGTAGTTAACTAACATTCGAAAGCCCAAACAACTTCAAAAAATCAAGATTCTAATTTCTAAACAATTATTTTTCCTTTTCAGGTTCATGTTTTACCAAGAGAAATATTGGGTAAATCCACATTCGATTTAGCCATGATGCTAATGAAATGGCTGCCTGTATGGATCGTTGACAAGATTCTATTAATCTTTGCATGGTTCTTGATAGGAAACATCGAACGTTACGGTATAAAACGACCATCTTTAGGTCCATTAACACTCAAAAACAACCATGGGAAAACCCCGGTTCTTGACATTGGAACACTTGAGAAAATCCGGTCAGGCGACATCTCAGTGGTTCCAGGAATCAAAAGATTTGCTGGAAAAACAGTCGAACTAGTAAACGGTGTCATACTCACAATCGATTCGGTCATCTTAGCAACAGGGTATTTTAGCAACGTCCCATTTTGGCTTCATGTAAGAATCAAAGCTTTTCATTCTTTTATTGATTTTGTATCATCATTTTCATTGCTAGAGAATAGAGATGCTAAACGGGTCTTGTTTGTGGGCTGGCGGGTCCAACTCACAAGAGCCCGAAAATTTGTCTATATTCCGAAATAAAAAAAAAATTGCGGGTTGACACGAACATAACGTTAACATTTTAAACCAATTCTGATGCTTATATAACAGTTACATTTTAATTATGTGATATTAGTACGCCATTTTATGTTTTAAATTTTAAGTTTTGGCATAAAACACGTTTTCTTAAAAAAATAAAAAGTTATGTGTGACACGGGTTAACCCGCTAGCTAGTTGACATAAGCACGAACCGTTTAGCTGAACGTGTTCGTTGGGTACGACCAGAAACTGGTGGAATCCATTTATATTTAACTCAAACCTAATTTTGAATCGACTTACTTAAATTTAAACTTTTCTTTGAACAGGAGAAAGAATTCTTCGCTGAAAACGGATTCCCGAAAACGCCATTTCCAAACAGTTGGAAGGGAAAAGGAGGGCTGTATGCGTCAGGGTTTACAAGGAGAGGGCTGGCTGGTGCTACTGCTGATGCAATGAAAATATCAAGAGACATTAGTAAAGAATGGAAAAAAGAATGGAACCAGAAAAAACAGAAGGTTCCTACACACAGAAGATGCATTTCAACTTTCTAAATGTGTATTACTTTATCAATATATTTACTTGCATATTAACAAATATATATACATAAGAATAAAAATAAAGAGTAGAAATTAGTAACACAAAAGAAGACCAGCCCTCTCCAGAAAGCCCTGGCATGAGTTTTTGAAGACTGCTTGGTGTTTTGCATACTGAGGATGAAGAGGCTTCCTTTCATATATACTTTTATTTATTATTACACTTTGGAATATAAAATGACCAGTTTAATCATTTTTTAAAGTAATTTTGTACTTTTACTTGATATAAATTGTTTAATTTAATTTTTTTAATCATCTTCTGAAGTAAATCTATAAACTGTGGTCCACATTAATTAGGGAAACAAAACATGTTCCCCTTCAAACCAAAATTACACTACATGTTTTAACAGCAATTCATCCGTTGTCGCATTATTGTTCTTGTATGCATGTGCCTTCACAAATTGTTTCATAAAAAAAGCTATTAATAGTTACCCAATACTTTTGCGAAACTTGTGGATTGATATTTAATTATTTATATAGTCTGTTTTACTTTAAGAAAAAAATTATAAGTTCCTTAAAAGAGTGAAAGTCGATTCAAGGGTGGCTTGTATATTAAAGGTTGTATTAAATGTGTTAAAAACAAGTACAAATTTGGGAACCACCAAATATAACCCGACGAATCGTTATGTAGGGTAAACGCGGCTAATGTGCCACTAAAGAATGACGATGTATATGTATTATATGTATTATTGAGGGTTCAAACTGGGGGTGTGCTTCGGTTTACGAGTTCTTTGAATCAACTTAATCGGGTTTCAGAATTTTTAAACCGTATTTGAAATTGGACCCTAATCTATATCAATTTTTCAAGGTTGAGTTAATCGGTTATTCGGGTTTCTGAACGAGAATACGAGTAAGAAAAAAATTACAATGCCAAAAATAAAGCAACATAAGCGTCATCACTCGTAACGTAAACGACCAAAAAATAAAGCGACATAATCGCCTTCACATGTATTCAATTAATGCTTGATCTTTCGATGTGTTAAGCGGGAATTTGAGATTATGTAAAAGGAGATGTCGATTTTGGAATGGGAGAAGCCAGTTATAAAGCTGCTGAATGGGAAGATAATCACTTACAAGGAAGATCAGAAGACATCGCTAATTTCAAAACTTATAAAAGATCATAAATTTTACAAAATGATCCAATTACAATAGTGAGTCAAGTAAGCGGGCAAAAAGTTGCACCGCAACCCCTTTTGAATGACAAATCCCATCCTATTGAAAAACAAAAGTTATAGTTCTTCGGTGTCAATATGTTACTGTGCACGACCCGCTGAACTCTTTTCAGAAGCGTAACAGCATTTGGGGCAAGGGACCCAAATTAAGACCCAAAAAAAAACCGTAATTGGGTTTTGCAGGTTAACTCGAATCTCCCTAACCTCTATTGGAAACCCGAACCACTTAAATTAGGCTTGGTTCGAGTTAATCAAGTAACTATCTAATCGGATTCGGGGTGTGGTTTGTACCGGTCAGGCTTCATGTTACAATTAAGATTTAAGAGCCCCACCCCTAGCTCAAACACTTTAAAAATTCTAGTACAGTGATAATAGATTTAAAGAGAAATAAATGGATTTTTGAGGGTATAAGATGTTGATCCTTCATTCTTCTAATGCCGTGTTGGCACCAGCCACACCTTTTGCGCTCTTCTAATGTGCCTAGCTCTAGGGGCTTGCCATAGAATAGCGAAGAACCGAACGCCACGAATGCGTTCACGCCTACCTTAAATTGTAAACCGAACGATCAACATCTTCAACCTTCAAAAATCGAACAAACACAAAAACACTTACCAAATTTGACACTTTATGAGCCATGTAGACGTCAACGACCCTCCCCCACTCTTCGCAACGCTTCCATATGTTCTTACATTAGGATTTACGCGATTAAACCCCGATATATCCTTTGCAGCCCCCTCTATCTCGAAGTCCCTAGCTAACTTAAGACCCTTATTGTCCTTTGCAATATTGTTTGAGACATGCTACAATCGATTTGTTCTGTATCTAGACAAGTTCTAGCATTTGAGTGAATTGCAGAGATAATATGAGACCGTATACCTTGAAATTAAAGGCAATTAGTTAATTTCTGGGACCGTTACTCTCAAATCTTAATTCACATCTTCCATTATTGTTAGCCATTAACCATTGTTTCTTCAATTATACGTTTATTTGCTTCTTAAGGGTAGTACCACCCATGCACCACCCAATTACCTTATTTATATCCTAAAGTACCCGTAAAGCACAAAATCACTAATAATACTTATCCACAAGTACCCTATAATTTTTTGTTTGTTTTTAGTTCTCCAACTACAATAAATGTAAAAAATGAATTAATCTTATGTGGCAAACCTTTACCATAAAATAAAGCCATGCAACTACTTACATGGGATGACGACGGAGTTATCATGTGATTGAAAATACACCCTACTCATATTAGTGTCCTCTCATATGGTTGCCTGTGGATTTACTTCATTAGCATGTATATCCTCCGATTTACTTTGTCACTTGCAACATATTTTACAATTGAAAGGGTCTAATTATTCTTCTCATTTTTATTTTATTGTTGAATTCGTCCAGTTTAGTGTTTGTAAATCCATTTTAGTTGTTACTAAATTAGCAATATATTTTACTAATTAGACTCGCATATCATTTATTTAGAAAGGAAAAGTTAAAATGTGAATGGAGACAAAATAAGAATTACGAGAAGGATTTGTAGTCACACAAAAAACTTTTAAATAAAATTCAAAAAAAATATTAAAAAAATCATAACTCAAAATATAAATTTTAAAAACGAAACAATTTAGAAAACCAAAATGTTTCTCCCATCATTCCCATCCCAAAAAAAAAGAAAAAAAAGGACAAGGAAAATATGTTGCAAAATAAAAAAAGACACAATATGTCTCAAAATATAACACAATGTTGAGTAATATAATACAATATCAAGAAAAAAAGACACAATGACAAGGAAAAAAGACAAGCAATGATGAAAATAAACAAAAAATACAATAATAAATAAAAAGACACGGTAATCTTTTTTCCTCAGCATTGTGTCTTTTGCGATTTTTTTTTTCTTTCTTTTTTTTTTTTGAACAAGGAAGACGGTGAAAACATTTTTGTGTATTTACATTTTTTGTTTTTTTTATTAGATTTTGAGTTAGAATTTTTTTTTATTAATTTTTCATTATTTTTTAAAAAAAAATTTTAGCTACAAATCATTCTTATGCTACTCATTTTTTTTTCTCAATTTTTAGAATAACATGACCTTTATTTTAAGAAAAAGGTAATTTGATAAGGTTATATATCAAATTACTCATATCTTTATAAATGCTAAGCTAGTTATATATTTTCAAGAAGTGACCTTTCCTTTTTTCTGAACGACGAAATGCCATAATAGGGAATCTAATTGTATCCAAGAAATTTATGCTAAATTATTAAGTATATATAATACATGAACATAATTGCTTGCATTATGATTTACTATTTTACTAAAGAGAACCATGCACTAATTGCCCCCGTTACCATCCCTAACCCTATATATGCATCACCTCTTTGGTTTCCTTTTCATCATTCAAACTCATTACTCAATCTTTTAGCAAACCTAGAAAAAAAAATGTTTAGCTTTTCAGAGCAAAATAAAATGTCTGGCCGTCAAAGTGTGTGGGTGAACGGGCCAGTCATAATAGGAGCTGGTCCGTCTGGGCTAGCAATCTCAGCTAGCCTTAGGGACCAAACCATCCCATTTGTGGTCATCGAAAGATCAGACTGCATTGCTTCTCTATGGCAAAAACGCACCTATGATCGCCTCAAACTCCACCTCCCTAAGAAATTTTGTCAGCTTCCAAAAATACCATTCCCTGATGACTACCCGGAATACCCTACAAAGAAACAATTTGTGTCTTACCTTGAAAACTATGCTAAACACTTTGACATCAAGCCACAATTCAACGAGTGTGTTCAGTCAGCTAAATATGACGAACCTTATAACCTATGGAGGGTTACAACCGTCTCGACAGTCGGGTTAATCCGGTCTGAGACGGAGTATACCTGCCAGATGCTTGTCGTGGCCACCGGAGAAAATGCCGAGGGTATAATACCGGATATAGAAGGCTTAAAAGACTTCTCTGGTGAAGTAATCCATGCAAAAGATTACAAGTCCGGTGCGAAATACACAGGAAAGAAAGTTTTGGTGGTCGGTTGTGGGAATTCGGGTATGGAAGTGTCTCTTGACCTCTCGAACCATAACGCAAAGCCATCGATGGTGGTTCGAAGCTCGGTAAGTAGTTTGTAACCTTCAAAAACCCTAAAGAACCAAAAATTAAGAATATTCTATCTATCTAATTCATTGTTTTACATATAATAATTTTCAGTTTCATGTGTTACCAAGAGAGATATTTGGTAAATCCACATTTGATTTAGCCATGATCCTGATGAAATGGCTGCCTCTATTGATCGTTGACAAAATAATATTAATCTTCGCTTGGTTCATGTTCGGAAGCATGAAACGTTACGGTATAACACGACCAGCCTTAGGTCCATTAACACTCAAAAACAACCATGGAAAAACCCCGGTTCTTGACATTGGAGCACTCGAGAAAATCCGGTCGGGTGGCATTGCGGTGGTGCCTGGAATCAAAAGATTCACAGGAAAAACAGTCGAACTAGTCGATGGTGTCGTCCTCAAGATTGACTCCGTCATCTTAGCCACTGGCTACTTCAGCAACGTCCCATTTTGGCTTCATGTAAGAATTAATTACATATCCATCGTTTGGTATTTTGTGTCATCATTTTTATTCTGGGTACGTTGACTGGTATAACTTGACAAGAACCTGAAAATTGGACAAGAATATAAATTGGTTGACTTGATCACGGCCTATTTAACCTGAATTTTTTTATTTATTAACATTTTGCATAGATTATTATTTTAAAACTTACGATACAAATGTATGTGAAACAATTATATTTTAACTATATAATGGTATGTCAACTTTTGTATTTTAAAACTTACAATACAAATGTATGAACACGACACGTTTATGTTTCCGCCTGAAATTGACCTGTACCATTTATTCTAAACCTAAACTCGCTAATGTTGTATTAGGTTAATATCGTGTCAGATTTCCACACCCTTATTTTCGCAACAACTAATTTAAACTTAAGCTTTTTCTTGAACAGGAGAACGAATTCTTCGCTGAAAACGGATTCCCGAAAGCGCCATTTCCAAACAACTGGAAGGGAAAAGGAGGGTTATATGCATCAGGGTTTACAAGGAGAGGGCTAGCTGGTGCTAGTGCTGATGCAGTGAAAATATCAAAAGATATAGGAATAGAATGGAATAAAGAATGGAACATGAAAAAAAAGAAGGTTCTCACACACAGAAGATGCATTTCAGATTTCTAAATTTAGAAGTTGCATGCATTTCCCTATATTACTATTTATTTGCTTTCATAAGAATATAAATAAAAATAAGTACATAAGTTTATGAAGCATGTTTTAAGTGTTTTTCATGTATAGTTTGTATGAAATTTGTTCCTTTTACTTTTACTTGATATAAGTTATTGAGCTTGTTTTCTTAATCATGCATCCACATTAGTTAATAACATCAAATGTGAACGACAAATAAAAATAATCTTCCATCCTATATTAATTAGGGGCACAATTGCACAAAAAAAAAAATACCTGTCGGTAATTTTCAACGAACCTGAAAAGAAAAACAAAAACAGTGAACAGAATGATTATGTATTTATATGTTGATAGTTACGGAAGGATATCTTACCTAGAAAAAAGAAACTTTCACGGATAGATTACTAATGTAAGCACAAAATTTTCCGTTATTGCTAGAAAAATAATAAGTATACAAACTACAAAGTTAATATTATCTAAAACATTATTACAATAAGTATGCTTATGAGTAACCTAATTATCTGCAACAATAATATCAACAATCTAACTGAACTAAATATAAAACAAAAAAAAATGTTGACATCATGCACTAATTAATTCTTCAGAATATTTGATCAAGCTATACAAATCGTGTACATGATATCCCAATCTCCTATAAAAATCTGTAATGGTACGTTTAGGATCTCAAATTTCATGGAAGCAAAACTAATTGGAACAAACAGTAAGGGAATTAGCACGTTTAATCATCATAAGAAAGATAAATCTCCGTTTGTAAGCCTCATTCTCTAATCTGTCATGCATTAGACGATATGAAATATTGGATTCTGAATAAAAAATGGTACTGATATCAAATCGGTTAAAGATTTTTTAACCAAACTGCATTTCAGAAACCACTTACAATTGACAAATTTAGAAACCTGATTAAACGACATGAATCAAAAGGTGATGTTGCACTACAGTTCTTACAATGGCGAAGATGGTCACCACGGTTAAAACAGGTTCATTGATGATCAATTTGGAATCAAGGATTATGGCGCTTAACAATTTCACAGGGATTTGGATGCGACGTTTAGGGTTCATGATCGATTTGGATGCGACGGCTAGTAAAAGAAAAGGGGAGAAAAAAATTACAAACATATAGCGTTGAGGTGGAAGAATAATTACCCTAGTTATATGTACGTTTCTCACGTTAAGAGTTATTTTTATTTGATCCCAACACAATATACAAGTATGCAAATTTATAAAATGTTAACCAACCAGCTATACAATTTATAACCCGGCCGGCTATCCTTGAATAATAATTACTATTGTGTTGGAAAAAAATGATGTGGCTCGTGTCATTGTAAAACATTTGCACTGTTTTTGACAGGGTAAAATGGACTGGATCCAGATCAAAGTAAGCAAAGTAACAAGGAAACAAAGGCGTCCGGTTCAAACCCAATATAATTCTTTGGTCTAGACCAAACTAATGTCGATCCAAGCAAGACTAGAGGTGTAGACGACACAATTTATTTACAAGTTATTCAAAGATACATTAAAAGCCCAAAAGCAATCAAACTAAAACAAGCTGAGCCAAGCTTCATTTATCAATCTCGACCAGTCTCACAAGTCTAAACAAGCCTACACTTAATTCATTGTTATTTGATATATTAAATGTTTATTATTATATATTAAAGTATGATAAAATAACTAAATAATAGAGTAAATTGTCAAAATCGTGCTTGAGGTTTGGTCAATTATGTGATTTTTGTCCAATTTTATTTTTTTTATTTTTTATTTATTTATTTATTTTTACAACTAGACCATTGAGGTTTTTCAATTCTTGTCAATTACATCCAACTCGTTAAATTAAATTTGATCGTTAACTCAAAGGTAAAATTGTCTTTTCATTATGTATGAATGAGCACATTGGTCTTTTTAACATCTTCATCTTCAAATTCAAACCCTACTTCTGCTTTTACTTTACCAAATTACCACCACACACAATCCACCACTCGACTGATTTTAGGGCTCGTTACACTCAACTTCTAGGGTTTTAGAAAGATGCAGCTACATCCATCTTTCTTCCCCATCAATGGCGTGCACCATTGATTTTAGATGCCTTGATGAAGGCTTAAGCGACAAATTCCACAAGAAAAAGAGAGCCGAAAAGCAGGAGGAGATCAATGCATCCATTGATGTCGACACAAACAGAACTCCAACCTCAAAGCGCTAGTCGTTTCCTCTTCCGATCAATAACTCTTAAGTCTTAACAAACCGATCTTCGGTTAAAAATCCGAGATACGACAGAGTGATTGCCGAAAAAGTGTTTGGAAGGAAATTGAAAATGGAAGAAGGTGTTTAACTTAGGGAGGTGGGAGTTTGTTACAGGTGTGACAAAGAAGAAAAATGAGAGAGATGTTAATGAAAAGAATTTAGAAAACATTAAATAATCTAAAAGGACACTTCTGCCCTTGAGTTAACTATTAAATTTAACACGGATAACGATTTGAACGAATTGCAAAAATTTGAAAATCTCAACGGTTCAGTTGCATAAAAATGTTTTTTTGGATGAAACATAATTGACTAAACCTCAGAGACGATTTCGTCACTTTACACCTAAATAATACATATACTATTTGATTTAACAATTATAATATGTAAACTAACAAATTAATACACAAATAATAAACAAACCGAGCATAATCTTAGAAAGACAGCTCGAAAAGAGCCAAGAGCTTAAGATGAGCACAAGCTTAACTCCACTCCACACCAATACTAGCCACTGGTCAAGAAGCATAAAAACATCAGTCAAAGCCAGACCCGGCTGGGTCAGCCTTGGCAAATCTAAGGCCATCCGGGTCCAGAGGCGTCTTGCTGTCTTGGCAAGGTGGTCAAGATATACTCATAAAAACATGTAATGCATACAGGTCTCAGAAAAAAACATAACATTATTAAAGCACTCCATGTTCCTACGACAACTAATAGTTAGCCAAGGACACACAAGTACACTCTTAACATACAGGCTGTTTATCAAGATTTCCAACATGAGCTTTGCTTTTCTTTTCTCATTAGCTCCACAAACTGATCAAACACTGCACATGAATATATAGTATGTTAATAATAATTTGATATTGAGATTATAAAAAATCATAAAGAATTAAAGGTGGCGCACCAAGGTCTGAATCATGGGGCCCAGGAGACGCTTCAGGATGGTACTGAAGAGACATGAGCTTTTGTTGAGGGAAAGCAAGACCCGCACAGCTTCCGTCATTAAGATTCACATGTGTTACTTCCACCCCGCTCGGAAGTGACTCTGGGTCAACTGCATAATTGTGATTCTGCAACCCATTTGCCCACATCAAAACCAAATATATTATAAAATAACAATATATAGTAGAAGTACCATAAAAATCAGCATACTTTCTGTTTTTTCTTATTAACAATTTTTTGTGCATATAAAACCAACGTATTTTCTATTTCTTTAATCATAAAAGTCACTTAACAAGTTAAACTTGGCAAAAAAATTCTTTCATTTATTTGACAAATGACAACATAATAGCAATACAAATCATTTGTTGATAACTTTGTAATGATTTTAAATTTATACAAAAAATTTATATGTTTTTAGTTATTGTTATATATTTTTAGTTGGTCATCCACGCTCATGTACTTTAAATATATTGTTTTTGAAAGATTATTCTGTTATTATCAACTTATTGAATATAAAATGGAAAAGAAAAGATGAACATTGAACCAGCCTTGCCACGTGTCAACTTATAACATTAATTCACCTCAATTCTTTCCTCATGTAATATTAACAAGTAAAAAAAAATCACAAATCTGTATAATTGTAGCATCAGAAGACACTTTTATGTGCTAAATACTGTTAAAGGACCTTTATGAGAAAAAACATAAAATATGCTGGTTTTACACGTGCAAAAAAAATGTTACTTTTACAAGGAAAAACAGAAAAGAAAATTTTTTTGTAGTATTTGCCATAATGATATGTTAGAAACTTGAAACTATTAAAAAGTTATTACTATTCTTAAATAGTTAAATACCTGTGCGCTAATCTCAACACTTCCGTTCCTAATGTTACGAACGGGGTGATTTCCACCATGATGACCAAACTTCATTTTATAAGTTTTCCCACCCAAGGCTTGACCAAGCAACTGATGCCCCATGCAAATTCCAAAAACAGGAACCTTTCCAATAATCTCCTTCACTGTCTCCACAGCATAAGGAACCGCAGACGGGTCACCTGGCCCATTGCTGAAAAGAACCCCATCTGGGTTCATTTTAAGGGTCTCAGATGCTGGCCACGTTGAGGGTACAACAGTAATCTTACACCCGTAACACGCCAACCGCCTCAATATGTTGTGCTTGATACCAAAATCATATGCCACCACCTTCATTCAAAAAAAAAAACTTATTTAAAATTAACAAAAGTTGCACAAATGGTCTGATGCAATACCAAGGAAATCTCAGGCAATAAAGATGTATTCTAGAAGGAAAAAGAAGAAAATCGGGACAACTGTTACTAACCAGCAATTCAATGCTATTTTTGGCAGCTTGTTTAACCCATTCGGGTATATTTAGCAATGATCAGCTGGAAATCAATTATCATAATTCTAGAGGCAATTGTGCCACAATTCTAGGATCTGCTACTTTACAATTCTTATTATAAATAGGCAGACTAGTTAGGTGTTTTATCATCTTATTATTGTTTTTCACTATCATTATTGTAATTGGAGTCCTTGCCCCTCTCGAATCGGGCCTTATCTTTTCTATTGGAATAAAAACTAGTCTGCAATCGTTTCTTATTTCTTTGTTCCTATCACGGTCCCTGTAGTTTGACTATATTGCAAGTTTGGTCTCTGGGTTTTAAAATTGCAAACTTAGTCCACACAAAGTTTGAAATTTTTAAAATTTTAGAACCATTTTTGCAATTTTCTCTTGAATTTAGACTACAATGGTCTCTTTCATAAATAATAATAGAAAAAGACTAACACGGAAAGTCTCCTCGCATCTTCGATTGGCATTAAAATCCCAATCCAAGCCCGTCTTTTCAACCCATTCATATGGTTTCTTGCAGGACACGCTAGAAATTAAATCCACACCTGACCAACATGTCAAAAAAGTCAAACGGTCAATTTCGATCTGCTTAAATTAGTCAACAGGTCAACACAGGTAATTATAAATTACCAACAATGTTCCAAGTGCGGGACATTTCCAGAAGTTGTTCATCAGTTTTGGATTGTTCTGTGCTCAAGACACCAATCAGGCTTCCATCTTCTCGTAACCGACGGGTGATTGCGCGAGTGTCAACATCATCTGTACAATACAAGGAATAACCATGAAATCAAATGCTAGGGTCGGTAGACGGGTTATGTACTATAACATGGAGAGCTTACATATTCCCATGATGTTTCGTTTTGATAAATAGTCCGAAAGTGATTCCGTGCATCTGTAGTTTGAAGTGCTGAAAATGAAAATATTTAGTCAACCAGAGTTAGATTGGGTTGACTTTGAAGCAAGATCATAAATCATGGATGTAAGTAGGCATGTGCATGGGTCAGTTTGAAGCCAAACCAAACCAAAAACCGTAAAGTCAGTTTGACTTTAATGTTTCGGTTTTCACTTTTCACAATGAGTTCGATTTTTTCGGTCTTACCAATTGGGCTTTAAAACTTTAGCCCAGAAAAAAATAGATAATGAATTTGGGTTCGAAGCTTTGAAGCTAGATTTTTTTATTAATCAATGATTAATTGATTATTAGTCTATCACACATTTGAACCTAAAACTTTTGGGCTACACCATTTGCCAATTTCTTATAAATAACTTCAAAATTGTTTTCTTCGGTTTTATCATCTGGGTCTCAAAGTATTCGGCAGAAAAACTACCCGAAACTATGAGCCTGGGCCTAAAACTTTGGGACTAATATACTTTTTTAAGGTAATAGATAAATAATTGATTATTACACAATTGGACCTAAAATTTTTGGCCCATGGCATTTACTACTTCCTTATAACATACATAAAACCAGTTTTTTCAGTCCAGTTCGGTTTTCAAAACCGAAAAATCAGTATCTTTAAAACTTAAAACCAAACCATTTGTTTTTCAGTAGGTATGGTTATCCTAAATACGGTTTGGTCATATTCGGTTTTGTGCACATCCCTAGATGTAAGCATACCTGATACTCAAGCTTCTAATAATCAAACCAGCAAGAAAGCATTGTATTGACTCTTCATCATCTACAAGCACGAATATGTTTCAATAATGACAAGAAATTTATAATACCAAGTACTAAGTTAATATCCTACATCTTACTCACCTATATTTACCCCTGTGTTGCCTATGTGCGGGTTTGTCATCAACACAAACTGGCCTGCATAGCTAGGGTCCGTAAGAATTTCTTGATACCTGTAGATCCACATACAAATACACATCATCAAGAAAATAAACACAACATACAATTAATCTTTTTAAGTTAAAAAGTGTAACTCAATCTCACCCTGTTAACGAAGTGTTAAATACAACTTCACCAACTTGAGTCCCCAAAGCACCAAATGACTTGGCTCTCCAAATGGATCCATCTTCAAGCACAAGTCTAGCATCCGCTAGCTTCCAAGGAGCTACATACATGATCCATATTTATTCATTTATATAAACATTAAACAAAGATTTAAAGGCATCACAATTCACAAATGTCTAGAATCATAAACATGAAATGAAACTTGAATTTTGTGAAGAGTACCAGAAACTGTAGCACCCGTGGAAGCAGAACCGGTGGAGCATCTGACAGTAAATGATCTAACTTGTAGTGACTTTAATAAAGCCGGGCTCGAAAGTAAAGGCTGGTTAGTTACGGAAAGATACATTGCATTGACAGCCATTTTTGCTGTAAAGTGAAAAATTCAAAAAGATCGAAATATTATTATTATATTATACATTGATCGTTAGACGTATAAACTTGAAGTGTGAATTTAACAAAAATCAAACCGAATTCAGTTCGGTTTCAAACCGAAAAATCCCAATTTAACAGGACAGCGGCAGCACGTTTCAAAGAGCTAATTAATACAGAGCTAATTAATATAACGATTAATTCAATTAATTAGCATCACAATTGAATCAACTAACTAACTAACATGATGATTGATTATTGAAAATGAGTGAATGAAATGAAACATCAGAAACGATTTGAATCGAACAGATTACTGAAGCTGAGTGACCTTCTACCGAATCAAATTTTGAAGTGACGAAGAGAATCGCAGGCTTCGGTGAAGTGATTGAGTAGGGTTTAGGGTTTCGGTGTAAGTGGATGTGTGAGTAACAGCCGAAATAAAGTTGTAATGGGTTTCGGACACTTCCCTACACCTTTTAATGGGCTAAGTTGTGGTGAGCATTTGGGGTGCTACATGTTTTAATGGGCTAACTAGTAGGAATATACTATTCATATGATATGATAATCAATATATAATATATATATATATGTGTGTGTATATGTGTGTGTGGAAGTTAGGAGTAAAGGTGCACAAATCGGGTTTTTTAAATACCCGGGTTCGAGTATGACCGGGTATTAGAAAATCGGGTTTTGTCTCTAAAAATCATTCCCTATGCATCGGGTTCGAGTCGGGTAAATAACCAGGTATTTGAATACCCTATTTCCGAGTATTGAACAAACTCTATTTTCAGGTTTTTTTTGGATTTTTTCGGGCTTTTCCCCGGGAATTTTTCAGATATAGATTGGATTTTTTAAGAGGTTTCACTTTTTAGGGGTATTTTCGGGTATTTTTCATGTATTTTTTGGGTAATTTCGAATATAAATCGTGTATTTGAAAAACCCGGTTTCGATTATTGGAGAAACTCGGTTCCGGTTTTCGGGTATTACTGGTATAAATCGGGTCCGGTTCCGGGTATGGGTCTTGGTACTAAAATTGTGACATTCGTCAATTTCGGGTCTTGTTTGTATTCGTTTTTGTATTTGTTTATTATGTAAACCGACCCGATTTGTAAACCGAAGCTTATGTTATAATCAAAATGATGGATTTATGTTACAATATTGTTTCACACTTGTTGGGTCTTGAAAACATCTTATTTTTATTTATTTATATATTTATTTTTTTGTTGTTTTGTGTTTTTGTCTTGATCCATTTTGTATGAAAACTCTTGTGTCTCACACCCATATTTGACCACCAACATTACCCTATATATACACCACCTTTCCTCTTCATTTTCCCTTGCTACAACTCAAAAAAAAAAAAAACTCTCTCAAACATCAAAGATTCAAGGTTATCTTCTTAAGTGTTCTTGAAGGATTTTGGTCTTTCATCTTAATTAGTTTATGTAGCCTTATTAATACTTGTTTATGGTTGTGCAACATATATATAATATACACCCCTTGTTTACCTTTGGTATTTACTTCTCCGATTCCGGTCTGTGAGGTTTCGGACCCCATAAGGCAAGGCTTCATGGAGGACTTCGTGTCCTTGATATATATACATCTATATAACTTGTTCATACATATTAATCTTGCTTATTTTAGTTTGTTGGTCATGTTTACAAGTTCCATGGTTATGGGTTTTTAAAAGTCTATGCTTCGGTTTAACCGTAAATAGCTCTAAACCGTAAACCGAACTTTGTTACTAGTTTTGTTTGTTTAAACATACTTAGTGTTAGATCTAAGTTTCTAAAATCATTTTTACAAATTCTATGGTTATGGGTGTGTAGAATCTTACCTCGGTCTTAACCCGAAACACGATCCGAATCGAAAACCGAACTTTTGTTTAAAGACTTTATTGTTAACTTTTGGTATTTTTTATTTGTACATTATTATACAAGTTCTTTAGTGTTTGGACATGTGGAAACCATCTATGAACTTGTTGTGAGATGGAAACCGAACCAAACCGATTCTTGCTCGCTTAAGACACACAAGTGTGTTTTTTTAGCCATCAAGACTTGTATATTTCTTTAAAAATAGTTACAAATTGATTTTTAAATATTTTCTTAAGTACTTGAAAATGTTGGATCCAACTTGATCTCATAACAAAGTTTGGACCGACAAAACCGAACACTCGCTTAACGTGCGTTGTTAGTTCTAAAACAATGGAACTACATACTTGGTTAAGTCTTATTAAATTTTATTGAGTTATCTCATAACATTCAATATTTTGGAAAGTTGACTTTGGGTTTGACCAATTATCAAGACCCGAACCGACAACCCGAACACTCGATAAAAAAACCCGTTTTAGTATCTTTATTCCAAAGGGATTTGCATTCTTGCATTTTACCCACCTTATTACTTAACATAGGTTGAGTAAATATTAAGGTTAGATACTTTAACCCGGTTTCGAGCAAACTTACATTTTTAAAGGGTTATTGTTATAAATTCTTAAATAGTCATATTTTAAACCTTGAACTTTAATTATTTATATTTCTCAACATTTATTTTGTTTAAAGACCTTCAAGACAACCTTTCTAAATTCAAGACTTCTTTTCTTTTTAGGCATTGTGCGTTAAACTCGTCGTTCCGACAAATCTCCAAATTATCATCTTTCAAGTTTACCACTTGAAGGTGAGTACTTCATACCCCATTTTCCATCTTTTATTTTGAGGGTGACATTTCATACTTATTCAACCAAATGCTTTATATTTGAATCTTAAACCACAAACGTAGTTGTATACTTTACCTAAATAATTGCTCGATTTGGTGTTCTATGCTTATATGCCTATGTGTTTATCGCTTTTGGTTGGTGGAACTATAAAATCCTAGACTATTTGGCATCCCCTTATAGCAAGGTGTCGTTAACGTAATGCAATTAACGATAACTATAAAATCCTAGACTATTTGGCATCCCCTTATAGCTAGGTGTCGCTAATGTGTTTAGCGATATCTATTTATCCAAATTACCACTTTTATTTATCGTTTCGTATGCAAGTTTTGTGGTTATCTTTATTATATACTAATATGATTAAACTTATGAATTGCTCACCGACCTTTGTGTTGACAAACTTTATTTTATGAAATGTTGCAGGTTTGCATCTTGGTTGATTTATGATTGTGAAGAAAACGACATCAAAGACCTTAGGATATTAGTAAAAATGAACAATATCAATTTGCCATATTTTGTGATATCTTGTTTATGGTTATTTTATGGATAATTGTTATGTGACATTTTCGATGTTGTGAAATGAAATGAGTTTATTAAATACTGTCACTTTAATTAGTGTCATGTGCTTATGGACAATCGTTACACCTCGGCATGTTCCGCCGCCTTTGGTCGAGGTGTGACAAAAATGCATACCCTATCCGTACCCTACGGGTAGGGTCGGGTACGGGTTCAGGTATCAAAAACCCGGGTATTAGAAAAACCGGTTCCGGGTATTTTTTCGGATTCGGTTCCGGGTTCGGGTTTTTTGCAATGTTGTAAAACTCACTAGGCGGCCGACCCCCTTGTAGGGAGTACTCGGCTTGTACTAGGGCATGATAAATATAACGTAAAATAATTATTGGATATTATATATATGTTAAGGCAAGCATAATTCAGATCAAAATAAGCATAATTCATATGAAAAAAAATATATATAATTCAAAAAATTCATGTTTTGTTGTTATTTTTCATTTTTTACTAAAATAAATAATTAAGTAAATAAAAATTGGTGGCCGAGTTGACCTTGGAGGCCGAGTAATCCCGAGTACTTCGACTTTTGACCAAGTTGGACTTTGACGAGTAATGGTGACCGAGTTGTGAAAAGGGCCAAGGTTGATATCCGAGGACCTTGGAGTCGCCGATTCCAAGGCTTTGGAATCTGAATTTTACAACACTGGTTTTTTGTGCACCTCTAGTTAGGGGTGAACAAGCGCGTCAGACCCACGAGACTTGTTTAGTGGTATTCTCAACAAACGGGAACCGACCCTATTGTATATAACCGGGTCTAATCGGTTCATGTATATAACCGACCCGGACCCGTTTAATGGTATTCTTAGGACCCAAGAACTTACCCTATTGTAAATAACTTGGTCTAATCCGGTTCAGGCCTCGCAAGTCTTACCCGATTTCTGCTCACCTCTTACGAAACGAAAGTATATATGTTTATTTATATATTTTGGGATTAAGTTTTTGTGCATTTAGCTAACTATTTAATGAGTAACTAATAAGAGGATGGTGGTGAGATCCAAAACACACCAACACAAACCACATCACGCATCTCTTTCACTCCGATTCTCAACCAAAATCCCGTTTCCAACTTCTCGATCTTGTACTCTCTCGTTCAAGGTATAGTTCGGGTGCCACGTTAATCCCGGGCAGTACATACTAGTACATACTGCTTCAGCTGTTGTACACTGGAAGACAGACGGGTTTACCGAGATAACCCGAAATCCGTTTTAAGGGACCTGTATTGAACACGAATTCTCAGTCATCACCTAATTCACTTTGCTTCCTTTCATTTAAGTTATTTTGTATTCTTAGTTATTGTTTATAATCTTTTGTTCTACTTTATTTTTGTTTCGTCCTAACTCACGTTATTGTTATAGCATTTATTTTCTTGCATTGTAATTTACTGTTTTGATTATTTCATGTATTGTAATTCCATTGTGAGATAAGTAGTTTAAATACATAACTTCAAGTTATTTACTATAATATTGTATTTGAGTAATTAATACTTAGATATGAAGAAGTACAATAAAAATAATTCATTATTTTAATAAAATATGATTAAGAGATGAGTTGTTCTAAACATGAGAGGTTTACAAAGGAACGTAGAGTTATGAAAATATTTTAGGTTGTGGTGGTGTTGGATCTCATTAAATTTAAATGATAACAATGGATTGGATGGCGATGTTGAATGGTTGGTGGAATTGTTGTAAACAAAAAGAGGACAGACTCAAATAAACGAAGGATGTTATTTCACTTATTATTTGCATGTGTCAAACTCAAAGCCGGCAAAACACTAACATAAGTAATAACAATAAAAACAACATTTGAGTCATCAATTCATAAAATAAAATGTTCAAGAGAAAATTTTGACTTAGAAAATAAAAATAAGTGTTTTTGTTTTACTTATATCTAATAATTGATTTAAATAATTAGCGAAAACTAAAATGGGTTAAGCCATCTGCTTACTCGCAGATAAGCTAAACCCCGGATTCCGTATACCCGGGGGGGGGGGGGGGGGGGCTAAGACTCAAGATGGGTAACATGTCTCGTCATGAGTTGTGAGCAAGTTAATTGAAAGTATGGTTGGTTCTACCCTAGCTTCATGTATCATATCTCTATTTCACATCAGCGTCACATCATATTTTCTAATCTTTCCATATCCCTTCTTCAAGTGCATGATGTCATTTTAAAAATTACAAATGTGTAATTTATTAACTTTTCTCTCTCATACCAAAAGTCATCCCAAACACCCCTAAGTACGGAAAAAGATACCACCTCGCCCGCCCTTTCGAGTTTCAAGTTTCACACCTTCTATAACACCGAGGAAAAATAGTCATAAATGAGCTACATAAAAGTATTTAAAAAGGTGAGCATGAAAATATAAAATCAATGATTGGTGATAACATTAATAATATAAAAGATGACACCATTGATATGAAATGTTCCTAGCTACCACACACCCTAAAATTGGATTGGGACCCATGAAGAAAACCAACCCATAAATAATGCGGTCCTTATTTGGTAAAGTTTTATGCTCATTCCCTAAATAACGATCTTAAATTTCATTTATCTTTTAGACCATATGAAGCTTTGTAGACGTGCATGAATATCTATCTCATTCTCACCAAAGTGATACAATAAGTTTATAGATTCTAAGTGGCATAGAGATAATACTATCATTTGGTTTAAACTTTGTTATGGAACTATAACCGAATAAAAAGTTGGGAGAATACTTCTTGATGCTCGGTGAAGAAGGATGACTCTCTTGAACAGATAAAATCAGATTAAAACAATAGAACGGAGGGTGGAAGTGGATGTATTGAATGCATGATCTCCTCCACTATTTGTAGGCAAAATTTTGTTCGAACACGATCATGCCTTTATTGATGCTCTCGGATGGTTATACGGTTTGCAGCTTTTTGTCAGTTTTGTCAAAGCACGGGTGAGATTTAGCGGTTCATGTCGACCCACGCGTGCCAATTTGGTGAGCACAACAAATGCTTTACAAATCCTGTCAGCCTGGTCATGCCGTTTAGGATGTACGACCCTACTTTGTCTGGATTGTTGCCAACCCAGACATGTTTTTTGTCAACACGGGAGTGCCTTTTCTAAATCCTTGTCGGGCCAAGCGTGCTTAATGGGAGACAGGACCATGTCTACTGAGGCTTGTCCGTGTATGATATGGGCACAACATGCTTCAAGTTTGGTTCGGGGGATTTGGAGTGGCATGACCTTAATGAAATTCTTCATTTTTTTGTCTAGTTTTAGTTTTGTTTCTTTTTCACCGAATGCCTAAATACTCCTGCAAACTTACAAACAAGCAGATTGAAGGGTCTAATAATGTAAAAGGCAATTAAAATAGTCAAGCATATAAATACAAATATATAAGTGCGACCGGAGTTTGGTATTTTTCAAGCATATAAATACTAACATACCTACTGTGGCAATTTCTAACACTGCCCGAACAAGACACAAAAATAATCAAGTTTTCGGTGCACATCAAACCCGTTTAAAAAATGGGTCGTGTTGGGTTGACTGTTTAGTTAACCATGTCAAGAACCCACCAACCCATTTAACCCATTTCTTTTGCAACCCACTAACTCGATTGGCACATTTACAGCTTGATTACCACTTGCCAACTTGTATGACACGTTTAATTAAATGGGTTAAACGGATCGTGCTCGGTTACACAACTTTAAGTGCATGTGGGTTAGGGTTGATGTTTTTGACAAGAATAAATATATGTGTCATGTTCGGGTTGAACAATTCAACCCGTCAACCTGACACAATTGTCACCCTTAAATATACCTCTTAGTCCCCATCTTGGCCTTTGCACACCTGCGTTTCCAGTTTCCCAGATCAGGAAGTTATCCTGCCTTCAATATGAAAAAACCATCACCTGAAAATGCATAATAAAAACATATTTTTATTACTTTTTTTGTAAAAAAATATGATAAAAAACCCTTTTAAGATGAAGGGAGATCACACCATTGATCTTTTGTGTATGTCAGATGTGGATGCAAATATCTTATTCACCAATAATCGCCACAGCTACATGATCCATTCTTAAACAAATGAAACCGATTCGCATCTCTAACCAAAAACTCCCTTTGCACAATTTTAGATATATACTTTGTCACCGTATGGCAATCCTCACAAACCCGTAAATTCTTCATCACCTGCAACCGCGTTCCAGCCTTTGTATTTAATAAACCAAATGCAATTGCAAGTCTTTCGCTATGCCCACAAAGAATATCCCTTTTCTCATCTTCATTCACATCATGAAACACAGATTTCAAGTTAGGAACATACCCTTCTTTACCTATTAAATCATAAAGAACCTCAAGCAACTTCTTAACCTCCTCATATTGTTCAAAAAACTTATCCCCACTACTAAAAGCATAAATCTTTTTATTAATTTCCACCCAACTTTTACCAGCTTCCTTCTTAAGCCCCTTAGATTTAATCGATTTTCTCACCATTCTAACTTGATCCCATTTCCCTAAAGATGCATACGCGTTCGAAACTAATATATAATGCCCTGTATTTGATGAATTTAATTTAATAATATGTTGTGAAGCGCGCTCTGCTATTTCCTTGTGCCCGCTTGCTCGGCTAGCACTAAGTAGAGAGCCCCATATGCTTGCATCGGGTTTTACTGGCATTGAAAGTATGAACTTTTCGGCTTCGGTTGACCTCCCGGACCGTGCAAGAAGGTCAACTACACATGCATAATGTTCAATCTTTGGGTCAATGTTGTAATCCTTTTTCATCTGGTTAAAGTAAAATCGTCCCTTTTCTACCAATCCTGAATGACTACACGCAAAGATGACCGCAAGAAACGCGATTTGATCCGGAACGGTACCGGAAGCTTTCATATCCTCAAACGCGGTTGTGGCCATTGTTCCGTGACCGTACATCCCGTACGTGTATATCAACGCGGTCCATGTCACCACGTCTCGATTTTTCATATGCTCGAAAACGAGAACCGAGTTTCTCAAATCGCCACATTTTGAGTACGTTTCGATAAGCGCGTTACAAATTGGAATGTTTGACCCGAAACCCGACTTTAAAACACAACCATGAATCTCTTTACCTTGTCTTTTAGCTCCTAGGGTTGAACATAAGGGCAATGCGCATAAAATCGTAGTCATATTTGGTACTATTCCCTCGAGTCGCATTCGTGTGATCATTTCAAACCCTAGATTATACTCTTCTGAATATGAACATGCAGAAATAATGGTGTTCCATGATATAATATCGCGGTCTTTCATGTCCTCAAATTGGTTCAGTGCATCTTCCATGCTACCACATTTAGCATGCACATCAATAAGAGCGTTTCTAATAATCACACACGCGTTAAATCCGGTTTTAATTGTTTCACATTGGATCTCTTTTGCTAATGTTAAGTTCTTCCAAAGGGTGCACATAGAAAGAATTGTCACATATGTCACAAAATCAGGTTTTATGCCTATTTTCATAAGTCTAAAAGTTGCCAAGGCGTCTCCATACCGTGATGCTTTGATAATACCGTTTATTAACGCGTTCCATGATGTCAAATCCCGGTTTTTCATTTTGTTGAATATATCTTTTGCTGCTTGCAAAGAACCACATTTTGAGTACATACCAATAAGGATATTACTTGTTTTCATGTCGCATTCGTACTCATTTACATCTAAGTAATTATGCACAAATCTTCCCGATTCCAAGTCGCCTACGTGACTGCACGCACAAAGAACCAAAGTGATTGTCAATATATCCGGTTTGTGTCGCTCACGCAGCATTTCCATAAATAATTTGACCGATTCTTGATACAAATAAGCTTGCGAGTAACCGGAGATTACAGTATTCCAAGTAATATCGTCTCTAACATCCATCTCACTAAAAACCCGTTCGCATTCTTCTAAGCTATCGAATTTGAAGTACATCGAAAGAAGAGCGTTGCAGACTCGCGTGTCGACATCAACGCCGAGCTTAAAACTCAAACCATGAACCATGTGACCTTCTGCAACCACACTCAGCCCGGGTAGAACACTCGAGAGCATGAACGAATCAGGCCTCACGCCGACCGTCCTGGACCGGCAAAACATCTCCAAACCATGCTCCCACCTTTCGTGCGCACAATAACCCGAAACCAACGTGTTCCAAGAAACTACATCTCTCTTAGGCATTTCGTCGAACACCCGGCGTGCGCCATCAAGTTGTCCGAATCTGGAGTACATATCAACCAAAGCATTGGCAATATACAAATCGGATGCAAACCCAAGATGCAAGACATGCTGGTGAACAGTCTTGCCTGTTTGGGGGTGCAGTAACCCGGCACAAGCATTGATAACCGAAGGGAAAGTGAAGGTGTCGGGTGTAATAATAAGAAGGCTCATTTGGGAATAATAATATAAAGCTTGGGTGAAGAAGGCGTTGTGAGTCATGGCTCGGATGATGGTGTTCCATTGGTAAACGTTGGCCGTAGGGGAAACGGAGGCGAATATTAATGAGGATGAGTTTGGGGAGTTGAAGTGAGAGTATTTGGTGATGAGTTTGCCGGAGAAGAAGACCGTTTGATGGAGTCCTGAGGTGATTAAAACTGAATGGATTTTGTCAAGCTGTTTGATGTTTGATGCCCAACACACTGCTTTTGAGATGAGATTCAACATTGAAGATGTATTGGTTAAACGTCTCATAAGCAGTTTTGATGGACCCAAAAGCTTTTCTCATGGCATGCATGCGGAAAATTTCGAGGGTTAATTGTCTATTTTGTTCTTATTTTTATATGTGCAAGTTTAGAGTTGTATACTTGTATAGCTCTCTAACTTGTTTTCAAAGCAGGGAACTTTTTTTCCTTACACATATAGAGGAAGTCCCGGTTTATGAAACGGATGATTAAGATTGTGGATCGAAATTACATCTGTTGATGCGAAACTCGAAAGCATTTCTATTTTTTCTCATCTTTACTATTTGATACAGAAAGAAAATGCACAAATCGAGCGAACCTGGTGTCAAAAGATCAGGCTAGCCGATTAAAACAATTATATTTGTTCATCCAGATTACCAATTTGTGGCGTAATTTATAGATTCATTCCATTGAGTTCATTCATTATCATAAGTAATTGTTCTTTGAAAACAATCCAAGAACACATAAAGGTGTGCACTCAAACCAATTAATCTTATATTTAAAGAAAGATTCACTGCTTGACACTGACATATATGTTATATCTTTATTGCAGTTCTGGTTTAGTGAGATTTTGGCAAGATACAAAAACCCTTGCTTGATAGATATATGTTATCAATCTTATAGGTACTTTATTTACTCATTTTATTTCTATACTATCACTATAGTTACTTTACTAACTAGCCTGCATAAAACGGTTTTACTTGGTTGTATTGCATATAATTTTGTGAATTGTGATGGTGTATATTAATACTGGGGAGAAACCAAGCATGAGCACAATCGAAAGTTTGAAATTCTTGGCATGAACTCTAGGTATTTACATTAGTCATGTATTGCATGTTTCATGTTTTTGTCCTGTTTTGATTCATTTAAAAATCTTTTTTTATAGAACTTCACGAGATGGGCCCCCGAATGGAGTTGAAACCAAAAGATCAAGACGTCAGTCTTAATCCAAGTCATATAATGTGAATATTCAGTTATGAGAGCCGCTTACATCCCAATTGAGGTAAATAGTTTATTTAGATTATGTTCAAAACAACTTATCTTGAAACAAACAACCCGAGCTTGAGCTTGAGCTCTCGTAAGTTAAGCGAGCTGAGCTTGAGCTTGACTCGTTTAACTTCATAGAGCTCAAACTCTTCTCATGAGTAAGTTTTCAAGCTTGAGCTTGCTCGGGGGCTATGCTTGTTATTTATTCGTTAGTTAATTATATGTCCCCAAATTGCCTCTTGATTAAAATCGTACAAAAATTTGCTAATAGCTTATATCACCTAACAAACAAAAGAATGGTTAGTTGTTTTTAGTTGCAATCACTAAAATTGAATTATATGTATCTTCAGTAAACAACTTGTTCGTGTTCGTTGTTAAAATAACTAAATAAATAAAATTAATAATATTTAAAATATAATAAACGAACATTTCGGACGAACGCAAACGAACATATTACTGAATGTTCACGAACACAATGTGCCCTCTGTTCATGTTCGTTTGTCAAACTTACCGAGCGAAAGTCTTTGCTTATGTTCGTTCTTTTAATTAAACGGACAAACATAAACGAACTTCCCGTCAAACGGTTTGCATAACTTTCAGTTTGTTTACAGTTTTAAGACCATGTAATGTACTTGAATAGTGTACTTGAGCATTCCACATTACATTTCTACAATTGTTAGCTAATCACTTAACGAATGAATTGTAAGTCAATATGAAAGATAAAGTTTTTTTTAAAAAGCTTTCAAAAATCTTTGCACTCCATGGATTTGACAGGTAGTTTAATACCAACTGCAATATAAGGCTATTTGATACCAAATTTGTTTAAAAGGACACACAGTGAAATAGTCATCTAAACTTTTACAGCATAGTTGTTTGACATAATGTCACACCTTATGTTTGAAGTTGACAGACACCATTTCGTATCAAACATAACGTGTTTGGTCCCTAAAACAAATGGAGATTAACTACAGGCTAAAACTTTCAAAAATGACTAGAAAATACCCTTCGTATAAAAACCAAAAAAAAGATATAAAAAATGTCTATATAATTCTCGGTATAATGTAATACTAAAGAACTACTTGTGTTAAGACCTGGTATATTTCAAAGACTTTCATCTCCTAGCTCCAAGATGTGGAACTCGCAATTCTTGCTCGTGTGATCTACTCGAAGGGGAGGCGGTGTAGTGGGTAGCTCGGGTGAGCTTGGGTGGGGGCAAGTAGAGAGCCCTGTCCACCCTCATCAGTTTAATATAGTTTTCATAATCATATATATTTAGTACATTAATTATTCCACAAATTCAAGAAAAAAAATGACATAAATTACTCTACTTACCCATAAATTTCCATTGCAACAGACAAGCTCTCCAACATTTTATGCAACTCATCCAATTCAATACGAGACCTATCATTATAAACAAACCGAAAAACCCGACCCTCTAACTCAATCCAACTACACGCAACATCTTTTTTAACCCCACGACGCGTTAACAATGTTCTAACATTAGCTGCGTCGGCCCACATACCTCTTGCAGCAAAAATCTTTGAATGAAGCACACAAATGCCAGCGTTTAACTCGCGAGTACCAACAAGCTTTTGTGCCACTAATTCACCTAACTCAAAATTCTCATAAACTCTACAACAACTTAATAATGTTTCCCATGTATATGATGGAAGCTCAACTGGCAACTGTTTAACCAACTCATATGCCTCTGTTAACATCCCATTTCTACCAAGAACATCAATCATACATGCATAATGCTTGGCTTTAGGGACTATTTTCCACCTTTTTTTCCATTGATTTGTAGCACTCCCAACTCTCTTTAACCATACCCGAATGAGCACAACCGGTTAATAATCCTAGAAAAGTCAAATCATCGGGTCGGTAACCAGATTCTGTCATCGAAGAAAACAGTTTTAGGGCTTTTAAACCCGACCCGTGACACGCATGTGCCATAATCATCGCGTTCCATGAAATTGTGTCTTTTTTTATGGTGGTTTCGAAGATTAAATTAGCATTGTTTATAAACCCGCATTTGGAATACATAGATATTAATGAACAAACAACTGTTGAATCGTTTGCATACGCGCATTTGATTACACACGAGTGCATTGCTTTACCCAAACCATGTAGAGCAAGTGACCCACAAACAGATATTAAACCAGTGAATGTTACATGATCTGGTTTGATTCGGTTATGCAGCATCTGGGAGTAAAGATTGAAAGCCTCATCACTCTGAATCCCACAAATCATTATATTCCAAGTGGTTTGATCTTTAACCGGAATCCTCTTGAAAAAGATTCGAGCTTTTACAACCTCGTTTTCTTGAACATACCCTTGAAGAATTGTGTTCCACGAAACTATATTGCGGTTTGGCATGCTCTTAAAAAGCTCAAAAGCATGTTCTAAACTATTATTTTTAACATACCCGCTCATGATCGAGTTCCAAGCAACTGTATCTCGTTTAGGCATTGCATCAAACACTTTCCGCGCATTTTCAATCTGATTGTTTTGCACGAAACCTTGAATCATCACAGTCCACGCGATTACATCTTTTGTAGGCATTTCGTCAAACAACTTCCGCGCTATCACCATCTTCCCAGATTTCGTAAAACAACGTATGACAGTTGTCCATGACGCCACATCAAGCTCACACGCCGTAACAAACAACCTCCACAACGACTTAACATCTCCCGTCTCAGCATAACCAGTTAACATTGCATTGTTGATCAACACATCCTCAAACGGACACACATTAAACAACCCTTTTGCCTCCTCCACAAGCCCTACACAAAAACACCCTTCAATAATAATAGCCCAAGATCTCGAATTCTTGGCGGGAATTTGGTCAAACAAGTTTCTTGCTTCATCGATTCTCATGTTCTTCGTGTACCCGGACAACATAGCATTCCAACAGACCACATTCTTATCAGTCATGGAATCAAACAACATTCTGGAGTCATCCAATCTCCCACACTTGGCGTAGCCGTCCAACATTGCGGTCCAGGACAGGACATTTCGGCTCGGCATTTCGTCGAACACCTTGCGGGCGGCTAAAATGAAGCCGTTTTTGAGGTACCCAGAAATGAGACAATTCCATGTGACAATGTTCTTGATTGGCATCTCATGGAACAGACTGAGTGCGGATTTGATGTCACCATTTCTGAAGAATGTGGTGATTTTTGTGTTGCATTGGTATAAAGAACTGGAACTTGTATTGGAATTGGAACACAGAAGACGGCAATGAGAGTGAATTGCTGTAAATTGGAAGTGTGCATGCTTGAGTGAAGTAATCATATAAATATATATATATGTTTGGTATCAAATTCTTGATCATGGAAGTGTTTGGTGGTTGGACCCTGGTAATACCGGATGAAGTTCACGGTTGCAAATTTTACCACTAGAAAATTTTACTTGTTAGGTGTTTGGTGGTTGGAAATTTTATTTGTTTTCTTTTTTTTTCAATAATCATATGGGTGGCTTTTATAGGTTATATCACGTAAACTATTGTGTTATCCGACGCGTTGTGTTACTGCATTCTTGGTTTTAAAAAACGCGCTTAAAGCGCACCAAGGCGCAAGCTACATCGCTTTTGTGTACATAAGGCACACTATGTGCAAGAAGCACAGCAAAAAAATGCACCAAATTAAGTCAGTATTGGTTACGTTCGTAACGACACTATAATTAAACCCAAAAAATAAATTCGTTGAATTAAAATATAAAAGATTAACATAGACAAAAATTAAAATATTTAAAACGTCGTGGGCGTTAGTAAACCCTAAACTTTGTCGATCCCGGGCGTTGTGATGCTGAGTAGACGTGAATTAGGTTGGTTGCATTCGCTATGGTACTAGAACGTACTAAAACAAAAGGTTGGTAAAACCTGAGCGTTGCCGGTTTCGGGCATTGCGCCAGTGAGTCAACAAAACCTGAGCGTTGTTGGTATCAAGCGTTACGATGTTGAGTTGAAATGAATTCGGTTGATTCTGATTACTTTTGATACAAAAAAACAAAACAAAAAAATAAAGTTGACGTGACCCAATAATGGTCCACCACTTGACCCAATTGAAGCTTTCAGATTTAATTTTAATCTTATGTGATAATAATAATTAATGAATTATATGGATTTTAATTTTAATAATCTTGTTAGGAAAAGACTCTGGATATGCCTGGTAAAAAACTTTTAGGAGTTTTTAATTTTAAGTTTTTGCTTAATAAAAATTATTATTATTATAAATTGATAAAAATAAATTATAGCGAATGCAACGCGCAACGCACGAGCACTCATACTAATCTTTTAAAAAGTTAATAATTATAAATTAATAAAAATAAGCAATCACAAACATTCCTAAGTACGGAAAAAGATACCACCTCGTCCGCCCTTTCGAGTTTCAAGTTTCACACCTTCTATAACACCGAGGAAAAATAGTCATAAATGAGCTATATAAAAGTATTTAAAAAGGTGAGCATGAAAATATAAAATCAATGATTGGTGATAACATTAATAATATAAAAGATGACACCATTGATATGAAATGTTCCTAGCTACCACACACCCTAAAATTGGATTGGGACCCATGAAGAAAACCAACCCATAAATAATGCGGTCCTTATTTGGTAAAGTTTTATGCTCATTCCCTAAATAACGATCTTAAATTTCATTTATCTTTTAGACCATATGAAGCTTTGTAGACGTGCATGAATATCTATCTCATTCTCACCAAAGTGATACAATAACTTTAGCTTCTAATAAGTGGCAATGGCATAAAGATAATACTATCATTTGGTTTAAATTTTGTTATGAAACTATAACCAAATAAAAAGTTGGTAGAATACTTCTTGATGCTCGGTGAAGAATGATGACTCTCTTGAACAGATAAAATCAGATAAAAACAATAGAATGGAGGGTGGAAGTGGATGTATTGAATGCATGATCTCCTCCACTATCTGTAGGCAAAATTTTGTTCGAGCACGATCACGCCTTAATTGATGCTCTCGGATGGTTGTACGATTTGCAGTCTTTTGTCAGTTTTGTCAAAGCACGGGCGAGATTTAGCGGTTCATGTCGACCCACACGAGCTAATTTGGGGAGCACAACCGTGGCTTTCACAAATATTGTCAGCATGGTCATGCCGTTTAGGATGCACGACCATGCTTTCTATGGTTCTAAGGGCATCTCCAGTGGTAAACTTACAAGTGATTTGAAATCTGTGGAGAAGAGAGAGTGCCATATGAAGGAGAAAAAGAAGAGAAGAGATTGTATTTTTAACGTGGGTGCTTATGAGATAAAAGTAAAGAGAGACGAGAGAAAAATGAAAGAAAAATGGTGAGACAGTGTTGATGCGAAGGTGTAAGAAAATAAAAACACCTCCACAATTGGAGATGCTTAATAACTAGTTGTCGCTTCTATTTGAACTATTTCATTTGTGACATGTGGTGAATGGTAAAAAAAAAAAAAAATAGCTGCTAAAAGAAAATGAAATATCTTTAATATTTATAAAATTTGAAAAACAGAAAACGATATGATAAAGAAAGAAAGAAAGAAAGAAAAAGACACGCCTAGCTTATCATCAAGGTTCCGACTTGAGGCACACACTGACATTCAAATATCTACTCTCCGTCATTTTCATGAATAATAATAATAAATCATCAAACAATTCTTCAAAATTTTCTGCAACCGTGTTGATACTTGTTTATCGCTGCTTCAGATGATCGACACAGTACTTTCTACCATCCACGGTTAATTTGATCCACAAGCATCAACAGATTTCATGTTTCTTCAATTTCAAACACAAATTATTATTCACTCATCTTGTTGTTCATACTCTTTGGATGACGTTTCAATTGAATTACTCTCGATTCGAGTGGAGATCGAGTACTGTTTCAGACGATGAATCATACAGTTCCTAATTTTGAAACGGACGAAGATTTTACTACACTGGAGCTGCGTAACAAATCAGCAATGTAAATTAGTTACCAATTGAATGACTATTTGATTCGAATTAGGGTTTAATTTCGGTTGTTCGATTTTGCAGGGGAGGAAATGATGATATTATGGAGCTGATATGGCATAACGGACAGGTTGTGATGCACAACCAGAATCCGAGATCTAATAAGAAGCCGGCTGCGGGGGTCTCGGTTCAGACCGCTGCAACCGGTGAAGAAGACACGGGGCCATCTAATAATGTTTTCATGCAGAAAGACGAGATGGCCTCGTGGCTTCATTATCCGGTGGAGGATAGTCCGTTAGACAATTATCTATACGGTAACGATCTCATGTATCCTCCACCGCCTGCTATAACCATAACCTCCGTGGCGCCTAATTCCATACCACCGACAGTAATGATTCCACCTCGGCCTCCTGTGTCAACATACCGGCGCGTGGAAGTTGAATTCACGAGACCTAGGAGTCCGGAACTAGGTCCGTCGAGTTCGTCGCCGGCGTTACTATCGGCGAAGCCCCAGGAATCTAGGGCTTCGCGTGTGTCGGATAAACCGGCGCCAATTTCTGGTATTGGCGCCAGAAGGGAAACGGAGACGTGCGACATGAGTGTGATGTCATCTCCAGGTTCAGGTGGGTCGGGAGCAAGCGCCGGTTTGGAGCCGGTGTCCGAAAGGCCGCCGCCAGCTACTGATGATCGGAAGCGCAAGGGTGTCGACACCGACGATAACGAGTGCCACATTGAGGTAATGAGGCTTTTTTTTTACGTTTAGGAAACTGAAAAACAGTGATTGTATCGAAACAGAACGTAAACCAGCAACAAGTTGTGTTGTTATTATTTTTGAAATAATAATATTATTATGATATAAAGGATCTTTTAAGCTAATAACTTAGTTGATAAATAGTGAAATTTTTTATATATTGAACACTTTGATTAAGATTCTGTAGAAGATTTAGAAATGTTATGGAAACTTCTGAGAGTATGATGATAAAAGTAAAATTCATAATATGATGTTCTGTGGTGGGAAAATCGTCAAGTTCAATGCATGCGTGGGTGTTTGTTGCCACGTCACACTTAAGTTCACTGACTAGCATGGCACGTGTATTGCCTGAAGATGTGTTATGTTCAATGAATGAGCAATGCAAACAAAACTGTGTCTCATAATTTATATACAAACATAACTACCAGATGTGTAAAAAAATGTTATATAATAATAATAATAATAATAATAATAATAATAATAATAGAAAGTTTGTTTCCCATCTACTGAGCAACTAATGTTTGTTATCAACACAATCAACCCAATAGAAAACTTGTTCACCCTATATCATGTTCACAAACTCGGTTGATATCATATGCTTACATGGAGGACTACTTTTAAGTGTTAACCTGAGTTTATTATCTATTATAGTTATTATTATTTATTTTTTAATTTTGTTTGTTAGTCGGTATCTATGCACGTCTAGTTAAATATTACGATAGTTACATTAGTTCATTATCTTATACATTATTTCATTATCTTATAATTCGGTCACTTCTATATTTAAATATAAATTTCATGTTGGGAGGTTAAATTTGATTTTATACTCGATGCAACATATCTCTACTATTATACCACCAATAACAACGTACACAAAGATGATGAATTTGCAATCCAACTCACTTATATTACTATAATCACCACAGCTTCCATTTCATTACAAGGTTTAAAGCAAAGTAGTCAAAAACATATATGGATTCATGTTCATGATCATTGTGTTAAGTTGTTATTATGGGATCATACTTAATAAATTAAGTAAAAATATACTTAACTTGGACTATCAAAGTAGAAATTAAGGAGGTGAACAGTAACAGTTTGAATTTATAAGCACTTTGTTCACGCTAAATAATATTTATGGCACATTCCATATATCATTATATTCTTTCATGTGAAGGACGTCGAGTTTGAATATGCTGATGGAAAGAAGCAATCTCACGTTGGATCAACCTCTACAAAAAGGACTCGTGCTGCAGAGGTCCACAATCTTACGGAGAGGGTTTGTGTTCTTCCTCTCAAATAGTAATATAAGAGAAAAACACCAAAGTGGTAATTTTTAAGTGTGTTACATATTTAAGGTCATATTAGAATAACTGCAGGTAAAAATCATGAGATAGGTGGATCTTTTGGTCGCGTATCTACTTTTGCTTGCCTAAATCCGTGTTAAATGCCACCCCAATAATATTAAAAGATTATATGAAATAAGTAATCTCACTTTTTGTGTATTGGCCAATAATAATCTCATATTTAAAAATCACTACCAATTGTCCCACCTTTCAACTACTTTTGTCACAATGGTCATTCGTTAAAAATTACTTAGCGTCGTTAAGTTTTTTCCTAGTTTCAAATTGATGTTTTAGGGCTTTTAACCGGAAGAAGTATACGAGTCGACCGATGTAAAACTTATCTCGAAATGGTGACCCAAACGACGAAACAATGTTTTAATTCGGGTGCTTGAATTTTCAATTAACAAAAATCAAGTTATTTGAACCACCGTTTCGAGATAAGTTTTACATCAGTCGACTCATATCGTTCTTCCAATCAAAAGCCTTAAAACATCGGTTTGAAACTAGGGAAAAAACATAACGACGTTAAGTATTTTTTAACGGGGGACCAGTGAGATAAAAATAGTTAAAAGGTGAGACTGTTGGTATTGATTTTTAAAGATGGGATTATTATCGGCCAATACACAAAATGTGGGATTATTTATTTTCAATTTTCCTAATATTAATACATAGGCGATATGGTGCTGCGTGTTACATTCATTATTGGTGGTAAAAAGTCAGATACGCCGTGGCTAAATAAGTTGTAACACACTTAGAAAATGGTTGCTTTCGTGATTTTGTCACAATATAATATCCGCATGGGTAGTTGCCAAATTTGTCGCCTTGTAATTATAATACTTGTGTAGAGACGTCGAGATAGGATTAATGAAAAGATGAAGGCCTTGCAAGAACTAATACCACGATGCAATAAGGTCGGTAGCACGCACATTCCTTAATTTTCAAGTTATATACAAAATTATTTATCAACCCTCTTAAACATCAAAATTATTTGTATTCTAGTCCGACAAAGCTTCAATGCTGGATGAAGCAATCGAATACTTGAAATCACTTCAAATGCAAGTTCAGGTATGTAAAACTCGAATAATCAAATGTTTTATTTTCTAATTATATAAGGCCCACAACTTAGTACTTGTGAATTTGCAGATGATGTCCATGGGATGCAACATGGTACCGATGATGTTCCCAGGTGTCCAACAATATGTGCCCCCGATGGCTATGGGTATGGGTATGGGAATGGGGATGAATGGTGCTATGGTTCCACACCCCGCCATACTTCCCAGTTCGTTACCGCCCAATCCTGCTGCAGCCGCAGCTCATCTCGGTCAACGGTTTCCAGTTCCAGTTCCAGGATTTAACATGCCACCGGTTAACATTGCGGGCCCTGCACCTAGTCAAGCAGCTAACATGACAGATCCAATGATGAATCCTTTGACTCTAAATAGTCAAAGTCAAAATCATCCAAGAGTTCCTAGTTTTGCGGATCCGTTTCAACATTACATTGGTCTCCATCCAACACAATTACCACTTCCTCAGGTATTATATATATTTTGTCTGATAATATTCATATATAACTCAGAGCTGACACTGTTGTTTTTGAGCAGAATCAAGGAGGTGTGCCCCCGGTTGGAACTAAACCTAGCAGCTGCAAAGATGCTACCAGCACCAATCATCATCAAACCGGTAAACCAAAATCTGAATTTACATGTCAATATAGTTGTAAACCATGGCTTTAAAGGAGACAAGCTGCAGGGTTAAGCCAGATTGGGCTCTGGCTAGAACTTAAATGAGCCAGCTTAGCTTTGCTATATTATTTTAACGAGCTGAAATGTTGACCACGAGCTGAAAAGCTTGAGACAGCTCGTGGCTCGACCAGCCGACTCATTAGTTTTGTTTAGTTTCTTACACATATTGATGTGTAAAAAAGAAATTTAGCATACACATATTACAAACTTTTTAAACAAGAGATTTATATACGGTACACTAACTGAAACGCTTTTCTATTAAACTAGTGAAAATGAACAAGAATCTATGTTCGTTTAATTAAATAAACGGGCATGAACATGCTTCTGGTTTGTTTTCTGTTACCTAGACAATTAAGCATGAACAGGCGCATAAGAAATTGTAATTTTTTTCAGGTTGATGATGCTTTGGAGGTTGTTTAGAGAACAGGCTTCGTAGCCGACTAAATTTTGTAGCTTAAGAAGGACTTGAGGATCAAAAGATTGTCGACTATCAACACCGGCTGGGTTTACTCATGTAATAATTATATATAGCGTTATTTGATTCTTTTTTTACCGTTACAAAATATATTAATTATTAAAAAGTAGAATTGGTCGCTAACCAACATGCATGTTGTTTGGTCGTTTCTTTCTCATCTTCTCGCCTGGTTCCTTTATATAATTTGTTATCATTTTTATTATGATGTTTGGTTTTTAAACATATAGTATGCTTCCTTGAAAAATTCACATGTTTTGCAATGTTTGCGTAAGGGAACACTGGACCGATCGGGTCGAATTTAGGAAGGAGACGACATCATAAACAATTTTCAAAAATATTTGCAATTTTGTGTACTTTATGTTTTGAAGTAGATTTTCAGTTTTAAGAGAATATGAACGCTGAAATAAATAATCTATGTCTTAGTGTAGATCTGTAGTTCTAGTAAAATGCAAACGCTTAAATAATTAAAATACGAAGCAAGAAGTTTTAAAAAGATGAATAATGATATTTTAAAAGAAGAAAAAGTTAAAAATAATAACAGAAACTGTCCACGCTCAATCAAACCAGTACCATACTCTTGATTCAACCAGTTAATTCGGTCCAGTACTTTATGTGGTTGTCGATTCAACTGGTCAGTCCGGTCCGGTCGTGACATCGGTGTTATTTTGGAATGAAGAAATCTACTATTATAATAAACAAACCAAACGGGACAACTTTATATAATAGTAACCAAGTTTCAAGTTTGTTTCAATTAGGTCACTCATATTTCGTTTTGTCTCAATTAGATCACTTAACTTTTAATTTTGTCTCAATTATGTCACTCAACTTTCAATGTGTCTCAATTAGATCACTCAACTTTCAATTTTAGCTTAATTAGGTCACTCAAATTTGGATAAATGTTCTAATACTATCTTTTTTACCCTCATATTATATGTTTATAAATAACTTAAACGTCACTAAAACCAACACTTTTTTATGTTTTATCAGTAAATGTATCACTTACGATAATATTGTGGTTGTCCCTCTCGTTTTACAACACAAATTGAAATTTAAGTGACCTAATTGAGACAAATTGAAAGTTGAGTGACCTGATTGGGACAAAACAAAATATGAGTGACTTAATTGAAACAAACTTGAAACTTGGTTACTATTCTATAATGTTTTCCCTAAAGAAAAATGTTGTTGTGCCAAGTGACACCTATTTGGCCCATCTTTATGACACTTGCAAAACATCATTTAGCCACCTTAATTAATATTATTTAACCACCTTAATTATTTTTCATTTTTTTTTTCAAATTTGTCTTCTTTTGTTTACAAGTTTTTATTTTGAAATTAAAAATTATCATTGTTTTCTTAAACTATCTTTGTTAATAAGTATTATTAAATAAAAAATTAATGTTATTTTCATAATTTTAACATCTTTGCTTATGAGTTTACTAACATGATTTTCCCGTAATATTTAATTTTACCTAAAAGAATTTGTTTCTTAATGAGGTCCTTTTACAATATTTGTTTTAAAATTTTAATATAAAATTCCTTTGTTTTTTTACGATTTAATGACTTGTATAAAATAATAGTCTTTTTTTTTTACTATAATTATAACTTCTATTGCATTTTATAAAAAAATTAATAATAACATGCTCAAAAGCTTAGAAACTAATTTTTATTTAATCTTATTATCCTATGTTTTTTTATTAAACTTGATTTATTTCACATAAAAAACACATGTTTACATGTTATAAGTTTTGGACAACCATCCAACAACGGTAATTTTCATTATCGGTCATGCGATGCTACATGCTTATGTTCATCAAATCTAGATAAATACCTTTCAGGAAAAATACATGTGAATGTGACCAAAATATCTGACGGTCGCTATTATCCAAAACCTATAATGGTTTAATGTTTGTTTAAGATGTTGTGTTGCTATGAAAAAGTGAGGCCAAAATATCTAACGATCGCTATTATCCCAAACCTATAATGGTTTTATGTTGTTTGGGATCCTTTGTTGCTTTGAAAAAATTGAGCTGTTTTTTATACTTAAGATAATGTTTTTTATGTTTTAAAGTATCATTTCAATTTTTATGGATTAACATTGTTTTAAACTCTTAGAATTCGGTGTGTTGCTTATCTTTTTTTAAACCTTTTCAATTTATATTGCTTTATAATATAATGTTTTTATTTTAAATTTGTGTATTGTCTATTTAAGTATTTGTATGACTTGTATCAATCTTTTTTTTAAACACTATTCTTCTTAAAAAATATAAATCCCTATATCAAATTGATATTCGTACTAAATAATTTATTTTTTTAGCAATAATCGTGTGCTATTAGTAAGAAAAGTTTGATTAAATAAATTTTAAACATTATATATAACGACAGATTTTAGAGATTTATGTCATACTTTTTAGATTAAAACTCAAGATGGGGTCAATCTTCTAATATTTGATGATGTGGGTAACTAAAAATTTTGTATATGAAGAATTCTTTAGAGATTTTAGAGATTTATGTCATACTTTTTAGATTAAAACTCAAGATGGGGTCAATCTATTTTTTTTTTTCATTTTATGAAAATTTTATTTTATTCAACGTTGTAATACATTTTCATATTCATTCATCTAATACCAAATTAATATAAGTATTTCACATTGTTTTGTTCTTCCGTTAATGTAGTTTACTCAATCCCTGTATACACGGGTATTTAACCTAGTTATATATATTGAAAAAAAGAAGAGAGAGAGAGAGTTGATGCTTATTGGATATTTATAGATCATAGATGTAGGAGTTAATGATGTATTCAGTGAGTTGTTACTGTTATAATACAATTAAAGAGGAGAATTGACTTGTTAAAACAAGTTGATTGAAAGCATGGATTTTGAAAAATATATATGTGATTTTAGATATTTGTGAGAATGGAAAATCAAATGTCCTTTTAAATAAATATGTCGTTGATGTGGGTGTTGCAATAATTGTATATGCTGGTCCAACGATCCACTTGATTAAAGAATCTTTTTGTAGTAAAATTCATAGTTTGTGGCAGGAATGTCATGTGCTTCACTTCACTTTTTATGGAAAGGAATTTTGACGACGATTGTGGTCTTGTGTGTATTCGGGTAAATTAGGATGGTCGTCTTTATGAAAATTTTAATATAAGTGACTCGTGACTTTATTTGCAACTATTGCTTTAGTTTTTAAAACCCTTTAATTAAATCCTAAGCATATATGATAAGAATTAGAATGGTTCATTTCTTGATCCAAATACCCTACTCCTATATCAATGTATAAAGCATTATTCAAATAGGATTTTTCTTTTTCTTTTTTTTTTTATAGATTTAAAGTTTATCTAGAGCTTTCATCTTTAGTATGCAACTAATATACATGAAACTCACTAGAACATCATCTGTAAATGCAATAACATACTTCTTTTCCCCTAAACATGGAAATTAATTGCATAATTGCTACGTTTCATAATGTAAGTGTCTAAAATGCGTGCGTATCAAAGTGATGATTTAGTAATGCTAGTGCTAGGCTGCTAGCTATATATACGATATCATTACTAAGCATATCATTGATATTTATTAAACATATTGTTGCATAAATATCCAAATTCAAAAAATACTATGCCTTGGCAAGATATCCTTGTCAAGTCCATCACTTATTTTTGTAGACAGCACCAGAAATAAGATTATTTTATATTCATACACAATAAAATATTCTCCAAGTTAGGAAAAAAAAAAATCCTCCGTAAGTAAATTGAAGCTTCAAGTTTCCTTGTCAAAGGACGAGTTCGGTTAGCACGCTTCCATACGAAGCATTCTATTCGTCGTAAAGACGTAATCAATGACAATTCTTGTACATGTGTTATTATCTAACAGTTGACCTTGTTGTACTTGTATATTCTATAATCCTTGGATCCTTGATTCCTTAAGCACAACCATTTGTTCCAGCTTTATTTTTTTCTTCTATCAACTTGGCAATATTCTTAAAATATCTAGATTTACCACATTCCAACAAGCCAATTTCGATTTATTGTTTGGTTCCTTGTGTCTTTTGAAAAGACTCTTTTCTTAAACTTCTTTTTACCCTTGAATTTGTTGATTCTCTTTGTTTACCTACCTTCTTCTACCATATTCACACAAGAGGGTCCACCAATATAAGGTTAAGGTGGCTGCCAAGGACTCCTCAATTATAAGGTTAAGGTGGCTGCCAAGTTAAAACAATGATTGTTCTTCTTTTAATGCTTCAACATGTGCTTAAAATCTTTTCAAGAAGATTAGGTGGTTCATCAATGACACCTGACACGAAGATAGATCCGTCCACCTTCGTGTTATGCTAAGTAAACGGCCCCATGTTATGGGGGACTTATGTTAAGTAAACTGACCCATATATGTGGCAGATCATTAACTTGCTCCATTACAGACCTCGAATCGACCATTTTGTAATTACTAAATTTATTTTACCAAGAATTTCTCACTGAAGGCATTCTCGGTCATGCATTTCCTCAAGGGAGTCCCACGCTTCTTTGGTCGATTCAGTAGTTTGATCAACACAAAAGGGGAGTCGGTTATACCCTTCAAGATGTGATGACCACGATATCCCAAACTTTCCTATCATGTCTCCAACATAATCACCCGTAGTTATGCTTCATGAAATACTGTAATCTTTGTGGGTTTTACAGTTTGTAATTGCATGGATACCCCTCTGAACTATGTAAACCACCATAAGATTTAAGTATTTCAACAATACTTCAGTTCTTAATAGGGTGTTTTAAAAGAAACAAAATCAAGTGTGTTTTCATGTTTCGACAAATGTGTGCCAAAATAGAACCACCATCTACGGGCGCGTTCGTTTCACGGACTTTTTTTAAAGGATTTGGAATTGGAATGGAATGTTTGAGGATCCCTATCATGTGTTTGGTTGGTTAATATGTATTGGAATTGGAATTGGAATCTTCTTCATTCTCGGGTTTTTTTTTTTTGAAGAACGAGGGAAACGGCGGAAACGTTTTAGTTTTTCCACATTTTTCGTTTTTGATTTATATTTTGAGGTATGATTTTTTTATTAATTTTTTCAAATTTTTTGTACAGGGATTTTTACTTTCCATAACAATCCTTATAAAATAGGTGGGATTTTAAAATCCCATAAAATGTGGGATTTGATGGGATTTAGTTTCCCTTCCCTTTCATTTAATGAAACGAACATATCAATTCATGGGATTTACAATCCCATTCCTTAGAATTCATTCAAAATCCTTGAAACGAACAGGACCTACTTTCATAGGTCTCCAACCATCTTATTGATTAGCTAAAACAAAACAATGCTTAACGAAATAGTGACATTTAATAGGTTAAAACGGTTGACACTTTATTCGGTTCCTATAGACTAAGTTACTGCTAATGATCATAAAAATTGGAACTAGTTTGGTAACTATAGTAAACTGTTTCGGTAAATTATGACAGTTCATTACAGATTTCATTAGTAAAGGATATGAATTAGTGTAAAAAAGTTAATAAAACTAATACATACTGATATATTTTGACGATGCTGAAATTCCAACTTTAAAGATTACTGGTTATAATATCACCTGAAATTAACAAAGCCCGGAAAATGGAACTTCTATCCGAATAACAACATAGTTGAATACGTCACAGAAACACACAATTACACATGCAAAACAAAGTATCTTAACTGGCTCGGCCCAGAGGCATATTCGTAAATATAAGAAGCGCTGTCACATATAAAGGCCTTCTGGTACACCTTCCTTCTTCTTGAACATAACCTTGTCCTTCGCCTTCTTAAAATCCGCATGGGTCACCTATCATAATCATATGATTAATTAAGCAACTTTAAATTAATGATAAATTATCCTTTCATTAGCATTTGATTCATCTTTTGTACCTTCATTCGGCGTTCTCTCAAAGCAAGCAATCCCGCCTCGGTACAAATAGCCTTGATATCAGCGCCAGAAAACTCATCTTTAGTCATAACAAACTCTTCCAAGTTCACATCATCAGCTAGGGTCATTCTCGATGTGTGAATCTAAATCAACAAAAATCCATTAACAAACTATCTTCTAACTTATATCAGCGTGTGTACACGCATACACATTTAGTAACCATTATGAATATTTATTCTGTTTGTTAGCCTTAAAAAAATCTAAATATATAATTTTTAGTTTTTTTCACTTTTCATTTTGATATATATCTTGTTGAAAACAAAGTTGAATATGAAATTAGGTTTTTTTAAATTCTCAAGTATACTGAGTACCAAAACTGTACAGATACTGTAGCAAACTAAACCAACACCAACCGAAAATCAGCACCGGCGCCAGTATAATTTATTATGGTTCGGTTTCCTATTCAAGTAATATTTCATTGTTTGGTCAATATCAATAATGGTATTCATTTTCATGGTTTGGTTTCCCATTTCAAAAATATTTCTTATATCATTGAATTTGATTCTTCTCCAATAACTTGAACTAGATATATTTTAAAAAATCTAAGCACACAGTTATGTTTAAAGTTTTTTTTTTCAACATCCTGATATAAAGTTTATTGAATACGAAGTTGTATTCAAATTAAAGAACTTTTTACAAAACTGACGCCAGCTGTAAAAAATTACAAAATCATTATACTATACCTGGAATATGCGCCTTCTAGTTTTAATGTCAGGAAGCGGGAACTCTATCTTCCTATCTATACGACCCGGTCGAAGCAGAGCCGGATCAAGACTTTCAATCTTATTGGTCGCAAGTATCACTTTAACATCACCTCTCGAATCAAAACCATCTAACTGATTCAGTAATTCCAACATAGTCCTCTGAATTTCACGTTCACCACCAGAATGTGCATCATATCTGCACCAACAAACCAAACAGAATTAACTGAAGTGAACATCTAACCGATAATAGGGTTAAACCATAACCAGACTGAACAATTAACTGAGAGTGCGATTTAGCCATATATATACCTCTTTGTACCGACTGCATCAATTTCATCAATGAAGACAATTGATGGAGACAGATCATCAGCAACTCTAAAGAGTTCTCTCACCAACTTAGGACCATCCCCAAGGTACTTTTGAATCAACTCACTACCAACAACACGCAAGAATGTTGCTGATGTGGAATTTGCCACTGCCTGAATAATAAACAAGATTCTTAAATATATTGTGGCTCAATTGAGCAAACAACAACGTTATGGGTGTAAACAAACCAAGCTGGCTCATGACCTACTCGAGATAGGATTGGTGTGAGCCAAGCTTAAACAAGCTCGAGCCTAAAAATATGCATGCCTAATAAACTAGCCGAGCCTGAGCTGGCTTGCCAGCCTGTTATTTATATAACTCTATTAAAACTATTAAATACATCTTTATACAATAATTATTATACATAAAATTTTGATAAAAATAACTAAATAATAAAAAATAATAATTAAAAATGCATCGGGTAAATACCACCAAAAACCAACATACTTTCCGTCATAAAAGTCCCTCAACATATTTTTGAACATTAAAGACGCTTTGCATTAAAATTGCTCGCACGGCTTGTATTTTTCTATCCTAGTTGTTTATTAAAAAAAATGAATTTCACCGATTTCAAGTTGTTTAGAGAAGAAGCCTGGCTCAAACTTGAAAACAGACAGTTACAAGCTGAGCTTGGGCTTTAGAGGAAGAGTTCGAAACGTGGTGTGTTCGAACTTGAGCTCTTGCAAGTCAAGCAAGCTGCTAGTCGAGTTCGGGCTCAGCTTGGTTACACCCTAAAACTCTAAGACCATTAGCCAAAGCATGTAAAGAAGTTAAACCCACATACCTTTGCAAGCAATGTTTTGCCTGTTCCCGGTTCACCATAGAGTATAACTCCCTTTGGAGGCTTGATACCAATGTCCTCATATAACTCGGGGTGTGTTAAAGGAAGCTCAACCGCCTCTTTGATTTCTTGTATCTGTGCATCAAGCCCACCAATATCAGCATAAGACTCTAGAGGAGCCTTCTCAACCTTCATCACAGACACCATCGGGTCCACGTCGTCTTGAAGAAGTCCAACAACAGAAAGAACCTGATAATAGAGTGATTAACAGTTAACTTATTCATGTAAACAACAATATATCATGACTTTAATCTTTTACACACTAATTAAAAAACCTATATCATAAATCTATTTACAATTAAAGATACATATGTTAATTTGACTAAACTCAAACCCAAAGTTAAATCTTAACATTCATGTAGCTAATATAATATTATGATTTTAACCTTTTACATACTAATTAAACTTTAATTATCTATCTTACAAGCAAAAATGACGAAATAAAGCTTAAAAAAACTATATTATAAGTCTAATTACAGTTAAAAGAATAAATTAAACTTCTCACAATCTAAGAACATATGCTAATTTGACTCAACAACTCAAACCCTAAGTTAAATCTTAAACAAAACCAAAGGTACCAAATCACCAAATTGAAACCCTAGGTAAACCAAACCAAAACATCAAAAGTATCAAATTAACAGTTCAATTCACCTTATTATGCATCAAAATAGCACATCCAGGCTCCAACTGATCCTTATCAACAAACGACAGAATCCCAACGTAATACTCAGGTCCAACAGAAGACGAAACAATAGCGTGATTCTCATCAATAAGCTCCTCAAGGTTTCCAACGCTCATCGGAGATCCACGTAGATCATCCACCTTCGACCTATCTTCCTCCGTCTTCTCTTCCTGCGGCTTCAACCGCTCCTGATTCGCCACAAACTCTTCTTCCATTAGCAAGTAGTCTTTGATTCGCTCCAGCTTCAACAACCGTAGCCGACACTTTGAGTGCGGCGTCACTGTTGGAAGCCGAGCCGCTGCCTCCGGTCCCTTCTGCTTTCGCTGTTTCCGGCCCACGCGAGCCGGTGGAGCCGCTGGCTCGAACTTCTTCTCCTTTTTGTCGCCGTTGTTTTTACGGTCGCCGGGCTGGCCTTGCCGGTTCATGCCGCCGGGTGTTCCTTGTCCCATGGTTGATTTGGTTGTGTGTGAGTGATGGATTTAGGATCTGAAATTGGGGTTTTGAAGGTGTTCTGGTTATCTTTCTTTACAAGAAAGCATATATTGGTATGATTCAATCTCTTGGGCTGTTATATTTAGGCCCACTGTATTAGTATTGTTGTAAGTCTGTAACTTGCTAAGTTTAGTCCAAGTTATCGCAGTTCAAGGGCTTGGCCCATAAAGCACATCAGTCCAAGTTATCGGAACTGGAAAGACAGAAGTTTAGGTCCTCTAGGAAACGGGTTTATTCCGAAATAGGTTTCGGTTTGCTCAACAAAAGTTAAAATCGGTTGCGGTTATAAACCGTTTCTAACTTGTAAGTGATTGGTTCGGTTTAAAATTGGTTCGGGGCAGGGGTGTAAACGAGCTTAGCCAACCTAAGCTCCGTTATGCTTGAGCTCAGCTCATTTTAACTTATGAAAGCTCAAGCTCGACTTCAGCTCGTAAGTTGATTTTACAAGTTCGGACTCGGCTCGTTTACTATTTATTAAACAATTTATATACGTTTTTAATTATTCCGTGTATATATATCGAGAAAAAACCTAAATGAGCCTATGCTCATCTCAAATTTGCAATGTCAAATTAATATACAGGAGTCCAAAATAGGTAAGCTTTACAATACATAAGGCTTGTTCAGATGAGGCAAAAGTGTTTTCATCTTACAGAGTTTTGTGGTGATCTCGACATTGATCAACGCAAATCGATGGTTAAGATGTTTGAGGGCACCACATCTACAAAACGAACTAGAAGGTGTGACTTGTAAGTGGCAAAATGGGTAAAGCCTACGTTTGTTAACTTTTATGCAGTTATGTCATTTAAAAAATCAAAAAACTTTTTTATACTTTAATATATGTTTACAAGATTTACACAATAAAATCAAGAATTCAATTACCTTTTGTTTGAGTAACGTTAGGCATATAAATTTCATAAAAATTCTTAGAAAAAATAATATCAATATAGTGTGTGATACTACAGGTATCTTTAGTGTGCATTATGACAAATATAAGTTGGTATATTTGTATGAGCTGAGTAATTATTTATATACATTATATGACTTTCTATACGTGTAGCATGATGTATTGCGTTATCATATGTAACGCCCTAGTTCCAATAAATTATAATAAATAAATGTCTCGAGTTTTAATTAGTTATCGTATCGTTTGGCGTCATTTAATTAATAAGATAATATGTAGATAGTGGATAAGGTTAAGGAGGATTAATGAACTTGAGAAGGATTTGGGCCTAAAAGCCTTTGGGCTTAGCCTATTTAAACCCTTAAACATTTCCTAAAACCATAGATCTCATATTCCATAGTCCATACCTTTCCACTTTTACCAACACACACACTCTCCCTACCTTGAAACCCAAGAGCGAGATCCAAGTCGTTTTAGTGATTTCCGCATCCAAACAACAAGAAGAATCAAGATCTAGCTCATGTCAAGATTAAACCCTAAACCGGATTTCGCTTAGAGGTACGTTTGTAGTATAAAGGTGGTCATTTTGATGTCGGTTCTCCATGAAAATTGGTAGAACCATAGATCGGGGCCTAAAGGTTAATAAAAATATAAACTTGACGTAAAAATGTGAACTTTGAGAGTCGGATTCGTTTGGCTCGTTAATTAAGTTTGAGGCATTCATAGATCTAACGAAATTTGGGTAAAAGATTGGAACTTGAAATAAACCAAGTTGAGATTTTTGATTAATAATGGTAAAGGAAGTAATAATGATAATAATAATAATAATAATAATAATAATAATAATATCGACAGCATGCGATGCGAAGAAGGCCATGCGATGCGAAGTGGGCTCATGCGAAGCGAAAAGGTCATGCGAAGCGAAGTGGGCTCATGCGAAGCGAAAAGGTCATGCGAAGCGAAACAGGTCATGCGATGCGAACTGAGCCATGCAATGCGAACTGGGCCATTCCTAGTTAATCAAAGACAATCCAATAAAATGAACCAAACCAACCAACCTCGTCACCTCCGTATGACCCGATATATATATTTTTTAAGATAAACAATCCGTTAAAGCAAAGAAATATATTTACCCATAGCAGTATATTAAAGAAAAGGAACAAGCTATTAATGAAGGAGATAAATAAATAAATAAATAAATAATAATTGGAGAATATGAACGCGAAGTAAAGACCGTCGTTAAACAAAGTTACCCTATTTGATTCATTAAACAAACAAGCCTAGCATATCAAGTACTCTAGATTAATAAATACACATCTAATTAATTATGATAGTACATGGTTAATTAATGAATATATATATATGTTAAACAGTTAGTCGGGCACAGTTGAAGAAAGGGATTACTATTGACGGTGAACGCAACAGGATTCAGGTGAGTTCTAGCCCCTTTTATATGTTATATTTTCGGGGTTGTGTGCATACTACGATGTGTTTAGATTTTTACACTTAACTTAAATGGTAAGTGTATATTAGATATATGTTTGCGTATGAATGTGAATGATATGGATTGCTTAACTAGTATGCATGTGATGTTATATTAGTTATGATTAAAGGAAATGTAATGAAGGTATAATGGTATGGCATGTTAGAGGGCACCGAGCACTAATAATAACCAAGGTATGCAAGATACTGGACCTTTATAATATCCAAGGTAAGTAGGGACTGGACTCTAAGGAGATCCAAGGTATGTAGGACACCGAATCCTTATAAATTCCGAGGTATGTAGGGCACTGGACCCTTATAATATCCAAGGTATGTAGGACACCGGATCCTTATTAACTTCGAGGTATGTAGGGTCTGGACCCTTATAATATCTAAGGTAATGAGGACCGGATCTTAATAGTATCCGAGGTACGTGTTCAGTAAGAAGTATGTATGAATGTATGTATGGTTGAATGATATATGAACAAGTAAGTATTAATACGTATCTTCGGACACGTATTGGTAAGAAGGTGAATATAATGTATGTTAATTAACTAGAACTCACTCAGTGTTGCTGACTTTTAGTATGCCCGCAGGCAAGTAGAATGAGGCAAGTTGCTTGATGAGGAACGTGGCAAATAAGAGGAAGACTGGCATCGCTATGAAGAAGACACGCGTGTCGTTTACGTTTTATGTTATGTTATCTTAAGACAAGATGTTTATGATATGTACGAATGAATGACTTTTAATTCCGCGAAATGTTTTAATTAATTCTGATTTTACGAATTATATGAATGAGCACCCTGGTCAGGGGGGCTTACATTATATAACCACATGTGTAGTCATAAGGCGGTAGCATGTGCACGTTTCCCAAAACCACGTGTCGCATACGATGACTTTATACCTTCACACACATAAAATAGTTTGTGTTTGTGTGTGTGAGGTAACTGTGTAAATAAAATAATAAAAATATGATATTTTTTAAATTAAAGGATGATATAAAAAATCCGTTCTTTAATAAAACCAAGTTTATTAATAATTAGTTATGATTGTGCTGATCACACACGTATATAACGAAAAAATATATGAAAAAGTTTAAAATCACATTTTCTAAATATAACTTAAAAGCATGCTCACCACCTATAACTTATAATATAATTTTTGTAGAAGAGATCATTTGGGGGTAATTTATAACAAAATGATGGCACAAGATTAGCATGCTTTGTGAAAGGTAATCATCATATTACACCACCATCATCTCGTAATCTCTATCCATATTCTCACCAACCCTACATTTTTTATCATTGTTTTATATTATTGCGCTCCCTCACTATTTCTTTCACAAACCGTTATAGAAAACTAGTTGTAATTAATGTCATAGACAACATTTAAATTGCAATAAAAATCAAGTGCTTTGTGAGTTATTGGACAGTGACGAAGCTTTGACGAAAACAGAAGCGTGGACTGAACACGTATAAAAATCGGCGGGGTGGGGGAGTTTGGAGGAGGGGGGTGGCTCTTTGTGTGGATCGCTAATGACAAAATGAATTTTAAAATTTTCATTTTCAAATTAAAACGTCAAAACATGGATGAATTATATATGACATTATTGTATTAAGCCTTCACATTGGAATTTCTGTTTTTTCTAAAAAAAAATATCATATTACTCTAAATTTATGTTTAATTTCTTTAACATTTTACGTCTCATTCTCCATCTCTATGTTTTTATTTCTTTTTAATGCTTTTTTTTATATCTTTCTTCAATGCTTGAGGTTCATGTCAAAATATTTAATGTACAACCCTTACATTTTAGATATGTGAATACATGCGTATGTGCGTTTTATAGACAACTAGGTTAATCGATAATGTTTCTTCACTTATACTTCACATAAATAATATTGTTCCAAGCCAACAAAATCGTTTAATATAATTTTACTAGATAATATAAGAGTTAGTAAGTTATACATCACTTATAAGTATGGTGATACACACAGGGCCGGCCCTAGGGTGGAGCTGGGTGGTCGACGGCCCCAGGTCCGACACCCCGATAGGCCTGATTTTTTTTCTTAATTATATATATTTTTATGAAAAAATATATGTATATTTAATGTTTAAACTCAATAACATAATAACTAGCTTGGTCTAGTGACAAAAAAAGCATGACTTCCAATCAAAAGGGTGTGGGTTCTAATCTCATTTGAGGCATGTTTAAGCATATTTCTATACAAAAGTTTTTTACACAACCCAAATCATGACCAAGTAAACCCATTTAAAAATTAGATTGTTTAAACCTAACAAAATACTTCTTTCAGTTAAGGCAAAAAAAATTTTCGTCAACAGCTGTTCTAAGAAGCCAGCCCTAGATGCACATATAGTAAATGATAAATTCAAAAGAGTAGATGGCACATAGAGTATAAGACTTTGTTTTTAATAGTACAATCATTATTCCAAACAAACTTATATGCACACTTCCTCTAAATTACAACCAATACATACAAAACTCGGTGGTAATTAATATAGAACATTTCTTATGACATGATACTTTTTTCTAATGACACTATCATCCCCCTTCAACATAGATAACACAGCACCATTATATAAGACCATGAGATCAATTCATGAGGAATTGTTCACCTCATCTAAACATATCACTTGGCTACTAGTACTTTTAGCATATCATTTTGTGAAGAGCCTACCCATGAGATGGACCTCATGAGCAGGCTCCAGCCCAGTAACAACAATAAGCCCGCCAACAAGAGGCCTAATAGCTCAAACATTCTAAAAGCTTACTTGGAGGGAAAATGTCTCCTATGAATTTGGAGGGAAAATGCCTCCTGTGGGTTTGGAGGGAAACTAACATCATGTAATACCTCCCCTCTATATAAGGGGAGGAAAGAATCATGTAAAGGAACACACATTCACTAATAATACAACATAATCTTTACTCGCTATCAACATTTGATCACCATTCTCTACATCTTGTTAGGCATCTTACCCCCTCCGTGGGAATAGGTTCCAACATTGGCGCCATCCGTGGGACCTCTTGATCACAGGTCTCATTTAAACCTCTAGAAGAATGGTCGATCAAATCCGCCGCCACCACCGTTGTCTCACCGGCAAAATGTTTTGGTTTGTCCGTCCACTATTTCGGTAAATAAGCACCAACCTAGTTCAGGGTCTCCGACGTTATATCCGTCGCAGGAATCTTTTTCCCGACTCTTCAGAATATTCCGTGAAGTCAAGGATCTGGAAATGTCCTCCGGCGAGTCTTGAGAAGTTGGACATGACGATTGCTTTCAACCAACAAGACACATGCTCATTTTCTTTTACTAATTCCAGCCATTCCGGCGACAGGCCACCGCAACTGCCACCCCCGGTTCCATCGTAACTAGCACCGTCGCTATGTCCATAGTGCCCACAAGTGCACATCCGTACCAGGAAGATATAAATAACACCGATGGACCAGTTTTGTACGAAAATTAAGACGATATGGAGGTTGAAGACATTACGGCCGAAAGGCCCAAGATAACCTTGGAGTTCATACGAACTCACCGAGACGCTTAGCAAGCGTCGAAGAGCAAGAGTATGAAGAAAACTTCAAGTGTCTACATGATATTTAGATCTACACATGTTTAGTAGAAATGGAGGAGTGAATAAGCTCGATTTGAGCCAATTCTGCCCATGTTCGCGCCATTTCAACTCAGTTTGGAGCCCGCATCCGCTCATGTTCAAGCCTATTTAGTTTAGGACAGCAAGTTTTCTAGCTGGACTCTGTCCAAAGGGACAGAAAAGCCTTGCGATATTGCGGAACGGTTTTATTACGGTGACGCCAAAGACACCTAGCCGGTATCTCCACTCCTAACGAAAGTAATCGATTTGGCCTCTTCATCTTGTTTAAGTTACTTTAGCACACCATATAGGTTAGAAGAATTTTTTTATACTATCATTAAATCTTGACGTTCCATCAGATCCAAAGTATGAATTTCTATATGGAAAAAAAAATGTGTCTAAATATAAAAAATAAAAGAATAAAGAAGGAAAAAAAAGTGATGTCAAATCATATATTTACCTACTTTATAAAGTATTTGTTATTATAAAACAAGATGAAGAGGCCAAATCGATTACTTTCGTTAGGAGTGGAGATAATACAACATATATGGAAAAAAAATGTGTCTAAATATAAAAAATAAAAGAATAAAGAAGGAAAAAAAAGTGATGTCAAATCATATATTTACCTACTTTATAACCTATATGTGGAGATAATACAACATATAGGTTTTATTACGGTGACGCCAAAGACACCTAGCCGGTATCTCCACTCCTAACGAAAGTAATCGATTTGGCCTCTTCATCTTGTTTAAGTTACTTTAGCACACCATATAGGTTAGAAGAATTTTTTTATACTATCATTAAATCTTGACGTTCCATCAGATCCAAAGTATGAATTTCTATATGGAAAAAAAAATGTGTCTAAATATAAAAAATAAAAGAATAAAGAAGGAAAAAAAAGTGATGTCAAATCATATATTTACCTACTTTATAAAGTATTTGTTATTATAAAACAAGATGAAGAGGCCAAATCGATTACTTTCGTTAGGAGTGGAGATAATACAACATATATGGAAAAAAAATGTGTCTAAATATAAAAAATAAAAGAATAAAGAAGGAAAAAAAAGTGATGTCAAATCATATATTTACCTACTTTATAACCTATATGTGGAGATAATACAACATATAGGTTTTATTACGGTGACGCCAAAGACACCTAGCCGGTATCTCCACTCCTAACGAAAGTAATCGATTTGGCCTCTTCATCTTGTTTAAGTTACTTTAGCACACCATATAGGTTAGAAGAATTTTTTTATACTATCATTAAATCTTGACGTTCCATCAGATCCAAAGTATGAATTTCTATATGGAAAAAAAAATGTGTCTAAATATAAAAAATAAAAGAATAAAGAAGGAAAAAAAAGTGATGTCAAATCATATATTTACCTACTTTATAAAGTATTTGTTATTATAAAACAAGATGAAGAGGCCAAATCGATTACTTTCGTTAGGAGTGGAGATAATACAACATATATGGAAAAAAAATGTGTCTAAATATAAAAAATAAAAGAATAAAGAAGGAAAAAAAAGTGATGTCAAATCATATATTTACCTACTTTATAACCTATATGTGGAGATAATACAACATATAGGTTTTATTACGGTGACGCCAAAGACACCTAGCCGGTATCTCCACTCCTAACGAAAGTAATCGATTTGGCCTCTTCATCTTGTTTAAGTTACTTTAGCACACCATATAGGTTAGAAGAATTTTTTTATACTATCATTAAATCTTGACGTTCCATCAGATCCAAAGTATGAATTTCTATATGGAAAAAAAAATGTGTCTAAATATAAAAAATAAAAGAATAAAGAAGGAAAAAAAAGTGATGTCAAATCATATATTTACCTACTTTATAAAGTATTTGTTATTATAAAACAAGATGAAGAGGCCAAATCGATTACTTTCGTTAGGAGTGGAGATAATACAACATATATGGAAAAAAAATGTGTCTAAATATAAAAAATAAAAGAATAAAGAAGGAAAAAAAAGTGATGTCAAATCATATATTTACCTACTTTATAACCTATATGTGGAGATAATACAACATATAGGTTTTATTACGGTGACGCCAAAGACACCTAGCCGGTATCTCCACTCCTAACGAAAGTAATCGATTTGGCCTCTTCATCTTGTTTAAGTTACTTTAGCACACCATATAGGTTAGAAGAATTTTTTTATACTATCATTAAATCTTGACGTTCCATCAGATCCAAAGTATGAATTTCTATATGGAAAAAAAAATGTGTCTAAATATAAAAAATAAAAGAATAAAGAAGGAAAAAAAAGTGATGTCAAATCATATATTTACCTACTTTATAAAGTATTTGTTATTATAAAAGGTTGGCAACTCACTTTTGTAAAGTATTAATTTAATATTACTATGTTACAAAAGAGGAGACATGGTCATATGAGGAGGCATGTATGTTTGACTCTTCAAACACAAACTTCAAGTTTAACAAGGAAGGATGATGGAAAATTTGTCTTTAAAAAGTTGATGAGACTTAACCCACAAGCATACATCTTTTTAGACAACACTTACCTGCCCCATACATTATTGAACTTTATTTGTAAGCTAAACATTGTTAAAGTTTGAAGGCGAGCCCCTTCTTAGGGTGTTTTAGGGCCATTACTTTAATATGAAAGCCCATGTGAAAAAAGTCTATTACTTAGCAATTCCTTTAGATTGTCAAGTTAACAATCTTTTTTATTTTTTATCAAAATAAAGGGGGGGGGGGGGGGAGGGATAAGGTCAGAAATAAGGTCGTAAAAGTTTTGCATATTATAAGACTTATACTGCATACTTTGATATCCCATACGAGAGACAATTTCTTGAGTTTGCAATGCAGGAAATCTTGAAACATGTCACACCCCGACTTAGGGCCTAGGCGTGACACCCGTAGTTGGTACCTGTTTTGAAAATATATCAGAGTTGCAGGTTATTAGCGGAAGTCTTTGATTATAGTAAAATATTAATTTATTTTAAAATCTCTTGGATAATAAATATCCAAGTATTTTGGGTTTACAAACCTTATTTATTCTTGTTTACAATATTTTATTTAAAAACTGAGCCATCTCCATCTGCGAGCATTTATCTCCATAAATGACTTTAATTCCTTGCTATTTGTACTAAACTTGTTTTCCTGTAATGTGGGGAAAATACGTCAGTGATATGCTGGTGAATCGTTGACTCTAAAAACATTTGACTGATAAGATAGTTTTGGAACAAACTCAGCAGAAACGTCTCTTATTTCTGGGAACTTGTGCCACTGCCATACACACACAATTTATGGTTCTCCAAGAACTCATGCCCATTGGAGAACTTTCGTTATGTATGTTAGCCTGCGGCCACGTAGCCTTGATTGATAGGTTAACAGATATGTTTGGATCCAGACACATGTGTACTCGGTCTGAGTTGCTTTTATTATATACCTTGTGACTTAGGGATCACGTAATCCCTTAAAATTTAGAGATCACGTAATCTCATGTTTGACTGACTGTTTAAGATAAACAACCCGTTTATCTGACTGTAAAAGATTTAACGTATTCACCTGTGATTCTGATTGTGATTGTTTTTTCTGAATGATGTGATGATCCTGTTTAAAAACCCTTGTGAATGAATGATGATTGATCTATAAAAAAAATAAGTTTATATAAATACCCAGATCATCTCTTGATCCAACTACAGACCTTTAGTTTGGTTTTGATAGCTATAAACCTTGACTAATCATTTGTTTGAATCAAATATTTAGACCCGTTGTCTTTTCATTTGTTTACAAATCATGAATTAAGTTTCTTCTTCATGAAGAAACATCTATTGATAGGTTTCTTCGTTAAGAAGAAACACTGAATTGACTATAACCCTGGTATGTAAAATCTTACGTTTCTTAGTTATGAAGAAACTACTATATCTGCTTGTATGTAAAAGCTTATGTTTCTTAATCATGAAGAAACATTATTTTAACTATAACCTTAACCTTCGCATGTACAAAGCTATTATAAACATAATCATGATCAAAGTTTTAGGCTATACCCCTGACTATGGTCTAAGCCATATAATATAAAATAATATTTAGGCAGAACCCCTACCTTATGCGGTATTTGGAGTTTGTTGCCTACGATTGGTCGGGCGGCACTTCTACTCTATATAGTGTGACAGGGCTTACACCGTCAGAGCTTCGGGGCTTGGCATGTACTACGAGATTAGCACGCTTCTCGAGATCGGCACGCAAAACGATGCAAATGTGTGAAAAGTGAAGTGGTTGGTGTGAGTTGGAATGTGCCGAACATCCCTCTATTTATAGCTGAAATTCATACGCGAAGATGCACTAGCTTTGCTGAGTCAGCAGTAGGCTTGCCATGTGTCACCAGGTGTTGCCACGTGTCTCAACGTGTCACCACGTGTCACGCATGCAGAGATGCAACTTCGCGTATCGCGAAGATGCTCCAAAGTCGGTTCAAGTCTTTTGTCTTTCGCGTATCGCGAAGATGCCTGCTTTGCAACTTCGCGTATCGTGAAGATGCAAGTTTCAAATTCCAATTTTTAGTCCTTGTACTATCAAAAAATACTAAAGCGGCCCTTGGCGATGCGAGCGTGCGAAGTGCCAAGTGCGCCATCAGAACGTCACATTACGTCCATCGCCCGAGTCCGAGTCCGAGTCCGTGCGTGTGTGCGTCGGGTGCTTCGCACCCTCCGCTAGGTCTATGGAGAGTGATTAGCCACATTAAAACATTTCTAGGGAAACTTGCTTACTTATAAAGAGCTTCCATTTCTTTGTTTGTCTCTTTGTGGGATGAAAATTCCATTCCCTTATTTATACCCATAGAATATGCTTTCCTTTTCTTTCATCTTTCCATGTGGGATGGATTTTTCTTATTTCCCAAAGATAAGATGCTTTCTTTTTCTTATCTTATTTTTCTCATTACTTGTCTTTGTAATTATGTTTAATCCTTCAACTTTCAAAGTTGGCAACTTTAGCCCAAAATATGTATGGGTTTTTCCTAGATGTTACAAAACATTAATGAACAAATTATTACATATTTGAAAGTATTTATCAAGAAGAAAGAATCTCTCCTGGGGTATTGCGAGTTTTCTCCTAAAGAGGGGAACAACACCCTCCCCAAGGGATCGAGAATTTGAAAAGTCCCTTCCAGAAAAGGGAAGCCATATCACTATCCACCGTCAAAGGCGCACCACCAACTTTAGTTAAGCAAGACCGCCTCCAACAAACCACATTCAACCTTGATGGGAATACTTGGGATATATGATCTTTGAAGCATCAAGATGACAACTTTCATCCTAAAGAACTCGGTTAAACAAGGCAAGCACCAAATTATTGGGCATAATATAAAGCTCATAAGTAATAAAGGAAGTTTCAGATATGGAAAGTAACTTCAAGAAGTGTTAATCTGTTAGTACCATCTCAAAGAAATAAAGACCACGTTGAAACAAAGCTTCACGAACATGATAACGTCTCGCATCACTGGTGCTCTCCCAAGGAGAAGAGCCCCCTTTCATAAGACGGGGTGAATGAGACAGTTCTTTCCACAAAGAATGACCCCTTCATACAACAACATTCCACCTTCCAAGAGTTTCCTTTAATGAAGAAGAACTCCCTTTCAAGGGAGGACGTGTTTTAAAAGGTCCCTTCCATAAAAAAAAAGAACCTTATTCCTACTGCAATGCTCCATATTACAAGAATTCTCTTCAAAAGAATCCCCTCCCATAAGAGGGCATGTTTAAAAGTTCATTCCATAAAGGAGGAATCCCCTTCTCATAACATTGTTTCATATTGCAAAATTTTTCACTAAAGAAGAGTAACCTCATTCCAACCAATGGCTATTCGAAAAGTTCTATTGATGAAAAAAGGAAAAGCCTTCGGCAGCAACACTTATCACTCCAAAAGTTTCTTATGTTGAAGAAACCTTTATATCCATGATATGTTAATGGAAGAGAGAGAGCCCCTTTCAAAACATTCTTTCATAACAAAGCCCTTTCCAAGACAAACAAGTCATAACAGAGCCCCTTCCAAGAAGGAAGCCTCCTTTCAAGACAATCCATTCATAATGATGCTTCTTCCAAAACAATCCCTTCATTATAAACACTTATACTAGGCAACCCATACTGAAGCCCCTTGCCATATTACAAGAACCTTTTCAAGGAAAAAGATGCCCTTTCCAAGGGATGAGGTGTTCAAAAATTCCCTCTAGAAAGAAAAAATATTATTTATACAAGAATTCTCTGCAAAGGAAAACATCCCTTTTCAATGAATGAAGTATTTGAAAAGTTCCTCCTATTAGGAATGAGAGCCTTCTATAGCAACATCTCTTGTTACAAGATCTTCCACTCATGAAGAATCCCATTCTATTAGACGATGTATTCGAGAAGCCCCCTTTCGTGAGAAAGGAGGGCCTTCTACATCAACTTTTTGCATTACAAGAATTTCTTCTGAAGAAGAAGAACCCCCTTCAAGGGATGGAAAGTTTAAAGGTACCGCTTTTCATCAAATCTCCTTGCTACATCAACAACATCCCATGCTACAAGAGTTTTCTAGAAAAAAGAGAAACTCCTGTCTAGGGGATGACACACATGAAAGGTCAATCCCACTCAGAAGAAACCCTCTCCCTACACCAACATGGAGCTGGGGGACTAATTTGACATTGCACCATTGTGTCGTCGGTTTTCGTCATTAAAATCTCTTCACTAAGGCAAAGGAGACCCCATTCATCAGCTTTATGCATGAAGACGTATCTCATAAAGAGATTACCATCTTACAGGGACTTCCAAGAAAAATAGTCCCTTTCCAATGAAGGAGGTACTGGAAAGTCCCTTCCAAGAAGAATGAAAGTTTTCTACAGCAATGTAACATTTCTGATTTTCCAAAACCGTATTCATTTACGTTTAACCCGACCGGAATATTTTAGATCTTTATAATTAATCTAAATCAAATATTTATAATTACTAAAGTTCAAATGTTCATTTTTAACCCCTCATAGTTTATATCAAGTTCATTTCTTATTTATTTCATAAACAAAGTTCAATAATTAACCAATATACAAACTTGAAGGACTAATTATGTCAAAAACTGAAACTTGCCCTCCATGGACCCGGGGCGCCACGCGTTGGGCCACACTTCCACGGCCGCGCAGCGCGGTGGTCTAGCTGGTCAGATCGTCTAACTTTGGTTCGTTTCCTAGTTCTTTTAAGGTATAAAATCGTTTATTTTAAGCATAATCGAGAGAATTAAGGACCAAGTAATCATAATATAATGAAAATAAAATTCCTAAGTCGTTTATTACATCACAATATCAGATCTTTATGAATCTTTCGATGATTCTTTCTTTAAATACATATTTACTTGCTTAAACGGGCCAAAAAGCCATAAATAGTTCGATTTAGTTTTTCTTATATAAACAAACCTTAAACCTCTGCCATAAAATATTACACAAACCCTAAAGAACATATTCCAGCCGTCCTACCTTATACCCAGCTCGAATCTTCTCGGTTTTTGGTGTTTTGTTGAAGAACCGCTCATAAAACGATTGACTTTGCAAGTCTAAGGACCGTTGACCCGATATATCTCTTTGTTCGTTCACTTTCCAGGTAAGTTGTAAACTGTAAAATCGTTCATACTTATTCCCTAGTCAATAGCCTTCAATCAATTTCTAAGATTGAAAGGTATTGGCTGGTCAATTGCTTTAAAACCCGATAAAGGGTAAAACAGTCAACAAGTTTAACTTATCGTTTTCTCACACTTCTGGTCGGATTCGACGTTCGGTCCAGAAGACTTTTATTCTCGTAAAGAAATTTTAAGGCTACTGCCCAAAACCCAACTTCCAACTCGCTATTCGGATCTGGTCAGTACCAGCTCGCTTAAACGTTTAATTCAACATAACAAGAGTTCTACTCATCCGTTTGGATTGATTCCAGCGGAATTAAGTTCGTTTTTATTTATAGTTTCATATCACAAAGTTTCAGGTTCTGATCTGTTATCTCGTTTGACACGTATTGGATGACTCGCTTATCCATTGACTCGTTTATTCTTAATTGTACTCACTTGCCTTTAATTTAAGGTGAGTTTTATCATTCCCCTATTTTACTCAATTTTCACAAACGTTTTGGGGACATATGCTTATATCATACTATACATACATATCTATATATACATACATATCGCAAACGTGTAATTGTGTGTGATTAATCAAATCTACTTGTTATGTGCTTACTTGTTTATGTGCGCGTTCGTGCTCGGAGAGGTCCCGCATATCCCCATGTATTGGGTTCTCATTCTATTGGCCACCGCCTGATTCGCTTGGCAACGGTCTTATTCTATTTATTTGCTCATGGTTGATTTACCGGCGCCCGATTCGTATGGCAATGATTTAGTCGACAACTTATTTGCTTATGGTTTGATTTCATTACCGCATTTATTACGTTTTGCTTATTTATTATATTAACATTATTTTTTGTGTCAAAATTGGTGATAGACTCACTCAACATATTTGTTGACAAAACTCCATTTTCTATGCATATGCAGGTTGCCTGAGTTGAAGGATGGATACTTAGAAAGACCTTAGGATTTTAATGAAGATATACATGGATTTAGACTTGTTGCATTTATTTATTTGAATTGTTTGGTTGTATTTGATTATTGTGTGTATTATTTGGACAAAATAATTAATTAGATATTGTCGTTTATATTTATGATAGTATCTTCGAGCTGTGAGCAATCGGATCACACCCCGGCATTTCCGCCTTAGGTTGGGGTGTGACAAGCAACATCTCATGTTTCAAGAGTTTGTCCTTTTAAAGAAGAAGAGTCCCATTCTAAAGAGTGACAAAGTCTCTATAGAAGGAAAAAAGTCTCCTGTAATAGCATTTAACATCCAAGAATTTTTCAAGGGGAATAAACCTCCATATCCATATTAACTTTTATCAGAAGGGAGTGGGCCCCTCCCATTAGCCCCCTCCATTAGCCCCTTTCATAATCCTTCATGTGTAAGACTTCTAACACGTATTAAAAATATTCTTTTATATTTATGACTAACAAATATAATTGATCAATCATACTTATAGTTCTCCCATGTGGGATAAAGCCCTCTTTAAGAGGCACAATACTTATAGGTCCCCCATGTGGGATAAAGCCCACTTTAAGAGTCATAATACTTATAATTCCCCCATGTGGGATAAACCCCTCTTTAAGAGGCACAATACTTATAATTCCCCCATGTGGGATAAAGCCATCTTTAAGAGGGACAATACTTATAGTTCCCCCATGTGGGATAAAGCCCTTTTTAAGAGGCACAACACTTATAATTCCCCCATGTGGGATAAAGCCCTCTTTAAGAGGCACAATATTTATATTTCCCCAAAAATGGGACAAACCCCTCTTTTTAGAGGCATAATACATATAATTCTTCCTAATGGGAAAATGACATAAATTCTCCTTCACGAGGGTGAAAGGAAGGCCCGGCTGAGGGGCTTGGATCCATATACAAAAATAACTCCATCCATGAGACTTAAAACTTGTGATTTTGTCTGGGGAAAATAGCCCTATGCACGAGGCTCGGTAATTGTAACTTCCCCAAAGGAAAATAGCCCATTCTAAAAGGTTTGGAACTTCCACCCCCTCCCCCAAGAAGGAGGTATAGCCCAAATTGTGCTCAAATGTACCGTAGAGTCGAAATGCAATATCCACTCACATCTTTAGCGCGATTTATTCACCTTAACTGACAAGAACTTGCATAAGAAACATATAGAAAGAATTAAAATCACCATGATTAGTGCTAGTGGTTTGATACATTCTCATAATTTATTATCACATTAGAAATTGTCTACGCTTTAGTTATGGGGATGATTTTGGGCTTAAAAGTCCCTTACCCAATCATAAATAATTAGCATAAGGGACTGGGGGACTTGAAGAGGTGATTCAGGGATTGGACCCATTGTACGGGGATGATTTTAGAAATGTGTAATCTTTGTCTCATCCATGACTTCTCCATCTCGGCTATACTGGGTCCAAATATGATAAGTCAAAATAGAAGAAGGATCGCGTGTTCTATCAAGATAGATTTAAATTATCAAGAGAATTGGATCAAGAACATGTGAACTACGTATCATCTACCTTAACCAAAATATCAAAGGAGGATCTCGCTCGAAACTGGTCCAATGAGTGGGTTTAAAAGCGATGAACCTATCCCATATGTGATAGATAAGCTAGGACTACGTTAGTCTCTTGTCCAATCAGAATAAGGACTTGGGGGACTTCCAAAGCCTGCTGTGAAAATAGGTCTCCGTCCCATGATGAGGTCCAAGTCAGGAAAGCCAGAAGAAATCAAAATATTTAGGGAGTTCTAGTTACTCTAACCAAACATCCTACCAACCAGATAAGAAGGAGATAGGAAATGCAACTTTGAAAGTAAGAAAAGGGAGCAAGTAGTTATGAGAAAGGCTGGCGAGTTGAAAGGTGTCATCACATCTTTAGGGGAGCGTAAGAAGCTTTTTCAGAACTATCGCCAGTCTAGGTATGGGCCTGACGATTGGCTGAAAAGATAAAAGGTGGGTTGGATAATTTAAGTCAATGAAAAATCCGAGTTGGTTCATCACCCTTACCACAGACGTGGGAGACCCGATGAAGCTACCCTAGAAAGGAAGCCCAAAAGAGAGAGTAACCAAAAGACCTCCTTAAGTAACTAAATGAAATCAAAGGTTCCAGAAGGAGTAAGGGCCTGTCCAACCAATCTAAAGAAGTGGTGATATCAACCCGAAAGAAAGGATTAAAATAACACATGTTGCTATAATGGATGGGGCCTAAGTTAAAGAGAATAATGGCCCAGGGGAAAGCTCGTAAGTTAAGAACCAGCATATAATAGTTCTATGGATATTCTTTTGGTATCAAAGATACCCCCGGCCATATAAAGGTCAATCGGAGAATAAGGAGGATCATACAAGAGGTCAAGACGGAGGAAGAATAGAGACTTGTTGTGAGTCCATTGTACTCGTCATAAATAACGAGCACAATGGACTGGGGGACTTGAAAAGCCTACCTCGGAATTGGGCTCCGGAGGTAGGCTAAAATCTATTAAGCAAGAAAGAAGGCCCAAGGCTGAAGGGAGAAAAGGAGTACACAACGGGCCAGGTACCAAAAGCCCAAAAAGAAGATTGTGAAGAAAGACACGAGCGACAATAGTTATTAAGTCTATCACCCTTATTATAAATAACAAGGGCAATAGACTGGGGGACTTGAAGAGCCTACCCATGAGATGGACCTCATAAGCAGGCTCTAGCCCAGTAACAACAATAAGCCCACCAACAAGAGGCCCAATAGCACAAACATTCTAGAAGCTTACTTGGAGGGAAAATGTCTCCTATGGATTTGAAGGGAAAATGCCTCCTTTGGGTTTGAAGGGAAACTAACATCATGTAATACCTCCCTTCTATATAAGGGGAGGAAAGAATCATGTAAAGGAACATACATTCACTAATAATACAACATAATCTTTACTCACTATCAACATTTGATCACCATTCTCTATATCTTGTTAGACACCTTACGCCCTCCGTAAGAACAGGTTCCTACATTCGCAAATGGATGTGGTCTTTTCGTTCAAAAAGTAAACTCTTAAAATTTTTTGATCCCTTCTAATTGAGAAGGAACTTATAAATAACCATATTAGAGAAAACCGTTAAGAATAATTAGACCCCTTTGAAAATTAACGTAATAGCATGTCTTATGCGTGATAGCTACCTTTACCTTAAAATTTAAATAACAAAAAGGTGTCGAACTATCTTTAGTAATTGCCGTTTTATATAATATTAAACAAGACTCCCTAAATATTGCTTTCTTGTCCCTTGGTCGTCTATACAATTGCGAAGTTTAGCGAGGGCCGGGGGTGGCCCGGGCCTCCCCTCTTTTTTTCATAGTAGGGTAAATTTACCTATCTTGGACTGAAAAATTGAGCCCCCCCAAACTCGTCCGAGCTTCACCACTGTATTTATACATAATCAGCGTCTTCACATGATAGATTTTAACGTTACTAAATAATCCTTTATCACTCACATATACATTCTATATCAACTCTTTGACCTGTCTATCATCAAGGGTAACCACGTACGTTAGTTATTAAAATCTCTAAGCTTGTAAAGGCGATTTCAATTTGGGTGAATTGGATAAAAAAAGAAAAAACATATACTTTGTTTTATTTATAAAAAGGAATGAAACTTATTAAAAGTTAGAAACGGCTATTACTAGTGTGTAAAACCATGGATAGTTTGTAAAAAAGTCAAACGACATGAATCCAACAAGCCTTTATGATTCCTCAAACAATCAGGCTCTCCCCTCCTACTTTCCGACCATCCGATCACCATCCAACGGTCCACACTTAAAGCACACAATATTATCATTTTCAAAAACGTTAAAAGTGGGAACAAAATCACTACCACTCTCACACCTCACTTTCCCTTCACATATTCCCACACTCCATCTCCCTTCATTCTCCCATGGCAACTCCCATTTTCTTCATCCTCTTCTTCTCGTGTTCAATGTTTCCATTCAATACACTCCCGCTTTCCACTGACGTCGATTTACTTCTCACCCGAATCAAACCCACGCTGGCTGGGAATAATAATAATAATAATATTTTGTTGGAAACATGGAACACATCCGTACCCCTCTGTCAATGGAGGGGGTTAAAATGGACGTACACTAACGGATCTCCGTTAACCTGTACGGACATTTCGTCACCACAGTGGTCCAACCTAACCCTAGCCAAAGACCCATCTCTCCACCTCCTCTCACTCCAGCTCCCGTCGGCGAATCTCTCCGGCACGCTCCCGCCGGAGCTCGGAGAGTTTTCAACTCTTCAAAGCTTGTATTTGGCGGTTAATTTCATCTCGGGTTCCATACCGCTTGAAATCGGGTACAGTTCTTCGTTGTCGGATATTGATTTGGGTAACAATTTATTAACCGGGTCGGTTCCGGCGTCTATCTGGAACCTCTGTGATCGGTTGATTTCTATTCGGGTTCATGGGAATTTGTTATCCGGGTCAATACCCGAACCCGTTTTACCAAATGCTAGTTGTGGGAATTTGTTGTATTTTGACTTTGGTCAAAATCGGTTTTCGGGTAATTTTCCTCGGTTTTTGACTGGTTTTAAAGCGCTTAGAGAGGTTGATCTTAGTAGGAATAACTTTACCGGTGAAGTCCCTGATGAATTGGGTAGATTAAATTTGGAGAAACTGAATCTTTCTTATAATAATTTTAGTGGGGTGTTACCCGAGTTGTCGAAATTCGGGGCGGAGTCGTTTGAGGGGAATGTGAATTTATGCGGTCCGCTGGTGGGTGGATGTGGGCGAAGGTCGGGTGGTTTGAGTTCGGGTGCGGTTGCTGGGATTGTGATTAGTTTGATGACGGGGGTCGTTGTTTTCGCTTCGTTGTTGATCGGGTATTCGCAGGGGAAAAAGAAGAAGCATTTTGATGAGGAGGATGACGGGTTTGACGAGACCGGTGAAGAAGATGACATTGGTGGTGGTGAAGGGAAGCTGATATTGTTTCAGGGTGGTGAGCATTTGACTTTGGAAGATGTGTTGAATGCTACCGGTCAAGTTATGGAGAAGACAAGTTATGGGACGATTTATAAAGCGAAACTGGCGGATGGGGGGACCATCGCGTTGAGGTTGTTGCGGGAAGGAAGTTGTAAAGATGTCGGGTTTTGTTTTCCGATTATTAAACAGTTGGGAAGGATCCGGCACGAGAGTTTGATTCCGTTAAGAGCGTTTTATCAAGGGAAGAGAGGGGAGAAGTTGTTGATTTATGATTATCTCAAGAACAAAACTCTACATGAGCTTTTACATGGTAAATATCCTTTAACTCCTACAAATGAATGAATAATCATTGATTCATATAACCTTGTTGATTTATGTATTGTCTTACCTTGTTCTCATTCTTTTAGCGTTGCATGTATGCAACCTTCTATAAAGGGTAAAATGGTGACATGCCCTGTCTTGTTAAGTTGTGGTGTCGTGTCACCATTTTACCAGCGGTAGCAAATTGATTACATGCAATGATAAAAAGCTGAAAATATGTTACATAAAATGGAAACACCACTTATTTTCTTAAACACAATGACAAAAAGATAAAAGTAAGTTACATTTTTGTGTAATAAAGCCTAATATATATGCATACTGTTTGCAAACCTGCTTTACCATATGCATATTGTGTGATATTTGGTTACAACAAGCACGATGACGATTTCAGGTTGAATAATGTGCTTCTTGATATGCAATTAAGCATATTGGATGCTCGTGGTTGTTCAGTGGCCGCATACTATCCTTTTGTTTTGCTATACTTGATACAACCCTATAAGTGAATGGAGTTTCTAACCATCATACTAATAGTTCATTTTTCCTTTTACATGTTTGACCCATTTTATAAAAAGATATCTTATCACCTAAATTTGTACATTTATTTATACATCGAGTTTTCGTGATTAGTTAACATAGTTTTGTAATCATGTTTGACACACCGTGCACTAATAACTAATTAATTCTAGCAAATTCATAAAATTTTGAACCGAAAGTTTTCATCTCAGCCTGACCCGTTTTGCAGCGGATTAATAAAATGTGATTTGTTTTCTTCAGAACCCCAGCCTGGGAAGCCCGTGTTGAACTGGGCCCGCCGCCACAAAATTGCATTAGCTATAGCTAAAGGACTAGCCCATCTCCATTCAAACATCGACACACCCATCACTCACGGCAACGTGCGGTCAAGAAATGTTCTGGTAGACGACTTCTTTGTGGCCCGACTCACAGACTTCGGGCTCTACAAGCTTATGATCCCTGCAGTAGCCGATGAAATCATCGCATCCGCCAAAACTGACGGCTACAAAGCCCCTGAGCTTCAAAAGATGAAAAACTGCAATTCAAGAACCGACGTGTACGCATTCGGGATACTATTATTAGAGATATTATTAGGGAAAAAGCCCGGGAAAACCGGTACTCGTGATGGGTTTGTGGATTTACCAGCTGTTGTGAAAGTGGCGGTTTTGGAGGAAACAACAATGGAGGTTTTTGATCTTGATGTGTTAAAAGGGATCCGGAGCCCGATGGAAGATGGAGTGGTTCAGGCATTGAAGTTAGCCATGGGATGTTGTGCACCGGTCGCGTCAGTTAGACCGTCGATGGATGAAGTTGTGAAGCAGCTAGAGGAGAATAGACCGAGGAACCGGTCGTCTTTGTATAGCCCGGCTGAAACAAGAAGTGGAATGGATACACCTTTTTGATTATTTGTGTCGGGTCAGTCAGGTTTTGTTTTACCGGATACTTTTAGTTTGCAGTATGCATCAAGATAGCTCTTTCTATATAGTATGATTAAAGAAGCATTATATTGTATTTTTCGTATCTGGAATATTAAGAATTATTAGTTTTGGGCCGTCTTTCATTATTATTTTAAGTTGTTTATGGTTTTGGTTAGTGTTGTTTGAAGAAGATCTTGGTTTCACATAGTTTTTTTTTAGGTTTCAAATACTTAAATATGAGTTTTTAAACAAGTATAGCAGGTAAATTTGTTTATACATTCTCACTCTTTATTGTGTTCCACTCCAATGAAGGTGGCTGCTTCTGTTTTTTTGTTTCCAATAACAACAAAGCAAAATTTCACTTGCAAACAAGTTTATCGAAAACCCTTTAATCTTTGTTTATTTCCTTTTGTTTTGTGGTGATATTCGCTTGTATTGGTTACCCCAAACAAATCTTACTCTTGAATTTTCCTTTTAGCTTGTGATTGCCATTTTCAATGTCTTACTTGTTGGTGACTGCTGGATAATTGATTCGTGAGATTAGTATTATGGGGCACAAAGCGGGCCTGACCCATAATTGGTTAAATGTTTTTATGGATTCACTTCACATCTTGAAAATAAGAATAAAAGGACCACATCAAGATATTTTCTCAACCATGTTGGTCTTTATTCACTACCATCCAACCAACAATGAAACATGTGGTCAGGGGTGAAGTTTAGACAAAAATGTAGATGGGGCCGGACGGAAATATGTATGGATTTTTTCATAAACGGAGGGGGCCGAGCTCAAAATTTATGACAAAAGGGGGTAAATTTACACTACGTATGAAAATTTTCAGACGAAAACAGGCAAATTTACACTACGTGTAAAACTTTTTGGACGAAGACCGGGTGAATTTACACTACTGCGCTGAAAAACGAAGGCCCTAACAATGCTTCGTCAATGCCGGTGGTAGCATCGTCTTGTGGTCTTCGTCTTCTCCGATCGTTGAAGTTCGTCTTTAAGTTCTTGATGAACTTAGTGTTCAATTTAGTTGTTCGTATTGTTTCGTCTTGTTACATTGTTTTGTCTTGTTTTCTAATACAACTTGAACTCGTTATGATCTCACCAAATTGGTAGAGATTTAAAGTAGAAATTAATCACATATTCGATCCATATTGATTATGCAAGCTGTTCATATCTTTGCTACTCTTGTGTTCGCTGACATCAAATTCATGTTTCTTGATAAAAAGTATGAAGAGTGAATGATAGGTAAAACATATGCTAAGCGGTGGACTTAACTGATATAAATGATGGTATGAAAATGAATAATGAACAATGTTGTAGTAGTGTAACACATAGCTATTGAGAACACAAGAGTCTGGAGATGCACGAAAAACCCGAATACGGAACCGGACCTAAAAAAAACCCGAAAACGGTTTTTATATACTTGGGTTTTTACTACCTAAACCTGTACCCGACCCAACCCCCGTAGGGTATGGATAGGGTATGCAGTACGAAAATCCAGACCCGATTTATACATGGTAATACCTGAAACCGGAACTGGGTTTTCCCAATACTTAAGATTGGGTATTTCAAATACTCGATCTATACTCGAAATTACCCGAAAAATACCACAAAAATACCCTAAAATAGTGCAGCCACTTAAAAAAACCCATCTATACCCGAAAATACCCGGGAAAAACCCGTAATACTCGGAAATAGGATATACAAATAACCGATGTTAGAATACCCGGTTCTATACACAACCTGAACCTGGTGCATAGGGTATGGTTTTTAGAGACAATACTTAGACCCGAACCCAACTCGGGTATTTCTAATACCGATTTCCAATACCCGGCCCGAATCCGATTCCATGCCTGGAACCGGGTATTGAAAGGCCCCAATTTGTGCACGTGTACTAGAGTCCATTAATATAATTCTTTTTGTTTTTTTCTACTAAAAAGTTAGAATTTCTACACACAATTTTATATGGGCTGGTTATCAAAGTCATCATGGGCCTAACTAATGGGCCGGCTGGTTCATTTAACACCGAGCCCTAATTAACCAATCCTGCACACACCAACGTACTCAACGACGGCCGATTACGATGGCTTCCGATGACGACGATCACACCGCCACCGCGTACGGCGATGAATACCTCAACGACGAAGAAGAAGACGACGAAGAAAGCGAACAAGAGCAACACGTTGACAACGAAGACGACGTTGATGTGATCGACGACGACGAAGAAGAAGACGACGACTCCACGTCATCCGCCGCCGGTGACGTCACAATCGCCTTAACCGGCACTCCAAACACCTCCACACCGGTCGCCGCCACTCCAATTACAGAAGCCAAAAAGCCTGCAGCGATTGACGACTCGCGGCGGCTGTTTCAGCGTTTGTGGACAGACGAGGATGAAATTGAGCTTTTAAACGGGCTTCTGGACTACACTGTCCAACGAGGACACCATCACCATGATACGACGGCGTTTTACGACCAGATTAAAGGTAAATTGCAGCTGGATTTTAATAAGAATCAGCTGGTTGAGAAGATTAGAAGGTTGAAGAAGAAGTATCGGAATGTTTTAAGCAAAATCAGTTCTGGTAAAGGCTACGTGTTCAAAAGCCCTCACGATCAGTCCACTTTTGATATATCTTGTAAGATCTGGAATCAAACCCTAGCTACTATTCCTGCTGGAATTGACGATGAAGAACCTCATAACCCTAACCCTAACCCTAATGGTAATGAAATTGATGATCCTAATTACTCAGAGAAGAAAGTACCAAAGTCTAGAAAGCGGGCCAGGTCGACCGCGGTTAAAATCGAAGAGAATTGCAGTCAGCAGCAAAAAGATGTTCTGAATGCAAATCTGGTTGAAGAAGCTTTGAAGAGTTCTTTACTGCCATTATTCAAAGAAATGGTTAACAGTTCATCGAATGGGTCGTCTTATGGTAATCCAAGGGGTTTATTAGGGTTAGGGTTAATGGATATGAATGGTTTTGGGGACATGACTGATGAGAAATGGAGGAAGCAACACATGTTAGAATTGGAGGTTTATTCGAAGAGGTTGGAATTGATGCAAGATGAAGTGAAGTCAAAGTTGGAGGAGCTTAGGGCAATGGGGAATTGATTAAGTTCTTAGCATTTTGGATGCATCTGTAAGTGATCTCTGGAGTTCATATATTAGTTTTCTGTTTTTGTTTTCGTTAGTTTCTTGGTTCAAGTAAATGGTGCAAGCTGAGATCCTTATCTTGTCCTCTTATAATATTTGCTGGTTAAATGGTTTTAGTTTAGCCTCTCTTTTGTTCCTGTGTTATGGAAACAATGAAGTTAAAAAGGATTGAAAACAGAGTTGGCTTGAAAAAAACTAGGCTTGTAAATATGCCAAACATGGTCGAACACGAACAATTACAAAAACATGGTTTTTTGTTAAAAAAATGAGCAGGTTCATATACGTTTGTTAACAGTATAAATGAACTGTTCACAAACATAAGCGAACAAACATAATTGAACGTTGATGAACAGGTATAATTGGTCAAAGGTCAATTACAAGTAAACTTGACATCAATGTATTTGGTCTAAAATTAGATAAAGTGTAATGGGTGACGTCTTAATTTCATAAACTAGACTTAATTATAATGGGCCCAAAAATTAAGTGAATATATAAACGAAGATAAATGATTAAACGTAAATGAACGTTGACAAATAAATGAGTGAACAAGGCATGTGTTCATGTTTGTTCATTTTAGTAAATGAACAAAAAATTTGTTCAGGGCTGTTCGTTTGTTAAATAAACGAACTTCACGCCGACCGCTTCACCGAAAGTGTGATACTTTTACCTGCCTAAGAATAACTGTTTATACATGTTGCATTTTGCACAAATTCTTAGAGGCACTCATTTCAAAAATAAGAATCCATAGTGCATAGAAGATGTTCAAAGGAGTGAGAGCGAGAAAGTGGGGCGTTTTTGTATCACATATAAAGCACTGCTTACAATTGCATTATGCGGTTCTTGGTTTTGAATGAACACCTCTCTCTTGCTATATAAATTATGTATAATGTTTTGTGAGAGTGTGTGTATATATACATATATAAAATGTTGAAGTCAAAAAGGTGCTAGGCAAAAACCATAAAGAACAAAGAATCTATGTTTGTAACTTGTCTAGTGTCCCAACATGTATGCAAATCAACATTGTACTATATTATTAATTGATGAAATGAAATCCATCAAATTATTCTCCAAAATGCAAACATGTTCTTTTCAATACTCTTACTTCAAAATTCCACCATCTCTCTCTTATTCCTAGAAACCAAAGACTAAAATTCTAAAAGTAGGAAAAACAAAGAATCTTAAAATAGTTTTCTCCTTTTTATCTTTCTAGTTTCTACAACATAAAACCAACCCTCACATCATCTTAAGAAACTTATATCCATTCATAAATGGAGTGAAAGATCAAGCTTTTGAGTATCTTTTGGTGCATTCAAGAAATTTTGATGTTCATCATCGAATTCTTGATGATAAGGGTTCTGATTGAAGTAGTTGCTTCTATAGAACATAATATTATCCATCGATCCAAACTGATGAGCTTGAAACTGACAAAAATTGGCTGCTGCATGTGCATTCATATAAACAGCTGGATTAACAAAGCCAATATGATTTGTTGGAGCAAACAATAATGGTGGTGGTTGAATCAAACAAGTAGCATTATTAACTGCTGCTGCTGCCCTTTTAGCTCTTCTTGCTGCTGATCTTTCTTTCTTGTGAGCATTTTGATGGCCTCCTAAAGCTTGAGAACTGAAGAACTTTCTAGAACAAAATTGACATGGGAAAGACTTGATGGTTTTGTGTTCTTCATTTCCACCTTCCATTTGTTTTTGCCTGAAACAATGAGAAAATTCAAACATGAGTTATAATTTACTCTCATTGGTTTTAAGTTAAAACTCGTAAAATATATTCAAGCAAACCTTGAATATAGAAAAGGTGATCAGAAGGCAAAATCTATCCAAAATATTTTTTTTCAGAGTTAAAGATGTTTAGAAGTAGGAGAGTTGAGTTCAGAAACTAGTTATTGTGTTTGGGAAATGTGAAGGTGAGCTGTTAATATATATATGTGCATGTGTGTGTGTGTAGAGAGAGAGAGAGATATGGAGTAGTAAGAGGGGGTGTATTGTATGGGCTTGGGAACAGAAGAGATAAGAGAGGGATAGGTGAATAAGTGTGCACCAATACGTGTTTCTGCATACTACTGCAAAGATTTTATATTATATATACATATACACACTACATATATATAATATATATATATATATATAGAGAGAGAGAGAGAAGGCTAGTCAAGTTTTAACTAATTACGTAAATATACTAAGACACGTGTCACATATGAAAATACTCATGTAATAAATATTAATATTAATATTCATATGGTATATGATAAAATTTTCTGGATTATTATTGTGCAATGAAACCTGTTAGTAGAGATGTTCAAAACGGTTTGGGACTAGGAACCGGAACCGGTTCCTAACCGGTTCCTATATTCAAAACCCCCTTTTAAACCGGTTCCAGGCTCGAACCGGTTAGGGAACCGAACCGGTTCTCCCACCCTCGGACCCCTAACCTATCTAACCGGTTCCTAAACCGGTTCCTACACTGTAACCGGTTCCTACACTACAGTGTAAATTTTTTTTTTTTTTTCGTTTTTTGTTTGCGATTTGGATTCTAAACTACGATTCGTATTTGTATAGCATGAAAAATAAACAAAACAATTAACATAAAATTCATTTTATTTACTTTAAGAAGTTCAAAAAAAAAACGTTACACGTTTTAAAATCTTCAAAAACAAACTAACAAAACATTAAACTTATAAATATAAAGTTGTGACATATTATTTTTAGAAAAGCCTTCTTGTTCGTCGTAATTATTGAGCGGCGACTTCTTCCTCGGAATTACTTGTAGAAATGCCTTCTTGTTCGTCGTGCACTCGAACATCAAGTGGTGTTTCATCTTCGAGAGTTGTTACGTGTTGAATACGATCGATTGAGTCCAAGTGATCCTTTAAGCAAATGCACATCTCCACCGACTCCGAATTTAGTCTTGTTCTTCTCACCGATATTACCCTGCCACTAAGAGAAAAAGCGGATTCCGAAGCTACCGTAGAAGCTTGGACGGTTAGTAAATCACGGGCCATGGTGGCAAGAATCGGAAACTCGGTTTCCTTTACCTTCCACCAAGCCAAAACATCAAAAGTGCCATATTCCTCTTCGGATAAACCGGTAGAGTAATCATTTGCACTATACCTTCCTAGTTCGCTTGAAGGGGTGTTACCCCTTTGTTTTTTAGCCGTTACGTTGCGAACGGTGTTCATAAGGCTAATCATGGGATCTCGTACTCTAGTAGCACTTGAACTTGATGAAGACCCCCCCGGCATAGGCATGTGTATGTTTGACCCATATTTATTTAAATAAAAGTCATACATAAATTTAAAATTCAAGTTAAAATAATTTTTTGCCTCTGTTGAAAAGTTTGGGTCAATTTCATGCATATCTAAGGTTGAAAAAATTTCGTCTATCACACATTCAACCCCCGTAACATTTAACATTGGGTTTAAAGCGGCGGCGCAAGTAAAAACCGGTGGCAATTCAAGAAAGTATTTTTTTAATTTAAACTTCATTGGTAATATGATGTTTGAAAACATTGGACTTTTATTTTCAAATTCTTTAAGATTGTTAACCATTAAAAATAACTCCGAAAGAACCAAGGGACTTGTCGGATAATACGTTCCCGATAGTTTCGTAGTTGATGTTTTAAAAACTTCAAGAAAAGTCGATAAGTCATTGATAATTTCCCATTTCTCATTTGAAAAGGGGATTGCCAAATCATTCTCGGCAAGACTAGAATGAAACATTTGTAAAGTTTCTCTTTGTTCCAAAGCACTTTGAAACATTGTGCAAGTGGAATTCCATCGATGAGGTACATCCCAATTAGCTCCCAAAGCTTTTCTTCCCGTATCTTTACAAAATTTTCTATAATCCATTTGTCTTTTTTTACTTTTCTTAAAAACTTCATGTAGCATTAGTCTAAAATCGTTTATAACCGATGTAACCTCATCCGAAGCAAGTCCGTCTTGCACGATTAAATTAATGATATGTGCAACACACCTTGAGTGAAAAAATACACCATTGCAAATCGGCGTATATTTTAATTTTAATTTATCAACCGCCGATGTATTATTCGACGCGTTATCAAATGCCATTGAAAATATTTTATTTTATAGTTTATAAGTTTTTATAACATAATCTAAAATTTCAAACAAATTATCTCCCGTATGTGGATACTCAAAGAGTTCGAAAGCAATGGTGCGTTTCATCATTTCCCACGATGACGGGTCTACCCAATGAGCGGTGACACAAAGATAAGATTCGGGTAGACCATGTGGAGCCGACCAAACATCACTAGTTAAGCTTATTCCCGTATTTATATTTTCAAAATATGCAATTAGTACCTCTTTGGCCTTCTTCCACAATTTTAAACAATAACGTTTAAGAGTATGACGACTTACGTGAGTGTATTGTGGTTGAAGCGTATCTCGAATCATGGCGGTTAAGCGAGGGTTGTCGAAGTGGCTAAACGGCAAAGCTTCTTGAATCACAAACTTCGCCATACGATCTTGAACTCGATCAATTTGGTATGTAAATATTCCGCCTTCACTATCCATTTGCGTTTGTTGCGAATCGACGTTCTTTTTCAACGCCTTGCAATACGGTTTTTCGATGTGTTTCTTCAAATTTGAATTCGAAAGTGGGTTTAAATAAACCCCACAAAACTTGCACCGAGCCTTCAATGAATGGTAACTCAATTCAACCAAATCCCAATTGCACCAAATCTCTTGATTACGATTATGAAGTACAATACGAACGAAACTTGGTTCGGCGTTGGAACCTTGACCAACCGATGATTGTGAGGCAGCCATAACAACAAATATGAATATAGAAGAAGAGAAAACAAGAGATTAGAGAACTCAAAACGTTGTAATAGCGTTTTTTTGTATTTTTTTGCGTTCGGGTTTGCGTTTTGAGTGTTGTGATGAACCCATGACACCAAATACCTATTTATACTAGTAGTGGGGTGCTTGGGGGAGCCAAAAAACGGCTATTTTTGACCCCAACGGTCAAAAAACGGCCAAAAAAACGATTTCCAACGGCTTAATCGATCCAACGGCTAGAACCGGTTCCTAACCGGTTCTGGAGGAACCTGTTCGGTTCCGGTTCCTACCCGCCCCCACTCAGAAACGCAAGAACCGGTCACGGATCATCGGGTTGAATCAGATAGGGTCCGGTTCCTACCAAAAACGGGTAGGAACCGGTTCCGGTTCGGGTCCACCGGTTCGGTTCCAGGAACCGGTTTTTTTGATCAACTCTACCTGTTAGGAGAGAAGGAAATGATATTGGGATATGGAATCTAATACTTTAAAAAGTTTCTGACAGTTTATGGGGTTACATGGGCACTTGGGCTTTCTTCTGCAGGCGTTTCTACACTGCATCGTTTCACTTGTGTTGTCTGTGTAAATATATCTTATCTATAGGTGATATAACTAACACACACACACATGCGACACTGTAGAACGTCGATCATGACCCGATGACATATTTGTAATTAAACTGAAATTCTTGCTGCATCGGTTATCAAAAGGGTATTTCCGTCATCAATTGTAATTAGTTTCTTCAATTAAACTTCCCCCAAATCAGTTCTTCAATTAAACTTCCCCACATCATTACCTTCTACAAAATACCTAGTTCATCAAAAATCAAACAGTTGAAATCCAAAACTACATTCAATAATGGAAAAATTGGAGTTGAATGTGAAGTCCAACTCAAAACCTACTTCAAGCAAGTTGATTATTAAGATTCGTAATGAACGAAGTTCGAAAGAGAACCATGATAGACCACAATTTACTAAAAATCAGTTAATTATTGAATTTTTAAATAAAATTATTTGTTTTGTTTGGGCGTGGTTGGAGCTTGTAGCTAAACGCATTAGAGGATATGTGTAATGTTTACCTGGTCGATGATCCTAACTGGTCGTATTAGGATAGTTGTGTATGTTGACCTAAACATATTAGCATAAATGTGTATTGTTAAACGTATTAGAGGATGTGTGAACTCTTTACTTGACAGTTTTAGCAGCAGCTGGTTGTTTTTGTTTGTTTTACCTGAACGTATTAACATAAATGTGTATTGTTGACCTAAATCTATTGGAGGATAGGTGCACTTTTTACTTGACGGTGCTAGCATAAACTGGTAATTTTTGTTTGTTTGACCTGAACGTATTAGAACGTATGTCTATGTTGACCGGAACGCATTGAGGATATGCGTGCCTTTTGTACCTGACAGTGTTAGCAGCAGCTGGGTGTTTTTGTTTGTGTGACGTGAACGTATTAGGATATAAGTGTGTATGTTGACCGGAATGTATTAGAGGATATGTGAACTTTTTACTTGCAAAATCTGAATGTTTTTGTATGTTTTATGTGAACATGTTAGAATATATTTGTATGTTGACCTGAACGTATTAGGATAGAAGTTTTTGTGACCTGGACGTATTAGATGATATGAATATTTTTAATGCATCGGCTAATGACGGTAAAACATTGGGTACTAAGAAGTTAATTAGTAAGATTGAAGAGGTTAGAAGAATAAACATGTAAGACGTTCTAGCAATTCTCTAAGAAGTTCAATTTTATTTTGGTATGTAGCTTGATTGCTTGAACAACAGTTTTTCATTTTCCTTGTTACTTTGCTTATACGTTCTGTTAACCTCTAATACGTTCAGCCTTATTTTTTGTATGTGCTAGCTTGCAACCCATGATAAAAAATAATAATAAAAGTTCTTGGCAAATAAAGTTATATGATACATAATAACGTCACACAACAATACATAAAAAGATTCTTGACAAAAGCATAACACGAAACATAAAAGTTCTTGACAAAAACAAAACATAAAACACATAAAAAAGCAAACACAACCTTCAATTTGATATTCAAAATATATAGAAGTATAGAACTACTCTAATCCATGATAGATTTGAGAAAGTCAGTCTTCAATTTGATAGAGCAGTTTAGAAGTATTATTATTTTCTGTGTCAACCAAAAACAAAGCACAAAGATCATTAATATTAACACCATCAGTGTTGACGAACACATCCTGTAGAACATCACGACATTTTGAATCTTCACGGGATTGGTCTTTAATCTTCTTCAACAACACATTTTAACATATGGTGAAGATGATGATGTAGATGAGAATCCTTAACAATCCATTTTTGTTGATAGGTTGAGATTTGTGTGGTGAAAAGTACAAATAAATTGTGTGATAGCAAGTTTAGAGTTAATCCCTCATAAATAAACAAAAATATGAACGAGGACAAAGACATAAACAGTAAATTTATTGTAAAAAAGGGTTTTAAAATTTAAATGTTCAAATGATAATTTAAAATTTGCACCCTCCTTGCGGTGCGCCCATATAATATGTATATATGTGTGAACCCTCGGGTGGCAAAAGTGAATTGCACTAATTTAGACGTTATTTTACTAATCTCGTGAAAATAACGTTAAAAGTGGCGGATGGTTAATCAGGCATCATGTGGTGGCGTTGATAGCCAAAAGACAAGGGTACACGCACCAATCGGCCGGTGTCCCGGTGGTTGAGTGTTATGTACCTTATGTCCAAGGCTTGATGCAAAACTACTATCGAGCTGGGAGTCTCACCGGAAGCAGCCTCTCTATTCCTACGCAGTAGAGGTAAGAGTGTCTATATCTTACCCTCCTCAGACCCTACCATCACTTTGCTATTGGTGGGATTTATTGAGTACGATGATGATGAACATGTAAAAATTATAGAGAAAAAGTAGATTTGATTCATTAGACGTTCAATTAATACGTTCAACTACATATTTTGAACTACCAATGTGATCATACCTATATAAACTATATTGTAATAACTAGGATAGTGGCGCGTGTTACACACGGGTGAAAAATATTTTAAACGCCACACACACACACACATATGTATAGGTGATGGATCATGCGGGAAGTGATTTTATAGCGAGAAGCGCGAGAAGTAAATGACGACCCTTGATTATGTTTGATCTATGGCATACAATCAACATGGCAATGTTGTAATTTTGTGGTTCCTCATTTTAATGGATTTTAAGACAAAAGGATATCTTAGTCTTTTGCGTAGTAGAAAATTTTGAAACTCCTCTTATCATAATTAATATTTAAACTTTTATCCACTTTCATCTCTCAACATTAATTATTTCAAAATTATTAAAATCATCAATGCTAACAAAATAATACACCGTGTCAATCATTTGGAATCCAAATGATGCAGGTAAAAGTTTTTAATAATTCATAATATGGACTGCTCAAACTCCTAAAATAGGGTAATATACTCAATTTTTTTAATAATTGACCTTGACAATTAGTAATTTGGTTTCGATTTTGACTTCTAGAAATATGCATGGACTGTTAAAAATATTAGGTAGGTGTATGTTAATTTTCTTATGCTCTTACATATAATTTGTTTACGTTTATGTAGTTATGTTAATTTGGTTATGCTCATATATATGATATTGTTTTGCCCATACATATAATTTTATGTGTTTATGCTAATCTAGTTTTCTGATATGTATAATTAGGTTGTGATAATACATATAAATAGTTTATTTGTGTAGGTTGTTCATATTTTGTGTAGGTATATGTTAATTTATTTTTTCAAATATATAACTATGTAAGTTGTTCATAATTAGTGTAGGTGTATGTTAATTTGATTCTCCAAATATATATAAACTATGTATGTTGTTAAAAATTTATATAGGTATATGTTAATTTGGTTCTCTAAATATATATGCATTGTGTAGGTTGTTAGAATATTGTGTAGGTGTATGTTAATTTGGTTCTCCAAATATATATGCATTGTGTAGCCTGTTAAAAGATTGTGCATGCATATGTTAATTTGGTTCTCCAATTATATATACATTATGTAGGTTGTTAAAAGTTTGTGTATGTATATGTTAATTTGGTTCTCAAAATATGTATATACTATGTACGCCTTGTGTAGGTAGATGTTGGTTGTGTATGGATATGTTATTTAATGTTTGTGCATGAGTATTTAATGGTTAGATAGGGACACTTTTGTTGTGTGGGGGCATGATTTTAATATAAGTATGTGGTGTATATGTTACGATCTTTTAGCTACATAATTGTAACATCCAACTTTTGTTAAATAATAGATAACAGAAAGTTTTGTTATTAAGGTGTGATGTTAAGTTAGTCGTGTGTTTAGTGTTTGGATAATATTTGGACTTGGAAGTGTGAGTGGGTTGTAGGGCCCATAACCCCCCTATATAAACCCAACCCCTCCACCCTTTCACCATTTTCTTTCTCTCCACACACTTTCACACACACCATAAAACACACATACTCTCTCAAGACCCGAATCCAAATCTGGGTTAAAGTAAGGAAGATCTTGGTGCTCAAAGTGTCTTCAAATAACAAGAATAACGTCCAGATCCTCGAGTCGTATTGGATCCGAACCGAACCCGAAGCAAAAGGTAGGTTTCAGTTTAAATGGTTAAGTTTTTAGTCGGTTTCGACATGCAAACTGATAGGATGATAGATCGGGCTGTGAAATGTAAGAAAAACATAAACTTGGTGAGTTATAACCTCACGGGTATGTTATAGGACAAAGAGGTGATGTTCGGACCTCATAAAACACGGGTATACAAAGTTGGTACAACCCAAAACCCATAAAAAGGGTAAAATCGGGTCCTGATAAAGAGTCACGGAGTAAAATAGCTTTAAAATGGCAAAAAAAGAAGAGATGTAAAAAAATGGATTTTCCCATGAGAAGATAAATTCTTCCATGAGAAGCGAAATTCTTCCATGAGAAGAGAAATTCTTACACGAGAAGAGAAATTCCATGAGAAGCGAAATTCTTCCATGACATGCGAAATTCCATGACCCCCGTTAAGAGATACTAGTAACAGATAATTGACACGCGTAATGTATTGTACAGTTAGTTGTGCACAACTAAGGAAGGGCATTACCATCAACGGTGAGAGAAACCGACTCCAGGTGAGTTTCTAGCCTCTTATCTGTTATGTTTTCGAGGCTGTGTGCATACCCAATGTGATAATTGTTAATACACTTACCTTAAGTGGTGAGTGTATGATACGCGTATGATATATATATATATATATATATATGATTAAGTATTGAATGTTATGATAGAATGTTTATACGAATGAATATGTATGTATATATATATTTATATACATGATTAGAAGATATGTATAGTATGCACGTATGAAAATGAATGCATGAAAGAGTGAAGAGACAGGTATGGTTGTATGGTTAGTTGAGACAGAGGGACCAGACCCTAATAATATCTGAGACAGAAGGGACCAGGCCTAATAATATCTGAGACAGAAGGGACCAGACCAGGCCCTAATAATATCTGAGACAGAAGGGACCAGACCCTAATAATATCTGAGACAGAAGAGACCAGACCCTAAAAATATATGTGATGGTAGAGATGGTGTAGCCTATGTTATACCATAGGGGATTAAGAAAGAAAGTATGAGAGCACGAATGAATGTATGTATGTATGTATGTAAAGCAAGTATGAAAGAAGTAATAGTAAGTAGAGTCCGAAATACGTATCTCCGGACACGTATGAGTAAGAACATGAATGTATCGTATGTTAATTGATTAACTAGAACTCACTCAGCTTAGCTGACTTTAAGTATGCACGCAGGTGAATAGGATGCGACGGGTTGCTTGAGGGAAGACATGTGGCAACAAAGTGAAGACTGGCATCGAAGAAAAGAAGATTCACGTGTCGTTTACGTTACCTTCTAAGACTTAATGTATTTTGTTTAAAAACAAGCACTTATGTTATGTAAGAAGGTTTAATATTATGTATTCCGCGAAAAGTTTTTAATTAACTCTGATTTTAGAACTATTTTTATGAGTAAATTCAACGCCAAAGTAGGGCTTCCGGGAACGGGGCCTTACAATAATGATATGTTGATCTGATATAATTATGTATCTCATTAAGCCGTGTACATCATTGAACACATATTTATATTTATTAGTGATGTTTAATCATAAAATTAATAAAATAAAAAGTAATAAGATTCATAAAAAAACATGTATAAATAGGACGAAAATTTAAGTATTGTGATTGCATGATCAAGATAGGCATTTTCATCCAAAAACAAATTTATTATTCAATCAATATTTGATATCATGATGTTTCAAAACATTAAGCTTTCAAGATAATATAAGGTGATGGATAATAAACAATTAAAATAATATAAATAAATAGAAAAACTATAATTTGAAACCTCTAAAGGAGTTTATTACTTACCAAATAAAACAAACTAGTGATTTTAACAATGTATCCATCTGATTTTAATATCTTCCGTACATACGAATAAACTTTTTCTCTCTCTACATTTTTTTCTCTCCGTACATCTAACAGTTCTACCCTTCCGTACATACGACCGTTCAACCCTCTACTCCGGCCATCTTCTCCGGCCATCTTCTCCGGTAGAAGGTTTATTCTACTGCTAGAGCTTGCGTCGGATAGAGCTTGCTAAGACTCTCTACTACGGCTAGAGCTTGTTACTGTCATCTTCTCCGGCTGAACCTTGAGTCGGCCAGAAGCTTCACAGGGCAAAAGGTAGGTGGGTCTTGTTTGTGCAGGTCTCTAAGCTCAGGTGATCTTTGGACCATCTCCAGACTAGAAAGATAGTTCCGGCGAAGCATCGAGGTCGTACGAACAAGCTAGATCCAGACGACCAAGTTTTCAGACGACTTTTCAACCGGCAGGAAGCATCTGTCGCTCTAAAAGGAGAACCTTGCGGTGGTTTTTTGTCACCGTTCGAGGGATTTTTTTGGTGATCCGGCCTTTTCCTCCACCGGCTCTCCTTTTCCGGCAAACGAAACCCAACAGATCTGCCGTTCCATCAACTTTTCTTCACTGTGCTCATTATTATTATTATTATTACCCATCATTATTATTATTATTATTTATAATTACTACCCATTAGTATTATTATTATTATTATTATTATTATTATTATTATTATCATTGTTGGTATTATTATTATTACTATTATTATTTTTTTGTGCGCAATTATTATTATTTTTTGCTGCCGTTGGGGGTTCCAAAGCAAAAGAGTGAGCTTCTTGTAACCTGGCTGCCGTTGAGCTGTATCTGCCTTCATCATCTTCACGGTATACTCGTTCCTTTCTCACTATTATTATTATTAGTATTATTATTATTATTATCATTAGAACATACGTGATCCGGATCTTTGGAGTTTATTTTCATTTTAAGATCTCTTGACTATTATTGTTATTGCTACACACTATTATTATTATTATTATTATTATTATTATTATTAGTTTTTGTTACTATTATTATTATTATTGATTTGGTGTTCTATTGCTTGTGTTTGTGTGATTAGTTGCAACCATAGAGCGTAGGAACCATGACTATTACTTGAGACCATGTCCTGAAACGAGGGGTGTAGGAAAGAGTAAAGATAGGGAGCGTATATTGCGTTTGGCTTCTTAGAATGTAGGAACATTAAATGGTAAGTTGCTAGAATTGGTAGATGTGCTTAAAAGATGTAGGGTTCAGATAGCATGCCTCCAGGAGACTAAGTGGAAAGGACATAGAGGGACTGAGTGTAATGGGTATAAGTTGTGGTACTCGGGGTCTGATGGAGCTAGGAATGGAGTGGGGTTTCTAGTGGCTAAGGAAATACACACTAGTGTGGTGGAGGTGATAAGACATAATGACAGGATTATGGTGTTGAAATTAGTACTATGAGAGGAAGTAGTGGCAGTAGTCTCCGCCTACGCGCCTCATGTAGGCCTAGGGGATCAGGAAAAGAGAGAATTTTGGGATTGCCTAGACGCAGTGGTAGGGGGCATACCTAGGGGGGAGAGGATTTGCATAGGAGGTGATTTTAATGGACACATTGGTAAGGCTAACGATGGTTTTCAAGCCGTACATGGGGGTTTCGGTTTTGGTGATAGGAATGAGACCGGAACAGATCTTCTAGAGTTTGCGGTGGCACATGACCTAGGTATTATAAATTCTTATTTTAGGAAACAAGATTCTCACTTAATCACTTTTAGCACTGGCGGACGCGACACGCAAATTGACTACCTTTTGATGAGGCAAGGAGACCGACGTTGGTGGAAGGACTGCAAAGTCATACCTGGGAGGCAGTTGTGACTCAACATCGACTACTAGTGACAGATATAGCCTTCAGAAATAAGCTGACTGTTCGAGAGAAGAAACGTACACCGAGAATTCGATGGGGAAATTTGAAGGACGAAAATCTCCTACTGTTTAAGGATAAACTCATACTGCATACGCGGGCTCGACTAAATGGGGACTCAACTCATATATGGGAAGCTATGGAGACGAAGATCATCCAAGTAGCAAAGGAGACTCTCGGGGTCACAACAGGAAAGACAAGTGGGCATAAGGAGTCTTGGTGGTGGAATGACGCAGTGCAAGACAAGATAAGTGACAAACAAGGATGTTTTAGGGAGCTAATGAGGTGCACGAATGAGAAGGAGCGAGCGGAATTGAGGGACAACTACAAAACGGCCAAGATAGAGGCGAAGAAGGCAGTGGCGGAAGCAAAGAAGGCGGCCTTTAAACGGATGTATGAAAGTCTAGAAACAAAAGAGGGGGAACATGCTATGTTTAAGATTGCCAAAGCCAGGGAGCGTAGAAGGCAAGATCTAGGACCGGTGAAGTTCATAAAGGATACAGATGGGCATGTACTGGTCAAAGAGCAGGACATCAAGCTAAGATGGCAAACCTACTTCCACAATCTTTTTAACAATGGGAGAGCTTACCAAGAAGAACATGACAACACAAACTTTCAACGACAACAATCGAATAACTGCTACTGCCGACGGATCACACGAGAAGAGGTGAAGGATGCACTTAGGAGGATGGGAAGGTCTAAGGCGGTTGGCCCAGACAACATACCCATCGAGGTGCGGAAGTGTCTGGGGGAGGAAGGAGTCATGTGGTTAAGTACTCTGTTCAATAGTATTCTCAAATCAGGTAAGATGCCAGACCAGTGGAGGAGCAGCGTTGTAGTTCCTATCTATAAGAACAAAGGAGACGCCCAATGTTGTGGTAACTACCGAGGAATCAAACTACTAAGTCATACTATGAAGCTATGGGAAAGAGTGATTGAGGTTAGACTTAGACGAGAAACTCAGGTTACGGTCAACCAATTTGGCTTCATGCCGGGGCGTTCCACCACAGAGGCAATACACCTTATAAGAAGATTAATGGAAAAGTATAGGGAGAAGAAGCGTGATCTACATATGGTGTTTATTGACCTAGAAAAGGCCTACGACAGTGTGCCACGACAGGTGCTCTGGGAGTGCTTGGAGGGTAGAAGAGTGCCCAGGAATTACATAGAGATAATTATGGATATGTATACCAGGAGTGAAACAAGTGTCCGTGCGCCAGTGGGGGATACTGATTTCTTTCCTGTAGAGGTAGGTTTTCACCAGGGATCAGCGTTGAGCCCGTTTCTTTTTGCAGTAGTCTTGGATGAGTTGTCAAAGTCGATTCAGGGGACTCTCCCGTGGTGCATGATGTTCGCAGACGATATTGTGTTACTTGCTAAGAAAAAACAAGATCTAAACATGAGGCTTGAGGAGTGGCGAACAACCTTAGAGACAAAAGGTTTAAAGATTAGCCGATCTAAGACGGAGTACCTCCACTGTGATTTTGGTGGGATAAACGACAATGAAGACGCACAGATCACAATTCAAGGGCAGGTGGTCCCGCAGGTAACGAAGTTCAAGTATTTAGGATCATTTGTACAGAGCGATGGGGAATTAGACAGTGATGTGACCCACCGAGTTCAGGTAGGATGGTGTAGATGGAAAGCAGCCACAGGTATATTGTGCGACAAGAGTTTCCCGACTAAACTAAAGGGAAAATTCTATAGGGTGGCAGTTAGACCTGCAATGCTATATGGAACAGATTGTTGGGCCATCAAGAAGGCACAAGTGCGGAAGATGGAGGTAGCAGAAATGAGAATGCTACGTTGGATGTGTGGGCACACAAGGCTAGACCGAATAAGAAACGTTGTGTTTCGCGAGAGATTAGGGGTGGCGAACATAGCAGACAAGATAAGAGAGTGGAGATTGAGATGGTTTGGACATGTAAAGAGAAGACAGACGACGAATCCTGTTAGATTCGTAGAAAACATTACTATAGAGGGGAGGAGGGGTAGAGGACGACCGAAATTGACTTGGGATGAGAGGATTAAGCATGATTTGATAGACCTAAACCTCTCCGAGGACATAGTTGAGGATAGGAATTCGTGGAGAAGTAGAATTAAAGTTAAGGATTTTTAGAGAGAATTGAATACCTTAGGGCTTAGACTTAACTTATTTAGGTTACACACCATAATGGTATTTCCCTTACTTATAGTATTATTATTATTTTAATTATTATTAGCTTTTATATAGCTGTTAAACTGTGATCTTATTATTAATATTATTAATATTATTATAATTAGTAGTAGTTTTTATATAACTGTTAAATTTTGATTTCCTTTATTTTGCTTCATACACATGTACTTAGAGCCGAGGGTCTCTCTGGAAGCCACCTCTTTATTCCTTTGGATAGAGGTACAGTGTGCCTACATCCCACCCTCCCCAGACCCTACTTATAGCTTTGCTGTCGGTGGGATTTTACTGGGCATGATTGATTGATTGATTGATATATCCATCTAATTAATTATACATAAAATAAAAATAAAAAATTGTGATTGGCTAAAATGACTTATCGTACTTCTCGGTCTAAAATTACTTCTGAAATGAGCAAAAACCTATATATATATATGTATGTATATCACAAGAATTCTTTACTGTGTTCTATGCAAAACCAAAAGATGTAGGTAAAATTATGTATAAATTGTGTCAATAAGAAACTGTATAAATATACAAATAATTGAATTGCTAAAGTAATAGTCATACTAAAAAAGGGAGCATAAAATCAGTTATAAATAATTAATTGTAGTAAAAATTGGTTTTTAAATCATTTGAAGGAAATAGTTGGTTATGATTCTAGAAAATATTAATTAGTGAGGTTATAATTAGAGAAAACATTAATTAGTGAATTATGTGGCAATTCTATATATGAAAATCGAATGACTTGGAAGCCCATGTGAACATGCTAGTTGAAGGCCATGTGGATATGTTGTTTTGCTTTAATAGTATAGTAAGATACTTATTTCAGTTATTAATTAACTTTTAGTCTAATCATAGCTAAATGAAACTAACTACCATAATAAGTTTCTTTAATAACCATAAAACAAAGATTAAAAAAATTATAAAAGCTAGTCTAAAAGAAGAGAATGCAAACACCACACGCACATAACTATATTTAAAAAAAAAAAGATGGATTTCGGAAATATTGCAATCAAGAGCATTCTTAAGGCATGAATCAACGTTGAGTTGCCAAAAAGATTTTAATCGGCTCCGTATGATACAAGAGACAATGGAACGTTATCTCATCAAGGTTCCAAAACAAATGGTCTTTATCAAGAAATGATCGAACAACCAAAGTTTATTCAAGACACTGGCTGTAACCTACCTCGAACAACATGTTTCTTGCTATCATTGGCTTCATGAGGTTCTAGGTGAAACAGCTCACACTGCGTCCGTTAAGGATAAGAACTGCATACATACCTTAAAGTGAAATATGTTGATGATCATCGTAGCAAAATGAAATCCCAAAGAAGAATATTGACAATAAAATAAGCGTAGAAGTTAATTTAGTCGCCATAATCATCGTCTTTCCCCTGCTGTTGCCAATATAGATACAACCCGTGATACGCTCCTTGTTCTCATCCTACCACGTTCTCCATATTTGCCAATATATCGTCCCTACTCCTGATATTTCTCACCAATTGCAATTTCTGATGAAGAATGATTCAACTGCCACGTAGAGCTCAACGTTCACATAAAGTTGTTTTGGAATAAGTCTCACGTGCACGTTCTTGTTATCGTTTTTGAATATTGTCAAAGTTGTTATCCTGAATAATAGTCAAAGTAGTTGAACGTATTTATTGAACGTCTAATGAATCAATTCTTTAATTTTCTCTCTATAATTTTTAAATTATCATTTAAACATTTAAATTTTAAAATACCTTTTTTCCAATAACTTTACTGTTTACGTTTTTGCCCTCTTTCATATTTTTGTTTATTTGTGAGGGATCAATTCTCAACTTGTCATCACACAATTTATTTGCAATTTTCACCACACAATTATCAACCTATCACCACGCAAATCTCAACCTATCAACTAAAAATGGATTGTCAAGGTTCCTCATCTGCATCATCATCTTCACCACCTGTTAAAGATGTGTTGTTGAAGAAGATTAAATACCAGATCCATGCAGATTTAAAATGCGGTTATGTTCTACATGATGAGTTCGCCTAAACTGCTGGTGTTAATATGGTTTTGAGGGATGAAATAACAAAATTGCTAGTTAACACGTCTGGTAGTACTATTAATGATCTTTGTGCTTTGTTTTTGTTGGCACAGGAAACAGGGAGGTAGATGAGTTGAAAGAGTTGCGCAATGCAATAATATTTCTAAACTGTTCTATATAATTGAAGACTGACTTTGGTTATTGGGTCACCCTGTACGAATTACCTAGACCGTTCTCTGGTTGTTGGTATCACGAGAGAGAGAGAGAGAGAGAGAGAGTTTCAATTATTACTTTACCAATCATAGCAATATAATTGTGAATTAGGAGAAATAAATAGTATGAAGTCGACTCGTGGAGTGTTATATTATCAAAAAGGCTTATAAAGTGGGTGGTTAAAGTAATAAATGGTGTTGTTTTTATGTTGAAAAAATTGGTACGAATTAACTACTCAAATTGTTGGTATTATGACACTTTCATGCAACTGGTTTCCTGACTGTTGTTCGCTATCTGCCTCTGCTTCTGCCGCCTTCATTTCACCATCTCTACCAACTGTTTCTTCCCTTTTATCCTCTTATTTATTTATTTTTCTATTTTTAGTATCACTTTTCCTATTGATAAGTGAAAGTGATTGATTCTGGACTGTCGATGAAACTTTTTTTAATAGTCGAGGCTGAGACGGTAATAAGTTTGTAAATAGAAAGAAGCAAAAACGAAAAACCTCTATTAATTTTTTTGTTCCACCAACGTTTTGAATTCAATATTCAAATACTTTTTATACGCTCCATTATTTTTCAAAAAACCTTACATTGTAATTGACCAATTTTATTCTCTTTATATTCAAGTACTAGATTTTACCTCCCGTATTACGGGGGGTTGTTTTACATTATTTGTTTTTAATATATATATATATATTTGGATTTTAATTTTATTTATTGTAAAAGTTAATAATTAATATACTTGAGGTTTGATAATAAAATGGTTCACAAATAAATGATAAGTTATAATCCGGTTTAAAATCTATCTGGTTTGGTGATACACATTACCCGTTTATTTTCTTTATTATAAAATTATTTCTTAATTATAAATAATATCTTTTTTTAAATAAAATAGGATATTAATTTTTAGCATATCCCTATTTTATAGGATTTTCATATCAAATATCTAATGAGATTAATTTTTAATATAATAAGATGTTAAAAGCCGTTTAAGAGCTATCTGAGTTTGATGAGGCCTTTAGCCGTGAGGGTCAAATGCGTGAGAAGCTTTCATTTACAAATAAAGCAATCTGATGGCTTGAGAGAATGGTTGTTTTACATTTTTCGTTTTTTAATATTTAATTTTTTGGATTTTAATTTTTTTTATTGTAAGAAAGTTAATAATATACTTAGGGGTTTGATGATGAAAGGGTTTCATAAATAAATGATATGTTATAACCCGTTTAAAAGCTATCTGGATTTGGTGACCCATGACCCGCTCATGCTTTTTACTATAAAATTGTTTATTAATTATAAATAATATATTTTTCTTTTTAAATTGGATATTAAATTTTAGTATATCCCTATTTTATAGGATTTTCATACAAAATAATTGGTAAGATTAATTTTTAATTTAATGAGATGTTTTAACCCGTTTAAGATGTATCTGATTTTGGTAAGACCCATAGCCATGAATTTGGGTTAAATCAATGAGAGGTCTCCATTTAAATATCAAGCAATCTGGTGGCTTCTATAAAAAGGGGGAGCGACCACATCGAGACACCTAGGATTTTAGGGGTTTCGTTTATATATATTCCTAAATTTTATCCCCCCGTATTACGGGGGTTGTTTTACATTATTCGTTTTTAATAGTTATATATGTATATTTTTGGATTTTAATTTTATTTATTGTAACAAAGTTAATAATTAATATACTTGAGGTTTAATGATAAAATAGTTTCACAAATAAATAATATGTTATAATCCGGTTTAAAAACTATATGGGTTTGGTGATATCCATTACCCGTTTATAATCTTTATTATAAAATTGTTTCTTAATTATAAATAATATCTTTTTTTAAATAAAATAGGATATTAATTTTTAGTATATCCTTATTTTATAGGATTTTCATATCAAATATTTTATGAGATTAATTTTTAATATAATGAGATTTTATAACCCGTTTAAGAGTTATCTGGGTTTTGTGAGACATTTACCCGTGAATTTGGGTCAAATGCGTGAGAAACCTTCATTTACAAATAAAACAATCTGATGGCGTGAGAGAATGATTGTTTTACATTTTTCTTTTTTTAATATTTATTTTTTGGATTTTAATTTTCTTTATTGTAAAAAGGTTAATAATATACTTAGGGGATGATGAAAGTGTTTCATAAATAAATGATATATTATAACCCGTTTAAAAGCTATCTGGATTTGGTGACTAATGACCTGCTTATGTTTTTTACTATAAAATTGTTTAGTAATTATAAATAATATCTTTTTCTTTTTAAATTGGAATTTAAATTTTAGTATATCCCTATTTTATAGGATTTTCATATCAAATAATTGGTAAAATTAATTTTTAATTTAATGTGATGTTATAACCCGTTTAAGAGCTATCTGGTTTTGGTAAGACCCATACCCATGAATTTGGGTTAAATCAATGAGAGACCTCCATTTAAAAATCAAGTAATCTGGTGGCTTCCATAAAAAAGGGGAGCGACCATATCACGACATATAGGATTTTAGCGTTTTCGTTTATATATTTATAGATAGATAGATTATAGATGGACACTTCCAAATTATTTAACTTTACTTTTAGACAACATTTGTTTTCTCATTTAAAAGTATACATTTGTACCTTTTTATTTACGAATGCTGTTTCTCCTAACATTGATATCTGTTCATAGGGACAGATTCTTTTTGAAACTAAATTTACGTTTAGTACTACGAACTACATAAAGCATTTGTACCTAGTGATTTGATGATTTCATGAGATTATGGGTAGATGGTTATGCAATCAGCATATGTATGGCAAAAAATATAACTTTATCATGCAGTTCTTTCTATTTTCAACCTAATTGTTATATTTTGATTCGAATGTCTCTTTTTATTCATAAGAATACTTATATTACCGTTATGTTTATTAATATACTTCTTTTGTGTGTGAGTACATTATTGAAGAATATATTCCAGTTTGTTGATTTGATTGGAATAGGGCTAACGTATAAAACAGTAGCTTTGTGAGAAGCATAAGAATAGATATAGCCATATAGGCCATTTGATCTAATATCTAGTGGTAGAGATTATTAGTTTTTAAAAACCGTATAATTCTCTATTTACATAGTATAGTCCTATTTTAGTGGTGCGTTTTATGTTAAAGTCTTCTCATACTTCTCACAAAACAATTGTTTTTTATTTAAATCTTCTTTGATTTGATTGTTTGTATAAAAAAAATCATAATATCATTTATTGCTTGAAAATATAATTACCCGTTTATTTTATTTATTATAAAATTGTTTCTTAATTATAAATAATATCTTTTTCTTAAATAAAATAGGATATTAATTTTTAGTATATCCCAATTTTATAGGATTTTCATATCAAATATTTTATGAGATTAATTTTTAATATAATGAGATTTTATAACCCGTTTAAGAGCTATCTAGGTTTGGTGAGACGTTTACCCGTGAATTTGGGTCAAATGCGTGAGAAACCTTCATTTACAAATAAAGCAATCTGATGGCTTGAGAGAATAGTTGTTTTACATTTTTTGTTTTTTAATATTTGTTTTTTGGATTTTAATTTTATTTATTGTAAGAAAGTCAATAATATACTTAGAGTTTGATGATGAAAGAGTTTCAAAAATAAATGATAAGTTATAACCCATTTAAAAGCTATCTGTCTATCTGGATTTGGTGACCCGTGACCCGCTTATGTTTTTTACTATAAAATTGTTTATTAATTATAAATAATACTTTTTCTTTTTAAATTGGATATTAAATTTTAGTATATCCATATTTTATAGGATTTTCACATCAAATAATTGGTAAGATTAAATTTGAGATGTTATAACCCGTTTAAGAGCTATCTGGTTTTGGTAAAACCATAACTATGAATTTGGGTTAAATCAATGAGAGGCCTCCATTTAAAAATTAAGCAAAACCAAGATGCCAAGTGGTTTAGGCAAGTACGATGGTACAACAGATCCAGATGATTTCTTACAAGGTTTTTATAACACTGGAAACTTAGAAAGCTGGACGATGCCAACATGGTGTCACATGTTTGCTCGCTGCCTCACGGGTGCAGCGCGTGTCTGGTTCGAAAGCTTGCCGACAGGACAAATCGATGGGTTCGAAGAGCTATTGGAAAAGTTCCAGGCTCACTTTGTACAGCAGGGCAGACACACGCGCGACCCCGATAACATCATGCACTGCGTACGCAGGAATGATGAAACCATTGAAGACTACATAACTCGTTTCAATCAGGAATCTCTTGCAATTGGAGGCATCACTGAACAACTCTTGCGCGTGGCCTTTATACAAGGTGCGTGCAGTGATCAACTCCGCAGAGCTCCCGTGAGCAGAGAAGGCATGCCAACCACTTGGGCTAAGCTTATGGAAGCATCGCGAGTCTTCGCGCGAAATGAAAAACAAATTGCCCAAGACAGAGCAAGAGATAAAGGGCATCAAACAGAAGCACCACGCAACAATGAAAGGAGGGGCAAACAAAACTCCGTATGGTCCAGGTTGCAACAAACCAATTATTCTCCCGCAGAAAAGCAAGCGCAACAAAGTTCACCCCAACCCCAAAAAGACATTCTTAATCGCGGAGAAGGTGACAAGAAGGAAGGCGGCAGAGAGCCTAACAGACCTCTGCCAAGAATATGGACTCCCCTCACCAAAACGCCTTCGCAAGTGTTAAGCACAGAGAATGTCCAGTTTAAAAACCCCAGGCCATTACTCCATAAGGGACCACCGAACAGTGGCAAATATTGTGAGTTTCACAAATCCACAGGGCACAACACCGATGCATGCCATCATTTGAAGGATGCGATCGAAAAAGATGTGAAATCAGGCAAGTTGGCTCACCTGGTAAAAAATCCAAGACCAGAGAACGAACAACCAGACGGAGCCTCAGCCAGTAAAAAATTCAAAAGAATCTGTGTAGCTGAAGGAAGAAGGCAAGGGCAAGGATCGAGGAAGAGAAGCGCACAAATCCAAGGGGATTGGCGCGAGCAACAAGTAATCTTTCCAAGAATCAGAGGAGGCCCGTCTATCAGTAGTCCTCTAGTCATCACTGCACACATCGCTCATTATGAGGTGTCAAGAGTCCTGGTGGACACCGGTAGTGAGTCAGACATCATGTATGAGCAATGTTTCAGGAAGTTGGATCCAGCAGACCAAGCAAGGCTCGAAGTTGTGAGTGCACCAATATCAGGTGTCTCAAACAAAATTATTCACCCCCTAGGTCAGATACAATTCGAACTAACTATGGGGGATGAGAAGCACAAGCGAGCTGAAATTGTCAACTTCCTGGTCTTGCCTACCACTTCATGCCATAGTATGATCTTGGGTAGAGGAACGATTGCCCAATTCAACGCCATACCGTCACCAGCGCATGGCGCGTTGGGGTTCCCAACACCAACAGGAGTAACATTTGTGTACCGAGATCATTTATGCGCAGTAATAAGTATACCTCGAGAGGGGAGAATGAAGCTTCCAGTGGCAAACAACGCGCCAGAGGAATGGATTCTCAACCCAAAATTCCCAGAACAAACAATCACAATCGGAGCTACGATATCAGATGACACAAGAGTAAGAATGAAAAGATTGCTCAAAACGTATATGTCAGTCTTCGCGTGGCAACATTCTGATATGACTGGGGTTCCGCGAGACCTGGCGCAGCACTCTCTCAACACATTCAAGTCCGTGGAGCCAATTGCTCAAAAGAAAAGAGTCATGGGAGACGAGAAGACAAAGGCCATGAATGAGCAAGTAGAAGATCTACTGCGCGCGAATATCATTCGCCCAATAATATATCAAACATGGGTAGCCAATCCTGTGATGGTAAAGAAGAGCAATGGGTCATGGAGAATGTGCATTGATTTCAAGGACCTCAACAAGGTGTGTCCAAAAGATTGTTACCCCCTCCCAAACATTGACATGAAGGTGGACTCTGTGGTGCCATTTAAGCTCAAATGTTTCCTGGATGCCTATAAGGGCTACCACCAAATTCAAATGGCACCACAGGACGAAGACAAGACTGCTTTTAGAACTGACAAGGGTGTTTTCTGTTACACAAAAATGCCCTTTGGTTTGAAGAATGCAGGAGCCACTTACCAAAGACTCATGGATGCAATTTTCAACGAGCAGATTGGAAAAAACTTAGAAGTCTACGTGGATGATTTGGTGATTAAAAGCAGGGAGGAAAAACAAATGCTCAAAGACATCGAAGAAACCCTTCGGCGCCTAAAGGAAGTAAACATGAAGCTCAACCCGAGCAAATGCACATTCGGCGTGGAAGAAGGGAAATTTCTCGGTGTAATAGTCACCAAGGATGGTTTCAAGGTGAACCCAGAGAAGGTGGAGGCTATCCTCGGCATGCCCTCACCATCCACCATGAAGGAAGTTCAAAAGTTGAATGGTATATTGGTATCAATTAACAGGTTCCTAGCAAACCATGCAAGCAAATCTACCCCATTCATTAACACATTGAGAAATTGCTTAAAGAAAAGCCAATTCAAGTGGACGCCTGAGGCCGAGCAAGCTTTCAGTGAGATAAAAGAATGTCTGATAAATCTGCCTGCGCTCACAGCTCCACTACCTGGTGAAACTTTAACGTTGTACCTGTCAGCAGGAGAGCGCGCCATTGGCGCAGTATTATTGGTGGATCGCAAGGGAATCCAAACACCAATTTAATATGTAAGTCGGGTGCTGACAGATTCTGAGACGCGCTACACCATCATAGAAAAGTTAGTTTTATCACTAACGCATGCGTCGCGCAAGCTTCACAGATATTTCAATGGTCATCCTATTGAAGTCCTGACTGATTACAACATCCAGCAAGTCTTGCGACGTCCCGCGCTCTCAGGAAGGCTGACAAAATGGGCGCTGGAATTAGGGGAGCACACGATCACCTATAAGCCTCGTCCAGCAATCAAGGGACAAGTCTTAGCTGATTTCATCGCAGAAATCCCTAAAGGAAAAGTCGAAGAGGCTCAGCGCGAAGTAGACCCTCCGCAAGCCAATAATGAAGAAAACGTTTGGAGATTATTCACTGATGGAGCTTCAAACAACGAAGGGTCCGGCGCAGGCCTCAAACTGGTGGATCCAGAAAATCATGAGTATACTTACGCAATCAGGTTGGATTTCAAGAGCACCAACAATGAAGCTGAGTATGAAGCCCTGCTGGCTGGTTTGCGCATCGCGCACAAGTTCGGAGTTAAAAAGCTAGAGGCTCATGTAGATTCATACCTGGTAGCAGCACAAGTCAATGGCCTTTATGATGCCAAGGAGAACACCATGCCTCTGTATCTAGAGCAGGCGAAGAAACTCACCGAACAATTTGACTTTTTCAAAATCATACACATTCCGCGCAGTGAAAATAAGTCTGCCGACGCGCTAAGCAAGATGGCATCAACCAGCTTCGATCATTTTGGCAAAGATGTAAGGGTGGAAGTAATGAGCAACCCGTCAGTGGGAGCGAAGTATGTTCTTGTAATTCATACAACACCTTCATCATGGATAACTCCAATAATGGAATTCTTGAAGGAGAGAAAGGTACCAGACGATCGCGCACAGGCGAGGAAGATAAGACACAAGTCGCAGAACTACGAAATGCTCGATGGTACGTTATATCGACGCTCTTATCTTGGACCACTCATGAAATGCCTAGACACTGAGGAAGCAAGCTATGTGATCAGAGAGATACACGAAGGAATCTGTGGAATACATGCTGGCCCGCGCATGGTAGTCGCCAAGGCAATGAACGCAAGTTACTATTGACCAGGCATGTACTTGGACGCGCTAATAGAGATCCAAAAATGCAAAGCGTGTCAGAGCTATGCGCCAAATACCATGCGGCCAAAGAACAACTTGATTCCGGTGACCTCTGCATGGCCTTTCCACAAGTGGGCAATCGATATTGTGGGTCCCTTACCACAAGCGCCAGGGCGAGTAAAGTTTTTGGTAGTGGCAGTAGACTATTTCACAAAATGGGTTGAAGCCAAGCCACTGGCAAAAATCACAGCCGAGACAATGAAGCAATTTATTTGGAGCCACATCGTATGCCGTTTTGGCCTGCCCATGGAAATCGTGAGCGACAATGGCAAACAATTCACTGACAGGAAGATATCCAGTTGGTTCAAGGAATTGCACATCAATCAGGTCTTCACTTCAGTATACCACCCTCAAGGGAATGGCCAAGTGGAACGCGCGAACCAGAGCTTGCTGAATGGGCTGAAGAAAAGGTTGGAGGGAGAGTCCCATGCATGGGTCGAGGAGTTACCTAATGTCCTGTGGGCGCACAGGACATTAAGCAAAACCAGCAATGGCGAGTCTCCGTTCAGCCTAACCTATGGAACGGAGGCTATGATTCCAGCAGAAATTGGATGCCCATCCTATAGAGTGCTCATGATGAGTAAGACGGATAACGAGCAAGAAAGGAGGTTGGATCTCAATTTACTCGAGGGACGCAGAGAGGCGGCTATCATCAGTGAAGCCAAATACAAGAAAAAGCTAGAAAAATACTACAATCAGCGCGTGAAAGAATGCCACTTCAAGAAGAATGATTTTGTCCTTCGGAACAATGAAGCTAGTCGCGCAATACCCCCGGGAAAGATGTCTCCCAACTGGGAGGGACCTTATCAAGTCTCGGAAGAATTGGGAAAAGGCGCATACGCTTTAAAAGATTTAAATTGAAAGAAGATCCCGCGCACATGGAACGCAGTACAACTTAGAAAATGTTTCATGTAAAAGTTGTCAAGTTTGTAATGAAGGCTTTTTAAGCCATTACGAATAATGATGCGCTCTATCTTTTCTTAATATGCATTCTATTACCTTTTGCATACATGTTTCACACTTCCCTTTATTTATTTTGAGCAATATGACAACATTGTATTGACATCAAACTAAAAATAAAACGAAGTAAAACATACATGCGCGAGCTTCAAGCTCAGACGCGTTAACGAGTCTTAACTCTAAAACGTCAGGGCCTTAGCCCAATAATATGATCCTTAACTCAAATTACTCATAACATCCATCCTACGTATTGCGCAGCTGGACCATAAAAATACCTAAGCACAACTAAGGCAAAGCACATGCCAAAGCATAGTTGTTAAGGTCTCAGGTCGGGGCCGCGCATGGGATTATAATGGATATAGGCAGAGTAACACATACTGACACGTAAAGGCTAAAAGACTCATTCATAATTCTCTATAATAAATGCATGATAACGTCGCGCAAAAGAGGAATAATGAAATGCCAAGGCACGTGTCAGCATATTCAGAATATAGCAAAATAACTTGAAATATGACAACTGTTAAGGATTAAGTAAAAATAATTTCCTTACAACCTTGTTCAAGTTTCAATGTGTAAGCATACCTTATATTCAACAAGCACACGCATGCAATATAAAGAGATGAATTGGGAATGCGCAAGATGCGAATAAGGGAAAAACAAAATTTCATTCCGAAACATAGAAGTTTACAAATTTACAAATGATGAGGTAAAAACTACAAACACAAAAAAAAAACAAAAAAAAAAAAAACAAGAAGGGCTTTTCAAGTCTCTATATTAATATCAGCCTCTTCATCTTCCTCATCATTATTTCCTCCCTCAGCATCTGGCGCAGCCCGCTCCTCGTCATCTCCAAACTTACCATAATCAAGCTGTTCTTCTTGAATATAGTCGTCTTCTGTCATGATAGCGTCAGGAGTAGGTCCTTTGGCCACGCCAGAGCCGCTGGCAGAGGTAGCGTTGCCCGCGCCATCATCACTGCCACCAGTCCCTTCACATTCATCAAGTAATTTCTTTAAAGCGCCAAGATCGGGCTGGTCAGCAAGCGCGGCTATCTGCAAGTCACAAGGAACAGTATAAGTACAAAAGATTATGAAAATAAGTCGAGTAAACTCATTAAGGTTAAAATACCTGCTCAAGGATGGGAATTGGAGTATTCAAGTACTTCTCCCCCACCTCAGCAATGTCAGCGCAGACAGCGTCGGGCTGATAAGGGTAGTCGGATGGATTCTTCTTTAGCATGCCATATTCATAACCATCCTTAAACCTCTCAGCCCGACCCACCAAGCGCGACGCCGCATTACAGTCCATCACAATGGTCTGAAACTCGTCTGAGTATTTCATCGCATAAGCGCAACGAGTCACACCCTGTGAAATCAGCCATTGACGGTCCTGCGCGAGGGAAGAAACAGACATCTCAAGAGCAGGGATTTGAGAGTTTAACAACTCAACAGTTTCCTTGGCTTGTTTTAGCTCTTCTTTGTCAGACGCTGCTGCCGCCAAGGCTTCATTCTTTTCCGCTCGCGCAGCATCGAGCTCTTTCTTCAGGCGCGCAACCTCACTCTCTAATAAAGATTTGTCAGTATTAACCTGCGCAATAGTTTGGTCACGCGCCTCCGCTGCCAACTCCAGGTCACGCGCTCGACGCGCGTACTTGGCCGCATCTGCCTCTGCCACTTGCAGTTTCTCCCGCGCAGCTTGCAGCTTAAGCCCGCGCTTCACAAAAGCAGCGTTGGCACTTGCCCGGTTCTCGCTAAGTTCTGTTTGAAGTTTCTCAGCTTTCTCTCGGGCATCAGAAAGATTTCAAGCAGAAATCTTAGCCTCTTTCTTGGCCTCCGCAAGGGCATCACGTACCTTTATATAATCATTACGAAGCTCTTGGGAGGCAGCAAAAAACGCAGACCCAGCAAAAAGGTGGTCATTAAGCAAATCCACGCGAGCGCGGTCCTCTTGAAACCTCCTTTCAGCTGGAGGAACAGAGTGAGCGCCCAAGGATTGGAATGAGCTCTCTTCAGTGATATTCCAGCTCGGGCGGTATATGTGATCGGCTCCCTGCAAACACAAAGCAACGCAAAGAAACGTTTTAGTTATCTAAACACTAATTTGGAAGTCTGCACAGCGAAGAAAAATAAACTTATACCTGAGGAGAACCGGCAGAAAGATTAGCGCCAGCTGATGAGCTCCTGCCTGCCCCATGAGAAAAAGGCTGCGCCACGAAATCTCGTGGCGCTATAGGGCTTACGCGGCCACCATCAGAATTTTCAAAATTAACCTCCTCATCATCCTCTGTAACAGGTCTCTTCTCCTGCGACTTGGAAGAATCAAAAATAGTCTCACGAGGAGGGCTGCGTGCAGGAGGAGGTGAGGGAGGTCTTGACGCTGTTAGAGCATCGCGAAAAATAGTGTCCTGCTCCTTAGTGATCCCAATGAGGGGAGATTCAGTACTTGTTGGAGCAGGAGCAGAACTAACGGCGCCAGCGCTAGCAGGGCCACCAGCAGCTTGTGTGCCAGCTATAATTCCTATGAAAAAACCAACAAGGAGAAATGATTCATGACTTGAACTAAAGGAAAAAATCAGACAATCAAAGCGCAATAAATACCTTGGCGCACCGCAGTCCGCGAATTAAGCATCGCCATGAAGTCCATTTTCCCCCTTTTTGAGGGCAAAACAGAGGAATCATGTCAGTTAGAGAATAAGAGCCTTGAAAATTGTAATAACACAGAGTATTTAAAATACTACCCAAATTCTTTGCTCAAACTATTGGCAACAGCTGTTGCAGCTTTCCCGCCCAAATAGTTCTTAGTGTAATCCTCCTTGACCCGTTCAAGAAACGCCATTGGAACCTGTCTACCAACCGATTCAACCGCCACAACACAGTATGCTTCATAATTCAAAATGTTAAAGATAAATTAGCAACCATGCATTTAAGGTATGAAGGATGAACATAAATATTACGAACTACTCACACCTGTGTTTGGATCAAATACAAACAACTTTAACGTGAGAATTGTACAAATAACTAGAATAATTATAATTACGCTACTTCACTTGTTAGTGTAAAATTTACACTACCACAAAATGAGGTAGCACACTAATAATTACTCTAGTTAACAAATGTAATGTAATAATAATTACTATACCTATTTGTACGTTTCTCACAATAAGATCCGGTGGTACCGGATCCCACCACTTTGAATTGATAATGTAATGTAATAATAATTACTCTACTTATTTGTGCGGTTGCCATGCTAAGATCTATTTGCACCTTTAAACTGACTGAAGTTAGGTCGAAATATAAAAGAAGTGGATCAATAACATCATGTTGTACTTGTACAACAAAAACTGCATCTAGATCTAAGACGCCATCACATAAATGATAAATCCAAACTAAAATCAAAATAAGGCATTCTAACATCTAAATAATAATAATAATAATAATAATAATAATAATAATAGGTACAATCGTCACAACGAGTGAGACAATAAGCCGTATAAACTCCAAATCAAACCTAATTTCACAAATCATCGATTCGAACAAACACGATCTGATCGGAGTAGATCAGATCGGATGAGATGAGATGAGACTCACTGAATCCATCTTCCACGAGATAATTAAAGGTATGACCGTCGCAGTTGTAGGTGAACTTGTTGTTAGTAGCAGGAAGCTTCTGGAGACACTGAGCAGCGATGGAGGTGAAGTTGCCGGTGAACTCGGAGAGAATAACCGTTCCTCTCGCCACGAAACTGTAGATCAACGACTGTTGCCCCATCCCTCACTCGGTCAAACCACGTCGAGAGAGAGAGAGAGACTGAGGGTGGGGTTTCTAGAGAGAGAAAGGTAAAGTGGAAGCAGGGGGGGTTGTTATAGGTGGAAGTGTTTTTTTTATTTTGAAATGGGTTGGCCCTTGTGGCTACCGGAAATTACGATATTGCCATCACGCCATGTTTGGTTGAATCTACCAGTCTCGGTGGCTTTGAATTTTAGTTCTACGTGTCCTTTGTTTCAAATCCTACATGGATTTTGTATTTTTCTTGTTATATTTATAATAACCGCTTTATTCTTGTATATTTTTAAAGGGGTGTTTGTGTTTGAGATTCCTTAATTTACCTCCTCATAACTTATAACTTTGTAATTAACTTATCCCCTCACATTCACACACAATACCAAACACCTTTTAACTTTTTCAAAAGTTAATAAATCATAATTTGCTTAAATAATCCCAAACACCTCCTAAATCTGTTTATATGTTTGCTCTTTTAAACTAACTTCATTATCTCCCTTTAAGATGTGTGTGTGCCCCCACATAACGGGTAAATTTGTCTTATATTCAGCCTAAATCCTACTTGGTTTAAAATTCAATCGATGAACCTTTGAAATTCTATATATTCCAATATGTTTCATTGAAATTCGGCATTACCATCCTTGCTTGACTTGGTTGTTTCAATCCATCACCAAAATGCCAATCAGCAAAATGGTGATGAGACTATGGTGGGTTCGTGATGAATGCGGACAATTTACTCCTGACCGAGCGTATATGGTGATTTCTCAACATCTAATTTTGTAAAATTTGGTTCATTTCTTAATTTTAAAGGCTATGGTGGGCGGTATATGTAATTTGTTAAGCTGCATAACAATTCAATGTGTTAAGTTGAATCGCATATCCATTCAATTTGCACAGCTATTCAATTGTTAGGTTGCATGACCACTCAATATGTATAACCATTTCCTCCCATTTGAATACCCATAATGCCAAACATATTACATGCCATTTCAAACCATTTACACATCATCTGCACAAGACAAACCGCGGTGCATACAAAAGGTAGCATTTCATACCATTTGTGCATTTGAGTAGTGTACATACAAAACACTCTGGATAATTACAAAGTACCATTTCATACAAGGTAACTTGTAATTTGATTATATAGAGATTGATATAGAAACTGCAACGTGGGAACTTTTAATATATGAACAAGATTTTGAGATAAACATGTTCTTTTTTTCTTTTAATAAAGTTTTAAGAATGAAGACAAATAAGCTATTGAAGAAACACTAATCGACCCCGGGCAGATTACGGATAATCTGGGGGTTAAATAGATGTTTCCCACGAGGGGTTAAACCCGGCGAAGATGGTTCTTCTGATAACCTGCAAAACAGACACCGTGAGCTCATCATCGAGAAGGGGGGGGGGGTACCTCCTTGTGACCACCCTCCAGCGTGATAATCAGACTGGATTGCTCTTGAATATAAGTGTATATTAAGAGAATGACTAGAGCAGATATCAGGTAATATATCAAGATATGAGATATGAGATAAGATGATACCATTCCAAGGTGTTGGAGTATTTATAGCCGAAGGTAGGTTTCCAAGCAGGTACAGCCGGCTGAATAGTGTTCCTGTTCTGCCAACTGTGGGCTACGCACATGCCATGCTGGTGGTTGGTGGATAGGCAGCGGCTGATAGTGACCAGGCCGGCTATGTACTATTCCTGTTCCACCAACTGCAGGCCATGCACGTCCTCCGACAGGTTGGTGAGTAGGCAGCGGCTAATAGTGACATACAGTACAAGAGCGTGCTGCTCGTCATACTGTTGTCAGTGAGCTGTCGTATCCTTGGTCAGATCTTTTGTCCATACCTCGTCAGGTACAGTACAAAAGATCCTCCAGTATCGTACGGACTGGCTCATTTGGGCGGGAGTTCTCCCGGCTTTGTGCGGGAGTGTTCCCGGCTTGCTCACTCCTTCTTCAGGTGACATTACTGAATTATTTAAGAGTTAAGTGCCTTGTGCGTGTAGCTTTGCTGCGCAGGTAGCCTTCCCTGATGGCTTGTATCCGCAGCTGCGGGAACAGGCGGAGTACTTCACCATTGGGAGACTTTTCCTGCGGGAACAGCTTGCGTACTGCGCGTAAGGACGTCACGTCTCTGAGCATGGTGGGTCCTGCGGGCCCAGTTGGTTTCTACGCAGACGTCCCTCTTCAAGGGGTTGCGAGTTTAGCCTTAGCGCAGACGTCCCTGTTGAAGGTGAGTCTTGCGGGTTCAACTGCGCAGACATCCCTCTTTGAGGTGAGTCTTGCGGGTCCAACTGGGCTCTGCTGGGACCTACCTCTTCAAGTCCCCCCAGTCCAATGTTCTTCTCATGAATTGTTAATAAGTGAGGTGAACTTTTGGACTTAAGCAAAGGGTTTCGAAAAGGGTTTAGTTTTAAGGTTTTCCATGGGGATTCTTCCCGCGGAAGTCCTAATGTCACGTGCAGAAATTCCCGACTTTTCTGCTTGATCTTTGGGTGTGATGCGGGTAGGTCTGTAACCTCCTCGCAAGTCAGAAGCGTTGAGTTCCACTTGTGTAGATTCTCCATGAGGTTTTGGTAGTTTTGAACATAGTGATCAATTACGTTTAAACAACCAATTCCATCTTGGAGCTTCAAACAATCTAGTTCTCGACGTTCCCGCTATGCGGGGATGTTATTCCCGTTTCCGCAAGCATGGCCCAGAAGATCCTTCTTGGTTTCAATTACCTGCGGAGTGCTAGGTATGTGAAGGGTTTCGCCTTGACACTGTACCCGCACTCGTCTTATAGTTACTTTACTTCCAAGGTATTCCTGGCTTCAATTCCCTGCGGTTGCTTAGTATGTGAAGGGTTTTGCCTTGACACTGTACTCGCACCCGTCTTATGGTTACTTGGTTGCCGAGGTATTCTTGGCTTCAATTTCCTGCAGGTGCTAAGTATGTGAAGGGTTTTGCCTTAACACTGTACCCGCACCTGTCTTATAGTTACTTGGTTGCCAAGGTAAGGGGTATATTCCCGCTTACTTTTGAATCTTTCTGAATCTTTTGAAATTCGAAGAGTTGGTGAAAGGATAAGAACAGTCCAAACTGTTGAAACGTCGTTCGACGGTTTCTTCTGACAGTGTCAGGACGTGCAGGAAGTTATGGCGACGTGACAGTACATGGTCATTCCAGACGCTTTTTCAGGCGCGTGGGCGCGATTTTTTGGGCGCGTGGGTGCGGATTTTACGGCGCGCGTCCCGTCAACAGCTGTTGCCAGCTTGCTTTTTCCACGTGTCATAGTTTCATTGCACCAGCTCTTTTCTCTCTCCTCCGCATTAAATTCATCGCATTCATTGCGATGAGTATATAAAGGGGGAGAGGGTCCTTTGTAATCCACACTTTCACTTCTATCTTCTCCTTCTAAGCGATTTCCGGCGAATATTCTTTCTGAAATCGTTGCCTTTCATCATTCCAGAATGTCTTCTTCCCATGATGTTGAGGCTACTGCCGAGGAGTCTGACGTGTTCGTCGAGAATCCGTCGTCCACTTCCGATAAGGATGACAAGAGTACTGCTGGCGAGTGCCAGTGTGCTCTTCCGGCCGACCTCTATCAGTACGTCGTCCAGAAGTTCATGCTCGAGCCGTTCGAGCCTGAGTTTCCGGAGCCACACCAAACGTGTACGATGCCCCCAAGGGCAAGATAGGGGTGTACGCTGCATTCTTCGTTTATGGGAATCTCAGGTTCCCATTGACGAAGTTTGTATACCGTGTCTTGGAGAGGCACGGTGTGCATCTGACGGAGGTACACCCGATGGCGATCGCCAAGATCCGCCACTTTGAGTGGGTGTGCCTCATTCTGGGCGTGGAGCCCCACGTTGATCGGTTGATGACTTTCTACTCCTGGAGGTGCATCCAGGGGTGGTACACCTTGGTCAATCGGATCAAGGGTTTGAAGATCTGCGCTACCGAGCGCAGTCTTCGGTCGTGGAAGCGGGAGTTTTTCTATATCTCCGCTCGCGTCGTCCCCCTTGCGATGACGTTTAAGAATGGGAGAGCACTCCCCGCCCTTCACGCCCTCAACCACCAGGAGGCGGAGTGGTTCGCCAAGATCTCCCGGATCCAGACTCCGGTGTACCGCTTTGCGGAGTCCGGGATGGTGATGCTCGGGATGAGCCGGGTGTGGAAGGAGGCGTCACAGATTCCCATCGTCCTCGAATACGGTTTGAACTCTGTCCCTTACGGTATGCTCTGTCTTCTTTGTTGATATAGGTTTTTCTTCTAACTGTTTCTTTTTTTATTTCAGAGGGAAACGACTTGCAGTCTCTCCTGCAGCCGCGGGAGAGTGATGGTCCCGCTCGGATGGGTACTCTTGCTCTAGATGAGAACGAGTTGCCTATCCTTGAGCAAACGGCGGATCGGTTCGTGGAGGTCTACCCGCCAGGCCACGAGATCCTGAGCGCCAGGCGGCCAGGTAAAGAACTTTTTGACCCTCGCCCTCTCAATGCTCAAACCTTTGCGGGAATTCCTCTAATTTTGTCATCTTCTGATGAGGAATCCGCAGATGGTCCTTTCTTGGCGAGGAAGAAGAAGGCTGCCGGCGGGAAGGGGAAGGCGAAGGTTGCCTCCACTGCCGATCCGGTGAATCGGTCTGACTCAGAGACCGAAAGCGAGGAGGCGGCGGGGAACCCAGGTGGTGTTGAGACCACTGCTCCGGAGGCTGAGACGACTGTCACCTCCGAGCAGCCCAGGACGACGACGGTGACCGGTATGAAGAGGCCGGCTCCATCGGGTTCGTCCCCGCCTGTTCGCACCTTTAGGTTCAAGAAAACCCGTAAGTACAAACTTCCTTTACTTTTAACTTCATATCTTTCCGCCATTATACTTATATATCTTGTCTTCGTGCAGGCGTGGATGCTACCGCATTCCAAGGCGGAGCGGGGAGGAGCACCTCCGGACCCATGACGGTAGGTTTGGTCAACCTACCTGAGGCGATGACCCAGGCGACTGCGCCTGCTTCAGTTGGTTCAGTTGCTCACCCGGTTGAGCCAACTGTTCCAACTGTGACGACGTCCCCACCGGCTGTCAGTGCCATATTCACTGATTCTTTCACTGAGCCGGCGGTGAGTGTTTCTGTGGATTCTTCCACAGCCGCGGCCGCGGTTGTGAGTTCACCTCCGCTGGTTTCTACCGCGGCGGCCTCCGCTATGCCTCCTCCGGCGCCGGCGACTACGGTCGGTCCTTCAGGTATGTCCGGGGTTGGGGCGTCAAGCTAATCTCTGCCTCCTTCCCATCTGCCTGACCTCTTGGATGGATATCCGTTAGGTTCGGGTGATGGGTTTGGCGGCTACAGGCCTGTTGTCGACCCTACAGGTGCGTAGGGTTATTTTGGCCTTTATTTTATATGTATTTTTTTATCATCTTTTCCTAACTGCTTTTTGCTTTTGCAGTGTCGGATTCCAATGAAGTGTATGTTCCACGATGGAACATCCGCCAAGGAACAACCCTTCGGACGCCTGTAGAATACGTCGAAGGGGCGCGCCACGCCGCCCCCGCTGGTGCGCTGGGGGAAGCCATGTCCAGCTACCAGGAGGGTAGGCTGTCGAATGAACTGCGGATTCTCCTTGCCCGGATGCAGCCGCGCGTCAAGTTACTTTGTCGTGAAAACGACAAGTTAAAGACGGCGCGTAGCTTGGAAGTGGCTCAGGCGCGGGCCATCCGGGAGGAGAACAAGAGGCTTGCCGCAGTGGCTGCGGAAAAGGAGAAGGCCTTCCAGGCCCTTGAAGTTGAAGTTCAGGCCCGTCTCGAGGCCCGTTCCAAGGCTGCCCAAGCTGTTAACGAACAGCTTCGGCTGGCTAAGGAAACTGCACGGAACGCAACTGAGAGGGCCACCAAGGCTGAAGCTGTTGCTGAGCCTCTACGCATTGAGAATGAGGAGCTTAAAGCCAAGCTAGAGAGGCTCCAGGAGTCTCATGATGCCTTGGCTATGGAAGATGCCAAGAAGCTCCAAGAGATCTTGGACTAGAGGGGCGTGCTTGACCACACTGAGCAGAAGCTAAAGGGCGTTGAAGAGGCTGCTGCTAAGGAAGTGTTGCTCGCCAACCTTAGCAAAAGTGAAGCCGAACGCGCCCGTAACCAAGCTCAAGCTGCCCTCCAGGAGGCTCTGGTTGCCAAGGAATGGCTTCTTCGAGAAGCGTTGTCTCAGGTATGCGTAATTTCATAATATCTTTACGCTTTTCTTTGTACATAGAAAAGGTTTTGATACTTGTATTTTTCTTGTAGGTTGTGCATCGAGTCTTCACGGACACATCATATGACGATGCCATGAGCGCAGCCCTCAACGCTTCTCATGAGGATGGGGAAAAGGCCGGCTTCCTGCTTGGTTCTAGGGTTCGTTGAGAAGGGCATCCCGCCTTCCAACTTCCCTTTATATGATGTGGATACTGAAGCTGTATATGACCAAGCAGTGAACCAGTATGCCGCCTTCCCGCATCCGGTGGTGGAGAAGGTGAACGAAGTTGCTGCTGCTGATGATGGGCTAACCATTCTTAAGACCTTCCTTGAACCGCCACAGCCAACTGATGGTGCGGGTACAAGTGGGTTTGGAGGGAGTGGTCCTGAAGCTTGAACTTTTAGATCCCTTCCCACTGTTAGGATATGTTTACATTGTATAGATTTATATTCTTGTAGGCGGGTAGTTACCCGGCCATTCTTGTAATACTTGAATTATTATGGAATACAAATCTTTGTGCGGGTAGGACCGCTACTTTCAGTGGATGACTTGCTTTATAAACGTTATATGACTTGCTCATGCATACTTTAGTTTAAATTAGCAACTTTCCAAGTGTTCTGAATAAGTTAACCTTTGAACGTGGTAGATAATAGGTTGAAGTTTTGCTTCCTCCTTCGTGATTGTGCGGGTAAGACCGTCACTTGCACTTAGTAGGATGGCTAAACTTTACCTATATCTGACCTGCGTGGAGGTTTCCCTCATCTTTTCGTTAGAAATTTTCTAAGTGTTTAGAATAAGTTAACCTTTAAACGTGGTAGATAATAGGTTGAGGTTTTGCTTCCTCCTTCGTGATTGTGCGGGTAAGACCGTCACTTGCACTTAGTAGGATGGCTAAACTTCACCTATATCTGACCTGCGTGGAGGTCTTCCTCATCCTTCCGTTAGAAATTTTGTAAGTATTTTGAATAAGTTAACCGTTCGACGCGCGGTTGTCAATAGGTTAGTTCGGTTTCTTCTATCATGATTTGTGCGGTTAGGACCGGCACTTTCATTTAGTGGGATCACCAAACTTTACCTATAACTGACCTGCGTGAAGGTTTTCCGTTAATTGTGTTTACGCGGGTTTTGCCGCCGTCCACACGCAACGATTTCTTTACACTTGTTTATGCGGTGAAAACCGGCATATCAGTGTTTTGAATAAATTAACCGTTCGACGCGTGGTTGTCAATAGGTTAGTTCGGTGTCCTCTATCATGATTTGTGCGGGTAAGACCGGCACTTTCATTTAGTGGGATGACCAAACTTTACCTATGACTGACCTGCGTGAAGGTTTGCCGTTTTTTGTGTTTATGCGGGTTTTGCCGCCTTCCACACGCAACGGCTTACTTCCCCACTTATGTATGTGGTGAAGACCGGCATATCAGTGTGGAAAGTTCATAAGTATAAATGTAAGACCAGCAGCATCAATGTGAAGGAGAATCATTTCCATTAGAAGTGGCTCTGGGCCTTTTCTTTACAAGTTTGGAATTGATCTACATGGAAACTGTGTAATTGAGCTCCCTTCCATGTTGTTGGGATGGGAGTGCCATCGAGCCGATATGCGCCTGGTTCGGGATCTCGTTGTTTACGCAGTATGTAGTCTCTGACATTGAAGCTGCAGTTTTATTCGTGTTTTCCCCAACTGGGGTTCTACACGCATCAGCCTGCTCAACGTTCGTTACGCCACGAGGTGCGCGAGCGTCCCATCTCTGACAAATGCTTCGACGATGTCCTTCAAGTCTGTGCATTCTTCAGTGTTGTGGCCTTTTGTCCTGTGAAAGTCACAGTATTTGCTCCGATCAGCATTGTGACGATGTCGGATTATTGGAGCCTTTGGCCATGGGAGCTTCTCAGTGGCGAATATCTCGGTGACGCTTTTGGTGAGTGGCGTCCATCTGGAGTTCTGGTTCGACTGTACGTTATCCCTTCCGCCTAACCGATGTTGCAAGCCGGATGAGGTGTCAAAGTTTACCCTTGACTGCCAAATGCCTAGCTTCCGCTTTTTGTTTAGTCGGGCGGTAAGGACGTTGTCTTCTCTTGTTTTCTGGGTGTAGAGGTTTGTGCTCTGGGGGAGATCTCTACCCAGTTGCTTCTCTGTTTCCGCAAAGCGTTTAGCTGCTGTCATGATGACATCCCATGTGGACGGCATGCCATCTTTACCCGTTAAGGTGCGGATGAGCTCTGGGTCTTTCGCGCCCTGGATGAAAGCAGCGCAAACAAGATCTTCGCTAATAGTGCCCAGACTTAGCTTCTTTGAATTGAAGCGCGTGATGAAGTCTAGTAAAGACTCATCTTCCTCTCGGATGCAGTTGAGGATTGTCCATTGCTCTTCGGTATACTTTCTTTGTTGGCTGAACTTCTGCTGGAAGTCTGCCCAATCGTAGATGTAGTGGACCGGTAGACGATCGAACCACGCTCTAGCTGCCCCAACAAGCGTCATTTGGAACATGTAACACCACGTAGGTTCTGTCCAACTACTGACGGTTGCCCCCGCTATGAACCTGTTCAAATGATCGTCTGGATCAGATATACCATCGTAAGTGCCGATGTTGGACATCTGTTTGGCACTTTTCGGGGCGATTGCTTCCGCAATGTCCCTTGCAAATTTGGACGTTCCCGCATTTGCAGCAGTTAGTCTAAATGTTTTGGAGAAGTCACGTGGGTTTCCACGCGCGTTTTTTGGTTTGAAGGTTTCTCCAAAATGTCTTCTCGGTTGGGAGTCTGTTTCCTTACGCTTCCCTTTCGCCCTATGACGAGGGTTTGCGTCACTATCGGATTCCTCCGAATCATCGTCCAAGTACTCTCCGAATTCATCAGCCTGTTGGAGTGAACGTAAGCGTTTATCCAACTCAGCTTGGAATTCTTTTTGACGTGCTTCCGCCCATGCTTTAACTTCATCGAGTGTTTGGCGGGAGAGCCTCGTTCGTTGTCTCTCTAACTGGGTATCGGTGAATCCCAGTGAAAGATTATTTACTGCACTTGCCCCAGCTCGGGTAACTGGGGTAGTGTTCGTAAAATTTACTGCACTTGCCCAGCTTGGGTAACCGGGGTAGTGTTCGTAAAAACTGTGTAGTCGCCGGTATTCCCCCCAGTAGTTGGGGTTGTGGTTACCGGGGTTTCCTGGTCACTCGTTGGTTTTGGGACCGGAGTAACTTTAACCATCTTTCCAGAAGTTTTGAGAAAACTGAAAAAGAATTAAGTTCTAGCTTTTATGCACGGATGGCGCCAATGAAGAAACACTAATCGACCCCGGGCAGATTACGGATAATCTGGGGGTTAAATAGATGTTTCCCACGAGGGGTTAGATCCGGCGAAGATGGTTCTTCTGATAACCTACAAAACAGACACCGTGAGCTCGTCACTGAGAAAGGGGGGGTACCTCCTTGTGACCACCCTCCGGCGTGATAATCAGACTGGATTGCTCTTGAATATAAGTGTATATTAAGAGAATGACTAGAGCAGATATCAGGTAATATATCAAGATATGAGATATGAGATAAGATGATACCATTCCAAGGTGTTGGAGTATTTATAGCCGAAGGTAGGTTTCCAAGCAGGTACAGCCGGCTGAATAGTGTTCCTGTTCTGCCAACTGTGGGCTACGCACATGCCATGCTGGTGGTTGGTGGATAGGCAGCGGCTGATAGTGACCAGGCCGGCTGTGTACTATTCCTGTTCCACCAACTGCAGGCCATGCACGTCCTCCGACAGGTTGGTGAGTAGGCAGCGGCTAATAGTGACATACAGTACAAGAGCGTGCTGCTCGTCATACTGTTGTCAGTGAGCTGTCGTATCCTTGGTCAGATCTTTTGTCCATACCTCGTCAGGTACAGTACAAAAGATCCTCCAGTATCGTACGGACTGGCTCATTTGGGCGGGAGTTCTCCCGGCTTTGTGCGGGAGTGTTCCCGGCTTGCTCACTCCTTCTTCAGGTGACATTACTGAATTATTTAAGAGTTAAGTGCCTTGTGCGTGTAGCTTTGCTGCGCATGTAGCCTTCCCTGATGGCTTGTATCCGCAGCTGCGGGAACAGGCGGAGTACTTCACCATTGGGAGGCTTTTCCTGCGGGAACAGCTTGCGTACTGCGCGTAAGGACGTCACGTCTCTGAGCATGGTGGGTCCTGCGGGCCCAGTTGGTTTCTACGCAGACGTCCCTCTTCAAGGGGTTGCGAGTTTAGCCTTAGCGCAGACGTCCCTGTTGAAGGTGAGTCTTGCGGGTTCAACTGCGCAGACATCCCTCTTTGAGGTGAGTCTTGCGGGTCCAACTGGGCTCTGCTGGGACCTACCTCTTCAGCTATGCTGGAAAAAGAGTAACAAACCTGAGATTTGATTCTAATTTTAAGGATTCTATGCTTTTGATACTAATTCTTTACATATTAAAAATCGTTGATTCCTCTCGAGACTCAACTCACACCTTTAAATGGGAACTTTACTTAATAAATGATTTGATTGCAAGCACATGGAATACTTAAAAGAAAAAAAATGTTTAATTAACTATTATTTAGATTCTTAAATTTGCTATTGATAAAACGAAACTTAAAATAAAAGAGTTGAGCTAAAAATCAATATTACCAATTCTTTGGAATGATTAAGGGTAAAAGTATTAAAATTACACAACGAAATACCTGTTAGTTTAGTGTTGATTAAGACGTTAAAGAAATCAATTGAAATCCTCAATTAAAATGATTTTGATGCATTATTCTCAAGTACATGCAACAAGAATATGTTTCCAAAAGCTTGCCTCATTTTTTTGACATTTAGGTTCTTAAGGTAGGCATTTGTTCATTGATTAATATTGCTTGCCTACTTCAAAACAATTAAATCTTTAATTATTTTTTTAATTTACATTCAACTATATATTCAATTTGGTTTGAGCTCGTTAAATATATAAGTAGATGAATACCCCCACCTCTCAAAGAAACGTAACAAGAATATAAAATATTAGATAAAGATGAAGATGTTGTAGTTTGGTGTCGAAAGAATAAAAAGTGTCGCTTGCTATACATTTTTCCTGTAAATGAAAAAACCACAATCCCAACAATTGATAAAGATAAAGATGATGCATTTGATAAAAACAAGAAGGTGTAATCAAGACAAACCGCTAAAACAATCATATATGTATGTACCAAAATAATACCATTTCTGAAAAGCTAGCTTTTTTATTGTATCTTTACCACGTAGCCCCACCATCACCATTTCTTGAAACTCTTACATGGGATTATCAATCCATTCGATCATCAGTCTAAAGTACAATCACCTGTTTGAAATAGGATTTGGTCCACTTGGAACTTCATGAGCACCAGCTTCTAATGATTTTGAAGACTTTGAATGCAATTGATGATGTGATCCTTTAGGATGAAGTTCCATAGTGGTTGATGATGATTCAACATGGGAATCAGAAGTGACTCGAAGGGATGCGCGTGCCATGGAAGTAGAGGAGTGAAGCAAGAAGATGAAGATCAAGAGTGTAATACAAAAAAGTGAAGAACATGAATTAAGGTTTTAGAATTGTGATGATGATCTCAATTTAGCCATGCAGTAGTTGATTGTTTATAGGAATAATAATAAAGAATAAAACCACCCCCCAAAGACCACAAGAGATCAATATCCATGAACCAATTGCATGTAACCAATCACTTAATCTTCAACACCACCCAAGGAGATAGAGAGAGATGTGGATTGAAAAGGAAGTTTTGAAATTGAATACAAATTTGATGAGAAGCAAATAAGAAAGCATTTAAAGGGAAGCACACAGGAAAGGAAATAAAGCTAGGTGGTGGTTGGAGTAATTTACTTGGCTATCCCTACCATATTTTCTAGGGGAATTCTTCATGCAAACTTTATAGAATAGTTTACACTTTATATGTTTTTGAATAGCAATTTTTTCAACTAAAATCCTCTAGATTTGAACTCATTATTTGGTTATATACCCGGGGTGGGTAGTAAACACGACTATTCATAAATCTATAAATGATTCCTATAAATACGATACAGCTTATATAACACAAGTTAAATAATATACTGTATGTTAAATGTGTAAAAATGTTTTATACACATGAACAAACTCAATATTGTTAAAAAGACATAAAAACTTTATAAAAAGAATTATAGAAATCATTATAATATAATAGCATACTAGCTTTAGAGCCCGTGTAAAATACGAGATAATTCAAATAATAAAGTTATAAATAAAGCAAATAAGTGTATAATGTATATGGAAAAATGATTACATCTATGCTTATATTAATACTATGTGTACATAAATTGATTTTATTTATATCAGAAAATGATTTTTTTCAAAACAATGAACTTAATAAAATAATAATAATAACAACGCAAGTGCAAAAACATACCTCAGAACGATCCATCTATTGGAAATTTGATTCTCAGCATCATATATATATAATTGAAAAAATTTTGGTTATTAACCAATTTCAGAAAAGACTTTTCAATAGTTCTGATCTACACCATGAAAATGATTTTTATAGTTTTGAGGAGGTTTTTGACTTTACCATAATGACAACACATAAAATAACATGTTCAATTTTATGAATGTTTTACTTCACTTGAGCATAATTTTGTATGACATGTTTTACACACTACATTTTAATCACCATTAAAGGAGTCAATGCTAAAACAAATGTTTCAAATTTGATAAAAGTTAGAAGCATTGATAGGCGTGCAGGTAGCATGTTGAAAGTGTTCGCCGTCTTTTCTTAAATTTTAATAGTTGTGGGAAAAATAGTCAATTAGCCAAATCCCGAATCTTCATTATTTCAAAAATGTCACTGAAAATAAATTTGAAACCTAAATCACGTTTAAAATTCTAACTTTCATTTTTTTGACATTTTCAAGTCAAAACTTTGAACCCGTAACAAATTTGATGATAAATCTACTTGCATTCTCAAACTTTTAGAAATACTCATATTACCCTTTTTTGACCCGTAACAAATTTTGAGCAAAATGTAATTAACTTGTACCACACAATCTATTTACTCGCTTTTGACCCGTAACAATCAACCTGAGACAATCATTGATTAAAAAAACCGAGAAACTAACTATGATAAACTTTATTATGTATGAAAGTAAACGGTATATATTATTACATTTTAACTTAAAGCATATATTTATAATTTATAAGAATATTTATTTTTATAAAAATGTATAGTATATATAATAAAATAGGGTTTGAAGTAAAGTGAATGGTTTAATCATGTTATAGATATAATATATATAAATAAAGTGTAAAAGAAAAGTGAATAATTATTGATCTTTTACATAGTTATAGTTTTTTGAGGAGGGGGGAAAGTTACGAGGTTTAACTACAAACTGACATGTGTCCACCTGTATTTTAGTTTATAAGAATATTGGTAGATTATAGAGAGACATGAAACGAACAATTATAAAAAAGAAATTATTAATAGGAATAAGAGTTTATTAAAATCTGGTATTATAATAACACAAGCTTTTTTTTACACCTGTCATTCACACAACAAACCCCCTCTTTAATCTTCGCTGCATATTGTTGTAACACGTGGCATGCCTCTTGTTTCAGCATTTGACGGTTATTTTCAGAAGAGAAGTTGCAGATGGTTACTGCTTACCACTATCACTACCAGATGGTTTCTTAACTCAATTGATCCTTCAAAATCAGACGGTTTCACACACTCTCTCAAGTAATCCAGCAGTTGGCGACGGTGGTTCCAGGCGTCTATGTGTAGCGTCGTCGATTCGTGGCCACCTAATTATTCGTCTTCGACGATGTCTTTCGATAGAGGCCTAGATTTCCAAACTCACTCACCCATGGAAATGACTAAATGAAAGCGACTTCGCTATTAATATTCATCACATATAGAGGCAATCAATTTCTTATAGAATTAAAGTTTGAAGCTTTGTAGGCGGCTTCATTATGCACAACCCCCAAATGTTTATCCAAATTCTCTTACTCGATTTGTCAAATGCTTCCTGCATAGGAGATGATAAGGTTTTATTTCTTTAATGCTTCTTAGATTTCATTTTTAAAATGTGTACGGTTATCTCAAACTTGTGATGGAGATCTTTTTATCGAATTTGTTTGTTTTTTTAGGGTTTGTTTTATATCACTTATTTATCAAGTTTAGTCTTTGGTTCTGGAAATTAGCAATTATGAACAAATTTCAGTTGGATAAGATGGAAAGATATTGTCTGGTGTTTCAGTTGGATAAGATGGAAATTAGCAATTATGAACAAATTTCAAGTCGATATTTAAGCTCGTGCTAGCTCAAGTTTGAACTTAAACAAGCTCGCAAGCCTATTATTATATGACTAACAATATTTAGACTATAATATGGATACTGTATAGCAGGTCGTAATGACGAGTTTTCGCTCGCAAAGGTCCGTGATACATTTTTTTAGCGTGAAAGGATAATGTTTGCATATAGCTGATTGAATATGATGCAAAATTAATGTGCATTCACCGTATAAGTTGTATATACTGGATATCGCATGGATATGGACCATGGTTAAAGACTGCGGGTATGGTTCCATTATTATTTGTTACGCCTATTTAACAATTATGGGTTGGATAAATGAGATGAGCTATGGCTATAAAAGTAGTAAACTGAAATGATCTTGGTCATTTGTTCTTATTTGGGCCATGAAACATTGTTTAGTTTTCATTTGGATCGAAACTTATATAGAAGAAACTTATTAAGTTATTATATTTTTTGAACTTAGTATTTTACTTTCTTTGCAAGCTGCCTTTCAAATATGATGCGTATATATTTATTAAAAATTTTCTTAATTTCATAATTTATTTTACACAACCCGGTGTATCACACGGGTTTATAACCTAGCCAACCTATATGATAAAAGAAGAACCCTTTGGACAAGAGTGAGCACCACATTAAATTTACTAACGTGTCTCCACCACACTGTGTTTGCTACCGTGTTCTGCAAAGAGGGTGTCCACGCCTGCTATCTTCTCCTGAAAGCTTTTTAGTGTTTCAAGAAACCCACTCCTGTTTTTTCTTTCAGCTCTATTTTCATTTGCTCAAACATAATTCTGAATTTTATGAAGAAGTAGATCTCGTGTTCTATGCAAACGAATAATATGTGGCCTTCAAGGTATATTATTGTATTGTAAGTAGTGCTAAGTTTCCCTAATTTTGATTAGAAGCATAACTCCTGTTTTTTCTTTCTCCTTGATTCAATTTCTAAAACTGATCATGAAAATATAAATAGTTTAGCATTATTTACTATACTCTACTAAGCATTTTATACAGCCGGTGATCCTGTATTAGGGATATTCGCTTTGATGTTGTCGATTGGGAACTAGATCATTCTAATTATTAATTTATTATGCATATTAAAATTTTTAAAAATATAGTTGACTTTTGGTTTTCATTTCTGCTTAATATAAATTTTAATTTGGTTGATTCTTTGATTTAAACGTTTAGTTTCTAGGCAGTTGATGTTTAATTTGGGAAGAAAAATCTCTGATTCGTTTCTTATTTGAACATTGGTTTGTCTTGTAGGTGTATTTTTTTGTTTCTGTTCTTAATATAGGTTTACTTTGTCAAATGGTTTGATGTAGAGGTTATTGTGTTGTCCTAACAAAGGGCTTCCATAGAAAGGAAGATTACTTGCAGGTAAAAATTTTCGTATAATATGCGTTCATTTAATATTAATATTTCAGAAAGACTAAAACTATGAACCTAACCTTTAAAAAATAAAAATTCAAGGAAAAGGCAGCACTCAGGAATTCAGATGAATTCTACTTTAATGGCAGAGAACTTAATAAAAAGGATTTTGATCTTTATCTTCTTGCTGGAAGAGGTTTACCAACAACAAAAGATAGGTCTTATATTTTTTTACATTTCTGGGAAGATGCAGGGGCTGATCTTGATACTCTTGGCAGGCTTGCTCAATCGTAAGTTTGACTTTTTATTTATCGCTACTTGACTTTTCTGTTGAATATAATTCGGTTTGACATAGTTTTTAAGTTTTAAGCCATATATATATATTTTTAACTATTATGTATCACCAATTTTAACTCTTATTCGGTTACATATGGTAATTATATTAATTCTAGAAAATGGGACACATTTTAACTGTTTCAGAATCTTCAAAAAGCTATTTAACATTAAGGGTAGTTTGGTTATTCTACAAGTGTTGAAGGAAAGAGATAATATGGTTAGTTTTGGCATTTTGGTCTAAGTTGACTTTTACCGTCCCAAAATTACTGAATGGTATGATTGGGATAGTGAAGAAAATTGGGATACAAGGGGTAATTTATTTGGTCAACATAAGATTTATTATATTTGGGAACTCTCTTTATCAATTCTGACTTCATAGTCATTGATCTTTTCTGGTTCAATGTCATTCATTGGAGTTGGGTGAATTGCTTGAATGCTTGGTTTTTATTTGTGTTCGTTTAGGTCATATATTATTACTTTGCATAATTGGAGGCTCGGAAAGGGCCGCATGGATTTTTATGTGTTGGAATATAAAATTTTCAAATGTCCTTCAGCTAAATCTTGTAGCTTAGCCCGCTTGAGATAAAACAAGTGATATGCATATGTATAAACATAATGGAATGTTTCTAAATAATTATTTACAAACTACAAATATGCCCATTCAAATAAAAGTGCAATAGTTAGTACATTGTTGTCATGTCTTCATTAAAATAATAAACTTTGGGCTAAAACACTAAATATTAGTTTAAAACTTTTCTTGAAACTTATTTGTGATTAGCAGTAATGTATATTGAATGCCATTCAGTGAGTGGATAACAGGTCAAAATGGGTAAGGCTGTATCATGTAATTTTTTGCATGGGGGGTTGAGTTGATCTAAAACACTTTTTTTGTGCACTTCTTGAATTGATGATGGTTTCGTTTGTTAAAATTTTATTACATTACTACATCTTTATTACATATTGATGATATAGTATTACAGTACTAATCAAATTTCTTGAATGAACCAATTTGGAAGGTTCCACACACTAATAATATATTAGAAAGTAGAAATACAATGCAGGTCACTTTTTACCTGTTCAACTCATTTACATATTAACCCAAACTCACCCACTAAAAGGCTAACTGGGTCGAAATTTTTACTTTTGTTTAACCATTTGTAAATTGTTATTTTGAGGGTTGAAATTTTTACTTTTGTGTAACCATTTGTAAATTGTTGTTTTGAGGTAAGCTGTAATGTTTCGTTTCATTTGTTCATGTATATTTTCTTAATGTGCAGTACATTGTGGTAGCTCTTTGGAATGCGTATGGAAGACCCACTTTGGATATTGCAGTTCAAAAGGTATACAACAAGGCATTGTAGGAAGTAGGAATTATGGACTATGGAAGCATTTTGTTATAAAAAATTTAGTATAATTAACTTTTACCATTTTACCCTTGTGATTATGGCTCGACCTCAGATTGATATATAAGATTTTATGTATTGATATACAAAGAGATTTTTACAAGTTTGTAAATGCAAAAATTAATCTTTATTTTTAATTTTTTTGGGGCTAATCTTGTGTATTACACGGGTCATGTGTAAACATTGCTTAAATTAAGACTATTGTCAGTACTTATTAAATGTTGTTAAACAAATCTTTTATATTTTGTATGTCACTAATTAATTATCGGTTTTGATGAAAGTAGGAGCAACAAAACAAACTAATAGCTTATTATGCCAAACTTTTCCCAATAGTATGATTTGCTACAACACACGGGAGAAAAACTTTCATTCAATTAAAATTCAAATTTACTTCTATTATTTTTTTAGCACATGTTTTAGAATTAACATTTACAGCCCATGTGACGCACAGGCATATAGGCTAGGAGGTAGAGATAGACATGAAACGAACAAGTATGAAAAAGAAATTATTAATAGGACATAGGAGATCGACAGATGCAGGGGAAAAGAAAGAATGACTATGTACCATAGATTTTGGAATTCTCGAGTAAAGGATAGGGGTATATATGTCAAATTAAAAATAATAATAATAATAATAATAAAAGCTGAATATGCACCAAAATGGGCAACGGGCCTGAAAAGAAAAAAGGAAAAAGAGAAGCATATATATAAAGAAAAAAATGAGTCACACCAGAGAGCGCTGAGCTTGTCTTCCCAAGGAATCTCTCTTTTTGACTTTTAATTTACTTCCCTTCCAACATTCTCATAATCTCTTATCTCCAAACTAAAAATTACACTAAAACTCACTTTATTTTCTCTTTTTATTTCAATTAAATAATACTTTTTATACCTTTTATCATTACCTTTTCTATTTCCTTCACTCACAATCACTTTCAAAATATATTAAAAAATTATAGGGAATGAACAGTAACTTTTCAAATATACAGAAAAACCACTACTTTTTCTAAAATATAAAAGCTTTTCACTCACAACACCCTGAATCACTCTCTAAATTATAAAAACAACCCCCCACATAATATGAGGGGTTGGATGAGAATGCTCTTTACTTTACGATCATGCATTGCCTAATAAGTTAATTACCTAAAGAGAAAAAAAATAGGTGACACTAACTTAATTTCTTAAGAGTAAGACGAAATTTAATTATTCTTGTGTAACATTCACAAAATTTTGATCCAATTTTAACAAATTTATAAAGATAAATGACTAAAAATAATTATGAGATAAGTAATGAGAATAAATGAGAGAAAGAAAAGAAAGCATTATATGTTAAAGGAATAAGTAAGGAAACTCCATCCCACATGAAAAGTGGGAAATAATTGAAATCACTTTATAAGGAAGGAATTATCCATGGTAATGTTCTTGTATGGCTAACCACTCTCACTAGTCCTACAAGAGGGTACGAAGCACCCGACGCGTACGCGCACGGACACGGACTCGGACGATGGGCGTAATGTGGCGTTTTGATGGCGCACTTTACACTTAGTATTTTTGAACTATGATCAAGATGTGACAAGCTACCAAAGACCAGGGACTGAAAATGAAAATTTAGCACCTTCGCGATACGCGAAGCATCTTCGCGATACGCGAAGATGCATGAAGTAACTTCATCCGATGCTGACACGTGGCAGGTCTAGTGGTTGACTCAGCTAAGCTATTGAGCAACTTCGCGATACGCGAAGAATCCTTTGCAATACGCGAAGGAATATAATAATAATTGCGGCTACATTTGTCCTTAGCGATACGCGAAGATACTCGGATTTTTGCCTATAAATAGCCGGCCATGGGATGAAGTCCCCATCACATCACCACACTCACATCACACACACTTTACCTCGGTTTTCGTGCCAAAATCCCGTCATTCTCGATACGCTTGTTGTTTAAAAGTACGTGCAAGTAGGAGCGCTGCCCACGTGAAGTTTAAGCATTTCGTAGACGAGCCATACAAAGTAAGGGTTCTGTCCAATTATTTTATGGCTTAGACCCTAGTCGAGGATATAGTTTATAACTTGATCAGATGATAAGTGAAATGTAGCTTTCATAGGATAAGGTTATGAATAAAATATTATTCTTTATTATAAAGATATTTCTTATGAATAAAGAAATGGTATATATGTTTTATAAATGTTTTATAATTAAAATAAATATCAAGGTAAAGGTTATGCAAATAGACTTAAGGTCTAAAGCTAGATCTTAAATCTAGTTATTTATAGAATGTTATTCTCGTACTATAAGTTCGAGATAAAGATCAGACATCTGTTGGTGAGAAATCTTGAAATCAACAAAAGGTAAATACGTTCAATCTTTTTATAGTGTGAAATGTTTTATGACGTGAATACGTCTATATACTGTATATTTTGAAAAGATATTTACTCTTTAAAACTATGGACTGCTATCCATATGTAAAAGAGTTATGGAAATATTTGCATGAGGGTTGGTTTAAATCCTCTAAAACGTTTTGATACAAGGTAGTACTAAACACTCAGGCTAAATACACATGTGTCTGGATCCTTACAGATATGTATTGTAGTGGGCACACTACAGACATACTGACCATGAGGCAAGTGACTGCCTCTAGGGCGAGTGAAGTCCGATTATGTGGTTTGTGCGTATGTTAGTTCCGATGAGATGGGATTGAGACCCACCGAGTCGTTGAACACTATTGGTGTTGTGTCATTATGAATTGTGAAAATGTTTTATTAAGTCAGCGTATTCACCAGCATATAGCTGACGTATTTTGAAACTGTTTTCAGGTAACCAGGAGTAAGGAATAGTGATGGATATGCCAGTGGAGATAGAAGAACACTAGGCATAGTTTACTATGGTGGCTCAGCTAATTTTGTATTGAGGCATATATATATTAAACTTGTTTTTTTTAACAAGTAATTTTGTAAAACAAACAAGGGTATTTAATTCCCTATGTTATGAAAGTAAATATTTTAAAATAACATTTTCCGCTGCAAACTTTGATAAATTGACAAAAATGGTACCAACTGTGAGTCACACGCCTAGGCCCGAAGGCGCGGTGTGACATCTTGGGATGTTTAGGGGTCAATTGGCCAAATTGACAGATTTGAAGTGCTCTTTGATCCCGTTTATGCAAGTAATTTGGTTGCCGAGGAACCGGGCCCGTCTTTTTCGGTAATAAACTTTAGTTCTATGTTAATAATAATAAATTGGTGGCTGAAAATGTCAAAATCAATCAGCCGGATCCTATGACAGTGGAGGAGATTGCCGAAAATCGTATGCTCGAAGAGCATCTTCGGGATGATGTTGATGAGTCACGAGATGTTAAGGATTGTCCTACAGCCTATGACAATACAAAGAAGGAGGCTGATGCTATGATAGGTTGGCTCGTGACTTGGGGATGAATCTTGAGAGCATGAAAGATCTTGTTTACATGAGTATAGAAGAAGAGTTTAAAGCCGTACATTGATCTTGTGTAATTTTGTGTTTTTTAATAGTTTATTTGGTGTTTTTCTTTTCACTTTTTGCCTTCGTTCGTCGTTTGTCTTCTTTTGAGGTTTTTCCTAGTTTCCTACTAGTCTTTTTTTTTTATGAAATTTGTTGATAAAAAAAAGTCTATTTCAAAATACGTTCAAATCCTTTTTCAAATTAACACTACAATAATAAAATTAAAGTCTAATGTTCAATATTTTTATCGTAGTTTATTATTACTACTAGTTTTAGAGCCCGTGTTACACACGAGATAATTCAAATTATAAAATTATAAGTAAAACAAATAATTACATGGCGTGTATAAAAAAAATGTATTACATCTATGCTTGTATCTATACAATATGTACATAAATTGATTTTATTTATATCACAAAATGGTTTTTTTAAATAAACTTAATAAAAAAATGTCCATGCAAAATCATACCCGAGAATGCTTCTTTCTATTGAAAAATTCATTCTCGGTGTCATATATGTATAATTGAATGAATTTTGGTTACGAACAAATTTCGAAAATAAGGCTTCTCATACGATAGTAGTTCTAACCATCCAGCCTAAATACAAAAGAGGCGTTACCTTTATTGATATATTTATCAATTTACCACCCATAAAAAGAAAATAGGATATTAAATTGTAACAATGGATGTTCTTCAAGAACTATGTTTTTCTAAGCTACACCATAAAAAAGATTTTGATAAGTTTCAGAGGACTTCTCGACTTTGTCATAATGACAACATAAAAAATTAACATGTTAACCCATTCAATTTTGTGAATATTTTGTTTCATTTGAGCATAGTTTTGCATGACATGCTTCCCGTACAACGTTCTGATCACCATTAAAAGAAAAATTAATGTTGACATATATATTTGAAATTTGATAAAAGTTAGAAGTATTGATAGGCATGGGGGAGGCATGTCGAAAGTGTCCGCAATCTCTTCTTAAGTTTTAATAGTTGAGGGAAAAATAGTCAATTTGCCAAATTCTGAACCTTTTGATTATTTCAAAAAATGCCCTTATAAATAAACTTGAAACCCGAATCATGTTTAAAATTCTAACTTTCATACTTTTGACATTTTAAAGTCAATACTTTGAACCCATAACAAATTTGACGATAAATCTATTTTGCATTCTCAAACTTTTAAAAATACTCAAAATTTTCATTTTTGAACCGTAACAAAATTTGACCTAAATGTAGTTAACTTGTACCAAACAATCTACTTATCAACTTTTGACCATAAAATCATATTTAACTTCCTCAAAAACCCAAAACAATTTTCATTTGAGAAACATGATTTGTTATTGGTTTTTAAAATTTACTAAGTATTTTGAAATATATAGTAAAATAATATGTTAATATTATATTTATAAAAATATATAGATATTATATAAATATAGTGTAAAAGGAAAGTGAATAATTATTGATTTATTAGAGTATATTAGTTTTGGAGGGAAAAAAATTGTGAGAATTAACCAAAACATAACAAGTGTCTCCATTTATTTTACTTTATTAGAACAGGTGGATATAATAAAATAGAAGCTTGGTGCCGCTTGAGTTCTTATTGGACCAAGTGACACGATATAAATGGACCACGTCGTCTTTTATGTTTTTTTTTTAAATTTCGGTACGGTAATGTATGCAACTGAAATCGATCAAATTTGCGTCAACTCACCACCGTAGCGCTCGGGTTTTACCAACGCCCCGCTGCAATGCCAGGGACCGATAATACCCTGGTTTTGTATACGTTCGAGATTCAACGTTCAAGTTTTACCAACCAAATAAAATTCGTCTTAAATATTTTATAATACACTATAAGAGTGCCGCTACTTTTTTTTGGGTGTTTGATTTTTAATATGTTAGTTTGGATGAATTTATTTTTACGTTTATTTCCGGCATCGTGACGAATGTAGTTAGTACTGACCGAATTCGTGTTGACCCTGACTCGCGGCTGCAATGACCAGGTTTACTGACCAAATTCACCATGCAACGCGCGCAGGAAAATATGTATCGTTAATTTTACCTACTTTTTAATATGTTAATTTTTATCTATATGAACGCTGCTACTATTTTTTGCATTTAACATAATGATTATTTTTTTCAGTATAGTTGAAGAGGTATGTACCCGCCTCAACACCGAGCGAGGCGGGTCAACCCAAGATATTATGAAGGCACAAAGCCAAAACCTATGCGCATGGCGCATATCACATATGCTCACGCATATCACATATGCTCATGCATCACATATACTCAGGCATCACATATGCTCACGCATCACATATGCTCACGCGTATCACATGCTCACGCACCATATATGCTCACACATATCACATCTGCGCGTGGCGCATATCACATGCTTGTGCATATCACATCTGCGCATGAAACATCTGCGCGTGAGAATAAAGAGAAGACCTCGCGCATCCTCAGGATAGGCGCATATCACACATGCACATAATCAACCTCGTCCTTATCCAAATCAGGATTAGGGCAACCTTGATTGTGCACGTCAGACAACCTTCCAGAAGGTATCTTTTTAAGGAATAAGAATATGCAGATGTTGACAGCTGCCAATGAAAGGTGGACAACTCAGCAAAACCCATGTGCTACCACGTGATTGCACATGGGTCAGAGAATAATCAATGAAAAAGCACCAGGTGTCCCAAAGACACGTGGCGCAAAGCAATTGGAGGAAGCCAAAAAGGCCCTAATTGGGTCTGAGCCCAATAATTGGAAACCCTAGCACTATAAATACCACATCAACTCCACAAGGAGAGGTATGCCCTATTACACAGTATTAAGCTATATTAAGCAATACACTCCAATTTCCTTACTCTCAGATTATCATCTTCTCCTACAAACTCTTAGGGGGTGTTTGTTTTTTCTTCAAACATCTTCAAGGGAGCTAATGTCTGCAGGCGCGCAGACATTACCCTTGAAGACTGTTTGTTTTTTTTCTTAAAACAGATCTGAAGTCATCTTCTTTCATCTTAAAAGAAAAGCAAGGAAATCTTGCTTAAAACATCTTCACAAAAAAACCCTACTCTTCTCCCTTTGCAGCCACCCTCTCATCCACTGCTCCTACCACCGTCCGCCAACACCACCACCCACCGTACGCCGCCACCACCACCCCCGTACCCCGCCGCCACCGTCCACCACCATCCACCGCCACCGCCACCACCACCGTCCACCACCCACCATCCATCACCACCACCGTCCACCACCCACCATCCATCACCACCACCGTCCGCCACCACCACCACCATCCATCACCGCCACCACCACCATCCATCACCCACCACCACCACCATCCATCACCGCCACCACCACCGTCCACCACCCACCATCCATCACCACCACCGTCCACCACCCACCATCCATCACCACCACCGTCCGCCACCACCACCACCATCCATCACCACCACCGTCCGCCACCACCACCACCATCCATCACCACCACCGTCCACCACCCACCATCCATCACCACCACCATCCATCACCGCCACCACCACCATCCATCACCCACCACCACCACCATCCATCACCACCACCGTCCACCACCAACCAAAACCATCCATCACCACCACCCATTGTCCACCACCACTACCCACCGTCCGCCGCCACTACCACCATCCACCACCACCACCACCACCTTCCACCACCCACCAAAACCAAATCGGCATGGCAAGCAAAGACTAAAAACTAGACGTAACTTGAATAAATGACTTCTATCTTGTGAGATAAGTTTGACAGTTATGCAGACAGTATCAGCTTATAAAAACAAACAGTCTTATATTTTCAGCTTGCAGATCTTCAGACCACATCTTCAGTTGCAGACATGAAAACAGATGAAATCAGCTTGCAGACAGTTTATGTCTGCAAAAACAAACAGCACCTTATTCTCACACCGGAGGGTTACCCCAAAGAGGACCCCTCTGTCCCTTTCTGAGGGGTAAGTTTACGGTGCTGTTCATTTTGTAGGTGGAAGAATCCAGATCCCAGAGAACCATCGGTGAAATAGCGTAATCACACCCGAGGAAAGTAGATCGTCTACCAGTGAGTCGATCCACGTTTCTTCATACGATACAGGTGCTGCCAGAGTTCACGCGCCACCACTCGCAGGTACGGACCAACGCGAGCGCGACACGTGTTCCTGACACTATGTGAGGGGACATGAAAGGCAACTGTAGCACCTCGAGCACACGAAAAGTCTGACACGTCTCCATCACTGACGCATGTCAGCAACAACCAACCACGTACATGGACGATTCGTTTCAACCAAAAGGATAGAATTTCGCGCAACGATGAGTAATAAGAAGAAAAAGACAAAACCCTATTAAAAGAGCAAACTATTAAGTCTAATATCTATCTTACCTCGCTCGCGCGAGACAAGACACACATTAGACTGGGGGGCTTGAAGAGGTATGTACCCGCCTCAACACCGAGCGAGGCGGGTCAACCCAAGATATTATGAAGGCACAAAGCCAAAACCTATGCGCATGGCGCATATCACATATGCTCACGCATATCACATATGCTCATGCATCACATATGCTCAGGCATCACATATGCTCACGCATCACATATGCTCACGCGTATCACATGCTCACGCACCATATATGCTCACGCATATCACATCTGCGCGTGGCGCATATCACATGCTTGTGCATATCACATCTGCGCATGAAACATCTGCGCGTGAGAATAAAGAGAAGACCTCGCGCATCCTCAGGATAGGCGCATATCACACATGCACATAATCAACCTCGTCCTTATCCAAATCAAGATTAGGGCAACCTTGATTGTGTACGTCAGACAACCTTTCAGAAGGTATCTTTTTAAGGAATAAGAATATGCTGATGTTGACAGCTGCCAATGAAAGGTGGACAACTCAGCAAAACCCATGTGCTACCACGTGATTGCACATGGGTCAGAGAATAATCAATGAAAAAGCACCAGGTGTCCCAAGGACACGTGGCGCAAAGCAATTGGAGGAGGCCAAAAAGGCCCTAATTGGGTCTGAGCCCAATCATTGGAAACCCTAGCACTATAAATACCACATCAACTCCACAAGGAGAGGTATGCCCTATTACACAGTATTAAGCTATATTAAGCAATACACTCCAATTTCCTTACTCTCAGATTATCATCTTCTCCTACAAACTCTTATTCTCACACCGGAGGGTTACCCCAAAGAGGACCCCTCTGTCCCTTTCTGAGGGGTAAGTTTACGGTGCTGTTCATTTTGTAGGTGGAAGAATCCAGATCCCAGAGAACCATCGGTGAAATAGCGTAATCACAACCGAGGAAAGTAGATCGTCTACCAGTGAGTCGATCCACGTTTCTTCAATAGTGTCAATATCTTAACCAACTTAATGCATACCAACCGGATCCACATTAGTACACCACCGCAATGCGACAGGTATAGAAAGAGATCGCAACTGTCCGGCGCAACGTGCCGGGTAAGAAAACTAGTTTACCATAAACAAAGTTTGATGGCTGAAAATATCACTGTTGGAAAGCTCGTCGCGATGCTTGTCTACAATTATCAAAAAATGAAGCAAGTCCTCATAAAGCAAACTTGATTATGTCTTGTCTACGAATATGTTTTTAACAATAAATTAAAAGAGGGTAAGATAAATCCTTGAGAAATTACCAAAATTATAATTAAGACTACGTTTTTCTTTATCGATAATTACTTTAATCCGCAAGTGTAACTATTAAAAAAGCATATATCTGAAAACATAAAATCCGTAACTTATTGATCGAGTCACGTTAAATAGTTTTACACAAGGCCACAATAAATCATAACAAGTCATTTTGATATTAAAATCAACTCCTCAACTGTATGGTTAATATTATATTATTATATTACCTTACATATCCAGTTCTTATACATAAGCTACCATATAAATAAGTTATATTGCATTTTCATATATTTAAAACGCGTGCTCTATATTCATATCTCGGATTTAATCTAATAGCAAAAAATTTGTGAAGAGTCAGAGAGATACTTGTGCAAATGGATTGCATTGAAATTTCAAGAACACTAATTCCAACAAACTTGCTAACGTCATTCGAGCTTAGACGATGTACTCAAATGTTGCCATATCTCGAAAACTCTTCCCACAGGTCATGTCCAACTTGTTGATGTGTCATATTTGAAAGAAACTGAGGTTGACATTTCTAGTTATGAAAAGCATGATCATTTATCGGAAAGCTTGTGTCACTATATGTCGAAATGGACCATCACCTACAGACAGAATGGCATTCAAAAATCTTATACTCAAATTACCGATAGTTCCCATCACAAAATGACCCTTACTGACAAACGACTGAAAAACCTGGGCGAGAAATTGAATCTTATATGAGGCCCTATTCTCAAATTCGTGATGGATCTTCCGTCGGTAATAAACGATGGAATATCATCAATTTTTAAAATGATCTATTTTCTATCTTTAAAGTTTTACTGGATTTCGTAGGTGATTACCAACTTATATAAATTACTTATATTGCCAAGTATGTTTTTACTCGTTCATTTTACCACCAATTTTTGTTATATAGAATTTAAACTTATTCCTATCATTTGGGATCTTCTCTCTGCCCCCATCTTTCTTCATCTCATTTCTCTATCTAATAATTTAAAGATTTGGTTATCCTCAATTGTCCTTCTAAAATTGATTTGAACAATTTGATATTGATTAAAGTTTGCATGTTTCTTTGAGATTTGAAGGCACATTGTTTTGTCTTCATGTCTTAAAAATCTGTTTTGATAGAAAACATGAATTGTTTTTCATGTTTTTCGCCAAAAGAGAAGAAACCATCATCAAGACATGCAAGTCGAAGAGGGATAAGCCCGATCATACCTAAGTCACCATCCAACGGATCTCCTCGGCCAGGTAAGTATCGATTGGTGCATCGGATCATACCCTAATATAGGTAAAAGATTAATTTATAATTATTTTTTTGCCAACAAAGCAAATTTATTCCAATTACAAGATTAATGGATCTTCAAGGTCACATAATTGATTAAGTTCACTTATTTTTGTAGAAAATAAACGAGCAGAAGGGAAAATTCATAATGATGCTTCCCCTAAGAGAATAACTAACGAAGCTGCCATAAAAGCATCCGCGGAGAACAATATTGCAGCTCAAGCTTTCACGTTCCGGGAATTAGCCATCGTTACAAAGAATTTCTGACAACATTCCCTTATTGGTGAAGGTGGATTTGGGCGAGTTTACAAGGGAAAACTAGCCAACACCGACCAGGTGAATCACAATCAACTTGAATCATATTTTATCATTCATAAATACACATGAAAATAAAAACATAACCCGATAAATAAGTTGTTATGCGTATTCTTAATCTCTTATAACAAGATAACATGAATGAATTATTTTAATTCAGTTTGTGGCTGTGAAGCAACTGGATCGAAACGGGTTGCAAGGAAACCGTGAATTCCTAGTCGAGGTTATGATCTTGAGCCTTCTTCGTCATCCAAATTTGGTGAGTCTTATAGGATATTGTGCAGACGGCGATCAAAGACTTCTTGTGTACGAGTACATGTCTGCTGGCTCACTGGAAGATCATCTTCTTGGTAATATCCACTAAGAACATTAATCGTAGAAAACATTAAAATAGTATTTATGTACGTAGTTAGTATGAGCATGTATGCCTGCATGCCATTGTTCGTGTTCGTTTGGTTCGTTAATTTACATGTCTAGAAATGTATAAACCCTTGATCAAGATTTAATCTAGAGTTTGTATATTTCAATAATATCTAGAAAGTCTATGAAATGGTAAAATATACTCTTTTAAAATTTTGATTTTGTTTTACATTTGCTTATCATGATGGATTCTAAATTCGCATTTGTAGATCTTCCACGAGGAAAAGCGCCAATACCTTGGTTCACGAGGATGACGATTGCATTAGATGCCGCAAAAGGTTTAGAATATTTGTACGAAAAGGCTAACCCGCCAGTTATTTATCGTAACTTGAAATCTTCCACCATCCTACTTGATCAAGATTTCAATGCCAAACTCTCGGATTTTGGGTTGGTCAAGCTTGGATCTGATGGGGACAAATCACATGTGTCATCCCGAGTAATGGGCACGTATGGATATTGTGCACATGAGTATCAAAGGACTGGCGAATTAACCGTCAAATCCGATGTTTACGGCTTTGGAGTAATATTGCTGGAGCTCATCACCGGAAGGAGAGCCATCGATACAAGGAGGAGAAATAAAGACCAAAATCTAGTTTCTTGGGTAATTACTAATTACTAATTTACATTTGTTTTAAGTTTTTCTATTCCGTTTATTTGATGATAAACTTTTAATTCTTGAGCAATGAGCAGGCATATCCAACTTTCAAGTATCCTCATAGATTCACCGAATTAGCCGATCCACTATTAAAAGGAGACTACCCCGACAAAGGTTTGAATCAAGCAATCGCGGTGGCAGCCATGTGTCTAAACGTTGATGCATCCGCTCGACCATTGATCAAAGACGTGGTTACTGCGCTTACTTTTCTTGAAGATGGAATAGACGACACAATAGAATTAATTGATACTCCAACTGAACAAACTGAGCCATCGCCATCTCGATCTTTTTCTAATACGAATAAGGAAAATAAGGCATCGGCTAGTGATCGAGAAAGAGCGGTTGCAGAGGCCAAGGAATGGGGCGCGAGCGCAAGGACTAGTTCCATGTTGAAATCAATGCGTTAAATAGAATGTTTTATGAAAGACAACGATAAGCTGCTTGATTTAATGCTTTGAAACAATTTTGTATATGTAAAGTAACTGAGAAAATAGTTAAATCTTTATGTAAGTAGAACCAACGTGTTTAATACCGGTTTGGTCTGCTTGGTTCGATCATTGAGACATTGACTAGTCTGATTTTATCATTATTCGGGTTAATGCCTACCTTCTTTTAACAAAACATAGTTTCAAGCATTATTACTACAATAACAAAACTTCATACTTAAAAAAGATAATGTAAATGACTTACCCATCTGCTTAACTTGCTTAACAGTATGTTTGGTATGGAGTAATGAAATAGATTAGGGAACGAAATGGACAAAGGAATGAAATGGATCATTACTATTTTATTGTCATGTTTGGACACCATTTAAAAATGAAATGGTTAATCACTTTATTATTATTAATATTTTTATTAGTAATAATAATAATAAAATAAATAAAAATAAAAATAAATAATATTAATAATAAATGAATATTCATAATAACTATTTTTAGGACCCTCGTATTGTAACGAGATCGTTAAACCGTATATGTGTTGTGAATGTTAACTCATCAAATTTAAAAAACATATATATTGATAATGTAGTAATAATTCTAATATAAAATAGTTATATTATAATATACAAAACAATAATGATGATTATATGATAATAATAATATAATAACTATAATTGGAAAATAATAAAAATTATAATATAATTATAACTTTATAATAGTAATAATGATGGTTGACTCTTTTGACCTTTTCATTTTTTGAAGGAATGAAAAAAAAAACCTATATGCAAAGGAATTAAAATCCTAAAAATGGAAGGAGTTTCATGCTAAGGTAGTGTTTGTTATGGAGGAATGGAAGATGGAATGTCATAAGTCATTCCAAATGAATGAAAAAAAGCATGTTTTACCATATGTTTTTTTTCATTCATTTGGAATGACTTATGACATTCCATCTTCCATTCCTCCATAACAAACACTACATTTCATATATGGTAACCAAACATGCTTTTTTTCATTCATTTGGAATGACTTATGACATTCCATCTTCCATTCCTCCATAACAAACACTACCTTAGCATGTCAATATCAAAGTTAAGTATTTAACGTTAAGAAGAAACGTATAATCTATGATATATATAAACCAAAACCCTAAAATCCTACGTGTCGTGATGTGGTCGCTCCCCCCCTTTTATGAAAGCCACCAGATTGCTTAATTTTTAAATTGAGGCCTCTCATTGATTTAACCCAAATTTATAGGTATGGGTTTTATCAAAACCATATAGCTCTTAAACGAGTTATAACATCTCATTAAATTAAAAATTAATCTTACCAATAATTTGATGTAAAAATCCCATAAAATAGGGATATACTAAAATTTGATATACAAATTAAAAAGAAAAATATATTATTTATAATTAATAAATAATTTTATAGTAAAAAACATAAGCGGGTCATGGGTCACCAAATCCATATAGCTTTTAAACGGGTTATAACATATCATTTATTGATGAAACTCTTTCATCATCAAACCCTAAGTATATTATTAACTTTCTTATAATAAAGAAAATTAAAATCCAAAATATAAATATTAAAAAACAAAAAATGTAAAACAACTATTCTCTCAAGCCATCAGATTGCTTTATTTGTAAATGAAGGTTTCTCACGATTTGACCCGAATTCACGGGTAAAGGTCTCACCAAACCCAGATAGCTCTTTAACAGGTTATAACATCTCATTATATTAAAAAATAATCTCATAAAATATTTGATATGAAAATCTTATAAAATAGGGATATACTAAAAATTAATATCCTATTTTATTTAAAAAAAAGATATTATCTATAATTAAGAAACAATTTTAGAATAAAGAAAATAAACGGGTAATGAGTATCACCAAACCCAGATATCTTTTAAACCGGATTATAACACATCATTTATTTGTGAAACCATTTTATCATCAAACCTCAAGTATGTCAATTATTAGCTTTATTACAATAAATAAAATTAAAATCCAAATATATATATATATATATATATATAAATATTAAAAACAAACAATGTAAAACAACCTCCGTAATACAGGGAAAAATCTAGTTCACTATATATCTTTCTGTGTTCAGTTATATATGCATGGTTAGCATTGCATACAAGTATTTATGTGATTCTTTATAGAAAGTTGGTTTTGTATCATACTTTTACTTTAAACACACAATCGACCAAGTGATTTTACTGTAAATATCTGTTTTCATATTTCCATCCTCATAATGCATCTTTATGCATTCATTAATTTAATTATCATTACACCATTTCAAAAAGATATTACATGCTACCTTACACTAATGCCTTGTACCTAAGTAAAAAAAAAAAGACTAAAATGACCTTCGAGTTAACAGGAAAATGAGACAGTATTAGTCATCTGTATTGAAATGACAAAAAAAATGTAGATTACGTTGTGTACTTGTTTCATACAAAAAGTAGAAATTCTTACCAAACCACATGAATGAAAAATGAACTTAACTCATTCAGATAACTAACTATGCCACTACATTCTCGTAACACATGGAATTAGCTTGCTTACTCGGCTTAAAAGAGTAAATTATGGTTTTCGTCAAGTGTTTTGTTAAAAATAACCATTTCATTCTAATAATTTTATTTTTCCTATATTAGTAAAATAACCATTTCATTCTAATAATTTTATTTTTCCTATTTCAGTTCCTGATCTTTCATTTTCATTACAACTTTTAAACTACTAAACTATAATAGCACTTTTAAGAGACCATGTGGACAAAAATAGAGAGGAGCAAAATGGTACCGCATACTGGTATCGAAACGAGCATTTTGGTACCCGTACTTGCCCATTTTTTGCTTATGGTATCGGTGCTGAAACGGTATTGTACCGGTACCGAACCAGATATCTTCGATACCGACACCAAGTTTTTATAAAATTCGGGATCGGGGCGGTCGATACCGGTGCAACGCGGAGTTCATTCATGTACAAAAATCACAATTTACTTAAAAATTTAAGAAGAAAGAAAAAGTTATAGGATCCTATTAGAAGCCCATATTCATAGGCCCAGCCCACTAAAAGAACAATGAGATTAGATAGACGTCGTGACTCGCGTGTTATGACATTCATTCTTGTATAAAGTTGATTGGAAAAGATGAATTGAAATAAGTAAATAAGAAATCAAATAAAATAAAAATAAAAAGGATCCGGCATGGAAGAAGGCAATGCATCGGAGCAGGTTTCTGATCATTTTATATGCGCCGTTTGCTTGTATGTAATCTCTCCCTAATTCAATTTCACGCTATTTAATTTGATTCTCTGCTTCAATTTAGGGTTTTCGATCGAATGCCTTGTTTCTAGTTAATCCGTTACAATTCGCACTCATGTTTAGTTAATCCATCCTGCATTACAATTTTATAGTCCTGTTGACTTCTATTCAACTTGTTCCATTGATCAGAAGTTCATTATTTCGTGATCAAATTTATTCTTATTTTGAGCCTGTAAGCTAAAATATAGGTTGTAGCTATATCAGTAGATTTGATGCCCTAATTTGAACATGAGGATTGTTGGTATATGAGCCAACTATATGATGATTGCAATGTACATTAGGTTGTTGCATACACTCTGCTCTGCTACTTCAATCATTGTATATATGCAATGTTTATAATATATATTCCAATTGCATAATTCATAACAATATTCATGAACTAAAGCCGTTTGTTTCTTGTTGCAGAGACCTTCTATTCAAACCCGTTGTTCTAGGTATGAAATGCTAGACGGATTTTGTCAATTGTTCTGTTTGATATTATCTTTGCTAATTACACGTAGCATTGTCCTTAGTTTCTTTTTTTTTTGTTTTGTTTTGTTTTTCAGTTTGTGGACATGTAACCTGCTTCTGGTGCTGCCATCGATCCATGGATATGAGGGGTCAATCTCATTGTCCGTTATGTAGGCATCCATATCGCCATTTTCCCGCCACCTGTCAAATGCTAGACATTTTTATTAAGAAGTTGTATCCAATTTCCCATGGTAGAAAGAAAAAACAGGCACTTGGTAAACTTTCTATTTTTAACTACTAATTAATGCATTCTAAATAGACAAGACTGGCAATCAGGCCTGTAAACGAACTGAACATTCAGTGAACCGTTTGGTGGGAAATTTGTTTATCAAATAAACCAGCAAACATGAGCACATCCCTCGTTTGTTCATATATGCTCATTTGTTTGCATTCATTTATGTTCGTTAGTTTACATTTGCTTAAGTTCATTTGTTAATATATTCATGTAAATGTTTTGGTGTATGACAATTAAGTCTAGTTTTAATAACTTTATAGGCTCAACACATTGTTGTTCATGTTTACTTTTAATTTCTTTTAGCTCAATTATGTCCTTTCATCTATGATTAGTCATGTATATTCGTTTACGATCATGAACTGTTCGTTAACACAGTTAAAGAACAAACATAAACGAACACACAATTTCATTTTTTTTAACAAACAAACACGAATAAGAAAACTTTGGCCATTTAATGTTCGTGTTTTTAATTGTTTGTTCAGTTAAAACTTAAACTAACGAACACGGACATGCTTTGCTCATGTTTGTTTACAAGCGTACTAGTTACAAGGTACTCAAATTAATCGTTTCTAGTGATTTTCATGGAATTAATTTTGATATTCCTTGTTTACATGGTATAGACGACAAACAACAAGGCTCGTCTGGGTTTGCACTGGATGAAGAACTTGACCATTTAAGCATTGCAGACAATTTAAGTTCTTTTAGTGAAGAAAATAAATCGAATGATGGGAATTCAAGTGGAAATTGTAAGCTTGTAACAGCTACTGATGCCCTCTGTTCTGCTTGCAAGCAACTGCTATTCAGGCCCGTTGTTCTTAATTGTGGGCATGGTACGGTTATTGTCATTCTGTTATTTATAGTTATTGTTTTTTAGGGATGCTTGATGTTTTCTTATTCATAAGAACAAATTACACTTTTCGTTCATAAACTAATGAGATAACTGAAATCATCCTTTATGTTTACACTTTGTTACATTTTACTTCTTCTCCACTTTAAATCTGTCTGTTAAATCTAGTCATTTGTACTGCATATGAGGGTACTTTGATCAGTTTACCAACTTACTTAAAAATATATATATTTTTTCAAATAGACAAATATGGCCACCTACTCTCTCTCTCTCTCTCTCTACATTCTCTCTTTTCCTTCTTCAACAAAATGCCAATTCTTTATGCATTTTTTGAAGAAGAAAGAGAGGGATAAAGAAGGACGAAAAGTGTAGGTTATGCTATTCTAAGTTGTTAGGATATTTTTACATTTTTTTTCTTCTAAATTACTATTTAGTTTACTGTGAGGAATGCATCACCATACCAGAAGACGGTGTGATTAAATGTCAAACCTGTCAGTGTCGGCATCCAAGCGGTTTTCCAAAAGTTTGTAAGGAGCTTGATTATGTATTTGAGGAACAATTTTCTGCAGAATATGCATTAAGGAAAAACAGTACACAGCCCTCACAAGAGCAAATTCAAAATAGAAATATGTTCAAAGGTGAGTCTTCATAGTTCAATGTCACTAAATTAGTTACATTTTTAAAGGCTAATTGCGTAAAAAGGTAACAAACTTTCGTCAAAATTATGTTTCGGGCTCAAGTTGAACCAAAAACCAAAAATTGGCTTTTAGATTTTCGGAAACCTTTTTTTATTGGTTTTACCACTTGGGGTTTATATTTTGTGCCCGAAAAACTTGGCCCAATATAATGAATCTGGGCCTAATTTTTTTGTTAGTTAATGATAAATTGATTAATTTACATGTGGGCTGAAATATTTGACTTATACTGTTTATTAATTTCTTATGAATTACTTAGCATTCAAAATTAAAAAATAAAACTTCATACATTTGGTTCGGTTTTTTTTTTTCCGGTTTTAGTTACAGGCAAAACCGAAAGTCAACCGAAAGTTCTGTTTTTACGTAAACAAAAAACCACACTGTCAGTTTTTGTTTGGGTTCGGCCTTTTCGGTTCGGTTCTCTCGGTTTGGATCGGTTTTTAGGGTTTCATGTACACCCCTAGTTTCAGCTAGCCATCGTTTTGTTGCGCAGAAAAAACCTTTAAAGTTGGGAAAACAAAACTTCGAGAAAGTTTTGTAAAAGTGAATGATGAATATCTGAATGTTGTAATTAGAATAGAGGGTCAGGGGAGACAATTAATATATACAAATGAGAAACAGAAACCCTACACAAACCTATCTTGGGCCAGTTGCGCTAAATACAAATAAACCCGAGTATTAAAATATTAAAAAATAATAATTAACATTTTCAAAGTTTTCTATTAAGTTGAATCCCACAAGTTACCGCCTTACCGGGTAATATGACGTGTCAATGACTTTGACCATGCTGACATTTTTATATGGCATCTGGAAACCATTTGAATCGAATTTTTTGAAAGTTAGGAAAGCTAGTTACCTTTTTGTGTAATTTCTATTATTTGAAATTTCAAGTACTAATGCAAAATGACAAATATTTGATCAGAAGATAATGAGGAAGGTTCCAAGTTTCCATATCCACCAGGAGAGAATTTTCTTCAATGGTGGACTGTTTATGGTTCCAAATTTCATCCAGGGGTTGGTTGTGATATTTGTGGGGTAAGTTTCTTTCCTTTTTATGCTTTAATGCCATCTTTCTCAGTTAGGGCTGTAAACGAACCGTATGTTGAGCGAATCGTTTGTGAACCATTCAACGGGAAGTTCATTTACGTTGTTCGTTTAATAAATGAACGAACATGAACAAGGAATTACGTCCAATTAACCAAATGAGCGAATATGAACAGTGGTTGCGTTCATCCATTTACATTTGTTTATGCTTTTTTTATTTTTTAAGGTTCATTCGTTTATGTTCGTTCACATTTGTGTGTTTATGTTTCGTTATTAAAGGTTTTTTATATGTTATACATTTTAGATTTTGATCCTAACATTTTAACTTTTTATATATATATTTTTGATTTTTATTGATATATCACATTAATTTTAATACATGTTTATGATTATTATGTTTAAGTATGTTTAGATAACCATGACAAGTACTAAAATTTGTATATATTTTGGTTGATTATGTCTAATACTTGAGTTTAAGAATGTTGATTTTGAATTTTCTAATCAATATATATTAGTTTATGTTTGTTTACGAAATTAATCAATGAACACGAACATAATCATTTCCTCAGTGAGTGGACCTGAACAGGATGTTTCGTGCGGTTATCTGTTCGTGAACTGTCCGTTTGTCAGATAAATTCTCAACGGATGAACATGTACAAGGCCCTGTTCGGTTGGTTTGTTTACAAACCTATCTCAATAAAATGTTCTTGTAGTAACAAGTGAGGTTTCTTAAGATATTTAGGAGATTATTTTGTCTTCTTAGGAAATTTTATGTGGATCATTAGATGGGTTGCATGCAGAGGTGGCAAGATGGGTGGTTCAGGTAGGTTGGGTTGGCAACTTGGCTTGTATATTTTTCTAATTAAGTTATAAACTTAATTCCTTAGTGATAGATAAAAAAATGTTATTAGAATAATAACATTAAGAATTAAAACAGTTTATGAGATTGTATGCACTAAGAATTGACTTTGGGCAGCTTTCATCCCGGTCAACCACGACCCTTGAACTCAACTAATATTACACATTTAGGGGGTGTTTGGTACAGAGAAAAAGAATGGGAAGAAATGGAAATAGAAATGGGAGAGAAATGGAATTGGAGAGAAATAGAAATGGGTGGAGAATTGACAATCATTTCCTTTGTTTGGTACAATAGAGAAATGGGTGGAGAAACGGGAGCAGAGACGTGATTAGGGTTCCGCCTCGGCATCATCATGGTGGAGAAATGGTGGCTCAGAGACGCGTCGCAACACCGCGAACGGAGTAGAGCGTCATCATCATCGCCGCGCAACATCAACACCGCGATTTAGGGTTCCGCCTCGCAACACCGCCTCGCGATTTAGGGTTTCGTTTTGGCTCAGAGACGCGAACGGACGTGGCTGCGGCGTCGGCCGCCGTGCCGGACGTCGGCATCATCATCACCATCGCCGGTCGGAGCATCATCATCATCATACGCGAACGGAGTAGAGCAGAGACGCGATTTAGAAGCAGAGAGAATTCCATTTCTCTTCCAAATGGAGAGAATTGGATTTCTCTACTTTTTGCCTACACCCAATTCTCAGAGAAAACCAATTCTCCGCCCAATTCTCCGCCTAATTCTCCCAAACAAGAGAAACCTAATTCTCCACCCTCAAATCTCTCTACCAAACACCCCCTTACACAGAATGGTTACTAACCTTACCAACATATTATTGTTTTCTATAATTGTATTTCATTTATAATTTATAAATTTAACTTCTTTTAACTTAAACAACCTCTTGTCTGAACGAAACTATTACTTAAAACTATTTATTTTTGGGCAGATGTGTCCGATAATTGGAGATAGATATAATTGTAAAGATTGCAAGGAAAAAAACAGTTATGATCTTTGTGGAGATTGCTATAAGACGGGTACAAAGGTTGTTCCCGGCAGGTTTAATCAGAAGCACACCGAACAACACCAGCTTGAGTTGGTTAAAGCGGTCATAAATCATGATGTTATATACAGATTGTTAAGTGGACAGTTGGCAGTTGTTTCTGCTGCTGCTCGTAATCGAGCTCCAGAATTTGCATCTTCTCCTCTTGATGGTGAAATAGATGGTGGTGCTGTTTTTGGTGATGGTGTTGGCGCTGGTGGTGGTGATGATGACAGCGGTGGCGGCGGTGCTGATGGCAGCGGTGGTGCTGTGTGATACTAATAGGTTAATATGCTTAACGTTTTACTATATGTGACTGTTTGGTCTATTTATTTAAGAATGGTTTAAATTTATATTTTTCTCTCACTGCGGGTCACATAAAATAATATTGTAAATCCTTTTTGGAAAAATATATTATTTATGTAACCTTCATATAGTTTATGCAATATATTTTAAGCGTTACCAACAGTAACCAATCATATATTTTAAGTGTTAAACGGTGGGTCAACCCGCCTGTTTTTACATGTCCTGAAAATTGTTCGTTTTGACCTGACTTGTTCATTTTTACAGTTACTGTTTTTACTGTAACTGTTACCATTACCATTACCTTTTACAGATCAGTTTATACTATTTTCTCAATTTTTTAGCATCTGATTTATTTTTTATATTTCATTTTCTCTATGGAATGGAGAGAATTAAACCCAATCATGTGCTGGAATTGGGCCCAAAATTAGGTGAAACTGAAGGAAGGCAATTGGTTTACTTTAGTCTGGAATTGGGCCCAAAATAAGTAGTTAGTTATACAAAATTATATTATGTGTTCAACGGTTCAACCATTGAGAACCCCTCAAAACTCCATGAGTGATGATGTTTTGGGTAAATTGGTAATCCCATGCTATAATGTGTAAAGTTTAACTCGTTCAAAATGAGAGATAGATGTTAAATAAATTTAGTGGTTCAGAACTTGGAAAATGGGAACCGGGTGAATTGCAGTTAAAAGTCACTTGTATGACCCGAAATGCTGAATAGTCATTGTTTGTCAATTGATGATTTTTAAAAGTTAATGACCATTTCATAATTCTCACATGCTTTACGTTTAAATCTCTTGTTGGGGAAATCTTTATGGTCAATGGGTCAAAAAGATGAGAAAAATTACTCTGAAACCATTCATGTGTTAAAACATGGATAAACTAGTCTTTTAACAACTTCAACAGGTTTGTTAAGGGTTGGTTAACGGTGTAATTAGTCTAAACGATCCATATGCTATGACAATGAGTTTTATGTCGCCAAAAGGTGTGCTGGATTCAATAAGTTAGTGAACAGAAGAAGAAAGTCAAGAACTCCGTGATCCTATGAGTAAAAACGGGTGTTTCATGAACTAAGTAGGATTGTATGTGTGAGTACAATATATAGTTTGACTGGGATAGAATATGTGATTATGATACATGTATATGGATTTTGAGTTATATCACCGGTAGAGGGAAACATTAGAAGCGATGATGTTCAAACCACATAAACCATTCCATTATCGTGACAAGTAGAGGGCGAATTAACCTTAAAAAACCTAAACGAATATAATACAATCACTTGAAAGTCATGTGAAATGAATTAACCCTAAAAATAGACGGTCATCTATTTCAAGGACTATCAATGTCACCTTTCAATAAATAGCATAACTAGTTTTGAGATACCTCAACTTAATTACAAAAAGTTTGGTTCATTAAAATTTTACTACAAAATTTCACATAAATACTTTTTCCCTCTTCAATTTTAGTTTCAAAAATTTACTTTTTGGCCCCATCAATTTTGATGATAAAACTTTTCCCTTTCAACTTATTTACTTTTGACCTCTGAACTTCGGTAATGAAACTTCGGCCACAAAACTTATATTGTAACAAATCAAACCGATACCAACCGCAAGCTTTCAACATGTACTGGTTTTAACACGCACGTTATCAAACCTCATCTATGTACATCAAGTATTTATCATTTAGAGGTGCACAAACCGGGTATTTTCAGGAACCAGGACCAGGTAGGAACCGGTTCCTAGTATGGTCAACAAAAGTCAAAACCAGGTCGGGTAGGAACCAGTTCCGGTATAGTCGGGTATTTAACCAGGTTTTCCAGGTGTTTATCTAGTTTCAGGTAGGGCCGGGTTTTGACTGGGTGTTTCGGGCAGGGCCGGGTCGGGTCAGCTCTTGGGAGAAATCTAATACCAGGTCGTACCAGCGGGTGAAGTCGGGAACCCATTTCTGTGCACCTCTAGCAAATAGCAAGTACAAATGTAATAAGTCCATTTGGGCTATCAACCCAGGCCCATGACGAAAACCCTAACCAACCCCTCCTTCACCTTTTATTATACAACATCTTGTTCATCAATTCAAACTAGTAAAGCAGAGCCGCAATTGAGACAATGGTGTCCGGATCAGGAATCTGCGCGAAGGAGGTGGTGGTGGACGCCCGCCACCACATGCTCGGCCGATTATCCTCTATCTTAGCCAAGGAGCTCCTCAACGGCCAGCCTGTCACCGTCGTCCGGTGCGAAGAGATCTGCCTCTCCGGCGGCCTCGTTCGTCAGAAAATGAAGTACCTCCGATTTCTTCGCAAGCGAATGAACACCAAGCCGTCTCATGGTCCCATTCATTTCCGTGCTCCGTCAAAGATCCTCTGGCGTACTATCCGAGGGTAAACCCTAATTTCACTCACACAATTGCATCTTATTTTCATAAAATTGGGTTAGTTTAGTTACAACTGTTTTGTATCTATTGTGAGTTTATATGCATGATTATAAGTTAGATAAAGTTATAGAAAATGAATCGATTGTTAGTGTAGAATTTATATGCTTTGCACTTTGCACTCAATATCGGTTATCGGTCCTCATGTTCAATATCGCCGATATTTTCACCGATATTAGTGTTTTAACTTTTAAGTCTTAATCTTCAACTTTTAGTGTTTAACGTTAGTGTTTGAGTCGTAAATCACTTCCTACTTGCTACATTTGTTAGTGTTTTGCAAGTTGCAAAAGGATAATTTGTTAATAGTAGGTGAGTATACTGAATTGTTAGTGTTAAAGTGCTATGCATATTTAGTGCTATCTGATATTTTTCTGCATTAACTGCTTAGGCTTTGCATTGGATCATACATAATTTAGAGGTGAATATTTTGCATTGGATAGTATTGATCAATGCTATATTGTTTTAGTACTCTAAAAGTCGGGATTAGTCGTTGCTTATTGGTACTCTATAAATGTAATTTCATCTTGTCGGTTGGATGCGTATATAAGTTTGAAAATTTACAAGTAAAAATTCTAATTCGGTTAATCCTAATTATTCTTTGTTAATCGCATAAGCCTGCCTGACTAGCGCCTAGTGATTTTTGAATCATATGCGACACAATAATTAGTTACACGATAGTTTTGTGTTGGTCACACTGTCACACCAATGTTACATATTTAGCTGTCTGTTAAATGTTGTGAAAATCATTTAAACTTTTATTAGATGTAAACTGTATGAAGTTAATCTTAGTTGTATAACTTTGACTTATTTTGACTGTATGTTTGATAATAGCATGATCCCACACAAGACCAAACGTGGGGCTGCTGCACTTGCTAGGTTGAAGGTTTACGAAGGAGTTCCGACTCCTTACAACAGAAAGAAGAGAATGGTTATCCCTGATGCCCTCAAGTGAGTTATTATAATTTGTTGAAGTTTTGTGTGTGTGGGCACCTGTGCACGTGTGTGTTTACATTTAAACTAATACGTTTTAATATGATTGTAGGGTATTGAGGCTAACTGCTGGACATAAGTACTGCTTGCTTGGTCACCTCTCATCTGAGGTGGGATGGAATCATTATGAAACCATCAAGGTAAATATTCTCATCATGAATATCAGTATTATTGTTTTTGGAATGTTCAATGTTCTATGTTGGTCATGACGTTTTGTTATTGTCAATCACCGTCAAATATCTTATCAAGTAATGTTATGGGCGTTTGAATCTTTTATAGGGTTGTAAACCTGTAAAGTTGTGTGTGATGTCACATTTAACATTCCATAAATAATTTTTAAGATGACCTAAAAGTACAAGGTATATAACATTGTATGATTATTGTTTTTATTACTTGCAGGATCTTGAGAAAAAGAGGAAAGAGAAGGCCCAAATCGTTTACGAACGAAAGAAACAACTTAACAAACTACGAGCCAAAGCCGAGAAAACTGCAGAGGAAAAACTTGGAACCCAACTTGAAATCCTTGCACCTGTCACCTACTAAAGGTTTAAAAGCTAGTTTGTTGCTTCAAAATTTGTTTCCATCAGATTGAAAACGAATTATTACTTTTGCAATACATTGTTAGTTTGGTTTGAATTTTGTTATGAGAAGATTAATGATCTAGTCTGTTTTGAGCCTTTATGCTCTTTAACATCATATGATTATTTGGTTGAGTTTTAAAGACTTGCGTAACCAGGTCAGGTATGGAACTGGGGTTTTGAACAACATTTCAGGCCGGGTATAATTGTGTTAGAACTGGTTTCAAGTCATAGGGTATGAAATCGATTATAACCGACTTGTAATGTTGAGTATAGAATTGGGCATGGAAAAATCATTTATTTTAGGAAAATTGGTTTTTATTGGTCCCAACTTTTTCATTTTTGCCGGCGTTGGTCCCAACTTTCATTTTGGCTGGCAACGGTCCCAACTTTAATATTCGTTTCTTCCACCAGTTCACGACTAACGGAGCACTAACTCCGTTATGTTTTTGCTTACGTGTCAATCTGAGTTGTTAAAAACATCTTACGTGGCAGCCACCGTGGATTATTGTATATAATAATACAGGTTCATCCATAATTCTACAAACCCTAGAAATCCAATTGATTAATCCAATCCATGTTTGTTAAAATTAAATTAGGGTTCTTGATTAGTGGATTAAAATGATTCAAAACCATGTTTTAATTACCTCGAATGATGCCGGGAAAGGGGTGAACGAAGTTGGCCGAAGCTCCGAGCTTGGAGGAAGGATTACGGGGTTAAAGAGGATATATCAGTGAGATTTGAGAGGATGAGCAAGTTTAGCTTGGTGTGTGGGTCCTATTTATACTAGTAATTGTGATGAAATTCATTAATCAGTGTTAATTGCTTATGGCCGATTTTCCGGTGAAGGTTACGGGAATTAGTTCGACGGTTAAGGCGTTAAAATATAATTAGAATGTTAATTATTGTTGTTTATTGCCGTCTAACTACGTTATGCTAAATTAACGGGTCAAGAACGGCTGAAATGGGGGTGTTTTTCGGTGGTCGGAGACTCACGCCGTTGCCGGCGGCGGCTCACCAGGAATACGGGCTACAGGGGGTTGGGTTATTTTCTATTAATTTAATATATTTCAAATTTATAATTTCAGTTTAGACCCTAAAGTTTGAGTTTATATTAAGTATAAACCAAAAACATAACGGAGTTAGGGCTCCGTCAATCGCGGACTGGTGGAAGAAACGAATATTAAAGTTGGGACCGTTGCCAGCCAAAATGAAAGTGGGGACCACCGCCGGCAAAAATGAAAAAGTTAGGACCAATAAAAACCAATTTTCCTTTATTTTATTACTTGGTTTTTTTTTGTGCTAGGATTTAATACCCAGTTTAAATGTGAACAAAAACCGGATACCAAACCCCACTAGAAACCGGGTATTAGAAAAAGTTCTTCATGTCTTGTTTTATACTCGACGACACCTGCCGATTATATTGGATTCATACATAATGATTTGGAATCGGTTTCAACCGGGTCATGCCTATCCTAAGTCGATTACAACCTGTAAGATGCTCGGTCCCAGAATTTGAAAAAAAAAATGATGACTTTCTCTTCAAAACTCCCGGCTTTGATCTTGTTGACTGGATCTAGAGTATTGTCTGATACCTCATCTGTGCACACGACTAACCGTTTTTTTTTTTTTTTTTTTTTTTTTCATTTTTGCTTTATAGTTTTGACTATACTTTTTGAGGTTGTGTCTAGAGAGTTGTATTTTTCTTTTTCAAATTTAAATAGACGATAATAAATGTGTATGAAAATTATAGAGTTAATATCTTTGTGCATCAGACACATGATGCATGTGAGCTCCGATTCTCTGTCACTCAAGTTGTAAGTATGTTGTGTATCATCAAAAAATGTGTCACACATCACACTGTGCAAATTTATTAAAATGCATAAAGTGATAAATAAGCAATCTTTTAGGCTTGTTGCAAACTTTGGAATGTATTTGGTTGATATCTATATAAATGCATAAAGTGATAAATAAGCAATCTTTTAGGCTTGTTGCAAACTTTGGAACGTATTTGGTTGATATCTATATATTATGCAAGTGTGACAATGAATGATTAATCAGAGAGCCAACATACGTGCAACCCACTCCTTTGTCTTGCCAAATTGAATGCATTTTGGACTTTCAAGGGATAATATAAAGTAAAAACCAGTCGACATGGTTGCCTTTCACACTAATCCCGCATATTATTCCTCATGTTATATGATTATCTCCTACACAAAGCGTCATTTCTAAATAAAATTTGTTCGATGATAAGCGAATGAATGTTTGTGAGGTAGTTAACCCACCCGAACCAATGTAACTTGTGTTCATGTGATGGTATTTTCTAAAGGTCAGCTTGTTTACATACTGATTTCAACTTGCAAGTTCTTCACAAGAAATATCTTTTAAACATCCTCTAGATTCTTACAAGTTAGATGTACAACATATCAAATGTGTCCTACTTGAGAAAGTGCTTAATTGATGAAAGGAGTTGCACATAATCGTATGAAGTATATCAATCAATCAATCATACCCAGTAAAATCCCACCGACAGCAGAGCTATAGGTAGGGTCTGGGGAGGGTGGGATGTAGGCACACCGTACCTCTATCCAAAGGAATAAAGAGGTGGCTTCCAGAGAGACCCTCGGCTCTAAGAACATGTGTAAGAAGCAAAAAAAAGGAAATCAAAGTTTAACAGTTATATAAAAACTACTACTAATTATAATAATATTAATAAAAAGGTCACAGTTTAACCGCAATATAAAAGCTAATACTAATAATAATAAAATATGTAAGGGAAATACCATTATGGTATGTGACCTAAATAAGTTAAGTCTAAGCCCTAAGGTATTCAATTCTCTCTAAAAATCCTTAACTTTAATTCTACTTCTCCACGAATTCCTATCCTCAACCATGTCCTCGGAGAGGTCTAGGTCTATCAAATCATGCCTAATCCTCTCATCCCAAGTCAATTTCGGTCGTCCTCTACCCCTCCTCCCCTCTATAGTAATGTTTTCTACGGATCTAACAGGATTCGTCGTCTGTCTTCTCTTTACATGTCCAAACCATCTCAATCTCCACTCTCTTATCTTGTCTGCTATGTTCGCCACCCCTAATCTCTCGCGAAACACAACGTTTCTTATTCGGTCTAGCCTTGTGTGCCCATACATCCAACGTAGCATTCTCATTTCTGCTACCTCCATCTTCCGCACTTGTGCCTTCTTGATGGCCCAACAATCTGTTCCATATAGCATTGCAGGTCTAACTGCCATCCTATAGAATTTTCCCTTTAGTTTAGTCGGGAAACTCTTGTCGCACAATATACCTGTGGTTGCTTTCCATCTACACCATCCTACCTGAACTCGGTGGGTCACATCACCGTCTAATTCCCCATCGCTCTGTACAAATGATCCTAAATACTTGAACTTCGTTACCTGCGGGACCACCTGCCCTTGAATTGTGATCTGTGCGTCTTCATTGTCGTTTATCCCACCAAAATCACAGTGGAGGTACTCCGTCTTAGATCGGCTAATCTTTAAACCTTTTGTCTCTAAGGTTGTTCGCCACTCCTCAAGCCTCATGTTTAGATCTTGTTTTTTCTCAGCAAGTAACACAATATCGTCTGCGAACATCATGCACCACGGGAGAGTCCCCTGAATCGACTTTGACAACTCATCCAAGACTACTGCAAAAAGAAACGGGCTCAACGCTGACCCCTGGTGAAGACCTACCTCTACAGGAAAGAAATCAGTATCCCCCACTGGCGCACGGACACTTGTTTCACTCCTGGTATACATATCCATAATTATCTCTATGTATTTCCTGGGCACTCTTCTACCCTCCAAGCACTCCCAGAGCACCTGTCGTGGCACACTGTCGTAGGCCTTTTCTAGGTCGATAAACACTATATGTAGATCACGCTTCTTCTCCCTATACTTTTCCATTAATCTTCTTATAAGGTGTATTGCCTCTGTGGTGGAACGCCCCGGCATGAAGCCAAATTGGTTGACCGTAACCTGAGTTTCTCGTCTAAGTCTAACCTCAATCACTCTTTCCCATAGCTTCATAGTATGACTTAGTAGTTTGATTCCTCGGTAGTTACCACAACATTGGGCGTCTCCTTTGTTCTTATAGATAGGAACTACAACGCTGCTCCTCCACTGGTCTGGCATCTTACCTGATTTGAGAATACTATTGAACAGAGTAGTTAACCACATGACTCCTTCCTCCCCCAGACACTTCCACACCTCGATGGGTATGTTGTCTGGGCCAACCGCCTTAGACCTTCCCATCCTCCTAAGTGCGTCCTTCACCTCTTCTCGTGTGATCCGTCGGCAGTAGCAGTTATTCGTTTGTTGTCGATGAAAGTTTGTGTTGTCATGTTCTTCTTGGTAAGCTCTCCCATTGTTAAAAAGATTGTGGAAGTAGGTTTGCCATCTTAGCTTGATGTCCTGCTCCTTGACCAGTACATGCCCATCTGTATCCTTTATGAACTTCACCGGTCCTAGATCTTGCCTTCTACGCTCCCTGGCTTTGGCAATCTTAAACATAGCATGTTCCCCCTCTTTTGTTTCTAGACTTTCATACATCCGTTTAAAGGCCGCCTTCTTTGCTTCCGCCACTGCCTTCTTTGCCTCTATCTTGGCCGTTTTGTAGTTGTCCCTCAAATCCACTCGCTCCTCCTCATTCGTGCACCTCATTAGCTCCCTAAAACATCCTTGTTTGTCCCTTATCTTGTCTTGCACTGCGTCATTCCACCACCAAGACTCCTTATGCCCACTTAACTTTCCTGTTGTGACCCCGAGAGTCTCCTTTGCTACTTGGATGATCTTTGTCTCCATAGCTTCCCATATATGAGTTGAGTCCCCATTTAGTCGAGCCCGCGTATGCAGTATGAGTTTATCCTTAAACAGAAGGAGATTTTCGTCCTTCAAATTTCCCCATCGAATTCTCGGTGTACCTTTCTTCTCTCGAACAGTCAGCTTATTTCTGAAGGCTATATCAGTCACTAGTAGTCGATGTTGAGTCACAACTGCCTCCCCAGGTATGACTTTGCAGTCCTTCCACCAACGTCGGTCTCCTCGCCTCATCAAAAGGTAGTCAATTTGCGTGTCGCGTCCGCCACTGCTAAAAGTGATTAAATGAGAATCTCGTTTCCTAAAAAAAGAATTTATAATACCTAGGTCATGTGCCACCGCAAACTCTAGAAGATCTGTTCCGGTCTCATTCCTATCACCAAAACCGAAACCCCCATGTACGGCTTGAAAACCATCGTTAGCCTTACCAATGTGTCCATTAAAATCACCTCCTATGCAAATCCTCTCCCCCCTAGGTATGCCCCCTACCACTGCGTCTAGGCAATCCCAAAATTCTCTCTTTTCCTGATCCCCAAGGCCTACATGAGGCGCGTAGGCGGAGACTACTGCCACTACTTCCTCTCCTAGTACTAATTTCAACACCATAATCCTGTCATTATGTCTTATCACCTCCACCACACTAGTGTGTATTTCCTTAGCCACTAGAAACCCCACTCCATTCCTAGCTCCATCAGACCCCGAGTACCACAACTTATACCCATTACACTCAGCCCCTCTATGTCCTTTCCACTTAGTCTCCTGGAGGCATGCTATCTGAACCCTACGTCTTTTAAGCACATCTACCAATTCTAACAACTTACCATTTAATGTTCCTACATTCCAAGAAGCCAAACGCAATATACGCTCCCTATCTTTACTCTTTCCTACACCCCTCGATTCAGGACATGGTCTCAGGTAATAGTCATGGTTCCTACGCTCTATGGTTGCAACTAATCACACAAACACAAGCAACAGAACACCAAATCAATAATAATAATAATAATAATAGTAGTAACAAAAACTAATAATAATAATAGACACACGGCACACAGTAACAGATAAATTGGACTGACTACTCTAGCAGCATCTAGGCCTATTGCCAACAAAAATATAAGATATGAAACGATCTCACCGGGATTTTAGCAAGTCACCAATATTGAAACCGGGACGAGACACCGTGAGCTAACGAGAATAAGCTAGAAACTTGACACAATCTACAACCCTTGAGTTTCGGCGGCGGCGGCGTTGAGCGGCGGCGACGGCGGAGCTCCGGCGACGTGTTACGGTGGCGGCAGAGGGTGTGACACCCGGTAAATTCCCAACCCCTTAAACTAAGTAATCAACCTAATAATTAGGTGATTGTAAATATTATGCGCGCCATGTTAGTCAGCGCGTGCATTTGTTATGTGCGCCCTGCGCGAGCGCGCTATGTTAAGAATCAGCGCGGGCACATCATGTGCGCCCGGCGCGAGATTACGTTAGAATCAGCGCGGGCATTTATGTTTGCCCTGCGCGAGCGCACCATGTTAAGAACCAGCGTGGGCATATGTTATATGCGCCATGCGTGAATGATTTGGCTTTATGTTTTCATGTAACTTAAACGTTATGTTGTCTATGGGTTGACCATCCCGCATAATGCTAAGACGGGTGCATCCTACATCGTTTATGCGCATGCGGAAGGAAACTAACCTACCCGCATGGCGGGAACGTTGAGAGCTAGTTTGTTTGAAGCTCCAGGATGGAATTGACTTCAACATGACTGATCACTATGTTGAAATACCAAGACCACCTGGAGAATCTACAAATGAAACTCAAAGGTCCCTAACTGCGAGAAGGTTACGCGCCTACCCGCAGCGAAGAAATATTCTACACGCAGAATCCTACACGCAGAAAGCTATGCGCACAAAGTTATACACGCAGAATACTTAGTCTATTCTTCAGAATAAAGGGGATTATTCCCGCCCAAAAGAAAACAGTAACGTGTTTCAGAAAATTTCTACTTTTTACTGTACACTGTCTAAAGCACTGAAAAAGCACACTGTAGCATGAACAGTCAACTATCAGCCACCCTACTTTCACCAACCACAGACCTGCATGTCCTGCGAAAATCAGAATCTTTTACCCACTCCTCCACTTTTGAATAAATAATAATACTTTCCATACTTTGTCATCATCACACCTAGATATGAAAAGATTACAATCCCCTAAATCAAGGGATTGTGTTCCATTGAATTTGCCTATAAATATGTAACCTAAAATTATCACTCAACACACTTCAAACTTCTCTCTTAAAACTGCAAATCTGCCCTGAATCACCTCCCAAGCATCTATTTGATTTTCAATTCCGTTCCTGTTACAAGGTAAGCCGAGATTATAACCTTGAGATCTACTTTCCAACCCATATATCTTGATCTTAATATAGATTTCTTGCTATTTAATCGTATTCTAGACCTTCGATTCCGAGGCCAACACCAAGAAAACCCGAATCTCGATTAATCTCTTAACAAAGAACCACAGGTGAGTTCACAGCCCCATTTTTACTGTTTTCACTATTTTAAAACTGTTTTCGGGGCGAGGGACACGTACTTAAATAATGTTTTATCATGGTATACTTACAAGCTAAGCAAACGATTACGTGTTTAAGTTATGTTTCATGATGAGCAATGCGAATGGTTATCTAAGGTTTTCGATGTATGTGCGCTAGAACTCGAGTAAGTGATCACTTTACCATTGGAACTCTAAGGGTAGGGACTGCTGGTTTGATCCACCCACTCGTAGGGGTCGCACCTCTTTGCATGGACGAGTGCCTAGTATGGTCATGGGGCAGTACTATGGGTTTGAGCCCGCTCGTAGGGGTCGCGCCTCTTTGCATGGACGAGCGCCTTGTTTTCCGGCACAACGTCCGCGCGTAACCCGCGGGACGGTAATACGTTATTTTAGCTCGTAGTGGCAGCGCCACTTACATAGACGAGCACGGTTTTCCAGAAATGTCCACGCGTAAACCGCGGGACGATAATACATTGTTTTAGCTCGTAGTGGCAGCGCCACTTTGCATGGACGAGCACATTTTCCTGAAACGTTCGCGCGTAACCCGCGGGACGGTATTACTTATGTTTAGCTCGTAGTGGCAGCGCCACTTTGCATAGACGAGCACAGTTCCCAGAAATGTTCGCGCGTAACCCGCGGAACGATTTTATCAGAATATGTTGATAGAGCTATGTTTTACCAAGCATGTGTTTTAATGATGATAACAGAATTATGTTTCAGAATGATTAATGCAATACGATTTATCAAGTTACTAAAACTTGTGAACTCACTCAGTTTATACTGATTCAAATGTTTTTACGTGTCTTTCAGGAGACAACTAGGTAGCGCATGGAGTCACACTTAGAGCACCACACGCTGAACATCTAAAAACAAGCTTTTTGGAAGATTTTGGTTTTATCCCCTCGATGCGCACGGTTACCCGCCGCGCAAGGGGATATGGCGAGGAAATCTTCAGTTTTATACTTGGATGTTTTTATGTAACTTTTAAACAATGTAATGTATTAAACATTTCTTATGCAATGAAAATCTTTGAATGTTTGCAATGGCCCGTGCTTAATTATCAATCCCCCACTCGCGCGCGCCCGGCTGTTTCCGCCGCTCAGGGCCGGGTGTGACAGATTGGTATCAGAGCACTGGTTATAGCGAACTAGGAAAAGAAGTTTTTAACCTAGACTATAACCTTTGGGGAATCGCATGAAATATTTTTCAAAGAATATTTTCAAAAGAAAAATCACACACGCACTTAGGAACACGGGTCACAGTGTCTAGAGATAAGAACATTATGTGCTCTGAGTACATGCGCTAAGTTTGTTATATTTTCTTTTTATGAAAAGAATGCCTCCAACCAGAGCCAAGGGAATTACCATGACACCCGAGGAGCTCGCAGAAATAATCGCGCAGGCGATTGCAACGCATGAGGCCAGCAAGGCCGAATCTAGTCAGGGTCGCCAAGAGAACGAGACCCCAGAACCCGTATCAGGAGCCTTGGACAAAGGATGCTCCTACAAGACATTCATGGCCTGTAGGCCTTGGCCGTTCAAAGGCACCGAAGGAGCAATTGGGCTCTACAATTGGATTGACAAGATGGAGACAGTTCTCTCCATCAGCGGATGTAGTGAAAACCAGAAGGTCCTTTACGCGACCTGCATGTTCCAAGAAGCAGCTTCATCTTGGTGGAAGCTTCAAGTGAAAACATTGGGGAGAGAAGTTGCTCTTCACAAGACCTGGGAAGAATTGAAAGAAATGTTGATGAGAAAGTTCTGCTCTCGCGCAGAAATTCAGAGCTTGCAACAAGAATTCTGGAACCACACCATGGTAGGAACGGATATCGATGCCTACACCAATCGTTTCAACGAGCTTTGCCAGCTGGTGCCAGACATGGCAAACACAGAAGAAAAGAAAATCGAGAGGTACATTTTCGGGTTACCTCCTGTCGTTAGAGTCCCGCTCAACGCCGCCGCACCTCCGACCTTTGACGAAGCGGTTGCGCGAGCCATCACCCTTACAAGGGATACGGTTCGTGCGGGTATGTTGACTGCTCGCTTGAACGAGCAGCGAACCTCTGACTCCAAGAGGAAATGGAACTCCCACCGAGGATCAGACTTCAAGCAGCCACCGCCCAAGAAGCAGGAAAGCACAAGGGTTTACGCGATTCAAGCCGCGGAACCATCAAGGAAGGGATACAGCGGGCCTCGCCCATGGTGCAACAAATGCAAGTACCACCACGATGGTGAGTGCACAAAAATCGAATGCGCCAAATGTGGCAGACCAGGACACAAGGCGATGAATTGTCGCATCAGAGAAGCTGGACCGAGCGACAGCTGCTACGCATGCGGGAAGCCTGGACACTTCAGTCGGGATTGCCCACAGAAAGGAAACCAAGCTCGCGGGAGAGCTTTTGTGATTGGCGCGGGTGAAGCAAAGGAAGAACCGAATGTGGTAACTGGTACGTTTTTGCTTAACGGTCATTATGCATCTGTCTTATTTGATACTGGCGCTGACCTAAGTTTTATATCCCATGAGTTTAAAAACTCCCTGGGCTTAGCGACCAGTAGGCTAGACATACCTTATACTATAGAACTGGCCAATGGTAGGCAGTTGTGCGCGAGTGAAAGGACTGAGCAATGTGTGTTAGTCATGGGGGGTCATGAGTTCAATATAAACTTGTTGTCAATAGATTTGGGAAGTTTCGATATTGTGGTAGGTATGGATTGGTTGGTTGAGAATCTCGCGGAGATTGTTTGTCATGAGAAACAGGTTCGGATTCCACTGTTGAACGGAGAAATTTTGATGATTCAAGGGGAAAGGAGGGGAGTTGCGACGAAACTGATTTCGTGCCTAAAGGCGCGTAAGTGCCTAAGGAAAGGGTGCTACGCCTTCCTGGCGCATGTAGTAGAGAAAGGAGATGAGCGAAGAATTGAAGACTTACCAGTAGTGCGCGAATTTCCAGAAGTTTTTCCTGAAGATCTGCCCGGATTACCGCCGCCGCGACAAGTCGAGTTTCGTATTGATTTGGTTCCAGGGGCTGCGCCAGTAGCTCGAGCGCCTTATCGCTTAGCTCCATCTGAGATGCAAGAGCTATCCAATCAGTTACAGGAACTATTGGATAAGGGTTTCATACGCCCAAGCTTTTCACCTTGGGGAGCTCCAGTACTGTTTGTGAAGAAGAAAGATGGTTCGTTCCGGATGTGTATTGACTACAGGGAGCTGAACAAGCTGACAGTCAAAAATCGGTACCCCTTACCGAGGATTGACGACTTATTTGACCAGTTGCAGGGATCCAGTTATTATTCGAAGATAGATCTACGGTCAGGATACCACCAACTTAGGGTCCATGAGGAAGACGCGCCAAAGACAGCCTTCCGAACCAGATATGGCCATTATGAGTTCCTAGTGATGCCTTTCGGGCTAACTAATGCGCCGGCTATATTCATGGATCTGATGAACCGCGTGTGCAAACCATATTTGGACAAGTTTGTGATTGTGTTTATAGATGATATTTTGATTTACTCTCGAACCAAGGCCGAGCATGAGCAACACCTGAGAATGATTTTGGAATTGTTAAAGAAAGAAAAATTGTATGCGAAGTTTTCCAAGTGCGAGTTTTGGCTTAGAGAAGTTCACTTTCTCGGTCACGTTGTAAACGAGAAAGGAATACACGTCGATCCTTCGAAGGTTAAAGCCATCGAAAACTGGGAAGCGCCAAAAACCCCAACTGAGGTGAGGCAATTCCTAGGACTAGCTGGCTACTATCGACGCTTCATTGAGAACTTCTCCAAGATAGCTCTACCTCTGACCGCGCTAACTCAGAAAGACAGGATGTTTGTTTGGGGCGAAAACCAGGAAGCAGCGTTCCAAATGTTGAAACAGAAGTTATGTAGTGCGCCAATTCTATCTCTGCCCGAGGGGACAGATGACATCGTCGTTTACTGCGACGCTTCACATCAGGGACTTGGATGTGTCCTTATGCAGCGAGACAAAGTTATAGCGTATGCCTCGCGCCAACTTAAGACCAATGAGAAGAACTACACAACGCATGATTTAGAACTTGGAGCTGTTGTCTTCGCGCTAAAGATTTGGCGCCATTACCTCTACGGTACGAAATGTGTAATCTTTACGGATCATAAGAGCCTCCAACATATATTCGATCAGAAGGAATTAAACATGAGGCAACGAAGATGGGTTGAATTGTTGAACGATTATGATTGCGAGATCAAGTATCATCCGGGGAAAGCGAATGTGGTAGCAGACGCGCTAAGCAGAAAGGAGCGAATAAAAACGCTACGAGTCAAGGCTCTAAGGTTGACCATTCACGCAGAGCTCTCTACGCGCATCCGAGACGCTCAGCAAGAAGCCTTGAAACCAGAGTTTGTTAAAAACGAATGCCTTGGGGGTATGATTAAGAATTTGGAACTTAAAGGGAACAACACTCGATATTTGGCCAACCGCATATGGGTCCCTCTCAAGGGAGGATTGCGCGAGCAAGTTTTAAACGAAGCTCACAAGACGCGATATTCCGTACATCCTGGCGCAGATAAGATGTACCAAGATGTTAAAATGTTGTATTGGTGGCCCAATCTTAAAGGCGCCATCGCGATGTATGTCAGTAAGTGCCTAACGTGTTCAAAAGTAAAGGCTGAATACCAGAAACCATCGGGGTTGCTTCAGCAGCCAGAAATTCCCATGTGGAAGTGGGAACAAATCTCTATGGACTTCATCACCAAACTACCAAGGACACCTGGGGGTTATGACACGATATGGGTTATTGTTGATCGGCTAACTAAGTCAGCACACTTCCTGCCGATTAAAGAAACCGATAAAATGGAAAAGTTAGCCCGACTATATATTCGAGAAGTAGTTTCAAAACATGGAGTCCCAGTGTCCATCATTTCTGATAGAGATAGTCGGTTCACCTCAAGGTTTTGGAGATCGTTACAAGGAGCTCTAGGTACTCGCCTTGATATGAGTACAGCTTATCATCCTCAAACGGATGGGCAAAGCGAGCGAACAATCCAGACATTGGAAGATATGCTACGCGCGTGCGCGATCGATTTTGGAGGTAGTTGGGATACCCACCTCCCGTTGGTTGAATTTTCTTACAATAACAGTTATCACACAAGCATTAAGGCTGCGCCGTTTGAAGCTTTATATGGGCGCAAGTGTAGATCCCCACTGTGTTGGGCTGAAGTGGGCGACAAGCAAATGACTGGTCCAGAAGTGATCCAAGAAACAACAGACAAGATTTTTCAGATAAGGGATCGCCTTAAGGCAGCACGCGACAGACAGAAAAGTTATGCTGATATGAGAAGGAAACCGTTGGAGTTTCAAGTAGGGGATAAAGTACTTTTGAAAGTCTCTCCATGGAAGGGAGTCCCCCGTTTCGGTAAGCAAGGAAAGCTAAATCCGCGCTACATTGGACCATTTGAGATCCTGGAGAGGATCGGTCCAGTTGCTTATAAACTCCGTCTACCCGCCGAACTCAGTGGAGTTCATGATACGTTTCATGTATCCAACCTCAAGAAATGTTTATCTGACGAAACGTTGATTTTACCGATGGAAGAAATTCATATTGACAAACAGCTGCACTTCGTAGAAGAACCTATAGCAGTAACCGATTGGAAAGAACAAAGGTTGCGCAGAAGCAGAATCAAGTTGGTAAAAGTTCAATGGAACTCAAGGCATGGGCCTGAATTCACTTGGGAAAGAGAAGATCAGATGCGCATGAAATACCCACACCTCTTTCAGAACATGGCTTCTGCCAGCAACGTCTCTTAAATTTCGGGACGAAATTCGTTTAACGAGGGGAGAATGTGACACCCGGTAAATTCCCAACCCCTTAAACTAAGTAATCAACCTAATAATTAGGTGATTGTAAATATTATGCGCGCCATGTTAGTCAGCGCGTGCATTTGTTATGTGCGCCCTGCGCGAGCGCGCTATGTTAAGAATCAGCGCGGGCACATCATGTGCGCCCGGCGCGAGATTACGTTAGAATCAGCGCGGGCATTTATGTTTGCCCTGCGCGAGCGCACCATGTTAAGAACCAGCGTGGGCATATGTTATATGCGCCATGCGTGAATGATTTGGCTTTATGTTTTCATGTAACTTAAACGTTATGTTGTCTATGGGTTGACCATCCCGCATAATGCTAAGACGGGTGCATCCTACATCGTTTATGCGCATGCGGAAGGAAACTAACCTACCCGCATGGCGGGAACGTTGAGAGCTAGTTTGTTTGAAGCTCCAGGATGGAATTGACTTCAACATGACTGATCACTATGTTGAAATACCAAGACCACCTGGAGAATCTACAAATGAAACTCAAAGGTCCCTAACTGCGAGAAGGTTACGCGCCTACCCGCAGCGAAGAAATATTCTACACGCAGAATCCTACACGCAGAAAGCTATGCGCACAAAGTTATACACGCAGAATACTTAGTCTATTCTTCAGAATAAAGGGGATTATTCCCGCCCAAAAGAAAACAGTAACGTGTTTCAGAAAATTTCTACTTTTTACTGTACACTGTCTAAAGCACTGAAAAAGCACACTGTAGCATGAACAGTCAACTATCAGCCACCCTACTTTCACCAACCACAGACCTGCATGTCCTGCGAAAATCAGAATCTTTTACCCACTCCTCCACTTTTGAATAAATAATAATACTTTCCATACTTTGTCATCATCACACCTAGATATGAAAAGATTACAATCCCCTAAATCAAGGGATTGTGTTCCATTGAATTTGCCTATAAATATGTAACCTAAAATTATCACTCAACACACTTCAAACTTCTCTCTTAAAACTGCAAATCTGCCCTGAATCACCTCCCAAGCATCTATTTGATTTTCAATTCCGTTCCTGTTACAAGGTAAGCCGAGATTATAACCTTGAGATCTACTTTCCAACCCATATATCTTGATCTTAATATAGATTTCTTGCTATTTAATCGTATTCTAGACCTTCGATTCCGAGGCCAACACCAAGAAAACCCGAATCTCGATTAATCTCTTAACAAAGAACCACAGGTGAGTTCACAGCCCCATTTTTACTGTTTTCACTATTTTAAAACTGTTTTCGGGGCGAGGGACACGTACTTAAATAATGTTTTATCATGGTATACTTACAAGCTAAGCAAACGATTACGTGTTTAAGTTATGTTTCATGATGAGCAATGCGAATGGTTATCTAAGGTTTTCGATGTATGTGCGCTAGAACTCGAGTAAGTGATCACTTTACCATTGGAACTCTAAGGGTAGGGACTGCTGGTTTGATCCACCCACTCGTAGGGGTCGCACCTCTTTGCATGGACGAGTGCCTAGTATGGTCATGGGGCAGTACTATGGGTTTGAGCCCGCTCGTAGGGGTCGCGCCTCTTTGCATGGACGAGCGCCTTGTTTTCCGGCACAACGTCCGCGCGTAACCCGCGGGACGGTAATACGTTATTTTAGCTCGTAGTGGCAGCGCCACTTACATAGACGAGCACGGTTTTCCAGAAATGTCCACGCGTAAACCGCGGGACGATAATACATTGTTTTAGCTCGTAGTGGCAGCGCCACTTTGCATGGACGAGCACATTTTCCTGAAACGTTCGCGCGTAACCCGCGGGACGGTATTACTTATGTTTAGCTCGTAGTGGCAGCGCCACTTTGCATAGACGAGCACAGTTCCCAGAAATGTTCGCGCGTAACCCGCGGAACGATTTTATCAGAATATGTTGATAGAGCTATGTTTTACCAAGCATGTGTTTTAATGATGATAACAGAATTATGTTTCAGAATGATTAATGCAATACGATTTATCAAGTTACTAAAACTTGTGAACTCACTCAGTTTATACTGATTCAAATGTTTTTACGTGTCTTTCAGGAGACAACTAGGTAGCGCATGGAGTCACACTTAGAGCACCACACGCTGAACATCTAAAAACAAGCTTTTTGGAAGATTTTGGTTTTATCCCCTCGATGCGCACGGTTACCCGCCGCGCAAGGGGATATGGCGAGGAAATCTTCAGTTTTATACTTGGATGTTTTTATGTAACTTTTAAACAATGTAATGTATTAAACATTTCTTATGCAATGAAAATCTTTGAATGTTTGCAATGGCCCGTGCTTAATTATCAATCCCCCACTCGCGCGCGCCCGGCTGTTTCCGCCGCTCAGGGCCGGGTGTGACAGAGGGTGAATCAGCTAAGATCCTTCAATGATAACACCTCGCAGCAACCCAGCAACCTCCACAGGGCCTTAATCGTTTTTCCGGCGGCGGCAATAGACGACGGCGGCGGCGGCAGTTAACAACAGTAGCCGGAAACAACAGTACAGCGAGAATAATGAGCTGCGGTGGTGTTATGGACGTGTTGGAGAGCTCCGGTAAGGGTTAATAGGGCTGTTGTTACCGGATCTTGAAGAAGGAGCTTCGTATCGTCAGTGGCCTGACGGAATTGGGGTTAATTTGTTTGAGCCTGTGACGGAGATCGGACAATTTTGAATGACGGAAAACAGAATTGAAGGATTTCGGGAAGATCGTAGAACAATAATTTCCTAGTAAGGATTTCGGGAGCATCAGCAGCTGATTGGAAGGAGGAAGTTAACGGAGGCGCGTGTGACTCTGACTCAAGGAAAGTTGGGTAGATGCAAGTATGAAATTGAATTTAATGATAAGGCTAACATGAAAGGAGTTGCACATAATCGTATGAAATTGAATTTAATGATAAGGCTAACTAACTGGATGAGATAGTAGCGATTCTTGATAGAAAAACTAAAGTTTAATTAAAAAAAGAAAAGTAAAATCTAGATTAAGTTTAAACACGAATTTGGAACCAGTGGAGGAAAAGAAACAAGCTGCCTTTCCTTGCTTGCCAAGTTGTTGATAACGATGTTAAGCTTAAAATCTTCTAAAATGGGGGAGAGTTATAACACTATAAAATCCAGAAAGGTGATTCATAAATATTTTTTTTGAATTTATTAAGATATTTCCAAATTAATAACTAAAAATATGTTTTTAAATCATATTACTGAAAATTTCATAGGATTCGTCAATATTCTGCTAACTAACGAGATCAGGTATATCGCAATATGCGTTTGGCATGTGGTCATAAAAATTTTACGGTATGAAATCAATGGAAACAATATTTGGACTTATGACCTCTTCTATAGAAAAAACATGTGTTTATTAGTGCATCACCCATGACCCATTGATGTTTCTAAATAACATATTCCCATACCTAATGGATGATGGGAGGTGGTTTGTAACATAAATACAGAACAATATAACATGATGGGTTGACCATTGACCTATAGCATGTGTACGGAATAGTATTTTGAATTATTTATTTTTTTAATAGCACCTATTGTAATCAATGTTGTTGTGACCGCACCGGACCGGCCGGTCGGACTGGGATTCGGTCAAACGACCGGTCCGGTTCTATATAGTTCGCTCGGCTTCTAGAGAACCGGCCGGTCCGAACCGGTTCGGCCAGTCGGATCGGAAAACCGACCCGGTCGAACCGGTTTTCTATTAAAAAAATATTATTTTTTTGTAAAATCATTTTTCCAACCCGACTCTTCGTTTTTGACTAAAGTTATTCGGCCGGTCAGACCGGTTCGACCGGTTGAACCGGTGAACCAATTGGTCTTTCGGTTCGATGTCTGGTCTGGTTATGAAAACATTGCTTATAATCTTTCTCTATTTTATCTCGTTCGACCGGTTGAACCGGTGAACCAATTGGTCTTTCGGTTCGATGTCTGGTCTGGTTATGAAAACATTGCTTATAATCTTTCTCTATTTTATCTCGAAACCAATTGTAAAATATTGCATTGTTTATATGGTATAACAAGTGGTTATTTAAAATAGAATATAAAGGCGGTAAGAAAAACGAAAAACATAAGATTATCTAGTTAGGTTGTTTAATCAAGTGGGTAGGTCATACTACATTGACATATTTAACTTATTTAGCTAAACAAGTTTATCCGTCAACCCCTTTAAAATTAGACTAGGAAAAATAAAATAAATATTTTTTATAAGATCACTTTGTCAACCTATTCATGAATTATTTAACTAATTCTTTACAACTTACTTTCAACCCGTTTAAAACTTGTTAACCTGATTACAACCCGACAATCCATTTAGCTCGGTAAGCTAAACGACTTACAGTAAAAACTCTATAAAATAATACACTTGGGACCACCAAAATTTATTAATTAATCGATAAATTAATAATTATTAATTTATATATTAATTAATATTTTATTAATTTATAGTAGAATACTTAGTTTACAAACACCTTTCAAGCTTTCACCTAATTATTGTATACAATGCATGTATATCAAATGAACAGCCCGATTTGATCAAAGAGTTGGGTTATCGCAATGCAATGGATGTCGAAGATGTTCTGACTCACCCAGAAGAAAATGTAGTTGCACGGTTGTTGACTGATGAAGAAATTATTGAAAGCGTTATTGGAATTAATAAAGATGATATCGATGAAGAAGATGATGAAAGTTCTACAATTGAGCCCCCTTCGCGAAACGAAGCTATTAAAGCGGCAATCACATTGAACAATTTCTTGTTGAGCTATGAGAAAACAACACCAGAAGTTCTTACCATGCTAAGGAAAATTAGAGACGAGATTCAAGGGGAAATTGATTTCAACAAAAAACAATTCATGTAATATGCTATATATAAAGAATTATTAATTTATATTTTTTATGGGGTCTAAAGAAATTATCAAAAATGTATTATCTTATAATTTTAGCGAATTATTAATTTAGCACCTTATCCCCGAGTCGGGACCGGCAAAAAATATTATCTTAGAGAGTTTATTAAATAATCGAGTATTAATTTATCGAGTTTCTACTGTAGATTTATATGTCTGAGTTTGAATCGGTGTTTTTAATATAAACAAATATAGACCGTGAAACTAACAATTGTATAAACTTGAGGAATGTCAACTATAACATTTTGAAATAAAACGGAAAGCAATAGCCTCTAAAGTCTAAACACGCTTTGTGACATTCCACTACGTCTCCATTCACGGTGCATGTTTCACGGACGTTTATCTTAACGACAGAAGCTGTGCTCCAACTTCAGGGAACCACTAATTTTTTATTTAAACTTGAAAATATAAATATGTGGTCACTACTCAATAGTATTGTCAATATTGTGGCCGCTAACAATATTTAGAGCATTATATTTTACATTTTAAGTTAGTATACAAAACTTTTATATAACCACGTATGAGTCTTTTTCCAATCATCATTAAATTTGTTAATTACTGCCTATAAATGCGTTATATGATTCCGTAGTTCTTGCTTAAAACTATGTCTCTAGTTAATGCACCCAGTAATACTTTATATAATGACTTGTGTAATGGCGTAATGTTGGTTTACAACAAAACTAATTTGCTTTTATGCTTTTTTACTGTCGATTAACGACATATTATCAATGGATTGTTGGACCTAAGTGTCTAAGACATAACGTGCAACGCTGCTGTCAATGATATTTGATACCGGTAGGTCACAAATCATGCAAATATTTTATGTACACTTTAAACCAATTTATTGTGTATAGACCTAACATATGTTATGATAATTATCATTTAAGTATCATGATCGGATGATTTTTGTCATCAAGTATCATTGTCATTTTACGTACAAGTATGTAAGGTATGTTGCATATGATGATAAGTATATATGAGGAGGGTAATATATAAACAGCCTTACCTCTACCCCGTAGGAATATAAAGGCTGCTTCCGGTGAGACCCCCAGCTCGATAGTAGTTTTGCATCAAGCCTTGGACATAAGGCACATAACACTCAAACCACCGGGACACCGGCCGATTGGTGCGTGTAACCTTGTCTTTCGGCTATCAACGCCACCACATGATGCCTGATTAACCTTCCGCTACTTTTAACGTTATTTTCACGAGATTAGTAAATTAACGTCAAAATTAGTGCAATTTCACTTTTGTCCACCCGAAGTTTCACACATACATACATTATATGGGTGCACCGCAAACAGGGCGTGATGATAAATATATAACCAGCTGTTTAATTCAATAATTTGTATTTTGTGACACATAGTTTTTTAAAGTTCTTGCACATTTGCACTAATTTATTATTATTATTATACATTTGCTTCTGTATGTAAGACGAATTAGAATGTAAGAACAAAAGACCGATGACGTAGGCTGTCGCGGTATACTCAAACAATCAATTTTAAAGACTTAAATACCTATAATAAGTACGGGTAAGTAAGGTCGTCTCCACAGGGATTCAAGGAAAGTGCAAGTTTATTTAACTTATAACTAATTATTTAATCTAAGCGAACAGACGATGTCAATCGGTTTTTAGGAAAAGATTTAGTTAAAACTAATGATTACTTAAAAAGATTTGTAAACAATATTAATTAAAAGTATTCATTCTAGGTTCGAGTTATGTGTTCAATACGTTAATCACAGATTCTCTTGTCTTTGGTGTTATAATAATTGCTAGTCCTATGGCTTGATTTATAAGACAAACGATACCCTAACCGAATTGTTGACACAAATGAACCCGGACTCCACAATTGTCAAATCTATGTCTAGGACAATTAACTCAATGATAAGGTTTGATGATTTTAGTTCAATGACACAAGAGCTTAAACCCTAAATGTTGATGAACAACCAAAGAAACGTTACACAAATCAATAATCGCAGACACAAACGTTAATCAACCAAATAACTAATTAAGCAAGTCAAATTCATATAAAATCAATCAAGCTATAATCATTAAGCATAAAAATATGATCATAATAGTATTTCACACAAAACCTTAGCCTAGAACACTCACACACGACTAGCCGGACATCGACATAATCGTTAAAGCACTTATCTTGACGAACATATGATCAATGATGGAACCGGAAGCTTCGGGATGGCTGAAAGTCGCCCTAGAACACCTCTTCTGCCTCTGGAAGTCGTAATATGCCGAATGGTGGGGTTAATGGGTTTATATAAGGCAAACCCTGATTTTTGCCGACTTTAAGCATCTTCGCGTAATGCGGAGCAAATTTTGCCGACTTTAGGCATCTTCGCGTAATGCGAAGTTGCTCCCCCCCTGCGCGCGTATCGCAAAGGTGCAACTGACTTCATATTCAGATTATTCTCGTCGAGAAACATGAAATTCATATATTATGGGTCCCGTAACTCATTTTCTAGGCCGAGATATGCTCGTTTTACTAAAAGTCACTTTACTGGTAACCTATCTTGTTCAGTTTTCACTTCGGCTTCAGGTTTCTCATCCAATCCTCTCCCGAATCCTTCTTAACCCTCAATACATGTTTCCCCATCCTTCCATCTTCTCGAGGCCTGCCTAATCTTCATCTAGATGGTTCTGAATTAGCTCGTTTAAGCTCCTTAACTTCCAATGTCCTGAAAACATATAGCAATGATTGAAGTACCAATGTTCATCCATTTATTAACGTAAATATAACTAATTAATATATAAGACTAACTAACTTTTACCCAACCATCAACCAACTAAATTAGTTAGGCTGCAAAACTAGGTTGTAACTAGGTAGCTCTTTTCATGTAACCTCTTTCTCATAAGTTGTGCATAAGAAGACTATCATTTGGGCATTGTTTCACACTTTCACACATGTTGTAAACGGGTTTTGGTGGGGACTTGAGTAGCGAGTTTGGGTATAGAGGGGGAGAAAGAACAAGATTGAAAAACAAAGCAAGATCACTTGCAAATATAATTACCAATCTTTGGTATTTTGGATTTGATTCTATGGTTACGTTTAGAGTTGAAGAATACATACAAAGGAATTTAGCATAATAGGTTTATGGTTTTGAAATCAGCATGTTTAAAATGATTCTTTTACTATGTTATCCATGTAATTTTAGTTATTTTATGTTGTTACTTTATTAGTATTACTAGAATAGAGCCCGTGTAATACACGAATGGTTTAAAAACAACAAAAAAAAGTTAAATTTAATAATATACATGATAATATACCTTATGGATCATAAGGTATAAATAATAATAATAAACAAAATTTAAAATTAATAAATCTCTAAAAACTTCTTTCAATACAACGTTGGATATTCACTTAACAACATATCATTTATAAGTCAATAAACCCAATACAATTACCATTTAAGTGGAGTTGGTAAGTATCTTTAGTTTGAAACATGAGGTCTTGAGTTTGAGGCTTGTATCACACAATAATTTATTTTTCTAAATTTTACAAAGGCCCATATTGTGTTTAGAAGAAGAGATGATAAAATAGGAAAGTGTTCCGTGACATCTTTGTGGTATCCTATGTGGAGGTCCTAGAATGATGCCATGTGAAAAGATTATCTTGCTTTAATTATAGTTAAGTTAGATTATTATTATTATTATTATTATTATACCTTAAACACGACAAATTTCTAAATTTGAAAGGTCCGAATGGAGCGGGCAATTATATGATGACAATGAAAGAAATAACCAAACAAAATCTTTCTTTTATTTTCTCACTCTAAGGACTAGATAATAATGAGAGAAATGGAAAATTTCTAAAATGGTCAATTTCGACCAACATATTTTTAAAAACAGTCACGGTTTCAAAAAAATTCTTAAAATGGTCATATTATATTTCCTCGGATTTGACTAAAACAAGAAATGATCCAACGGATTAGTATAGTCTATCAGTGCTGACATGTATTGAAATTTTCCCGCGGATCCGACTGATTATGAAAGTTTCCGATGGACTCGTGAGGTAGCCAGCGTAATAATAATTAGTCATCTCCGACGGTGCAATTCATGCTTCCGTCGGATCCGACTGTTTAATTTGTCTATCGAACCCTAGATTTTCAATTAAGAGGTTTTTGATTTCAAGTTCTAGAGTAAAACTGAACAATATGGTTGTGTTTTTATCGAAAGATTAAGTGATTTATTACTATGGATTTGCTTCATAATGTGAAGAAATAAGAAAGATGGAGATGAAGGCTGGCTATGGAGGTTTAGGGTTTGAGAGGTAAAAGATGAAGAATTACGTCGGATCCATTAAAAATTATGGCAGATCCAACGGTTCTTTAACGAATTCCGATGGATCCATTAATACGTTGACACGTGATGCGATTTTACAGCTCAACGAATTCCGTCGGATCCGACAGAAAAAAGTGGTTATTATTTTTCAAAACCATGGCTAAAATTGAAAAATGTTCATCAAAATTCGCTATTTTAAAACTTTTCCAATAAATTGAGATCTCAATATCTCATAAGTTTTAAAAATCAATGTTTTACGAGGCTTTAAGCAAACACATAACTAATACATCATTATAAATTTTGTTTATATTTGGGTAGGGAATAGATATTAAAGAACATGAATCCATTAAAAATTAGAAACTCATTTCAGTTGGGTATCATGATGCGTATTCATGTAGAGTATTAGGTAGGCCTGTAAACGAACCGAACGTTCGGTGAACTATTCGTGAACCGTTCGGCGGGAAATTCGTTTATGTTCGTTTATTTAATAAACTGACGAACATGAACAAAAAATTTGTGTTCGTTTAATTAAACAAATAAACATGAACACAAGTTCCGTTCGTTCATTTATATTCATAAACGTTTGTTTATGTCTGTTTATTTATGTTCGTTTATGTAACATTTTCAAATTGGTACATTAATTATCAAAACCATTGCAACATTTTAGTTTCAAAAAGGTTAAAAAAAAATACTACCATTAAAATATCAAAACTGCTGCAAAGATCTAAAAACGGCACAAACAAGTTTAGTTCATACACTACTTAAAGAAGTGCCACCATAGCAAATCTACAGAAGTATACGATCCTTAAGTCGATTCACGTATCATCCTTCTCTTTCTACTAATGACTCATCGTCCTGCAAAAAAAAACTAATGTAAGTGCCATACTAACAACCACTATTTATCAGTAAATGCATATTTACCTTCTTTTTTTTTTCGGGCATCCGGTGATGTAATGACCCGGTTGCATGCGGTAAGAACAAGTTTTCTTTTTTGGTGCTTCGAGGGAAGACTTGATTCTAGTTGCACTTTTGGGACGACCTTTATTATTTGTTTTAATTTGTGGATCACGAATAGAAATTTGAGGCATCAAGTTTACTAGCGAACTTCCCACATTAGAATTATGTATAGTGCATTCCAACTGTTTGTAATGCGTTAGAACGCTTTGTTCTTCTAAAAAGTTTACCAAGATGGAATTTAGTTTCTTTATCTCACATGGGGAATCTCTTGCATGCTCGATTGCTTTTCTAAAGTTTGATTGAACACACCATAAAGTTAACGCACTGACTTCATTTCCATTATTTGTGTCTTCGAGCGCAATCGTGTGATTATCAGACTTATACCTAACATCAAGTGTCCAACTAGGTAAAATATAATGATCAGGAATGGTTTCAACATTCCTCTTCTTTAACACGTATAATATATGCTTGCATAATATCCCATCTATTTCAAACTTTGCACATGAACATGTTACATCTATCTTATCCGAGAGTCAAAAGTTAACAATTCTTCAGTATATTTTATCAATATCAAGTTGTCCAACCTTATATGTGATTTCTTCTAAAGTTTTGCTTATCGTCTCATGGGTTAAATTAAGGGTGGCTTCGATCCATTCTTTCTTGAATATATCAAAGAGCTTTCTAGTGTAACGTTGACTTGCTTTTTTCTCTATCATATTTACAGAAGAAAGATTTGGCTCGGAGTCCATGGTCTTGAAGTCTTCATCGTTTTCGGAACCCCTTCGGCACGCAATAGCTTTATCATACTGGATTACAAACTCATTCACCATGGTATTTGAATTCACAAATCCATCAAAAAAGAATGAATGCTCCCACTTCTTCCACTTGATGTCATGCCAGCAAAAAAACAATCTTTCAAGAAGGCTTTAGCTCAATATTTACATTGTTTATATGTCGCACCCCGACTTAGGTCCTAGGTGCGACACCCGTTAGTTGGTATCTGTTTTGAAAATATATCAGAGTTGCGGGTTTGTTTTATGGGAAGTCTTTAAAAGATAATATTCATTTATAAAATGTTGGGTTAGAATACCCGTTTGAATATTGTATAACAAAATATCAGCGGAAGTCTTTTCAGATAAAATATTATTATATTGAAAACTCAGAATTTGAATACTCATTTGATAATTCAAAAACCTGCCTTTTTAAATATAATTCTTTAATAATATTCTGAATAAAATATGTGAGCCATCAGATCACCTCTAATGACTATGTCTCCAATCTTCTAGCCTGTATTGTCTGTCAGTTATATTCTTTACAGTTTCCTGAAATGTGGGGGAAAAATACGTTAGCACACAGCCGGTGAATGTCGCTGAGTCAGTATTAATACCATTGTGTAAACAACAATAATACCTTTGTGACAATACTCATTAGGCACCCAACTCAATTGGGATAAAATTACCCTAAGGTCCTGTTCGTTTCAAGGATTTGGAAGGAATTCTAAGGAATGAGATTTTAAATCCCATGAATTGATATGTTCGTTTCATTAAATGAAATAATGGGAATGGAAACTAAATCCCATCAAATCCCACATTTCATGGGATTTCAAATTCCCACCTATTTTAAAGGATTGTTATGGAAAATAAAAACCCCTCAAAAAAAATAATAAAAAAATCATAACTCAAAATATAAATAAAAAACGAAAAATGTAAAAAAACTAAAACGTTTCCTTCGTTGTCCTCGTTCTTCAAAAAAAAAACCCGAGAGTGAAGAAGATTCCAATTCCAATACATATTAACCAACCAAACACATGAAAGGGATTCTCAAACATTCCAATTCCAAATCCAAATCCAATTCCAAATCCTTTAAAAAAAGTCCGTGAAACGAACGGGTCCTAAGGGTATGTTTGGTACAGGGTAATGGAATAGATGAGGGAATGAAATGGACATGGTAATGGAATGGACATGGTAATGGAATGAACAAAGGAATGAAATGGATCATTACCATTCCATTTTCATGTTTAGTTACCATGTAAGAATAGAATGTTAATCACTTTATTTTTATTAGTAATAATAATAAAAAATAAAAAATAAAAATAAATAATATTAATAATAAATGAATATTCATAATAACTATATTTAGGACTCTCGTGCTGCAACGAGATCGTTAAACCGTATATGCGTTGTGAAATGTTAACTCATCAAATTTAAAAAAAAATTTATATTGATAATGTAGTAATAGTTCTAATATTATAATAGTTATATTATAATATACAAAACAATAATGATAATTATATAATAATAATAAAATAACTATAATTAGAAAATAATAATAATACCAATTAGAATATAATTATAGTTTTATAATGGTAATAATGGTTGTTGACTTTTTGACTTTTTCATTCCTTGAAGGAATGAAAAAAAAACACCTATACCCAAAATAATGAAAATCCTAAAAATGAAAGGAGAATGATCAATTCCATGTAGAATGATCCATTCCATTCATGTATAGTAACCAAACATGCTTTTTTTCATTCATTTGTAATGACCTATTACATTCCGTCTTTCATTCTCCCATAACAAACACTATCTAAGTACATGTACAATTAATGATATACACTTCAAAAAATAAATATCATATAAACTTCAAAAAATAAATATAGTAATATATCATATAAACTTCAAAAAAAATAATAAATACTATTTTAAAGTTATTAAAAGGTTGAAATTGTTATACATATAAATTTGTTGTAATTGTACCTTTATCTTTTTTTTTTAGGTGGCATTGATTGACGTTTGAGCAATATGAAAATGGGTTGTTTTAAGTTTTAACCATGTGAGATTCAAATAAGGATCCCTAATGGCATGAAAGAACCTTCGAACTAAACACGCATTAATGAAACGGATATTTACAAAACATATGAAATTGAGAATTTTATAACCGTGTTATTTTTTTTAAACGACTAAATGTTACATTCTACAAGGACTAAATCCTTGACTTCTTATTCTATATCCTAACCACCTCATCCCGTCAATGTAGAAATGACTTATAACTGTGTCAATGAAATCCCAAACTTGACAGCACATAAGATAAAAAATTATAAAACGACATAAATGCGTGTTGATAAAACAAAAACACGGTTACATTTATATTTGTTTTGCCATTTATTTTGTAACTATCTATAAATACCTAATTTCTTTTAATGAATTTTTAGATTATATCACGATGTTTGTGGTATCGTGAATTGGAAAACACTTTCAAATAATAAGAAAATATAAGGAAATGATTGACCATATAATATTATTTCTCGAAGACACGCATGAAACAAGACTATATTTATCTTATTTTATGTTTTCTTAAATTATTTAAAATGCATTAGTTTGAATTTTATTCGTATCCATGGCATCATCCTCACTTTTTTGTTTTTGTTATTTTATTTGATGAATAAGCTTCTTTCTAGAAGATGTAACTTGTAAGAACTTATTTTTCTTAATTTCTTTTTAGTTACATATGACTAATAAAGTATGGTGTTTAAGTCAAATAATTTTCTTTCATAGAAGGGTTGATTAATCAAGCCCGAGAAGTGACACTACAACATCGACTTAAGTGATGATATCAAGGGTGACACTTTTAAAATGATTAGAAACCTTATATAATTTCGAGATGAAAATAATCAGCTTTGAGTTGTCATGTTTAATCAATTTAATAATATGTCCTCAAAGCGAAGAAAAGATATCGGGTTATAGACATGTATGTAATTCATAACAATTTGGTCTCTTAGTGAAGAGGTAGGTCCCAGCAGAGCCCAGTTGGACCCGCAAGACTCACCTTGAAGAGGGACGTCTGCGCAGAAACCAACTGGATCCGCAGGACCAACCATGCTCAGAGACGTGACGTCCTTACGCGCAGTACGCAAGCTGTTCCCGCAGGAAATGCCTCCCGATGGTGAAGGACTCCGCATGTTCCCGCAGCTTCGGATACAAGCCATCAGGGAAGGCCACCCGCGCAGCAAGGCTACACGCACAAGGCACTTAGCTCTCAATCACTCAGTGTCACCTGAAGGAATGAGCGAAGCCGGGAACAATCCCGCACAAGGGCGGGAGGGGGAATACTCATGCCCAAATAAGCCAGTCCGTACGATACGGGAAGATCTTCTGTACTGTACCTGACGAGGTATGGGAAAAAGATCTGACTAAAGATACGACAGCTTATTGATAACAGTATGGCGAGCAGCATGCTCCTGTACTGTGTCACTATTAGCCGCTGCCTACTCACCAACTACTGCCATACCACGTGCGTAGCCGGCAGTTGGTGGAAAAGGAATAGTACACAGCAGGCCTGGTCACTATCAGCCGCTGCCTACCCACCAACTACCAGCAGGGCACGTGCGTAGGCCACTGTTGGAGGAACAGGAATATTGTTGCAGCCGGCCACACCTCCTTGGAAACCTACCTTCGGCTATAAATACCACAAATGGTATGACAATCATATCTTAACATATTATCATCATATTATACCTGATATCTGCTCTAGCAATCTCAATATACATTTATATTTAAAGAGCAACCTAGTCTGATTCTCACGCCGGAGGGTGGTCACAAGGAGGAACCCCCCCTTCTCAGTGACAAGCTCACGGTGTCTGTTTTGCAGGTTATCAGAAGAACCATCTTCTCAGGGTCTAACCCCTCGTGGGAAACAGCTATCTAACCCCCAGGTTACCAGTAATCTGCCCGGGGTCCAGTTAGTGTTTCTTCATTGGCGCCATCCGTGCATAAAGCTAGAACATTTTTCTCCAGTTTTTTCAAACTTCTAAGATGGTTAAAGAAACTCCGGTAACCACAACCCCAGCTACTGGGGGGAATACCGGCAACACAGTTTTTACAAACACTACCCCGGCAACCCAAGCCGGGGCAAGTGAAGTAAATTTTACGAACACTACCCCAGTTACCCAAGCTGGGGCAAGTGCAGTAAATAATCGCTCATTGGGAATCACCGATACCCAGTTAGAGAAACGAACAAGACTCACCCGCCAAACACTCGATGAAGTTAAGGCATGGGCGGAGGCACGTCAAAAGGAATTCCAGGCTGAGTTGGACGAACGCTTGCGTTCCGTCCAACAGGCTGACGAATTCGAAGATTACTTGGACGACTCGGAGGAATCCGACTCCGACGCGAACCCTCGCCATAGGGCAAAAGGGAAGCGTAAGGAAACGGATCCCCAACCGAGAAGGCATTTTGGAGAAGCCTACAAACCAAAAAACACAGGTGGAAGTCCACGTGACTTCTCCAAAACATTCAGACCAAACGTTGCAAATGCGGGAACGTCCAAATTTGCAAGGGACATTGCAGAAGCAATCGCCCCAAAAAGTGCCAAACAAATGTCCAGCATAGGCACATATGATGGTATATCCGACCCAGATGATCATTTGAACAGATTCATAGCGGGGGCAACCGTCAGTAGTTGGACGGAACCTACATGGTGTTACATGTTCCAAATGACACTGGTCGGGGCTGCTAGAGCGTGGTTCGATCGTCTACCGGTCAACCACATCTACGACTGGGCTGACTTCCAACAGAAGTTTAGCCAACACTTCAGCCAGCAAAGAAAGTATACCGAGGAGCAATGGACAATCCTCAAGTGCATTCGAGTAAAAGATGAATCTTTGCTAGACTTCATCACTCGCTTCAACTCGAAGAAGTTAAGTCTGGGTAACATTAGCGAAGATCTTGTTCGCGCTGCTTTCATCCAGGGCGCGAACGACCCAGAGCTCATCCGCACCTTAACGGGTAAAGATGGCATGCCATCCACATGGGATGCCATCATGACAGCAGCAAAACGCTTTGCGGAAATGGAGAAGCAACTGGGTAGAGATCTCCCACAGAGCACAAACCTCTACACCCAGAAAACAAGGGAAGACAACGTCCTTACCGCCCGATTAAACAAAAAGCGGAAGCTAGGCATTTGGCAGTCAAGGGTAAACTTTGACACCTCATCCGGCTTGCAGCATCGGTTAGGCAGAAGGGATAACGTACAGTCAAAAAAGAACTCCAGATGGACGCCGCTCACCAAAAGCGTCACCGAGATATTCGCCACCGAGGAGCTCCCATGGCCAAAGCCTCAAATAATCCGACATCGTCACAATGCTGATCGGAGCAAATACTGTGACTTTCACAGGACAAAAGGCCACAACACCGAAGAATGCATAGACGTAAAGGACATGGTCGAAGCATTTGTCAGAGATGGGACGCTCGCGCACCTCGTGGCGCAATGAACGCTGAGCAGGCTGATGCGTGTAGAACCCCAGCTGGGGAAAACACGAATAAAATTCCAGCTTCAATGTGGAGACTACATGCTGCGTAAAGAACGAGATCCCGAACCAGGTGCGTATCGGCTCGATGGCACTCCCATCCCAACATGGAAGGGAGCTCAATTACACAGTTTGCATGTAAATCAATTCCAAATATGTAAAGAAAAGGCCAAGAGCCACTTCTAATGGAAATGATTCCCCTTAAAACATCGACGCTGATGATTTTACATTTATACTTTTATGAACTATCAACACTAATGCCGGTTTTCACCGCATACATAAGTGTGAAAGTCGTTGCGTGGGGAAGGCGGCAAAACCCGCATAAACCCAAAAAACGACAAACCTTCACGCAGGTCAGTTGAAGGGGAAAAGTTCAGTCCTCCCATTAAATGAAAGTGCCGGTCTATCCGCATGAATCATGAAAAAGGGAACTGAACACTAACCTATTGACAACCGCGCGTCGAACGGTTAATTTATTCAACACGGATATGCCGGTTTTCACCGCATAAATACGTGGAAAGTCGTTGCGTGGGGAAGGCGGCAAAACCCGCATAAACCCAAAAAACGACAAACCTTCACGCAGGTCAGTTGAAGGGGAAAAGTTCAGTCCTCCCATTAAATGAAAGTGCCGGTCTATCCGCATGAATCATGAAAAAGGGAACTGAACACTAACCTATTGACAACCGCGCGTCGAACGGTTAATTTATTCAACACGGATATGCCGGTTTTCACCGCATAAATACGTGGAAAGTCGTTGCGTGGGGAAGGCGGCAAAACCCGCATAAACCCAAAAAACGACAAACCTTCACGCAGGTCAGTTGAAGGGGAAAAGTTCAGTCCTCCCATTAAATGAAAGTGCCGGTCTATCCGCATGAATCATGAAAAAGGGAACTGAACACTAACCTATATTGACAACCGCGCGTCGAACGGTTCAAAACAGAATTTCTAACAAAAGGATGAGGAAAACCTACACGCAGGTCAGATAAAGGTAAAGTTTAGCCATCCTACTAAGTGCAAGTGACGGTCCTACCCGCACAATCACGAAAGAGGAAGCAAAACTTCACACCTATTATCTACCACGTTCAAAGGTTAACTTATCCTCAAAGGATGAGGAAAACCTACACGCAGGTCAGATATGGGTAAAGTTTAGCCATCCTACTAAGTGCAAATGACGGTCCTACCAGCACAATCACGAAAGAGGAAGCAAAACTTCACACCTATTATCTACCACGTTCAAAGGTTAACTTATCCTCAAGAAAAGATGAGGACAACCTACACGCAGGTCAGATATGGGTAAAGTTTAGCCATCCTACTAAGTGCAAGTGACGGTCCTACCCGCACAATCACGAAAGAGGAAGCAAAACTTCACACCTATTATCTACCACGTTCAAAGGTTAACTTATTCTACACTTGGAAAATTGCTAATTTAAACTAAAGTATGCAAGTCATATAACGTTTATAAAGCAAGGAATCCAATAAAAGAAGCGGTCTTACCCGCACAAAGATTTATATTTCACAATGATTCATTACAAGAATGGCCGGGTAACTACCCGCCTACAAGAAAATAAATCTATACAAGCTAAATCTATCCTAGCAGTGGGAAGGGATCTTCAGGATCAGGCTTCAGGGCCACTTCCACTTGGACCAGCACCATCAGTAGATCGTGGCAGTTCAAGGAAAGCTTTAAGGATAGCTAACCCATCATCAGCAGCAGCAACTTGGTTCACCTTCTCCACCACCGGATGCGGGAAGGCGGCATACTGATTCACTGCTTGGTCGTAAACAGCTTCAGTATCAACATTGTACAAAGGGAAGTTGGAAGGCGGGATGCCTTTCTCAACGAACCCTAGACCAAGCAGGAAGCCGACCTTTTCCCCATCCTCGTGAGAAGCGTTGAGGGCTGCGCTCATAGCATCATCATAAGAGGTCTCTGAGAAGACCCGATGCACAACCTACAAAAGAAAATATACAAGTGTCAAAACCTTTTCTATTTACAAAGAAAAGCGTAAAGACAAGAAAAGCTTACCTGAGACAACGCTTCTCAAAGAAGCCATTCCTTGGCAACCAGGGCTTCTTGGAGGGCAGCTTGAGCTTCGTTACGGGCGCGATCGGCTTCACTCTTGTTGAGGTTGGCAAGCAACACTTCTTTAGCCGCAGCCTCTTTGACGCCCTTTAGCTTACGCTCAGCATGGTCAAGCACCCCCCTCTGGTCCAGGATTTCTTGGAGCTTTTTGGCGTCTTCCATCGCCAAGGCATCATGAGCCTGCTGGAGAGCCTCTAATTTGGCTTTAAGCTCCTCATTCTCCACGCGTAGAGGCTCAGCAACAGCTTCAGCCTTGGTGGCCCTCTCGGTTGCGTTCCTTGCAGTTTCCTTAGCCAGCCGAAGCTGTTCATTAACAGCTTGGGCAGCCTTGGAACGGGCCTCGAGTCGAGCCTGAACTTCAACCTCGAGGGCCTTGAAGGCCTTCTCCTTCTCCGCAGCCACTGCGGTAAGTTTTTGGTTCTCCTCCCGGACAGCCCGCGCCTGAGCTACTTCTTTAAGGCGAGCTGCTTTTAACTTGTCATTTTCACGACAAAGCAGCTCGACGCGCGGCTGCATCCGGGCCAGGAGAACCCGAAGCTCATTGGTTAGCCTACCCTCCTGGTAGCTAGCCATGGCTTCCCCCAACGCACCACTGGGAGCAGCGTGACGAGCCCATTCCACGCACTCCACAGGGGTGCGAAGGGTTGTTCCTCGGCGAATGTTCCATCGTGGAACATACACTTCATTGGAATCCGACACTGCAAAAAACATAAAGCAGTTAGGAAAAGATGATAAGAAAAAATATATAAAATAGGCCAAAAGAACCCTACGCACCTGTAGGGTCAATAACAGGCCGATAGCCGCCGAACCCATCACCTGAACCCAACGGAAATCCATCCAAGAGGTCAGGCAGATGGGAAGGTGGCAGAGATTGGCGAGAAGCCCCATGCGTACCTGATGGATCGGCCGTCGTTGCCGATGGCGGGGGCATGGTAGCAGCCGCCGCGATCGCCGCCGCGGAATCCGCAGCAATAGTAACCGCCGGCTCGGTGAAGGATGCTGTAAAAATAGCACTCACAGCCGGCGGTGACGTCATCTCAGCTGGAACAGTCGGCTCAAAGGAGTGAGCAACTGAACCAGCGGAAGCAGGCGCAGGCGCCTGGGTCGACGCCTCAGGTAGGCTGACCAAGCCTACCGTCATTGGCGAAGAAGTACTACTCCGCACTCCACCCTGGAATGCGTCAACATCCACACCTGCGTAAAGAAGATAAGTGTTAAAACGACATTAAATTATGAAGCTAAAGACAGGAAATTTGTACTTACGGGTTTTCTTGAGCCTGAAAGTACGGACGGGCGGGGATGAACCCGATGGAGCCGGCCTCTTCACGCCGGTCACCGTTGTCATCCTGGGCTCTTCGGTGACAGTTGTCACAGCCTCCGGAATGGTGATCTTATCACCACCGGGATTCCCCGCCACCTCTTCGCTCTCGGTCTCCGAATCAGACCGAGGCGCTGGATCGGCAGTGGAGGCCACCTTCTCCTTCCCCTTCCCGCCGGCAGCCTTCTTCTTCCGCACCAACGGAGGACCATCTGCGGATTCCTCATCAGAACATACGATTAGAGGAATTCCAGCAGAGGTTTCAACATTGAGGGGTCGAGGGTCGAATAGCGCCTTACCTGGCTGACGGGCGCTAAGGATCTCATGGCCTAGCGGATAGACCTCCACGAACCGATCCGCCGTTTGTTCTAGGATGGGCAACTCGTTCTCGTCTAGAGCGCGAGTACCCATCCGGGCGGGACCGTCAGCCTCCCGCGGGTTTAGGAGCGACTGCAAGTCGTTCCCCTCTGAAATAAACAAGAAAAAAGTTAGAAGAAATTTAAAATCAACAAAAAGAAACAAAGCATACCGTAAGGAACAGAGTTCGAACCGTATTCGAGGACGATTGTGATCTTTTGCGCATCGGCAGCCTTCCACGCCCGGCTCATCCCCAGCATCACCATCCCGGACTCCGCAAACCGGTAAACCGGAGATTGGACTCGGGATATCTTCGAAAACCATTCCGCCTCCTCGTAGTTGGAGGCGTGAAGGCTGGGAAGTACTTGCCCGTTCTTAAATTTCATGGCAAGGGGGATGGCGCGAGCAGAGAGGTAGAAGAACTCCCTCTTCCACGAACGAAGACTGCGCTCGGTTGCGCAAATCTTCAAACCCTTGATCCGGGTTGTCAATGTGTACCACCCCTGGATGCACCTCCAAGTGTAGAAGGTCATCAGGCGGTCAACATAGGGCTCAATGCCCGGTATCCGGCATACCCACTCGAAGTGGCGAATCTTGGCGATCGCCATGGGATGCAACTCGGTCAAATGAACACCGTGCCTTTCAAGGACACGGTAAACAAACTTTGTCAATGGGAACCTAAGATTCCCATAAACAAAGAATGCAGCATAAACCCCGATCTTGCCTCTGGGGGCATCGTACACCGTCTGATGGGGTTCAGGAAACTCAGGCTCGAGAGACTCGAGCATGAACTTCCTGACGACGTACCGATACAGATCGCCAGGCAGAGCACACTGGCACTCGCCAGCGGTACCCTTGTCATCAGCTGTAGATTCGAGATCACGAGACATCTTGTAAAAGAAGAAGAAAACGATTTCGGGAGAATGCTTGCCTGAAAAGGTGAGTATTCGCCGGAAATCGCTTAGAAGATGAATAGAAGAGTGAGTGTGGATTACAAAGAACCCTCTCCCCTTTATATACTAATTGCAATTAATGCGATGAAATTAATGCGGAAGAGAGAGAAAACGAAGGTGCAATGAAACTATGACACGTGGCAAAAAGCAAGCTGGCAACAGCTGTTGACAGGACGCATACCATTAATTTCGCGGCCACACGCCCGAAAAATCGCGCCCACGCGCCTGAAAAAGCGTCTGGAATGACCATGTACTGTCACGTCACCATAACTTCCTGCACGTCCTGACACAGTCAGAAGAAACCGTCGCACGACGTTTCAGAGGTTTGGACTGTTCTTATCCTTCCACCAACTCTTCGAATTTCAAAATTCAAAATTCAAAAAGATTAAAAAGTAAGCGGGAAAATACCCCTTACCTTGGCAAACAAGTAACCGTAAGACGGATGCGGGTACAGTGTTAAGGCAAAACCCTTCACATACCTAGCACCCGCAGGGAATTGAAGCCAAGTAAACCTTGGCAAACAAGTAACCGTAAGACGGATGCGGGTACAGTGTTAATGCAAAACCCTTCACATACCTAGCACCCGCAGGGAATTGAAGCCAAGTAAACCTTGGCAAACAAGTAACCGTAAGACGGATGCGGGTACAGTGTAAAGGCAAAACCCTTCACATACCTAGCACCCGCAGGGAATTGAAGCCAAGAAAACCTTGGCAAACAAGTAACCATAAGACGGATGCGGGTACAGTGTTAAGGTAAAACCCTTCACATACCTAGCACCCGCAGGGAATTGAAGCCAAGTATACCTCGGCAACCAAGTAACTATAAGACGGGTGCGGGTACAGTGTAAAGGCAAAACCCTTCACATACCTAGCACCCGCAGGGAATTGACGCCAGGAATACCTTGGAAGTAAAGTAACCGTAAGACGAGCGCGGGTACAGTGTTAAGGCAAAACCCTTCACATACCTAGCGCTCCGCTGGGAATTGAAACCAAGAAGGATCTTCTGGGCAATGCTTGCGGAAACGGAAATAACATCCCGCATAGCGGGAACGTCGAGAACTACGTTGTTTGAAGCTCCAGGATGGAATTGGTGGTTTTAACATAATTGATCACTATGTTCAAAACTACCAAAACCTCATGGAGAATCCACACAAGTGGGACTCAACGCTCCTGACTTGCGAGGAGGTTACAGACCTACCCGCATCATACCCAAAGACCAAGCAGGAAACTCGGGAATTTCTGCAAGTGACAAGGACTTCCGCGGGAAGAATCCCCATGGAAAACCTTAAAAAACCCTTTTCAAAACCCTCTGCTTAAGTCCAAAAGTTCACCTCACTTTATTAAACACTCATGAGAAGAACACTGGACTGGGGGGACTTGAAGAGGTAGGTCCCAGCAGAGCCCAGTTGGACCCGCAAGACTCACCTTGAAGAGGGACGTCTGCGCAGAAACCAACTGGATCCGCAGGACCAACCATGCTCAGAGACGTGACGTCCTTACGCGCAGTACGCAAGCTGTTCCCGCAGGAAATGCCTCCCGATGGTGAAGGACTCCGCCTGTTCCCGCAGCTTCGGATACAAGCCATCAGGGAAGGCCACCCGCGTAGCAAGGCTACACGCACAAGGCACTTAGCTCTCAATCACTCAGTGTCACCTGAAGGAATGAGCGAAGCCGGGAACAATCCCGCACAAGGGCGGGAGGGGGAATACTCCCGCCCAAATAAGCCAGTCCGTACGATACGGAAAGATCTTCTGTACTGTACCTGACGAGGTATGGGAAAAAGATCTGACTAAAGATACGACAGCTTATTGATAACAGTATGGCGAGCAGCATGCTCCTGTACTGTGTCACTATTAGCCGTTGCCTACTCACCAACTACTGCCATACCACGTGCGTAGCCGGCAGTTGGTGGAAAAGGAATAGTACACAGCAGGCCTGGTCACTATCAGCCGCTGCCTACCCACCAACTACCAGCAGGGCACGTGCGTAGGCCACTGTTGGAGGAACAGGAATACTGTTGCAGCCGGCCACACCTCCTTGGAAACCTACCTTCGGCTATAAATACCACAAATGGTATGACCATCATATCTTAACATATTATCATCATATTATACCTGATATCTGCTCTAGCAATCTCAATATACATTTATATTTAAAGAGCAACCTAGTCTGATTCTCACGCCGGAGGGTGGTCACAAGGAGGAACCCCCCCCCCTTCTCAGTGACAAGCTCACGGTGTCTGTTTTGCAGGTTATCAGAAGAACCATCTTCTCAGGGTCTAACCCCTCGTGAGAAACAGCTATCTAACCCCCAGGTTACCAGTAATCTGCCCGGGGTCCGGTTAGTGTTTCTTCACTTAGTTATGAGCCTGGAGTAGAAAACCTAATGATGAGATTGAAACATATGAATGACATAATTGCAAAGTGTTGCTAGAAAAGTATGTATTCTCTGGCAAAAGTGACTGATGGAGATTATTACATGGAGATTTCCCTCAAACATTAAGAGGTTATTCATGCAATATTGAGGATGCATCTTTAGTGCACTTAGACAAGACTTTTAACAACCCATCCGTTAAACTACTCCACACATGTGAAGAGATTAAAGATAAGGGGTTTCTTTAGGAAAAAAAATAGAGAAACATTAGTCCATCTTAATTGGGATAATTGGTGACAATGTATCCTCCCCTCCTTCGTGAGGTTGTATTTCTCTCATTCAATCTTTTTGTTTAGTTCTACTAAGTATGTCGATTAAAAAAAAAACTTCTATAATTAAGTAATGCTTAATTAAAAGGATTGTATACCTTATACCTAACAAAACCAACCTCGTGAACATTTTCATAGTATTTTATAAGTTGTAAGGAGATTGTTTATAATTTATATATAGATAATAAAAGGTTCACATATTCCTAGTAATTTTTAAGTTTAAATGAGATTGTTTAAATAACATATTTTTAAAAATTAACATTTTTAAGTTGAAAAACAAGAAGGATATGAGTTGATCACCAAATAATCCGTAACTAGTGGGAATCCCTAACTTTTGAATAAATCTAAATCGTATCAGAATAATATGAGTTGATGATAAATTAAGATATGATTTTATAATCAACGATCCGCTTAGAGAAATATGTATTTGGTTTCTTCTTCGACAACTTTGCAAACATTACTTTGCGGTGGTTGCAAGATGTATGATAAAGAAAAAACTTATTATAAAGCTATAATAAATTAAAATTGGTAAATAAATGTATAATAAATTAAAAACCTGAAAATAAAATTATAAAAACATTTAAGTTAATTAATTAATGAGAAATAAGATAAGTTTATAAAATAAAAATGGTGAAAAATAGAAAAACAAAGACAAGTAAAGTAAATAAAATAAACAGAAAGAATGAAAAAAATATCAATAAGAATTACACATTTTGTCTTTTAAAGGGTAAATGTCATCTTATCGTTTTATAAAACTAACCGCAAAAGTTAAATTACATCAAAGGGGAAATAACATAAGGTGTCATAACTTTTAAACAAAGGAAACTCAGTAATTTCCATCTTAAATTAATGGTGCCATCATGACAGGTTTCGCAATTTGAGTAAATACATAAAGATTTTTTTTTTGTAATTTACTCTTGTTGTTATTGTTATTATTATTATTTTTTGACTAATTACCTGATCTATTTTCTTAGGTCTAAATCCTGTTAAAGTGGTAATGATTTGATTACGATACTTAATAGTTTTTCTTCGTTAAATTATTATATTTTATTTTAAAACAAAATGAGTATTTGATTTAGTAAACTTTTGGTAATAAATAAGTAAATAAAAATGGCACATCAACGGAGCCCTTAAGATCTTCCGTCGGTGATTCACGACAAAACGGAGCAAAAGTCACCGTGCCGCACAAATCACTGCTTCCAACGGACAGCTGACTTTTATATATGCATTTATTTATTAAATAAAAGTCAATTAGCTTTTTATTATTATTATTATTATTATTTTCTTTAAATGCAACAAATCATTCAAATGAGCTTATGTCTAAATTTATCATATCGGGATACACTCGTCTTTCTATTCGAAGTAAACCCTCACTTACGGCCTACGCTCGTGAATACTCACTTGAAAGCACTACAGCTCAGTGAGATAAAGTCCGTTCAGTTCAAGTATCCAACTAATAAATGTCACTTACTCGCTTAGTCTTCATACACCGGGTGCCGCCAAAACTAAATGGAGACAGAAATCGAACCTGGATTACATGGAACATCAAGTATCTTTCTTACAATTCCACCACTAGCTTACCGACAAAGCGGGTTAGCATATACAATAAAAAATAAATCTTTTTGAATTAGTTACTTACATTTATTTTAAATAGATACAAAAAATTGTACGTGATAAGATACGAATGATCCTTTTTGTGAGAGATGATGATGAATTCCCGATTTAACTAAAACAAACACAATCACGTGAAAAATCTTGTATTTTTGTTTTTCTATGTACAATACTTCGAAGTTGCATAATTGATGTCTACATATTCTTTTGTCTCAATGTTGAATTGATGTTTTTTAAAACACACCATACCCTTATTAAGTATTAAATACATATAATACACCAAACATGCATAGTGCGTGATTCGAACCCTTAGGTTAGAGGAATACATCTTTACCACAACCAATAAGTTGTAATTTGTCTGACAATAAATCACAATAGTTCATTTGTTGTGTTTACGAAAAGATTGATGAAGCAAACTCCTTTTGTCATAAAGATAGGGACAAAGAGTGGATGGCTTTGGTATTACGGACGGCGTTGCCATCCCTTAACTAACATGACAAGTTAAAATCACTTTGTATTTTTTTACGTGGGAACAATAATTCAGTTAATCATATTAATAATATCAATATTATGTTAGGATTAGTGAAGGCCTTTGGACCGGGTTCGTTGGTTGACGATTGGAAGACAAAAGGGGCGGCCCATTTAATTATGGAGGAAAGCCCATTTGACGTTTTTTTGGTCCCTAAGTCACTTAACCTAATTGTTCTCTATATATATGCCATAGTCATGTATTGTAATTTTTGTACCGTGCTTAATAAAATACCCTAGTTGCAGCCCGTGGACGTAGGTCGCCTTGACCGAACCACGTAAAATCCCGTGTTTCTTATTTATTGCTTTCGTTTGTGCGTGTGTGTTTGTGTTTCCGCTGCGTACCGACTCTGTTCAATACCTAACAAGTGGCATCAGAGCCGAGGGTTCATTAAACGCGTTGTGCACTAAGACGAGAGCTGGTTCATCTTTGGTAGGCAGGTTCCTTATTTATTTGTTCGTAAAGCCCTTGTAATTTTTGTTTTGGTGTGGCACGATATTCAAGAGAAGATTTGAGGTTAATAAATCTTGTATTTAAAAAGGAATAAAATTTCCTTGTTCTTTTCTGTCGTGAGCTGCAAGCAAAAAAAAAAAAAGGAGTCATCACATAAAACAAATAGGTTTTCTTTGTTTTTTTTTTGTGTGTGGGCTTGTGTGACACAGAACCAACAAAGAAGAACAAAAGCCATATTTTTTCTTGTATAGCGATTAGGGTTTAACAACCCTTGAAGTCACTGTCTCTTCTTAGCCGATCGGAACGCTGCCACCGGTTTTGCGCCACTGCCGGAAAATACTATTAACCACCACCGTCGCTGCCGTTTGTTGCTATCGCGCGACTGTTAATCGAAGTAAGAAGTAGTTTCGGCTGCTTCTTGTCGCCGGACTAGAATCGAAGGTTGGGTGTTCAGATTCGGTTTGTTATCCGGGTTTGCTTTGATTGCGTGGTTTAGGGTATTTGTTGACAGGAGTTTCGGGTTACAAGAAAGGTTTCGGGTTTCGGGTTTTTTTTTAGGTTAGAGTTTTGTTTATTGGTTTTTTCTCTGTTTTCTCGTTTGCGATGTCTAAAGACGGGAAGGTTCGAATCGACAAATTTGACGGGACTGATTTTGCATGGTGGAAAATGCAAATAGAGGCGTTACTTGGGGAACATGATTTGGATATGGTATTGGAGGAAAAGCCGGATAATATGGATAAAGCCGATGAAGCAATTTGGAACTCAAAGGACAAGAAGGCTAGAGGTAAAATTACATTGGCTTTGACGAGGGGCGTTGCTTTTAATATCATGAAAGAAACCACGGCTCGTGGTATGATGACAGCTCTGTCAAATATGTATGAAAAACCGTCTGCGGCCAATAAGGTGTTCTTGATGAAAGAATTGTTTATGACAAGGATGCACGAGGGAAGTTCAGTCACGGGTCACATTAATAATTTCAACTCAATTAAGTCCAGGTTAGCTTATGTGGGTATGAAGTTGGATAATGAGACTCAAGCTATTATATTGTTATCTTCTCTGCCTGAGAGTTGGTCCGGAACTGTAACGGCCATTACTAGTTCTGCGGGGGCCGATGGTTTGACATTTGAGGGGGTCTGAGACATTGTGTTGGGTGAAGACATTCGCCGGAAAAGCACGAGTGGCGGATCATCTTCTGATATGTTTTATGCAGGCAGGGGAAGGGAAAATAACAGGAGCAGTGGGAGTCGAGGGAGGAGTTCATCTAGAACTCGGAAGAATGTGAAGTGCTGGAGGTGTAATGAAGTTGGACATGTTAAGAGTGATTGTCCAAATAGATTACAGGGAAAGGCTGCTGAGGTGAACACTGCTGAACAGGTTAATGAAGGCGTAAGTGATGATGAGGCATTATTTTGTAGTGTTGATAGCATGGTGGACTCTTGGGTCATGGATTCCGGATCTTCGTTTCACGCTACGCACAGCGGGGAAACAATGGTGAATCTAAAGGTTGGTAACTTTGGGAAGGTACGTATTGCTAATGGTGATGTTCTTAATGTTACGGGCATGGGGGACGTTAATTTGGTAACTCCATTGGGAACCGTTTGGAACTTGAAGAATGTTAGGGTTATTCCATCGTTGAAGAGAACGCTTATTTCTGTTAGTCAACTGGATGAACTAGGCATGGAAGTAAAGTTCGGTGGAGGTAAATGGAGGGTAACTAAAGGTAGTCTGGTTATTGCTCGTGGAAACAGGTGTGGTTCATTATACATGGTGGAAGTGCCTACAGAGGGAAATATGACCGTCCCTCAAAACAAAGTCGGGTTCGCTGAGTCGAAGGGGTAAAATAAGGTTCAATTTGCAAGAGTGGAGCCTTGTGCCAAGGTGATTCAAGCTGAGCGGGGTCGGAGGTCTAAAACAGGTAAGGGGTTTGGTGACAGTGGGAGCGCGGTTTGTTCCGGGAACAGTTACAAAACAACGTTGGGTTTTGATGACCGTTATTCCGATTGATAAAATCTCTCCTGGGGAACTCTTGCTAAAAAAGGAGAGTGGTAGTGGTTCTCGGATTATCTCTGGAATTGGTGGATCGTGTGTATCAGTTGAGATAGAGGACATATCAGTTTTGGCTGATGAGTTGGAGCTTGGTGGAGCTTTAACTGGCCCTTCTAGTACTTGATGTTGAAGGGGGTTGTTGCAGCTAGAGGTAAGTCTTAGCTTGTTTAAGGGATCTGGAAGCTTGGAAGACTTGGTAATAAAGATTACTGATATTACTGACGACTAGGTTGCTTTGTACTTGAATGGCGGGCTAGAATTTATCACAAGGCCTTCAAGTGGGAGATTGTTAGGATTAGTGAAGGCCTTTGGGCCGGGTTCGTTGGTTGACGATTAGAAGACAAAAGGGGCGGCCCATTTAATTATGGAGGAAATACCATTTGACGTTTTCTTGGTCCTTAAGTCACTTAACCTAATTGTTCTCTATATATATGTCATAGTCATGTATTGTAATTTTTGTACTGTGCTTAATAAAATACCCTAGTTGCAGCCCGTGGACGTAGGTCGCCTTGACTGAACCACGTAAAATCCCGTGTTTCTTATTTATTGCTTTCGTTTGTGCGTGTGTTTGTGTTTCCGCTGCGTACCGACTCTGTTCAATACCTAACATATTATAATTTAAGAACATGAGTTTAGTTTGTTTAAAGTAACGATCAATCATTTTATAAAATGCCTAAAGTGAAAAACACAAGAAAATGTCATTGACAATAACCATATAAGAATTTTATTTTAGTGACCCACCGACAAAGCAAACATAAGAAACCAACTCCTTATGAAATAAGTTATGCTGTAGATATTATTTACGTGCCTTAGTAAAAGGTGGATAATGGAAATATTGGTTTCGGACTTTATTAAATAGACAAACATATATGGCAATTGGCTCGTCATTTATGTGTTTGACGCTTCTTGGTTTTGAGGGACTTTTCCTCTCATTTTGATGATAGCATTAGGTTTGAGCTAGATGCTATATGAAGCAATGATGTAGCAAAAAAACGATATAAAACAGGGAGCATGTTACAACCAATTTGATTTTTTTGTAGGTTCACATAAATGATTGTGTGGTTTAAGTTAGATAAGCTTATAAGTTAGTAGTTAAATGAGCTTAATATTATTTTATTTTGAATGACCAACAAAACCGATCATCCAGATGCACCCATTGACAAAAGACCATCCACGTCTGTAATTACAGACAACTTACATGGGAAACCCATCACTCAAGCCTCAAAGGCTCATTGTGGTAAAACCTCCTAGCCCGCAAATGATATGAGACTCGAATCCACGACCTTCTATCAGGAACGCCATGATATTAGTTTGAATTTGAATTATCCAAATTATTATTATTATTATATTATTATTATTTGAAATAGCTCTGAATTGCCCAATTGAATGCTTATATTAGTTAGCTTATAAAATTTTAATAATTACTTTTCATTTCGTTGTAGTAGATGCCAAAATTTCATGGGTGGTTTGATTTATTCCCCCCCCCCCTATTTTTTTTCTTACCATACTAACTTTATAATTAAAAGAAATAAAAAAAGTAAAATAAAAAACTGATTGATTAATAATAGCATTCATGCTAATCAAGTTAGGGGTGGTTTTTATGTAAACCTCTCCCAAAAAGCTTATAAGTTATAATTCCATTTATAATTAAACCCACATATTGTGGTGCATGAACAAACTCTAATATTAATTTTGATATTATCCCATACTTCAAGCATTAAAAACATTAAATGTTACTTTAATTTATAGCACCTCAATTTTTCAAATTTACCAAATCTTAAAACTGACTCATTTAATTTGAGTTGAAATGAATAAATAAATAAATAAAAGGAAATGCGCATACACTCGAGATCACCCTGACAAATAGATTACCTTTTCTTCCAAAGAACAGAATGTGATGACTCGGCCCACCTCCCAGAAGAAAATTCATAAATTAAAAAAACCTTTTGACTCTACCAAAACAAATTACTTCCAACGAAACTCTAACAAATAAGCTCTCATAAAAAAAGGTTAACAAGGCCAACGAGTTAGAAAGTAACATTTTCAAGATTTACCTTTTTTAATAACTTTTTAAAATATTTTATATAAAATTGGAAGCACACCCCAATGGTTAGTATTCCCTATCAAAGATTAATTAATTAATATTAATAAAAAAGTAATTAAGAGAGATCAACTCTCCTCCAACCTTCCATCTTGTTTGTTTATATATAATAATAATAATAAAAAAAAACTACCGTTTCTTTACAGCAAATCAGCGAGTATTCACAAAGCAAACGCATTACAACATACATACATACATACATACATACAACACTCTTCTTCTTCATCAAGACTCTTCCTTTCTCCATTCATTCCTCCGATCTTTTGAATGTGGGTTCTTTCCAGGTACCTTTCTTCTTCACTCAATCTTTATGGGTTATTATTATTATTCGATTCTTGTTTCTTTATGGGTGGGTTGATATTCGATCGATTTAAGGTTATCTTAATTTGGGCTAAATCAAGATTCTTGATTTTGCCCAAATTCTTGACTACCCTTTTTGTAAATTTGAATAATATGTTTGACTGATTGATGATCATGATCTTGATTGGAAGAATCTTTATAGATCTAACCTTGTAATATAATATAATGTTGTACCCTAATGCAGGTTTCCAATTGGGTCTTTTTTGGATCAGTTTATGCAGAGTTCTTGTAAATTCCAGTTTTTTATAAAATGCCAGGTAAGTTGTTGTAAAATTTATTAAATTTGATCACACACAAGTGTTTTTTTTAATATTAATTTTATTATTGTTATTATGTTGTAGTATTGAATCAAGAAGATAGGGCTACTCAAAGATATGATTTGGGGGCAATTGGGGATGATAAAAAAAGAGTTAGGGTTAGACCTTTGAAGAAAAAGGCAATGGGTGCGACGTCAAATGCGGTACACTCGCTTAAAGTGTTGAATAATAAGCGGGCTTCAAATTGTCGATTTGCTTCTATTTCGATCGATGATGTTAGAGACGATGAAGAAGAGAAAGTAGTGAATGCTTTTCGTGAAATCTTGATTCAGAAAGAGTTGCTTCCCAATGTTCATGATGATTATCATACGCTGTTGAGGTAAATATTTGCGTTATTGCGTATTTGATATGATTTTAGTTTTGTGGAATAATAGTACCTTTGTTTTGTGCAAATGGTTAGTTTAAAATTTGATTGATTTATTGAAGCTTAAGTTTGAGTCTACAAATTTTTCGATTAAAAAATGATGCAAATTTTAAAGAGATTGAGCCAAAAATGATGAAGATGTTAAAATTTTGAAAATCAAAATTCTACCATTTAATAGAATCATATAAGAAGTTGACTAAAATTCAATGCCATCAATCTACATTTAACATTGGCAGTGGATTGGTGATTGGCTTTGACTTTTGACTTTTTTTTAAGAAATGCTGCAATATTCATGGCACTTTTATAATGCAAACGTGGATGGTAGATTTTTGAAGATACCTTTTTTGTAATATATATTTTCTTACCTTATTTGATCTTATAAATTAAATTTGAAAAGGTGGTTATAATACCTATTAAACGGCAAAAAATTGCATATTTGATATGATCTTATTCTTGTGGAAAAATGGTTATTTTGTGTTGTGCAAATGGTTTTTAAAGTTTTAAGTTTTTGAGTTTACAAATATTCATATTAAAGAATTATACAATCTTTTAAGAGAATTAGCAAAACAGCTATTGCTTTATTCATTTTGAAAATCCCTATAAGTCAAAATGTCAAACATACAATCTACATTAATCACACGGTTGCAGATTTTTGAAGGCTAGAAAATTTGATATTGATAAGGCGGCCCAAATGTGGGTAGATATGCTTAACTGGAGGAAAGAATATGGTGCGGATTCTATTTTAAAGGTATGATTATGTGAATTTTTTTATGCTAACATGCAATTCTTTCTGTGTTAAGGTCTAATTCAAATGTTTCTAGAACATTATGTGACTTTTTGTGTGTTTTTTTTAAAAAGACTACCTTTTCAAAATCAACTTTGTTTCTTTAAGTTTTCAATAGAAATTTGATACCAAAGGTACAGATGAAGAATTCATAATTAGTGTAATGGTGCAGATTTTTTTTTTTTTGGGTACATTTAATGGATTTATGTTGGTCAGTTCAATTGGCAGTTTACATGTTATCTTTTTTTGCCGTATGTTCATTCAATCATTCTTACGATAGGGCTGTCTTTGTTCATGAATGTATGGAATTCAGAAATCATATAATAAAACTGACTGCATTAGAAAAATAAATAGATTATTTACCTTTCATAGTTATCTTATTTACAAGACATGTGACTCACCTTAAATTATTGTTTTGATAATACTATTAGAGAAGAAAATAATTGTTAGTATCAAATACTAGTGTTTTGATACATCAGTAAAGACTACATTCACAATTTTAAATCTTGTAATGTTTAATGTCACTTAATTATACCTTGCATTTACATATTTTGAAATTTGAATTGTCACAACAAATATAAGAATTGTTCGAACAGTTTTACAACTTATTATTACAACCTTAAACACATCCAAACACTATCTTAAAGAACATGATTTATTATTCTTAACATTATTTAATTTTGTTGTGATTGTGTGCAGGATTTTGTATATGATGAATATGAAGAGGTTCAAAGATACTATCCTCATGGCTATCATGGTGTGGACAAAGAGGGGCGGCCCGTTTATATTGAACGGTTAGGAAAAGTGGAACCCTCTAAGCTTATGAATGTCACAACAGTTGACAGATTTTTAAGATACCATGTACAAGGTTTCGAGAAAGCTTTTTCTGAGAAGTTTCCAGCATGTTCTGCTGCAGCTAGAAGACATATAGATTCCTGCACAGCCATACTGGATGTTCATGGAATGGTTAGCTTTTCTTTTTTTTTTAAATATATTTTTAGAAAGCTTATGTAAAAGGGCAAAATAGTAATTTTTTGGGCATGGTACTGCCGGATGATTGGTGTGTGAAATATAATTGTAGTTTTTGATAGGGGTGTAAATGAGCTGAGCTTGGCTCGTGAGTTGTTTTTTCAAGCTCGAGCCCAGTCTCATTTATGAAATATAGGATCTCTTCTGATCAATTTGAGCTTTTAACGAACCGTTCTTGAGTAGCTCATCAGCCAGATTGGCCCATTTACTCTCTTAGTATTTGTATTTAAAACTTATATAAATAACACGCTCGTTTAGGCTCCCGACCCTACGAGAGCTCGATAAGTGAAGCTCAGGCCAAGGCTTGTTTAATAAATGAGCTTTTTCTAGACTCGAACTCGTTTAAGCTCATGCTGGTTCGATTCGAGCTTTTAACGTGCCGATCTTGACATTTTACCTTATACTTTTACTTCATTTTGTCTTCAATAATTATTTTAATCGTCTCTTGTTTGTAGAACTGGATGAGTTTTGGTAAGGTTGCACATGATTTGTTAATGCGAATGCAAAAAATAGACGGAGATAACTACCCCGAGGTACTAACTTTGATCTTTATTGTTAATTTTACTATTTTTTCATGTATCTACCGTTTTGACCTTTTTATTTTTTTTGACCTATTTTAAATTTTGGTTAATCAGACATTACATCAGATGTTCATTGTCAATGCTGGCCATGGATTTAAATTAGCATGGAATACCGTTAAAGGGTTTCTTGATCCAAGGACCACATCAAAGATACATGTAAAGATTACTAAGATTTGTCTTTTGTGTTTCATGTAATGTTGACTTTTGTTTGACTAAATGTTGATTTGACATTTGAGAATGTATAGGTTCTTGGTAGCAAGTATCAGAGCAAACTGTTGGAAGCTATCGATTCAAGGTTTTCCTTTTACTTTTCTTTCTTCTTTGTTAAAGAGACGGAATAATAATATCTAAAAGTTATGATTACAAACCTATAACGAGCCTGTGGGCTAAACCCTAATAAAAAATAATGACTAATAATTCTAATAATCTATATTTATATTTAACATTTTTTAAGCGTAAAATTTATTGTTTTGTGAATTTGTAGACAATTACCGGATTTTCTTGGTGGAAGTTGTTCATGCGCTAATGAAGGTGGATGTATGATGTCAGACAAGGGTCCTTGGCATGATCAAGAGTTAATGAAGGTAATTGTGTGAAATTGAGTTTTATTTATAATGTTGAATATGATTACAGTATTTTTTAAAATTAATATGATTAAGGTGACTTTTGACCAGTATAACTTGTTTTCTTTCTTATCTAGTTTTCTACATTTGACTCGTTTAGGCTTCTAAATGAATGGATCGAACACGAATGGGACATGTTTGTTTTGTTTTTTAGTTTAATCGAACAAACGGTCGAACACGAACAATTAAAACGTGGGTTTTTTTGTGTTCGTTTGTTAAAAATCGAGTGCCTATGTTTCATGAACGTAAACGAACAGATATAACTGAACACAAATGAACGAGCATAACCAAGCAAACATCAATTTAAAGTAACATGAACGCCATTTGTTCGGGTCTAAAGTTTTGATAAAACTAGACTAAGAGCTTAGATGAATATATAAACACACGTAAACGAACGAACATTCATGAACATGAACATGGACGATCTTGTTTTCATGTTTGTTCGTTTACCTAAATGAACAAAAAAATGGTCCTTGTTCGTTCGTTTATTAATTGAACGAACATAAACGAACTTCCTGATGAACAGTTCGCGAACTGTTCACTGAACTTTTGGTTCCATTACAGGCCTAGGGCCGTTATTATGAGAAACGACTCATGCTTTCATAAGTCAGTGCATGTTTTCATTGTTTGTATTCTTTTTGCAGCTAGTTAATGGGGGGAATACAGGGAAAAATGATAGCTTTTATGATGATTCTAATTTAGAGATCAAGTCAATCGTTTCTCAGGTGCAGTTTATACGAATATTTAGTAAATCTTTGTAAACGTTTTTTTCGGTGTATTTGTTTTTTTCTCTCCTGAAATTTTACTTACTTTTATGCAGAGCACAAGCCATAAAATATCTGGGGATTTAGCACCGAACACGGGGATTAAAACTCATGTTCCAAGGAGATCTATGTCTCTAAATATTAGAGTATGTGTTTCTTGGTTAAAATTTTAATGGGCGTTTTGATTTATGTTTCTTGGTTGAAAATTTTAGTGGGTGTTGTGGGCAAATGTTTTTAAAAAGTTTGTTTGATTAATAACTAAAAGAACTCACTAATTTAATTATTCATGTTATCTTGTAGAGCACGGTCAACATACCTGTTTATAGCAAAACAAGAGTTGAACCAGTAGTTCCCAGTTCTCAGATTGATGCTATCCCCAGAAGTAAGTGATTCATTACGCGTATTTATTACATTTTTTATACATTCTTAATGCAGGTTGGGTTGAAAACGTTATTTAATATTTTTTTATTACATTGCCATTTTAAGTTTCTGAAAATGAAAATAATAATATACTGAAAATACTATTTAGACCTTAAAAACTAAGAAAGTACTCTCATATGCAGTGCACATGACTGGACTTTTAACAGAAAAAGTTAACTTCTGTTTGTGGAAATGATGTAAGCTGTTACAAAATGTGAACATAAAGGATGATTTCGGTTGGGTTTTTTTTAATTAAGGACGGAAAATGAAATTTGCTGCACACCTAAAGGGCAAAAAGTGTAATTTGGTTTATTTTTTTGTGATGGCTGGCTTGTTTGTGTGTGTGTGTATTTGTAAACGGACGAACATAAACGAATTTAAATGAACATAAAGAACGTTCGCGAACATAAATTAAGAACAGACTTTTTTTTTGGGATAAAGGCCGAGGCCTTGGCAAACTTTATTAAAAATTAAGAACAGACTTGTGTTCATGTTTGTTGGTTAAGTAGATGAACAATTTTTTTGTTCATGTTCGTTCGCTGATTATTTTAAATAAACAAACATAAACAAATTTCCTGCCAAACGGTTCACGAACTGTACACTGAATGGCTGGTTTGTTTACAGGCCTATCTTAGACCTCTATATATAAGATTATAATACAAGTATATTATTCTAACTGTTATTCAACTATTTAACCAGATGATTTGACATTATCAAAAACAGTTGAAGAATCATCCGCTGTGAATAAACTTCTCAGTTTTCCGTACAAAGTTTTAACCTACATTTTTCTTTTAACTTTTGGGTTGGTGAGTTTTTTGTCAAGAAATATTATCAAGTCGTTTAACAACGAGAACCAGTTTGTGAATGACGTGAATGAACCGGGTCCAGTAGAAAAAGAGCTTCTCCTCCCGTATGAGGAGAAGTTAAAACAGTTAGAAGCAATGGTGGATGAGCTGTCAACTAAGCCTTCAAAAATTCCACAAGAAAAAGAGGAAATGCTTGTGGAGTCGATGAATCGTATACGATCGATGGAGTGTGATTTGCAAAAGACTAAAAAGGTACGATTTTTAGTTTTGTATTGTTTTAGTTTTCTTTTGTTAAATGTGTGCATTGTACTTTTTGCGTTGCAGGCGTTATTTGCTACGGCTTCAAAACAAATGGAACTCGAGGAGTCGATAGAGACCTTGAGAGGGGATTCTATCAATGTAAGTTGAAATCTTTTACTTTTAGGTTTCATAATTGATACGACTTTTGGTATAAGTGTAATAAATTCACGGTTTATTATTTTTGAATTTAAAGTCTAGCTTATTTGACCTTAAAAGACCTTCTCTAGGGGTATAAATGAGTCAAAACAAGACTGAGCTCACCTTGTGATTATTTCTTTAAGCTTGAGCTCAGTTCGGGCTCAGCTGGTTCATCTTAATGAATATATTGACATACATGTTTATTAATTTTTTTATGTTTTGATTATATTTTGGGTGTATAACAAAGCTCGAGCTGGCTCGCTTATTATTTATTAATAATTAATTTCTTACATGTATAGTTAATTATTTTTTTATAATTAATTACTAGCAGAAGTGGTATAAAATATATTACATGAGAATTGATAAACTAACCAAAATGAGTAGCGTGTTGCAAATTGTTATCGCCGCAACATAGCGCGGGTTTTCTACTAGTATAGCATGATATCAATCAATCAATCAATCATACCCAGTAAAATCCCACCGACAGCAGAGCTATAGGTAGGGTCTGGGGAGGGTGGGATGTAGGCACACCGTACCTCTATCCAAAGGAATAAAGAGGTGGCTTCCAGAGAGACCCTCGGCTCTAAGAACATGTGTATGAAGCAAAAAAGGAAATCAAAGTTTAACAGTTATATAAAAAACTACTACTAATTATAATAATATTAATAAAAAGGTCACAGTTTAACCGCAATATAAAAGCTAATAATAATAATAATAAAGTATGTAAGGGAAATACCATTATGGTATGTGACCTAAATAGGTTAAGTCTAAGCCCTAAGGTATTCAATTCTCTCTAAAAATCCTTAACTTTAATTCTACTTTTCCACGAATTCCTATCCTCAACCATGTCCTCAGAGAGGTTTAGGTCTATCAAAACATGCCTAATCAGCATGATATATATTATTTATTTATATTTATTATATTTTTATATATAACAATAATTATTATATATATTATATAAATATATATATTTTACATACTAAGTAAATAGTATATAAAGTATATGCTCATTTAGGCTCGCGAGCTTCTCAAGTTTTTTTTTTGGTCAAATTTCGTACTCAACGATTAGGTAGTTGGTTTGTCCTCAAAAGTCAAACACGTTGATTTTGCATTTTAACACTAATGTTTTAAAACTTCTAATAACAGAGAACAAATACATGTTGGGTGAGGCGTACCAAATCATCATCAAGCGGAAGATGGCAATGAACCTCAAAAGTTTGATCGGTTTGGCCTCAAGTCAGCCTTGATTCAGACAAGATTCTTGTTTCCAGCATATGATATACAACACACACACACATGCAGAAAAAGAAGTATAATTTCTTCGTTCTTTCCCCCCCTTCGGGTTGATAATTAAAGGCGTTTTTCTGGTTCATCAAACAATACCCATACTTGTTAATAGATAGTTTACATAGAATGATATAATTCGCCCATAAAAACATGTTCGACGGGTGTAGTCGACAATGGCCAAAACAGTTACTTATTTTTTCTGGTTCAAGTGTAGTTTTGATAATTTTATGACTCATAATGATTTGATTTGCGGTTGAACTCAAATTTGAGCAATAAGAGCGTATGCGTGTTGACTTTTTAAGTCAAACCTGCTAATTTCTGAAGTCAGAATTGATGGAAGTTTCATCATCGTTATTACTTTTGTCATGTTTAGAGCATCCTCGTCATGATCTCCGTTTAAACCGATCTCTAAAGTTTTAGGAAAATTTTATTAAAATTATTTAAATTACCACACCATCAAAATCCTTAAATAAGAAACAATTTTAGCAAAGTTGCAGTGATTTTTTTAACATACGGATGCACTATTCATTTTCTTTATATATTCATTCCTCATCTATGACGTGAGATGTTTATAAATGATAAACAAATTTTAGATATAAATGCATTTTTAATTAAAACGATATTGATTTAAGGGCACATTTGGTGTGTGACTCGGCTCCTGCATTTTCACAAGGGCTGGGTGGGGTAGGATTGCTTAGGCTATGTATAGTGGGGGCTACAAATTGTGAGTGATTTTTGTCATCCAGTCAGCAAAAGAAATATTATTGTTTTAGAGGTGTAATGGTGCTGTAGCCTCATATGTATATATATAATACTAATATAATAGTATTAAATCCAAAACACATCTGGCGACAAATAGCCTAAGCAATCCAGCCCCACCCCTAACATTATTTCTCTAAGACTTTTATTTTCAAATAATTTTTTCACATTCTTTATCACTTAGTGGCATTAGTTGGACTAGTTCATTTATTTGTTCAGCTGAGTACGTCCCAAGCCAAGTATCAAAAATTTATTCTAATATTTGAGAGATAGTACTCATTATTGCTTTGCTTTTTAAAACATGTCACATGGGTGCATGTACTTTTTTGTTATGACCCCCCTCTTATCACCGCAGGGGAAAAGGGGGGGGGGGGGGGGTTCCTCCAATTTGTGCCCCTTATTGTTGTGTTTTGCCGTCATTACACATTGCCTTAGTTAGATGTTTAAACCTAACTACGAGGATGAGGATAGAAAACATGACTTGAACTTAAAGGTGTTTATTAGAGTTCAAACTTCGAACTAGATTTCGTATTTTTGGGTTAAGTAAGTTTAAACTGATTGTGGTCAAGTCAACCAATAGGAACTTGTCTATAGTCTTTGTTATATTCTAAAAATAACTATTTTTGACTACTAGATTGTGGCGAAAATGGTACAAGAAATCCAAAATTCTTGAATGATTTGGAAGCTTCTATTCTTCTAAGCTCTGTAGCCCAGTGATACAAACAGAAGTGAATTTTATCCAAAGAAAAGAAAATACAATAATTTGTTGATAACACTTTCAAATGAGATGCATTGATTCAATTTTAAACAAACAAGAGTTTTGTAACACTGTCATTAAAAACATGTTGATAATATGAAACTGTAAAAAGACAAGTCACTTCTATCGTAAAACAAATTGTAGCAAAGAATGATCTTTGTTGAAGATATTTACCACTACTTATGAGTGTTTTGACCGAAACTCATAAAGGCTACTAATGATGAAGAGAAGGTTGCTACCGACGAGTGTTAATTTTGATAATCATTTCAAGCGAGCAAAACGGTGGAATCATAGCTATAAGTAATTTGAAGAAAACAAAGCTTTAAGGGCATGCGTAGTGAGGCGTTGCCCATCCCATGTGGCACTCCAAAAACGCTGCAACATTATCACTACACATCACATAAAAGATTTGTAACCCAATCCCTTTCTATTCTTTGGCTCTTCATCAAGTGCTTGTTTTGAGATCGTCGTCCCACAATTATTGTTGCTAGTTGCAATTTTCTGGAGATACATCATCAATTTTGCCTCTTGTTATGGGTTGAAGTTTAGTTTCATAATAGGTTTTGAGCCCTTTAATTAGGAAATTTACAAAAACAGTAAAACTTGGTTCAAGAACAGGTTTGACCAATTTATTTCTATTATCAGGTCTCAACATGTTAAGCACTAATAGATGCCTCAACAGTGACCTCTTTTGCATTTACTTTTTATAATTGATTATTAGTTTGGTCATGTTTAAAACCACAGAAAACCTTTATAATTTGATTGACAACTAATTACTCACTGAATTTGATTGGTAGCTTGAGTACAGAATACATAAACCAAACAGTTTGTCATTGCAACTTTCATAATTATAAAGACTTGACTACTTCTGAGAAGTTGGCATTGCAAGAGAAACCCCAGAACCACCTAAATCCTTCCATTGTTGAGTCACAGTTTTGATCTGAGTATAAAAGTTAACCCCCGCTTTGCCTACAAATTCACAACTCATCAAATTGACGCCCGTTTATACTATATGCATTTAAAAAAAGAAAACACGTTAGCACGCACCATAGAAGTTGAGGTCACCAGCAAAAGACGCTTTAGACCCCGTAAACGAGAAAAACGGTAACGGAACTGGAATTGGAACATTTATGCCAACCTACATGCACAAACATTAGTTTCTTTGTATTCTTGTATTCTAAGTTTCTAACAATAGGTGTCCTTATTGTTAATGTATTATTTTATTACCTGTCCGGCTTCAATATCCGTTTGAAATTTTCTAGCAGCCACACCAGATGATGTGAAAATAGCTGCTCCATTGCCATACCTGCAAAACAAACTTCTCTTTAATAAAAGGTTTCAACATCAACACTAGTTATTGTGAAGAAACAAATTACTTATTTCTGTTAACAATATTAATCGCCTCCTCCAAGCTGCCAGCCTGCAAGCAAAGAAGAACCGGGCCAAATATCTCTTCCTGAAATATTAAAAACATAAGCCAGGTTTCAAAGAAAGAAAAACAAAATTGTATGTAATGGAGAAACAAATACCTTGTAGCATTCCATATCTTCAGTAACACCAGACAAAATTGTGGGTCCCACAAAGTTCCCTTGTTCATATCCTGGAACCACAATATCTCTTCCATCAAGCAGCAGTCTAGCACCACTTTCGACACCACTCTGAACCAATCTGCACACTCGCTCTTTTGCCTGATTAATTTTAAAAGAGTGTCATTTCCAACAGTGTCAAATAGTTTTTAGCCCAACAGTGTCATTTCCATTTCAGTTAAACCCAAGCCTTTAACACCGTTTTTAGCCCAACAGTGTCAAATATTAAGTACGATTTTAGTCAAATAGTTTTTAGCCCAACAGTGTCATTTCCATTTCAGTTAAACCCAAGCCTTTAACACCGTTTATTTTTTTCTAAAAAGTCAAAACACTCATTTTTATGTTTTTTAATTTTTAATAACAGGGGTATTTTGGTCTTTTCACACAACTTAGAAAAAAATGGATGCTGTTAGTAGTTTGACTTAACTTGACTTAACTTGGACTTAAATGATCAAACTAGAACTATCGGACTAGGAGTATAAGATGGTTTTAGTCCCTGTGGCTTGACCCAAATAACCATTTTAGTACATTAGTTTTTAATCCAATAGTTTCATTTTCGTTTCAATTAAACCCAAGCATTTTAATGTTTTAAATTTTTTTAAAACAGGGAAATTTTGGTCTTTTCACGCAAACTTAACAAAAAAAATGGATCGTGTTAGTTGTATGACTTTAAATGAAACGAAAATAAACTAAAAAAGTCAAATTATAACTAATGGACTCAAATGGTTATGTGAGTCAAACACAGGAGCTAAAACTGTATTTAACTGATTTAAAAAATATACACTTGCCTGTTTGCTAATTACTGGACCTAAGTCAGCATCAGGTTCTGTCCCCGCATTTACTTTTAATGACTTGGCACGCTTCACCAACTCATTTTCCCTGTAACACAACAAACATATATTTAGTAGAATTAAATGAAATAAACTAACCTACCTAAAAAAGAAAAGTGATCAGAATTAAATAAAATACCATTCTTTTGAATCTCCGACAAAAACAACAGTGCTCAAAGCCATACACCTTTGTCCTGCAGCCCCAAAACCAGCAGCAACTAAAGCATTTAAAGTAGCATCAACGCTCGCATCGGGCATTACAATACCATGGTTTTTAGCTCCCATATTTGACTGCAAAAATATTAATCGGTTATAAACTTGAATCACTTGGAAAATACACAAAAGTGAGTGTACCTGAACACGTTTTCCTTTGGCTGATGCTCTTGCATATATATGCATTCCCGCCTAGAATGAAAAATGAAAAGTAAATAGATATCAATAGCTTATAACATTATTATTGTAAAGTAAAAAACAACATACATGCAGTACAATCTTAACAATGAAAGAATAAAACCATAAAATATTACCTACCGTGTTTGAACCAACAAATGATATAGCCTTAATGTCTTCATCATCACAGATAGCATTCACAATGTCCTGCCTCAAAACAAATATCAGTGGATTAATACAAAAGCTCATGTGTTACATATGCTTCTTTCTACAATTTTGTAAACTAATATTCTATAAGCACACTAGATTAAATAAAGGAATCCCGTGTTTCGAACTGAAGTCAATTTTTTTTAGTTTTGCAAGTTGTAAATTTATTTATTACGAAGGGGTGAGAGGTGAAATAAGAAAAGCAGGAAAAAGTAGGTTGAGCTCACAGAATTGTGGCATGTGGCAGTGGATAGTAACTTATTTATCAGGTATAGATATAATAGTCAAAACTAATACCTAAAATAAGGAAACCGGCGATTCTATTGCAGGGGATCTAAAGAAACGATAATTTGATTGCGGAGGAAAATAAAGGAATGTTTGGAGAAAAAAAGCAGGAAAAAACAATTTAGGGGCCCTAGAATTGTGCAACACATGTACTTTATTTATCAAGTATAAAGATAATGAAAGAAAAATAGCAAAGATGTTATGATTAGTAAGGAGGAAACATACATGGGTGCCATGAACAATATTCAGCACACCGTTGGGTAAACCGGCTTCCATCGCCAGCTCAGCAAGTAACATAGAAGCCCCTAAAAGAGGGTACAAAATTGCAAAGATATATCAGTATAAAACAAAATTTCAGAAATAAAATACTTAATAGATATGTGAAAATGACCTGGATCTTTCTCTGACGGCTTTAGAACAAAAGTATTACCACTGGTAACAGCAACTGGAAACATCTGCAAACAAAATAAAATAAGCATTTTTTTTACAATAACAATAACACATATATCAAACAATCTGATATTAGCAAACATACCCACAAGGGAATCATTGCTGGGAAGTTGAAGGGGCATATACCCGAACATACACCAAGTGGCTCTCTGATACTGTACGTATCAATTCCATTGGATACATTTGAAGAAAACTCACCCATTTGTAAACTCGCCATTCCACAAGCATGTTCGACCACCTCTTTAAAATCAAATAATACCATACATTAAGTATTATTTAAAACTTAGGTATTATAATATGAAATAACCTACCGAGTCCACGGAACACGTCACCCTGTGCATCCTTCAAGGTCTTTCCTTGCTCTGTAGTAATGTTCATGGCAAGCTTGGCCTGAGACAAATGGATAGGCTTGTAAATGAACCGAACGAACACAAATGGAGCGTGTTCATGTTCGTTTGTCAACTTTAACCGATCGGACATGAACAATTAAACAAACAATGTTTTCTTGTCCATGTTCATTAGTTAAGAAAATGAATGTATTTATGTTCGTTCATTAACAGTACAAACAAATGGTTCAGTTCATGAATGAACATAACCGAGCTAAACCAATTAGAACCAAATGTGAACAATGATGTGTTTGGCCTAAAAAGTTAACAAAACTAGAGTAAATTATAATGAGCCTAAAGAATTTAAATGAATATATTAACAAACATAAACTAACGAACATAAATAAACAAGTGTTTGATGATTCCATAGACAAAAGAACAAATTTGTAACTGATAAGTATATGCTAAGTGCTAACCATGTCTCTTCTAATAAGTTGTTGAAGCTTCAACATGACGCGTTGGCGAGCGGTGATTGGCGTGTTACGCCATGCTGGAAACGCCTGTTTGGCAGCAGAAACAGCAGCTTGAAACTCCTCAGTTTTGGTCAAGGGTATTTGAGAAACAACTTGTTGTGTAGCCTAAGTCCAAACAAATAATACTTAATTAAATAAACAAGAATAATAAGAAAAAAGAGCATGCAAGAAGTGAGAAAGGAGTTACCGGATTGATAACATCAATAAAGTCCGATGATTGTGAGTTAACAAAGCTACCTCCAATTAGATTTGGCACTTTCTGATTCACAACAAAACATGCATACTTTGTGATTAATTATTTAAACTAATAAAGTTTGGGGCAAAGAGAGCATACAGGAGGAGGATCGTTGTGTCTCAGAGATTGCTGTGTAGCGGTAGAATAATACTTTAGGTTTAGGGCGAATAATATTTGAGGACTCAAAGTAGAACCTGCTGTCAATTCGATCAGCAAATATAGAATAGAGATTGTGAATGGATTAGTCAAAGTTTACCTCGTCGGATTGATAGTCGCAGCATGGTTTCTGCAGAGATGGATCTCGTCAATTTCAAGGTGGAAGAAGTGAGTGATCGGATTCGGATTCGGATTCGGATTCGGATTCGGATTAGGATTAGGATTAGGATTAGCACAAACAAAGCAAGCGTGACAGTCAGTGAGGATGACCACTATAATAATAATAATAATAATCAAATTTGGACATGAGTGTTAATATAATTAATTATTATTATTTATATTATTAAATATATTAAGAGATAAGAGCACACGTCATTATTTACTTTTTTAATACGGGGCATCTAATTGTAACTCTCTCCGGTCCGGTCCAATCATACACAAGCCAACTCTCATCTCATGAGTCATGATAAAGCCTAAAACATAAAATATTCCCTAACTAGATGACTTTGAGTAACGTTAATTAGTCATGCAGTTACGTTATAGAAAAAAAAATGGCTATATTTGATTATATCGTACAAAATCATACAAGTTGTATTATGACTATTTTTCACTCTATCATATGAATCGTATGATGTGACATGCTCTAATGTACAGATTTCGGTTGACATTGTACGGCTGATATACACACTATTGTACACTTCTTGGATGGTGTTGTGTACCAGCTACCAACCCCTTGCAAGATATGTGAATAGCTTAAAACTTTTTCATAAGTTATAGGTGTAGTACAATATTTGATATTTGTTTGATTGTCAAATAAAGTCTTGATCATTGTGTTGTCTAGAGCATTATAAATATTTGGGGCTCTCTTCAACTCTCATTGTTAAGAGCAATTTATCTTTATCTAGGCTCATGATTGGTGATAATAAGCTAAAAGAGTACATAGTTGTGAAGTTCAAGTATGTGTTTAAATACGTTTAGACCATATTTGTTTTTCTAACATACAAGATATCATCATATTACAATTTTTGTACACATACACCCCTAAGATTATGCACAATAGTTTCCATATAACCATATCAATATTCTTCACATTCCTACTTTCATAGCAAGATCATGGTGGCAAAAGGTACCATGTTGAATTTGTGTACATTTTCACTCATCTAAAGCCTTTAGACTCTATAACTAGGAAGTCCATAGTCAAGTGAAGCAACTAATATCGCTAATAAATTATTTCGTAACTCAGTGAGATGTAATTAGAGAGGAGAGGATCCTCAAATGTGACGCCGTAAAAAGTTACAACCAGGTACAGTAATACGAGAAAAAAACAAAATCAACTGGATGTCCGACAAGGGAGTGTCATAAAAGGAATAAGACGCTTCATTAAAAATTGACACAGTGGCGAACATCTAGCAATATCTTCTTGCCCCATTGTCTTTGTATTTTTACTATTAGAAAGCAATGTAAAATTTAACTTCAGTTTCCATGTTTTCTAAATACATTCATATATTTGTCAACATTGTCAGTCAGTCACCTTTGCAATCTACAAAATACATATCTAAAACATGAGTATACAAACCATCATTTTGTAACAAATGAAGATGTAATGTTTTTTTCCTAATAAACTAGTGTTAAAACAGTTTGAAGTTTAGTCCCCTCAACTCTCAATAGGGTACTGCTATCTGGCAGCCTGTTGCATAGGTGGCCATTTAACTTCATCGTCATCTGTATAACCTCGGATAAGAAAGTCTGAACAATTCTTGACAATTCCATGGTTATACGGGTTATGAAACCCCCCTTGTGCTCCTTGAAGATATGCGTATCGTGTAGCATTTACATATTCGTTTGTTGTTATGTTTCTACCAATCTGCATTCACAAAACACCATTTGTCAAAACAAAACAACTTGGCTTTTCCCACTACAATTATTATGTAATATTAAATTATCAAAATAAAATATCAACTGCAAAACGGTTGTAGGAGTAAGGATTAAGGGTGTAAACGAGCCAAGCCGCTCGAGATCAGCTCGCTTAAATGCTCGAATCTATCCGAGCTTAAGCGAGCTCCGGCCTAAAAATAAGCTTCCTTAACAGGCCCAAGCTTCATTTATCAAGCTCGAGTTGGCTCACGAGCCTATAATTTATATAGTTTTTATTTAGTATATTAAATATATAAATATATTTATGTAACAATTACTATTATATATACAATTTTGATAAAAAAAATAACTAAAAAATATATTTTATATTTTTATGTTATGTATAACAATTATAATTAAAAAATATATATGTATAGCAGTTAAAATTGTGAACAAATTAACTAATAAACAATAAACGAGCCCAGCCTGAGTCGGGCTTCAGACCGCTTGGGAGCCTAAATGAGTCTATACTTTATATAGTTTTTGTTTAATATATATTAAATATGTATAATAACTATTAGTGCATATAAAAATTTGATATAACCAAATAAGACATTATGTATAACAATTATAATAAAAAAAATTTATGTAAAACAATTAGTAGCGTGTATAAATTAACTAATCAACAATAAACGAGCCCGGCCTGAGTCAACCTCGAGCTTTAAAATCTACTCATGAGCAGAGCTCGAGCTCTTGTAAGTTGAACAAGCCGAGCTCAAGCCTAGTCAGGCTCGGCTTGTTTACACCCCTAGTTTGGATTTACTTGTATGTTATAAGATTGAGAGAATTATCACCTGGTAAGCTTGTATGACGAACAAAGTTCCAGCAGCAAGCAAGATAAATGAATCAAAAAAAAGAAAGACAGCAGCACCAGGATGTTGAAAAACAACATGATGAATCCAAGATTCTTCACTCTGCAATGCTGGTATCGAAGTCCACATTCCTGTTGTTTCAAGAGTAAAGATATAAAATTTGAATACACAATAAACATCGCAAAAATACAGGTGTTTGTGAGTTATTGATTTTAACATACTATGAACAGCGACCACCCCGCCTATCAATGAAGTCAATAGGCCCAAGAATAAAAAGACGAAGAAATCCCATTTATTCTTCTGCAATAATAGAAAAACAATTGCAATAATAGTTTCTTGAAATATGTTAAATATATTGAATAAATACCTTTCCCACACAATTTGAGATCCAGGGGCAGTGGTGGTCAAATTGTTCCACACAGCGTTTGCATGTAGGACAGTGTTTGGAGCGAACGGGTCTTATTATCTGGGCAAAATAGTCATTTAACATCAATATATTAAAGCCTTTAGAAGATCAATGTAAGATGAATATTCTTTTAAGTTAAATATTTTAACTTGTAGGTGAAGTATAGAATAAGCTTATAAGAACCTTGCAAGTAGGACAAAGCTGGGACCAATTTCCAGTCCAATTAGCCGTGTTGGTCAGATCAATTTTCAACAAAGGACCCTGCAAACATCACAAGAATCATAAACTATCTTTTGGGGCATAAAAGATTAGATTTTAAGAAGCAGGTAACACGTTTTTGAAATAAAATCGGCTTTTTTAGGGACCAGGGTAAGTGCAAGTTACTTCACTATCTCTAACATATTACTCTGTTGCAGCCAAATTTTCCGTTCTCGAATGTTGCAACCATCTGTTTAAAAGCACGTATAACACCACCTAAGTCTCTTAGTACTTTTTATTCTGTTTTGCTAGACTTAATCCTTTGGGTTCACATGTGAAATGGGTCAGAGTTTGGACTGGAGTCTGATTTGGATTAGGAATATTCTAGAGTCAAATTATTATTGGCCTTTTAGGATTTAGATGCTGGTTTTTTATAGTCTCCTATTTGATGGTCTTTCAGGTTTCTTGTGTTTCAAGTTTTAAGTCTTATTTAAAGGGTTTTTGGTTTGATTATCATGTATGCAATTTATGATTATTCATTAGTAAAAAAAATGTCGATTTCTTGTGAAAACCATAAGTTTAGCATTTAAATGTACAGTCACACATCGTTAATGTATTTTGTTACATTTATGTGAGCAAGATTTACTTTATCAATTAATAATCAAGAAGTATACCTCTGCATCAGCATTATTATTAATCCCTCCAGATGTTTTCACATAACCGGGATCTTTACTGCAACCAAATAAATCATGAATTAAGGAAGGAAAAATATTATTAACTTTTTTTAACGTAACTAAATAAAGCGTGCCTGCTGCAACGGACAAACATCAATAGTGAAGCAATTGATAGTGAAACAGCAGTCCATCCCCAAAGCCCAACAACAGCAGTCACCTTAACAAGATTAGAAGCTGACATGGAAAAAACAAAACATCCTGATTAGCATCCTTAATTAACTCAAAGAGAACATATTATTAACTGTTGATTTACATTTACCCACCAAAAAGAATAGAATTGATGAAAATTATCGTGCAGACAAATACTATGCAGAACAATACAGGGGCATAACCTATATCCCAAACTTTATTGATCCAGCCTTTATCTTTCCAACAACTGTTGTGTCCACGAAGAGCATTAGACTGCATTAATTGAGATTATAACGTTATCAAATAAGTCTCTCTTTGTGCAAAGCTTATATTGTTGAAATAATTATTATTAGAAAAAACGATACACACAAGGATTAAAGAAATGTGGCGATGGCCCCTGTCTGCTGCAATTTGTGCAGGTGTAAATCCAGCATTATCTTTCACCATTAATTCCTGTTTTGTCCCTGCATGTATAAGTACAATGCAAGCCTCCAGATTCCCTCTCAATGCAGCCCAATGCAAAGGGGTGCAACCTACCAAAGAATGTATTTGTCATTGTGGAATTCATCCAACGCCCAACGGTTAACTTGTATTGGGGGTGCCTCACCGTGTCTGGATGTGTGTTTACATCAATTAAAGCAACTTGTTGCATTAATCAGTTTTGGATGTATGGTAAACTACTAATTCTGATTATTGAGATAAATGCAAACTTAACTAACAATCCATAATTGACAGTTGAGATTAATAACTTGAGACTGATGTTTATCAAAGTTCGCATGGAAGTTGTTTTGAGTCAAAGTTAATGTTTAGCATGGAAGCTCATTGTTGCGTAAGAAAGGTCATGTTGGGTATGATGGTGTGTTGTGAACGAGAGTTATATTTTAGGGGCTTTATTGTTATTTTCTCATTCTTGCATTTGGGACTCTAAATAGACATAAGATCTAGGGTTTTCATTGTGTAAAAAATCAAGCTTCACAGAAATACAAGAAATGGGATTAATATTTGCATCATTGTGTTCTTGTGATTTCATCATTGATTCATACAAATTGAGAGTCTCCGAATCTCAATTTGTATTCGACAGATTCGTATTGTTTGATTCGATCCTAACATCGGCTATCAAAACCACCCCTTAATATGAGCCTATAATACATTATAAATAAAAAGAAAGTACCTTCTTTATCTTGTTTTCCTTGATAGGCATCCCAAAAAAGAAGTAATCTTATTGTATCTGCAAATCCTTTATAAGCAGCCCTAATTGAGCATAATTAAGAACATATCATTACCATATTCAATTTTAAAAATTTTTATTAATATTAAAGTGCTCCCATACTCATGAGTTTAACATACCAATGAAGAGGGGTCCTTCCATCATTATCTGGTACATCAAAATCAGCATGATATTTGGCTACAATGTAGTTCAAGAATGATGTTTGACCATACTGGGCTGCAACATGAACTGTCTGCAGTAAAGCCCATAACTGAAAGCTTCTATAACTATATTATTAACTTAAAATTTCATAATTAGGGGTGCAAACGAGCTGAGCAGCTAGCGAGCTACTCGAAATCGGATCGATAAACAGCTCGAAATGAACCAAGCCTTATCAAGCCCAAACCTCAAATAAAGCTTGTTTAGGCTCGTTGAGCCTTGTGTATTTTTAAGCTTCAACTCTTGGACTCGTATCTAATAATTTCACACTGCTAGCCAGCTTGAGTAATGCTTTGGCTCGTTTAAGGTACTGCACATGAGCCCAAACCGAACTTAGCCTCGTATGAGGTTTTTCTCAAAATTACTAAAAATGCATAAAATTTAATTAAAAAATAATAAATCAGCCGAGTTCGAGCTTAAAAAAACGAATCACGAGCCGAAGTCGGTCTTTAGCAAAAGAGCTCAAAACGAGCCGAGCTCTCGTAAGTCGAAACGAGTTGAGCTCGAGCCTAGTCAAGCTCGGGCTCAGCTCAACTCGTTTACACCCCTATTCCTAATCCACAGTTGATTTTGCACTAAACTAAAACGATTTACCCTATAAGCATTCACATCAGCCGCCTCAACACGCGCACCATTCTGCAACAACACCTCTGCAGCCGCAACCGAACCCCGAACCGCCGCCCAATGCAACGCAGTCTGGCCCACGTGATCAACAGCATGAACATCACCACCATGCTATATTAACAACCGGTTAAGATCTCAACACACAGATCTGATTATTAACTAACCATAATCAACCAAAACACACACATACCTCGATAACATACTGAACACCATCAGCAAAGTTATTAAGAGCAGCCCACTGAAGCGGGTAATACCCATTACCATCCGGTTGATTAAGAGAAGCACCATCTTCTTCAACGAATTTTATTAATTTGGGAAGATCGCCGTAAGCAGAAGCACCAAACACGTCAACGATTACAACTTGTTCTGTGTTGGGTTTGTTGTCTTTGGAAGAGTCGGAAACAATTTCGATCTCGGATAAAGCCATTGATTGAACAAGGGTTTTGATTTGGGAGGTGTATCAAGTAGTTGTTGAAGTGGGGTTTGAAGAAAGATTGCTACTTTGATGAGTGGAATAGTTCAAGATTGCAATGAAACTTGGGTTTGGGGCTTCTTGTAGAAGAAATGGGTTTATGACCAGAATTTTGTCTTCTTAGTTTTCTTAAAATTCACTATTATTCCATATTATTAGACAGAATTACAAATTTTGTGCTTTAAAATAAGACGAATTACGGTTCGTGTCCTTTTCTAAGTTTCCTTGCAGGCGGTGTACTTTAAACTTTTTTTTCCTACAAGTTTTGTCCTTTACGCTAACTGGGTTAGAAAAAGTCAGTTAAATGCCCTCACGTGAGACGCATGTGAGGGCATTTTTGTCTTTTCGTCTACCTGCAACTTCTTTTTCCTCTTTTCTTCTTCCCCCCTATCTCTCCTCTCATGTGCATCCACCATCACCACCCACCTTCTTCTTTCAACATCCAAAACCCCACCACCACCTGTTGCCGACTGCCACCACTACCCACCACCTACCGCCGCCACCATCACCTTCAATCTCACCTACAAAATCAAACCATCATCATCCCAATCCGAATTCATTTCAATTCAATCGAAAACCCTAAAAATGATCGGTTCCGATCACCACAAAAAACAACCCTCAATCTACAACCGATCTTACACCATCAATTCAACCTCAGCCATCGATTACCCACTAAAACCCTCACCTAATTCCACCCTTAATCGCTCCGAATCCGTCAAGAAACCCTCCGAAGCCCAAACCTGCAACTGCCACCAGAAACAACCACACCACCATACAGCAACCACCACTACACAACAGCCAACACCTGCAACTGCCACCACGAAGCCCAAACTTTTTAAATCGACCACGAAACCCTAAAATATTAACCCGGATCTCAGATTTGTTACCGGGTTCCCTATCAGAACCCTAGGTGGCGGTTGTGGTGGTTGTCTGCTGAAGCGATGAGTGTTACCTACGGTGGTCTGAGTCATTGGCGATGGTGTTCTCCGATAGGGCAAGGTAACCTTGTATCTCTTCATCATTGTTGACCGTCGCCGTCGGGTTCTTCCGTGGAACCCTAGATGGCGGCGATGTCGGCGTGGTAATGATGTGGTGGGTGGGAGCTGTTATCGCCTGTGATTCGAAGCTTTCTTTGTACATTCTTCTCTTCAGTGTAACATTTTATTACTAATTTTGATTTTGTTGAATGGGTAGCATCAACAACTATGAAATTCGGGCTTTACAGTCGTTGACGGAGAGTATTCGAGATGGAAGGAATTGTGTGACCGGCGGCGGGAGATTGCTGTGGAGATGTTTGAATTAGACACATGACGGCAGTTGTTCAGGTGATGGTGGCGGCGGTAGGTGGTGGGTAGTGGTGGCAGTCGGCAACAGGTGGTGGTGGGGTTTTGGATGTTGAAAGAAGAAGGTGGGTGGTGATGGTGGATGCACATGAGAGGAGAGATAGGGGGAAGAAGAAAAGAGGAAGAAGAAGTTGCAGGTAGACGAAAAGACAAAAATGCCCTCACATGCGTCTCACGTGAGGGCATTTAACTGACTTTTTCTAACCCAGTTAGCGTAAAGGACAAAACTTGTAGGAAAAAAAAGTTTAAAGTACACCGCCTGCAAGGAAACTTAGAAAAGGACACGAACCGTAATTCGTCTTATTTTAAAGGACAAAATTTGTAATTCTGTCATATTATTATTTTTATAGTGATGGTGTGTAATTCGGAAACTGCGATGACCTAAACACAAAAGCTCTCCTAAAAAAACTAGTAACTTTAAACAAATCATCTGTGTAGTATACTTTCCGTTTTTATAATTACAGCTATAGTTATTCTTCATTCAAGTTACGCACATGCGAACGAAAGATAGCTGTTAAACTTTAATATAAACATATCCCACGTGTTTTTTTATTAGCCCTTGTAGTCATTCTTCGGCAACACTCGAAAGTTGATAGCTGACATAATTTGGAAACGTCCATGATGCTATTGTGCACGAGAACCAATCATTCGAACCTGTTAGACCAATTTAAACACAAGTCTATCGGTTCTACAATTGCAATTTTACCATAAGCTTGATTTTCGATTGAGTGAATCACACTAAGATCTGGTCAAGATGTTCCTGATGTTGTTTATCAAGATTACAAAGATCAAGTGCCAATTTTTTTAAATTTTTTATATATATTTTTTTTTTGTATAGATCGATTCACCGATGTGTGAATGTAAAGGAGATGTTGAAATTATTCCATGATTACTAAAGTAAGAAAAACTAATCTTTAAACCAAGGAGTAAGTTCTGTAGTCTAGGATTCAAAAGAAGAACATTATCATGGAATGCGTAAATGAGTTTAAACAAGTCAGTCAACAAGGCGCTTTTATTCTCGGCTAGTTTCTAATGAGCGGGAAAGAGAACATACTGAGAGTGCAATCATCTTCTCTAAGTTATGGCCTTATTTTGTGTGATTTCAAGGGTTGTGGCCAACATAATGGATGTGTCGTTTCGCAATATACCGGTTAATCCCTAAGTATTTACAATGACACTTTGACCCATAAACATACTTTACAGCAATGACGTTTAGACCCTTGTACTGCAATAAATAACTAAGTTCAGTTTAAACACCAATAACATGAACAAAGTTACTAAACAAATTCCAAGTAGTCACTTTAGTCTTGCCAAAAGAAAAGGAACAATCATATGTTTCCTAGAAAAAACCAACTTTATCCAACTTGGTGGTAAAGTGTCATGTTGCCAATGTCTGCCAATAATCCAAACAACAAATGAGAAGAGGAATATGGATGACAAATAGGGGCACACCACCTCAGTAAATAAGGAAAATACTTAGCTGGAATTGTTATTTATTTGTTGAATATACAGATTCATAGAAAAAATCAGGACAATACTTAACTGGAAGCCCACTTGTGACTAAGACTTTTTGTTACAGTCAGAAAAAGAAGTCCCTACCCTATTATTATACTTGAACCAGGAAAAAAAATAGGTAGTAAAAAAAAAAACTAGGCCGACGGTTGAAGCCTCACTCAGGTTATCCATCCATAAAAAAGCTATTTGTTCTGAAGCAATTGTTTCCAGGATATTACCTTGCTTGAAAAAAGTCTACAAAGTCCACCAACTCTTTTAATAAATTTATTATATTATTATTTATCATCAGTGCACTTGGGAGAAGAAAAGGCTATATAGGCTGCACTGAATTTCTGACATTCTGCTCCTGTGCCAATTATTTGGTTCTGATTCCATCAGTAAAGTATAGAATTAGAGCAACAGAAACAGAAGAAAGAAAATATGGCAGAAATGGTATTACCTCCACTTCTGCAGGTTATCTTTGAAAAACTGGCTTCTCCTCTTCTCCAAACACTTGGCAATAAATGTGGCCTCAGGGACAACTTCAAGAGGATAGAACAGATCCTCCCCATGATCCAAGCTGTTGTCGAAAACGCTGAAAAGCGACAACTTACAGACAAAGTTGTCAGAATCTGGATTTCTCAGCTCAAAGATACAGTTGACAAAGCAGTTGACTTTCTTGAAGACTTCACAAACAAAGCATACCCCTACTTGCTACTGGAAGAAAAGTATGACATTCCTAAAAAATGGTTGTCACTCAGATCTATATCTACAAACACAGAGAAAGTGAGGAAGGTTCTAGAAGTGTTAGAGGCGGCTGCAACCGAGGGGTTACAGAACCTTCATCTGAAAGAAGCTGTTCAGGGTGCTAACGCGGTTTCAGATGAACAGGCTACTGGATTTTTTGTTGTTGAGTCTGAAGTTTTTGGAAGGGAGAAGGATAGGGAAAGAATTACAGAGTTGTTATTAAATGTTGGCGTGGAAGGAAACCTTCCAGCGGTTTTTATAGTTGGTATTGGAGGCATGGGGAAGACAACTCTAGCCCAGTTGGCATATTTTGATGATAAGGTGTTTAGACACTTTGATTTGAGACTGTGGCTTTTTGTTTTTCAAACTTTTGATGTGGAGAAGATCTTGAGGCGAGTTATCGAGTAAGCAACTGGTGAGGTATGCAATTTATCAGAGATGGATGTAATTCAGTCAAAGTTTTGGGATATCTTACACAAAAAGAGGTTTCTTATTGTACTTGATGATGTTTGGAACGAGGATGAAGAAAAGTGGGATAAACTAACGCCGTTGCTTCAAGGCGGTGCTAATGGAAGCAAGATTCTTGTGACTACCCGTAGTGAGAAAGTAGCTATGATTATTGATCCAAATCAGGTTTCCTCGTATTACCTCAAGGGTTTGGCTGATGATGATTGTTGGACTTTATTTGAAAGACGTGCTTTTCGTCAAGGAGATCAAGATAATCACCCAAATCTTTTGGAGATTGGAAAACGAATATTGGGGAAATGTAGTGGCGTGCCGTTAGCTGTAAAAACTCTTGGAAGTTTAATGCGTTTTAAGAGGAAGGAAGAAGAGTGGTTGGTGGTGCAGAATAGTGATGTGTGGGTTTTGGACGTAGGCAACCAAAGTGGAATCATAGCAGCACTGATGCTGAGTTATTTACACTTGCCGTCGCATCTTAAGCACTGCTTCACATTTTGTTCTGTATTCCCAAAACATTATTTAATCAAAAGAAAGGAACTGATTCTTATATGGATGGCAGAAGGGTTGATTCAATCACAAGAAGGAACCGAGCCAGAGGACACTGGAGATGACTACTTCAAAGAGTTGTCATGGATGTCTTTTTTTGAGGAAATTAACGAAGATCAAACGAAGATGTATAAGCTGCATGACCTTTTCTATGACCTTGCCCGCTCCTTAACCAGATACGACACCATTACACTAGACTCTGGCATTGGTATTTCACCTACTAATGTTGCACAGATTCGTCATCTGTCGATCGAGTCTTCTGGTTCTTTTCAGCTGCCTGAAACATTCTATCAAGCACAACACATGAGGACTCTGCTACTACTGTCACGTGGAGGATATGATGCACCGGTCCACCCAAAGATGCTATCCAGCTTTACCTACTTATGTGTTCTGAATGTGAGTTATTGCAGCATACATCTGCCTGAATCCCTTGGTGATCTCCGGTGTTTAAAGTATCTTGACCAGTCTTATTCAGGTATCAAATGTCTACCCATTCGAGTCAACCTCCTGCGTTCGTTGCTGACTATTAACCTATTCAGTTGCTATAATCTCAACCAGTTGCCTGAACTGACTAATGTGCAAAATCTGAGGCATCTAAACATAGCAGGATGCGATAGACTGGCTCATATGCCTAATGGAATTGAGGAGCTACTTCAACTTCAGACGTTACCAATGTACATAGTGTCCCATTTGAATAACCTGGAGGTATTAGGTCCTCTAAACCTTAGAGGAGAACTAAAAATCAAACATTTGGAGAATGTACGTGAGACAGAAGAAGCAAAGGAAGCCAAGATATGGAAGAAAGGGTATCTGAAGTCATTAGGTTTGTGTTGGGGTAATGATGACAGTAATCTCATCATGAATCCTACTTCAAAAGGTAGCCTCTCTTGGTTACAAATGGGAAAGAAAGATTCCGAGCCAGAACCTTCAGAACCAACCTCAACAATGGCCATGGATGGTAAGCTAGCAGAAGAGGTTCTTTCCTGCCTCAGACCAAACAAAAACGTGAAGAGCCTGCATGTGTTAGGGTACCCAGGACTTGCATTTCCTCGGACGTTTTCTAAATGGTCACTTGGGAAGCTGTCCACTGTTGAGTTGATAAACTGCAGAGAAATTGTGTGCCTCCCTACTTTAGGCCATATTCTTGGTTTGAAGACACTCAGGATTGAAGGAATGAATAAGCTTGAAAAAATTGGCCCAGAGTTTTACGGTGAAAATAGCATTGTGGCATTCCCATCATTACAAGAGTTGCAGATCAAAGATTTCCCGGTTCTGGAAGAATGGTGTGGTTTGGACGACAAAAGCGTATTTCCATTATTGAGAAAGTTGACCATAAAGAACTGTCCCAACCTTACTCAGACGCCTGTATTCTTGTCACTTCAGCACTTGTTGCTGCACAGTTGCAGCCCGAGAATACTAGACCCCACCAGCAAGTCAGCTTCACTCTTGATCACACTTGTAATTCAAGACTTTGGAGAGTTGCTCCTTTTACCAGCAGAACTGTTTGAAAATAATTCTCTTCTCGCTTCCGTTGATATCATATCCTGCCCAAATCTTCAATCCCTGCCGTCAGAGTTACAAAACCTAAACTCTCTACAAACATTAACCATTCGTTGGTGTCAGCGTTTATCTTCTTTGCCAAAAGGTTTCCAGAAACTTACTGCTTTGAAGTCATTGGAGATCACTGAATGCCACAGCATTAGTATTTTGGGCGAAGAGATTGGAGGTTTGAAATCTCTTAAAAACTTGTCCATTGAGAACTGCAGTAACTTGGGTTTCATTTCCTTGGGGCTGCAGCACCTCACTTCCCTGGAACACTTGACCATTATGTACTGCTCAAGTCTAGCCGCTTTGCCTGATGGGTTCCACCATCTTTTTGCACTCAAGCACTTGACTCTCATAAACTGCCCCGAGCTGCAACTTCTACCCACGAGTCTAAAATTTGCCACCCAACTGGAGAGTTTACAACTCCATAGCTGCTCCAGGCTGGGTGGTTTGCCAGAGTGGTTTGATAGCTTTGTGTGTTTAAGGTCATTGACAATTTCAGATTGCCAGAATGTGACTAGTTTGCCGGTGGCTCTTCGGCGCCTTACTGCACTCCAGCATCTGTCTATTCACCACTGTCCTGTTCTTAAGCAACGTTGTTGGCCGAAGAATGGTGTAGACTGGTGGAAGATTGCTCATGTTCCCCATGTATATATTCCCTGAACCGAATTAAAAGGCAATGAATTTCTAGAGTTGGTTTAAAACAACTAGAGTTGAATTGGGTATGCGAATAATATAAATAGTTATTGGATCACCTGATTGTTAATTGAGCTCATATCAGCACATTATTAAACCGGGCTGATATTTAATCGGTCAAATATTGTTGGGTAAAGAATGACTATTTGGGAGCTTTATTAACAAATGTGCTCATTATGTGTAAGTTGGACAGTTTCTTATGAATAGGATGCTCATTTGATATATTGACATTCAGTTAGCTAAATTGTTCAAGAGAAAGATTATATAAGTTTACATGCTTAATTTGGTATATAACATATTGGTTGGAAATGTCTGTTAGAAAAGTTTCCAAGCTAGGACTAAAATGAAAGCATTTAATTTTCGTGCGTGTGGACTTGCTTTCCAAGGTGACATTCTTGGCCTACAAAAATCAACATGCTTGGTAGCTAGTAGTATGGCACAATGGTGTCATTTACACATATGCATGCATATGGATTGTGGTGCGACTTACTCATGTCTGTTCTTTGAGAGTGTCGAGGCATTTTCAGAGATCGTCACGGTTTTATATTAAGAATTCAAGGATGTTCTCAAAAGGCTTTAAGGGTAAGGATGCCTGTATTTATGTAGTTGATTTGCCACATTTATTACATGCTTACAAGGCATGTAGTTTCAACTCACATTTCCCACATAAACAACTCTTTTGTACAAAATCAGCTACACATCGGGTGTTTCTTTACTTAAATACACATGAGAGGTGATGAAATCAAATTTTGGTGAGTTTTAAAACAAATATGGCGTTTTCGTTGGACGTTTTCTTGGATGTTTTAACACATAAAGCAATAATTCCTATAATTGGTTTAGAACAACCAGAGTCGAATCAACCATGTTCATGACAAAATCGGTTATCGGGTCCCTTGGTTACGCGTGTTAGACTCGCTTAAACTAATTGAACAAATAACAACTAAGCATTTGAGCTACATAAAAATTGTTAAAACATCATGGAAACCCCATGAGTTTCTTCAAGCCACTAAACAAAAAATGATCATCATCATTACCATCATCATGAAACAAGTGTTGATCCACCAACACCTTAACCGATTTCGCGGACAACGGATGAAAATTCGAACCCCAGTCCGAAACAAACTCTTGAGCCAAAACCCACTTATCATCTTCCCCCATTCTCTCCCATTTCCTCCTCAATTCCTCTTCTCCCAATCCGAGATACGAACACATCTCTACATACAGAAGCTTCCGGCTCCTTCTCATGGCTTCCTGTGTTTGAACCACCTGCGTCTTCATCTTGTCGATCTCTGCTTCCAAATCCATCGCCAGCTCTGTGTCACTGATGCTGCTGTTTGAGTTTGAACTGGAGCATGATATTCGGAGCTTTGTGGGGCAGTGGAGGGTTTGGAGAAGATTGAATTGCGTTGGGTGGAGGTGAAGATGAAGATGAAGCCTGATTAGGGCCATGATTGAGAAGATAATTTTTTTAGGGTTTGTGGTTTTCCGTTTGGGGATTTTTCTGTTAAATCTATCCGTTGCTGCTGCTGCTGCTGCTGCTGCATATCATCTCTTCTTTTTTGTAATCTTATGGGTTGTACTTTCTTAGTCACCAGCTGTAACTTGTGCTTTACAAAAGGCACATCAAAACGGGTAGGGATGAGCGTTTTTGGTACTAGTACCAAAGGTTTTAATTTTCGGTATTGGTACGAGTATTTTCTGAATTTTGTACGAAATACCGGTACAGTATCGCGGTACCGAACCAAACATTTCGGTACCGGTACCGAATATTTCAAATTTTTAGGATCGGGATTTTCGGGATCAGTACCGGTACCATCCTGACTCCCGAGCGCATCCCTAAAAACGGCTCGTGTTGTCCTCGTTTTATTAATATATTCTTGTATTTGGCTATAAGTTTTCCTATTTGGTGTATCAGAATTAGACATGTTTAAACACTGCTTAACTTTGCATCTACAGTTCTATACACATATATATAGAGAGATATTGTTATTTATTTATGGTATGATCTTGATAAAGATGATCAAAGCATATTAATAATCTTTAAAATCGAAGAGCACGCTCATCATGTTCGTGCATTGTAATGTCAATTTTGGTTCAAGAAAATGCTCATCAGGTTCATTCATTGTAGAAGACACAAAAAAAAAACAGCGTATTTTATATTATATATATGTGTAACATACATGTAATTACATTATTATGTTATTACATGCAAGAAATTCTATTGAATACAGAGAACATGATGACAATAAATACAATTAAGCAATTCTACATATGTAATGTTATTTTATATATATATATATATATATAATTCGATTGTTACATTTGCAAATTTGTTTTGTGTTATGTAAACCTGCAATGCATATATGAAATTCTATTAACTAATTTTTATTAAAACATATATCTAACTTTGTCATAACAACTGATAGATAAAAGAGTTAAATGATTAATATTGTAATTTATGTTGATAGTGGATAGTTTTCATAATTTTAAAATATTAATTTTTCTAACTTGATAAACTTTTTTGTTAAAAATCCTGACGTTTATTAAAACCATTAATCCATCATTTGGCCACAAGAAATGCATCCCGTGTTCCCACTATGGCCATCCATCTCGCATCCAATCTTGAAATAGGGGGGCAGTGTTTTTGCTCTTTCTTTTCTCGCGTCTCACTTCTACAGGTCAAGTTTTATTCTTTGTTTCATCTTTATTGGGATGCACTCCATACTTAGGCTGGCTTTGTGGTACTAAGAGTGAGCGGTATTCCTGCACAGTAGCACTTTGCCACGTCAACCCGCCCTGAGTCTTACCACTTCCATTCCGTGTGCCTTGTATATCCATACATGTATATGGGAGGAAAATATGCATAACGCTGTATATTACAAAAATACGTATAAACTATTATTTTTCTTTTTGGAGTTTTAATAAGGGACATAAAAATAAAAGAAAATAATGTAAATTTAATGTTTTTTTACTCAATCACCTTTTAAATATAAAAATATAAACTTTAGCTATATACCCCATATACTTTTAGGCCATGCGTATGCTATAAAACCTACATAGCTCAATAAACGATACAAAATTAAAATAATATGTATGAACAAATTAATTTAATGATATTTTTTCGCATATAGCGTATTCTAGAAGTTTAAAAAATATTATCATTGAACAAGAAGGCGAATGATTTAGATTTAATCTATATTTTCTCAAAACAAGAATTATTGTTATGTAATAATTTAATATAATGCATTATCTTTATAAGATAACGGCCTTGCGGTTTCCAATTCAAATTTAATGTAGTTTTTGAAAAATTTGGTTTTGCAATTCAAAAACAGATAGCAACACAACTTATTGCTCGTTTGCTTTATGTTTTGATGTTAACACTCCTTTTTCATTAAAAAAATTATTTAAAATTATGCCCAAAATATAATTGAACACAAAACTCTCCTCTGTTATTTTCCAAAGTTTTATTTGATAAGGAATACTTTCTTTAATATAAACACAATAACTTAGAAGTTATTTGTATGTATGTATTTACAAATCATGAGATTATTTATTTTTTTAAGCATACTTACTATTAGTCGATATATTTATAGATTAGAGAATATATTTTAGCATATAGTTTATCTCTTTGCGAGACTGTATTTCATTGTGGTTGATCTTGTATTATTAAAGGGTTGGAATGTTAATGGTAAACATAGAGAGAATACTTACACCATGCGTTCTGTTACTTATAATGGCCCAGATTGAATTGAACACGAGAATACTTGACATAACTCATCAATTTTATTAATCAAGAAAATAACTTAAAACTTAATCAATTCTCTCATTAACCCTTATGAATTCTTTGGGGTTATATAAAGTCTCGATTACAATTAGAGTAAAACACAAAATCCTATTTATCTATTAAATAAAATTCCATCTCTATCTAATAAATAAAATAGATAATTATCTCTAAATACAATAATTAATTAATTAATGTGATCGATCAATTAGCTTGACCCACCCCACTTTCCCGACTCATAACTCGGTTCAGAATTAACTCCAACAACTTACAAGCCATACGCTTATGCTTATCCATTTTATCATTTATTTTGAGGTGTTTACTTTATTTTAAAAAAAATTGTTGAAACTAGAAAATATTAAATTAATTTAGTGATTAACTGAAAAGGCAGAAAATGAATGGGCGCACTGAAGAAACACTAAGTGACCCGGTACAGATTATAGATAATCTGGGGGTTAAGTAATGTTTCCCACGGATGAGGTCTAACTGAGAAGGCTGTTCTTCAGGAGACCTGCAAAACAAACACCGTAAGCTCGTCACTGAGAAGGGGGGAGTTCCTCCTTGTGACCACCCTCCGGCGTGAGAATCAGACTAGGTTGCTCTGAATATAAGTGTATATTAAGAGATTGCTAGATAACTGGATAGCAGATGATCTTACCATTCCAAGATATTGGAGTATTTATAGCCGAAGGTAGGTTTCCAAGAAGGTACAGCCGGCTGAATAGTATTCCTGTTCAACCAACAGTGGACTATGCACAGGCCATACTGGTTGGTGGGTAGGTTACGGCCAACAGTAACAAAGTCGGCTGCACTATTCCACCAACTGTAGATTATGCACGTCCCACTTACTGTGGATTGTACGCAGGCCATGCTGGTTGGTGAATAGGTTACGGCCAACAGTAACACTATTCCACCAACTGTAGGCCGCGCATGCTCCTCAGTAAGGGTTGGTGAGTAGGCAGCGGCTAATAGTGACAAACAGTACTAGAGGGTGCTCCTCCTCGCCCTGTTGTCGATGAGCTGTCACCCTGTGATTGGCTCATGGGCTGTTCTGGTCAGATCGTCTGTCCTGTCCATACCTTGGTAGGCATGGTACAAAAGATCTTTCAGAATCAGACTGGCTCATTTAGGCGGGATTGTTCCCGCCTTGCTCATTCCTTCATGTGACTACTGAAGTAGCTAGTGTCTTGTGCGTGTAGCCCTGCTGTCTGCGGGTAGCCTTCCCTGATGGCTTGTATCCGCAACTGCGGGAACAGGCGGGGTACTTCACCATTGGGGGGCTTTCCCTGCGTGTTCAGCTTGTGTACTGCGCGTAAGATCCTATGAGCATGGTGGGTCCTGCGGGAGCAGATGGCCTTTGCGCAGACGTCCCTGTTCAAGGTGAGTCTTGCGGGACCAACTGGTCTCTGCTGGGACCTACCTCTTCAAGTCCCCCCAGTCCAATGTTCTTCTCCTGAATGTTTAATAAAGTGAGGTGAACTTTTGGACTTTAAGCAAGGGGTTTTGAAAAGGGTTTCTGGTTTTAAGGTTCTCCGTGGGGATTCTTCCCGCGGGTTTCCTAATGTCACTTGCAAAAATTCCCGATTTTTTTGCTTGATCTTTGGGTATGATGCGGGTAGGTATGTAACCTTCTCGCAAGTCAGGAGCGTTGAGTCTCACTTGTGTGGATTCTCCTTGAGGTTTTAGTGGTTTTGAACATAGTGATCAATTATGTTTAAACCACCAATTCCATCCTGGAGCCTCAAACAATGTATTTCTCGACGTTCCCGCTATGCGGGGATGTTATTTCCGTTTCCACAAGCATTGCCCAGAAGATCCTTCCTGGTTTCAATTCCCTGCCGGGCGCTAGGTATGTGAAGGGTTTTTGCCTTAACACTGTACCCGCGCTCGTCTTACGGTTACTTTACTTTCAAGGTACTCCTGGCGTCAATTCCCTGCGGGTGCTAGGTACGTGAAGGGTTTTGCCTTAACACTGTATCCGCACCCGTCTTATAGTTACTTTGTTGCCGGGGTATTCTTGGCTTCAATTCCCTGCGGGTGCTAGGTATGTGGAAGGTTTTGCCTTAACACTGTACCCGCATCCGTCTTATGGTTACTTGGTTGCCAAGGTAAGGGGTATTTTCCCGCTTACCTTTGAATCTTTTTGAATTTTGAAATTCGAAAGGTTGGTGAGGATAAGAACAGTCCAAACATCTGAAACGTCGTGTGACGGTTTCTTCTGACTGTGTCAGGACGTGCATGAAGTTATGGTGACGTGACAGAACATGGTCATTCCAGTTGCTTTTTCAGGCGCGTGGGCATGATTTTTCGGGCGCGTGGCCGCGAAATTACTGGCACACGTCCTTTCAACAGCTGTTGCCAGCTTGCTTTTTGCCACGTGTCATAGTTTCATTGCACCTTTGATTTCTCTCTCCTCCGCATTAAATTCACCGCATTAATTGCGATTACTATATAAAGGGGGAGAGGGTTATTTGCAATTCACACTTTTCACTCTTCTTCTTCTTCTTAGTGATTTCCGGCAAATACTCCCCTTTTTCAGGCAAGCATTTTCCCGAAATCACTCTTCTTTCTGCAATAATGTCCTCTCGTGATGCTGAAGCTATAGCTGACGACAGGGGTACTGCTGGTGAGTGCCAGTGTGCTCTGCCCGGCGATCAGTACCGGTATGTTGTCAGGAAGTTCATGCTCGATCATCTCGAGCCTGAGTTTCCTGAATCCCACCAGACCGTGTACGATGCCCCCAGTGGCAAGATCGGGGTTTATGCTGCATTTTTTGTCTATGGGAATCTTAGATTCCCATTGACAAAATTTGTTTACCGTGTCCTTGAGAGGCACGGTGTCCAATTGACCGAGCTGCACCCCATGGCGATCGCCAAGATTCGCCATTTTGAGTGGGTGTGCCGGATTTTGGGCATCGAGCCCCATGTGGACCGCCTGATGACCTTCTATACCTGGAGGTGCATCCAAGGGTGGTACACCCTGACGACCCGTATTAAGGGTCTGAAGATTTGCGACACCGAGCGCAGTCTTCGCGCGTGGAAGCAGGAATTCTTCTACATTTCTGCCCGCGCCATCCCCCTTGCCATGAAGTTTAAAAATGGCCAAGCGATACCGAGCCTTCACGCCCCCAACTACCAGGAGGCGGAATGGTTTTCGAAGATATCCCGGATCCAATCTCCGGTTTACCGGTTTGCGGAGTCCGGGATGGTCATGTTAGGGATGAGCCGGGTGTGGAAAGATGCATCTCTGGTTCCCATCCTCCTCGAATACGGTTTGAACTCTATTCCCTATGGTATGTCTTGTTTTTCTTTTTTGATACAAGTTTGTCTTCTAACTGTTTCTTTTCTTTCAGAGGGAAATGATTTGGAGTCGCTTCTGTTTCCGCGGGAAGCCGACGGTCCCGCGCGGATGGGTACTCGTGCTTTGGACGAGGGCGAGTTGCCCATCCTGGAGCAAACAGCGGATCGGTTTGTGGAGGTCTATCCGCTGGGCCACGAGATCCTGAGCCAACGGCGGCCAGGTAAGGCGATATTCCTTCCTCAACCCCTTAATGCTGTACCCGCTGTTGGAATTCTTGACCTGTCTTCTTCTGAGGAATCCTCAGATGCTCCTCCATTGGTGCGGAAGAAGAAAGCTGCTGCCGGCGGGAAAGGGAAGGAGAAGGCCTCCACGGCTGGTCCGGTGGTTCTATCTGACTCGGAGTCAGATAGTGAAGAGGTGGCGGGGAAGCCCGGTGGTGAGAAGACCACTGTTCCGGAGGCTACGACCGTTACCTCCGGAGAACCAACGAAGACGACGGTGACCGGTACCAAGAGGCCGGCTCCATCGGGTTCCTCCCCGCCCGTCCGTACGTTCAGGGTCAAGAAAACCCGTAAGTACAATCATAATGTCTTTGCAGATTTATTACTTCTTAAATTTAACACTCTTTGTGCAGGAGTGTATGTTGACGCATTCCGGGGTGAAGCGCAGGGGAGTACCTCCCCGCCAATGACGGTAGGCTCGGTCAGCCTTCCTGAGGCGTCGACCCAGGCGCCTGCGTCTGCATCCGCTGGTCCAGTTGCTCGTTCCTTTGAGCCAACTGTTCCGGCCGAGATGACGTCGCCGCCGGCCGTGAGTGCGATTTTTACAGCATCCTTCACGGAGCCGGCGGTTACTGCTGCTGCTGAGGAGGCGGCGACCGCGGCGGCGACAACAACGGCGACCACGGCGGCTGCCACCATGCCCGCGCCACCGGCACCTACGGCCGGACCATCAGGTACGCGCAGGGCTTCCCACCGATCTTTGCCCTCTTCCCGTCTGCCTGACCTGTTGGATGGATTTCCTTTAGGTTCAGGTGATGGGTTTGGCGGCTATCGGCCTGTCATTGACCCTACAGGTGCGTAGGGTTCTTTTCTTTTTCCCTTATGTTTTTTATCTTTTCCTTACTGCCTTTGTTTCTTTTGCAGTGTCGGATTCCAATGAAGTGTATGTTCCGCGATGGAACATACGCCGAGGAACAACCCTTCGTACCCCTGTGGAGTGCGTGGACTGGGCTCGCCACGCTGCTCCTCATGGTGCGTTGGGGGAAGCCATGGCTAGCTACCAGGAGGGTAGGCTAACCAATGAGCTTCGGGTTCTCCAAGCCCGGATGCAGCCGCGCGTCGAGCTGCTTTGTCGTGAAAACGGCAAGTTGAAAGCAGCTCGCGCCAAGGACGTATCTGAGGCGCGTGCTCTTCGGGAGGAGAACCAACAGCTGGCGGCAGCTGCCGCCGACAAGGAGAAGGCCTTCAAGGCCCTCGAGGTTGAAGTTCAGGCGCGACTCGAGGCCCGCTCCAAGGCTGCCCAAGCTGTGAATGAACAGCTTCGGCTGGCCAGGGAGACTGCGCGAAACGCAACCGAGAGGGCTGCCAAGGCTGAAGCCGTTGCTGAGCCTTTGCGTGTGGAGAATGAGGAGCTCAAGGCCAAATTAGAGGCTCTCCAACGCGCTCATGATGCCTTGGCAATGGAAGATGCCAAGAAACTCCAGGAAATCCTGGACCAGAGGGGGGTGCTTGACCACACCGAGCGGAAGCTTAAGGGCGTCGAAGAGGCTGCCGCAAAGGAAGTTTTACTTGCCAACCTTAACAAGAGCGAAGCCGAACGCGCCCATAACGAAGCTCAAGCTGCCCTCCAATGGCTTCTTCGAGAAGCGTTGCCTCAGGTATGTTTAGCTTTATCTTCTCGCTTTTCTTTTGTAAGAAAAGGTTTTAATACTTGTATTTTTTCTTTGTAGGTTGTGCGTCGGGTCTTTTCAGAGACCTCTTACGATGATGCTATGACCGCAGCCCTCAACGCTTCTCATGAGGATGGGGAAAAGGCCGGCTTCCTGCTTGGTCTAGGGTTTGTTGAGAAAGGCGTCCCGCCTTCCAACTTCCCTTTGTTCGATGTGGATACCGAAGCCATTTATGACCAAGCATTGAACCAATACGCCGCCTTCCCGCATCCAGTGGTGGAAAAGGTGGACGAAGTAGCTGCTGCTGATGATGGGTTAGCTGTCCTCAAAGCGTTCCTCGAACCACCCCGTTCTTCTGACGGAGCGGGTCCAAGTGGAAGCGGCCCTGAAGCTTGATCCTGAAGACCCCTTTCCATTGCTAAGATAGACTTGTATAGATTTACTCTTTCAGGCGGGTAGTAACCCGGCCATTCTTGTAATATATCATTGAAATATAAATCTTTTTGCGGATAAGATTGTTATTTCCTTTGGATTCCTTGCTTTATAAGCTCATGACTTAGTTTAAGTTAGCAATTTTCCAAGTTTTTTAGAATAAGTTAACCTGTTGAACGTGGTTGATGATGGGTTAAAGTTTCGCTTCCTCCTTCGTGATTGTGCGGGTAGAACCGTCACTTGCACTTGGTAGGATGGCTAAATTTTAACCTTCATCTAACCTGCGTGTAGGTTTTCCTCATTTTCCCTCGAAATTTCTAAGTATTTAGGATAAGTTAACCTTTGAAAGCGGTTGATAGTGGGTTAAAGTTTTGCTTCCTCTTTCGTGATTGTGCGGGTTGAACCGTCACTTGCACTTGGTAGGATGGCTAAACTTTACCCATACCTGACCTGCGTGTAGGTTTTCCTTATCCTTATTTCTAAGTATATATATATATATATATATATATATATATATATATATTTTTTTAGGATAACCTTTGAACGTGGTAGATGATAGTTTGAAGTTTTGCTTCCTTATTTGTGATTGTGCGGATAAGACCGTCACTTGCACTTACAAAGATGGCTAAACTTTACTTACATCATACCTGCGTGTAGGTTTCCCTTATTTTTAACGTTGTGTTTATGCGGGTTTTGCCGCCTTCCACACGCAATGACTTACTTCTCCTCATTTATGCGGTAAATACCGGCACCAGTGGGGAGTTCATAAGGATAAAGGTAAACACATTATGAAAGGAGAATCATTTCCATTAGAAGTGGCTCTTGGCCTTTTCTTTACAAGTTTTGGAATTGATCTACATATAACATTTGCGTAATTGAGCTCCATTCCATGTTCTTGGGATGGGAGTGCCATCGAGCCTTTCGAGCCGGTATGCGCCCTTTCCCAGAACCTGTTTGATAACGTATGGCCCTTCCCAGATCGGGGCCAACTTTCCTGGGCGTTCTTGGTTCGAAGCCTCGTTGTTACGCAGTATGTAGTCTCCTTCCTTGAAGTTGCAGAGTTTTACCCGCGTGTTGTAGTACTTTTGCATTTGTCGTTTGTAGTTCTCTTCACGCACTGCGGCTAAGTCTCTGCGTTCCTCGGTTAGCATAAGATCCAACCGTCTTTCCGCATCATTGTCTTCTGGCTGACTCAAGACCCTTGGTGAGGGTAGACCAATTTCGACCGGGACCATGGCTTCAGTGCCATAAGTGAGGCTGAACGGGGTTTCTCCCGTACTGGCCTTCTTCAACGTTCTGTTTGCCCAAAGGACGTGCGGAAGCTCGTCCACCCAGCCGGATCTGTGTTTCAAGAGTCTTTTCTTTATGCCTTCGACGATGCTTTTATTTGCTCTTTCCACCTCACCATTTCCTTGCGGGTGTGCCACTGAGGTAAAGGTGTGGGTGATTTGAAGTTCTTTTAGCCATTGTTGTAGCTTTTTGTCAGCAAAGTTGGTGCCGTTATCGCTCACCAAATTCTGTGGAAGTCCAAAACGACAAATTATAAATTCCAAATAAATTTTTTGATATGCTTTGCGGTTGTTTGGGCTAAAGGTTTTGCTTCTATCCACTTGGTGAAGTAGTCGATGGCTACCACTAGGAACTGAACATTTCCTGCTGCTGTAGGAAATGGGCCTGTCACATCGATGGCCCACTTCTGAAATGGCCACGAAGAAGTGACTGGAACCAGTTCGTTTTTCGGGCGATGCGTGTTAGGTGCGTAAAGCTGGCAAGACCTGCATTTTCTGATGTATGCCAGTGCATCCGTATGCATCCCTGGCCAAAAGTATCCCGCGTTGTTTAGCTTGGCTACAACAGCGCGAGGACCTGCGTGTACCCCACAGATGCCTTCGTGTACTTCCCTTAGGAGGTAGTTGGCATCTTGGTTGTCCACGCATCTCAAGAGTGGGCCAAGAAAGTTACGTCTGTAAAGGATGTCATTGACGAGTTGATAATTCAGTGCTTTACAGCGTAGTTTTCTTGCCTGTGTTTTTGACTCTGGTAGTATTCCTGCTGCAAGGTAATTTATTATTGGTGTCATCCACGTTTCTGTACTGGTTTGGATGACACAAATTTCCTTGTGCGGGACTGATGGCGCTTCGAGGAGTTCAATGCGGATGTCCTTTCCCAGGTGGGTGAAGGCTAGTGATGCAAGCTTGCTTAACGCATCCGCAGATTTGTTTTCGCTGCGCTTGACATGTATGACTTTACAATCACTAAAATCACGCATAAGGGTTTTTGCCTGGGCGAGGTACAGGGCCATGGTGTCGTTCACAGCCGTGTATGTTCCATTTATTTGGTTGGCCACCAGCATGGAATCCACATGGGCTTCCAAGTTTTTCACTCCCATCTTACGCGCAATTCTCAAACCGGCCAAGAATGCTTCATATTCGGCTTCGTTATTCGTACTTGGAAAGTCCAGCCGAATAGCGTAAGTATATTCTTGGCCCGCTGGGTTGGTTAATTTTAACCCTGCGCCTGAACCCTCGTTACTGGCTGCTCCATCAGTATAGAGTCGCCAGACATCATTGACGTCCTGTGCTGGGGAGGGTTGAGTCTCCTCCTGGCACTCTTTCTCCCGCGAAGCGGGGACTTCTGCAATAAAATCGGCCAGGACCTGGCCTTTTATGGCTGGTCTTGGCTTGTACTTAATTGCATATTCTCCCAATTCAATTGCCCATTTGGCTAGACGTCCCGATAATTCGGGTTTGCCTAGAACGTTTGAGAGTTTGAAGTTGGTGAGAATGGTGATTGGGTGGCCCTGGAAATATCGTCTTAACCTGCGTGAAGCATGTATAAGTGCTATAAGTGCTAAGACTAATTTTTCGAGGGTAGAGTACCGGGTTTCTACGTCTGTTAGTACACGGCTAACATAATAGATTGGCATCTGGACGCCCTTTCGTTCTACTAGCAGGACTGCCCCGGTTGCTCTATCTGTTGCGGAAAGGTATAGGATTAACTCCTCTCCCGCTTGTGGTGCTGTAAGTGTTGGGAGTTCGATCAGGCGTGACCGAATCTCCTGAAAAGCTGCTTCCGCTTCTGGTGTCCAGCGGAAGTGCGTTTTCTTCAAGCAGTTTCTCAATGTTGACACGAAAGGAAACGACTTATCTGCATGGTTTGCCAAGAAGCGATTAAGTGCGACTAGTCGTCCATTCAGTGTCTGAGCCTGTTTGATGGTGGTAGGTGATTCCATTTTAACAATGGCTTCGACCTTTTCATGGTTCGCTCTAAAGCCATCTTTAGTAACAATGACTCCCAAGAACTTCCCTTCTTCCATCCCAAATGAACACTTGCTCGGGTTGAGCTTCATGTTTATCTTTCGGAGCGTGTTGAAAGTTTCTTCAATGTCTTTCAACATCGCCTCAGGCTCGAGGCTTTTGATGACCAAATCATCCATATAGACTTCCAAGTTTCTCCCGATTTGGGCATGAAACTCTTTGTCCATTAGTCGTTGGTACGTGGACCCTGCATTCTTAAGTCCGAATGGCATCATTTTATAACAAAATGTACCATCGGGCGTCCGAAATGCGGTTTTGTCCTGGTCATCAATGGCCATGTGGATTTGGTGGTACCCCTTATACGCATCCAAGAAGCATTTAAGGCGGAATGGTGCCAACGAATCCACTTTGAGATCAATTTCTGGTAACGGATAACAATCTTTGGGGCATGCTTTGTTCAAATCTTTGAAATCTATGCACATGCGCCATTGTTTGTCATTCTTCGGTACCATTACGGGATTTGCAACCCATGTTTGATATCTACTAACGCGTACGATGCCTGCGTCAAGGAGTTCCTTGACTTGGGTTCTACACGCGTTAGTTTGTTCAGGCCCCATCACTCTGCGCTTTTGTACGATCGGCGTAACAGCCGGATCGCATTTGAGTTTATGCTCCGCCTTACTTCGGGGTACACCAGTCATGTCAGCTGGTGCCCACGCAAAGATGTCAGCGTTTTTCTGCAGTAAGCGTTTGAGTAAGGTGCGGGTGGGATCAACGATTGTTGGTCCAATGGTAACGGCCTGGTCGGGGTATTTGCCATTGAATGCCCATTTTTCTGGTTCAGTGATGGTTGGTTTAGCCTTTTTCGGTTTGGGTTTAGATGAAACAGATGCAATGCATACCTGGGGAATGCCAGAGATCATTGCTACACCCTCAGCTGTTGGCCATCCCATCATGCCATGGACTGAAGATACCACGGCGTTGAATCTTGCCATCCCGTCTCTTCCGAATAGGATGTCGTACGTATGATGTGGCTTTTTCATTACGACAAAATCCACGTCTTCTGTGCGTGAATGATTCCCATCAGTAAGAGTAACGGGGAAAGATAGGATACCCAGGGGTGTTTCTGTACTTCCGTCAAACCCTTCCATTGAAGCGTAGACCGTTTCCAAGCGTTCTTTGTCTTCATCATCCAGCTTATCAAAGAACTGTCTGTATATCACTGTCGACGAAGCGCCGTTGTCAGCAAGAGTGCGTGAAGTGATGTAGTGCCCCAGCTGGCTTCTGATGACGATGGGGCCTTCTTTGCTGGGGCCTCCTGGCACTCGCGGGAAGCGCACCTCAGCTTCTTTCCACGCGCATGGTTCTGCCACCCGTCTTTTTCTTCCTCTGACCTTGCCATGAACCATGTTGATGCTGATATCGACGGGCTTTCGTCCGTTACCTCTGTACCGGTTGTCATTCCTTCCTCCCTTCCTGATCGATGCCACAAGATGTGCAAGCCTTCCGTCCTTGACAAATGTCTCAATAATATCCTTCAAGGATGTGCACTCTTCAGTACCATGACCCTTTGTCCCGTGGAAATCACAGGATTTGCTTTGATCCGCATTAGGTTTCTGCCGGATCAATGGGGCTTTAGGCCATGGCAATTTTTCCGTGGCAAATATCTCCGTGACGCTCTTCGTGAGTGGCGTCCACCGGTGTTTTCGGTTTGAAGGGTGTGTGTTGTCCCTTCCGCCAACAAGAGGGCGAGAGCTGGATGAGGTGTCAAAGTTTACCCTTGACTGCCAAATACCTAGCCTCCTCTTTTTGTTCTGCCGGGCGATCCGGACATTGTTCTCTCTGGTCCTCTGCGTGTAGAGGTGTGTACTCTGGGGAAGATCTCTTCCCAGTTGCTTTTCCGTCTCGGCAAAGCGCTTTGCCGCCGTCATGATGGCATCCCAAGTTGATGGCATGCCATCCTTACCCGTCAATGTGCGGATAAGTTCTGGGTATTCGGCGCCTTGGATGAAGGCGGCGCGAACCAGATCTTCACTTATGTTGCCGAGACTAAGCTTTTTGGAGTTGAAGCGAGTGATGAAGTCTAGTAGAGATTCATCCTCCTCTCTCACGCAGTTAAGGATCGTCCACTGCTCTTCAGTGTACTTCCTCTGTTGGCTGAAATGCTGGCTGAACTTGTTCTGAAAGTCCGCCCAGTCATATATGTGGTGGATCGGTAAACGATCGAACCATGCCCTGGCCGCTCCGACCAGAGTCATCTGGAACATGTAGCACCACATGGGTTCCGTCCAGTTGCTGACGGTAGCCCCCGCAATGAACCTGTTCAAATGGTCGTCTGGGTCGGATAGACCATCGTAAGTGCCAATGTTGGACATTTGTTTGGCACTTCTCGGGGCGATTGCTTCCGCAATGTCCCTTGCGAACTTTGACTTCCCTGCATTTGTAGCAGTTGGTCTAAAGGTTTTGGAAAAGTCACGCGGGTTTCTCTCCACGATTGGTTTAAAGGCTTCCCCAAAATTCCTTTTTGGTTGGACGTCCGTTTCCTTACGCACACAGCACAGTTTAAACTTAAATGGTGAAACAATAAAATCTGCCTGGCATCCCGGTATTCTTGTTATCAGGTTAGTTGGTGTTGGTTCATTGCAGGTTATTGAGCAGTATGATTGATCTGGAGTTTGAAATGGTTCATCATGAGGATGATGATGATTCTTCATCAAACCAAATGTGTATCACTCAACTTATTGACACTTCCATTCAAGATATTACAAATAATAAGGTGAATCTTTCCACCTGTTACAAACTTATTTAAATCTTTATATATCATCAAGTGCTTTATTTACAGAAGCAACAACAGAACCGATAACTGAAAACAACTGAAATTAATCGATAACCGAAAAGAAGTTATTGGTTATTTTTTGTACCCTTGGTTAACCGAACAATTCATCTTTTCATATATTTATAACTATTACGCCTCCTGTTCATGTATTTCATGTTTTATATCACCATTGCATGCATTTATATCTCCATTTCGTGTACTTAGGCATTTCATGTATTTTTGGATCCATTTCATGTATTTCTAAGTAAAAATTTTAGCCCAAATTTGGTTTTGGTTATTAACTGAAGTTAACCAAACTGAAAACAGAAAAAAATATATATAACTGGATAAACCGTAAACCGATTAGTTTGGTTGAGGCTATTAACCAACCCGTGCACAGCCCTAACAAAAATATGGTTTATGCAGAACTCTCTGGATTTAAAAATGGAATCAGTTATGAAGCTTATGAGGGAAGTGGAGTGTGAAGAGAAAGCTGCGGAGCAAGCAAAAGAAGACGCTGCACAGAGTAGCTTACACTTTCTTGTCAAGTTAGACGAATGTAAAAAGGCGCTGCGACAAGCAGAAGAAACAAATGACATGGTTTGTGCAGCTTCCATCTTCACTCAACTACTTCATGATCATTTATATATAGGTTAATTTACTTCTTATGCATGCAGCTTGTTAGAAAACTGTGTGTGCAGAAAGCTGCTTTAGCTACCAAAATGGAGGTTTTTCAACTTCGTTCGTCGCATTTGTTGGACAATGGAGATAAATTTTTGCAAGTTCTTGATGGGGTAGGTATTTTTGTTTTATCAGCACTTGCATTTCGGGCCATCAATTTTGTATATATGCATTAGATGAGTAGATCCCTGGAGACGAGATTGACATCAGCTTTGATGAAAAAGGAGTTAGCAGTCAAAAAGAAGCAAGCAAATGAACATTTTACTGAAGCAGCACTCGCATGTGAAGGAATCCAGATGAAAAAGGTGGAGCAAGAGTTTAAGAATCTGAAACAAGAAGTCAGGGAGACATCCAAGGTAATTAATTTTTAATTTGTGTTTACATGCATTTTCATCTTAATACAATATTTAAAGTAGGCAGATTATATATGGTTTCGATATTGTTACAGTTGATGGAGTTTCTTATAGACGGTGGCCAAGCACTCGATAGGTTACAGTAAGTCCCTTGGAACATTAAAATGGCAAAACTGGTAAAATGATAAAAGTAGTTTAAATTAAAATCAAACTTACACTATATACAACAACAGCCTCGGGTCTGCATCAATCAGTTTTGAGTATGTAGCCAAGAATTAACCATTCCATGTAAATTTTCTGGTTTATGTTTAATGATGAGTTGAACAAATGCAGTGAAAAGATATCTGATAAATATCAGAATGTGAAGCACCTAAAAGAAGAGGTGGAGCAGGGAAGCCCACTAATGTCCATCTTAGAATCTTTTAAATTGGATTGCCACTGCAGTAAGAATGAAGCTGTGATTGAAACCGTTAGAAAAGAGGGCCCGTCAATTTCAAGTGATGATTTTGTAGAAAATTCAAGAGATGTGAAGAACAGACTTTGTGGAAATAAATTGTGTGGCAAAAGTATTAAGAAAGTGAAGATCAAAAAGAATCATAAGTCTGTTAAGAAAATAAAGATAACGGGTCTTCAAGTTGTAACAAAAAGGACCACGGCTGCTGATCACCAAGATGATGACGACATACTTGTAATTATTTGCATCAACCTACTAATTTCTATATTATTAGTCGTTAAAATATTAGGTTTCTGAATTGTTGCATTAGACAAAATGACCAAGGATTTAGTCTTATCATATTCTCTTTCTTTGTGACAGTACTGTTCCCATTTTGACTGAAGTGATATCTATTGGGTTTGTTAAGGATCAAAATTTTGATTTACACTCACTAAATCATTGTTATTTGAAAAAGCTAACCAAATCTCGGTGAGCTTAGGCTTACTTTCCGCTTAATATAGGTTGATCATATATGGGCTATTTTAGGTCTTTTTCGCAACCTGAAGTATTGGGCAGCTAATTAATAAGTTTCGTTGGTCGTTAAAAAAAGGTATTGGCCAGCTTTTGTGAAACCTCGCCGTATGCTGGCCAATACAAGTTCACAAGGGCAACTCATATAATGGTACGGAGGTTGACTTACAAAGTTGACAAAAGTTGACCATGCCGATGAAACGAAGGCTGACCGACCATGTGAACCGACAAAATTTGGAAAAGTTTCAACAATACGGGACTTTGACATTGAATTCTCCAAAATAGGCAAACAAACTTCAATATCTTTAAAATAGAACTTGCATTTTTAAAACTGTCTAGGTTTTCAATTACTTATTATCATGTGAATCTCTAAAACTATAAAACATCAAATGAAGATATATTGTTGATTGCAACTCAGATTAATACAGTGTTTGAAATACAATCACTTGTGAACACTGCAAATTCATAAGCAGCTATAGAATTTGGTTAAATCTGTTTTGTGAGTAACCAAAACATAACCGAAAAAGTCAGTTAAGGTGTCGATCTTCTTTGTTCGGTTTTGTGTTCAAATATACTTGACAAACAATACAATGAATCCAGTATTATAATTACAACTGACCCCATCACTAATTTTCACTATAAAAGGTCAAAGTCAAAGAACATACTTTTCAAGTCTTGATCCTATAACGCACAAGTTGCCACAAAATGTTAACCCAAGTGTCAGGGACACCAGGCAGGCACCAATGCATGCAGTCCTGACCCCAAACCACCACAGCATCCTTCTTTCCCAACCAAGTAGCAGGATGCGCGTCTGCTCTAAACTCGCTCAAATGAGTCAGGTCAAGTACTTCAATACCCGTGCCTTGCAGTGCCTTAACAATAACCTCATTCACTACTCTTGCTTCTTTGTTCACTCCATTGTTGCTCGGGTCAAACCACAAGTCAAGCTCGGAATTCTCAAGCGGTTTGTCAAACAAGCAACTTCCATTTTGGTTCCAATCACCGCTTTTCTGCGGAAGAAAAACTGGTTGGTTGTAACCTGGACCATACAGAGTTCTGTTTGCCCCTCTTTTCTTTGCTGCGCGGTGACTCAGCTTGATGCGCTCTTTCTCTTGCCCTATCTTGGGCAATTTGTTTTTCATTTCTCGCGAAGACTCGCGATGCTTCCATTAGTTTGGCCCAAGTGGTGGGCATGCCATCTCTGCTTACGAGAGCTCGACGGAGTTGATCACTGCGCGCGCCTTGTATAAAGGCCACGCGCAGGAGTTGCTCAGTTATACCTCCGATTGCCAGAGACTCCTGATTGAAACGTGTTATGTAGTCTTCAATCGTTTCATCATTCCTGCGCACGCAGTGCATGATGTCATCAGGGTCGCGCGTGTGTCTGCGCTGCTGTACGAAGTGGGCTTGGAACTTTTCCAATAGTTCCTCGAACCCATCGATTTGCCCAGTCGGCAAACTCTCGAACCAAACACGCGCCGCGCCCGTGAGGCAGCGAGCAAACATGTGACACCATGTTGGCATCGTCCAGCTCTCTAGGTTTCCCGTGTTGTAAAAACCTTGCAAGAAATCGTCTGGATCTGTTGTGCCGTCATATTTGCCCAAACCACTTGGCATCTTGGTTTTGTGCTGGATGGGAGCCTTCGCGATGCGCTCAGTGAACTTTGAATGTTTCACCAAGATGGCTGGTCTGTACGGTGTGGTTACGTCCACTTGCCCTCTAACTGGTGGGCTGTACGGTATTTGCAGATCCAGATCGGCTCTGGCTCCAGGCGCCATGTTCACGTGCGCGCGGAGCTGTGAGCCTCCTGCATGAGTATCTCGCGTCTTCCTCATGCTGTGCACTTCATCACTGAACTCAGTGTGTGCAGTGTGAACAGAATGTCCTTATTCCGGCGCGCGCGCCCTTTTTGTTCCATGAACAGTTTGCTTATCAAACGCTTGCCTTTGTGTTAAGTCGGCTAGCTTTTTCTGTTTGACCATCTCATTGTACTTGTCCATTAGACGCCGCTGCTCGTTTATGAGCCATTCTTTAGGATCATTTGTTTCATCTTCTGGACCCATTGGTCCTTTTTGTTTCGCGCCGGCAAGATTTTGTAACGTAAGATCGTCTGGAGGAGTTTCAGTCTGGCCATGAGGAGTTGTGATGAAGGGACGGTTACTGGTGGTGCGCGTAGAATCACGCGGCACCCTCAGAAACTGTTGTCCCTCATTAACATCCTCACGTTCAATATCCTCCAGAACTTGATCGACGTTACGAGCACCAGAAACCATGGTGAAAATTTGTTTTTTTATAGATCTGATGAAGATCTTGTTGCCGTTGTAACAGTGGATGGCGCCAATGAAGAAACGTGGATCGACTCACTGGTAGACGATCTACTTTCCTCTGGTGTGATTATGCTTCTTCACCGATGGTTTTCTTGGATCTGGGTTCTTCCACCTACAAAATGAACAGCACCGTCAACTTACCCCTCAGAAAGGGACAGAGGGGTCCTCTTTGGGGTAACCCTCCGGTGTGAGAATAAGTATTTGTGGGAGAAGATAATAATATCAGAGTAAGGAAATCTGGAGAGTATTGCTTAATAGCTGAATACTCTGTAATTGGATGTGATTGTGTGTGTTACTGACTGTAACTGTCTGTGATTGAATGTAATTGAATGTCCCTCCTTGTGGAGTTGATGCTGTATTTATAGTGCTAGGGTTTCCACTGATTGAGCTCAGCCTTGTTGGCCTCCTCCAATTGATTTGCGCCACGTGTCCTTGGGGACACCTGGTGCTTTTTCATTGGTTATAATCACGTGGTAGCACATGGGTTATGCTGAGTTGTCCACCTTTCATTTGGCAGCTGTCAACATCAGCATATTCTTATTCCTTAAAAAGATACCTTCTGGAAGGTTGTCTGACGTGCACAATCAAGGTTGCCCTAATCCTGATTTGGATAAGGACGAGGTTGATTATGTGCATGTGTGATATGCGCCTATCCTGAGGATGCGCGAGGTCTTCTCTTTATTCTCACGCGCAGATGTTTCATGCGCAGATGTGATATGCACAAGCATGTGATATGCGCCACGCGCGGATGCGCCACGCGCAGATGTGATGTGCGTGAGCATATGTGATGCGTGAGCATATGTGATGCATGAGCATATTGTGATGCATGAGCATATGTGATATGCGTGAGCATATGTGATATGCGCCATGCGCATAGGTTTTGGCTTTGTGCCTTCATAATATCTTGATTTCAAGTCTCTTGTCTGTATCTTGTGGGTTGACCCGCCTCGCTCGGTGTTGAGGCGGGTACATACCTCTTCAGAATCTATCACATGCCACAATAAAACTCACACGATTTTACATATACTGAGTTTTCTGAATCAAGCACTGGTCAGGTAGATTCTCAACTGTGTACCAACATTAAAATCTATATATATATTTTTTTTGTAAATTGGTACGATGAACGAACATACATCCGTCACACACTCGTCAAGTAAGCATCTTAAACATTGTAAATCAAAGTTACAAACTAACTAACTAACTGTATTTTGCATCCCGTCCTCTATACATTGTAATGCATTATTCAGTAATAAACAAACAAACCGAAACAAAACTTACTCGTATTTTGCCAACAAAATCGCACGATGATACCCGACCGTAACATCAAACTTGGGGAAATAAGCCCCTCTCCAAGCCCCTTTCCTCTTCCACTTCTTGGCACCAGTATCCGAAACCCGCAGCAAACACATCAAACTCACCACAAAATTCTCATTCAAAGAACAAACCCAATTCTCTTACCCCTCATCACACCCATAAACTCAACCGGGTCAATCTCATTCAACTCACAATCATTCGGTACCCATTTCCAAGAATTGATCGCATCCATATTACCCCTCTGGTTTTTAACACAGTTCCACGCGCTTCTGTGAAACGGGCAGGTGTCGTCGTAGATGGGTCGTTTCCGGGTCGGGTCAAATACCCATTTGCCGGTGAATAGATTGCAGGGTGCTGGAAGTGGGTGTTGGGGTGATGGTTTTGGATATGGGAGGAGTTTGGAATAGTAGAAGATTGTGAGTGTGCAGGTGGAGATGAGTAGCCATGTTAGTACTGTTGTTGAAGGTAGTTTAACTGATTTGATCATCTGGAAGAACAAGATGCATCTACAAGGCTTTCAGAGATCTGCAAACTCATTGATGGTCATTTTGTTCTTGGCTAATAGATTTGTAACAGCTTTGGTCCTTGAAGAGTTCTCTCTTTTAAACTTATTGCGGTACTATAGTCTTATTAATTATTTGTTTCTATTTCGATGTAGCCTTTTAAAAATCTAATAGATCTCTCTCCCTCGAGTCTCATTTTTTGATTCGACTGTCGCTATCGCATCTGAATCTGCACTCGGGATCCTACTTTTGATATCCCAAATTTTGTTGAAATATTTTAGTTTCGTATTGAAATGATAAATTTTCGTTTGTGACTTATGACTGTGAGTTTTGGAGTAAAGTGACATATGATATAAAAAATAAGGTTAAAATGTGAAAATTGTTGTAACATCTAACTAATATATTAAAACAACACAATTTTGTCCACATGTCTTTTACCTAAGTTGTCCACATAGACTTCCATGTCATCAACCTTTCATAAATCTAATTTCCACATATTCACAATAAAATTTTAATAAACAAAATCTAAAACCACGCGACCCGTTTTATTTCTATCACCCGATACCCAGTTGAAACTATTTGTTATCATCCTCTCAACCCTAATGTGACATTCGTCAAATTCCGAACCCGAAACCCGGCCCATTTTGGATTTTTATTTCCAAGTTCTTATAACTTATTAAAGTTATAAAGGTTTGATATTTTATTATTATATTTTAGTTTTATGAAAGTTAAAGTACCAATTTTGTAAATAATAGTTTTAAACGCTAATAAAGATGAAGGACTTTTGTGCAAAATTTAGTAAACTTGGAGTAAACCTCCTGTTACGTTGTCATCTCAACCAAGAAGTTTGGCCACATATCAGCGCTTTTCCAGCAAATATTTAACACCGAATTAAGACTTAAAATGGCCAATTGATGAGACTATTTGACTCATAACTTCAAACCGAGCGTTTCGCCACCATGATTGAAATTCAATTCAGTGTTTTAAGCCTCCAATTAACGGAGCGGAAATTGTAGGTTGACCAAAATGATTGTAACGTGGCTTTTAGCTCTATATAAAATCGTAGAACCATCTCGTGATCCTTTCGCACTCGCATATCCTCTCAATTTCTTTTAAGCTTTCGTTCTGCGAACGGACTCAAGCTCTTCAAACTCCGATACTCCGACCAAGCTAATCTCCTTCAATCCAATAAACACATGGGTAATTTAATTGTGATTCATGTTCGGTTTTATCTGCAGGTACAAAGCCGCTGTCAATTTAGATTGGCAGAGGTATTTACTTGATCAATTTGTGATTATTGGTCCAGGGTTTATATGGATTTGGGGATAAAACTTAAGTTGTGTTTATAATTAATCAAAACCAATCCTTGTAAAAAAAATCTTATTGTAGTCCAGTTGGTTTGCGGGTTACATACAAAGTTCCAAACCGATCCAGACTCAGGTTCGAGTATCTTAAAAAGCAGTTTGTTAGTTTTTTTTTTTTACTTTTAACACATTATTATTATTATTATTATTATTTTAACACTTTATTGTTATTATAAAACCAATTATCATCACTAAATAAAGGTTAGATAAACTTACAAATCCAGTTTTGTTTGAAAATCCAAAAATTTGTTAATTTTTTTCTTTATTCTAAACCATTCGTTTAGGTCTTAAAAAAACTCATTATTATAATCATCGTTTAAATTAAGTGAAACGTTTATAAGCTGATTTCTGTTCATATAACTTAATATTGTTGTTGTGTAACTTTTAAGTGTCAGAATTATTTGAAACTATTAATCACAAATTAACAGCATCGTTAGTTATTTATTGCTTCGTCATATTTTAAAATAGTTATGAAGTTCTAAATTAATATAATTTGTAACCAGTCGTTTGTTTATAATTGTTAGTCTATAAATATAATTTAAAGGCATTTTATATCAAACTTCTAATCAAGCCCCCAAATTTGGCATACAAACCCTAAATCCCAAATGATCTTGGACGTTCCGTGTCGTTTAGTCTATTTAACTTATTAAAGCACGTATTGTTTGACAGCAATTTAAGTTATTCAATTAGTTATATATTGACTATAAATATTATATAATTAACTATAATTGGGATGTTTCATGTATTTAGATATTTAAAAATTTTCAATTCATCAAAAGCATATTAACAATATAATTAGCAGCTACAAGATTTTTAATTTGGAGTTTATTATATAATTAAGCATATTTACAATATAATTGGCTGCTACAAGATTTTATGTAGCTTTGTCAAGAGTGAAGAGTAGAGCCGGTATTAAGTTAGTCATACTCGACAAAGAATCACAGCTTACAACTAAAACTACAAACGTTATTTACAAGGAGATTTTCGGAAACTTAATGTAATAAAATTTAAACCTGGTATGCATTTGTAAGCTTAGTTTTCAATTAATATTACAAAATTTGTTACTAATATGTGTTTTTTATTTTTTCAGGTCTAATGGTTCATTTATGTTGTATTATTTCTTATTCACTGCATTGTTTATTTATAAAGTATTTTATTTTTATGTTATAGACATGGTTTAACATCTTTTGTAATATTTGAAGCTAAAATACTTATGCCAAATATTTGTGTTGATTGAATATGTTGCTAATATTTTATATTGTTTGTTTGATATGTTTTCCACCCGTGTATAATACGGGTTATTATCCTAGTTACCATTAAATTATAACAAGATTATCAATGTATTCTTAAACTTGAAAATGACAAAAAACAACAAAATATGAGAGAGAGATATATAATCAGTAACTTTCGATTGCGTGCATCTTATTGTTACAAATGGTAGATATACACACACACACACACTTTACAATCACTATTTAGGGACATAGCTAATTAATTTGGGTTGAAAATTTTTCATCAATTCACATGTAAATGTTTTCATCCATTTACATGGATAAAACGTTTATAACAAAAATAAGTTTTTTTTAGCTAAAGTCCAAATAGTAGAACTAAGAGGACCAATTGTGCACGCCCTTAAAATAGAAATAAAACCTACACAACGAAGCGGGCAATGTATTTGATAACCTTTATGTCTGTCGACACGCGTAGGTTTGATCATATCAAGCATGCTTCAATACATTTATGATAGTATAACGACTATATTTATAGTTTTCTCTTTCAGTTATTACAATGACTACATAAAAACCAAAAAATCTTACACTCGACACAACATTTGGATTTGATGTAGCTAGTTAGCAGTTAAACAATTAAATGTCACATTCTTGAAAGGTTTCTTAAAATTTAATTATGAAATAAGGGGGTGTTTGGTAGAGAGAATTGAGGGGTGAGAAATGGAATTGGAAACAATTCTCTTGTTTGTTTACGAAAGAAAGAGGTGAGAAATGGAAATAAACCATTTCCATTTCTCTAATTTCTTTTCTCTAAAAAAAGCGGAGAATTCATTTCTCTAGGGTTTCATTTCTCTATTCCAGTCTCCTCCTTTTCACTTCTATCATTTTCCTCCTTCAGAGCACCGCAACCCAAAACAAGGTATGGTTCAAATTTCCGGCGTTCATCAAATTACTTTCATTTCACTTTATTATTATTAATCGTACCACATCCATAAGCATTCAATCTATATATATTTCACAATCGAACGAATAACCGATTAACAGATTAGCCTCAGCAATCTCATTAGGTTTAGTTTATGTATGCACTCGAGCTTCGTGTTTCTGTTAATTTGTGTGTATAAGTTTGTAATTGTGTGTATGAGCAGTTTGAAGTATGTTAGGTTAATTTGACGAGTGTAACAGATTAACTAAGGCAGTTTCATTAGGTTTTATTTATGTACGCAATTGAGCTTCGTTTTTATGTGAATTTGTGTCATAGGGATGTAAACGAGCCGAGCTCAAGCTTGACTAGGCTCGAATTCGGCTCATTTTGACTTACTAATGCTCGAGCTCGGCTCGTTTCGAGCTCGTTTTCTAAAGCTCAAGCTCGAGCTCCGCTTGTGAGACGTTTTGCCAAGCACAGACTCTGTTCATCTGCTATTTATAAATATATACGATTTTAATTACTTCTATATATTTTGATACAAACTTTATATGATAAAAAGCCTCTTAAACGAGCCTAATCTCGGCTTGAGATTGTGTAGTACCTTAAACGAGCCAGAGCTTGAGCCCGAGCTTGTTTTGAGCTATTTTTCTAAAGATTGAGATTGGTTCGTTAGACGTTTTGTAAAGCTTGGACTTGGCTCCGACTCTGGCTCTTCTTGTTTGTTATCTATTAATAATTGATATATGTTTTTAATTACTTTGTGTCTTCCTTTTGATTATTTTAAAGTAGTTTTGAGCAGTTCATAGCTCAAGAAATTACAACTATGGTATCTAACTATGGTATCTAACTTGCAGAAGAATATATAAAAAAATAACCCAAGAAATTAAGAGAAAAAAATAAACCAAATTAAATGAGCCATAAGCGAATTAATAGAAGGGTTGATTAAGCCATAACCAATTAATTGAAGTTTATGGTTTGGTTATGGTTTTGATGTGTGATAACCAAACTGAACATTGATGATAATATATGTTATGTAAGAAACTTATTGATATTTGAAGCAATTCTAACTAAAACTTCCAACCAGTGTATTTGTTTGCTAATTAACTAAAGTCTAGTCATTTACTCATTGTTTAAGTATCATAACCAAATTGTCCAAATTATAGATATAATTAAGAAAAATCCATTTAATCTAGAACTAGAAGCAGCTTTTATTGGATTTGCCAGTCAAGATTACCACACCAATTGAATGTGAACATCATGAAACATGATCTTCTATGTTAGCCTACCAACTGCTTGAATAGTTGCTTTAAACACCTAGGGGGTGTTTGTTTTTTCTTCAAACATCTTCAAGGGAGCTAATGTCTGCAGGCGCGCAGACATTACCCTTGAAGACTGTTTGTTTTTTTTCATAAAACAGATCTGAAGTTATCTTCTTTCATCTTAAAAGAAAAGCAAGGAAATCTTGCTTAAAACATCTTCACAAAAAAACCATACTCTTCTCCCTTTGCAGCCACCCTCTCATCCACTGCTCCTACCACCGTCCGCCAACACCACCACCCACCGTACGCCGCCACCACCACCCCCGTACCCCGCCGCCACCGTCCACCACCATCCACCGCCACCACCACCGTCCACCACCCACCATCCATCACCACCACCGTCCACCACCCACCATCCATCACCACCACCGTCCGCCACCACCACCACCATCCATCACCGCCACCACCACCACCACCATCCATCACCCACCACCACCACCATCCATCACCGCCACCACCACCACCATCCATCACCGCCACCACCACCGTCCACCACCCACCATCCATCACCACCACCGTCCACCACCCACCATCCATCACCACCACCGTCCGCCACCACCACCACCATCCATCACCACCACCGTCCACCACCACCACCACCATCCATCACCACCACCACCATCCATCACCGCCACCACCACCATCCATCACCCACCACCACCACCATCCATCACCACCACCGTCCACCACCAACCAAAACCATCCATCACCACCACCCATTGTCCACCACCACCATCCACCGCCACTACCCACCGTCCGCCGCCACTACCACCATCCACCACCACCACCTTCCACCACCCACCAAAACCAAATCGGCATGGCAAGCAAAGACTAAAAACTAGATGTAACTTGAATAAATGACTTCTATCTTGTGAGATAAGTTTGACAGTTATGCAGACAGTATCAGCTTATAAAAACAAACAGTCTTATATTTTCAGCTTGCAGATCTTCAGACCACATCTTCAGTTGCAGACATGAAAACAGATGAAATCAGCTTGCAGACAGTTTATGTCTGCAAAAACAAACAGCACCCTAGTAAATTTCATTTCTATTTACTTTGTATATTATGTGACACAGAGAGATAACGCCATCCAAACCAATTTCATTTTAGAGACCATAAACTATTGGGGACCATAGTTGTAATTTCTTAAAGTTAGATACTAAATTTGCAGAAGAGTTTACTACATATTGATATATGTTTTTGCATTAATTTACCTGCAATCTCTCGTGAGGTCTAGTTTAGTTTATAATAGGAACTATGAACTCTTTTGATTTGTTATATATATGAGGTCTAGTTTGTTTTTCTTGAATTTTCTTATATTTTTATGTGTAGATGGCAAGATCACCTTCCAGACAAAGAATAGTTGCCATAGGTGCATTTTATGTCATTTATGTTACGATTCGTTGGTGGATGTTGTGTACTTATCATTTGCGTCGGTCGATTGAGTCAATGACTTTACGTAAAAAATATTTAATGAGTTACCATAATAGGCGTGAAAACATGGTGAGGATGGTTTATGAAAGTGATGTTACGAGTGTTGTTAACATAAGAATGAATATACATGCATTTACAACACTTTGTGATATGCTAGAAACTAGAGGGGGACTAACGAATAGTAAAAACATGCTAGTCGATGAGCAAGTTGCTATGTTTTTACATACCCTTGCTCATAATGCAAAGAATAGGATACTAGTCAACAGATTTCATCGGTCCGGGGAAACTGTAAGTCGGTATTTCAAGTTAGTCTTAAATGCTATATGTCGATTACACAAAGAACTCTACAAGTCACCCGTGCCAGTGCCAGATAATGAAACTAATGAAAGATGGAAATGGTTTAAGGTTAGTCAAACACATTTTTTATTAAAGATATTTTTTGCTAACATACATTAGTAAGTAATGATTTCTTTTAACTCAGGGTTGCTTAGGAGCATTAGATGGAACATACATTAAAGTTAAAGTCCCTGCTATTGATAGAAAACCTTATAGGACAAGAAAAGGGCAGATTTGTACTAACGTACTCGGAGTATGTACGAGAGACCTTTTATTTACGTATGTCTTAGCGGGATGGGAGGGTTCTGCAGCTGATAGTAGAGTTTTGCGTGATGCAATCAGTAGACCCAATGGTCTTAAAATAACTCCGGGTATGTGATAGGCAATTTTCAAAGAATATACATAGATTTAAGTATGATAATTAACATAGAGTTTATGGTTAATTGTAGGAACATACTACCTTTGTGATGCCGGTTATACAAATGGTGAAGGATTTTTAACTCCATATCGAGGTCAACGTTATCATCTTAACGATTGGTCTCGTCCTCCTACGAATGCTAAGGAGTTCTTTAATATGAGACATTCATCGGCCAGGAATGTTATAGAAAGATGTTTCGGAATGATTAAAGATAGATGGGCTATTTTGCGTGATAACTCATATCATCCCATAGAGTCCATGCCACGTATCATCATTGCTTGTTGTTTATTGCACAATTTCATACGAACAACAATGAGTGAAGACCCTCTTGATTACGAAATCCCAGTAAATCACACACAACCTGCAAATGACCATGACAATGTTATTTCTATGATCGAGCCCTCACAAGAATGGACCGATCATAGAGACCTAATGAAATGTTTAATAGTTGTAATCTAGAGGAAACAAAGTCAAAACAAAGTAGTCAACGGAGAGAGAGAGAGAGAAGATTTGAATCTCAAGTTTCAACCACAAATCCGCACGTTGATCACCATCTTTAATTGTTTCATCATCCATAAGTTTGGAATCGGTTCGATCATCCTCTGTCTCGTTACTTGCCGGTAATTTATTCTTAATTCTTAATTCTCTTACTTCATTTTCACTTGTCTTCTTGATCTATTTCTATTTAATCCTTTGATTATTATTATTATTGCCCCAAGATTTATGAATATGTTTTCTTTTTATATGCCAATCGAGTTTGTTCGACCTTTAGCTTCAATCTGCAACTTACTTACTTTGACTAATTAAGTCAACAATTATAGCAATTCATTTGTATCTTGTTTATGTTCTTCTTAATGAATCTTTAATGCAGCCGCAGCAATGGATACCGGTTCAACATCAGGTTTGTATCCGTTGCACCGATCCAAGACTATTCACTTGGTTAGTCTCCAATGTTTAATCCAATTATTATTATTATTATTAAATTATCAGTTTGGTTTTCCAATAAGTATAATGCATATTTCCAGGTCAGACACGCGCAAGGAATCCACAATGTAATTGGAGACAAAGATTATAAAGCCTACATGTCCCCTGACTATTTCGATGCCCAGCTAACTCCTTTAGGCTGGCAGCAGGTGAATATCGAAAAGTATATTATCATTAAGGTTTATTAGTACCGGGCCTACAAGCTAAGACCACCAACGATTTGAATACGGCTTTGATGTGGCCATGGTAGGCCTCGGTTTTGCCTTCTTGGTTTCCTTGGTGGATACTTATAAACTGGGCTTGTGGGATCACTACTTATAAACCATATTGATAATAGTATTTATGATGTTTGTAAACAAATCATTAATCATGAGCTATTTTGTTTATGTGATTAGGTTGAAAATTTGCGAAAGCATGTTCATGCTTCCGGGCTTGCCAAAAAGATTGAAGTTGTTATCACATCTCCTTTGTTGAGGTAATAAATACAATGCCTGTTTGCATTGTTATGCTTTGTGTTTTGTAAAAAGATGTTGAGTTGTGTAATTTCTAGGACTATGCAAACAGCAGTTGGAGTATTTGGCGGGGAGGGTTACACGGATGCAGTGGATTCACTACCATTGATGCTTGCAAATGTTGGAAACAGTGGTCGATCTGCAATTTCAAGCCTAAACTGCCCGCCTATTATTGCAGTCGAACTCTGCCGAGAACATTTGGTATGTTTATTGGAACTCGTATTATCATTAGGGTTTACTAGCATTGAGCCCACCAGCCAGTTTACATCTCTATATATTGCAATTCAGTCTTTCATATTCTTACAATAACAACATCACAACTCAAGACAAGCCTCTCTTAGCTTGTTACATGATTTGAAAAATAGGATATTGAACATTTTGTTTTGGTTATCAGGGTGTTCATCCGTGTGATCGTAGGAGAAATGTCAGTGAATACCAATGCCTATTTCCCGCAGTTGATTTTTCATTGGCAAGTATTTTTTACCGATACAGATTTTTATTTCCGTTGGTGACAATTTGTGAGTCTTGATTATTTTGTATGTTGTTATTTCAGATCGAAAGTGATGAGGATGTTTTATGGAAAGCTAACGTAAGGGAGACAAAAGAAGAGCTTGCAATCAGAGGGAAAAACTTCCTCAATTGGTCAGTTCTGTTTGTGCTCTCGGTCAGCACATCAAGTTTTATTCACTTAGATTTTGATAATTTATAACTATGATATAATCAGGTTATGGACACGGAAAGAAAAGGAGATAGCTATTGTAACTCACAGTGGATTTTTGTTTCATACGCTAGCTACATTTGGCAACGATTGTCACCCATCGGTCAGGAAAGAAATTAACAAGCAGTAAGTCATCTTCAACCACCATTTTAACATTCTATTAGAAAGTTTTGGTAGCTATGCAACTTGATGGTTCAAAAATTATGTGCAGTTTTGCCAACTGTGAGCTTCGGTCCATGGTGATTGTTGACAAAAGGTGGATTTTCATATTTCATTGATCTTGTTTTGTTTATTCAAGTGTTTCTTATTTCATTTTTATGCATTTTTACAGTATGTTAGGATCAGATTCATCAGCAACTGATTATCCAGGAAGGATTCCTTCTGGACCCGATGCTCCAAGTGATGAAAAGCTTGCAAAAGACAAGCCGGTTTCTGGATCCACATCGTAAGCCGATTTGCAGTCATATTTTTCTCTCAAATGAACGAGGAGCTGACACAAGGTAATGCTACACTTGATGATGTGCTATGATGTTGTGAAATAATTATGTATCAAGTTTTGATGGCCTTGTTAAATGTTACTCCCCCGCAATTGACTCAACATCTCATTTATTAATAATATTTGTTACTTTTCAATTTCTATCAAAGCGGGAAGAACCGAAGAAGGGTATTTTCGACATTGATGAGGGTATAATCTAAATGCTGGTGCTAACATGTTCACACTAATTTGGATCAGTAGAATGTTTTATTTCACGCATGCAAATACTAAAGAACATTACAAAGCTATTTAGATAGTAATCACTGCAAATACTAACTGGCCCGTTAATCCATTCAATGCTTGTTGAAAATGAATCACGACAGTGATTCACCTCTTTAACGCCAAAGAATAACAGATGAGCTTGAATTGAACTGAGAAATAATCATGAGCGGTTAATGATTTCTTGTTAGAGTTGAATCAAACGATTTCAAAAATGCTACGAAGAAATTTAGAGAACTTTTTTATTCGAAGTCAGCTATAACTAGCACTGACTTTATTCGTTTGGTCCTGACTACTTTGTGCTAACAGTTATAACCCCTATCGAAAGTAAATCCTCTTCGGTAACTTTTACTTCTATCAACACCGACTTCCATCAACATTAACTTTCTTGATGATCAATAGCAACTTTCCTGTTGATCACAAGCACCATACAAGTTTCTAGTGAATAATTTACTACTGATAGATCATTGTTACTGAAGCAGCATCCCTAAACAGTTACCCGTTGACTTTTGTTTGACTTTAGCACTATTTCTAACAATATCCACCTTAGTGTACAGTGAGTCCAAACCTAGCTTTGTTAACTAAATGTTTAAAACACTCAAAGTACCAGAGAAATTTAGGACCTCGTACCATTATTATCGTTGCCAACTTATATCACATCTGATGTAACCTGCTATAATGGTGCTTTCTAACTGACACTTGAAACGCTTAACCATTAAATTAATTTTTATAACATTACGCTATTTTAAGTTGAAAATCATTCATGAGCATGATGTTGTTGGTTTATACTAAAAGTGAATTAAGCTTCAATGAACTATATAAATAACTGTTATAATCGTTCGATGAAATGTATAACTATAGCACTAACTAACGTTTCATGAACTACGATAACTAATGAACAAAGAGAGGGATGTAGTGTATGCACATATGATGAGTTGGGTCTTAAAAATATTAGATATATTGAATTGTGCAATGGATTTCACATACAAACAAAGTTAATTAGACCAAGTCCATGGTGCATATATATCCTTATCCCGTGTGCCTCACTGCCTTGTCCTTGTGGGATGCCCTTCTAAGTTCTAAGCAATGGAGATGGAGGCTCGTCCTTCGGTTTTCTTGCCTGTGACTCTCTGAGTATTTGGTGGACCTATATATGCATTAATTATTATTATTATTATTATTTTCTATTTTTTTCATTTTCAGTCTAATGTTTGATATAGTATTGTAGTAGTATACAATACTATTCGGTTTAGGGTATACCATGTACAACTTGTATTCAATTTTTTTTAAATGTAACACACACGTATTGTTAGAGAAAAACCTCCTAATACTTGAAAAATGCCCAACCCAATCCCAACACCGTTTTTCACAAAGTTTATACCTAAACATCGAAAAAAATAAAAAAACAACCGCATATTAATTTTTAAAAAAATACACGGTTTATTAGAGAAAAAACCAAATAACTTATAAATTAAATAGGTTAAAGGTGTATAATATAAATACACTAACAAAAGTTAAAAAGAATGTGTTGTAGCTTGTTGTACACCAAGCAAATATTTAGTTGATTTTCATAATTAACTAGTTGTTTAACCCGTCGCGATGCGGCGGCGGAGTGTGGTATATGCCTTTTGTATTTCTTTGTTCACTAATATTAAATGGCCATATACACTTACGCCATGATTCAGCAACCTACATTAACTCTAATTCGTTGTTTCTTGCCGGTTCAATAAACTGAAGCGTTTTGACAAATTGAGGGTCAAAGAAATGTGATGAAAGATTAAGATACAATTGAGCCATGAATCAAAGGAGAGGAACTATATACTCAAATAATGGCTAAATTTAAGAATCATCTACTGCAAAACCTAATAATTATTTCACGCTTGTTTGAGCCTTTGCATTTGACCATTTGTCACTGTTCTTGCCATACTCAACCCATTAGCCTTCCCATAGTAAGCCATCTACAAAATCACAATCATATCGTAACTTAAATATGCAATTGCCCCTACTAATTCAAACATATTATATACAAACCTGTTAAAATATCTTCTGTTCCCATGCTCCGAACGACTGTCAATGCTGATATGTCATATATGTTTTAAAGCAATTATTGAAATAAATTCCAATGTACCTTACCTTTGCATATAATCATATATAAAAGTAGTATTCCGATCGGGTTGTGACTGGTTATCGGGTTAAGGGGTCTGTGTGTACCTGTTTATCAATGGTATATTTGGGTTGATAAACACTATTGTTACTGGGGTTGAGCTCAGTTGCAGGTTGCTTGCTTCAACACAAAACCACTGCATATTAAAAAAAATAAATGTAGTCAAACTACCGGTTGGACTGTTTTTGAACAACGACAGGGTTCGGCCTTGCAGTTTTGTAGTTAATAAAGCATACCTGCTGACTTTGGTGCAAGTGATGGTAGGCTTTTCTGCATTTTACATTACCCAACAGTTGAACTGGAGAATTATCTCTTCCCATATGGTGGAATTCAAAAACTTCGTATATAAAATCCCTACATTATTGATAATTTTGGAGTTCATTTGCCTAATCAAAACTCAAAAACACAGTGCATAGCAACAGCCAAAATCACATGCAATTGAAATCGGAAATACCTATTAAAAGCATAACGGAGCCGTACGCTCTTAGGCAAGAAATCCGAAAGTCTTGCTCCACCATCATCACTCGGAAACCCACCTGTCACCATCATCGTCTGGCACCGATAGAACAACCACCACTGTCCGGCTAGGAAATTCACTCTTTTCGTATGCATAGGCGATTCGTATGTTTCAATTCATATTTGAATTAGACATAAGAGGAGATACGTGGAAAGCTTAAACACACGTGTCACCCAACAATCTATGTTAGATCAAATCGATGGGCGAAACTGACAAAGGAGACCCTGGTTTTGCTGTACAGCATCACTTGCATCGTGTATAAAATGTTGATGCACAACTTAGTGTGCAACATCACTTGCATAGGGTACAAAGTGTTAATGCATAACTCAGTTGAAATTGTAATATTATAAATAAGTATGTTGAGTTCAAATAAGAAGTTTGATTTTTCTATAAAGGATAAGAAAGAATGCATTTTGGTACACAACTTTAATCTCAAAAACCCACTTAATTTAATATCAAAAACTACTTACATTTTCACTCATCTCCTACAGCAACCACCACTCTACCACCCACCGCCACCACCTCGCCGGAAAAGTTGTTGAAATTATCACCGGAAAAGTCTCCGGGAATTTTTGCCGGAAAAGTCGTCCGAAATTTTCGCTGGAAAAGCCGTCAAGAATATTATGACTGGAAAAGTCGCAGAGAACTTTCGCCGGAATGTCGTCAGAGAAAGCACAATTGAAAACACTACGAAAAAACACAATGAAAAACACAATTTGATAAAACAAAATTTTGTAAACACACAATTTGTAAAACACAATTATTGTAAAAGACAATTTGTAAAAGCCTACTTATATATATTTTTTATTTTTATATAGCAATATAGCGCTCATATAAAAGACAAAAAAATCACTCGTTATTATATGGTGATTATATATAGATAGAATTTTAGAAATTGTCCTTTATCTTTTACCCAAATTTCACTCGTGGTCCATAATCTTCAAAATTGATCTTTTTTGTCCTTTACGTTTCAAAATCCTTCAGCGTTTGTCCTTTTCGCCTAACCCAGTTAAAAATTCTCGTTAAGTCAGGTCATGTGCCTTGCACATGAGGGCAAATTAGTTATTTTACCTATTAAATTAAAAAATGTTTTAATAAATAAAGAAAAACAATAAAAAAAACTAAATATATATATTTAATTCTTTCTCTCTCTCTCCTCCTCCTCATCCTCCTCCTCCTCCTCTTCCACTACCAATCTCCGGCAGCCACCACCGCCACCGTCCCCACCTGCTACCACCTCCAGCCCCCACCTATCACCACCAAACCTTTTGATTTCCCACCTGACCCTGAGAACTGGAAAGAGGAGGATTTGAAGGAGTTGTGGGCGGATGCTCCACCGTTTTTGATGAAACCCGGGTGGGACCCAAATTGGGTGGATAAGGATGAGCTGGAGGTGATTAATGAGGAGATTAGGGAGGGTCGGGAGCTGCCGATTGCCCCGTTTTATGTATCGTACCAGAAGCATTACCCGGTGATTCCGCATAACCATTATGACATTCGGAATGCGAAATCGGTTATTAAGGAGTTGGATAGGATTGAGGAGTTTTTATAGTGGCATAGCTTTGTGTTTGCCGATGGGAGCACGTAAGTTGTGGTGGTGATAGGTGGGGGCTAGTGGTGGTAGCAGGTGGGGACGCAGGCGGTGGTGGCTGCCGGAGATTGGTAGTGGAGGAGGAGGAGGAAGAAGAAGGAGGAGAGAGAAAGAATTAAATATATATATTTAGTTTTTTTATTGTTTTTCTTTATTTATTAAAACATTTTTTTAATTTAATAGGTAAAATAACTAATTTGCCCTCATGTGCAAGGCACATGACCTGACTTAACGAGGATTTTTAACTGGGTTAGGCGAAAAGGACAAACGCTGAAGGATTTTGAAACGTAAAGGACAAAAAAGATCAATTTTGAATATTAGGGACCACGAGTGAAATTTGGGTGAAAGATAAAGGACAATTTCTGTAATTCTGTCTTATATATATATATATATATATATATATATATATTTTAAATGTCGTGTAAAACTTATTGGCATTTTAAAATGATTTGGGGGGGGGGGGGTTGACATGCGCTTTGCATATGGGGAAAGAAAACCAACAAATGCGTTATCTCTATTATGGCATTCCCCTTATGTAACACTTGATTTCACCTATAAACTAATTACAACCATCCATATCTAATATTAATTGATAACATTGCTTCTTATCCTTTCTGCAAAAAGTCATACTTTCTTTTATAATCTAACTCTTAACATGAATATAAATAAGGGAAAATTAAAATACAAAAGAAGATAAAAGTAAGTGTGATGTGTGAGAAGGGTTTGTGACCACACAAAGACCTCCTAAAAAAATCATAACTCAAAATATAAATAAAAATCTAAAAATTTAAAAAACTAAAATGTTTCCCTCCTCATTCCCGTTAAAAAAAACGAAAAGATACAATGTCGAGAAAAAAGGTGCAATGACGTTATAAACAAAAAAACACATGATAACTAAAAAAAAGACACAATAGATAGCAAAGTATAACACAATATCAAGAAAAAAAAACGTAATGTCAAGAAAAAAATATATAATCAGTGACGAAAATAAACAAAAAACACAATGATAAATAAAATGACATAATGATTTTTTCCCTCAACATTGTCTTTTTTTAAACAAGGAGAACGGTGAAAACCTTTTTGTATTTTTACTTTTTTGTTTTTTTTATTTTGAGTTATATTTATCATTATTATTATTATTTTGAATAAGAAAAAAGTCTACAATTTGTAAAAGTGTGAATGAGATTGAAAGGATAAGTCAGGCGCCTATTGAGCTCAACCAAACGCAGGAAAAGCATGTTTTGATTTCGTGATTGGTGTTCGGTCTCAAGAATATTTGATTCTCTTTCTTTCCATAAAAAAATAGTCATGAAAACGCATCTTGGTTTAAGAATGGAATTATCATTATAATATATGTTTGTTTATTGGATTACATCGAAACAGAAGGCAAGCGGGCAACAAGCTACGCCGCTACCCATTTTTGAATCGCAAAACCCAATCTTTTAAGAATTAAGATACTAATTAGTGTTCACTTCCATAGTTTTATTTATTTTATAAATATTAATCCAGAATGGGAATAGAATTAACATCTTTTGTGATAACATTATTTTCATATATTTATTAGATATGATTTCACATTAAAATATTTATCAAAATGATTTACTTTATTCTTTTTTCTAAACAATGCATTTATCATATTTATTTATAGGGTCGTTTTGGACTTCATATAGGTTTGAGTGCCGTCTAGAGCACGGTCTCGATAAGGTTATGAATTTTTATAAAAAAAAAAGTTATATGTAATACATTCATAAATTTTTAGAGATATTTACATATTTTTTCTTCCTAAACTTTGAAATTACATATTTCTTCAAATCATGCTTAAAGAGCATTGCACATTTTGCATTAAAAACTTTTATTGTGGAAAAATATGTAATTTCAAAAGTTTAGGAAAAAAAATATGTAAAAATCCCAATTTTTTAACCCTTATTATTGAATTGGGCTAAACACGGCTGATAAAAAAACACTAATAAGCGCCTTAAAATCTAAACAAGTTTAGTAAATATTAAACAACCTAATAAAATGTTATTGAAACCTCTCTCTAGTAATAAAATAAATCACTGAACAATCAATCTTGTAGAAAAATAATATATAAAAGCCATTTATTAGTATTCATCTTTGGGATTTGAAATCTTGAAGACAGTCACGCACATTGAGAACCGAACAAACATGAGTTTTCTTTTATTATATATATATATATATATATATATATATATATTTTCGACATGCATTTTTTAATTAAAGTTAAAACCTTTATATATATTTTAGATTTAGATATGAATTAAATGAACCGACATATTTACCTTCACTTGATGTTAGTCATATGATTCCATGTCACAACGTCTAACTCATACTCAATTATGATCAATGCGTTCTCATTATATATTATGAAACACCACTCATCCTAAAAGTTCAAAACATCCACCCCTACTAGCATTCATTCCAACCCAGCCATGGGCACCTTCGATGACCAGAAGTCGTCGTCGTACCCTCCCACGGCCACCCACGACGATGACGACGGGGTTTCCCCCATCGAAGAAGTTCGGCTAACCGTAAACAACACCGACGATCCAACCTTGCCGGTTTGGACCTTTAGGATGTGGTTCTTAGGCCTGATCTCATGTGCACTCCTCTCTTTCTTTAACCAATTCTTTTCTTACCGTACTGAGCCACTAGTCATCACCCAAATCACCGTCCAAGTCGCCACACACCCCTATTGGCCACTTCATGGCTGCGGTTCTACCCGAGACTAAGTTCCACTTGCCCGGTTTTGGACCCAAATTGTTCTCTTTCAACCCGGGTCCGTTTAACATGAAGGAGCATGTTCTTATTTCTATCTTTGCTAACGCGGGAAGTGCGTTTGGGAACGGATCAGCTTATGCCGTTGGCATTGTCACGATTATTAAAGCTTTTTATCACCGGAGTATCTCGTTTTTGGCCGGTTGGTGGCTGATTATTACCACACAGGTATACTATTTAAATTATATATGAGTTATTAAGTTTATATTTTAGACATGCTAGTCATTTTATGACTTTAGTTATTGAGTTTATATTTTCGAAGCCAACCCTGACATGCTGATATAGCGTTAAAGTTACTATAAATAATTTATTAACTTTGATGGTGGTGTGTTTTCCGACAGGTATTAGGATACGGTTGGGCGGGATTGCTGAGGAAATACGTGGTGGAGCCGTCGCACATGTGGTGGCCGGGGACTCTAGTTCAGGTTTCCCTTTTCAGGTTAAGCGATTTGATGTTGATGCGTAGCTTCTAAATCAATAAGTTATGGTACTTATGCTTAAATAAATAAATACATATTAGCATCACCTTTTCTTCAATTATGATACCTTGTTGTGGGTTCACAAGAGTTAATGTCTTGTGTCAAATGCGTTAAGACACTCATATCGTATGTCTTAGGCTGAGGGGTGTGGGGGGCTCTAACGGGGGCGTGAGTGGGGGCTCCAGCCAATAATATTGTGACGTGTGGCAGAGAGAGAAACTGGATAAGATGGGTGATGGAGCCCCCGCTGGAGCCCCTGGCCCTGGTGTGGAGGGGCTCCAGCAGGGGCTCCAGCGGATTTTTTTTTATTTTTTTATAAATATATTCAAAAAACGTATTATTAAAAAAACTCATAAATTATTAAAAAAACACACATTAAAAAAAAACACATTAATATCTAAAAATAAAAAAAAAATTAAAGTACTAAAAAAACATTATTCTTATTCTTCGGCTTGGTCTTCTTCGATCAACCTCTTTCGGATACGTTCCTTTTGCCTTTCCATCAGCATTTGATCGACCGGATTTAGGTTACTGAAGTCTCTTGTAAGGAAGTCCAAATCTCTCATTCGACTTTTTTCCTTTTTGTCATTAGAGACCACCTCCATGGTTTTGTTGAATTTATTGAGGGATTCAACAAGATCGACGATGTTTACGGCTCCCCCCTCAGCCGGTTTTTTCCCCTTGGCGTCCCGTCCCAATGGCCGCCTCCTCGGCGGTGAAGACGTTTCCTCCCCCGCAATGTTTAGGTCGAATCCAACGCGGCAATCCGACGCGGCAGAAGTGCTATACGCTCCAGACGAACTAGTTTTAGTCCGTTTCGGCCCTACTTCCGCATCATGGTCCGGCGCCACCAGCTCAACCCACTTGGAACACATTTTCAACCTCTCCCACAACTTTACATCGTCCCACGTCTTCACCGTCCCATACCTCCGCAAACACTCCTGCTTCCACTCTTCGACAGTGAAATTATAAACCGCCAAATCATCACTGCCACTTGGTCTCATACGACCGGCGTTCCTGTTGAAAAGATTAGTAAACAAGCCGACAAATTTTCTGATTTCGGACCACCGACCCGAAATCATATCGGCGTTTCGCTCTGTACTCCCAACGAGCGTATAGAACGTCTCCCTAACCTTTGTCCAAAAAACCTTGCTTTTTTGGTAGTCGGCTGCAAAATGAATAATTAAATTAGATTTCCAGTTAACTTTTTTATTTAACTTTTTTATTAAAAATCATTTTTAAAAACGTTAAAACAATTACCGCAACGCCGATCCTCAGAAATGACTATCCAAGCCCGACACAAGGCTTCCTTCTTATCCGATGACCACGGAGTGGTTTTCCGTTTCATCCTCGGAGTCGAAGCCGGTCCCGGCCCGTCCGTTGCAAGTTGTTTTTTCCGGTGGACGCGTCTCCTTGCTCCCGTAGCATCACCGTGTGATTCTTGTGTCTCCGGAACAACAAAGTTAGGAGACGGTTGTATGTTGGATGGTTGAAAGCCGGATGTTTCTTGCGACCCCGAAAAAAACATCGATTGGTCTGGTGACGACCATAAATCGTCGTAACTATAACCTGAATCTAGGTTTGGGTACCAATTTCCAGCCATGTTTTTAAAAAAAGGTTTGGAAGATGGGTTGATTTTGGGTTTTTTTTGAAGTTGTGGTAATTGTTTTATGTGATTTTGGGTGTGGTATGTGATTTTGGGTGTGGTAATTGGTTTAGGTTTATATATAGGAAAAACAGATTTTTTTTTAATAAAATTAAAGAGCCCAACGGCTCATTTCTCATCCCAACGGCTCTTTCACGCATTCCCATGTCCCTTTACGCCTCTTCCTTCACGCGAACAGGCTTGCGCCTGCTTTGAAAGCCGTGCTCGCGCCCCTCTCGCGCCCCTCTCGCGCCTCGGTGGTGTGGTGCTCGCGCCTGGGGGCGCGAGCGGAGGGGCTCTCGCGCCCCCGCTGAAGCCCCACACCCCTCAGCCTTACTGAGTTACTGGGAAATAGCGAAAACTAGGAAAGAAATTATTATCAATTCATTTTTTTTTCTCTTTTTCTTTAAAAAAAATCACAAGGTAAAGAAGTCAAACTAGCCAAGTAAATTGTAAGCTTATTATGGTATGAAAATACATATGAAATATAAACATTGCTGCATCATAATTGTAAGCTTATTATGGTATGAAATGATAATAAAAATATTAAAAAAAAGGTTTGTTTGTAAATCACTTGTCTACTCAAATGTACGTACTGATCTATAATTAAGCATGCTAATTCATAATTATGAAAGGTATGTTGACTAACTAGTTACTGGATCTGATTGAGCTTTGTTTGACTGACTTGATTCGTGCTTGAAGAGAAACCACAAATTAATTAATAATACAGCACGTACTATTAATGTATTAAATGAAAATGTATGTGTATTCATAACCAAGTGTTTCTCACTCTTGCTTTAAAATCCAACAAGACTAAAAAAAAAGGCTCCAATCTTAAATGGGAACATGCGATAAAGTCAAATACAGCTGTTTATATCAAGTTGATATTTTTTCATTCCGTTAAGTCTCCATACTTCCATACTTACAAGTCATCAATGATGGCTACATCCGTTGACTTAGGAGGATCTGATCCCCTCATCTACTACCTCCATATTCATTTTTTTTTTCCAAAGGAAGATGTACGTATAGTAAGTAACTAAGTAAGCAGTAGTATGCTAAAAGACAAGGATATATAATAGATTAATAAATTAAATATTTAAATGAATGTTTGTTTTACATGATAGAGTCAACTAAAAGTTGTCTAGGTAATCTTTACCTTAGTAACAGGTTCTCTTATTATTTTGACCACACTTAAAAAACTTCAGTTATAATTATAACTTTTATTTACTTTTTGGAAAATTTCTAAAATAGGCAAGTTAACAAAGAAATAGTTTAAAACTTGACAGTGAAAATCCACTTTTCAAAACAATTCATGGCCAATGAAGACACTTAAAAAACTACGGTTATAATTAGAACCTTTAGATTGGGGGAATGATTAGGCAAAAAGGTGTCGACTGTGTATAGGCTAATAGAAGGCTAAATGAAGGAACGCATTCTAGGCTAAACGATGTCAGGTAAATTGGAGTCGTTCCTTCAGTGTGTAGTCTCCTCTTAAGCCTAAGTACAGTAGACACCTTCCTAGCCTAATCATTCTGTTGGAAATCAGGCTCAAGAACACAGACATGATGTTTGATCTCAACCAAGATCGACTCTTTCTCTTTATTATAATTCTTGACTCTTGCAAATTACATAAACCCTAACCATCTATTTATACTAAACTAACAACTTGCAAAACAAGAAAACATATTTAGGAAACTAAATAACTCTAAATATTTTTACCATACTAAATAAACATACCAAAATAAACGTAATAAAATACTTTTACTTAGCCCCTTCAACTTTCGATAACTCGTTTCAAGATTATATCCCTAAATTCCCCCTTAATCTTGAAACCGACTCATTCATTCTTCACCACAAAGCCGGATCATGATCATCTCAAACAAGGTTTGCTTCTTCGTTCTTGTCATCTTTCTTTTCCTCCCACTTGGTGCACTCGTATGCAAAGTGACCGAGTTCACCACATTCATAGCACCTAAAGCCACTTTTGTCTTTGTTTCCTCGTCCCATGCCTCTTCCATGTCCTCTTTCTCCTCTACCAAAACCTCTTCCTCTCCCACGGTTTTGATCACCACCTCTTCCCTTTCCATAGTGCCAACTTTCAGGATCATCAACCCTTGGATTACTTGAACTTCCTAGTAGTAACTTACTTTGATCATTCTCTTCTAGTTCATAAAGGGATTTAAGACGTTCTTCAAAGGTCTTTATCCTCCCCACAGCTTCTTCAAAAGGCATACTATCAATATCTAAATATTGTTCCATAGAGGCTATGATTGGTAGGAATTTCCTAGGAAGATAATTAATTAGTTTCCTTACAATCACCTTGTCTTTGAGATTAGAACCAAGAGTTCTAAACTTTGCTCTCATGCCACTTAACTTGCTTGCAAACTGATTCACAGTCTCATTCTCCTTCATCTTCAACGTCTCCAACTCGTTCCTTAACGTTGATAAACGTGCTTTCTGAATCTGATCTTCTCCTACATACCGAACCTTGATTGATTCCCACACCTCTTTTGCACTCGGGTATTATGCAACCTGCATCAAGATATCTTCTGGTAGCGTTTGAAAAATCATTGCTTTTGTTGTAGCAACCTTCTTCTCATCATCATCATCATCATCATCATCATCATCATCATCATCTTCTTCTTCTTCTTCTTCTTCTTCTTCTTTATTAACCATCCCCCAAAGGCCATAAGCCTTCAAGATTTGCTCCATCAGAATTGCCCACATGGTGTAGTTTGTTTCTGTCAACTTAGGGCATTGTAGGGATACATTGCCTTGCTCACGAACTGGTCCAATTTCTTTGTCTTCTGCCATGCTTTATTGCTCTTGCGGTTTCTTGCTTCTCTCTTGCTTGAATTCTTGCGATTCGTTCTTGCTCTTGCTATAACCCGAACTGGGTTTCTTGCTCTTGCTTCTGATCAGTTGATCAGATTACTTGCTCCGAACTTGCTCTGGACAACTTGCTAACCAGTTTTCTTGCTGAAAGTTCTACTGACCAACTTGCTAATCAGTTTCCGGCCTACTTGCTAACCGGTTTTTCTTGCTCTTGACCCACTTGCTAATAAGGTTTTCTTGCTACAGACCTACTTGCTGATCTGACTGACCTACTTGCTGATCAGATTTTTCTTGCTACTTGCTTAACATGAACTTGATTTTCTAACACATGGATTCAAGAAGAACCCGTTGCCTTCTTGCAATTAATCTGCTACTTTCGTTTAAAAAAACAAAAGAAAATTACTTATTGTCACTTGCTTCACCTTTTGGAGTTAATTCACCAGTTACTAACTTGCTTGATTGCAGCCACAAAATTGAGGTTCTAGCTTCCTAACTTGCCCAAATTAATTCTCTTTTAGTTGTTTAACTTTTTTGAGATGCCTACTTGCATGCTTCTTTCTTTTACAGCCTACTGCCTTGTATGCTTCCTTCTTCTCATTTTTTTTTCTTCAAACAGGCAGATCCTTAATTCCGGTCTTTCTTCTTCTCTATCTCAACTTGCTTTGAACAAGAATATCAAGAGCATAAAAGCTCTGATACCAATTGTTGGAAATCAGGCTCAAGAACACAGACACGATGTTTGATCTCAACCAAGATCGACTCTTTCTCTTTATTATAATTCTCGACTCTTGCAAATTACATAAACCCTAACCATCTATTTATACTAAACTAACAACTTGCAAAACAAGAAAACATATTTAGGAAACTAAATAACTCTTAATATTTTTACAATACTAAATAAACATACCAAAATAAACGTAATAAAATACTTTCACTTAGCCCCTTCAACTTTCGATAACTCGTTTCAAGATTATTTCTCAATACATTCTTTCTTGAGCTCCTATGTATTGCTCATAACATGTGTCTAAGTAAAGGTTATGCTATGTCAGCTTTGCAAGGATTTCAGTGTCCGCTCAAATAGTGCCTAACCAGCTTATGTGTCTTCATTTGATTGGTCCAATTTGTTCCATGACTAGTTTAGAAAAGAGAGATTGCCATGCCCATTTTGAACATTTTTACGTGATCAGCGAGCCTATTCTAGAATTTTTCTAACTTTTATCAAAGTATCTATATTCATGCATTGCAGGGCTCTGCATGAAAAAGACGAGCAACGAATGACACGTGCAAAGTTCTTCCTTATCGCACTAATATGTAGCTTCGCGTGGTATTTAGTCCCAGGATACCTCTTCTCTACACTCTCAAGCATCTCATGGGTTTGTTGGGCCTTCTCCGGATCCGTCAAGGCCCAACAACTTGGATCGGGCATGAGAGGTCTTGGGCTTGGAGCCATAACACTTGACTGGTCCGTTGCAGCATCCTTCTTGTTTAGCCCGCTGATCAGCCCGTTTTTCGCCATAGTCAATGTGTTCTTGGGGTATGCAATGATAATCTACATAGTTATGCCATTGTCTTATTGGGGTTTGGACTTGTATGGAGCTAGTAGATTCCCAATATTCTCATCAGACTTGTTCACAAAGGAGGGTCACAAGTATAACATATCCGCGATTGTTAACGACAAGTTTCAGATAGATATGGTGAAATATGAAGAACAAGGAAGGATTCATTTAAGTACATTTTTTGCTCTCACTTATGGTTTTGGATTTGCAGCTATTGCATCAACTCTAACTCATGTGGCCTTCTTTCATGGAAGGTGATATAATATATCCAATTATACATAATATATGTCTTGACTCTTTTATGAAGACAACGAATATGCGTGATGTTTAATCGTTCGGTGTTGATTTCAGGGAAATCTATGATAGATTTCGAGCCTCGTACAACGAAAAAGAGGATATACACACGAGACTCATGAAGAGATACAAAGACATACCCATTTATTGCTAGTTGTAACACTCGTGATATCTCTTGTACTATGCACCGTGCTAAACGATCAAGTTCAGATGCCGTGGTGGGGGCTAATCTTTGCTTCAGCTATTGCCTTCGTTTTTACACTCCCAATAAGCATCATCACTGCCACAACAAATCAGGTAATTTTAAAATTACATGTTAAAAAAAGTTATCCACTTAATTAACAAGTGTGTGATAAGTTTGTGAACAATATGAATGCTTGCAGACACCGGGGCTAAACATAATCACGGAGTACATTATGGGCGTTATACTTCCGGGAAGACCGATAGCAAATGTATGCTTTAAGGTTTACGGTTACATGAGTATGACACAAGCCATTTCGTTCCTAAGTGATTTCAAGCTCGGACATTATATGAAGATTCCTCCAAGATCAATGTTCTTGGTTCAGGTACATTACTTACATGTAATATTTTATGCTAAAACTAATTTGGTAGCTAGATTGTTAATGCGTACTTTTAAACCAGTTTATAGGAACCATTTTGGCTGGAACAGTAAACCTTGTTGTGGCAGTATGGTTACTAGACTCAATTGAAAACATCTGTCAAGACGAGCTTCTTCCA